>NC_062548.1:53574830-54824830 GCF_016906955.1 Phacochoerus africanus | reverse complement strand
ACAACTTTAGCTTTGCCAGCTGGAGGGGCTGAGAAAAGAGAAGAGTTCTAACTCTGAGGGGTCAGCTTTGGGTTCTGAGTCAGGTGACATAATTAGGATGTGGAAACCATGGAAAGAAGGTCAGGGGCAATGGTCCCTCCTCAGAATAAAACACGCTCTCTCGTAAGTATGATGGACAATGGATCCACGGATGTGCGTTGCTGACTGTTATTGTTTTCATTCCTTTCTTTCTCTTCTAGATTGTTATTTCGATAAGATAGAAGGCTCATTACACCTGTCTTCCCAGTGCCCAGGGCATCGTATATTATTAGACACATCACAGAAAATCAAAACATTTTTATTGAATTAATGAATGAACAAGATTCCCTCACTTGAGAAAAACAAATAGGGTAAAAAACTTAGCAAATAGTACCATCTAACTTACTCTTTGATAGCACGTATTTTTTCTGCTTGCTTGTCTGTGTCTGTCAGTTGGTTCTTTGGATTACAATGGTGTTTTATCCAACCTGCTTAACATAACCAGGAATCCATTGCCAGCACGGCACTCAAAAAATAGAATATAATGATGATATATTTCCCATACACACTCACTAGCTCCCTGCCAGAAAGGAGCTCTAATTTATGTGCCATCTTGGACTAATAACTCGTTGCTTCAGGACATCTCCGATGTTATCAGTACTCTTGATCTTTCCCCTTCCACTTGGACAGCCCTAGAGGCTTCAGCTTACTGTCAGCATGACTGTCAATTCCAGCATGCTCCCTTGGTTTTTGTTAGGTTTCTGGTCTCAGAATCAGCCCAGAATGGCCCTGTCACAAGTACAGATTTCTCCCCATCCCTCCTCTTTTGCTGGCTTCCTACAAATGTGTCCCTTTGACAGTGCCACGGTAAGTGCCCAAATACAATTGCATCTAGATTTATACATAATTTAAGAATTAGCACTCTATAGAGGAGCCCTTCATTTGTATCCCCCCTGCAAACTTTCAAGTTTCTAATGACACCGCTAGTTCATATTTTTTCAACAAGCCAGAATAACCTCAAAACCAGCCACCTAAACAGTCACCTCTATTTACGTCTGAACTACTGCTCTACTCTGAAGCCACAATTGCAGTATTTATTCAAATACTTATATCATGTTTAAACAATCATTTCCAAAGATCATAGAATGCAGAACTCACAGATGACATCTGGAATACAGAGACCATTATAATCAGATGAATATTTCTTGTATACTGCTGTATTACCAGCAAGCTTCAAACATGAAATTATAAACTAACCTTTTAATTCCAAATCCTGATGTAACATTTAGGTGAGTTACTTCTCCCCTCTCTTCTTCTATAGGCTGAGAATGACAAAGTAGTTCAGAATCATGTAATAAATACCTAGTGGGACTCTCCCTTTTGTTCCAGACTTGAGGGCGGGGGCACTCAGCTGAAGACAAGGAGCACTGGGTGACCCATATGCTAAGGGATGCAATCAATTATGGGTTTCACCATCTGCTTTGCCAAGAGGTCTATCATAAGCCACCTCTCCCAATATATATGTAAAAAGTGGGGAAGATAGAGTGATAAGGATTCCTGGGAGCCATTGGTGTCCTAGGGTGTGTGGGGAATGTGGTGTCTCTACTAAGGAGCAAACAACAAAGCAAACAGATCATCTGCCATGGATGGATGGCTACACGGAGCAGTGGCCGCCATGCCTTCCCTTCCTAACTCCACCGGAAGCAACAGACTAGCTCACTAGCCCCTGTGCCTGTCTCTTCAGGGTGAAGAGAACTGGAAATTGATGGTAGGGACAAGATTGAGGTAGCAAGGACAGCTGTCTGCAGACCCAACCCTGGGTAGGGCAAGACCGTGTCGGTTCCTGGGGACACAGAGAAAGTGCAAACCTGGAGAGCTTTGCCATTACTACTACCTGGAGAATAAACTCCAAACAAGATCTCCTGGTGGCAAAATGGAAGGGGAGACGTCCTGAGGGCTTGAAGAGGTCCAGCCAGAGATGCTGCGGGGAACGGTCCACATAGAGCTCCCCAAGCATCCTACTCTGTACTGCTCTGGTTTTGGACATCTATCCCATCTCTTAAAACAGTCCCAGCAGCAGAGGTTACAAACCACACAGAAAAGGAAGGGCAGGGGTACCAGTGCCACACAACGTTTTCGCTCCCAGCCTGGGATGGGCAAGGGGAGCAGCCCTGGATTGGATATGACATTGAGTTTTATGCTAATAAAGATGAATTTTAATTACTGAAAACTACTGGAAAGTGAAGTGTGGCATCTGCTCTAGCTACCATTATGTAATAGGTACGATTCCATAAAGCTCAAAGTTAGAAGAAGCAAAGGCAATAAAATATGTGTATGCTTTACACGACAAAGAGTCAAATGCGGGAAAAGGTTTCAAAGAAAAGTTTGGAATCTAAACAGGAGTGTTGGCTCCACTCACAAATCCTTGAGCAAATGGATTATTGATAAAATGGACCCCATACCTCATTAAGCAGGTGAAATTCTGACAAGAGGATACATTGTTAAGTGTACTAACTCAATAAAATTATTAATATTCTGTTGCTGTGAAATAAGTCACTGCAAATTTAACTGCACACAACAAGGTTTGCTTTTTATTTCATAGCTCTACAGGCTGGAATTGGAGTTGGTCCCAGGTAAATTCTCAAAAACACAAAGTCAAGGGGACAGGCAGCCTGGGCTCTAACCTGGACATTCCCAGGAAGAATCCATGAACAAACTCATTTAGGTTCTTGGCCAAACTCCACTCACTCTCTTGCCTCTGCAGGACTGAGGCCCTCCTATCCTTGCTGACAGCTGTGGGCAGCTATCTTTAGCCCTGAAAGACCGCCCAGATTCTGCCCTCTCCAAAGCTACCCCCTGCACTTTGAACCCTTGATGCCCTGAAACTCTAACTTCCTTGACCATCAGCCAAAAAAAGTGTTATACTTTTTTTAGCCTTTTTTTCCCCCTAATCTTTTTGGCTGCACTCGAGGTATGTGGAAGTTCCTGGGCCAGGGATGGAACACACACCACAGCAGTGACCTGAGCCACAAAAATGAAGATGCCAGATACTTAAACTGCTGAGCCATGAGGGAAAAACTTGTTATGCTTTAAAAGGGCTCATCTGAGTGGGTCAGAGCCATGCGGATAACCCAGTATTTTAAGCTCAACTGATTGGATAATTTCATTATATTTGCAAAATTCCTTTGCAGATGTTTGAGTTGGATTGAATAAACACAGAATGAAAATCTTGGAAGAAAGAGTGAGGAATGGCTATGAAGTTTGAGGGGGAGAAGCACCTTTAAAATTCTGCCTACCTCAATAAATATTCATTTTTAGAGGAAATGCAAATCAAAATTCCAATGAGGTATCAACTCACACCAGTCAGAATGGCCATCATCAAAAAGTCTATAATCAATGCTGGAGAGGGTGTGGAGAAAAGGGAACCTTCCTGAACTGTTGGTGGGAATGTAAATTGATGCAGCCACTGTGGAAATCAGAATGAAGATTCCTTCAAAAACTAACAATGGAGTTACCATATGATCTTGCAATCCCACTCCTGGGCATATAACCAGAGAAAACTCTAATTCAAAAGATTCATGCACCTCAGTGTTCACAGCAGCCCTATTTACAATAACCAGGATGTGGAAGAACCTAAATGTCTGTTGATAGATGAATGAATAAAGAAGATGTGTTCTACACACACACAGAGACACACACACACACACACACACGCATACACGCGCAATGAAATATTACTCAGCCATAAAAGGGAATGAAGTAATGCCATTTCAGCAACGTGGATTGACATAGAGATTATCATATTAAGTGAGGTAAGTCAGACAGAGAGAGAGAAAAATATATGAAATCACATATCTGGAATATAAAAAAGATGCAAGTGAACTTATTTACGAAACAGAAATAGACAAGTGGGAAAGCTGGTAAACACAAAACATTGCTGCTTTAAGGAGAAACATCGTGCGTCCAGTGGAGAGAAACATTCTAAAATAGATTTTATATTATCTGTGAAGATAAGTTTTCCCATTTTTTTCTATTAAAAAAAGCTTTGATGTGGTCCTAATTCTTTATCTTAGGGAAAAAAAAATTAGGGAGAATTAACTTTTCAAAACAGGAGTATAATGAGTGTCTCTAAAGCTTGAACAACCCATTTTTTTAATTAAATCAAACCAGGTTAGACTAACGGAGGATAAAACCTGCCTGCTGTGGTCAACCTCTGGCAAAGAGTAGCATGTGATGGGAATGATAGCACATCCATTCTACAGGAACGGCTCTAGAACTTCTGTAGAATTAGGCAGCAATACTGAGGGTATCCATGTTCTAATCCCCAGAAACTGTGAAGGGGTACTTTACATGGTCCTTAACTTAATAGATGTAATTGAACTGGAGATCTTGGAATCAGGAATTTATCTTGGGGCATCTGGATGGGATGGGTATAATCCCAAAGTTCTTCATTGAGGAGAGCAAAAGAATCAAGTTTAGTAGGAGGAGATGGGAGGATGGAAGCAAGATGCTGGAGCAACGCAAGGAAGGGGTCCAGAATCAAAAACACGGGAAGATTCTTGGAGCTGGGAAAGAAAGGAAATGGAGCCTCTAGGGGAGTATAGCCCAGCTGACTCCTTGCATTTAGATACCCAACCTCCAGAGCTGTAAGAGGATACATTTGTCGTGCCTTAAGTCACAAAGCCTGTGGGAATTTGCTCCAGTGGCTATAAGAAACGAACACACTCATATCAATATATCTACAAGTTTTTAATTGGTGAACACCTCAGAAATTACAATGATGGCTGAGAAAAATTATTATTTTCAGGTGAGTTTTTCTAGACTTGGGAAGAGGATTTGTAACTCAAAGAACAAAATGAAATCATCATAAACAGATATAAGATAGCATTTACCAAGCACATTCCTATGTCCCAGACACTCTGTTCATCTTTTAAATTACATTAACACATATAATTGAATTTCACACGACCCTAAGCATTGTGTTAATATCTACTTTATAGAGATAAGAAAATGAGGCCCAGAGAGAGAATTGAGCTAGTCAATAGGAGAGTTTGCAAATGCTGCTGCTGCTCCATGTCTATTATTAGGAGGAGAGGGTAGGAAAGAAATAAGCTTTCAAAAAAATGTTCTGTTCTAGAATGAAAGAAAAAGTACTTCAATTTTGTTGACATTTGCTGTCTTGGGGGTGGGGGGAGAGAGGTGGGAGGGCATTCTTCATTCATTATACAGTATATTCAATGATGGTTTTCAATAATTCACTGTAGAGTTGATTTCTAATGTATACTGACATTAGAACTAATTCACAGGATAATTCTTATTTTTCTCTGCCACTATAAATCTGCCCACAAAGATATTTTGTAGCATATTGTTATTCCTTTATAATTATTTCATCATTGCATTTAGGTAACACAAGATATTATTTCACACATACGTCTGCATTACATTGCAATTGCTGCTGATTTTTATAACAGAAATTCTAAATTCTGGCTTCCATGGTATTGCTTCAATCTTCGGATAATGTTTTGCCTCCAAGAATTCTTGATAATGTATAGCAATATGGTTCCAACTTCAGTGTACTCAGATGGTCTCAGGATGAAAAAAAGTAAGATCATTTACTCACAACCCATTTACTCAATACATCATGCTTTAGGGTTCAAAAGATCTAAAGCAGAGCTTATTTTAACTAACTACAAATGAGATTTAAAACAAAAAACAAAACAAAAATCCTCTAATGTTTTATGACATCTAATATTCCTTTTTGTAAAATATTCGTGGGTAACTAACAGTGACCCCAAATAGACACTTTATTTGATTTAATATATGTGTTTGGGGAATTCCTATCATGGTACAGCAGAAACAAATCCAACTAGTATCCATGAGGATGCAGGTTTGATCCCTAGCTTTGCTCAGTGAGTTAGGATCTGGTATTGACTTGAGCTGTGGTGTAGTTTGCAGACACCGCTCGGATCCCACATTGCTCTGGCTGTGGTGTAGGCTGGCAGGTGTAGCTCTGATTCGACCCCTAGGAACTTCCATATGCAGAGGAAATGGCCATAAATTTTTTTAAAATAAATAAATAAATAAATAAATAAATGTGTTTGCAATGCACATGTTTTATTGGATATATATCATAATTCTGATTTATTAATTTTCAATAAGAAAGAGAACTTTTGAGCTGACTGGAGACATTTTTCCAGCATTTCAGAACATTCTCTACCAAGAGGAGGGCTGGAGACAGATGGCCAATTGTTTCTTCTTTAAATCATCTTTTTTTCTAGATTCCATGTAGACAATCACTTTTCCTTAAACATGCAGTTTCCTCAGACGGATTCAGTACATTTATAGGAACACAGATTTTTTTAAACATTATGATTCTAGCCATGGTTCATCTGATTGGGCATTTGCATTTCATAAATTTTAATCAAAAAACACTTGCAAACTATTCTTTCCATAGGATACATTTCTTAGATGTTAACCTCATCGTTATCATTAATTCTTCCCAACTTTGGGGAAACCCTTATCTTTCTCCACAATGATGGAATTTATTAACATGTTTCAATTTCATGCTCTTCCTTCATCTCTTCCTACTTTCCTTTTCTCTGTCCTTTTCTTCACTTCTTCCTCTGAGATTTTTTTCTTTTCCTAGTTTTCTCTCTTTTCCTTTTGTAAAAATCTGTTTTTCCAAACTGAATTATAAAATTTAATTTATGTAATATTTGTCCAAACACCATTCCTTTTCTAAGGGTATAACTCCATCTGAGTTCCAGCAATCTTAGCAGCATGGATATATTTTATCTTAGTTCAGAATTTTTTTTTTCTTAAGCCCAACCAGCCTACCTGCATACTCCATAATTTCTATATAAGACATTTCTATCAGCATCATATTACTAACCCAGTATTTCCTTTTCTTATTTTGAGAGATCAAGTCTTCTTGTTGGTTTATTTAGATACTATATGAAAATGATAGAAAAATGTATACTTACCCAGGTCACATTTAGATTCTAATGTATTCACACCATCTTGTGACTATGAAGTAACAAGGCTGAAGAGGACAGAAGAAGCATAGATTAAGTGGTGGAGCAGAAAGATATACTGAATGTGGGAACTAAGGACATGATGGAACCACTGAATGAGACCAGATTTCCACCACCAGAAATTATTTTGTGGGAGAAATAAAACCATGCTCTTTTAGGCTACTGGAGTTAACTTTCATGTAGCTTAAGATAAGCCTAAATAAAAATGTATCCATTATTGAATTGGTACATATATCTTTAGAGCTTCCTATGTGTCATTTCTTGGGCACATAGGGTGACTTGCTATGTCATTCCAAAATAAAACATTCACAATTGTGAGTCTTAATTTGTTTCCTCAGGCTCAAACAACCAGTGGAACTTGATTTTACTTTTCATCCTAATAAAGTTGAAAATATATCATGATTCACTTATTTAAAAGATACAGATGTGAGTTCCCGTCCTGGCTCAGCGGAAACAAATCTGACTAGCATCCATGAAGATGCAGGTTCGATCCTTGGCCTCGCTTAGTGGGTTGGGGATTCAGCACTGCCATAAGCTGTATGAAAAACCTCCACTAATAGTATATACATATATTTACCAGAAAGTATAGTGAGTGTGCAGGAGTTGTTGGAAATGAAAAGAATGAAACAGCATCAGGAGTTCCCGTCGTGGCGCAGTGGTTAACGAATCCGACTAGGAACCATGAGGTTGCGGGTTCAGTCCCTGCCCTTGCTCTGTGGGTTAAGGGTCCGGCGTTGCTGTGAGCTGTGGTGTAGGTCACAGAGGCGGCTCGGATCCCTCGTTGCTGTGGGTCTGGCATAGGCCGGTGGCTACAGCTCCGATTCGACCCGTAGCCTGGGAACCTCCATATGCCATGGGAGTGGCCCAAGAAATAGCAAAAAGACAAAAAAAAAGAATGAAACAGCATCAAAGACAAGCCAGGAGACTTACATGGTATTACAATTCATACAGAAAGGCAAAAGTGATTGACAAGGAGGATAATCTGGGGACAGAGATTAAGAATTTCTTTAATGGAGTTGAGTTTTTGTAGAGATGCAATTTATGCACATGGCAGAAGCAGGAGATAAGACTGGGAAGGTAGGTTGGGATTATATTATAAAAGCCCTAACTATGATGGTTAAGGTTAATTTTTTAGTTTATTTTTCAATGTAAGCCATGGATAAATTAGTAGTGAAGGCATGATCTTAGTTATTCAGGTCCATATGTCTATTAGCTGTGACAGGAGAGTTTGGTTAGTCTTGGTTTTATTATTACCAGCAGGACAGGAGGAAAAGACAACTAGAACTTGGGACTCAAACTTCATAGAGAAACAACAGGTTTATGAAACTATCCAGTAGCTTAGGCTGACAATAATTTTCTGACAAGCGGGAGAAAACAAAAAAAGTTGTTCCAATTAATACCATGCTGAGTGTCGAGTAATATTACTAAGAGTCATAGCATTGGATAGAGCCACAAGTGGAATTATATCCATCCATGTGGCCTGTGTCTAGAAGGCTTTTCATGGGTAATTGGAACCAGATATTTCTCTCAGTACCAGCTCATCAGGGATGATTAAAGAAAGGCAGAATCCCCATCCTATGAAGGCACAAGTTATCAACTCAGAAATAGGTTGGAGAAAAAAGATCTAGGCTGAAGCTCATCCCTTGAACTAAAGGATGTGAAGTGAGGACAGAAGAATAAGAATCATCCAAATAGAAATTTACTCAAACATAATTTCAGACAAGGGATCACTGCTAATAATGAATTCTAGACACTTGAGTAGAGGAAATAAAGATGGAATTAGTGCATCTTTGTGTAGGGAAGTACAAAAAGGAAGGGATGAGACTAAAAGTTATAAAGTAGAAATACAATGAGAGTTACTATTATATGAGCTCACAGAGGAGACTAATTAGCAAAAACAGCTTAGTGGTTAAACTGTGTTCATGTTCTCTGATGCCATGAATTAACTCCATCTCTACGGCTTGGCTTATCTTCAACTAGTGCTTTTTCTCCTCTTTGGCATGGTTAGTTTTGATTATCCATTTTCAGATCCTGTCCATCAGTTTACTTAGTTAGCTATTGAGCTCCTAATCACATCATCTTCTAGATTTACAAATGCCTTAGAGACAGAGGTTGTCCTGCTCCAATTTCCATTCCCTAAACAACTAAAATTTGTGAATAAGAGCCATTCAAAATTTGGGAGAGTTAAACTAATTGACAAGTGTTTAACTGGGTCAAATGGTATCAAAGTCAAAGGGAATAAAAATTTGGAAAAGCTAATTTAGTCAATACACTTTTGAATGCTGTCCGTGGTGCTGAAGACACCTCTGAACGAAATGTAGTTTCTGTTCTCTGGGAGTATAGAGAAGAGTCAAATTCCATAAGGAATTACTATATGGTTAGTCCTCAGATAGAAGTATCACAGGATGACATAGAGGAGCATAAGAGTTTTATCTAACCTACTGAGCTTGGCGCTATAGTGGTCACTGTTAGATTTCCACAGCTACTACACCCAATTATTACAAACTCAGTGGCTTAAACCAGCACAAGCATATTATCTTACAGTTGTATAAGCTAGAAGCCTGACATCTGTCTTAGCCTAAAATCAAAATATTGAAAGGGCTGCACTTCTTTCTTGAGGCTCTAGAGAAGAACCTGTTTCTTTATATTTCTATTTTCTAGAAGCCACCTGTAGTCCTTGGGGTCCCTTCATTATATCCTCAATGTGGCACTTTTCCAACTCTCTTTTCAGTGTCACATTCCTCCCATTCTTACCACAGCTGTGAAAGGATCTCCATTTTTATGGATTAATGATATTAGATTTGGTCCTCCCACACAACCCTAGATAATCTACCCATCTCAAGGTCCATACTTGAAATCACAGCTGAAAAGTTCCTTTGGCCATATAAGGTAAAACATAACAGATTCTGAAGGATAGGGGATGAAATATTGAAGGTGACATTATTTGCCCTACCAAAGTCACAGATATCTTTTAGAATATCAGCTGTAAGCCAGTGAATAAAAGAGGTTAAGACATGAATGTGTAATGAAGAAAAAAATAGTGAGTGAATATAACATTATGTAAAGGAGTCATAGATTGGTGATTTCAGGTATTGCCATGTCTAGGAGAGTATTTTGCTTTCATTCTATGAAGAGATAATCATATATCCAAACCCCTGGCTTTATGTGTCACATTTTACTGTGGCTCTCAGGTCACTAAATATAAGTTCACTGGATGATGAAGTGTCATTTTACATATACTTCATAGTTGTCTATTTGTATATTTATTTATTTAGCTATTTATAGTGTCCTTTCATTATTTGAATATTCATATTTCAGATAATGGTAAATTTTCTTTTACCTGGTAGTATGAGTAGATGTGTAATCCCAGGAAATTATACAAAAAATAAATTTTTTTTTTTTAGTAACAGCGTAATAGTAGCAGGTTTCTATTATGTAATTTTTGTAAGATTCAGAAAATGCTTATAAGCCTTATTTATTAGTTTTAAAGGGAGTTATTTAAGTACTTATAAAGAGTCATTATATTAGATTTGGAAGAATGTCATATTAAATTTTCAAAAAAAAATCCAAGTAAATTGAATTTGAAACTTTAGTTTGCAAGATCTAAAAGAATTTAGTAATAACACTGGTAAATATTATTAGAAATATGGGAATTTTATCTTAAAATATATATCGTAATTCAAAGTTAATCAAAATACAAGACAAAGTGATATACTTTCTATTGATAAATCATGCTATATTTTAAATTTCTAATTGAGTTAAATGGGTTCCATAAATTGAGCTTAAAAACTTAACACAGAGTTCCCTGATAGCTCAGTGGGTTAAGGAACTGGTGTTGTTACTGCTGTGGCACGGGTCTGACCCTGGCTTGGGGACTTCTTCAAGCAGGTGCAAAAACAAGAACAACAAAAAATTAACACAACCCAAATGTTTAGGGTATAACTTGAACAACCTGATAATTGATTAAAAAATATAGAAATGGCTAAGTATGCCTTTCAGATGATTGGTATCACAAGGCATGTTTCCAGTATACATTTATCAAGTTCCGTTTTCATGTCAGCTGTAACTTGGAGCTGAAAATGCGAAGATTAAAATGGTACAGACTCAGCCTCTGTTCTTTAGACTCAGCATATGTTCATAAAGGCGGTTTTACTAAGCCTGTATGATTTTTTTCCTACTCTGACTCATCAAAAATCCAACTCTTTTTTAATTGGAAGAAGTTAAGCAAAATTATCCAAATATTAGATTGAAGTCAAGACAAACTTGTGGATGCTCTTAGAAATCAGTCACACAGTATTCCTTATTTAAATCGCAATATTTTATTTTATTTTATTTATTTTGTGCTTTTTAGGGCTGCACCGATGGCATATCGTGGCTCCCAGGCTAGGGGTCAAATCAGAACTACAGCTGCCAGCCTATGCCACAGCCACAGCAAGGCAGAATCTGAGCCTTGTCTCTGACCTACACCATAGCTCATGGCAACACTGGATCCCTAACCCACTGAGCAAAGCCAGGTATCAAACCTGAGTCCTCATGGAAGCTAGTCAGATTCGTAAACCACTGAGCCACGACAGGAACTCCAAAACCTCAATATTTTAAACAATTTTTGTGTAAAATCTAAATTAATTGGAGCTCCCATAGTGGTGTAGCAGAAACAAATCTGACTAATATCCACGAGGGTGAGGGTTCGATCCCTGGCCTCACTCAGTGGGTCAGGGATCTGGCGTTGCCACGAGCTGTGGTGCAGGTCACAGATGTAGCTCAGATCTGGTGTTGCTGTGGCTGTGACATAGGCTGGCAGCTGCAGCTCCAATTTGACCACTGGCCTGGGAACTTCCATATGCCATGCATGTGGCCCTAAAAAGCAAAAAAAAAGAAATTAATGAACTTATTCTACTGTTTCTCACATGTAAATAGCATTGCAAAGGAAGGAGTTTTATGGTTAAAGAGAGGAACATTTGCTTTTAATTTTATCTTGAAAAAATTGTGTAATTCTTTACATTTAAATTGAATCACTGGAAATTAATAAAAACTGCGAATTCCATTTTATAAAATCTCTGGCATGCAATTGAAAAGATAATGGCATTTTTAAATACTTCACACTCTTGGAAATACTTTAAGTAAAGGAAAAGTAGCACTCAGTCTACAGTGCCTTTGGTCTTAAAAACAAATGAGATCTGTAATGATCTAAGAATGTTGTGATGGAACATGTTATCATAGCATGTGTAAAGCCTTTCCCTGAACTTTAATTTTCTCCTCAATGATAATGTATATACCTGTGATTACTTTAATATGTTTAGATTTTTTAGGATGATATTTATTTATCAAATAGCCTAATATATATATGTTATATATAATATATTTAAATATATAAATAGATTATTAAATATTAATTATATATGAATATATTATAATATTAATATATTATTGATATATTATATATATTATTTTACCTTTTTAGGGCCACACCCATGGCATATGCAACTTCCCAGGCTAGGGGTTGAATTGGAGCTGCAGCTGCTGGCCTCTGCCACAGCCACAACAGTGCCAGGTTCCAGCCGCATCTGCAACTTACACCACATCTCATGGCAATGCCAGATCCTTAACCCACTGAGCAAGGACAGGGATCAAACCCTCATCCTTACGGATGCGCATCAGGTTCGTCACTGCTGAGCCATGACTGGAAGTCTGAAATATCCTATAATAGTTAACATACTTTTAAAAGAGTATTTTTTTTCCTTTGGAGAGAGATCACATCAATATAAATATGTATGAGAAAAATTACAGGTAGGTCAGTTAAATATCCAAAGTGGGGAATTTATGTGAAGGATGTTTGCATCTTCCTGTCTCTCTTTGTTTAAGTCCTAAACACCTGAATGTCCATGTTAAATTATCAGGCTCCTAAATTTATCTGTTGCTATGCCAGATAAATTAAGCCCCAACCTTAGGGGCTTTAGACAACAATGACATAATTTCTCATACTTTTGTGGGTCAGCTTGGTGGAGTTTCTGTTCCATGTAATGTTGGCTGGGGTCACTTATGTAACCACATTCAGCTGGGAGCTTGTTTGGGAATGGAACATTCTAGGCGTGTGGGAGGGCTCACTTATATGTCCATTAACTCAGAAGGAGTGGCTGAAACTGGACCCGTGTCTCTATGAATAGATTCTCTTCAGTCTGTAGTCTAACCCAAGCTTATATATTGGGCAAGTGGCTGCAAGTGGAAGCAGCTAGGTCTCTTGGTGTTGGTCAAAGCAAGTCCCAAAGTTGAGCCAGATTTAAGATGCACAGGGTGAAATAGAATTTATCTGTTTATAGGAAGAGTAGTAAGGTGTCCAGCTGTCTGGGTGGCCCCTTCTCTCAGCCGTGGGGGAGGAAGATCCTTTGTGCCACAACAGAGCATTTCCTGGGAGTTGTGAATAAATAGCCAGGAGAGTGGGACCTGGGTGCTGGAATTTCTGACACGGCGGCCGTGATAAGGATGAGTTTGTTGAGTTCATGCTCAGCCCTCCTACTGCAGCAAACATGAGGACTCATAGTATTAAGAGATGAGAAGCTGCTGTGGAAGCCAGGTTTCCACTGAGTAAGCAGCCAGTTTGGGGAGACAAACTGGTCTAGGAACGAGTTTAACATAAAACTACCAAGGCGATCACATCCATCAGCTATGTGCTATAGTCTTACTTGAACTCATGTTCTGTGAAGTAGATTCTTAGTTGGATTCCCATAATAGCTGGAGCCGGATACATCCTTCTTAAAACATATGATGCCTGACCCAATTCACATTTCTGTACATTCATGATATCTTTTGCCCTGAAAAACCTTCTGCCTTTTCTCTTTTGGGTAAAATCACGCTCCAGTGGCAGATCCGGATCCCTCCATTCTAGAACAAGTGTGTCTCTTCCCCTCCTCACTCCACGTGGAGTTAGTCCCACATAAGCAAACATTTCTGCATCATTGATGTGTGTTTACCTCTTTGTCTCTCCTTCAAAGTTTGATCTCATGTCCTTACTCATTGCTGATTCTCATACCCAAGCCTCATGTTCTGGTTTCCATAGTGATTGCTTTAAAATCAGGGCACACAGGGACACAGAGGAGGCACAGTACTGAAGTTTTGGTCCTGCCTCCATTCAATTTGGGAAAAATGGGAACTGGGGTCAGAGCCCAAGATGTATATTTTCTCTTTTAATCTTTTCTTAATAACATTCTTATTAAGAGACTCAAGGTTTTTTTTAAATTTTAATGATTTTTATTTTTTTACATTACAGCTGGTTTACAGAGTTCTGTCAATTTTCTACTGTACAGCAAGGTGACCCAGTGACACATACATATATACAACTTCAGTCTCTGAAGCCATCTAATCTAGCCACTTAATTTTTCAGATAAGAGCAGTAATTATCCTAAGCTTAATGGAGTTATTGGTCTTAGACCATAAGCTGAAACAATACAGAACTTTTATTTTGAAAAAGGGAAGAAAAAAGAAAGAAAACAACTACTTCAGGTTTTGGTGTTAGGACTTCTCAAGACATTATTGAACTCAGTTAATATCTTCCATCCTGAAGAAAATTAACTGAATGAATAAGTAAACATACTATGTATAACAGAATTCATATATATAGGAAAGTACATTTGAAAATCTTATCTGGAATTAAGAATAGTAGGAAAATATCATTGCAGTCTTAAGGATAACTTATTTTTTTTATTTCTAGGGCTGCACCTACAGCATATGGAAGTTCCCAGGCTGGGGGTCAAATTGGAGCTACAGCTGCTGACCTACACAACAGCCATAGCAATGCCAGATCTGAGCTGAATCTATACCTACACCACAGCTCATGTCAATGTGGGATCCTTAACCCACTGAGCAGGGCCAGGGATCAAACTCACATTCTCATGGATACTAGTCAGGTTCATTTCTTCTGAGCCACGATGGGAACTCCCTTAAGTATAACTTTTTTGACTCGTGGGTAAAGAAGATGTACAAGCTGAATTGACAGCAGCACAAATCAGAGTTTGTTAACTATGTGAAAGAATAATGAACACTTAAATTTTCTAATATTTTGACATGATGTTATGGAATCTATCTCATTTATGTGAAATATTTGATGATCATACTAGTAGATAATGTAGCTCTGCCATACACAAGTATAATTAGAATTTTCTCAAGAAGTGTTTTTTTAACTAATTCTGATAATACTATTCCTCCAAGACCTTACTAGTAAAATACATTTATTTTTTATTTTTTAAATGTTAATGTTTGCAAATACTCTTTCTAAGCTATCGATTCCTATCTGAATATCAAGAGTGTACAAACCCTCAGTATAAATGGTGATCTTCCAGACATAACCAAAAATTTTAAATATAAAAAAATATCTATTAGAAAATAATAACTGCCCCCAAAAAAGAATGCAAGAAATCCTTTTGGTAGACTATATACTAGATAGCAAAACTTTTCAGGGAAAAAAAAATGGAGTCTACAAGACATGCCCACATACCAGCAACAGATTTTGTTATTTACACAGAGCACAGAATTTTTTTTTTTACACTCACTACAATGCATTTCTATATATTTTAATTTCTAAGTCTCTTGGCTCAGAAAAATATAAAAATATAAAACAAGATTAGATGAGTAAACAATGATAAGTAAAATCCAATTTTTACCTTTTTAAAAAATTTGTATGGATGCACCTGCAGCATATGGAAGTTCCCAGGCTAGGGGTCGAATCATAGCCTGTGCACAGCCACAGCAACACAGGATCCAGGCCACAGCTTGTGGAAACTCTATGGCAAAGCCAAATCCTTAACCACCGAGCAAGGCCAGGGATTTAACCCACATCCTCAAGGACGCTATGCCGGGTTCTTAACTCATTGAGCTACAACAAAAACTTCTAATTTTTAGCTTTTAAAATAGATTCTTAAATCTTAACTGTTTAGAGAATGTAAACAAAAGGACTTTGGCCAAGATCATACACAATCCTTCAATCTCAGCAAGGAGATTAAGTTGCCTGGGCTGGGAGAGGAAATGGTAGAGATTAAAAGGAGGGTGCAGGATTTTAGCAAAAGAACCCCACAGTTTATTCTCTTCTTGACATTAAGACCATGCTACTGGATTCCAGAACCCCAGGGCAGAAGCTGGAATGTTGGTACCTGTTTCCCATTTGGTGCCCGGCAAGGATGGTGAGCCCAGTGTAGAAAAATTGATCTTCTTTATGGTGTGGGGCAAAAGATAGATATGGCAATGATGCTTCTGCCTGAAGGGAGCATCTGAGATCCCATCCATTCAATATTACTCAGCTATAAAAAGAATGAAATAATGCCATTTGTAGCAACATGGATGGACCTAGAGAGTATCATACTAACTGAAATAAGTCAGACAAAGACCAATATCATATGATATCACTTATATGTGGAATCTAAAAAATGAGGCAAATGAACTTATTTACAAAACAGAAATAGACTCACATAGAAAGCAAAATTATGGTTACCAAAGGGGTTGGAGGGGGAGAGATACATTAGGAGTTTGGAAGTAATAGATAAACACTACTATATATAAAATAGATAACCAAAAGGGCCTATTGCATAACACAGAAGTTTACTCAATATTCTGTAATAAACTATAAAGGGAATCTGAAAATTATATGTATATATATTGTATTATATGTATATATGTGTATATATATATATATGAATCACCTCACTATATACTTGAAACTAACACAACATTGAGAATTAACGATGCTTCAATTTAGAAAAAAATGGATATGCAGCAGATTTGGTCAAAATAAGTCAGCACATTTGGAAGTTAGTAGGAAATAAACAAACAGAAAAAAAAAGACTATGAAGAGACAATCTCTTAATTGCCATGTACCCTGAGTGGGTAGAGAGATGGGTGAGTGAGGGAGCTGGTGGCCTGGGTTTTTGGTGGCAGAGTGGATCCTGTTAAAGAGCCAAGTGCAGGAGATGCTTTGAGGATATCAACTTGAAGAATCTGGTTATCTCAGCAGGTGCTTCTCCAGACAGGGGCTGACAATCATGGCTACATTTCCAAAATATAAGCTCTATTTAGGTAAAGATGCTGTTGCCTCCCCAGGGTCAAGAATATGGTCCATGCTCAATAAACATTTGTTGGTGAATATATGAATAATATATTAGCATGAAAAATGGATTCTGCTGAACCTACATGTGAATCCAGAGTTTCACTACTTACCAGCTGTATGTTCTCAGTTCAGTCCTAAGTAAATTGCAAATAATCCCTTTATCAACAACAGGCTCAGGAATTCCCATTGTGGCTCAGTAGGTTAAGAACCCAACATAGTGTTCATGAGGATGCTAGTTCAATCCCTGGCCTCAGTCAGTGGGTTAAGAATTTGTGTTGCTCTGAGCTGTGCTGTAGGTTGCGGATGCAGATGTGACTTGGATCTGGTGTTGCCATGGCTGTGGTGTAGGCCAGCAGCTGCAGCTCTGATCTGACCCCTAGTCCAGGAACTTCCATATGACACAGGTGCAGCCCTAAAAAACAAACAAATGACCACAAAAACAGGCTCATGAATATGAAGAATTTCACAAAATATTGGGCAAATATAGATGCTCAAAAAAACAGGGTTAATACACTGTTGGGAATTTATGAGAAATTTTCTCTCTCTTTTATTTTTGCTTTTTTTTCCTTTGCTTTTTAGGGCTGCACCCACAGCATATGGAAGTTCCTTGGCTAGTGGTCGAATTGGAGCTGCAGCTGCCGGCCTATACCACAGCCTCAGCAACGCAGGATCCAAGGCACGTCTGCAACCTACACCACAGCTCATGGCAATGCCATATCCTTAACCATCTGAGCAAGGCCAGAGCTCAAACCTGCATCCTCATGCATACTAGTTAGGTTCCTTATGACTGAGCTACAGTGGGGACTTCCATGAGAAATTTTCATTAACACCACCATGGAGATCTAGATGAATCTAATTACTTAAGCAACAAATTCCTAGTTAGAATACTCACCACTACTTGACATTTAATTTTTTTCCCCTAAATGTTGCATTGAATGATGAGTTCTCATCAGAAACCAGATTAAACAAAACAGAGTTTGAGAAGAGAATACTTTAATGTGTAAACCTGACATCAGAAGCAACAATCAAACATCTAGTTTGGTACCTGGATAAAGTCAATGATATACTAGCCAATAAGAAGATACTTCCATTTAAACTCCCCAGAATCACTTGCTGCCACTTTCTGACACAAACACACCTAGGTCCACAGTGGCACTCCTGACTGCAGGCATATGGGATTCAGCCTTCTCTGTATAGTTCTAAATAGCCTGAAGAGAAAGGCAAACATGAAGCCTGGAGCAAAATGTCTTGATTAACCATACACAGTCCTTTAAAGTGATCACATGAACTTTCATCTGAAACATTGCTTGGAGCAGCGAAAGCTGAAATCTGTTGCTATGAGAGCTGCCAAACAGGGCTGGTAAATGGAATGTGTGATAGATGACAACCTTTGCATCCTCTAATATTGGAATCCCTGTTCCTGATGGCAGTTAATCATCGTTCCCTTCCTTTAGTGAACAGTTGCTTTACTGTGAAGCCCAAAATTATGTGTGAAGACATTTTAGTAAAGGGTTTTCAAGTAAAACTCACAGACCACATAGATCTGACCTAAGCAGTGATTGCCTTGGGCTACCTTCTCTGTGCTTCCCGTTTTCCGCATTATCTCCAGGGGGTGGTCATTTTCTAATATTTGTAAATATTTTACAATTGAGATCTAGGTAATCTATTATAAATGCCATGGAAAGGGGGACTACCTTGACGGTTTTATAGAGGATATATAACCATTAAAATCACAGGCAGTCCATCTTCATCTCTCCAAAAAAATTTCCTATAATGTCTTTTCATCCAATACTTCAACATTGATCCTAGGAAAAATTTTTACAAGATTTCATTTGAAACAAGTGGGAAGAATTGAGGTACTCTCCTTAATTTGGCACCAACTTAGCTTACCACATGTTCTGAAGGATCCCATTGCAAGAGAATACCTCTTTGGTATTCACATTGTGGCGAAGCGGAAGCAAACCTGACTAGGATCCATGAACATGTGGGTTCAATCCCTGGCCTCGCTCAGTGGGTTAAGTATCTGCTATTGCCATGAGCTATGGTATACGTTGCAGATGTGGCTTGGATCTGGCATTGCCATAAGTGTGGTGTAGGCTGGCAGCTGTAGCTCCGATGCAACCCCTAGCCCGGGAACTTCCATATGCCACGGCTGCGGCCCTAAAAAGAAAAACAAAAACAAAAACAAAACAAAACAAAACAAAAAAACCTCTTCTCTTACATTTTGACACCACTTGGACTGTATAGGAAACAGCACCAAGTATAATTCAACTTCAAGGAAGTGTGATTCTTTGAAAGATGAGAAAACACTCACCATTTTTTAAAAAGTGAGTATCTACATATTTGCATTCTCATGTATCAGAATAATCCAATTGTGTAACAGCAATAACAACATAATGCTCTGCTGTAAATGTCCTTGTGGGCTTTTTGACCAGGTCCCTGAAGAGAATTTCACTGTGAGTTTACAGCACAAAGAATACAAGTAGAACAACTTTCTTCTCTAAATAGCTTCGGTTCCTTTTAAGAACAATTTCATTGGCTAATATGATTATTTCTGCTTTTTCAAGGGCACCCCCTACACAGAAGAAAGCATTTAGAAACCATCGTAGAATACAATGTTGTTGAAAGAAATCAAACATCTAAATACGGAGATGTATTCCATGTTCACACAGAGCAAGATTAATATTGTTAAGGTGTCAGTTCTTCCCAGCTTCATTGAGAGGTTCAACAGAATCCCAATGAAAATCCCAGCGAGTTCCTTTGTGGAAATAAAAACTGATTCTCGAGTTTATATGAAAAGGCAATAGACCCAGAATTATAACCTGATGATGACAGAGACAGGGCAAAGTCATAGGTAATATCCTCATGCTAAGGAAATGATTCAAATTCTTTTCAGAACCAGGTTTGGACCAGGAAGTTCGGCTGTTGGGGGCAAAAGTGGTCCTGAGAAGCTAGTCATGATTTTATTATATGGGCTTAGGGCAATAGCTTACCCAAACTGCAGATTTATATCTATCCAATCTATATCTATGTCAAAATTATCTATATCTTTATCTCTCTATACCTATAGATACATCACTATATCTTTATCTATAGCTATATCATTATCTATATATTTTCTGTACCTATGTCATTATCTATATCTATATTTATCTATGTTTATGTCTATCTATAGCTCTAAGATTCAGAAGACACCTGGGGGCTAGGGTTGGGCAAACCCCTAGTGGAAAGAGGATATATGTACACAGACACATAATGCTATGGGAAATACTAGAGAATGTGAACACTGCTGGAAGAACTGAATGGTATGTACTAGAGAAAGAAGAAGTTTAGTATTTCATCCAGGATCATAGTTGGTTTCATGCTGCTTTCTTCTGAATCCACCGCTATGGGAAATATTACTGTCTCCATTGGTGAAACTAGAAAATCAACCAAGAACAACCTTCTTTCAAAGCACAAAGGAATGGATATTAGAAATTATGAGAAGATCTGGGTGTGTATTTTTCTATTCGTTTGAAGTAAGCAATTGAAATTCCTGCATGCATAGCCTGCAACAAAACACTTTCCTACTGGAATGCATCTGTGAATCTGTTGGGTCCTACTATGGTAGTGTCCGTTAGAGCAATTAGCTGTAATTAGCACAGTTATTGTCAAGGTTGGATGAGAGCTTGTTAACGAGATGGACAGAAAGGAAAATCCCCTTATCTTCACTAGTGCTGATCCTTCCCCAGAAAAGAAGACAGAAATGCATT
The DNA here is from genome assembly GCF_016906955.1 of Phacochoerus africanus. Lineage (NCBI taxonomy): Eukaryota > Metazoa > Chordata > Mammalia > Artiodactyla > Suidae > Phacochoerus > Phacochoerus africanus. The sequence goes on along the minus strand of NC_062548.1, from coordinate 54,803,936 downwards.
GTCAGAAATCTGCAGGGCAAATTCACTGTCACTCTGCCAATGTGAAACCTGCCTCCTGTGAGTCTTGCTGATGGATTTCAAGAACACCACCTTCACCAGGAAGTGGCAAATGAGACTCCAAAGAAATGATAATGTTATTTACCTTCAGCACTGAACGTCTCCCTGGGGGCTCCAGCATGTGTTTTATATTTGAACACAATGGAGACCACCATTCCTCATGAATGTGGTTCAGTGGAATATGAAAGCTTTTCTCAAGTTTTCTCAAGTTTAACAGCCCATAGTAGGTCTCCCTTCTTTACAAATGCTTTTAGTCATGAAGATCTTTTTCTCATCCAGATGTGGGTTAAAGAAACGGATCCTGAGGTGTTCCTATTGTGCCACAGCAGAAACAAATCCAACTAGAAAACATGAGGATGCAGGTTCAATCGATCGCTGGCCTCACTCAGTGGGTCAAGGATCCAGCACTGCCTTGAGCTGTAGTGTAGTTTGCAGATGCTGCTGGGATCCTGCGTTGCTGTGGCTGTGGCGTAGGCTGGCAGCTATAGTAGGGATTAGACCCTAGCCTGGGAACTTCCATAAGCCATGGGTATGGCCCCCCAAAAAAAGAAAAAAAGAAGAAACAGAGCCTGAACCAAAGATTAAACCTATTTTATTCATTCAAATAGCGGGGGGGGGTTCATTATGGAATCATTATAACCTTCAGAACATGAATGGGATAACCCAGTACAAAACAATTTGACGATGTAATATGAATGAAATGTAGGATTTCTCATCGAGATATAGAGGTTCTAATTCCATTCATTCTAAATTTTACTACTTACTTTATCTTCAAGTATCTAAATTATATTAAAGTAATTTAAATTTCAGTTAGTATTTTCATCACCATGGGTAGGAAAAGTTAAGGAATAGGCATAAAAACAACATAAAATGCTATAAGCATTTGAAAATGAAATGTGAGAACATTTAGTAAGAGTAAAATGACTGCATTTGGGGGAATGTGTTCTAAATATACCAGCACCAGTACTCAGAATATCTGAATATGTTGATATATTTTAAAATTCCTTTTGCTAGTTCTAATAATTCTGATTATCATATATATATAATATATACATAAGATATACATATTGCACAACACAAATGCCATTATATTTATATATACACATAAATGTATTACATACATACATGTATTTCATATATACATAATTTATATATACCTCTAATAATATACATATATATATCTTATATATGTATATATATAAAAATCAAAATTGTGTGAGGTATCAAAATAAAGGAAATATCTGGCACTAGCCTAAATATTGATCCAAAGTGAACATTACAATATTATTTACTATGTAATCGCTTGAATCATCAATTTATGGATACTTTTATTAATATGAAAGAATGCGTGTTATAATAAGTTAAACAATTCTATAGTATGATAAAAGTTTGGAAAAATAAATGATTAAAAGGAGAGATCATTTCGTTTTTACTTTATGCTCTATGTACTCTTGTGTGTGTGTGTGTGTGTGTGTGTTTGTGTGCATGTGTGTGTTTCCCCACCACGAGGATAGATTTATTTTAAAGTTTTAAAACGTTTAAAATGAAGTTTAAGTGGAAACACACAAAGAGGGTAGACTGCCTTGAACTCATTTCTGAGCCCGTTGAGAAATAAACCAATGAAGAAACAAATGGTATAATTACAGACTAGCAATAGCAACAAGAAATTCAGAATTTTAAACCATGACTTGGTATATTTTTTACATTGCCAGATTGATTATATACATGAGGCATTCAAGAATGGAGGTGCTGCTCTGTGAAAGGAAAAAAAAAAGTATTTTTTTCTTTTCAAAATATTTAGTGTCTACAATTCATCAGTGAACCAAGTAAATCATGGCTTCTTCAAGTGCAAGGATCGAAACCAATTACCATTAGTGACCATCGGGTGCAGCCCATCCTTTCCGTCCTGTGGCCTGAATCTCAATGATCTCCCAAGTGTGCCCATGCAATTTAACAGAAAGATCAATACACCACAGCAGTTAGCAGCAGCTCTCTTGAAGTGCTTCACAAAACATGCTACATTTCTCTACTGAATAAATGTCAAAACATTCCAACAGCTACAATTCTTGGGAGAAATCGTTCTTCTGAAACATTATTGACATACTTTAACCCACATTTCCCGCTGCTCGCAGGCTTCCTACTGGCCAGTCAATTCTGATTTGGCAAGAGCCACATCGATGTGGGTCCCCTGCTGACTTGCTCCGGTGGCACGGAAGATATCAGAATCTGGTAGCTAGGTCTTAGGTTCAAAGGTCAGTGATCTAACGCTGACCCAAGGTCAAGGTGATGGCAACCTCTCTCCAGAGACATGGCTTCATCTCTAATATGCCCTTGAAATCAATCAATATCATCACAGAGCTTGCCTTTCTAAGCATAAAAAATGCCTGATCTAAATGCTTCTAGGTTACTTCTTGTGAACTGAAGGCATAAAAGTCATGTAGAAAGAAAGTGGAAATAGATTTATTTCACACTTTAAGGAAGCATTGTTTTAAAACTTTACAGTGGTTGTGATTTTTCAAATACATACATAGATTTTTTCAAATCTATGTATATTTGGAAATAAGTATATGTATATAGAGAGATGGGGAAGTGAGAGAGAGAGAAATGAAATTTATCTTCCTTTCAATGGGTTATTTTTGGTTGGTTCCCATCAAAACTGGCACTGTGACATTTTTATTTAATTCTCATGGTTCTCTGATCCATTTGAGAAGTTCTTAGAAGTCGCTAAAATTCAACCTGGAATAAAAATTTCCTTTGATGTTTGTTTTGTTTTGTTTCATTTTTTTTTTTTGAATCTTTTAAAATAATTTGCCCCTTAGCTTTTGTACGGTAATTTTATTTGAAAATGTGAAAATCTTCCGCATAGCTTTGTGAGAAACAATTCAACATATAGGTGAGCAGAAAAGTATCAAGCTAGCCTAAGCTTTATTTTGATATTTACAAAAACAAGGGACCATTTGGTTAGAATGGTGTTCCTTCGCTCCAAATTCATGAATACATGTCACTTAGGACTCACTCAATCAGAGCTACTGTCTACTTGAATCACAGCTGCAGATGGACAACAAGGAAAGTTGTTATTAAAAATGAGAGAAGGCATAGCCGCTATTATTCTACCAAAATGGATTCTTTAAAAAATTTTGGAAACCCAACCTATTCTTAGGTAACTAGATTAACATGTAATTTCCAAATCAAGCAGGTTAGTTTTACTAATGCAGAAAGTTAGGTATAACAAGTGCACTGAATCAACATTTTCAATAAGCTTCCACGCAGCTCTGCTCTGGTATTTATTGTGTCTAGACAACATACAGACCAAGTCAAGATGAATTAATAAGAAAGGACAGTTTGCAACCAAAAAGTAAATCCTGGCTTCTTTCAGGTGCAAAATCCTTCAGTGCAATACAGAAATTCTTATAAGCATGATTGTTAAAACATTCGGCAAACAGCACTGGCGATATTTGGACTCTTAGGCTTGATGTTTTCAATAAATATCAGCAATAGCAGCCTCAGTGATAAATTTACCCTTGACGCCACTTAAAATTTTACAGTTTCTTTTGAGCCAACAAAAGCCACTTGATAGTATCCACCAATAATTAATAGACCTCAAAGATATTAAACCAATATTTTCATAGTTGTTTATTGTTAACCATGTGTTAAGACATTATCCAAACGCATGGATTTAATATAAAAGTGGGAAAATCACATGAAGTTTCAAATGTAACTTTCTCAATAAAGTAGCAACTTGATATCAGGGAACGAAATCAGTGCTACTCCTTCTTTCTACAGACACACATACATAAAAATATTTTAAGAACCATTTCACACGTGCATTTTAGATCATAAGAATTCATCACTGAAATAACAGGCAAGAATGATCTAGAGCCACAGTGTCACCAACATGAGATGAAATTATTTATTTTTATTATTTTTTGCTTTTTTTAGGGCTGCAGCCATGGCATATGGCAGTTCCCAGGCTAGGGGTCAAATTGGAGCTACAGCTGCTGGCCTACACCACAGCCACAGCAACGCAGGATCTGAGCTGCATCTGAGGCCTACACCACAGCTCATGGCAATGCAGGATCCTTAACCCACTGAGCGAAACCAGGGATTGAACCCACGACCTCATGGTTACTACTCAGATTTGTTTCTGCTTCGCCACAACAGGAACTCCCATGAGATGAGAGTAAAATATAATAACCAAGATAGAATTTGCCACACCCCTCACACATACACACAAATGATTTTTCTTTTCTTTTCTTTTTTTTTAGGCAAGACATAGATTTAAAATGGAACGCTTGTGAGAGATGAAAGTGGGCAGGCAAGGAAGCTCTGCACAAATGATTTTTCTTGATTTAAACATTGTAATAGAAAAATTTTTTAAATGAAGTTCTCTAATGGAGTTATTATTAACACCTCTTTGATCAATTGCAGATATTATTTTTTTTAACTTGAAAGAAAATGAAAACTAGCCCCTTTGGAAAACTATTACAACAAATATAATAAAATGTATTTATGTTTTGCATTCCATTTTTTCAAGTGTTTGCAGGAAAACGTTGTCTTCTGCTCCATGCTTTGCAAAACATACCTTAATTCTGTGTTATGTCTCTTATAAATACTTACCAATTATTTCAGAAATTGTTTTCAGAAATCTAAACAGCCATTTCCTGAATCTTCATGTTATTTCTTTTATCAGTTAATTTTGTATCATTTTTGAGATAGGAATTTTTCCATATTCTTTATCAGAAGACTTTGAAAGGTAAAGAAAGCATTTCATCTTTGATTTCTAAACTCAGGGCTGTTTGAGAATAAGGGCCATGTCTTTAAGCCATAAGCTATTCTCATGTTGCCTTACTAAGCATATCCAAAGTTGACAGGGTTATGGTCATTGGAGAAAAGGCGTTATCACAGAGAATTTATCCTTATTTATCAGGTTTGGAGATGACAACAAACTGAGAGCAAGCACTAATACCACTACTGACACAAGCAGAATCCAAAAATAGTTTATGAAATCAAAGAGGATAACTTTTAGTTTCTACAAACTCGAGAGCATTAAATCACAATTATACAAATAAAACATCACCATTATACAAATAAAACATCACAGTTAGAGGTCGTGATGTGGGAAGTTGGGGTAGAAGAGAAGACAGTCTTAGGAGGTGTTGTTGAAGACTGGGTGTGAGAACTTGCTGCCGTGTGGTCCTGATTACATCCCTCAACTTCCTTGAATTTCCCTTTTCTCATCTGAATGGTAAGGATTATAATGTACTAATAATAAGGTGCTCTGTCGCTTACCCACCCAATTTGTGAAGCTGTGATTCAAAAGCTGACGGTAGTCACTGTCTTTATGGTTGAAGAGATTTTAGTTGTCAAAGCACTGGGAAAACATGACAACTATTTTTTCTCTCTATCCCATAGGAGACGCACAGGGTGAGAAAGAAGGTCCAGAAGCCCAGTGAACAGTTTTCCGAGAGTGGTGATGACAATGCCGAGGAAGGTCCAGTTGATGACAGTGAGTTACCTAAATTTTGTTTGCCTTAGGGATGGGTTTCAAAACAGAGATCTATTGTTCCTCCTGAGAGAGGATTACACTCTCCAGTTTGTATGGGTCCAACTCCTCAAACCAGGTCCAACCGATCCTTTTGTACATCAGTTTTCTGTCTCATACCACCCAGTATAGCCTGTAAGTTCCAAACAGAAAAGAGCTTGTCTTTTTTTTCTTTTTTCCTTTTTTTTATCTCTTCTTACTTTTCACAGCATCCAAACATTTAACTTATAGCTGGTAGATGTTCTTTTTATTTGGAGGACTTGGATGCTATCTATAGAATCCTTTTCCATCCGTATTTTGGTTCTTATGATGATAGTAATGACATTTCTAAATGCTGGTCACTTTTCAAGTTATATAGGGACTAGGTAAACTAGAAGTTTCATTCAATGCATTTCATTTGTTTTGCCAAATATCATCAGGAAAGTATTAGAAAAGATTTTTTTTTCTTTCTAGAATTATTAGAGGCCTCTAGTTTCATATGTTCTTTGCAAGCTACTGGGGATCAGAAGGAACACAGTATCTCTGTCCACATAGTTGCCATTTACTTAAGGCTTGTAATGGAGGACCCATCCATCACATGAATGTTGTTACATGTAATCACAGAAAAGGCTGATTCATAAGTGGTGCTGAATTCCTAAGGATTTTCCTGCTATTGGGACATCTAACTTTTTTTTTTTTTGAAGTATAGTTCATTTACAATAGTATATCCGTTTCAGAAGTATAGCAAACTGATTCAGTTTTATATGCATATTTATCTTCTAATTTTTTAACATGGTGATTACTTACAAAATTTCTCTGGGAGTTCCCATTGTGGTTCAGAAGAAACAAATCTGATGAAGCATCCATGAGGACACAGGTTCAATCCCTTGCCTTGCTCAGTGGGTTAAGGATCTGGCATTGCCATGAGCTGTGGTGTAGGTTGCAGGTGTGGCTTGGATCCTTCGAGCTGTGGCTGTGGTGTAGGCTGGTGGCTACAGCTCCAATTTGACCCCTAGCCTGGGAACCTCCATATGCCGTGGGTGTGGCCCTAAAAAAAAAAGACCAAAAAAATTAACTTAAAAAATAAAAAATTTCTTTGAAGTGTCAATAAAGAGAGTGATCCTATGTACATAGAGTTAAAAAGAAGAATAAAGTTGCTGTACATAAAATACTCAGAAGGGTGGAACTACAATTTTATCAATTTCTTATTAAAAAAACTGAAATTGTCACATTCCCATTGATTTATAACAAAAATGTGTGAAAAATATTTGAGCATAATTAAGATTTATAATCAATCCACTTCCTGTCAGGATCATATCTATGACATGTACTTTGAAAAAGTATTAACTGGGGGTTAGCACTGAGACAAAGCTACTTTTTTTTTTTTACTTGTGTTGAACTAGAGTTTCTCTTTTAATTAAATCAATATGTTGTCCTTCCCACCTGAAAAACTAACCCAAAATGCTACATCCTGATAGATTTGTAAAAAGCCTGAAGGGAACACTGTAATCAGATGACCAAGGGAATGTATTATTACTTCCTTAATAATCAGACATGTTAAATTCTCTTCCTCTACCAGATAAGTCTTCAAGGCACAACATTACTGTTCTAAATGAATCTTGCTGCAAACCTAATATTCAAGCATAAATGCAATATAAGGAACTTTTCCTATAATGTGTTTTAAGTTTTTTGTTTTTTTGTTTTTTTTTTGTTTGTTTGTTTGTTTTTTACCACTTATCAACACAAAGACAAAATCATGGACACCTGGCTTTCCAAACTCCTTTTTTTTTAATTTTATGGTTTTTATTTTTATCATTATAGCTGAGTTACTGCGTTCTGTCAATTTCTACTGTACAGCAAAGTGACCCAGCCATACATATATATTCTTTTTCTCACGTGATCCTAACTCTTAAGGAAACAAGAACAAAACCTTAGCCAGGGCTAGCTTTCAGTGGCATTGAAAAAATACTTAGCCATAGTTCCCTGAAGGTCATAGCTGAGATAAGAGTTTGCTTATAGGATCTTCTCAGAGTTGTCCATCTGGGGAGGCAAGAGGAAGTACTTATCCACAGGCTCTCACCCCCAGACGTTGGTTGAGTTTGCCCATAGGCGTGAACCCCTTTGCACCTCTGGGTTGCACACAAAGTAACAAAGCAGCTGGATGAAGGCAGCAAGAGATGTGTTCATGGTTGAGGTGAGCCAGTGTGTGCACACCTTATCGGAAGCCTTCATGATATTCACTACATCTGTAGTTGGAGTTAGAAGGGAGACCCCTGGGTGTGAGGCACAGTGGTGTTGTAAACAGAGTCAGGAAGCTTCGCTTTCTGACACCATCTGTCAGTGGTTCCTCCCAACATGACACTCAGTAATGAACATCTCTGTTATCATCTCAGTCCAGGGCTTTGGAGTGAAGACTCGGGGGCAAGGTTTGCTATACATTGCTATGTAACCTTGGACAAGTCAACTAACCTATTGTGCTTCAATCTCCCCATCATTAAAATGGAAATAATAGGACTTATTTCCTTACATATCCCTGGTATTAGGATATTATCTATAGATAATGCTTTTATATAGATTTTTTCTAGATTTTCTATTCATTAGCATAGTAATAGATCAGATTATCTGAGGGAATGTCAGTGGTTTTTATCCTACAAATTTTGTCTCTTTCAAATTCTGTAGAATTGTAATCATGTTTCTTGTCTGGTTTGCTTTACTCAGTGTTATGTTTTCAAGGTCCATTTAAGTGCAAAAAAAATGGTGACACTCCATATTTGGAGAGGTTGTGATGACATATCTGGAAAATTCACTATTTGGTATCTTTGATGGTTATTAAATAATCTTTAACTTATGTAAACCAAGACCATAATAAACATATAAGGAAAGAGCATATCTCATTTTTTCTATCTAACAGGAAAATACTTATGTGTAATTTTAAGAAGAGAATCTAAAACCTATATGAGGAAAACTATGATTTTCCCGAAGGAGATCAATTCCTGAGAAATGAGAAACCCTAACCTGAGCATATGAAGGATGTATCATATTCTTGCAAAGGGAACACATGAGGTCACCAGCAGGTCACTTATCTCCAAGTTAGTGTACATATTAAATATAATCCTAATAAAAATACTTTGTTTTTTCTGGAACTAGACAAGGTCATAATGCATTTTATTTCAAAGAGAAGTAGCTCTATCAGATATTAAAATATGCCCCAATTTTCCTATAATTAAATGGAACAGTTTTGGCATGAGGTTAGACAAGCAAGTGGAACAGAAGAGAAAATCCAATAAAAATCCCAATTATACATAATTAGTATATATTAAAGGTAGCATCTTAAATCAGTTAACATAATATTGGCCTTTTAAAAATCATGTTGAAATAACTGAACATCAATATGGAAAAAAATATAAGATTATATCATGACAATTCTACTTGTCATAAACCAGAATAAATCCCAAGTGAATCAGAGACTCAAATGTGAAAAAAATAAAATATTATATAGTTAGTAGGAAAAATGGAGGTCAATTCTTTGTATAGTTTGAAAGAAGAGAATTTTCATAATCATGACTGAAAAATCCAGAAGGAATAATTGATCATAGAAAAATTAGATTGCAAACGTACTTTCCATTGAAGCCTTCACACATTGCTAGTGAATATAAAAGTTTACAGGAGTTCCCATTGTGGTGCAGTGGAAACAAACCCAACTAGTAACCATGAGATTGCGGGCCCGATCCCTGGCCTCACTCAGTGGGTTAAGGATCTGGCGTTTTTGTGAGTTGTGGTATGAGTCGCAGATGTGGCTCAGATCTGGCATTGCTGTGGCTGTGGCTGTGGCTGGCAGCTGTAGCTCCAATTCGACCCCTAGCCTGGAAATCTCCATATGCCCCAGGTGTGGCCCTGAAAAGCAAAACAAAGAAACAAACAAAACAAAACAAATAAAAAGGTTACAAATCATAAGAAGAACTTAGCCATAACTAGCAAAAGTGCATATGCATTTACACTTGACCTAGCAATCCCACTTTTGGTGTGCCACCCGATAGATACCTGGCAAAAATAAGAAAAGACTACATAAGAGGCTATTCATTGCAGGAAAAAATAATGAAAAACTGAAAACAACTCAGAGGTCCATCAATCAAACCAGACCACCTGAATCAATTCTGGTACATCCACTTAGTGATAAATATTACCATATACCCTTAGGGAACAACCTTTAAAGTTGTATTAGCAAGTGTAAATAAAAGCAGAAGAAAGGTGTATAGTATGCTACTATTTATAAAAGGAAATAACTAGGTATGTAAGCAGATAGGTGATAGATGATAGATGATAGACAAGTAGGTAGATGCCATAGAGATATGGATGCATGATTATATTTTCAACAAGTAAAACTATCAACCATAAAAATATTATAAAGTAGCTACCTCTAGGGAGAATGGACATCCTTGGAGAATTTATTCAGTATATTACATTTTACTGAGATTTGTCTTTGGAATCATGAGAATACATAATTGTAAAAGAAAATTAAATTCTAAAAACAATCCTTTAAAACTAAAAGTTATGAACCTAAATGTGCTTTTGATTTGTCATAACTATCAGAGAGGAATTACGCTAAAACATAGTAATTATAGCTGTACATCTCCAGTGTAATAATGCAATTAGAAAAAAACAACTGAAAAAAGAAATCTTAAACTATTCTCTAATCATATTGTTAGTGGTGGTGTCTTATTTTATTTTATTTTATTTTATTTTATTTTACTTTTGCTTTTGCTTTTTTAGGGCCACACCCATGGCATATAGAAATTCCCAGGCTAGGGGTCCAATCGGAGCTATGGCCGCCAGCCTACACCACAGCCACAGCAACACAGAATTCGAGCCACATCTTCAACCTATGCCACAGCTCATGGCAACTCCAGATCCTTAACTCACTGAGCGAGGCCAGGGATCCTCATGGATCCTAGTCGGGTTCTTTACCACTGATCCATGACAAGAACTCCCAATATTATTTTAAAACTATTATGTTAAAACCATTGTGCAAGGTAGGCGACAAAGAAATGAATAACTTATAAGGAAGGTATACTGGTTTTATTATTCCCAAGGTCAACGGGAATGAGAAAATATTGGGGGGGAGGAGGAACCAGATAAAGTTGTGCAGGGAGTTTAAATTAAAATAAGTCTGTAATCTCAAATTTTATGTACAAGTATCATTGTAACCTTGTGATACATTTATCTCTATCCTTTCTCTGTCCACGGCAAATGAGTGGAAACAATGATCCGCTATGTTACAAAGAGCACCCTGCTATCCCCTTCCTGGTCTTGTAATACTGCTCCAAGCCTCCTTGAAGAAACAGCGGGAGTACAGAAAACAAACCCACACATTTTAGGAAACCAGGGAAGAAGGAAACCAACAAAGACGAAAGAGCTATGTCAGTGGTAAGGCGCCCCCACTTACTAATAATGGGATAATTCGAACATCAATAAAGATAATAACCGCAGTGGATATACTGAAGTTGCTGAATTCATGATACTAAAGCAACAACAGTAAAAAAAAAAAAAAAAGTCTCTTTGAACAAATTGACTATTTTGAAATGTTAAATAAATAATCAAGTGTGCATATTATTCCCTACCATAAACAATTGTATTATTTTCCTCTTTCTGTTCTTTTTTTTTTAGGGCTGCACCTGTTGTATATGGAAGTTCCCAGGTCTAATCAGACTATTGTAGCTGCAGCTGCCAATCTACACGACACCCACAGTAATGCTTGATCCCAGCTGCATCTGTGACCTACACTGCAGCTCACTGCACTGCCGATCCTTAACCCACTGATGGAGGCCGGGGTTCGAACCTGCATCCTCATGGATACGAGATGAAACTCGTAGCAATTGTTTTCTTAATGAACAAATTTGAGGTGTACTAGTCACTAAATTATTCCAAATAATAAATGAATAAGTAATGAGAGAATAAGAATATAAATAGTGTCAATCTCTAACAAAATAATGGAATTTCACATTAATCTTTGATGGTTGCTAACTGTACAAAAAGGGGGAATCCCAGCGTAATGGGTCTCTAGATGGAGAAGCACAGCACTTTTGATTAAATAGTTCCTCCAGAATGGAAAAGAAGGAGAGGGGCGAGGTGGAAAGGGAAGGAAAGAGAAAGAAGGGTCCTGATTAAGACTATAGATGCAACAACGAATTTCCTGGAAATACAGAAAATACAGTGATGTGGTAAATGCCATCTTGGATGGGTGATAAGAAAAACCCAGACACTAGAGACCATGACAACTAAATGATTAATTTTTGGCAAATGTTAAATTGCTAGAGAAAAAAGAAAAAATGGAAATAGAACCTTAAAGACTTAAAAGAGACCTCCTCAAACAATTATAACATTGAACATTTATGGAATTTGTCAAAACCTCCAGCTTATTAAATATGGCATTTGTAGGAGTTCCTGTTGTGGCTCAGCAGAAACAAATCCGACTGGAATCCATGAGAATTCGGGTTTGATCCCTGGCCTCACTCAATGGGTTGGGGATCCAATGTTGTTGCCATGAGCTGTGGTGTAAGTTGCAGACGAATCCTGAGTTGCTGTGGTTGTGGCCTGCACCTCCATATACTGCAGCTGCGGCCCTAAAAAGCAAAAAAAAAAAAAAAAAAAGAATGCTACTTAATCGTACCTGTTTATGGGGTAGTTACGAGACTTAGAACTGATGTGTGCTGTGACTGTGTGCTCCATAGCACATACTTGGCATTTAATCAACAAGAGCCATATCTGGAGTGATTTAATAGGCTCATGGATTCATTTCCTTGCTTACCATTTACCTGGCACACAAAAATGTCTGTTGAATGCATGTGTGGCTTCTTGGAGCCAGCGAACTTGGGCATGACTTTGGGCAAAATTAACTTCAGTCTTTGGTTGGAGATTTTCCATACAGCAGAAATGGGTCTATTACTCAGTCTGTTTTTCCCCAACCTCAAATAGCAGTCTTTCTGAATTCTCTTATATTTTGTATAAGTCTCTCCTTTCTGTTCATAAAATTCTTGCCAGTAAACATGAATTGTTTGGTAAATGTCTGCCATATCCCAAGATGTATAATGAAAATATGCTAAACCATTAGCTCAAATTTCAAACTTTATAGAATGGCATATAATTTTCTATTTTTTTCCCAATAAAGCTGTTATGTCCTAGGTAGTCCAAAGGAGGTTGTTGGCTGAAAAACAACAACAATAAAAAAGTACTATTAGTGCAGAAAAAAAAAAAAAAGCCATTCCTCTAGAGGAAAGAGGCTGAGGTGAAGATGATCAATTGGTGACATCATGTACGTTTATACTTTTAACTTTATACTAAAAACTTTAAAAGTTTTTATACTTTTAACACCAATGCAGTCAATTTCAAACATATTGAATTTCCATATACAGAAACTGTGAAATACCAGGAGATTCTCCATAAAAGAGAATTCCCCACTTGCCTTATTCCAGTTTTGTTTTCCTCATAGATCAAATCTCCTAGACTCAGCCGACCGAAGTATCTCTTATCTCTGTCCTAGGCACCCTCATTACAGGCATAATAAAAAAGCTGAGTTAAGAGGCAGCTGACTAAGCCAGTTATTTTGAACAACGAAAACATCCATTGGAGATTTCTGTGACCGTGGTGCTATTTAGAGATTTAACCTAACTTGAAATATCCATTTTCATGTAGGGAAATAAAACTAGTGATGTCCAGGGGCCCCGCTTGCCGAAAAGTTGGCATTTTTAAAGGAAAATGTATTACAAGGCTCGCATCTTTCTGCTCCCTCCTCCCACAAATTATTCATTCAGACAGCTTGTGAATTGGACTTGCAGCCACTGTTATGTCTTACACAGTACAAAAGGCAGGATGCCTGGTGGACTTTATCGGTTAATTATACAACACATGATGTCAGATCTCACATAATGTTCTATTGGCTGGGGTTTCTACTGTTAAGCTTTTACAAATATTCACTGTGTGCTTTCTCTGGGCCTTTAGAAAACTCTAAAAGGGTAACATATTCTTCGATCTCCAAATTGTGCTTGTCCAGGAGACAATATTTTAGATATGAATCGATGCAGTTAGATGGCTTTTGTTCATGACACCGCCCCCCCAAATTAAGTTTGGATTACCCCCTAGAGGCAGATATCTGTTGAAATACTGTGAATACAGATTAATTTTAAATGAATGAGGAATAAAATAAAAGATGTTTCCTCTCTTTTTTTCTCCCCCCTTTAATGATTAGCGAATGCGATGCGAATATTGTGGATGATGAGAAAAGTCTCAAAATGCATCCTGAATTCATAATTTTCTGCTTTTCTTAATTACCTTTGCATATTTTTCTTGTTACATTGATACCCCAAAATGATGATAGAAAAGCTAGTAGTCAGCTCCTGCCAGCCATAAATCAACATTTTTTGGCACAATGAGTTTTCATTTATCTCTGGTATGCAGCATTTAAGGATTGATGCGTTCTAATTGCACTTTTAAGGACAGATTTTCATGTGAATACAAGCACTGGCATTTAAACAAAGAAAATCATTAATCTGAATCTAAACTTTGTATTAACCATTCAGAGTTTTACTTCCCTGTTCATCTTTTTTTTTTCCCCCTTTTCCCTCCTCAAGGTCATATTCTGCTGTTTCCAAAGACACTTGCACTGTAACCCAGGTTCTTCTGTTGCCTGTTCCATGAAGGCTAAATGATTATTTTTCACTAAGGAAATGAAAATTAGACGAACCTTGACATACCGCTCAGGGTATATAATTCATATCACCAGGATTGCTCTCCTTTAGAAACTATACAGTTAACCTAATCATCTCATTTTATTGCTAATTTAGAAAAGCTTTCCCCCCTCTAAGTACACTCTCACTTTTTTAAATTCACTGCTTATGACCCGAGCCTTTTATCCATTGCACTATTACCAACAGCTAATCCCCCTCGCTTATTGATAATTGGACAAAACTGAACAACATGCCAACTCCTGAAAATGGCGTGCCCCTGAGGGTTCTATTCAGTTATTCCCGAAAAACCACATTGGTTTCCAAGTTTGGTTCTTTTGTAGCATATCAATGGGGAACAACCGAGAGATTTTCTCACTGCTTAGGAATTTCGCCAATTCTAACCTGCTTCTTGCACATTCTTCCTAAGGAATAACATTTACACTTTGCATAGTTCACAGATTTCCCCGTTCTTTAGTTCCATGAACTGTCTGCCATTCCCATTTATTTAAATCATTATTTTAGTGCCTATATTTAAACTATAATTATACAACAAGCATTTCTTCCAGAACTTCGTTTATTCTGTCGATCCAATGCCAATTCAAACGAGAGATGCCCCAGTGTCTGGGGCTCATGCAGATTCAGCACAGGATTAAGCCATAGGCACTACTCTCTATCTGCTTAATTAGTTCTTGAAATTATGGCAGCCTAAGATTTGATGCCACATAGAAATCAATGCCATATTTTCTTAAGGGAATATTGCATTAAATTTCGAAACTGTGTTACAACATCTATGCAGGTGGAGGTAGTATTTTCTATCTTTAAGCCTAATAAACATATTTAATGGCATCTGCTTGCATGAAACAAGCCTTAGGGGTATCTGTTGGGAAGCAAGGACAAAGACTTTGGCAACTGAATTATTATAGAATGAAATTAAATGCTTACAACAGGGTAGCATTCAGAGATGCTCACAAAGAGGGCACAATGCAGTTCACACATTCAGGGCTTGAATTTATGCCCTTCCTGGTTCAATGGGGAGTCTAAGCTGCCTTTCAGTCCCCCACACAGCCGTGGCCAAAGGAGAGCCCAAAAGGAACGTAGGCCTCCTCTGCTTCGCTTCCCCCTCAAACCTCCCTTTCAATTTTCACCCTAACATGACCATGTTTTCTGACAGCCTTTAACATACTTCACATGTTGATTTCCCTAGAAGTTTGATATTAAAACACAGATGGGAAGCCATGCATTTTATTAAATTTGAGCACTTATGTTTAGAAGGATCGGGAATGTGGCCAAGACACGGATTCAAATGACACTCAAAGTTAGAAAATTGGCCATTTAAGGAAGTTAACTGACTCAAGACACAGGAAAGAAATAAATAGAATGCAAAAAAAAAAAAAGCATGAAAAACGCATGAGGGGAATGGCAGTATTAAAGATAAGACCGGGTTGCTCCTTTTAAAGAAGTTTAAATACTTCTCCAAATGGGTTATTTTTTTTTTTTTTAAAGCACTGACAGAAAGCTCAACCTGTGAGATGTACAGAATTTTCTTTGGGAATGTTTACACATTGCGAATCACCTTATTAACTCATTTATCAACCTAGTTGTTAATTGACGTATTCATTCATTCACTCACTTACTACGCATCCACCAAGTCCTGCCGGCCCCCTGCCCTGTATCATGCATCAGGGAATAAGGGCTTCCTATGGGAAAGGTCTATTGTCACAAGATGTAACAAAGCCATGATTTGTTTCCATCCATGAGAGATTCTAATACAGATAGTATAGGACCTTTCTCAGAACCAGAGCAGGTGTTATCCACAGATCAGGGGTTCCACCAAGAAAGCCCAGAGCCTTGGGTCTCCAGCCTTTTGCTCCTGGATTCCTCTTCCTAATCAAGTGCTAATGATTGTGGCACTCCTTACATGTACTTCATCAATGTCTATCCCATTTCTTTCGTTGATACTAGTTGTGGCCCTCGGGACACTTGAGACAAAGTCCTCAAGTTAAGTTTTGTGATTTAGGGTTCAGAGAGGGAGCCCCAGTTTAAAAAGGCATGGGCTCCATTGTGCCACCTGTCCAAATGGGGCGTCACAACTAGATTTTAGGGATAAAAGCAGCCAGAGAGATAAGGGGGAAAAGAAGTAGATGTAAGAGTATATTTTGGTTTGGTTATTTGGTTAAATGATTGAAATCTATCGTTCTGTGTGGCTATTTTGCTTGATCTTTTCTGAGTCCCCTGTTTCCCCAGGCAGATCCTTCCTCCAAATCTGTCGGCCCTGCTTTTACACTTGGAGGCTGAACCTCCGTGGACCACTCTCCAGCTTATTAGGAGAGGAAGAGGAAAGCTCTGCCAATGGGAGGCAGAGACTAGAGGATCCAAGGACAAAGAAATTAGGGGCAGCTTCCCCCCAGAGCCTGGTAATGTCAGGAGGCTTTCGACGACTCTGCTTCTGCACCAGCTCCTCAGCCTGGGCCTCTTTACTTTCCTGGCTTTTGAAGGAAGATAAACCCACTGCAGGTTCCCTGAACCCTTACCTCTGACTCTACAACTCTGTTCACTTCAGCTTCAGGAGTCTACTGATTCAAATAAACAACAGGAGAAAGCTGAACATGGGTGTTCCTGAAATTTTGTGTCACTGAACCATTGCATTTTCATTTATTTAATGGAAAGTGCACTTTAGATGGGTTGGAAGAATAGTTCATTTCAGGAATGACCATTGTGGCTCAGCAGAAACAAACCCCACTAGGATCCATGAGGATGAGGGTTCCATCCTTGGCCTCACTCTCAGTGGGTGAAGGATCCCCCATTGCTGTGAGCTGTGGTGTAGGTGCAGACATGGCTCAGATCCCATGTTGCTGTGGCCATGGTGCAGGCCAGCAGCTGCAGCTTTGATTTGACCCCTACCTGGAAACTTTCATATGCCTCAGGTATGGCCCTAAAAGGACAAAAAAAAAAAAAAAAAGAAAGAAAGAAAAAGTTCTTTTCAGATTGGAAGCTATATTAAATTATTGTGCCATTTGCCTAAATACAAATTGTTAAGAGATCAGTGTGCCTTCTTGGGTTTATTTTAACTATACAGGGACATATTTCCATTTCATATTCGACTAGCAAATGTTTTAAACTTAACTTTTCCTTGACTGCTAGAGATGTTCGGATGTTTTGAGTAAGCCTGGATTTCATGGGACCTGTTCTCTCTCCCATGATAGATTCTACTTATTTGCCTTTCTGGTAAAGAACTGGTATATTTCAGGTCTTGCTGGGTCTGAACCTCTCCTGAGGCTACCCGATGTCATCACTTTTCTAATTTTTATCATACAAATACCACTATCTAAAACAAAAAGTAGATACTGGGGATGAATATTCACCTCAAAAGAAACTAGAAAAAAAATCATTAGTTTACACATTTTACTCTACTAAACATAGCACTTGAGAAAAACAATATACCAGTAGAGTCTTTCTTAAGGTTATTCCTTCCCTTTTATCCCAGTAAATAAGAGACAGTAACCAACATAAAGATAAAGAATGATGAAAAATGCCTCTTGCTTACTTTTTCTAGTTCTGAAGTTTACATAGCAGATAATGCCTCAATATTTGTATTTTTATGCTTCACTCAATTTATCCCAATAAGATAGAATTATTACAAGGCCTGGATTAAGGTTTTGTGCTGAATCCCAGAAAAGTCTGCAATCTGATTTGTGTTGTCATTTTGGTGTTCCTTATATTCCTAATACCATTTTTTTTATCAATTTGCCTTAGATTCTTATACTTACCAATGAGCTTTTACGTGTAACCCACATTTATTTATCAATAAACATATAAAGCAATGATTGGTATCACTAGGCCACCAGTTAAAATAAGCAGTAAGATATAAATAAATGTTAATAATGTCCCAACATACATGTGATGGATTTCTTTCTTTCATCACCTGGGTATGGACAGTTACGTGGAATATTTTTAACTTCATTTTCTGCAGAGTTTTGCCCAACTGTCTAGAACCCTGTCAAAGCTGCAGAAAACTTATCAATACATTTATTTTCAGCAGTCCCTCAGCTATTTCCTCTTCATAAAAGAATATCAAACAGAAAACAATAACAATAGCAGAACCTCAAAATTATGAAAAAAAATTAGAGTGACTAAATTCTTCAGGGTTTGGGGTTTATTTTTGGTGTTCTTGTTTCTTCTTTTTTTTTTTTTAGTTAATAGTAGTAGTCAAAGGCAGAAAAGGGATTTGGAAATCAAAGAACATTTACAGTCAATTTATCTAGCTTATTTATTGGGAAAAAAACATTACGTGTTTGAAATATTGTGGGTGGTTTTGCTTAAGAACACACACTCAAGTCATTGGGGGCTTTGCTTATGATAAAAGAAAGAGGTTCTTGGAATTCCTGCTGTAGCTCAGCGGGTTAAGAATCTGACTAGTATCCACGAGGATGCAGGTTCTACCCCTGGCCTCGATCAGTGGATTGAGGACCCAGTGTTGCTGTGAGCTGTGGTGTAGGTCGCAGAAGCGGCTCAGATTTGGCGTTGCTGTGGCTGTGGTGTAGGCCAGAAGCTACAGCTCCAAGTGAACCCCTAGCCTGGGACCCTCCAAATGCCATAGTTGTGGCCTTAAAAAGACAAGAAAAAAAAAAAAAAAGAAAGATGTTCTCAGAGCATCTACTACTCACAGACATAAGTCAGATTGGGACTAGGTGTGACATGAACTTTCTCCCCATGGCTGAACAGTTAGAATCAACTTCCCAAGCACAGCCAAGCCAGCTGGAGAAATGGGTGGGGAATGAAAGGGTTAAAGAAGTCATCCGATTTAAACGGGGGTTGCAGAACTCCTATTAAAAATGGCAGTCCTATAAATGTTCTAGTATTGTCAGGAATGTTCTGTTGGATGACACTAGGCCGTGATTTGTACACACAGCGGACCAGAGTTGATGGGTGAGTGAAATGATCCATAACCCTCTCTGACACATTTAGAGCAGTTCAGCTGCACACAGAGAACAGTCCATCATTTGCACCCTTCTGTGAAAGCTGGCTTTACCAAGTGTTTCAATGAAATATGTGCAACTTCCCATTTAAATTAGTACCACATGAACCATGAAGAGCACCACAGGTATCTGTTGTAGTACCAGCCTAATGCAAAAGTGGCCTGTCTTGTAATGCTCTAACAGGAAAGACATACAGCCATTCATCTGTAACATATTAAAACCAGAAGAAATAAATTACTCCCTAGATGAAGAATTATTGCTTGTGAAGAAAATGTGCAAAGGTAGTCCTCAAAAGCAGCTTTTACTAAAAAATTATCGCAACAGCATTTGAATTCTTAATGCATATTAAACTGAGGACTCGGAACTATAAATCATCATTTTTAAATGGCGGAAATCTGGTTAAACCTCGGAGTGGAGATGTGTTTCACTTCTTCACCACCGTTTTAGTCTTGGCCTTCCTAGGAGGCTACCTGAGTTATGCCAAGGGCAGTGGAACCCAGAGATTGTAACAAAGGCAAGAAACAAAAAGATTAGGCCCTTATCAGTTGTGTTGTTTTAATGCCTATTGCATAGGATGCTGTAATCTAAGTGAGGTTAACTGCAACCTATCAATAAAGCAAGTTTTCTCTCTGTTATGTAAAAGAGGAATTCAAGCAGTACCCTGATACAGGAAAATCGTCTTTGCCGAAATATGTGTCATTTAACTGCAAAATGTGGTAAGAACCGTAAAAATCATCCCAGTATATACAATACGCATTTCAAAGAAACATAAATGGTTACAATTCACTTAAACTATTTCCGCCGATAACTTTAAATGCTTAGACAAGAAGGATAATAGCAGAATAATGCCTTGGGTTATTTATTTGTTATTTGGCCTTGCCGGGGACATGTGGAAATTCCAGGGCCAGGGATAGAACTCACACCGCAGCAGTGACCTGGGTTCAGTAGGGACAAGGCCGGATCCTGAACCCTCTGAAACACCTGGGAACTCCAGGAATGTGGGTTGGGTTATGACAAGAGATCAGACACTTTGCTAAATGTTTCACCCACAATGTTTTATGCAGTACTTTACAACAGCCCTTTGGGGGTAGACGTGTTTATTTTCACCATTGTCCAGATAAGGACATTAGGTATAGCGAAATGAGACAAATCCTAGGTGACCCCGGTGAATCCTGGAATCAGAGCTCAGCAGAGTGTTCTGCAGGTTCCAGAATGCTTTCAGGCAAGTGTTCTCATCCGGTCTTTATAACAGGCCTGCAGTGTAGATCCGGCTATTCGATGTCAATGTTCCATTTTACAGGTGGGGAAGCCTGATGTTAGTGCTACAAAGTACCTACCCCAGCTCGGAGGAGAAGGCAGCAGAGCTAACGGTCAAGACTGGAGCCAGGCCTCACCTGCAAGATCACACAACAGACCACCGCAGCAGCAGCAGCAGGGGTCTTGGCAAGTACACGCAAATCTGTGTAAGTAACTGCTCACTGCATTCTCTGCCCCAGAGCAGATCTGTCCCCTGTCACTTTCAGTAGTAAAGGATGTATGCAGAACTGTTTCTAAAGGAGGACAGCTGATGTGACGTTAGATTGAAACATAATGTTTGCAAAAATATTTTTTCTCTTGTCTCTGTAACAGTTCTTTTGCTGTAGTTAGACTGATGTGATGAAAAACAACCCTATACAAAGCTTCTGTAAGAAATCTCTTTTCCAGTCACTTTTAAACTTGTTTCTTAGCAGCTATGGTTTTATGGCAGGCTTGATGTTTTCAAATTTGAGACGGACCTTCACATCCCAGCAATTTTTGTGGGTGGAGCATATGCAAGATAGATTTAATGCTGGGTCACCGAAGAATTTACTGAGTAGCTTTTGTAATGGCTATAAGATCATGAATGGAAATGCTTTCCAGTACGATTACCGCCTTGCAATGTGCGTCATATATTCATATGACCAAACAATGCTAATTTTTTTCTTCATAGTAGATTCACGTGGCTCAAATTCAGTGCTGCTCACTGTAAACCCCTTTCCTGTTCATACAATTGCTCTCTTCAGACACATCACCTGAGGTAGCATTCACGGCTCTGTAGTCACTCATGTCGGAGGGAAATGTTATCATAAGCAGCAATTTATCAAAACTGCCACTTTTAAGTTGGCTGTCACCTATTACATAAAGTTCTGGCATGAGGTATCCAAAGAACAGTCCAGAAACCATAGCATCTAGATCCATGGCATTGAAATACTCAAAATAATTGAAAAGGCATCTGCGTGCAGCACTCGTACTTTCCCAGGCGCTACAAAACCAAAAGTTCCATATAGCTGAGCAGGAAAACCTGAAGTGAATTCTACGTTTTATCCACTACTTCTTATTCCATCCTTTCTGAAGCAAATGTTGTGTGATGCAAAATAAAACAGAACAAAATCAAATAATAAAATAGGGAGTTCCCAGGTGGCTCAGGGGGGTAAGAATCCAGCATTGTCACTTGCTGTGAGGCTCGGGTTTGAGCCCTGGCCCGAGAATTTCTTCATGCCACAGGCGTGGCCAAAATATATACCTACCTACATACCTACAGAAAATGGTGTATTTGATACCACTTTGCAATCGGGTCATTTATGAATCTAATGAGGGACATGAAGGATGAGGTCTCATGATCTATGTACAAATTGAGTATTTTAGGAAAGGAGGAAAAATACATGGTATGCTGCTCTTCACACTTACTCATAATTTATTTTTGAATCAAAAAGGCAAGGAGAAGCACATGAACTGCAAAAAATCTGGAAGAAGATAGTGGGGGATATGTCCTGTCTCCCCGCACTAGGAAGGGAATGGTAAGAACAGTCAGAAGGAGGCTCCTGAGGACAAGTTCAGGGAAGGGGTCCTTGGAAGGCTGAGGGCAGAATTCACAGCAAGGAGGGACAGACAGGATATTACTGTGCAACTGGCAATGGCAGGACCTCCCACTGTAGAAGCTGCACTCACCTGAAATGATGACAACGTTGGCATGATATAGGGAGCAGCCCTCTTTGAAACAAATTATTTAATTAAATGGAACAGCATGGCACTTCTTGCCCATGCCCACTAATGGCATCTCTTCTATATGTTCCCTCATTACTCAGTTTACATTACGGGGATGGCAATGGCCTACTTAATAGGCTGTATTAAAAGTACCCTTCTCCTCCATTTCTCCAGGAGATGATCATTTCATTCCCAGAGCTAGAACTGGACCGCCTAATGAGCAGATATTCCATTGACGTGAGCTCAGCAGTGTGACCATGCATCGTGCACGTGTCTGGGGTGTAGTCCTGGGTCTGTGTGAAAATCACAAAGAGGAATGGGCATTGCACCTTTAAAATCTAACTCTCAGGCTTCTGTCTCAGGAGTAGGAGTGTCACTGTTAAAAGTATACCAAAGCTGCTAAAAATCAAAACTCTACATCTTTCAATCCAAAGCTGTAAGATGCCATGTCTCTTATGACAGTTTCAGCCCCTTCGCTGTCCTCTGCTTTGGCTTTAGAGACACTCGAGGCATCCCATTTTCTTCCCAGCTCCAATTATCACCAGCCAGTTACTACAAAATAATTGTCAAATGGTCTCTTAACCCTACGTTGGTTATTCATGGATCTTAGTTCCCTCCTGTTCTCTTCTCAATTACACTGCCCACACCTCATTACTTTCAGAGATCTTCTCCCACTGAGATCCACCGAGAGCCACGGGGACCCCTTGGTTTTCCTCCTCTAAGTATTTCACTGCTCCTCTTCTAAGCTCTTTCTCTGATTACATTTCTTGGCAACGCCAACTGAGGATGGACACACCAGCTCGCTTTCTCTTTGGTTTTGTTTCTCATGCTCTCACTTATTCAATACCTGCTGCTCTTATTTTTCCCCCAATCCCCTGTCCTGGTGTCTATATCCTTCATATGTGATTCTGCCTGTTGTGTCCGAACAAAATTCCCTACGATGTGGTGTATTAAATTCTGCTTCACTCATGTCTTTGCCTGCATTCTCTTTCTTCGCTACAGAGTCTTTCATCCTCACCTCCGTTTATGTGAACATCATTTTCTCATTGACGAAAACACTCTGTTCATGGTGGTTGTCATAGGAGCATCCAGGAGTTTTCCCCTTATTTCTATAAAGACCACATCTTTCATCCAGTTTCAGGGGCAGTTACTTCCTCCTATGCCTCTCTGGGTATTCCCAGACAACTTTCTCTGCGCTGTCAATGTCTTCTTTCTGTTTCATTCTCCAAGCAATGCTTCCTCCCACAATAAGCATATTTCATTGACATGCAGAGCAGAGGTTGTAGATTAAAGTGCCACTTTCACTGGGGTCTTAAATTGATCGAATCACGTTTGTCCCCAGGAATTTTTAAAAAGCACGATGCATAATTTATTTTGTTGTTTTTGTTGGTGACAGGGAGACAGCTGCTGAAGCTGATGCTGAATCTGTGTGAGAAAGTTTTAGTACGTTGCTCTCTGAAAAAGTTGAGCTCTGAAAGAGATGAGGATTGAAGGGGGAAAAAAATGTCTCTTAAATTATGTTTGCGAAACTTCAAAATCCTAAGGTTGGTTGATAAGATGCATGCTTGTGTATATTTGCTGTGGGTAATATGACTATGTCAAATTTTGTAATATATCTATTATTTAAAATAATTTGCAAAAATCTTCTGGGGCTTCTGATATCATGGTATGCTTTGGCAGAGGGAGCATGCATGGTTCTGGGGGGAGAACTCGCTCGTCCTCTGCAAACTTTCCACTTTTCTGCCAATATTTAATATCCTATCTTCCGTCTTGTTTATTTTGTTTGTGGTACATTATCCTTTTGGCAATGTGCCTTTGAAACAGACTTCATTGATACAAAAATGTGTCTGATCTGGCCAGCAGGAAAAGATAGATGTATAATTCCTCCTAACAATGATTCCAGGGGGAATTTGGTGAAGGGCCTGGTTAAGATAATGAGATAGTCTTAACTCCAAAACTGATGAATATTCAATAGTCTTTGCAGTTTCCCTCTCAAATTGTTTAAAAATTAGTAGTGATTTCTTTTTAAAAAGGACTATGCTCACTCATGCAATGATTGATACCAAGAACCCAAATAGCTCTCAGTTGAAATGGGATTCACCGTAAGCTCATTTGGTCTGAAGAGACCATAATTCTCATATAGGAAATCTCATCTCTGGTAATGGGTGGAATTATCTTAGGAGTGTACCTAATACAGTGGAATGCACTTGATGGGCCCTCCACAAAATTTCATTAAGGAGGATCATTTAGAGTGGTCTTTTAAAATGGGGGGCATGGGGAAATATTGCTAGCATCTAAGGTTTTATGTACCTGAACAAAATGGTTTCAAATAGCAGAAGGAGCATATCTTAATTGCTTATATAAAATAGCCAAATTGGTAACTGGCACCTGACTGTATAATTACCATATGGAAACACGTGGTGTCAACTACGGCAGACAGACTTAACTAGTCAAAGGTTCAGAAATACTGGATCAACTCAGCTATTCCACAATCTAAATCTTCACTCAAAATTGGTTTTTCAAACAATGTAAAAATCTCTTTGTTGTGTAAAATTTCCAAATAAGTAAATAACAAAACAAACATACCTCAAAAGTCTGGGGACTGGATTGTAGGCTAAAAACGGTCTATGCTGAGTTTGGTTTCCAATTTTGGGAATAATTTATAGAAAAGTAATCTAAGTAAAGGAAAATCGTAGACTGGACTGAGTAATCAGGAATATAATACACTTATAGCTCTATCTTTAAAATCCTCACCTATATCTAACCTTCCATCTGCATCTATGTTTTTATATCTCTATACATTGGCTAAACCTATATATGTCTCCATAAATAAGCAGACATTAGCCAAAGAACATTGATATTTGAGATTTGCAATGCTTTATAAGACTTGGGTTTTTGTGACATTCCAACTGTCATTTGGGGGAAGGAGGATTACCAGAGTTAAAATTCCAGGATATTTCAAGTAGCTAAGAGGCTGTCATGTAAGCTGTTGATTCCACATGTGGTAGGTAGAAAGAGAAAACTAACTCTGGATTAAGAATTTACTTAAGTACACACACACACACACGCACAGAGCACACACATAGTTTTCTCATTAATGTCCAAATGAAAGCCATGTGGAGTTCCCATCATGGCTCAGTGATAACAAACCCAACTAGTGTCCTTGAGGATGCGGGTTTGATCCCTGGCCCCACTCAGTGGGTTAAGGATCTGGCATTACTGTGAGCTGTAATGTAGTCTGCAGACCTAACTTGGATCCCTCGTTGCTGTTGTCCTGGTGTAGGCTGGCAGCTACAGCTCCAATTTGACCCCTAGACTGTGAACTTCCATATGACAAAGGCGCAGCCCTAAAAAGACAAAAAAAGAAGGTCCTTCATGTCAAAATTTTTAAATTTTCTTTCCAAATTATCCCTGGAACTTAATTTACTAGATGCCCTACACCAATTTCTGTGAGAAATAAATGTTTCTTCCCTGTCTTGTGTAATGCAAGAAGCTGCCAGATATAAGCACATAAGGCAAAACGTATGAGAAACAATTGAGAGGTCATGGTTGAAATAAACTTGAGATCCCCTAAACACAGGGATTCTATCGCTTATATTCTTTCTAAGAGTTCTTTAGCGTGGGTTCAATCACCATATCCAGTTCACAGTTGAAAGAGAACACAAGAACAAAGCCCCAAACATCACCTTCTTAAATTTTGATTATCAGCCAGTATTAGCAAGCATTCATTCCTTCCCATGATTGAATGGGACACCAAATGACAAAATCAAGAAATCCCATCAGTATGGGATTCCCTGGTTTCCTCTACTTGAGTGGTTCCTTTCCAATATTAGGGAAGTGTTTGGCTATAATCCCCTCAAATATTTTCTCAGGCTCTTTCTCTCTCTCTTCTCCTGGGACCTTTATGATGCAAATGTTGGAATAATAGACTATGTGGGGAAACAATCTGAAAAAGAATGGATATATGTGTATAACTGATTCACTTTGCTGTACACCTGAAACTAACAAAACATTGTAAACCAACTATACTCTGTTAAAATATTTTTTAAAAAGAAAGAAAGAAAAGAAATCTTGGAATTCCTTTCATGGCTCAGCAATAACGAACCTGACTAGCATTTATGAGGATTCAGGTTCAATCCCTGGCCTCGCTCAGTGGGTTAAGGATACAACGTTGCCCTGAGCTGTGGTATAGGTCGCAGACATGGCTCAGATCCTGCATTGCTGTGGCTGTTGTGTAGGCTGGCAGCTGTGAGAAATACAAGAACATAAAACATATCAATATATCAATCAAATATATAAAATAAATAATATTTTGGATATATTAGATTAAATAAAACATATTAATAAAGCTGATTTCACCTGTTTTCTTGTTTTAGGCAACTAGTAGAAATAAAAAATTATATAGATGGAGATTTCTGTTCTGGACATGATGGCATAGATATTTTTCTTCCCATTCTTCCCCACTAAGTATAATTTTAAATCCAGGAAATAATGCAAGAAGCAACCGAGGAGAGTCTGAAGGAAGGAAAGATTAAGAGAAAGATGTTAGTGACATTGGCACTGGAAGAGTATCACAGTGGCAAGTTATCACATAAACCCATCCAGGAGAAGAAAGTGACTCAGTCTTGATAGTTCTCTGAACTCCAATGCAGACACATAATGCAGCCCAGGTATGTTCATTCTTTCTTATGATCGAATAGGAGACCAGGAGTTCCCATTGTGCCTCAGCAGTAACAAACCCAACTAGTATCTATAAGGATGCAGGTTTGGTCCTTGGCCTGGCTCAGTGGGTTAAGGCTCCCACGTTGCCGTGAGCTGTGGAGTAAGTTGTAGATGCAGGTCAGATGCTGCGTTGCTGTGGCTGTAGTGTAGGCCAGCAGCTGTAGCTCTGATTCACCCCCTAGCCTGGGCACTTCCGTATGCGGGAGGTGCAGCCCTAAAAAGCAAAAAACAAACAAATGAACAAATAAATAAATAAATGGGAGATGAGCTGTTAAAATCAAGAGACCCCATCAACACTGCCCAGGGGTTCACTATGAGCCCTGCTGGCAGTAAAATACCAAAGGAAGGGTTCTTACCCACTACACCTGATAATCTCCTCCACCACCAAGAAACACTTGGCACCAAAGGGAAAGCAACAAGCAGCCCAACTTGGGAAGCACACATGAGCCAGACACTCCCTTCTCCCACTTAGAAGCACCTAGTGTCTCACCTGGAGACTCTCTGACATCTCAGGCAGCACTAGTAGCAACCAGTGAGAGAACCCAAGCAGCAACCAACAAAGGGAGCAGGTAAGAAGAGTACCACAAAGGCTCTGACAATGAAGTTCTCATTAAAACTACCACCTACAAAGGCAGGCCAAGATCTGAGGGCTAAACATAACAGGGTGACTATCTTTAAAATTAAAGATGCAAGTTGTATTCATAGTCTTCTTACACATCTCAAAGTCCATAATAAAATTAAAAATCACCTGTCGCCCCAAGAGCCAAGAAAATAATATCTGAGAGAAAAGATCATCAACTGATGCCAACAATGAGATGAATCAGATGTTGGAATTATCTAGGAGGGATTTTAAACAACCATCATAAAAATATTCCAATAATCAGTCTCTTGAAACAAATGAAAACGTAGAAAAGTCTGAGGAATGAAATAGAAAAGGTAGATGTGGAAGCTTATATTGATCTTAGATATGTTTTCCTTTTTAATAAATTCATCCAAATTTATAAAAATCCCTATCAGTACTGCTTTTGCTATATCCCACAGGTCTTGATATATCAAAATAAAGATTTTCAGACTGTTAAAAACTCCAAGATCCAAGAGCCAACATGAGGTAAACTTTAGATTCAAATAGACAAATAGATTGAACCAAAGCATAGAAAATGCTCTGAGTGTGTTAGTTTCCTATGGTTTCTATAAAACATTATCAAAAATTGATTAGCTTAAAACAACACAAATTTATTTTCTCACATTTCTGGAAGTCAGAAGTCTCAAATCGGTTTTACTGAACAAAAATCAAAGTGTTAGAAGGACTGCACTCCCAATGGAGGCAGCATAGTAGAATCTATTCTTTGCCTCTTCTGGCTTCTGGTGGCTGCCAGCAATTTTTTTCTTTTTTGTCTTTTGATCACATAACTCCTATTTCTGCATCTGTGGCCACATTGCCTCCCATTCTTCTGTGTGTCCAAGTCTTCCTCTGTCTCTCTCTCTTATGAGAACACTTGTGATTGGGTTTTGGGCCCTTTATAATGCAGCATAATCTCCTCCTGTCAGATTTCTTAACTTATTCATATCTACAAAGACCTGTTTTTCTACCAGGGCAACATTTTACAGGTTTTAGGGATTAGGTTCTAATATCTTTGGATGACCATAATTCAGCCCATTATATCATTCAAATAGCAACCATAAGAAAGTTGGAAGAGCTATACTAGGAACAGGAAAAAAAAATAGACTTTAAAAGAAATACATCATTGGAAGTAGAGATTCATTTTATAATAAGAAGGTCAATATATGAGGAAGTTATAATAATTATAAACATATGTGTACCTCACAACACAGCCCTAAATTATATGAAGCAAAATCTGGCAGATTTGAAGGGAGAGTTAGACAGTCAAAAATAATATTTGGAAACTTCAATACCCTTGCTTCCAAGAACTAATGTAACAACTAGGTAAAATATGGCCAAAAAAAAAAAAAGAGGACTTGAACATTACTATAATGCCACTAGACCAAAGAGATATAAATAGAACTTTTTACCTAAAAACCACAGAATATATTTTTTTTTCAAGTGCATATGGAGGATTCTCCAGGATAGACTATATCCTAGAGAATAAAACAAATTCATTCAAGAGAATTCAAAACATACACTGTGTGTTCTTCAACCATGATAGAGTGAAATACAAGTGCATAATAATAAGAAATTTGAGGAGTTTCCATTGTTGTTCAGTAGGTTAAGAACATGACATAGTTTTCATGAGGATGCAGCTTCATCCTTGGCCTTGCTCAGTGGGTGAAAGATCCAGCATCACTGCAAGCTGAGGCATAGGTCACAGATGTGGTTGGGATCCAGCACTGCTTGTGGCTGTGGTGTATGCTGGCAGCTGCAGCTCTAATTCAACCCCTAGCCTGGGAACTTCCATATGCCACAGGTGCAGACATAAAAGGAAAAAAAAAAAAAGAAATTTGAGTTATTCACAAACATGCAAAAATTAACACCTCCCAAATGACAAGTGGATCAAGGAAGAAATGAAATGATTAAAAAATAATTTGAGATTATTTAAAATGAAGATGCAACATGCCAATTCTCAAGTTCATCTAAAGCAAGGCTTACAGAGACATTCAAGCTCTAAATAATATTATAGAACAATAAATGTTTCCAATCAATAACCTAACTTTCCTCCATAAGTCTTTGAAAAAAAAGAGAGAAAAGTAAACTTAAGGAAAGCAAAAGAAAATGTACAATAAATATTAGAGCAGAAATTATTAAAATAAAGAATAGAAAACAATAGAGATCATCAAAAAATCAAGTCAGCTCTTTGAAAAGATCAATAATATTGACAAAATTTAACCAGAAAGTCCAAAAAGGAAAGAGAAAGAAAAAGAGAAGAAACTGAAATTGCAAATATCAGGAATAAAAGAGAAGGCATTACTAATGACACCAAAATTTTTTAAAAGATTATAGGAGAATGATATAAACAACTGTGTGTTAAAGTTCATATTAAGTGGATATTAAATGAATAAATTCCTAGAAAAACAAACTACTAAAACTTACTCAAGAAGAATTTAAAAATCTGATAAACTTATAACAAGTATAAAGGAAAATTAGTAGTATATTTATAAACTCATCTAAAAAGTAGAAAAGGAGGAGATACCTTCCAGCTTATTCTGAGGCAATAATTGCCTAATACCCAAATCAGATGAATGTATCACATGAAGACAAAATTCTTGACCTCTTAAAATATAGAAAGAAAATTAAAAAGTCTTGTAAGAATGTGGATGTAGAAATCCTTGACAAGACAAATACCATCAAATAGAACCCTGAAACATATAAAAGGGTTATATACCAGATCTGTATAGGATTTATCCAAACAATAGATCAGTTTACCATCCAAAAATCACTTAATATTTTGATAAATTAATGGCAAAGGATAAGGAATCTAGTGTCTTAAGTAGGAAGAATATAATTTTGGTCAGTAAGTATCATCTCTTTTACCCACTGCTGTACTCTGACCTCTAGAATATGGCATGGTACCTACTTAGCACTAAAATAATTGTTGAATGAATAAATAAAGGACAAGCACTGTGCGAAATAAGGTATTTATTTAATCCTCTAAACAGTCATATCAGATGAATACTAGCAATTTATAGCTGTGAAATAGTAAGCGAAAGTTCAAGTATCTTAAACTGTAAAACTAAAAATGTGACAGCAGTGAGGATTATCCATTTGAGGATTAACCAGTTAACCAATGAAGATAACTCTCTGGGTATTCGAAAGTCATTGTACTAATAAATTCCATTGAGTTATAAAAGAATACTGATACAAGTGAATCTTTCCTACTCCTCTTCCTCTCCCTCCTCCCTCCCCTTCCTCTCCTCCTCCTCTTCTTCCCCTTCCTCTCCTCCTCCTTCTTCTTCCTCCCCCTCCTTCCCCTCCTCCTCCTCCTCTCTCTTCTTCTTTTTTCTCAGAACTGCAAAATCTACAATCAAAAATACCTGTCAAACAAAGATTGGATCACCAAAGTTTTGGTAAAATTTGCATGCATTAGACACTATAGAAAGCCACCTTACTCTTCAAATATCCATGGTAGATTTCTCTTTTTCCTGGATCCTACATGTCCATGTTTATTTGGATTCTAGGTTAGAAAACTGTTTTTTTTTTCTCTCTCTTAGATGAGCTATGATTCTAGATCTTCAAGTTAGTGAAGACAACTTACTACTTCAATATGTTCAGATCATGCACATTTGCAGTAAGCTCTACTCCCATACCCACTCATTCATAACAAATAAAAATATAAATAAACTGCTCAAAGCTTATTATCTGTCATGTGTTTTCCTAGAAACTGTGGAAATAAATGGTGTATAAGATGTATTCAAGAACATCAACGAACTCACAATCTAGAGAGAGTAAGAAGGGGGAGGGGTAAGAGTTAGAAAATACCTAAGTTTCTAACTATACTAGAGGCTAGAGAATTAGCATGGCCTTTTCCTGAGACCAGCATTCTTCATTGAATTAATTTCCTGGCAAGTGAATCAAATGAAAAACATCATTTCCCTATTGTTCCTATTTTTTTTTCCCCTCAAAATTAGTACGATTTAAGATAAGAAAGATTCTTTAATTTGAACAGTTTTTTGGGGTTTTTTTTGTTTTTTGTTTTTTTTTGCCTTTTTGCCATTTCTTGGACTGCTGCTGCAGCCTATGGATGTTCCCAGGCTAGGGGTCTAATTGCAGAGCTATAGCTGCCAGCCTACGCCAGAGACACAGCAACACAGGATCCGAGCCGCATCTGCGACCTACATCACAGGTCACAGCAACGCTGAATCATTAACCCACTGAGCAAAGGCAGGGATCAAACCCGCAACCTCATGGTTCCCAGTCAGATTCGTTAACCACTGAGCCATGACGGGAACTCCTGAACAGTTTTCTTTTGAGTAATCCTTATTTTACTGTTAAGACACATCATTTCATCTCTGATCTGTTGATTATACCCAAAAGTTACTCTCAATGAAAATATTTCTTGTATTTCTCTTTGATGGCTTTCTCATTAATAAAGCTTTTGTTTGATTCTCAAATGATAATAAATTTAATTCATGAAGGTAATAATCATCCGACATTACAAGGCAAAAACTAATCCCAATAATTTAGAGGATTCCCTCTTTGTTAAAATTAGGAAAAATCATTAAAGAGAGCAAACACACTAAAGATAGCAAACTTTAAAAAAAATGTATCTTATATTTTAAAAATTAAATATATTTTAAGCTATGCTTTCAAAATGAATGAAAGAACATTTACTGCCATAATAATTAATGCATCTCTTAGTCATTTTATAAATTTCTGATATATAGTCAATTGTAGATGACCGCTATGCAACTATGTACTCTACTTGTCTACCTATCTTTCAAAAGTAGTAAAACTCATATTCATGTTGTTTGATACATACAAAATAAAAATACATCAAAGCACATTTTCCCCCAAAGACTGCTCTAATTCAATAAGAAAAGAATTCTTGTAATAATATTCATTAAACATGTGTAAGTTATTGACATCTATTGTTGGACGAAATGAAGAGAATCAGAACGAATGCCCTTAAAGGGCAAATATATCTTAATGATTGTCATGGTGAGATTAATGGCATGTCTTTATTGATAACAATTTCTATTCCGGATTATAGGCAACTCATAAAATCATGTTCAATAAAACTGTTAGAAAATAAAGACCTACTATATCTAAGAGACATCATTTCACATTGTAATCGTTTAATTACCATCCCCAAAATGTTCATTTAAATATATTTTTGGAATGATGACTAATATTAAATCATGTCATTGATGCTAGGCAAGCTAGTTACTTCCTACTTCTCTAAAATGAATACCTCAACATGGAAGATTAGCATTATTAATTAATTTGGAATATTTTTCAAAGAGAGGATTTTTCTCTTCTTCTTTACAGAGTTGATAACATTAACTATCTGTATACATTTTGAGATTTTTTTTTTTCAAGGAAAATAAAATAAAGTTACTAACACCTGAGATAAGGTGAAATGAAACTTCATACTTGAAATGAAAATAGCATTGAAGGTTTAATTATGTGAAACTGAAGATTTCACTGTGAAATTGAGGATGTCCAACTCTTTCTGTAATTTTGGTTATCTCTTCCTAAAAGTCGAGTTTCTTACAAGACCTCGATGTCATGTCGTATCAGCTAGGATGGATTCCAACAATATAGGACACAAGATGCCATTGTTATTTTATTGCATTTTAAACTTATAAATCCTCCGAAATGGAATTTAGGAAGAGATAAGAACATCTTCTACCTAAACAGTGATCCATGCTTTCCTTCTATTATAAATAACAGTAATCATTTGTAATGTCTCTGTTGTCCAACTCTGTGCGAGATGATTCATAGTTACTGCATCATGCTGTTACTCCAGGTACTGAAAATAGGTGTTGAGTCCATTGAATTGATCAATGTATTACTTATCCTAGATTTTAAGTTATATAAATTCATCTAGCAAATGCCAAAGTTGGGATTCAAACCCAGCACTTTCTCACTCTGAAACCTGTGCTCTATAAACACAGTTTCCCTCCTAATTTTTGCCATGAGACTGGGATTTATGTTTATAGAGATTTAGGGGGATAAATGAGTTCATCGAATAATGACAAATGTGCTGCCTGGGGACACCTCATGGCTTTAAACCCCCTTTCCAAGGCAGCTGGGCACCAATTCAGAGGGGGCTGCCAGGATGTGGTCAGTTAACACATGATCTGCTTTTTGGACAGCAATGTGCATACAAGAATCATTCTATAAATATTAGGGATTCTTTTTTTACCACCCCACCACCACCACTACCCACCCCCCCACCTCTCCTACCCCCTCTCCACACACACAGAGCACACGGAAATCTGCACTGCAGGCTCTAGAATTACCCCTCTGGGCCTGAAAGCCTTCATTCTGACTCCACTTCAGTAGCTATGTTAATTTCAGTAGGAAAGTTAAGGTCTCCCTGATTCAGTTTCCTCATTTCTGAAACAGTTAAGTGAGTAGCATGTGCTCCACAGGGTTGTGTAAATTAAATGAGGTGATTTACACAAACTGCTTAGAATAGCGTTAGTCATTTAGGAACCACTCCCAACTCCTGTTCCTGATTCACTTCAGCCTAAAAAAAAAAAAAAAAAATGAGATCTTTTTTACTCTTTGCGTTTCTTTAGTTCACCATGCAGAAAAAGGTAAAGTGCCTCTTCTGTAGCAAAGCAGAAGTCATTGCTATTGCTGAAAATATTAGTCAGAATGCTAATCACAGGAGCCTCTCCACTGGCCTTCCTGGGACCCCAGCCCTAGGGGCAGCATGGGTCAGAGGTCAACTCTCTGCTGTTCTTGCCTGTGTCTGACTAGTGTTTTAATGGAGAAGTGGACCAGAGTGTATTTGTCCCCCAGTGTCAGTAGTTAGAGCTCACTATGTTCTTGTTTACCTTAATTTGTATTACATCATCTCCACCAACCAATCAGAGATGAAGACAGCCATAGGTGTTTCTTGAACCCTCTATTGCACATTGCATTGACATTTCTCCTCAAAGATTGCAACTGTGTTGAGTGAGGTAAGGAATTGAAAGCATAAAAGTCAAGACTAAATTATCTATTTCTTCAGAGGACACAATGCAAACAACTTCTTTTAGGGAATGTATACTGCAAAAGTCACTCATATCTTCTTGAGCCAAGAAAAGCTGCAGGAGTAATGACTACCAGATTTAAGTTTATTCACAAACCATTGCCTTGGTAAAGTAGTTTTGCAAGTAGATGGCCATCTTCTGTATTTTCCATCTCACCCTCTTTTCCATGGCTAGTTGGAAGTAACTGAAGTTGTGGCAAACTCAGATATGTTCATTACGAAACAGTCTTTGCTAAAAGGCTCTTGCAAAATTATTCTTTGTTTTAGTGTCTGTTAAATTATGGTTTTCATTCAACATTACCTAGTGGTAATCCTCTACAGTCTATAAACTCGTAACAATCCTTCATGAGCTAACAACTCATTAAACCACTGTCTTGATTCAGAAGAGTGCATAATTCAAAACAATTGTTATTCCCTAGCCAAATAAAATCTCTAATATTATCAAACAAAATATCGAGAAATCCAAACTGGGCTAATTAAAATTATTTTTTTCCCTTGCATTTTAATTTTAATGAGGTTTCACGAAACTGGCCTTGCGTATTTCTACCAGAGATCCAACAACTTCACAGACAAATCTCTTTAATCTTTAAGACATACATAAATAATTTGGAAAATACTGTACAAATTGTCTCATGTTCTTATATGCACATCTATGTATACACATATATGCATAGATGTATAGCTGATAAAATTGAGTTCCAAAATATAAAATTTTAAAGCAATGTGTTAATTCATGACCGCGAATTGGTCTGGTTCTTTCAAATTAAAATAATCAAGAAAGTAGACTGCTTAATGGTACTATTCTTTCAAAATTTCATATTTTTCTATATTATGCCCACAATACATAACCAGAATAGTGCATATAATTGTTTTATAATAAATACTGGTTAATATGTTAGTGAATCTCAGAATGGGAATTTATTTTACTTTCACTATATGAAAAGTGCCAAACTCTCCCGAAAAGTCTTATGGTAGATGTCTTGTGATGTACACGAATCTTTGCCCAAAAAAATAAAAATTCTGATTCCGTAAGTAAGACAAATAAATTAGATCATGGAAAATACCATAACAGAGACAGAAAGCAAGGAAATTAGAGAAGAAAGTAAATATGGCTCAGGGAATGTTGAAAGGCCATTAGTAATATTCAGAAATTTCAGTGAAGAGACAAGATATAAAATCCAGGATCTTCATTCACTAAACACAGAAAGGAAAAACAAAACAAAACAGATAACTTCATGTTGCTACAAAAAAAAATGCCAGTATTTTGTCCTGAGTAGTATTCCATTGTGTGTGTGTGTGTGTGTGTATATATATATATATATATATATATATATATATATATATATACCACATCTTCTTAATCCATTCCTCTGTTAATGGACATTTAGGTTGTTTCCATAACTTGGCTATTGTGAATAGTGCTTCAATAAACATAGGGGTGCATGTATCTTTTTGAATTATAGTTTTGGCTGGATATATGCCCAGGAGTGGGATTGCTGGATTATATGGTAGTTCTAGATTTAGCTTTCTGAGGTACCTCCATACTGTTTTCCATAGTGGTTGTACCAATTTGCATTCCTACCAACAGTGAAGCAGGGTTCCCTTTTCTCCACACCCTCTCCAGCACTTTCTATTTGTTAATTTATTAATGGTGACCATTCTGACTGGTGTGAGCTGGTATTTCATTGCAGTTCTGATTTGCATTTCTCCAATAATTAGTGAAGTTGAGCATTTTTTTTCAGGTGCCTACTTGCTAACTATATGCCTTCTTTGGAGAAATGTCTATTTAGGTCTGCAGTCCTTTTCCAATTGGGTTGTTTGGTTTTTGTTTTTGTTGTTGTTGTTGTTGTTATTGAGTTGTATGGGCTGTTTGTATATTTTGGGGATTAGGCCCTTGTCTGTTGCATCATTTGCAAAGATTTTCTCTCATTCCGTGGGTTGTATTTTCATTTTTTTAATGGTTTCCTTTGCAGTGCAAAAGCTTTTGGGTTTAATTAGGTCCCATTGGTTTTATCTTTGTTTTTATTGCTTACCTGTAACTTGTGATTTCCTTAGTACTGAAATGGATCCAGTGATGCTTATTTCTTAATGTTGCTTTGAAGATTGGATAATATGTGAAAAGCTAGCACACAGCTTCATGCCCAGTTAGTTGTTCATTATGTGTCACTCTGAATGCGTGCTCTTTATCACCATTAAAGCGATCTGGTTATGTCTAATAATTACTACTAAGCAGCTAAAATGCTGCACATATAAATCAAACCACTTCATTATCTAAGTAGCGATGACCTACCATACACAGTGGGGATGTGTCTATTAAATTGAAAGAATCCCCTTTTGTAAAATGTCCAACTTCATCACAAGAAGGTGCCAAACTATATCACAATTGTTGCTTCTTTTAACCACACTGGTTCAGTGAGAGGTTAATCTTTCAGCCTCACCTGGCTCAACCTATCCCAGTGTTCTATCCCAAAGTTTCTAAGGCCATTCCACTGTTCCCCAAACGACCCACTGTTCTTTAGTCTATCCACATATCCCTAGGTTACACCAGTGTTCTTAATGCTATCCTACTTTCTCTAAGCTACTTAACTACAGTCATGGGACTATCCTACTGTTCAGAAGCCTATCTCAATGTTCCCAAGGCTACACACATTTTCCTAAGTCTTTCCAAATCCAAATCTCACTGTTTCTAATCCTATTCTAACACTATAGGTACACATGTTTTGTCTTAGTAATGAAAATAAATACACTGAAAAAACACTCTCCAAGAGAGGTCCATTACCTGTAAACAAGGAGAGTTGATAATGCTTATCTAAAAAAAAAAAAAAAAATGTTATCCCAACTGAAATTCAACCCACAGCTAGGTTTTCCATTAGCCTTCTATGAGCATCCTTTCAAAGCTTATGAGATCCTTGCAATAAAATAGCTACGCATGTGATTCTGGCTTCTTATTCTCAGGGAAGCAACAGCTCATCATTCAGGCTTTTTGTACTATATCAAAACTATCTTTTCTCACCAGCGTATCCCAGATGCAGTTTCCCTGGAAAGAATCACAGAAAATCAGGCTTGGGTTCCCCTTTCGGGTTGTATGTTCACTAACATCTTTCCTCAAAGATGCCTGGGGCACAGCTTTAGATAGAGGTCAGTAAAGGTTTGGGATTACAGACAGATGAGCCAATGAACATGTCCAAAGGTTATAAACTAAAATCTCAGGGTAAGGTTTCCACAGAGGCAAGAACTTGCCTTTGGAGCATGATCCGAAGCTTGTAAACACGCCCTAGGGATGTTTGACATCTGCTTGTTATTCACCTCCTGGGACCTACAGTTTTTCAGTGGCTAAGACAACTCTTGGAGCTTTGTTTCATGCTCATTGTTTAGGCAAACTTTCAGCCGACTTCTGAACTCTATTAGGAACCCTGTTACTGAGTGGAAATATAGCTTTCTCTAGATACTTCCATTAGTGGATATTTCCATATATGTGTTTGGTAGCAGTTGCATCTCCTGTGGAGCAATGGACTTGGATCAGTAAGTGTGTCACTGGCTGAGCAGTCATATCCCAGCACAAAGTGACCACATGTTCAGCTTAAAAGATCGGTCAATGCATCCATCTGTGAATCATGCTGAGGAAATCCTATCTTTACCCTAGGGCCAATAAAATTCCTTCTTACTTACTACCTAAGTGCATATTTACTGAACTCTTAGGTTTTTCATATCAAATATAATTTTTTCCCTGTCGAATATGATGAGTTGATGATATAATAGCTTGCACCAAAGAATTCTAGTGAAGTAAAAATGATTAACTTAAAAAAAAAATGAAAAAGGCGTTGCCTGGAAGGTAAAGCCAGTGGTCATGGAGTCAAATAGCATGACCCAAATTTAGGCTGAATAGCATAAAATAGGAAAGGAGGTTTCTGACATTAGAATGAATGGATGTGTGGACATGTGTAACTGAATGACTTTTATACAGCAGAAATTATCACAACCTTGTGAGTCAACTATAATAGAGCTTAAAAACAACAACAACAACAACAAAACAAGAATGAATGCTCCTCTCTCTCCAGGCAGGAAAACATCTAAGATAGGTGCTCCCTTTAAGACATCACAAGACTTTATTTTTATTTATTTATTTGTTTTGCTTTTTAGTGTGGCACTGGTGGCATATGAAAGTTCCCAGCATAGGGGTCAAATTGGAGCAAGAGCTGCCAGTTGACCACAGCCACAGCAACACCAGATCCAAGCCACATCTGCAACCTACATCACAGCTCACGGCAACACTGGAACCTTAACCCACTGAGCAGGGCCAGAGATTGAACCTGCATCCTCATGGATACTAGTTGGGCTTGTTACCTCTGAGCACAAAGGGAACTTGGGAGACAGCACGGGACTTTAAAAGGTTACCTTGCCCTGTCCTTCTGTCTATGGTTCCCTGCTGTGGGGGAGATGTAAGGTGTAGGTTACGGATATTAGCCTCTCATTTAGATTACTTATATTCAATTTCTGGCAGCATTGTCCAGCCTTCTCTCATCTAACAGTGGCCTCTCAGTCATGGCATAAAATAAAAACTCAGACATGTTCCAGTGTTGCAGAGAGGCATGGACAATTCGCAGCCTGAAATACAAAGTGAGGAATTCTATCCGGAAAAATAGAATTAAAAAGGTTTGTCATGGTTCATGTCAGATCCTATAAAGCAACACTCACCATACACTAGTAAAGCATTACAAAATGCCCAACGTTTTTTTGGATCCACAAAGAGACTTCCACCCAGAAGAACAAAAAGGATTCTACTAGAAATTGAATCATGAACATCTTCTAACTCACAATGATGCCTGTACTCTTTAGTTTTGATAGTCTCTGTCCTCTAATAACCTTAGAACTGCCCATATATGACTTCAAAAACTTGCTTCCATCAAAAAAAATAATAACTTTTTTGTGGGGAAAAAAATAATAACATTAATAACAGCAATAGCCTTGAACACATGCTTGGAAATAAAATTCTGGAAATCTCCATGTGTTATCTTCAAGATACTACAAGTATAGTTCACAAATGCACAGAATTAAAATTATTTTTTTCTAGATGTTTCTCAGAAAGACATTTAAGGGCCACTCAGTAGAAAGGGAACCAAACATATAATAGTTTTGTACCAGACATTACTCTGCTGGAGCCTCTTAAAGTAATGCATTATGCGTTTGCTTATAAGAGATCGATAAGTACTACTTCTGTTTTACCATTTTCACATGCCTTTATGGGCAATAACAATTATGGGTTTCTTCACATGATTGTATTTAAATATAAGCAACTCACTCTTGGGGACGTGTGAGTATTAAGCTGAAACAAATGCTCTCGTTGGACTTAATGCAATCAACACTTGCACATGCCTGGGAAATCATTACAAATAAGGTGAACACGAATAAAGCAAAGCACAATTATTAGGTTTATTTCCTAAAATAAAATTAGTCCATCTGAAAGTAATAAACATGGTAACCCTGCCATAACAACTTCTCCAAACAACTCCCCCTCTGTAGAGTAATAAAGGTGGCTGTTCATTTCTTTTTGTGCAGCCTTTCTGTTGCTTTATTATTATTTAAAATATCACATTTGTTCTGACCTTGACCTTGACCCTGTCTGCATGGCAATGTAGGGATTCATAAGTTTTATACCTGTGATTCCTCTGACTTAAGCCTTTGGATGAGAATGGGGAAGGATGAAGAAGTAGATTTGGGAAGAGTGCTTATTAGGACAAATCCGCATGATCCACGGAAAGAGTCATTCTTAAAAGTCTGTGAACAATTTCATGCATATGGCACATTCCCACTCCCAAATGGATCCTACTGCAGGAAATGTTTCTCTCACTGCAGGGACTGACTGGCCTAGGCAGCAAACCCTTTCAGCATAGCGTTAAATTTTATGATATTTTCATTTTCCTCTGTGGCACAGCCTTGTTTTAATACCTTAGGAATTATCTGGTGGCTCAGCAGATTAAGGATCCAGACTTGTCGCTGTTGTGGTTCAGGTCGCAGCTGTGGTGTGGGTTCAGACCCTCACCTGGGAACTTCTATATAATGAGGTCATGGCCAAAAAAATACCTTAGTGGATTTCTAATTCAAAATTGCAAATAATGCATTCACATCTAATATCCTCCTTCCAAAAGTCATATTGAAAGATTAGAATATTCCATGCACACAAAAATGGTGTATATGTATGTGTG
This sequence comes from Phacochoerus africanus, assembly GCF_016906955.1. Taxonomy (NCBI): domain Eukaryota; kingdom Metazoa; phylum Chordata; class Mammalia; order Artiodactyla; family Suidae; genus Phacochoerus; species Phacochoerus africanus. Next base: position 54,763,076 of record NC_062548.1, on the reverse strand, counting down.
TGGCAGACATGTACATACTTCCATTCATAGCTATACTACAATGTATACCCTGCTATGTGCCATACCATCAAACACTCAAAAATAAGTTCTGGAGTTCCCGTCGTGGCACAGTGGTTAACGAATCTGACTGGGAACCATGAGGTTGCGGGTTCGGTCTCTGCCCTTGCTCAGTGGGTTAAGGATCCGGCGTTGCCTTGAGCTGTGGTGTAGGTCGCAGACGAGGCTCGGATCCCGCGTTGCTGTGGCTCTTGCGTAGGCCCGTGGCTACAGCTCCGATAGGACCCCTAGCCTGGGAACCTCCATATGCCGCGGGAGCGGCCCAAGAAATAGCAAAAAGACAAAATAATAATAATAATAATAATAATAATAATAAAATAAAAATAAAGTGCATTCTGGTTTTAAAAAAAAAGTATATATAAAAAAATAAGTTCTCAGAAGAGAATATCTGAGGAATTCACAAAAAGCAAGTACCTTCCGATTTGTCAAAAGTGCAGAGCTGTGAAATCCACAGTCCAAAACACTAGTAGTGGGACCATTTCTTACAAAGGGAGGCCCAGGGAAGGATCAGTCTTGCAACCAAAAAACGCAAAAGGCAGGCATGAGCATCAAGAGGTCATCAGGGCAGTTACTGGACTCCTGACCTCCTGTTCCCTACATATCAGCTGTAACTTTTATATTCAGATCAAAGGCCAGAGAAGAGCAGTTTAAAAACTAGTGAGGAATCAGGGTGAAGGCCACTTGGATGAAAGACTGAAAACAAAGCAAAAAAGAGTAACAGAGATGGAAAAACTCAGGACTTCCCATGTGTCTGCTTGGAGTTGGCCGCAAGAGAGGGAAATCAAACCCAGGTAAAGATAGATCCATGTGGGAGCAAAGTTTAGTACAACCCTCTCCTTTCTCAAGATGTACTCCTTAATTAGGCAACTGCGGGAATTTCTGGCTGGCCATGATGAACCCCCTACCATGAGCCACTGGCCTAAACAGAAACCATACTTAACCTTGCATTCTGGCTTCTGAGGAAGAAAATATCTATACAACTGCAATGAAAACCCAGCCCCATGACTAAAATAATTGACCTAATTCTCTGCCCTAGAGATGAAGAGTAAGCTGCAAAAGAAGCAGGATTAATACAAGACTAGAACAGGAAAGGAGTCAAATCAAGATTCTCAAAAAGGAAGTTCTCATCACAGCTCAGTGGAAACAAATCCAACTAGGATCCATGAGGACATGGTTCCATCCCTGGCCTCACTCAGTGGGCTAAGGATCTGGCATTGCCGTGAGCTGTGGTGTAGGTCCCAGATGCAGCTCGGGCTCTGTGTTGCTGTGCCTGTGGTGTAGGCTGGCAGCTATATCTCTGATTTGACCTCTGGCCTGGGAACAAGTGCAGCCCTAAGAAGACAAAAAAAAAAGAAGATTCTCAAAAAGACTGATGATTATTGTGCAAGAAGATGCAGCTTTAGAAGCAGCAGAAGAAGGCAGAAAGAATGTTTCTGGAAATTAAAAACTGCCAAAACTTCCTTTATAGAATTCTAAATTACGTGCATATTTAGATATTTCCCACTCCATGAGCATTTAATTCCTGCCCCTTTTCTTTAGGGCACAGGCTTGACATACTGAGTAACTCCCCAAGACTAGAGTAGGGAAAGGGAAAATAGGAATTATGCAGTGGAGAAACCTGACATACAGTCCCTCAGCCAACTGATTCTGTTTACATGACCAGCGACATCAGGGGATATACTGACACAAGAAAGGTCCTTCACCTATGCAGTATTCTTTTCAAAAATTTGTAACCTCAGTTTAATCATGAGAAAAAATACCAAACAAGCCCAGATTGTAGGACATTCTGCAGAATAACCCCCTCAGTATTCTTCCATACTTTGGTTTAGTGAAACACAAAGAAAGATTGGGAACCTTGTCAAACTGACACTCCCTTTATGATGATTGATGATGAAGACAATAGAGCAATGCTTCCATCATTTTAAAAGGTAAAATGAAATTTAAAAGGTAAATTTCATACCCAGCCAAACTCTCAATTAAGTGTGAGAATAAATTAAATTAATTTGTAGACATTGAAGGGTACACCAAGCTTAAAAGCCACAGGACTTCCATGAAAGGATTATTTAAACATATACCAGTAAAACTGAAAACAGATATCAAGAAAGAACAGTATTGTATCCGAAAAACAGTTACTTCTGAAAAATTTCCAACGAAACACAGAGAAAGTCAAAAAATAAATGAAGAGATAATTAATGTGGATACTTGGGAAATCCTCTTTTTTTTTTTTTTTTGTCTTTTTGCCTTTTCTGGAGCTGCTCCCGTGGCATGTAGAGATTCCTAGGCTAGGGGTCTAATCAGTCCTATAGCCATTGGCCTACACCAGAGCCACAGCAACGCGGGATCCGAGCCACGTCTGCGACTTACACCACAGCTCACAGCAACACAGGATCCTTAACCCACTGAATAAGGCCAGGGATCAAACCCACAACCTCGTGGTTCCTAGTCAGATTCGTTAACCACTGAGCCACGACGGGAACTCCAGGAAATCCTCATTTCAAAAACACAAACTTGGTGGCAAAGTTTTTATGTCTTGCATAGTAAGTAAATAATGTCTTCTTCAATAATGAGAGGCTTATTTATATATATATATATATTTTTTTCCTTTGAAATAGCAAGTTCATTGCCAACAAAGATAAAGGCAACAATAATCCATAGAAATAGAAGTAAGAAAAGACAGGAAATTTGGTAAGTTTGATCTCAGAAATTATAATCCTCATTGGAATATTGCTCCAAAAGGTTTTTTTTGTTTGTTTTTGTTTTTCGTTTTTGATGCTTTTGTTTTGTTTTGTTTTTAGGATCCCTGAATGTTAATGTACAAGAGAACGTAACTGTATTTAGAAAATAGAATTTAAAGTTTACATATCTTAAAATGTAAGAATGCAAATAAATCTTAAAATGTAAATGTAAGAATGTGGCAGAGAATTAGTGGGGATGATAAGAGACAGAACATTGGCTTGTTGTCTCTACAGATTTAAGACATTCTTATCAGGAAATACAAAATGTGCTTAGATCATTATTACTTAGTTATTAATTATGCAAAATAAGCAGGTCAAAAAGGAAGAAGAGAAGGAAAGAGCTGGTACCATGTTCACAACAGAGAAATAAGATATATTTTTTAAAATTTGTAAAATATGAATTAGGTATTATAATTACATTGTTTATGAGAGGCCACAAATAGTATATAATAAAAAATCATCAGATGGCCTGAAAAGGGAAAATGCTGCAATAGTTACTTCTGGGAAGAGAGAGTAAAGGGGAAGAATAAATTAAAAAAAAAATCTATGCTTTCCTTTTTTTCATTATTATATTTATTACTTTAATGACTCTTTAAAAATACTGTCAAAGCTTAAAAATAGTGTCTGGGGAGTTCCCTAGTGGAGCATCAAGTTAAGGATCTGGCACTCTCGCTGTGGCTCAGGTTCCATCCCTGGCCAGGGAATTTCCACATGCTGCCTGTATGGCCCAATTTCTTTCTTGCTTCTTTCTAAAATAAAGAAGGGGTCGTTCATTTATTTGATCAGCATTGACTACTGCAGAGGCAAAGTCTACAATAAACTTAGTGTCTAGAAGAAAAGCGAACCTACAAAAAGAGCCATTAAATTATAAAAGTGCTTCAGTAAAATAAGGAAAAAGTATTGTATGAAGAGAGAGCAGAGGGCAACGAAGTTCCTGGGGCAATGAGAAAAGCTCTAGAAAAAGAAGGAAAAAAAAAAGAATAAAAGGAGTTCCCTCTGTGGCTCAGCAGTAATGAACCTGACTAGTACCCATGGGAATGCAGGTTCAATTCTGTGGCCCTGTTCAGTGTGTGTAGGTCACAGATGTGGCTTAGATCTGGTTTTGCTGTGGCTGTGGTGTAGGCCAGCAGCTGTAGTTCTGATTAGACCCCTAGTCTGGGAAACTCCATATGCCTCAGGTGCAGCCCTAAAAAAGAAAAAGAAAAAAAAAGAAAAAGCTCTAGAGGAGTTCCCTTGTGGGGCAGTGTGTTCAGGACCTGATGGTGGTCACTGCTGTGGCTCTGGCTATTGCAATGGTGCAGGTTTGATCCCTGGCCCAGGAACTTCCTCATGCCACCAGTGCGGCAAAAAGAAAGAAAGATACAAAGGAAGGAAGGAAGGAAGAAAAAGAAAAAAAGGAGAAAATCTCTAGAGAAGAGAGGATACAGTCTTGAGTTTAACTCAGGGAGGGGTAAGAAGGAGCTCTGTGGCCTGCGGAGCTGTGGTTGTTCAGGCTCAGTGAGGGAGGCCACACACCTCAGCTACCCAATAGGGGGCAGAACCAGATGTGAGTCCTGTTCATCCCTCTTCCCATAGTGCTTCACCGTCCACGACCATCTGCGGGGTTGTATCCTCATATATTTAGAAACAGAGCCAAAAGCATAATAATTAGAATTGGGCACAACTACATTTTTTCCCCAATACTATTCAATAGGTAATAATGACGATGGCATTACTCAGAAATTGGCAAATGTGCAAAGCCTCATTTACAAAATTGGGAGGAGATAATGGGGGCAGCATGACCTCATCATAGCCTGCCGCCAACAACCCCACTTTGCAGATCAGACCCGGCAGAACCGCCTTGCAAAGCTGAATCTGCTCTAGTCCTTAAATCCACCGCTTGCTGTAATAATCATTACACAAAAATCATTGACTCTGCTCCGGAAACTCTGGTAGGGGAGAATGGTCTCAATATCACTTCATTTCACTTCTGGAGGTAGAAAAAACAAGCCCAAGTCTGAGTCCTTAGCTGCTAAACAGAAGCCTAAATCCACAGGCATCTCACAAGGCTTCTTAATCACTGAACTCCTTACTGCTTGACCGGAGCTCGCCAGGCAAAATCCACTGCAAGGAGCGGCTTCAGTTTTGAGTAATTGGCTTTGCGTAAAGATGGATAGCCACAGACAATCCTTGAGATGCCACACCTCACTATTAGAAGTATACTCTTGACTTAGGGACAAGACATGGCCAATATCAAAATAGTTCTATGTCTACTTTGAATTATTTTATGGGACTCTAAAACCAAAATAACATGCTTTTTCAAATCTAATATTTCTGGAATCAATTTTAAATATGCTTTAAAGACTTCAAGATCCCTCATGATACAAGCATCAATTATTTTACTTCCTTATTAATATGCAAGTACAATGTATATGTATATATATGTATATATACACACACACACACTGAAATTATATATATACACTGGATGGCAGGCATTAGACAACACACATCCTAGACTGATGAATTATATGGTACCCTGGGGTAACTCTCCAGTCACTGAGGGAGAACGGGAGAGGAAGAAGTAAGTAAATAACTCCCAAAGGTCAGGCAAGACCCTGACCCACAGGGACCCCAGACTTGGCTTTAGGAAGAGGGGCTTCCAGCACAGAAGTACAGGCATAACCATATCCATCTCGAGCCAGTGCAAGTCAGTGTTCATGCTTCACCTTATCCCTGCAGACCCCAGGGTCTCGCTCACACTGTGACGGATAGGGTTTCTGTTGGCTGGTGTCTTTTCTCTGGTTTTAGGTCTTGAATGAACCCTATCTCTGGCCTTGTCGGTTCACTGCATTGTCTTCCTGTGCACAGCTTGCCTCCTCGGTTTAAGACCCTCAGACAATTAAGAATGTTCACAAGTTAAATGACATCCGGCTGGGCCGTATTGCGAATGGAGAGGATGGAGGGAGAGATCTGATTTAGGGAATTATTAGCAAAGGTAGAACTGGGTGCATATTGAATGGGGGGGGGCAGGTAGAAAATTGGAAAGACTTAAAAGAATCCCAGAATAGGAACGATATGTTTTTAATTTACGATCATTTCTTGGTTGATGGTGATAGAAAATAAATTGAAGAGGGAGGCAGTGTTAAAATAAAAGTGTAATTTATATGTAGTAAGTAGGTGGGTAGTTACCACAAACATCAGTTTACCTTAAAACAAGTATATAAACTAATGTAAGTATTTACCTTATACATTTTATTTATTTATTTTTTTTAGGGCCACACCCATGGCATATGGAAGTTCCCAGGCTAGGGGTTGAATCAGAGCTGCAGCCACCGGCCTGTACCACAACCATAGCAATGCCAGATACAAGCCACACCTATAACCTACGCTGCAGCTCACAGCAATGCCGGATCCTTAACCCACTGAGCGAGGCCAGAGATCGAACCGGCATCCTCATGGGTACTGGTCAGGTTCGTTAGCAAAGTTTCCAAGTCACTGAGGTGGCTCTAGGTGGGGGAAATCTTCTAGGCAGAGGGAACAGAAAGAGCTCCTTCCCTGGGGAAGACTTCCAAGAATCATCTGAGCCCTAAAGGTGAGAATGAAAGCACAAGAAAGGCAGAGGAGGAGGTGGGTGCTGCTTAAGAGCTGCACTCTGAAGGTGGTGCTGGGCTTGAGCTGGGCTACTGACAAGCTGTGTGACCTACAGATCTGTTTATCCATTGATAAAATAATAACTGCTTCTGCCAGGGGTGGTTGTGAGCATCACTGAACACACACAAGTTGGCCAGTGTTGTTATAACTAATAGTCTCGCAGGTGCTTGCGACAGTAAATTCAAGGCAGACCTTGAATGCCCCATAAAGGAGGCAGATTGAGGAAGGAAGGACAGCACTGGTGCATTTTGGAGAATTTTCTGTAAACAGAAGCAGAGATCCTGGCTCAGCAGGAGAGATACGGGGTCCAGGAAGGTGATGCTTTTATTTGCTTGCTTGGTGGAGATGAAGGCTATGATGTCATGCTGGCCTCTTTTTGGAAAGTGTCTAGTGGACAAGAAAATCTAAAGTCAGAGGAGGAAAAGGAGATGATTCCAGGGCTGAGAAACTGACCAGCTGAGAGAGGTGGGTACCAGCTAAGCTGGAGGAGACACCCACTGTGGGAAAGACTGGGAGGTCAGAGGGGAGGAAGGTCTGTTCCCTCCAAGGTCATCACTGGCCCCTGCCTTCATTTACCTTCCTTAAGGAGGACCAGGCGTGTCCACTGGTATTGGCCCTCCTCAGTAAGCCTTGAGTCCTGCAGCCGTGCTGAAAATGAATTAGAATCCACTGTAATCCTGGAGTTCTCTGGTGGTCTAGTGATTAGGACTCAGTGCTTTCATTGCTGCGGGCCAGGCTCAATCCCTGGTCTGGGAACTGAGATCCCACATCAAGATGCTGCACCCTCCCCACACCAAAAAAAAAGGAATTCTTTCAAGGAAGAGTCCTGTCTATCAGAGTTTTAAAAAATTACATTTAGAATGGATAAGCAATGAGATCCTACTGTATAGCACAGGGAACTCTATCCAGTCTCTTGGGAGAGACCATGATGTAAGATAATAAAGAAAGGGAATGTGTATGTGTGTATGACCAGGTCACTTTGCTGTGTAGCAGAAACTGGCACAACATTGTAAACCAACTATACTTCAATTAAAAAAAAAAAGGATCAGCTGTAATTTGAGACTCAGTCATGGTCCTGCAAGACTTCCTATTGGGACGTTGTGATTCTCAAAATCCTGTGCTAAGAACAGCAGCAGCAGCAGCAGTGGATAACTGCAAAGAAACACAGATTCTCAGGCCCCATCTCAGAGCTGCCATCTCAGACACTCCATAAGGAGAACAACCTTTTTTTTTTGTTGTTCGCACATGCCCTCCAGGTGTGTTCTGGGTGGGGATGGGGCGAGGACCGATGCTTTGGGCTGTGCAAGGGAAAACCCTACAAGCAGCCCTCTTTCATGCCATCATCACACCCAGTTCAGCAAATACTTTTAGGAAAAAGCCACCTCCCAGACACACTCGTTATAGAAAATTTCAAAACTAAGAAATTAAAAAAGTTTTTAAAAGTCAGCCGGCGTCCCGTTTCTCAAAACGACTGATGCTCGCCTCCTGTTCTTACACATTCTAAGAGGACCATGTGCTCCCTGCCTTTATCAGCCTGCAGCCTAGACTGGTTACTCTCCCTGGCTCAACTGCAGGCACCTCTCATATTGGGATTAACTTGAAGCTTCAGGAACCATGAATATTTTTGTTTAGCAAAATGCGCTTTGCCGCCAGCTTGCTTCTCTGGAAGATGCCTATCTCTGTGGCCAACCATATGCTATTTCCCTGCTTTCTAAGGCCTTCCCCAAATTATTTATGCAGTCAATATGCATCTTATAAGCAACTCCTCATTCAAGCTGAATGGATGTTTGTGCTAACTAGAAAAGAATGTTGATTCTGGCACTTTGTTACCTTTGCACTTTATAAATAGAGGAGATTTAGTAAAAGAAGCAGGAATGTTCTGGATTCCCTGGAGCTTTTTGCAAGAGAGGCAGCAAGGGGGAGGGAAGACACAGCCAGGCTGAATTAGCACAGGGAATGTGGGTTCAGGCCTCTCAGCCTGGCTGGAAGGTGGGAGATGGGGTATCTATCATATTCTGCATCTCCCTTATTAATTTTTTTATATTTTTTTTAATTTAAAAAAATTTTTTTCTTTTGCTTTTCAGGGCCACACCCGTGGCATATGGAGTTCCTAGTCTAGGGGTCGAATCGGAGCTACAGCTGCCAGCCTACACCATGGCCACAGCAACATGGGATCTGAGCCACATCTGTGACCTACACCACAGCTCATGGCAACGCTGGATCGTTAACCCACTGAGCAAGGTCAGGGATCGAACCCTCAACCTCATGGGAACTCCCTCCCTCATTTATTAATTCTTGCCAGTGCCTTATCTCCCTTCTTCCCTCTCCCAGCACTGTTGTCTTCAGCCCTTCCCTGTTGTTTTCTTTTCGTCCAATTTCCCTCTCTGCATTTCTTACTCATCCATAACCATTTCATCTCTTCAACACAATAACTATCTCTGCTCCATCTCTGGTCTTGGCATTAACAAAACTACTCTGTTTTGCATTCACGTCTTTGTTCTCTTTCACCATCTTCTAAGCAAAGACTGCTTCCTTTTAGATTAGCTCCTATAGAGGATTCAGCTTATTCTTGGGGAACTTACATAGTCAATTTTCTTTTACATTAGTGATTTGGCCAAGTAAGAGTGATGAAAGACTGACGAAGAACAGAGTGGAAAAAAACAAAACAAAAAACAAACAAAAACCTCTTTTTTAGAAAGATGTAGAAGAAATCAGTTTTCACCAGGAGTGCTTAAAGATAGTATTTTTTACATTTTCATCCCTAAATTTAAATATGTTTATATCCACTTACCTGGGGTAGATACAAGGCAGGAAAACAAAAATAGAACAGAAGGATCTGAAGTAGAGTAAAGGACATTTGTTACCACACATTTCATAGGACTATCCAGTTCGAGGTAAATGCATGTGTAGACTTTATATCCTGTTAATTGATGCAATGTGTTTTATCTCAGCTGGTTCTTGATGTAGCTTTGTTGGCTTTCTTATGATGTGAAACTTGCAATCCCTCTCATGAAATGGCATTTCGGGACTAATAGTTTAATAACAGGCTAATTTTCCAATCTAAGTTTCTCAACTTAAAACAATAAAATATATATTATTTTTTAAATATAATTTTGTCAGTATTTTTATAGTTAATTCAAAGACAAGATACTACATAGCACTGAGTGGGTAAAATAAATTTCATCAGGTAGTCTTTTGCTGCTTTCACTGTATTCATTCTTTTGCTTCTGAATCTCCTTAAAATTGGGAGTTCTGGTTGTGGTGCAGTGGGTTAAGAGGTTAAGAATCCGGAGCTCCCATCATGGCGCAGCGGAAACCAATCTGACTAGGAACCAAGAGGCTGTGAGTTCAATCCGTGTCCTCGCTCAGTGAGTTAAGCATCTGTGAGCTTTGGTGTAGGCTCAGATCCCATGTTGCTGTGGCTCTGGTGTAGGCTGGCAGCTACAGCTCCGATTCAACCCCTAGCCTGGGAAACTCCATATGCCAAGGGTGCGACCCTAAAAGGACAGAAAAAAAAAAAAACAAAACGTTAAGAATCTGCAGGTTGGCGTTCCCGTCATGGCGCAGTGGTTAACGAATCCGACTAGGAACCATGAGGTTGCGGGTTCGATCCCTGCCCTTGCTCAGTGGGTTAACAATCCGGCGTTGCCGTGAGCTGTGGTGTAGATCACAGATGCGGCTCGGATCCCGCGTTGCTGTGTCTCTGGCGTAGGCTGGCAGCTACAGCTCCGATTAGACCCCTAGCCTGGGAAACTCCATATGCCGCAGGAACGACCCAAGAAATGGCAAAAAGAAAAAAAAAAAAAAAGAATCTGCAGGTGGTTATGTTACCGCAGTGGTGTGGGTTCCATCCCCAGGCCAATGCTATGGGTTAAGGGATCCAGCATTGACATAGCTGTGGCTCAGATCATAGCTGTAGCCCAGATTCAATCCCAGGAACTTCCATATGCTGTAGTGCAGTCATAAAAATAAGTAAAGACATAAATAAAATGCCTTAAAATTGGTATTTCCTCATGGCTCAGCAGGTTAAGGATACAGCCTTGTCACTGTTGTAGCTCTGGTTACTGCTGTGGAGAAGGTTCGATCCCTGACCTGGGAACTTCTAATATCCCAGGCATAGCCAAAAAAAAAAAAAAAAAAAAGAAGAAGAAAAGGGAAAGTGCCTTAAAGTTAAACCTGGTTATCTTAATCTCATATCAATAAAATTATATTAAATTACAGTTTCACATGAGTGCTTTCAGGTGTCTGTTTCAGCCCAGAGCTCAGGCAGTCAATGCAGTGATGGTTGTTCGTTTTTCTTGTCATCACCTTGCCCTCCGGGCCCAGAGCAGTTCAATCAAGGACAAGTTTCTTGATGTTCAAGTCCCAGTTTTCATGTATTTACCAGGAAAACAGCTGAGAACGGGAGGATGAAAGGGCTATGGCACTAGAGTTTGTCCTTTCGCGGCTCTCACCTGTGGTTCTGTCTGAAGTGTATTGTATGTATATTCATTGAGTATTATTGTTTAACTGTTTTTATATTTCATAGTAAAATGGTTTATTGATAAGTGCATTAGACCTGGGTGCTACTTGCATATTTTGATTAGTGCTTCAATGTAGTGATGCTGACATAACGATGTGTCACAAAAATTTTCTTGTCGTATATCTGCATGCAAGAGGCATTGGTGGTTCAGGCATAGAATTCTCACCTTCCATACATCTGCTTACCCAAAATTTTGTGTGTGTGTGTGTGTGTCTGTTGGGCGATCAGATATTACAATACTGGTAACAAAGTGGATACATGAAACAATTCATGCAGAATTCAGTGATCTGGCAATAAGTGGGACATGCACTGAGGTAATTTCGAAGAGGTACTTAAAACTCACCACTTACAACATCGCACAGCTGTTCAGTGACTGACAGAATGTGACCCTTTGTTCACGTAGTTTTTCACAATGAGACCTATCATCATTTCCATCTACCAATTCACTTTTCAATCAGCAAAGCTTAGAACCACAACCCACAAAGGGTAGGGGAAAGGCAAAGATCAACTTATTCTTGTTCTCCTGTTGTCCTCAAACTCATCTACAGCACACATCTTCTAAGACAATGATGAGAACGCTCCTTTGGAGTGTTCTTAGACCCAGCAGGATGGACTTTCCACAGGAGAAATTTCCCAGAGACAGAAATGAGTAAAGAGGCAAGGTCAAGTTAAACAAAATGTTGAGGTAAATAGAAGACACTGGAGCACTCATATCAGATGCCATCTGTTACCTCAAAGAGATGAATATAATTAATCAAATGCCTGTCAAGCTGCATTTACTATTTCGAAAATGAACCGTTCTGTATATTCTACACCAAGAAAGCAACTTAAAATGGGATCAAATAACATAGAAGCATAATTTTTGAAATTTATTTTTCAAATATTGAGATGGCTTGTTGAAACCCTTTGCTTATAGCCATTGGTTATTTCTCATTGCGTTGCCATAAAATGTGGATGGCTTGGTCATGGAGACAAGATAAATTACAAAGAGAGGGAGTGCCCATGGTGGCTCAGCAGGTTGAGGACTCAGCATAGTGTCTGTGAGGATGCAGGTTCGATCCCCGGCCTTGCTCAGTGAGTTAAGGGTCTGGCGTTGCTGTGGCTGTGGCATAAGCCTGCAGCTACAGCTCCAGTACAACCCATAGCCTGGGAATTTTTATATGTAGCAGGTGCAGCCCTAAAAATATATTTAGAGAATACAGAGAGAGTTTTCCATTCCTCTCCTGTCAGACAAATACAAGTTTGGTCCACAATGTATTTGTTTGATCTTGGAGTTTTCATTTACCCCATCTGTTCCCTACTTTCAAAAGCAGGATCCTGAGTTCCTTCTAGTCCAAATGTAACTATGTTAGCTCATGACAGGATGGATTGGGATGGTACTACTGATTTAACATAAGTATCTTTTTTTTTTTTCTTTTTAATGGCCAGACCTGTGGCATATGGGAGTTCCCAGGTTAGGGGTTAGATCAGAGCTGCAGCTGAGGCCTATACCACAGCCAAGGCAACACCAGATTGAGCTGCGTCTTTGACCTATGTGGCAGCTTGTGGCAACACCCGCTGGATCCTTACCCCACTGAGCAAGGTCAGGAATCAAACCCACATCCTTACAGACACTATGTCAGGTTCTTAACCCACTGAGCCACAACGGGAACTCCTACCATAAGTGACTTTATATCACTGTTTCTAAAGAATTAACCCATAATTCTTAGTATAAAACTCTGAAAATAATTATGTTCTCATGAAAGCAGCTCTTAGTATAAAAAGAGATACAAATAAATATGTCTGATCCAGGAACTGTTTCTTGACTGATTTAAAATCAAATTTTTGACAAAGCAAACAAGCTGATTATTAACTTTTTTTTTTTTCCCCCTCAATTCAGGGTAAACCTACAGCAGCTGGCGGTGGTGTTGTATCGAAGGTTCAAAGGTGATTCTACGGGCAATGATTTTCAATGTGGATAAATACAGCTGAAGAGACTGATGCGTGACCTTTACTTTCCAAATCAAGTGCATGAGTAATCACCCACGGTTAATGCCTGCATCCATATTCAAGAGAGACACTGACTCCCCTTGGCCCTGTCCCTGGCCCCAAGTGTTTCTGTGCATATTGAGCTGACTCCCCACAAAGGCTCAGAGGCCAGCAAGCTCGCAGAGCTGCCACTACTTGCCCAGTAAACACTTGTCTGTGAACTTACTTTAAAGATGATTTTCCTTGTGTTTGCTGCATCCTCACAGCCTGGGGTTTGGATCCCAGTGTTTCAGGGAGCCAGCCTCTCTTCTCTTTAGAAGGATAACACTGTCTACGCAGTTTATCAGTTATCCATTGCCTTGATTATATCCTTAGGAATCATGTGACAATAAGCAGTGTTACCAATTTATGACATCCCTTTCCACTCCAAATGATAGAATGATCTCCACACATTTTAACCCCCCAGGAAGGAGGTGGGGAAGGGGGAGAAAGAAGAAAGACAAGCCACATACAGATTTCACCTCACTAATGACTTAATTGGCACCACCCCTGGGGTGAAATGTTGTAACACCCTACAACTCTTTATGACAGGAAGTGAAAATTCCATATCCAATTGGAGCTACGGGGATAATTTAGGGAGGCAGAATGCAATTATCCAATTAGGAATTTAGCCAGAACAGAAAGGTTAATCCCTCTAAGTCCTTTCAAAAGAGCCCATGGGATCTTTAATGACGACAAAGGGTCAGGACCTGTGTTTTACAACTCCAGCCAAAAAATTATTCAGACTTTACTCTCACTCTCTCAAAAAGAGCGAGGCTGAAACCCACCAAACTTCAGGGAGACGTTATCCCCAATATCAGCACTTTTCAAAATTTGCAGTTTTCCCCAGATTCTCCACCCTAGGTTTTGCAACCACTCGATAGAAGTTGTTTTTGTTTCCAAGACAGGCTTAGCATTTGGCTAACAGTGATTCTGTGCAAAGGGAGGGCTGCTTTCCTCACAGAAGACACAGAGTGGCCTGGATTCGGATGCTGACTCAGACGTTTGGAATGCGCCATTGATGCCTGGCTGGGCTCCAGCTTGGGGCTTAGAATCTGCCAACTTGGCAGGCTAGGGAATTTGCCATGGCAATTTTTCAAAATGGGAAGATTCTGTCCAAGGAGAGATTGTTTCTACATTTTAACTACGAGGACAAGTGACAGGGTCTTCTCTAACAAACAGTCTGGCCCAAGACAGAAAGAGGGGTAGTACTCAAAGGAGAACCAACGGCATCTTTGCAAGAACCTCTTGGAAAAGCAATATACCTTTTGGGCATTCATTCCAAAGTTCCGGCCAAAAGAAATATGAATTACAAATTTCAGTCTGGGAGGCACAGAGCACAGACTCGCCGGATGCAACAGCAAATGGTACTTCGCAGGTCTTCCTATTAGATATACAGTTATGTCATGGATATTTAGAAGTGAAGCAATTTTCCTTTGGATGCCAGCCAATACAGGATCATTAAACAGAGCTTTTTGGATTCTCAAACCTAATGTGTCTAGAGAAAGGAAAAAAAAGTTTTCAGCCAGTTAGACGTATAGCTTTGTTGTCTTACTCTTTTTAAATGCTTCAGCATTTAATTTTTTTAATATTTCTCTTCGATAAGGTCCAATTGATCTAAACGTTTTGACAACTCTAGAAAGTCCCTGAATACTGTTTAACTTTCTACAAATTCTAATTTGTCCTGATGTCCTACAGAATCAATTCCTTGTCAGACTTAAGAAGACATTTGCAAAAAAAAAAATTAGGTAATGTATCAAAGCAGAAGTTAGAGGACTTAGCTTTTGTGAATTAACGTATATTAATATAATCACATCAGTCAATCAAGTTATGGCATTACTGCTTGACATCAGTTTGCGATTACTATTGTATTAGCATTAGAAAATGCATCAAACAAACCCTGTCTTCATCAGAACTCTTAAATATTTAATAGTACAACATAGAACACATACACATTTTATAACCTCAGAATTGTTAGGATTGATTTTAGCTTTTTATTAAATTTCTCAAGAAGACAACATTTTGTGTGTGAATATTTAAAAATGCTTAAAAAATACTTTCTCTAAGGAACAAAAACAAAAAGATTTCATACACAGAGGAAGACAAGCCATGGCTCTTTGTATATTACATATTGCCCGATTAAATTTGCACTGAAAATAAAATGGTAAAGAAGCATTCATTGAAAGGTATACAACAGATGAGTAATCCAAGATGCCCAATAGAATTAAAACTGCCTTTCCTGCACTTTTCTTTTCTTTTTTTGTCTTTTTGCCATTTCCAGGGCCGCTTCTGCGGCACATGGAGATTCCCAGGCTAGGGGACAAATCAGAGCCGGAGCCGTAGCCGCAGGCCTGCGCCAGAGCCACAGCAACGCGGGATCCGAGCTGCGTCTGCAACCCACACGACAGCTCACGGCAATGCCGGATCCCTAACCCACTGAGCAAGGGCAGGTATTGAACCCGAAACCCCATGGTTCCCAGTCGGATTCGTCAACCACTGAGCCACGATGGGAACTCCTTTTATTTTCTTTTAGAGCACTTAATTTCACAAGGCCTGATAACAGAGGAGATAAAAAGGTAAAATCCATGACTTCACAGTATATGATTTATACATTCCCTACTTACATAGGCAAATCTCTCAAATATTTTATTATTGGTTACCAGTTTTTAAAGAAGTGTTATTTCTACTCCCTTCCAAAGATGACCATTCAAGTCATGATTTAATTATGATCTCAGGACAAAGTTGGCTGTTTTTTTTTTCAATTAAGTTGAGTGAAGTGGGGGGGCGGGGAATAGGTTTCTAAGAGCAAAGATAGCGGATGAGTTCAAGTACATGTTTTAAAATGTAGATTTTTAATATCAGGAAGGATGAAGATCAGAAAATTGCCCTTGGAAAGAATTGTTACTAATAGTTTCTAAGAGGTGGGGGTGGGCCCAATTTATGGGGTGGGAGGTGGGCATGGGGTGGTGGAGGGGTGAGTGGGGGAGGGGTGGACTCAAAAGGAAGCTCTAGGATTGCTCAGGAGGCAGAGGGAGAAGGGAGAGCCTTTATTGTGTTTTCTACCAGAAGACAGGGGCTCAGCACTGCAGGGTAAACAGATTTAGGTCTGGCTAGTTTGAATCATTCCAGCAACCTCTGGGAAGTGGGCGGTCTCTGGTGGTCTGTTACCTGGCCTTGGAGTGATCAGGACTGGAGTTAAGAGCCTACAAAGGGAATTCCCGTCGTGGCTCAGTGGTTAACGAATCTGACTAGGAACCACGAATTTTCGGGTTGGATCCCTGGCCTCGCTTAGTGGGTTAAGGATTCAGCATTGTATGAGCTGTGGTGTAGGTCGCAGATGCAGCTCCAATCCCGCATTGCTGTGGCTCTGGCATAGGCTGGCAGCTACAGCTCCGATTGGACCCCTAGCCTGGGAACCTCCATATGCCCCATATGCAGCAGGTGCATCCCTAGAAAAGGCCAAAAAAAAAAAAAAAGTCTACAGAGGAGGTAGCTGGGGTGTGGGTTCTGGGTGGGTTGGCTTGCATTTGAAAGGCTTGTATTTGAAAGTCATTTACTCTTTCTAGGAACTGGTTCACTCTGGGAGTGATGTGTCTCCAGGCTAAAGGAGGCTCTGGACACCTTTACAGAAGGACAGAAGTACAGAAAATAACAAGTTATGATGAATACAGAATGCTTTTCCTTTTGTTCTGTTTTAAATCTGTATGAAATCAAAATCTTTTCAAATTACCCAATAAACACTCACTTTCATTAATGTGCACCCCTGTTGTGTTCATTTCATCCAAACCATAAAAGATGATTTAACATTTGCCTGTGTAATGAAGGTGCTCTTTTGTCGAAAGCTCTTTCCTGTACTAAACACTATTATTTCCTTTGATGGGCAGACCCCAAATCAAATCCCACCTCTCTCCACTTTCAGTTGGGTGATCAAGTACTTCACTTCTCAAAGCTGACCTTCCTGGTACGTAAAAAACAGGATTCTTTTATCTCTTAATTTGAGAATTAAATGAGATAATATATGGAAAAATGCCTGTAGATGCTCAGAAGGTAATCGGTAGAAACTGAAACTGAGCAGAGCCCTGTGGGGCTCCAGGGCACAAAAGCTTTTCTGTGTACCCCCTACCCCATTTCTTGCCTGTAGGGAATAGGCTTCAGCCCCCAAGACCTTCTCAGGGTTGCAAAGGGCAGGTTCAAACAGTTGCTAATCAGGGAAGGGAGGGGATGCAGAAACCAGGGGGGAGCAGTCAACAAACAATGGTGAAGCCTTGGGGCAAGTCCTGGTTCCTCCTCAAGGAATATGCTTAACAATATCTTTTGAGTTCTTTTGCAGAACTATTTAAACCCCCAACAAATGGAAGATGTTAACTACTTGATGAAGCATTCTTCTTTCCCAAAAGAAGGTCACAAATAGGATAATCTCAAGGACCACCAGAATCAGTCCCGTCCTGGGCCACTAAACACCAGCTTTTAAAAGGAATGCCAGGAGTTCCCGTCATGGCTCAGTGGTTAAAGAATCCGACTAGGAACCATGATGAGGTTGCGGGTTCGTTTCCTGCTCTTGCTCAGTGGGTTAAGGATCCAGCGTTGCCGTGACCTGTGGTGTAGGTTGCAGATGCGGCTTGGATCCTGCGTTGCTGTGGCTCTGGGAGCAGCCCAAGAAATGGCAAAGAGACAAATAAAATAAAAAGAACGCAAGCTTGCATCTACCCTCATCCTTATCTGTGGTCCCATTTTCCACTCCCAAACTATAAAACCCCTTCCTATTCTCTCCCAAGGAGGGCACTGTCTTTAGGGTACTGTTCTGCTGTGGCCTCCTTTTCCTGTAAAATCTACTCCTTTTTCTTTCTCCCCAAACTGTCTCTGCTTTTCTATTTGGCACCAGTGGACAGAGGTGAGTTTCAGCAATAATAGGAGTCTGATTAAGATAGAGCCTGGGAGCAGTGTCACTTGTAACTTATTCATGGCTGATCCTTTATAGTTCTCTGGAATTACACCAAACATTTTATGGGACAGGCTTGCTGTATCAGATCTTAAGTGGTCCATCCAACTTGTGAGAGCTGTACCTTAACTGCTCGAATACTACTGTTAACGGCTGGCTACTGAACATCCATAAATAATGAGGGTAGATGCAGCAAAAACTCCTGAGACTTTATAGCTGGGGACATGTAGGACCCAGTGAGAAATGGACCAAGAAGATAGAAACCCACATCCATTGCATAAGGCTGTCTTAGAAAAGCAAGCCTAGACACTTGATCTTGAGTCATAAGACCAGGGCAGGCTAAGTAACCCTTAACTCCACTGAGCATCAGCTCCTCAGCTATAAAATGGGGCCAGTGGCACCTACCTCATAGCAGTAATACATGTGGCATAGTTTGTGGCACATAGCTAGTGTTCCATATATAATATTATTGGGATTATGAAGCCATAGCTATCATTTTAGGTGAGAGGAAGTTTCTATAGAAAGGGGATATGAATCAAAAATTCAAAAAGTGGGAGTTCCTGTCGTGGCACAGTGGTTAACGAATCTGACTAGGAACCATGAGGTTGCAGGTTCGGTCCCTGCCCTTGCTCAGTGGGTTAACAATCCGGCGTTGCCGTGAGCTGTGGTATAGGTTGCAGACGCAACTCGGATCCCGCATTGCTGTGGCTCTGGCATAGGCCGGTGGCTACAGCTCCGATTCAACCCCTAGCCTGGGACCCTTCATATGCCGTGGGAGCGGCCCAAGAAATAGCAACAACAACAACAACAACAACAACAAAAGACAAAAGACAAAAAAAAAATTCAAAAAGTGTTGTTTGAGGGTCTAATAATATCATGAGTACATGTACCATTATTGTTTTAAATCACTGCCCAGGAGACCACCACACATTCACTCAATTGTATGCATTTCAAACTACACACTATCACCTCATGTTCTTATAGTATTGTTCTCTCTGTGTACTGCCTTTTACTCCTCTTACTGAATTTGTTTTTGCATGATGGTTTTCAATTGATCAAGACCCTTTTGGATTTGGATTTTCCTTTCAGCTGATTAGGCAACCTGTGATACTCATGATAATACCACAAACCTACAGATTATTCATTCATTTTAGGCACCATTCAATAGAGACATCTAAGTTTTAGCCCAAGAGTTTAGACGTCTTTCAATTGTTTTGTATCCCTTTTCAAGGCTTTAGAAGAATGGCATACAAAGCTAAAGCATAGCAGCTTCCTTAGGTAAACTCATCACATTAACTCGGGCTTGTTAATAAATTGATGAAACATTATTTTATTTGAAATAAGTTAAATTAATTATTTTAATGAAACATTTTAATATTCTTAAACATTATTATGCCTGAATATTTTCAAAAAAACTTATATTTGAAAAACATGATTTCATAAGAAAAATTCTAAAAAGATAAAAATCTTATTTTTGATTTTAACTTCCTCTATTTAAAGCATGGAAGTTGCAAATAAAGATAGAATTATGTCTTTCAGAACTGAGGTATGTGGGAGAGCTTGTTCTCAACTGCTTCATATAGAGTTACAACACTCAGTTTCTTAATTAGTTTTCTCAACATTCCATGTTCTTCCCCAATGCCAAACTGATCCATATCTGATTTCAGCAGTTCATCAAAGGCCACATCAAGGTTCCTGCTGTGTAAAACTCTCTGTTTTCTCACACAAGGTCCTTGCTGTAACTATAATCCTCAAATTTCTCTACGAACACCACCTTCAGAAACAAATCAATTCATCTCTAAGATCCTATAATACCTTGAAATAGGACTTTCCGTAGTTTAATAAAATAAATGTTTGTTTTTTCCTGACACTGGAACTCAAAGCATGCCTGATTCTAATGACAGACCGCAGCCATGCAAATATTATGAGCACCAAATAAATACACACTAAGTAGATTATGGCATTGCTGGGTTATTTTCCAGGTAACAGTTCTGTTTTAAATGTAGAGTTTCTCAACCAACCTGTGAAGAATGAACTGGTGAATGTCAAGGGATAAGGTATTGAATTTCTCAGCCTCCTGGAGACTTTTTTTCATTTACCTAAAATTGTGTTGACCACACAAGGGTGTTTGTAACTGAGCATGAACAAGAGTAAGATAGGATTATTGCACAGCCTTATACATAGGCAGGTGCTGACCTTCAAAGGTCAGGCATTGCCTCCCCTTTCCTTCCATCTATCATTCCTTAACAAGGCTTGTGATTTTCCCCCTTTTTTCTTTATCTTTTTTTTTCTTTTTCTTTTTTTTTTTTTTTTTTTTTTTTTTTTTTTTTTTTTTTTTTTTTTTTTTAGGGCTGCACCTGAAGTATATGGAAGTGCCCAGGCTACAGGTCAAATTGGAGCTGCAGCTGCTAGCTTACACCATAGCCACAGCAATGCCAGATCTGAGACACATCCACAACTTACATCACAGCTCATGGCAATGCTGGGATCCTGCCAGATCCTTAACCCACTGAGCGAGGACAGAGATCAAACCTGAATTCACATGAATACTAGTCAGGTTCTTAACCCACTGAACCACAATGGGAACTCCAAGAATTTTCTCTTGTCTTTTTGGTGTTGGTTTCTTGCTTATTTTTTTCCAGTATTAGAGAGTATAACCTGTATGATTTTAATTTCTAAAATTTGTTTAGCTTTGCACTGTGGAGCAGCAAATAATTTTGCAAGCATTTTTGTCTTCTACAATTTGGAGACATAATTCCACATATGTTAGTTAGGTTATATTTTGTAATCATTTTGCTGACTTCTACATTCTCATTAATTTTTTTCTACAGGTTTTCATAGCTGTGTTAAAAATTTCTCCTTTTAGATCCAGCTTTGCGGTGAGCTGTGGTGTAGGTTGCAGATGCGGATCACATCCTGCGTTGCTGTGGCTCTGGTGCAGGCCAGCAGCTACAGCTCGGATTCAACCCCTAGCCTGGGAACCTCCATATGCTATATGCCGCAGGAGTGGCCGTAGAAAAGGCAAAAAGACAAAAAAAAAATTCTCCTTTTAGTTTTAGTTTCATTTTATTTCTGTAAAATTTTGCTTTATACATTTTGAAGCTGTGCTGTTTAAGCACACACAAATTTTGTACTTATATTTTCCTGAAAAATGGAAATTTCATCATGATCAAATGCCCCACTATATCCCTTGTAGTGCATTTTGTGTTACAGCATACTTTGACTCATGTTAGTTTTACAAGCTTTCTTTCAGTGATTATATACTGTTGCTGTTTACCCATCCAGATCTCTTCTTAGTCCTTATTTTTATTTAAGCTATGATATTTGCAGAGACTTTAAGAGTTGATTCAGTTGATACGGTTGATTGCAGAGACTGTAAGACACAAAGAAAATTTATCTTCTTTCTTTTTAAAAAGTCCTGTCAATCCTTGTGTTTTCTATTGGAATTTTTAGTTTTTTTATTTAATGTTATTATTGGGATATTTGAAATTATTATTATGTTATCATTGTGATCTTTCTATGATGTCTATTTTCCAGCTTTCCATGTTCCTTTTCATTTTATAGTAGCTTTTTAATTGATGATTTTTATTATTCTATGTTTGTTTTATTAGTTTGTTAGTACTATTAGTAACTATATATAGTATTCTTTTAATGGTTTAATCTTCCTAGAGATTAATTACATTATGCTTTATTCTTTATTAAACTCTTCCATAAATTAGTACTCTTACAGCCCATAGTTTACACAAAACTAGGATCTTAATCCATTTTCACTTTGAGTAACCACTTTCCAATATGTACATTATGTGTTGTGTGTTGTGTTATTATTGACATTATTATAGTTTATAGCAGTTTCATTTAAATTAATCCATAAGCCTTCATTCTTTCTCCATCTCTTAGCTCACATTTTAGATTATTGTCCTTCTGTCTGACAATCACTTTTAGGGAGGATGGGGTAGTAACAAATCGTTTCTGTTTTAGTTTATCTAAACATGCCTTTTAGGGAGTTCCCATTCTGGCTTAGCAGGAAAGAATCTGACTAGAATCCATGAGGATGTGGGTTCAATCCCTGGCCTCACTCCGTGGGTTAAGGATCTGGCGTTGCCATGAACAGTGTGTGGTGTAGGCCACAGACACAGCTGGGGTCCTGAGTTGCTGTGGCTGTGGAGTAGGCCAGCAGATGCAGCTCCGATTCGACCCCTAGCCTGGGAATTTCCATACGCTGTGGGTGTGGCTCTAAAAATAAATAAATAAATGAAATAAAATAAAACTCATTTTGGGGGCTATGGAAATCCAAATTGGAATTTATTTTTCTTCAGCACCATAAAGACACTATACCATTGAGAAGGCAGCTGATGTTCTTATTATTGCTCTGTGGAAGATAAACCCATTTTTCTCTAGCTGCTGTTAATTTTTTGCTTTATCTTTGTGTTTCATCCATCTTAGTTTTATATATCTAGCTGGGGTTTTCTTTGCATTTGTCTCACTTTATTAAGCTGACATGACGATTTCACCATTTCTGGATATTTTTCAGCCATAATCTCCTCAAATACTTCTGTCCCATTCTCCCTCTGTTTTGTCCCCGTATGGAATCCAAATCACATGTGTATAAGAGCTGATGACCATATTGCATATATCTCTTATGTACTTAAACTTATTTATTTATTTATTTTTTAACCTGGGTTTTTTTTTTTTTTTTCTTACCTACTTGCTAGGTAACTACTTTTCTTTACTTCACTTTCATCTAATTTGTCTTTCCACACATACACTGAATTTGTATTTTTAGTTATTGTATTTTTTAGTCTGAGTTTTGATTTTCTTTCTTTCTTTCTTTTTTTTTTTTTTTGTCTTTTTAGGTCCGCACTCACAGCATATGGAGGTTCCCAGGCTAGGGGTCAAATCGGAGCTGTAGCTGCCAGCCTGTGCCAGAGCCACAGCAATACCAGAACCAAGCTGCATCTGCAACCTACGCCACAGCTCACAGCAACGCCAAATCCTTAACCTACTGAGCGAGGCCAGGGATCGAACCCAAAACTTCATGGTTCCTACTAGGATTTGTTACTGCTGTGCCATGATGGGAACTCCTTGGAAAAACTTTTCTATCATCTCTTGATCGCCTCTATGTCACCCCTCCAGTGGCTGTTTGCCACTTTCTGTCCCAAATTGACCAAGCAAGTGTAACACAATCTCTTCATTTTTATTTCCAGTAACATTAGTTAGTTAATTAAGCACAGGAAGACATTTACACCTAGAAAATAACTTGTTGAATGAAATTTGGAGTTTGGATGGACCTGACAATGTGGCACCACACAAAATCCAACTTAAAATATGACATTAGATGTCATCATTCTTAAAAGCCATTTAAGACTCACTGATACCCTGACCAAAAATCACTCTCCCTGACAAAAATTTGACTCATATATCTTTACCTCCAGTCCAGGGTCTGTGCTACTATAATATAATAAATCCTATAGATGCCAACTTTTCTCAATTGTTTCAAGATTCTGTAAACAGTTGCCGGTGACACCATATAACAGTTGATAAAGTCTATACTTTATGACATTTATTTTTCATGCCTCTTGTGGAAGGAGTCTGGTATAGACCCTGATATTCCAGAGTACTGTTGCATAGTTTTATTTTTGTAAGGAAGCCAATGCAGGAAAAGTCAAAATGTTTATATGCTATCTTTCAGTTATCACAATAAAAATTCGTTTACCAAGTATGATGGCATAGTGTCTCTTATTAAAACAGGAATTACATAATTTCTGGAATAGAAGAATGCAAATAAGAAAACTTACCTTCTTTATTGTCACTAACAGTTTAATATCTAGAGCATAATTGAAACTTGCTACATAGAGGCAGATTCCTAACTTTTCAGCATGACTGGGAGCACAAAAAAGGAACTCTTGCCTTCCAAAAAAAAAAAAAAATTGGCTGAGTCATGTGATTGAAATAAAAGAAAATGTCTTATGGCTCTTGACAAGTCCCTCTAAATATTAATAAAGTCCATGTCGGATGGTTACACTTCAAGTAATAAGTTAAAGATAATATAGTGAACATGGAAAATCCATGATATCTGTGAAAAGCAAAAGAATAATAAGCTTCGCTGAATTCAATAAAGGCCTTGTGATAGATACTTTACATAACTGTCATCTTTAATCTTCACTAAAATCTCCATAACCCCACATCAGCATACAGAAACAGAAAATGCTCTCAGGATTGAGTTAAGCAAGCATATTAAGCAGTTACAAATTCCATGCAGAAAGAGTACTACAGCAATTGGCTTTCTGGATTAGACTTATTCCTAATTAAGGTACCTAGATGCCAATGATAGACCTTTTGTCTCTAAATCTTACCCATACCCCTTTCTTTCTGCTTGGTGAACCTGATTTCCCAGGCTCCCTTGAAAGCTGGTTTGTATGCAGGTTCTGCCACCAAGAGATCTTAGTGGAACATCAGAAGCATGGAGGAGAGAGACTTTCTTATCTTTCTCTATTTCTCTCCTTGTCATAGATTTTCTAGACATGGCTTCCTTCCTTCCTGAACTAGGCTTTGGTCAGGCTTGATCCATCTGATCTCCCCAGTACTGGGTAGGTACCTACTCTTCCATGATTCCAGATCAGCCCTGCTTTTTCCTGCTTTGTTATTCCATCTCTGTCTTGAGTCATCAAGCATCAAGCACAGGGCTTGTCTTTCAAAATCTAAGCATGGTTGTATCTTTACCATAGTCCATAACTGATCTCAACTGTCCCTGCCCTGTGCCCTGGGTTCTGCTAACAAAATTGCTCCATAGAAATAGGAATAGGAAATAAATGTGACATGACACAGATTGGTAGACACTGAGAAGATGAACGTTTTAGTTCCTGTATGTTCTCTTAATTTCTTTTTCTTTTCTTTTTCTTTTTTTTGAAGAACACACATAAGAGATTCCAGAATACCCAAACAGAATGCAAGCTGTAAAGTTATCAATTAGTTAGTACATGAGCCTCAAATTATGACAGAGGCTGGCTGGGTTTGCTACAAGGAAATGGATGGGTTACTTTCCCAAACACGTAATGAAATACTTGGCTGTGAACCCCACTCCCCAGGCACACAGTGAACTAAGACTTGGGAGGCTACAAATATGACCCACGTCTACAAAAACATCCCCAAGGATTTTTTTTTTTAATATTAGAGATATTGCTTAAAGATGCCAGCTTCAGTTTTTAGAGTATTTTAATGAGAGCTACACTACTTTACAATAAAGCGTAACTGCACCTTTATTATCATAAAATAATAATATTTATGGGCTACCTCTCCATTGTGTCATCTTTATTAGGGTTAGGGTTAGGGTTAGGTTGATAGGAAACCCTGTCAACCTTGCAGTGAGCTGTTTCCCCTTAAAGAGCTAAGGATGGTTTCAGAGATGAACAATGAGACCCTCGGACCATTCAAAGGAAGTCCATGGTGACTGATATTGACCACGGAAAACATCATTTTCCTGATCTCCTTGGTACAAAAGTCATAGGTCAGGTGGCTGAGGGAGAGGGAGCACTTGGAAAGC
Organism: Phacochoerus africanus; assembly: GCF_016906955.1. Taxonomy (NCBI): domain Eukaryota; kingdom Metazoa; phylum Chordata; class Mammalia; order Artiodactyla; family Suidae; genus Phacochoerus; species Phacochoerus africanus. The sequence continues at coordinate 54,737,643 of NC_062548.1, read as the reverse complement.
TAGAGAAATGAAAGGTGGAGTTAAAATGAAGCCTTACCTAATTGTAATGGAAAAGCTTAAAAGTGTGTTTGTCTACCTTTTCTATTAATGAAAATCATAAAAATAAAATTGGTATATAATAGGGTTCTAGAGAAACGGAGCCAACAGAAAGTGTGTGTGTATATATATATACATACACACATATACATGAGAAAGAGAGACAGAGACAGAGAAAGGAGAAGTTGATTTATTTTAAGAAAATGACTCATACAATTGTGAAGGCTTAGCATGTTCAAAATCTACTGAGTAGGTAAGCAAGAGGCTGAGGGAAGAATTGCAATTCAATTCAGGCAGAATTATTTTTTTCTTTTTATTGAAGTATAGGTGATTTACAACACTGCATTTGTTTCAGGTGTGCAACAAAGTGATTCAGTTGTGTATTTTTTCCATATTATATTGAATTATAGGTTAGAACATGATATTGAGTATAGTTCCTTGTGCTATACAGTAAACCCTCTCACTTATTTATTTGATGCATAATAGTTTGTATCCATCAATCCCAAACTCCTACAAATTCTTCCTTGTTTGGGGATGCTGATTTAAAAAAAAAAAAAAAAAAGGCCTTCACCTGATTGGATAAGGCCCACCACCGTATGGAAGAAAAGCTGCTTTACTCAAAATCAACTGATTCAAATGTTAATCTCATCTAAAAAATTATCTTCATGGAGTTCCCATCGGGCTCAGCAGAAAGATGAGGATGTGGGTTCGTTCCCTGGCCTCGCTCATTGGGTTAAGGACCTGGCGTTACCGTGAGCTGTGGTGTAGGTCGCAGATGCGGCTTGGATCCCATGTTGCTGTGGCTGTGGTGTAGGCCGGCAGCTGTAGCTCCTATTTGACCCCTAGCCTGGGAACCTCCCTGTACCAAGGGTGTGGCCCTACAAAAGGGAAAAAAATAAAAATAAAAATAAAAATAAATATATACCTTCAAAGAAAGGTCTAGAATAATATTTGACCAAATATATGGGCACTTTGGCTGGCCTCCTGGACAGATAGTAACCTTCACATTTAGTTACTTTTTTTCTATGCAACGAACCACATTAGCAAAACAGAATGGCTTTCCACAACAAGCAGGTAGACAACTGGAGCTGGACTCAAATCACGGAAAATCATGGTACTTCTGATCTTGGTAAGCTCATTGATGGGCCTGCGATGCAGCTGCCAGATTGCTGGGCTTGGGTGTTCTAGGATGGCCTCACATGACAGAGACCCTTTCTGTTCCATGGGGTCTCCTATTATTTAGCAAATTAGCCCACACTGGGTCACATAGCAGCTGGGCAGGGATCCAGGAACCAGAGAGCAGAAGCGCTCAGAACTGGCTTGGGGTCTCACAGCTATTGGCCAATGCAATCATGCGGCACCTAATTAGAAAAAGGCCGGGGGTGGGGGTGGGGGAGAGAAAGGGAAACATAGAGAAAAGAAAAAGAAAGGAAAAAGAGAAACACGGGAGTGGTTGAAGGAGATGCATATTGGAGGAGAGAAAAAGGGGTCTGGAGAAGTTTGTGACCTACTGGGAGCTGAAAAGTGGGTTTTAAACAAAGAGAAGGTTTAGGGAAAGTCCCTCCTTTGTGTGTCCTCACATCAAATACTAGGGGTGCTTGAGGGGCCTGGGTGGGCCAGTAACATATTGCTGGTGTTTCCAAATAAATCCAAGAAAAAGGGAGGAAGGGAGGAAGGAAGAAAAAAAAAATAACCGGCCAAAGTGAGGAGCTTATTTAAGACCATTGACACGAATGTTCAATTTTCAATCTAATACTACAGATGCATTGTTTCTTTTGTTGATTAATAATTGATTTTTATTTTTATATTTTTTAGCTGCACCTGTGGCACCTGCACTACAGCTATAACCAGAGGCACAGCAGTGACAATGCTGGATGTTTACGCCTCTGAGCCACTAGGGAACTCCAAAGCCAGAGGGTTTTTTAATTTTTTTTCCTCCAACTTTTTTCTTTTCAAGGCTGCAGCTATGGCAAATGGAAGTTCCCAGGCTAGGGGTCAAATCAGAGCTTACTGGCTGCTGCTGTTTTGAAGTCCACTCCCTTCCCCCACCCCCACCCCTCAAATCTTGATCTGCTCTCTTCTTGTATTATATATTTATACCAGGAGAATGTATAATAGCCAGCAAATTAAATGCCTTGGAAACAGACAAAGAAGCCTAATGTCATCAACACTGAAGAAGCCTAGGGCCTCACCACCTCCTTCTCTAGCTTCAAGTTTCAGCTGCTTCCAGGCTTTAGCAGAAAGAGGGGCCAGGAGCAGAGCATGGCAGGCCAGCTGAAATCTCCGTGAGGCCCAGCACGCCAGAGGCACAAACCCTCAACAGGCAGCCCCACCATGGTTAAAGCTTTTAGTGAGACAGGTGGTGGCCAGGCTGCAAACCCACATTGATTTTAGTCTCCTTGCATAGACAGTTCACAGCAACATTTCCCTCTATGAGGCCACGTGAAAAGGCCAATCCATCACCTCCAGCTTGTGTGAGCTGAGCAGGGCTGGTGGGGAGCAGGAGGGATCGGGATAGTCTTGCTCTCTGCATTCTTAGAGTCCTCTCTAGGCTGAATTTATGACCTTTTGGTCAACTGCTTCTTTAATGCCTAAGGCTAAATTGCGGCGGGTAGATTCAGACACTGCCGCACTTGGTTGTCTCCTAGTCCTGGGACCACGCAGGGATCACTGACAGCTAGCGTGGGATATTATAACTTAAAGGCTTGCTGACCAGGCAGCAGGTCCCACGCCAAGCAGCTGACCTACTTCGCAACATACCCCCTTCTTATATTAAAGAGAAAGGAACCACCTGTCAGATCCTAAGAGAAGCTGTACAAGCAACATAAGCAAGGTAAGATCCCCAAATCAGCAAAACTTCTCTTTTTATTTAAATAAATGCCTTTTCCTTTTCCATCTATGGAAATCGTTTTGTTAGTCAAATATGATTTTTTTTTTTTTGTCTTTTCTAGGGCCACGGCATATGAAGGTTTCCAGGCTAGGGGGTCTAATCGGAGCTGTAACTGCCAGCCTATGCCAGAGCCACAGCAACACGGGATCCAAACCGTGTCTGCAACCCACACCACAGCTCACGGCAACACCAGATCCTTAACCCACTAAGTGAGGCCAGGGATCGAACCTGCAACCTCATGGTTCCTAGTCGGATTCGTTAGCCACTGAGCCACGCCGGGCACTCCAAATATGAATGTATTACTCCAAATATGAATATGAAGAGAATAGCTGTAAAATTTTCCCAGGATCTTCATGTCATCAGGAAGGTTAAAAGGTTTATGACCAAGAGGACAGAAAACCTAGAATCCCTGAGACCTTGCAGCCTTTAGGAAAAGAATATGCTTCCTACAGCAGAAAAGCATTTCAGAAGCCCCCACGTGCTGCCTGTGGAAGGGTCTCAGCGGATACAGGCCTATTTCTCCTGAGATGTGAAGGAGTTCCCATGGGGTCTCATGGGAGGGCCCGCACTGCTCTTTCATGCTTTAGATGCAACCTCTCTGAGCATCTGCGGCTGGGAAGTCTCTGCAGAAGGTGCCTTCCACTGTTACGGCTGCCGGCACACACTGGGCCAATCCATCACATCCAGCTGGTGTGGGCTGAGCCGGGGGACCCAGCTATATACCATGTAATTGCAAGAGCCATTGTGCTCCCATTCCCATCACTGGGCTGAAATAAGGCTGGGCCCCCAGGGGAATGGGAAGAAGCATATCCCACAACCTCTGCTGCTCTCTCCCTGGCCACCCAAGTAGAGATGGTGGACATTCTATTCACGAGTCCCTAGTGAAAACAGTTTCTTCTGGTTCTGATCTTGCCCCTAACTCTGCAGATTCAGACCCAAGGCCTTGGAGAATTCAGAAGATGTCTGCCTTATACAGATTTGGGGCCCTTTTGAAGTCCTCACAACCTACTTGATCCCATCTCTTTCCCTAAACACGCTTTCAGAACTCTGCCTTAGGAGTTCCCACTGTGGCTCAGCAAGTTAAGGACCCGACCTCTGTCTCTGTGAGGATGTGGGTTTGATCCCTGACCTCATTCAGTCGGTTAAGGATTTGGCATTGCCGTAAGCTGCAGCAGAGGTCACAGAGGAGCCTTGGAGCTGGTATTGCTGTGGCTGTGGTGTAGGCCAGTAGGTGCAGCTCGGATTTGACCCTTAGCCTGGGAACTGCCATATGCCACAGGTGCAGCCATAAAACAAACAAACAAACAAACACACAAAAAACTCTGCCTTGATTCTTCAGTGGAGGAAAATGACAAACCAAGTAAAGCTATATATATACAGAAAGTTCTCAAAGTTTGGACCTCAGATGCATTTCATGTCCAGTTAAAGCTCAGGTTCAGACCACACCTCACCTGTATATATTTATAAATGACCCAGACCTCCAAGTTGCATATTTCAAAAGTTGTGGCTTATTAAAGGAAATATCCTACAATCAAATGAAGCTGGAAAATGCTGCATTATAAATTACCCATTCATAATGTACAACATATGCCCAGGGTACAAGGAACTTCTGCATAAAGGAACTCTTTTGACTTTGCTTAAAACTGCTTTTCCAAAAGTTATTTGACAACAGGAACCATTTTAATTTTTATTATAATGTCTGGTTCCTAAGGAATTGATGTTACATAGAAGAGAATATGGCGAGCACTCCTGTAAGAATATTTTTTCTTCTTTTTTTAGGGCCACTCTTGTGCCATATGGAAGTTTCCAGGTTAGGGGTCAAACAGGAGCTACAGCTGCCAGCCTACGCCACAGCCACAGCAACACTGGATCCTCAACCCACTGAGCAAGTCCAGGGATTGAACCCGCATCCTCATGGATACTAGTCAGGTCTGTAACCTGCTGAGCCACAATGGGAACTCCCAAGAATATTCCCGACAAATTTTGTTAACAAATGCTCTGACCAGGTGTCCTTTGAATTAATGTGGGGAAGTCTAGGTACCCAATGGAAGTCATTTGCTCTGTTTCTGTCCAGATTAAGGTAGGACCAGTTTTCACATTAGAACATAGTGAGTGGTAAGGGGTGCAAACTCTGGACTGGCCATAGCATCCCTGAGTGACCAGGCCTTGTCCTAAGGGGTCCCCCTCCTACCTCAGTATCAGAGGGAAGGGCAATATGGCAAGACCCCTCTGCTTTCAAGGGAAACTGATAAACCAGTTTTTGGTGATATCTTCTAATTTTTAAATGTTGGCAATTCTATTTGATTGATTGATTGATTTTTTTAAGATAAAGGAAGACATCTTCCATAGAGGCACCTTCCTTCATCCACAACAAGCAAACAAACAAAAAACCCTAAGCACAACGCTTTGGGGTCAAAGCCAAGCCATGAGTTACCAGGTTAATCTGTGTAGGTTCATGATTTTGAATCCAGAGGGTCAGATGTAAAGGAAAGGAGTAAATTCAGATTATCTTCTTAAATTCCATCTGCTTTTGGCTGTTGTACACAGCCTGCTGGCTGAAGTAAACAACAGAGTGTGTGGCATTACTCTATTATAAGCGTGAGTTTATAATTTATCTCCAGTGAAAGGGGAAATTATGAGGTAGGTGTTCACAGGCACTTTACCTCTCAAGTGAAATGTTTTTATGTTGTTAAAGTCAAATAATCAATGCTTTAGGCCATACTGCCTCTGGGGAAGTTAAAGATTAATTTTACTGGGACTATAATTAAAAACAGAATTTAGTGATAAACTTTGCCATCATGTTATTATTTTAAATGGCTGAACTCTAATACATTATCATCAAGGATAAAAAGGATATTATTTTAGAGGAATCTACAATTCAAGGGAAGTTTTAATATTGGTTTAAGTCACCTGGGAATTATTTAAAGCCCTAGCAGAAAATGTGTATCAAATGCAATTACCTCTCAATGGTCCATATGGGGCTTATCCTTGAAAATATTTTCACTGTGGATTGTTTGTTTCCATGCTGCCATCCAGCTCTGTATCCCACCTGTAATAGGGATGGTCCAGCTAAGATATAAAATACACATGCACATAAATATATTGTATATATATTATATATCATGAAATAATTTCACAAGATGTTAAATGAGAAACATGTCATATGAGCCATGCTAATTTCAAAATGATTTTTCAGATTATTTGCCATCCCCTATTAGCATCCAGTTTGCCATTAGGCTCTGATACTCCATGGAATGTGTTTATCTCTCACATATTTTCCTTCCAGAGAAAACCAGTGCAAAATAACATCTTTTAGAAAAATAACAACTTTTATTAATATAGCGTATTTTCTTATAAAGTGTGCTACATTTTGTTATCACCATGTTTTATTAAATATGTATACATGATAAGACTTTTTTTTTTTTTTTTTTAGTAAATTGTACCTTATTTTTTTTAATGGTCACACCTGCAGCACATGGAAGTTCCCGGGCCAGCAACTGAACCTGAGCCCCAGCTCCAACCTACACTGATGCTGTGGCAACACTGGATCCTTAGCCCACTGGAACAGGCCAGGGATCGAACCCTCACCTCCACAGTGACCTTGGTCGCTGCAGTAGGATTTTTAACCCACTGTGCCACAGCAGGAATTCCTGCAACCTATTTTTGAGATGAGAGTTAATTTGAAACAACTGATTTCCTTTTAAGATGAAAAATCAACTCTGGATAGATCTTTTCTTTTACAAAACGAATATATTGACATGGGGCACAAATATATGAAATAAATACTCGAAGTGCCTTACTCTGTTCTTTGCTCTTGAATTAACAGATCTTCGAGTCCTACTCTTGTTCTCTTTAGGATTTAAGAAGAGTGATTTTTGAAAGAGTAGACGTTATACACTTTCCTTATACTCTTTTCAGGGGCATAAAGAGATTTTCTTTTCCATCTAGAAAAGATCAAAGAAACAGTGAGGGAAGGAGAAAAGAGAGGCTGGCACAGGAAGGATGGGAAGAGGCAGATTTTTGGCAGAACGGAACGTGTTAATCTACAGTGAAATTAGCGATTTAAAAAAGTATTTCTCAGCTGCACATCTCAAAAAAAATTTATGGGTCTAATTTTCCTTTGGAAATTTAAAATGTTACAAACTCATGGGATATAATTATCCAAGTTTTTCCACCCCACACTCACCATGCCCGCAGAAGCCGTGGGAACTCTGTATGGATGTAAATGGGATGACGACTGCAAAGGATTTAGAAACATTTCAATAAACATACTTGCAAATATTTTCGGTATTTTAAAAAAGTAGGACACATATGTTAAATTCAAGTGAAGAGGGCCTAAAAGGGAATCTCCAAGTGCACAGTTTGCTTCTATATTTGTGTGAACCATTTGGTTAAGTATTTTACAAAATATCTACACTTTATTTTCCAGTCCTTATGGAATTTTCAAAATACTGTATATCCTACAATAGACTTTTCAACATATGTGTAAGCTGTAGTGTGAAAATAATTGTGGAAATAATTCTAGATCTATATAATTCCACAACCTACTTGCCTTGAATTGGCTGAATGTGTTTTTCATGGAAGTCTGCATCAAGAAATGTTTAAGTGTTTCACACCAAACCCGTTTCGATCTAAATGCATCTCAGCAATTGGCGAGGCTTTGCCAACCTAAGGAAATTAGCAAAGATAACATTTAATAGCACCAACCAAGGGAACTCTTACTTTTGTCAGATTTCTTTAAGATGCTTAGAAGTTTGGGGGAAATATAGACATGTTTCGTGAAAACACTCATCTTATAGCTTATAAGATACTTGCTAGTATGGAATTCTCTGCATCCGTGGATTTCCCTCCAATTAAGTATTTAATATCCTCTCTGGCAAAATAGAAAGATGGCTGGGAGTGACTCTTCAACTGCATTCTCTTTTAGGAAAAGTCTTTCTCAGGGTCCTCTCTTTTCTCTGCTCTCGAAAGTTGCTGAGCAGCATTTTAAAATAGCCAAGGCTTTTCTTTAACCTCGTCTTTCCTAAACTTCCTCCTCCTCCTTCGGCTTTTCTTTACCCACTTAAGATGTTATAAAAATGATCAAGGAAAAAACTAGCACTCAGCAGAACTATACACATGTGGATGCTAAATAAATACTTTTGATGTTGATGAATGTTGGCAAGTCTCCATGGAAGAAAGACCTTACACAAAAGATGTTATAATTATTATGTTTAAATGATTATGCTATAATTATTATGTTAAAAATCTCCCATGCTCTCAGAGCTACTCCTCGGTGGCAGGGCTGTGACATCCCCATTAAACCATTAAACCTCTTCTATTGCTGAAGCCCTTGCCACCTTTGCAAGCAGTGTGAAGACAGTGGTGTGGCTGAGCCAGAGGAGTCTGAGTAACCAGAGGAGGGATTCCTGAAACCTTCTCCCCTTCTCTCTTTCCCCATTTCAGGAGGCTGCCAGCCTCCAAAGGATCATATTTCCTAATTCTGCCCTGACTTTTTTCCTTTTTCTTAACCACCTGCTCTAAAAGATTTCAGCATGTTCATTCACAACATCTTTAAATGAGGCTCAAGGAAGTTCCTGTTGTGGCTCTGCGGATTAAGAACCCAACGAGTATCCATGAGGAGGCGGGTTCCATTCCTGACCTCACCCCGTGGGTTAAAGGATCTGGTGTTGCCACAAGCTGCAGCATAGGTCACAGATGCAGCTGGGATCCCAGGTTGCCATTGCCTTGGCTGTGTTGTGGGTGGGCAGCTGCAGCTCAGATTTGACCTCTAGCCTGGGAACTTCCATATGCCGTAGGTCTGGCCCTAAAAAGACCAAAAAAAAAAAAAAAAGAAGTAGCAGCTGGGGAATAAAGTCTACTCTATTAAAAATAAATAGGAGTTTCTGTCATGGCTCAGCCGTTAACAAATCCCACTAGTATCCATGAGAATGCAGGTTCAATCCCTGGCCTTGCTCAGTGGGTTAAGGATCCGGCATTGCCATGAGCTATGGTATAGGTCGTTGACCTGGCTCAGATCCCATGTTGCTGTGGCTATGGTGTAGGCCAGCAGCTGTAGCTCCTATTCGACCCCTAGCCTGGGAAATTCCATGTGTCATAGGAGTGGCCCTAAAAAGACAAAAAAAAATAATAATAAATAAGTAAATAAGACTCAACATGAGACCCATCTCTCTTGGGATTAAATAACTAAGGAAAAATGATAAAAGTTTAAGAAATGAATGGGTAATGAGATTTTTTTAAACTATTGAGGGGTTTTTCCTGGGGAAAATCATTGGATTTAGGGCCAGTTTTCTGGGGGTTTCTGGGGTCCGGGGATGCTAACACCTTACATGGAAATACCATATTCTACAAAGATTTTTTTTTTAATTTGTGTTTTCTAGGCTCTTAGACTACTTCCTGGATTGAAAATCACAGGCAGACGGGGTGTCTTTTCACAGATCCTAGTAGGTACATGGACAACATTTTGCCTTCCTCGGCATTTTTCCTGAAATCACAGAAAGGCTGAGTCACTCAGATTTTCACTTCTGTCTAAAGTGGCAGTTGCTTCAGAGTAACTGACCTCTTTTTGCAGACATCCGGGAGAAGTTCCAAGATGCATCTGGTTGAGGATGGTCTGAGGTTGTCTACATTACATGAAACTGCATTTATTCCTTAGAACCAAAGACCAATAGACTTCGTTTTTACTGCTATTGATAAGGTTTTGAAACCTACAGAGAGCTGTGGCCAGACAAGCTTGTGTTGCCTGCATTTCTGATGTCAGCCAGGGGGAGGCAGTAGTGACAGCACTGGTTTACAGCTTTTGCAGACAGACTCTGATTCAAGTCAACTCCGACCTTCTCTGGTGGCATGAAGTGCCCATCACAGCTCCAGGCACCAAGGAGGGGGAGCCCGCAGCACAGGACAGAACGAGACACTAGCTCACCTAATTACTATTACTGGTAATCACCCTCAATAATCATAGGCAGCTTTTCAAAGTCGTTCTCTTAGGAAAGGAGAAACACGGGATCAGGGAGGACATGGGTTGAATGTAACACACCCACCGCCAATGAAGAGGACTTCAGCGACTTTGTTCAGACAGGAAGGGCAGCACGGGAGCAAAAAGACAAGTTCACAAACCAAAGTTGGGGGATTTGGGATTAATTGAAATCCTCAAGTAGTGCATAGTGAGTGACTGCCTATTTAGAGCCAACAGATAGGTTTCCGTGAGATTAGGGAAGCGAAAAATCCCATACGAAGCTAGTGAGATGTTAAATTCTAATTAGAAGTGTTAATTAAAAAAAAAATTCCAATTTCATCAGTGAGAGTGCTTCTGTTGTTCCGATTCTCTTTGCTACAGTGAATCCTAAGTGTCCCGACTTACTTTGTTCCAATGTTATTTACCGCGTCTATAGAGTAGAGGCGCGCTGATTGCCATAAAAGGCTGCTCATCCCAGTGCAGCCATGGTAAGAGACCTATCTGCCTTTTCATGGAACATTCCTATTTCCAGGGCTTTGTACTCAGACCTAGGAATTCACTGTGGTTCAAAGTTTAGCAAATCAACCGTGGGGCTTTCAGGATGGCAAAGTATTTATGTTCTTCATCTTCACAATATCTTTTTGCCACTGTTTTCTGCTTTATCTATCTTAGAAAAATAGCCTGTGAATTTTCCAAATGTAGACGAGATTATTTTGTGTTATTATAAAGTAATGATATTGGCTGACATGGTATTTTGCAGACCATTAGTCCAAAAGGAAGACAAAAACCTTTGAAGGAGCATAAACGTAGTAACTACTTAAGATTGTTTAAAAATTAACCATTAAATTAAACCTAATATTTGACAGATTACTCTAATGAATATTAAAGTGTATGTTAATATTTTTATTTTAATAGCAGTGATCAACATGTTCCAAATTATTGAATGGAAACTTAAATGTTTTCTATTTTGCTTTTTATTTATGCTTGGATAATTTCTAATTTTATAATAACAGTTAAGAATAAATTGTTATGTCTAATGCTTAAAAAGGTATCTCAAATACAACCCTTGAGCACAAGAGGGCTGTAGTAAAATACACTTTTTGACATTGAATTATTTACCTGTAATAGTTTAAATCATTGTAGATAGTGAATGCATTTTAGAAAATATATGTATTGCTATTTAACCATATGATTTTATCAGAATAGATGATGTCATTTCACACATGTTTAGAGTGGCTTTTCTTTCTTTCTTTCTTTTTTAGAGTGGCTTTTCTGATTGCTAATATAAAAATAGAGGATATAGTTAAAAGTGTCAAAGAATGTTTAACACACTAAAAACCAGAGTTCCCTTCATGGTTCAGCGGTTAACAAACCCGACTAGCATCCATGAGGATTTAGGTTCGAGCCCTGGCCTCGCTCAGTGGGTTAAGGATCTGGCGTTGCTGTGAGCTATTTTGTAGGCTGACAGCTGTATCTCCGATTGGATGCCTGGCCTGGGAACCTCCATATGCCATGAGTAGCGCCCTAAAATACAGAAAGACCAAAAAAAAAAAACCCCAAAACTAAAAACCACCATTACCAAGGTACAACTCTTTCAAATCACCTTGCTTTACTGTAGTAGCTGTACAATGTGGATAATATTTTGTTTGTAAGTTACTGGGGAAAACATAAAACAGCCCAAGGAAAAGTAGGAACTAGTTACCAATCTGTCTAAGCTCTTCATTCCAGCCTAGAAGCGTGCTCCCATCATCCTTTGTGGGATATACCACCCCCTTTTCTCCATAATTCTGAAACTTCTGAAAAAAATTTTAAGTAACAGCAAATTGCATCAGCCTTAAAATATAGAAAAGAGAAAGACATATCAGCTTCATCATTCTTAAGAAGATGTCATTCTTAAGGAGTTTAGCAGAGGAGATCTCCTAACAGGAAAAAAAATATAACTAAATTTAGGTGGTGGTATTTATTATTAAAAATGTATAAATTGGCATTCCGTTTACATATTTCTCTCACCTTTTTGCTCAAGATGTATGAGTGTTGGTCCCAAGAGTTCTGCACTTCAGGGTTCCTTACTGGATTTTTTTTTTTTTTTTTTGTCTTTTTGCTATTTCTTGGGCCGCTCCTGTGGCATATGGAGGTTCCCAGGCTAGGGGTCTAATCGGAGCTGTGGCCGCCAGCCTACGCCAGAGCCACAGCAACGCAGGATCTGAGCCGCGTCTGCAACCTACACCACAGCTCACAGCAACGCCAGATTCTTAACCCACTGAGCAAGGGCAGGGACCCAACCCGCAACCTCATGGTTCCTAGTCGGATTCGTTAACCACTGCGCCACGACGGGAACTCCCCTTACTGGATTTCTAACCATCCAGGACCATGGGTGATGATGATTCTTGCTGTGTAGACCAAGGTGACAGTAGTCTAGGAGCCTCTGCCTCACTCTGAAAAAGGTGCACACTTGTATTGGAAGTTTTCCCTGTCAACCCACCCACAACAAAACTACCAGGTGAGAAAGCCCATCTTTATGGCTCCTAGTTTCTAGTTTATTGCTTCTGTCTCTAAATCCCCATCCTCTTGGAAGGTGAGGGTGAAGCATTCTGTCTTTTGGCTATCATATTTTTTTGGACCCTCTTTCCCTGACTCTTATAAAAGCATGCTCTTATGAGAGTTCCTGATGCCCAGTACAGATGTCTGCAACATAGTGTGAATGCCATAAAACCCACTACCTGTCTCATTGCCAGTGTGCTGCATAAAGAATCCTCACTAGAAGGACCCTGTTCCCTTGGCAAAATAATTCAAGAAGAAGAAGAACGCTAGCAAAAGATATATTTTAAGCAGAAGTTTCTAAATCAAAATAACTATGTATTTTTATGTGAATGAGGAGAATCTGAACCTAGGAGAATCTGAGCAATGGTTTGTTAATCTTTAGGCCCATGATTTTGTTATTATTTTAGTACAAAGTTTGACCTTTTTTTTTTCTTTGTCTTTTTGCCATTTCTTGGGCTGCTCCTGTGGCACGTGGAGGTTCCCGGGCTAGGGGTCCAATCGGAGCTGTAGCCGCTGGCCTACACCACAGCCACAGCAATGCAGGATCCGAGCCGCGTCTGCAGCCTACACCACAGCTCACGGCAACGCCGGATCCCCAACCCACTGAGCAAGTCCAGGGATCGAACCCGCAACCTCATAGTTCCTAGTTGGATTCGTTAACCACTGAGCCACAACGGGAACTCCAAGTTTGACCTTTAAAGCAGTCATGTGTGTGCGTGTGTATAAAATACATGTGTGTGTTTGTGTGTGTATGTGTGTGTGTAGGAATTCTCATCAGAACAGACCCAATCATAAGGGATATTAGGGGCCTGTGATGACAAACCAAATGCGAAAGGACCTTAAAAAGCCATGCTAAACCGTTGTAAATTTTATGACCACCAGCTAAACATGGTGGATTGAACACATTCGTCTCTCAATGCTTTTCCCCCCAGACCAATGTAATGACATTAGAGGCAGTCTAGGTAAAAGATATACCCTAACAAGACCAAAGAGAGCAATGGTTTAAACACGTCAACAATAGGAAAGCAAATGGAGCAGAGAGAAATAGAGAAAGGTGAAAATTAAATGCCTGCAGAGAGTTATGAATGAGAAGAAGTCAGTTCATGCTGTGGAAACCCCAAACTTGGAATAAGCGGGAATCTCAGAAGGGGTTCTGAGAACTGGCTGAAAATATAATACTAGAACAGTTAGAGTCAGAGCTTCTTCTTCATTAGAGGTGCAGCACCTACCTGGGAGGGGACGTCCATTCTCTGGACAAATTCAGTTGAAGAACCTCTGGGTGAAGGCACCAAGAGATACAGGTGAAGCTAGATATGTGTCAGGCACCCGAGTTTTGGGTCAGCCAGGTCACATCCTCCACTTGTCAGTTACGTCTCCTCCAAGAAGGGGCTGGGAGGAGTTCCTTCTGCACAGATCTGCTATCCCCAGAGAAATGTCCCACAGAGACGGACAGGACAGTCGTATATTCTTGCAAAACACCATCCATTCAGGTACCATAAGAGAAACTCACCAGTAGACCAGCCCATCACCTGGGAGTATATCCAATCAGCGCTTGAATGGCTTAATGTAAAACACCAGTCAGGGATCGTTGAGAAAATCTCCAAAGTCAAAGGCCAAAATGAGAGAGGGAAATTTAAAATGAGGGCTAAGAGTCAATCAGACCAAAAAAAAAAAATATATATATATATATATATATACACATAAAATACTTGAAGAATGAGAAGGTGCTTTAAAAAACTGCTGTATTCTTAGAGTACTAGGATAAGATATTCCAATCATGAAGGAGTAGGGGAGGTGATAGGGTTTGTAATGAGCCCATAGGAATAAATGTGATGCCTTTAAAAAGCAATAGAATGGTTGGCAGACGAAGTCAACTAAATATGCCAGAATGCAAAACAAAGGAAAGTTAAAGATGGATAATAATAAGTGATAAAACATTAAAAAAGAAAAGAAAAAGCCTAATGTTTTTTTTCAGAGATACAAGAGAATCCGAAGGAAAATGATTTGCAAGAAACTTAAATCAAGATTATTTCACTTTACACATGCTTCTGGATTGAAAATGTCCACTGAGTAACTGACATCTTGAGAAAGCATATTTTTACCAAGGCACACTCATAGTGGGATGCAAGAAACTATGAGGTAAATAAAAACTCTGAAAGAAAAGCTTTCAAAATGAAAATAAATGGAAAGTACGAAGGATAAATAAACTTGTTAGCACTGAATTCTTCAACAGCAACACAAAAAGACATGAAACTAACTAGAACATCTTCAAATTTTTGAGGGAAAATGCATTTTACCCTATAATTTTATAACTAGTAAAGCTAGTATTTAATTGTGAGGACCAAAGAAGTCCTTTTGAGACTTCATAATCTAAAAAATATTTCACCGTAGATTCTTTCTTAACAAACAATCGAGCAATATTCTCTACCAGAGCAAATCAAGAAATAGGAAAACACGAGGTTCATTCAACACAGGAGAGAGAACAAAGAATTTTCCAGAATATCAGGGACAAGACGTTCCAAAAATTGGCAAGGGTGCAAAGAAAGTGACCAGATAGTTTGGAGGGGAGGATGGAAAGCTCTTAAAGAAAGTTTTCCCAGCAACAAAACCAAAATTAAACAAACAAAAATGATGCGGAGGTGGGGATTATTACATGATATGTCTAAGAGAAATGAAAAGAATTTTATAGCCACCAAATTTGTGAAATTTCTTGATAAGGGCAGTAATGACATAAGCAAATGAAAAATTTAGGCATTGTTAATGAAAAGCAAAAAGGAATGTAACATGTATACAGTACTTGGCTTGGCAATGAAAATATTTCCATAGTCATAATAAAACTGAATATCAACTAAATCAGAAATTTTATTATAGCTCTTTTGGAGGTGAAGGGAAAGCGGAATGGGATTATATGAATTCTTCATGAACATTTTCTGTGATTGAATGGTCGAAGGTAGACAAAGAAATAGCGGTACAAACATGTAAACACTATCTAAATATCAAAAGAACAACTAACGGACATGAAATAATTGACCCTGAAGATGATGTCATGGAGCCTAGGAAAGCAGAGACTGACTTTTTGTTGATAGCTTTGTAGTACTATTTTCCTTTTCAACTAAACATGCACACACACACACACACACACACACACACAATTTTATTAAAAACCGTATCTTTAACAATAACCCCAAAGGGTTCCTTCCTCCTCACATCAAAAGAAAGGAATCCTTGACCAGATCACAGGGGCATGTTTCTGTTTCATTCATACGTATCCAGCATATACATGCATCCATTTTCAGTGTTTCTTAGACAAAGACTTGCTGGTTCTCCTACAGGTTATGTGGAAAGAAGTATTATTAAAAATTGGAGTTCTCTGGAGCCTCAACGGGTTAAGGACCCTGCTTTGTCACTGCTTTGTCACTGCTTTGTCACTGCTGTGGTGTGGGTTTGATCCCTGGCCTGGGAACTTCTGCATGCTGTGGGCATGGAAAAAAAAAAATAGTATGGACTAAGGGAAATACATTTTTAACAGCATGCATGAATGCATGCAACATTTTCTGTTGATATTCACAAGCACTTCCCTATAAGATTCGTAATCAAACTTTGGACCACTATCTTGATACTAGAGTTAAACTTCAAGGAGCCATTTATCAACAGCATTATTCCGGGAGGCGCTTAGCGACGTGTGGTTGTAACCATCTTCCTCAGGAGTTTCTGCTCCTCAGTCACTGTTGTGTATCTTGGATTTATGCCAAGGTAACACCGTGAGGTGGTTTTAAAACCTTTCCCTGTGAAGCCTGCTGGGCTGATGTCTGCAGAAAAATGATTCATAGGTCATTTACAGTCTTTATGTACAGACTGAACAACTTTCTTTTAACGGCATTTCCTTATATTTATGCTTTTGGAAGTTCACATGCCAGTTTTCCACCCACTAACACAGGCTTTTGAAATATTTCTGCAGCTGGCATTTCACTGTCTGGCATTTCAGTCACTGTGAACTCACTCATCGGATCATTTGTAACACTTTAAAATGAGGCCGGTACTCACACCACGCAGTGCCGGAACACACTGTTTAGTGAAAATAAAGCAATACTGTCCTACGTTTGCCCTCTATTCCTCCTGTTTACTATCCCCAAACTAGGTCCCTCTGCATGGCAAATCAGACTGCTCAAACCCATGGTAATGTTTTGATCGATTAGAAAAGATTTATGGGTTTAAATCGTTTTTGTCTTTGTGGGTGATCTTTTACTTTTTGTCTATACTGCAGGTCATTTTGTAATCATTTTTTCCCACTGAGACTCTTGTTTGCAGGTGACCAAAACCCAACTCAAATGAGCTTAACTAAAAAGGGGGGAGTTCTTGCAGCTGAAAAGTTATTTCCTGGAAATCATAAGCAGGAATAAAGCCTAGACTCAAGAAAGACTAGACCTAGGCGCTCCACTAACACCTTGTTCCTTTTCTTCTTTCTGCACCATTTTTATTTTTCTTTTGAGAGAATCATTTGGCTGTTCTGGTCCATACAGCAGAATTACATTCCATTTCTTTTTCATGTTGAGCAAGCTCATAGGAAAAAACATAGTAACCTAGTTTATTTTGATGTGCATTTTTATTATTAGTGAAAGTGATTCTTTAAATTGATCTTGATTTTTCTATTTATAGTTATTCATAAATTTCTCCTTTATTTGGCCTGCATATTTGGAGGAGATGTATTCATAATTTTAATCTCTTTGTAAAAGCTCTTTTAGTTTTTAGGGTATTAACCCCTTTTTCTGTAATATATATTCCCAGTCTGTTATTTGTGCCATTAGCTTTTTACATGATATTTAGTATAAATACAATTTTTAATATTTCTGTTTTTTCATTTTCCATCTTTTGTGTATGTTCAGGAAATTTTCAATGATTACGTGAATATTGTATCCTAGTAATTCTATGAGATTTAAAAATATTCAAATCTTAGGTGGATCTGGAATTTACTTGGTAAAATGTGAGGTAAATATCCATCTTTACATTGAGTTCTTTTGCTACTTTTTAAAATGAATTATCATACACTACAAATTAAAAATTAAAGGAGCAAGAGGAAGTCCTTGGAAGGTGTGACAGTATTGTGAGTGTATATTATCTCCATATTCATCAGATTTTATATGTTAATTATGAATACCCAAATAAAGTGATTTTAAAAAACATACAGGTACAGACAAATCAGAAAATCAAACAATAAAACAAAATATAACAATGTTACAATCCTTTCTTTTTCTTTCTTTTTTTGCTATTTCTTGGGCTGCACCCACGGCATATGGAGGTTCCCAGGTTAGGGGTCGAATCGGAGCTGTAGCCACCAGCCTACGCCAGTTAACCCACTGAGCAAGGGCAGGGACCGAACCCGCAACCTCATGGTTCCTAGTCGGATTCGTTAACCACTGCACCACTACGGGAACTCCTACAATCCTTCCTCATTTTCCTGGTAGATAGCTACAAATAATAATACTTTTTGCCTCTTCCATCTTTGATAATGAATATTAAAATAAACTTGAAATAGTAATAACACTAATGGTAGACATGCATGCATTTCAATATGGGGGTTTCCATCAATCCTTTGAGTTAAGTATGTATTTTAATTCCATTTTGTAGACTAGGTGCTTCAGAGAAGTTAAACAAACACCCAGGATTATACTCAGTAAATTTTGGAGCCAGGAATTGTCTGGCTATATCTGATTCCAGAACCCCTCGCCTTTAAACACTACTCTCTAAGGATTATTATTTTTTTTTTTCTATTTTTTTTCTTTTTTTTTCTTTTTTTCTTTTTTTTTTTTTTTGCTGAATCTACAGCATATGGAAGTTCCCTGGCTAGGGGTTGAATCAGAACTAGAGATGCTGGCCACAGCCACAGGCATAGCAATCCCAGATCTGGGTCCCATCTGTCACCTACACCACAACTCACAGCAATAATGGATCCTTAACACACTGAGTGAGGCCAGGGATGGAACTTGCATCCACAGAGATACTAGTCAGGCTTGTTACTGCTGAGCCACAATGGGAACTTCCTATCATTATTATTATTATTGGCCACATGTGCAGCGACAGATGTGGGATCTCAGTTCCCAGACCAGGGATTGAACTAAGCTGCAAGAGTGAAAGCACTGAGTCCTAACCACTAGACCACAAGGGAACTCCTAAAAATTCTTTAAAATTTTTCTTATTTAGTTTCATTGGTTAATTTTTACGTAATTGTGATGGGAAGGACAATTTGGTTTTGTTACTCATTGAATGGTAGAGCCTGGAGCATTCACAGTGGACCATGATGTGGGCTCTTGATTTGGAAAAAAAAAAAAAATGTTTGAATACATTTAGGAAGAACAGTTTTATTTCTGGTGTATTACAAGGGTTTTTTTTTTTAATTAAAATTATCAGTTGTTTGAAATTCATAGCATCTGACAATCTTGATATGCAACCCATTCTCTCTTTCTTATTGACTAAATAACACTGCTAATACCTGTTTCATCAGGCCTATGTTACAAATGATGGCATCAGAATATCTGTAATTCATACCCCATTTTGAGCTTGAGAAATTATTTAACCTCTCCTGATCTCAGTTTGCTTGGGTGAGAAATGAGGTTAGTTTAAGGGCCATCTTAGGCTCAACATTCTTTTATTCCTCTGGGAGCATGTGGGTATGAAAGAGGATCCAGTGAATTAATTTTTGGAAATCTCTCAGCTAAATCTTCAGACCTAGATCCTTAGACCCATTTTAGACACCTGCCCTGTGCCACGTACTTGTTAGTACTTAGCCTCTGAGAATTGCAGTTTGCTGATCCAGAAAATAAGGGAAAGAGAGGATATTTTTTTTTTTTTTACCAAATATGTACATGGGTACATCTCTCTTCTGTAAATGGGATAATGTGATGTATACACATATTTATCTGTTTCTCTAATATCTGTTGGTATATTAACTAAACGTTTTTCAAAGTATTGAAGCTATAACCGCTTTCTGGGAATTACACTCATTTTTAAAAAGGACTCTGGGATGCATAAAACTGCTAGGTACACCCATGAGTGAGGCTTCAGTACATGAATAGTTGCCACGGGGATTCTGGAAGCTGCTTTCCCCCTATTTTTATGCTTATTAAGATCGCTGTCAACAAACTCTTGTAACGATTCCTGTAAGTGTCCCTTACAACCACCTGCCCCCTGCCTAGAGGTGGATAGACTACCATTGTCTAACTGCACCCCATGTTTGCAGTGTTCAGGAGAGCTGATATTCTGATGCAGAAAAAGCCCTGTGTTTATTTGCATGAATTTTAATTTTTGGTGCAAGAAGAACCAGCATATTTTTCCTATTCTGTTTCCCTAGAATTAGATAATTATGTGCCTTCATATATTCATTAATTCCTACAGCATGTATCTCTACCTTGAGTGAACAGCAAGAAGAGTAAAAGCCGATGTGATAATAATCAGCATCTTTAAATAGAGTGTTATATACACGACTAGGATGTCTTTTGTCTTTCTTTTTAAAATTCAAATTATGAGCTGAATCACTTTCTCTAGACTTAACCTTGTTTTAGACTCTTGCTACATTGAAAGTGATGTGAAACCTGGAAACAATTAAAGTTCATCTTGTAAAGGATGGAAAACATTGCTGCTGCTTCAATTGCTTCTCTCCCACTGTTAGGGAAATAGAGTTGGGGGTCGATTTCCTACCCCTGATTGGTGTAGGCAACGGAAGGTGAAGAATTATTTAGCATACAGAACCTTAATGGTGCTGTTCCGTATTTATTATGTAAGATGCTATCTTCAAATGGTATCCTTTAAATGGCTTCAGTTTAATAGGTGAGAAAAAGCTCTCAGCTTTAAAAGTATTTTGTTTGAAAATATACAGTCTTCTTTGTCTCAGTCATCTGTGGCTTTTAAATTTAAGAGATGTAACTTAAACTATTACCTAATAGGATTTCCTTTGTTCCAGCTGTGCTATCAGGGAAGAAAAAGAAATAAATATATAATCTGGCTTGATCTCTCTTCTTTTCTAAAGCAGTATTACCACCTCTGCCTAATTTTCAAAAGATTCCATTCATTTTTAAAATGATCGTGCCCCTTTCCCCCTCTCTCAGCCATCCTATGGGGTCCCAGGGGCATCAATTTCCAGAAGCTTCCATAAACTAGATGGAATTTCTTTCAAAACCTGTGTTGTGCTTTGTTACATTAGATTCTCAGAGAAATGCCAGGCATTTCTAATGCTAATTTGTTTAGTAAACCTCGAAGAGAGGGCCTATGATTATCCCTGTTCCACAGATGAAAAAATGAAGACAGGAGAGGTGAGATGACTTGGCTGCAAACAAAACAACTGCTAAGTAATAGAGTCTCATTTGAACTGAGCCGAAGCCCCAGCAGCAATGTTCCCGGCCCACCCCCCCGCCCCCCCAAAACAAGCCAGTCCCAAAGTACAAGTTTGTTTTCTTCCAGTACTTTGTCCTGTCACGGTGTCTCCTTTCTTTCACTGGAGAGACAAATGTACTTGTTGTAGAAGAGGAAATTGGTTTTTTTGTTGTCATGTATTTACTTCGTAGACTGATGTTAAGTAACAGTTTTTATTCGGCTCACACATGTGAGTTTGGGACCCGGACAACGTGGCGAATCAGGGATTGGTGCTTCTCCTTGTGATTGTGCTGTTCTAGGTCTTGCTGCGGGGACTTGAAGGGGGCCATTTACGTGTTTGCATAAATATGCAGGACATTTCATAAATTTTAGAGTGGAAAATCAGTGTTGATTTTATCATTTACAAAGTTCCCAAAGTCATTGTTTATTGCCTAATGATTTATTTATGGTTGTCAACTGTTGTTTCAAAAGCTTATAAAATATAACAGCAGATATTTCTCATATTTGAAAGGCTTCCATGAGTCTGGAAAAACTTATTTATTGTTATTAGTAATAATGGTATGTGTGTCATGGTGGCCATCTTTTAGTAAACCCTTTAAATTCTATGTTAAGAAATAGTCCAAATACTTTAGTAACTAAGATTAGTCCTTCTTTTATGTTATTCCCATATAATGATAAATGACAATATTTTTCTCAAACAAGGTATGATTTTAGTTTAACACTATAATAATCTTTGTAATAAATAGTAACTAAAGAATTAACATTTATTGATGTTCCTGTGTGGCTCATTGGGTTAAGGACCCAGCGTTGTGACTGCTGCAGCTTGGGTCAAAGCTGTGGCTTGTGTTCGAACCCTGGCTGGGAATTTCTGCATGCTGCAAGTGTGGCCCCCCCCCAAAAAATTAACATTTATTTATAAAGTCATCATTTAGGGAATTACTTAATATTTCTGATCATTTTGTATTCTTGGTAGGAAAACACTCTCCAAGTAAACCTAAGGTATTTTAAAACAACTGTTTTTAAAACTTAAGATTAAGGGAAAAAAATGATTGGAGGCAGAGAACATGAATTGATAGGGTTAGGCTGGCAATAAAATGGGGTTCTATTGTGAAAACAGCCACTGATCCAGGAGTGGATCAGCCTACAGTCTGAATGGCTGGAGAGTCTGAATGTGCTGGGTCGGGAGACAAAGCCAAAGGGCCCTGCATGATGAGAAGTCAAAGAGGCACAGCTTCTGTCCCCATGGAGTTGAAGCCGAAAGAGTGATATCCTTAGTGAGTAAACGGTGGAAGGAGGAAGAAACAGATACATATATATGGGAACTTGATATATGAGAGAAGCAGAAATCCTTACAGGGAAAGGATGGAATTGTAAGGATGGAATAATTTGAGATAAGATAACTGGCTATTCATATGAAAAATAAAAATAGAATAAAATAAATTCCTACTTTATGATATGCACAAAAATAAAGATGGAGTAAACAAATGTGAAAGTTGAACTTTGATCAATTTTAGAAGAATATAGACAGAAATAGCTTGATAGGGAAAAGGATCTTATTAAGACACAAAAAGCAAAATCTATATAAGAAAAAGATTGAACACGGAGTTCCTGCTGCGGTGCAACAGGATTGGGGATATCTCTGCAACGCCGGTACGCAAGTTCAATCCCCAGCCCAACACGGTGGGTTAAGGATCTGGTGTTGTCACAGCTACGGCTGGGATCTGATCCCTGGCCCAGGAACCCAATAGGCCACTGGGCAGTCAAAAAGAAAAACAAAAAGATTGACTAATTCAACCATATCAAAAGTAAAAAAATGTTTTTATCATCAAATATGCCAAAAGTAATAAAACAAGACAAACACTGAGACTGTATTTGCGACATATGTACTGTATACTGTTTAGTAATCAGAATATATTAAAAAAAAAAGCCTGCTACAAATCAAGAAGAAAATTCCTTATATCAAATAGACAACCCAAGAATAATTATTGGAGAGAAAAAGAAATATCAATGGCCAATAAACAGATAAAGACAAGCTTAGTCTTATAAGTAATCTAGTCAATGCATATTAAATATAGACTGAGATAACATTTTACCCCAACTAGATTGGCAACAATTACAGATCTAGACAATATCAGGTGTTAGAAAGAATGTGGAGAAAAACAAAATTTATACACAGCCGGAAGGAAAGCTGTTGGTCTTTCCCAACTCGAAAAATGTGTTTCCTAGTACAGATGGACACGCAAAAATCCTGTGATGCAGGAGTTCCAGTCCTAGAGAAACTATTGAAGTACATTTGAGCCTATGGGATCGTATAGAAAGTCTTGCTGTCATTTAGATTTCATCCTTTGTAATTGCTCATTTTTAAGCTATAGTTTTCAGTTCTCAGAAAGAATGCAATTTACAATACTCAATTTTACTTTTATGTCACTTTATCATTTTAATGGCTTTTCCAGAATTGCTTTGATTAAGTTAAGCATAAGAAGAAACGTTGAATTTTAATCATCTGCGTTTTGGTTTAATCATGTGCCATGTTATGCACTTGTAAAAATTATTCAAATTATTCATGTGTACCTATTTTTCCAAAATGAATTTCCTTCCCCTCCTCTCTGCCTCCTCAAATAGGAATTTCAGTGGAGTAAATTCCTGGAAATTCATGATCATTTCCTTATTATTCATTATTATTATGGAGACTTCATGATTTTCACAGAGATGTCAAAAAATGATGTCATTGTAATCAAATTATCTTGTAAGAACGCTAATGAAAACTATCAGTTACACATCAATTCTTAAGAATGAAAATTGATAGTTAAAGGCAGTTCCAAGGAAGCTTGCTAGCAGAATAAAAATATGATGCTGATGTACTTTCATTCAACAACCCACCATTAGTTCTCATTTCATAATATTTACCTTAGAGATCGAAGTCACAATATTTTCTGTGAGTGAGATTTCATTGTTAAACACACCGTAATGAGAAGTGTTGACATTTTATTGAAAACCACTCTATATTGCTAATCTGCTATGAATATTGCTATGGCAGTGGGGGAAATCTGTCAAAATGTGTTGGACTATGTTCTAGCTCGATGAAAAAGAATAACTTTTCACAGTACAGGCTCTTATTTAATTACCATTGCTGTGTAACAATAAAAAGTGGATTTTCTTTCACATTTTGACTTCTCCTGCTCAACACCTAGCCTATTCATCCTTTGGAGCTCAGAAGGAATATATCTTCCTTCCCCAGAGAAGTCTTCTTTCTGTCCAAAGTTAGCCTCAGCCATTGCGTGGCTTCCCTCAAGCCATCTCTCACAATTGCTAGTTGTATGTTTGACTTTTCCAGTAGTCGGCATTCTATGATAACTGAGTCCAAGTTTGTTTACTAGTCTCTAGGTATATAGATATTTAATGTGC
Organism: Phacochoerus africanus; assembly: GCF_016906955.1. Lineage (NCBI taxonomy): Eukaryota > Metazoa > Chordata > Mammalia > Artiodactyla > Suidae > Phacochoerus > Phacochoerus africanus. The sequence continues at coordinate 54,713,452 of NC_062548.1, read as the reverse complement.
AAGGTCACCTATGTGAGATTAAGTTAATCCTTTAATATCCTAGTTTTCATTTCTTTATAGAACTTATGCAGGTGTTTTCTGTTGTTGTTGTTGCTGTTTCGGGGACACAACTGTGGTATGTGGAAGTTCCCAGGCTAGGGGTCCAATTAAAGCTGCAGCTTCCAGTCTATGCCACAGCCATAGCAACGCCAGATCTGAGCTGGGTCTGTGACTTACACCACAGCTCATGGCAATGCTGGATCCTTAGCCTACTGAGCTAAGCCACGGATCGCACCAACATCCTCTTGGATACTTGTCAGGTTTGTTACCATTAAGCCACAATGGGAACTCCAAAACTTCAGCAGTTGAGCAAAATAAAATATGAGATCTCTTAAAACTCCAATCTCTTAGCTAATTTTTTGACAGTTTCCTAATTCCACACAGACATTAGAGAAATTAAAAACTCGATATGATTAATTAATAACTAATTTGGGAAACAGATACATTTTATCAGGTTTGCAAATAGTTTTTCATATTTAACAAAGTCAATCAACTTATTCATTCACAGATGCATTTCATGTGTACAAAAGGAACAATCCCTGTCCTCAGATTTCACAGTTGACAGGAAATAAAAATCTATAAACACAAATTCACTTTTTTTTTTTCCCCCAGCCATACCTGTAGCATATGGAAGTTCTCCAGCTAGGGGTCGAATCAAAGCTGCAGCTACGGAGTTCCCATCGTGGCTCAGTGGTTAATGAATCTGACTAGGAACCATGAGGTTGAAGGTTTGATCCCTGACCTTGCTCAGTGGGTTAAGGATCTGGCATTGCTGTGAGCTGTGGTGTAGGTTGCAGATGTGGCGCAGATCCCGAGTTGCTGTGGCTCTGGTGTAGGTCAGTGGTTACAGCTCTTATTTGACCGCTAGTCTGGGAACCTGCAGCTGCCAGCCTATGCCATAGCCACAGCAATGTGGATCTGAGCAGTATCTGCAACCTACACTGTAGCTTGTAGCAACACAGGATCCTTAACCCACTGAATGAGGTGAATGAGGCCAGGGATTGAACCTGCATCCTCTTGGACACTATGTAGGGTTCTTAACCCTCTGAGCCACATGGGAACTCCCAACTTCAAGTTTTTGTAGTGAAGTGTCAAATTTGTTAAAAGACATACAAAGTATTCTAAGAATTCAAAGATGTATATACATCTTTGTATATACACACAAATACATATAAGATAGAAACAGACTCAAAAATACAGGGAACAAATTAGCAGTTACCAGTGGGGAGAGGGAAGAGAGGAAGGGCAAGACTGGGATTAAGAGATACAAACTACTAGGTGTAAAATAGATAACAAAAATAATATATTGCACAGCAGTGGGAAATTCAGCAATTATTTTGTAGTAACAAAATGGAGTATAAACTATAAAAATATCAAATGACTATATTGTACACCTAATACTTAAATATAATATTGGAAATCAACTATACTTCAATAAAAATAGGAGGAATAAAAGAAATATATTTAGGAGTTCCTGTCATGGTGCAGCAGAAACGAATCCAACTAGGAACCATGAGGTTGCGGGTTCTATCCTTGGCCTTGCTCAGTGGGTTAAGGACTGGCATTGCTGTGAGCTGTGGTGTAGGTTGCAGTTGTGGCTTGGATTTGGCGTTTCTGTGGCTGTGGCGTAGGCCAGCAACTGTAGCCAATTAGACCCCTAGCCTAGGAACCTCCATAAAAAGCAAAAAAAAAAAAAGAAATATATTTAAAACTCTCATTTATGATTTAATCCCAAAAGTTCTCCTTATAATATGGGTTTTCATTTTATCAGAATCTGGGGAAATTAATGTTTGGCTCAGAATTGGCAATTACCTAAAATAAATTCAAAAAAGCCTAATTATTTAAAAAATTAAGTGAAATATATCACAATCTTTTTTTGTCATTTTGCCTTTTCTAGGGCCGCTCCCGCAGCATATGGAGGTTCCCAGGCTAGGAGTCTAATCGGAGCTGTAGCCACTGGCCTATGCCACAGCCACAGAAACGCCAAATCCAAGCCACAACTGCAACCTACACCAGCAAAGCCATATCCTTAACCCACTGAGCAAGGCCAGTGATTGAACCCGCGACCTCATGTTTCCTAGTCAGATTCATTAACCACTGAGCCACGACGGGAACTCCATCACAATCATATTTTAATACAACAGTTAGATTTAGATTTTTCAGAGCAGAATTTTTAGGGAAATTTTTCTTTTTTCATGTTCACCTTTTTTTTTTAATTTAAGCTTAGTTTTTTATTATTATTATTGCTTTCATTATAGCTGGTTTACAGCGTTCTGTCAATTTTCTGCTGTCCAGCATGGTGACCCAGTTACACATACATGTATAGATTCTTTCTTCTCACATTATCATGTTCCATCATAAGTGAATAGATATATCCAGAATCTAATATATGGCACAAATGAACTTTTCCACAGAAAAGAAATCATGGACTTGAAGAATTGACCTTACTTTAACAACGTAATCAAAAAACCTTTTTCAGGTATTCCTGTTGATGATTGGCAGTTAACAAACCTGACTAGCATCCATGGAGATGTGGGTTCGATCCCCAGCCTTGCTCAGTGGGTTAAGGATCTGGCTTTGCCATGAGCTGTGGTGTAGGTTGCAGATGTGGCTTGGATCCCAAGTTGTTGTGGCTGTTGTGTAGGCTGACAGCTGTAGCTCCGATTTGACCCCTAGCCTGGGAACCTCCACATGCTGTGAGTGTGGCTACTATTAAAAAATAAAAGACAAAAAAACCTTTTTCATTTACTGCCTTTTATTTGAGCATTTTTCCATTTGTCCATTCCTCGAATATTATTAAATATTTGCTATATGTGCAAAGCACCAATTTTATCCTAATCTTAGTGAAACGAGTATACACAGTGTATTTAAGAATCTTTAAGTTTTAACATAGACTATTAAGAAAATTTTTCATTTTCTTAAATTATTTGAAAAATTCCAGGGCAAAATTTCAAAGCTGTTCTAATTATTGATCTGTTTTGCATACAATCACATGAGATGATGACTTTGAACCACTTCGCTTCACAAATACAGACAATCTCATAGTCTCCATAGGATTTTAAATAATAGTGATAATAATAAAAAGTAACCAGTGTGTTATATTCCAGACAGTGTACCAGGTTCTTTTCATATGCAGGCTCATTTAATACTCAAATCTTCTTTGAAGTAGATTCCATTATATTTAGTGAAGAAAGTAAGGTTACCGGCTTTCATTTAGTTCAGCTAGTCAGTGGTTAAGCTGTGCTCAAATAAAACCTCAGCCCTTATGAACCAGAGACAACCCTCAGCCTGCTGCACTAGCTGTCCAAAAGATTTCCAGTGCCCTCCTGTTTACAACATGCCTCAGCAAAAAGAGGCACTTATGAAATCTAAACAAGCAAGTCTGGAGCAATCAGAATTAAACTCAGCATTCCTGGTGAAGCTAGATGGAAGGTCTATACTGAGTCTTTGTGACAGGCTTAGCATCACCTTAGATCATCCCAAAAGGTCAGCCCCCAAGATTTCCTGTCTTCATTCTCTGTGTCTCTGTTTTATTTCACTCACTAGGCAGAGTGAAATAAAAATCCACAAATGCCATGATGTATTTTAGCTGGTTTAGCTTGTGTTTTTCATTTTTTTTAACAAACAGGTAGTCTTATAATTTTTATATTATATTTTTTATTTATTTTATTTGCATCTTGAAACAACCCTAATGCAACTTTTGAGTGAGGTCTCATCATGTATTTATTTGTTTATTTATTTTGACTGAAGGCTACTTTCCTTGAACCGAGACAAATAAAACTAGTTAGAAATAAGGTCAACCAGATTGTGGTCTATGGAACATGAAATTGTCTATGTTGTTTTTTGCCCTACAAAATACTACTCAAGATGCAAGGGTGTCTGTAACCTCAGAGATTAGTATATATTTTTTTCTTTGATTGTTTGTTGTGGTTGCTTTTATTCAAGTAATGAAAACAGAACAAAGCTGCCTATGTTCAAACAGCAGTGATTCCATAGTCTTTACAGATATTGTCTGAATCTAATTGGATTTTAATGAAATGATATTTCCTTTGTGATAAGTACATAAAAATTATGTTTTTAATTAACATCACAAGGTAGAAGCTATAGATACCAAGTTTCAACAGAGGCAAGAATTCTTTAATGTTTTCTTCATTCAAAGAGAGACGGAAGGAGAAACAAGTTGTAGAAGAAAATGCATAAATTAAGTGGACAGTGATTAGTGCCTGGGCCATTTCCTCCCAGAGGTTGCTCAGATTGACGTCTATTTCTTTTTACATTTGAGACTTCATTCGTTATTTTTGTTTCGAAAGACTTTCTAAATTTTTTTTTTTACCATTGTTTTTGAATTTTGACAGTGTTTGTATGGGATTGCAAATGAACTAAATTCAGTTTCTATCATGGTAACTCTCTCAAGTAGTGTTCCATATCCATACTGAACCCTGAAACTAAGCAAGGAAACTAATTTGTAAAACAGAAGAGTATGTTTGTGAAATGTATCCCATTGATCATATTTGACTCAGAAAAGGAATACTTGATTCTTAGGGGGGAAAAAAAAATATGAGCAGGGAATGGTATTCTACAAGATTCAGGTTTAAATAGAACAAAGGATTTCTCATCTGTATTGTCCCAAAGGTGACATGAAAAAAAAAACCCTGAGAAGAAAAACAAAGACCAAATTATAGCAAATCAAGCTCAATCAGTCTTGTTGATCTTTCTGTTTAGGATAAATTCTACTGCTTCTGTTAGTTATTAATTATATTTTCATTACCTACCAGTGACCTGTGTTAGGGATCTGCGTAGTGATCTGTGCATTTGGTCAGATGCTAATTAACAAAATGATCACACTGCTTTATTTAATGATTGATTATAGAATGTTTCTTTTCATTTTTTTTTTACCTCTGTTTATTGTATTGAAGCATACTTCATGGACAAATTAAAACATATTCTCTGATTTAGTTAATCATTAGTGCCCTTTGAAACATAAAAGTGGTTTTCATATGAAGGGAAATGAAATGAAGACTGTGCCTTCGATTCCACAGCCCCAAACAGATGGTACTCTGATTACCTCGTCCTTGGTTTAACAATTCTTCCCACTCTGTCTCTAAACCATTTCAAGAAAACTAAGTAAGCATGTGAAATCGGAACTTATCATTAGCTTCCATAAGGCTGAAAGTCTCAAATTTTCAATTAAAGGAGACTTCCAAATTTCTGAATTCATTGAGATGTTTTATTCACTTTCTGTACAGCTGAAATAGGCACATTTACTCTACTTTAAAAGATTCTCAAATGTGAAAGAAGAGTAAAATATTACAGAGACAAAATTCACATTCAAACAAATCAGTGAAGTTCAAAGCGTTCCATCACTGGGTATTTCAAGTAAACCTTAATTTGCAAATATAGAGATATTTGCTTTACTTTTTTCCTTAATTTTCTTAACTAAATATTTGAATTTTTAATAAACATACCCATGAACTATAAAGTTTTTTTTTCCCCTTTTTGGTTATAGTTTTTTTTTTTTAATTATCAAGATATAATCTATATGACTAAGCACTTAAATCTGAAGTGTTCACCTTAATGAATTTCAATGTATTTCTCTACTTGTGTAATCATCTACCAAACTGAGATATTGAAAACTTTTTGCACACTGAAGATTCGTTATTGCCAAATCCCAATCAGTAACCCCCAAGACTAGCAAATATTCCTGCCACTACCATCATGGATTAGACTTACGTTATGTGGCATTCCCTATAAATGAAGTAATATAATAGACCCTCTTTTGTGTCTGACTTCTCTCATTAAGTGTATGTCTCTGAGATTCATGTGTCCATAGTTTATTATTTGTTCTTGGTGAATAGCATTCCATTCTATGAGTAGACTGTTGTTAACTTGCCCATTCTTGATTGCTGGGCATCTAGGTTCTTCCAAGTTTTTCCTATGATGAATCATATTGCTTTGAACCTTCTTGCACATGTGTACCAGGAGACAGAAACACTCACTTCCATGGAAGCTGAGTTGTTGATTATGGAGTCATGAGGAATCTCCAGTGTCCAGAATAAGAAGGAGAAAAAGAAGAAAGGGAGGATAAAGAGGAGTAGAAATAGGTGGAGGAAGAAGGGAACAGAACAGCAGGAGCAGCAGTAACACAAACTAAAGGTGATGCCAGTGGATGCTTCCTTGGGGGAAATGCAGATAAGCACCCACATTTGTAGATTAAACTCAGGGCATTTCCTTAGAAGTGAAGCTGAAATACAAGTTGCCTCATTAAATTAACTCTTGGGAAATGTGCTAAAGTGAAGACTACTGTCCTGCACTCCTAGCAAATGAAAAATTAAAAAAAAAATTGGAAAAAAATGCATCTGCAATTGAAGAAATTATAATAACAATACTAAGCCTACCGGGAAATAAATGACCAGAAGTAAGAATGAGGCAAGAAATAGACTCCTGGAGAATTCAGATATTGAAATTATTAGAGACAGAAGAAAAAATAACTATGCATGAAATCTTTAAAATGTGGAGTCACGTAAGTTTACCATCACCTTTTATTGCAACATTAGGACATTTTTTGTGTTTTGCAGGGGGCAGCTTGGCCATGTCGAAGGTCCTGGGCCAGGGATCAGAATTTGAGCTACAGCAGTGATGATGCCAAATCCTTAACTGCTAAGCCACCAAGGAACTCCAGCAATATGATATTTAAATATAAATTAATACAGTACATTAATTTATGTTCAAATATCTGGCTGGGAACACATTCCTGGCTGGTTGAAAGGCAAAATGGCACAGGCACTTAGGAATGAAGCTTGACGGTGTCTTGTGTACCCTCCTATGACCCAGTCATGTCACTGCTCATTCTTTACCTCTGAGATATGAAAACTTATGTTCACACAAAATCATAGAAACAAATGTACAGAGCAGATGCAAAAAAATCACCCCAAACTGGAAACAACAAAGATATTTATCAACAGGTACTTGGATAAAAAATAGGGTACATCCCACCAAGGGGACACTATTTAGCAATAAAAAAGTAATAATGAAATAATGGATAAATCTGAAAGTTATGAGACTTAATGAAAGATGTTCCCTTCCAAAAGGCTACATATTGCATGAGTTTATAAAATAATCCCCCATGAAAATCTAGAAGAGGTAAAGTTATAGGGACACAAAACAAATCAGCATTGCCAGGGGCCACGGTTTGGGGAGGGTATTCACTACAAAAGTAGATCATGAGGAAGCTTGTTGGGCAATTATGTAAATATTCTATATTTTCATTGTTGGTTACATGATTGTATGCCTTTGTCAACACTCATAAAATCGAATACCTAAAAAAATTGAATTTTATTCTATATAAATTATGCTTCAATAAACCTGACATAAAAATAAAATTACAGGCAAATCTTCCTTTTGAGTTATGAGTATAAGATTATCTCAGGATGCAAGTTTGTATCAATATTTTAAAATGCAATAATATAGATTTTAACATTAATGGATTAAAACAGGAAAAAGTGTAATCTTCCTAATAGATATAACAAAATATTCTGATGGAAGTCAAAATGTACTCATGATACAAAAATTTATTGAGAAATAACAAAAGGAAATTTCCTTAACCTGATAAAAACATCTTATAAAAAAACAAATAAGTACAATCAAATGCCAATGTGATGGTAAATGTGGAAAGATTTGAAGCGTTTTCTTTAAAATTCTTTTTAAAAGAATAAGAAACAGAAGGCTTTTATTTAAAATTGAACTGTACATCCTGGACAGCAGAATGAGAAATGAAAAGAAATAAGATATAACCATTGGTAGGGATGGAAAAAAGTCATGAGTTAGAGCTCACACTGTCATTTTCAAAGATAAGTCAAAATACTATCTATATTACTATAATTAATAAAAGATGTGGGAGTTCCCGTCATGGTGCAACAGAGACGAATCCAACTAGGAACCATGAGGTTGCGGGTTTGATCCCTCGCCTTACTCAGTGAGTTAAGGATCCGGCGTTGCCGTGAGCTATGGTGTAGGTTGCAGTAGACTCTCGGATCTGGCATTGCTGTGCCTCTGGCATAGGCCGGCAGCAACAGCTCTGACTGGACCCCTGGCCTGGGAACCTCCATATGCTGTGGGTGTGGACCTAAAAGGACAAAAAGAAAAAAAAAAAAAGATGATAGGTCACAAGCCAAGCATAAGACCTATAAAAATAGTATATTACATCATAATATGTTTGTTTTAGGAAGAAAGATGACTTTTGCAACTTATTTCTTTAGAAACACAAAAGTAAGTATACTACTTCATGATTGAAGACCAGAGATAATCAGAAAATATATTCAATTAGCTGGAAGGATTGAAGACCAGAGATAATCAGAAAATATATTCAATTAGCTGGAAGATTCATCTATTTATAAATGTCATTCAAATGCAAATATCTCTAAGCAAACATTTACGAATAAATTTTATAAAAATGGCAGTGAAACTAAGTCTGTACATCATTCACTTTCACTATGAAACATGTGGTCTGTGAACTCTGTGAGTAGGTAGGTATTTATGAAGAGGTTAGAGTAAGATAGCTGTTTTAGATGCTGTGTCAGAATGGCCAATGCTCTCACAAATTAAATTAAATAGCTGCAAGCTTCACTTTAATAATCCCTAAAAGTCAAGAATATAGAAGCCTAATTTTTATATGGCTGTTTTCTCCAATAAAATTTTCATTTATTATGAATATTCATTTCTTTCTTGACAGCATTTTAGCAAGCTGAATAAGTAGCATTTGTGTGTGTGTGTATCATGTTTTTAAAGGGAAAAGCAGTTATAAAAAATGAAAAATAGCTTCACTAAATAAAACTCCTCCAAAGCCCTGTAATATTTATTATAAGGAAACTTATTTCCCAAAGTGTTCATAAAACAAGGTGGATACACATAATTAGAACTAGGCAGTGAAACACCTCACCTATCTTGTTAATGCTAGCAATGACTAGCAAAAAATACTTCTGCTTAATCAGATAATATAATACAGAGAGTGAACATGGGCATCAAGAAATAGATATTCAAATTAAAACATATCATAGGATCCAGCAATTTCACTCCAAGGTGCCTATCCAAAGAGAACCGTTATTTGAAAAGATACATGTACCCCAGTGTTCATTGCAGCACTATTTAAAGTAGCCAAGGCATGAAAGCAACCGAAATGTCCATCAACAGAGGAATGGATAAAGAAGAAATAGTACATCTATACAGTGGAATATTATTCTGCCATAAAAAAGAATGAAATTATGCCATTCACAGAAACACGGATGGACATAAAGATTATCATACTTAGCTAAGACAGTAAAAGAAAAACAAATACCTTATGATATTACTTGTATGTGGAATCTGAAAAAAGAATAGAGGAGTTTCTGAATTTGACTGGTATCCATGAGGATGTGGGTTTGATTCCTGGCCTCACTCAGTGGGTTAAGTATCTGACATTGCTGTGAGTTGTGATGTAGTTCGCAGATGCAGCTTGGATCCTGAGTTGCTATGGCTGTGGCATAGACCAGAAGCGGTGTCTCTGATTTAACCTCTATCCTCCTGGAAACTTCCGTATGCTACATGTGTGGCCCTAAAAAGCGAAGGAAGGAAGGAATGGAATGAACGAACAAAGGAATTTATTTGCAGAATAGAAACAGACTCAGAGACTTTGAAAAACTCATGGTTACCTAAGGGGACAGGTGGTGGCAGGGTATGGACGGGGGTTTGTGATTAGCATGTGCACACTGAGCTATATGGGATGATTGGCCAATGGGGACCTGCTGTAGAGCACTGGGAAATGATAATCTATGTGTGAAAAGAATCTGAATAAGGATGGATGTGTGTACACATATAACTGAATCACTTTGTCGTACAGTAGAAATTATCACAACATTGCCTGCAACTGTACTTCAATAAAACTTTAAAAAAATCAATAAAAAAATCCCTCTTTGGAAAACGGATAACCATGCAAAGAAACATATTGGAAGAATGCTGTTGGTATTTTAGAGACATTTGACACAGTGACATCACCTGTAACATCTTAAGAAAAAGGCAAAAAGTTAAAAGGTATCTTCATTAAGAGAATGAAAACTTGTAACTGCCAGCTTTTAATAATAATTATTAGATGCAATGAGGAAGTTTGCAACACCAGGAAAACATTGATGCTGGGAAATCCTTTGACTTCTAAGGAAGAATAATTTGAATTCGAACAAGCTGCTCTTTGAGGATTTTGCAATCATTGCTTCTTTAGAATCATCACTCAAGAGTATATGATTTTGAAAGGGATCCTGAAAGTCCTCAGCTTGGCATCTGTGGTTTTCCATTACCAAATTCAACCTGACCTCGTTGTTCTGCCTCAGACTGTTGCCCTGCCTTTGTTCTTGTTTCTCAATTGTTGTTTTGATTTTTCTGCTTAGGGCTTTGCCCAGAACTGAAAGATGCTATTCCAATGCCAATCAGATCTCCTTTCAAGGACCTAGTCAAGGCTTAATCCTCATTCTTGGTGAACATTCATTGACTTTTAATACTCTTCCTACACGCAAACATGTATTTATTGTCTAATATACATCATGCACTGTTCCAGACACTGGATGGGCAGCAATAGCCAAAAGAGAATTCTTACTTCATGGGCACTGCCTCTTGCAGAGACAGCAATAAACACACTACAAACAAACAACTATGTAACATGTCAGTGGAGAGGAGCCTGGAGAAAAATGAAGCAAGGGGAAGGGGTCAGAAGACTAGGTTGGAGTGGGTGGAGGCTGCTGTTTTCCAGGGGTGGTCCAGGACTTTCTGCTGATACAATGACTTTTGAGTGAGTGAGCACCATTCTGAGGAAACTGGAGGAGAGCCCAGGGAGGGTTAGACAGGAAAGCATTCTAGGCATAAGATACGCACATAGGAGAGCCATAGGTCAAGTTGCTCCAATGGAGTGAGGAAAGGGCACCATGTTACCAAGAGATGAGCTCTGGTTTGTCAGAAACTCTGCCATATGGGGTCTTTCAAGCTCTTTTAAAGACCTTGGTCTTCAGATGAGAAAAGGGGACTTTGGAAAGTCATTGCCACCTAACTTGAAAATTATAGATTTTTATCCTAATTTAATTACTTAATTTACCTCTTTCCCTTGAATATTTTAAGAACCTCAAAAGGCAGAGTTGATATTTTCCGAGTATAACTTCCGTTTGGAGCACAGGCGATCCATGACCTTCCCTGATTCTGTGAGAGAACACCAAAAGTATTATAAGACTTGGTAACATGTTTAATATCTCAGAAAGTCAAACCAAGTTGATGATATAATTTTTAACTATACTGTTAAATCAGCTGGGAGTTGGTTATTTATTTATTTATTCAGAGAGAAACATACGTTTGAATAGCAAACAACATAAACGTTATGCATATTCTTAGGGTAGTGACCAAGATAATTTTTCTTAAGAGGAATTTCTGCTTTAATGAAGGAAATTTCTCTTTTGAAAATAGTTCATAAACAGTAGAATTTTACCTACTCTGAATCTTTTCTAGGGATGAAATGTAGACTAGGATTTATGAGTCAGAAAAGTTTACTATTTATTTTTTTTAATTGAATAATTAAGTGCTTGAAATCTGTTAAGTAATTACCATTTAATCATTAAACAATAAGAAATCCATAGACATGTTGTAGAAAGGTATTTCAGCAACCTAAGAAAATGTCTACGTTATGACACTGAGTTAAAAAGTCTAATTGCAAATCCTAATTGATTCTAATTAAATAAAAATTGAGAAGGAATATTTTCTGAAGGAAAATAAAATACATTAATAACAAGTATGAAGGTATCATCCTAACCTCTTCCAAGATGGAAGAATTTAGTTGGGAATATGGCTACCCACCTAGAGACAGTTTCCAGTAAACTTTGAAGCAAGGTGTTGCAGTCTGACCACCTTTTGGCCAATGATTTGGGAATGGAAGTAATATCTGAATATTGCCTCCACAGGAATCCAGCCCTATTCTCCTTTTCTTTTCCTCTCCTCCTGTTCACCAGAATTAGAACATGATGGCCATGGCCAGTGCAGCCAAACCCAACCCAGATGGAAGCACCATGATGCTGAGGATAGAACTCCAAAGTCAGAGGAGTTATTTCTGGGCTTAAGGTTTAAAAAAAAATAATATTGACCAAGTAGAATTTAATTAGGGTAAAAAAATGCCAAAAGAGTGTTCTATACCATAATTAGATATTATATGAGAGGTTATTGAAGGCCTTGGGTGTATTCTTTTTTTTTTTTTCCAAAAACAGGGAAAAAAGAAAGGTATGATTTTTGCTCTTAAATTTTGAAAGTTTTTTTTTTTTTTCTGTTTGGCCATTCTAATGATTTTTACTTTTTTCCATTTTAGTTGGTTTATAGTGTTCTGTCAATTTTCTGCTGTATAGCAAAGTGACCCAGTCATATATGCACACACACATGCACACATATGTACATTCTTTTCCTAACATTATCTTCCATCATGTTCCATCGCAAGTGACTAGGTATAGTTCCCAGTGCTATACAGCAGGATTTCATTGCTTATCCACTCCGAAGGCTATAGTTTGCATCTATTAACCCCAAATTCCCAGTCCATCCCAGTCCATCCCCCTCCCCCTCTGGAGGATGAAATAGGCATGCTTTTAATAGCACCCATGCCCCAACTTATGACAGATAGAAAGGTACTGGAATACAGAAGGCAATACATATAATGAAGACTATTAGTACCACTTAGCTTCTCAGAAGTAGAATGTTTTACCCCAAAAGGAAGTGAGGGCTATGTCCCAAGAAATGATCACTAAGAAATGGATTCCCTGATCTTGTGGATCCTGCACTTCATAGACTATATAAGTAGGCTGCAATTCCCCAGAAGATTTCTGGGCATGTCAGCCCTGAGATTCCCTGACCACATAAATGGAAGCCATATTTTGGACGTTTTATGGGACTGTAAGCTAGTGTGCTCCCTTACCAATTTGAATGTGAGCAGTAAAGCTCATGTGTCCAGTTGCATTGCCTAAACCAGTTGACTATTAAAATAACTGTGCCATCAATGAATCCATTTTTATAGAGATGACTAAGAAAATGTGAGGATCTGTACTGCCTTGAACAATGTAGGTGATTCTAAACCAATCCACTCTGTACACAGAAACATCTCATTCTTTCTCTGTGCTCTATAATAATCCACTTAGTAAAGAACCCACAAGAAAAGTGGGCAGTGCAGTCCCACTGCTTCCATACATATAAACTTTGGAAGAATTGGGTGGCTTATTACCTTAGAGAGTCATGTGTCCTCATGGGGGACAGAGTCTCTCCACTTTTGACACTTCCCTCCACAATTGTGAGATGCATTTGGCTGTGAAGGGATATTTATCTGGTAGAGGCCTCACTTCATCCTTCTAGAGCTGTCAAAGGAACATGGCATCATGGCCTGCCTTCTGGTATCACTCATACCTGACCACTTCAATGGAATTCTCCAGCTTGTGCTGGAACTGGCATGAAAGCAGAGCAATTAGCAAACATATTGAAATGGCCAAGGATAGTTATTCTAAAACTGGCGTGGGGGGGACATGAGATAATGACTGAGCAGCTGGGTGAAGGATGTTCAGCTTCTCTGTTGTAAGAAGTGTTAAAGAAAGAGGGTGGGAATCAAGCACTCCCTTGAGAGACTCTCAACAGAGGAAAGAGCAGACAAGCTTGGTGAACTCTGCCCCAGACTTGTACCTCAATCTCGCATTTTTATGGGCCTGCACACTGAGGCAGTGTCATTGCCAGCCCTGTCACCAGCTGTCTCCTGAGGCTCTCTGGGGGAGAATTGCCCATCACCCCAGCTGGCTACACACCATGGAGGAAACTGCCCTTCGCTTGCATGAGAAGTGCTGAGATAAGACTTTGCTTCTGGGCAGGTGCTGGGTGAATGCAATTTCCTGGCAGTGTCTCCCCCATAATTGGATATTTGCAAATGCTTCTGCTGGTGATGTGTCCATGTTGCAGAGGCTGGCACTCATGAGGAGGAAGGCTCAATCTCGGCAGCACTCAAAACACTCTGCCATCCAGAGGGCTCACCACTGAGTCACCAGCTATAACATGGTCCTTTTTAAATGTCCCCTGTTGAGTAGAAGCTGTTAGAAAGAGATTAGAAAGCCTGTAACTATAATGGAATATGAGAGGTCACAAGGATGCGAGGCAACTAAGACCTCAAAGCAAGAAGAAAGGGAAGACAAGAGAACCATTTTGGAAAGTTTCCTTAGGAGCAGGTTCTTAGTTTAAATGTTCTTATTGAACAAGATCATCCTAAGCCCAGTGCCTGATGTAGTCTATACAGGTACGAGTGTCTTGTGGAGATGGAAAACAGGTATGGAGCCTGCAGAGATGCTGACTGCACAGACCCACTGAAACTCCCTGACCAAAAGCTTCGGTGGAAGGAGATATCTAGGTGTGGCTCCTCTGCCAGTCCAGGGGATGAGGTGAGCTCTGGGTACCATTTTCTTTGGCAGGCTCACCTCCAACATGGGATGGAAAGGATCGGAGATACCACTTAATGCCTGTAGAGCCTCCCAGGCTTCAGGACCTGGTTGCCTGATTTACAAGTTCCCCTCATTGAAACTAATCGCTCAGAGTGAGGAATGTCGCAACAGGAGTGGAATGACATACGTATGGAATGTGTGATGCTTGTAATCCACAACATTTTTTCCCATTTTACTTTTCCATTTTACTTTTTTTCATACACACACACACACACACACACACACACACACACACACACATTTGGCCAAGCCAGCAAAATATGGAAGTTCCTGGGCTAGAGATCGAACCCACACCAGAGCAGCAACCCAAGCAGCTGCAATGACAATGCCAGATCTTTAACCTGCTGTGCCACAGCGGGAACTCCTTTAATATACTTTCCTAAACTGCAAATGAGAAGATCAAACTTCCCTATCAGCTCAGAGGGAAATGAAACCTGTATAGTTTAGTTTACTCCATACCCAGGGAGCTTGGCTGTTGCATCTCTGGATGTCTAGCATGGAGGTCCCAGGATTTAGCCTATGAGAGCCCAGGCCTGAAGATTTGTTTTTGTGCTATATGACATTTAAATACCCATTTCTTGAGATGACACATAGACACCATAGTGCTTTGTTTTCCTCACTGTGAGTGTATGTCAAGAACCTCAGAATTCTTCCTATGGTAAAGAGGAGTGGCAGAGAGCTTAGCATTTGGTTTTAAGCTTTGAGAAAGCATAGGTTTGGGTTTTCCCACTATTGCTGTGATTTTTGGGGACCTTTATCAAGCTGAATCAGATGCTCAAATCATATTTTATTAAAGTGATTATATTCAACAAGGACAGTTCTCAGCAAAACCCCCCTCATTATTGGCCCATAATGAGGGGGCTTTGCAGTCCAGTGGCCCTACCTGTGAATTAGCCAAGCCGGAGGTACATTGTACCCCCACTGCAGAGGGCCACTGGCTATAGAGTGCTTGCCAGTGGTGTGAGCTTGGACTCCTTGTTTCGTTTGTTTCGTTTCGTTTCTTTTCTTTTCTTTTCTTTTTTTGCCTTTTCTAGGGCTGCTCCCGTGGCATATAGAGGTTCCCGGGCTAGGGGTCTAATCGGAGCTGCAGCCACCGGCCTATGTCAGAGCCACAGCAACACAGGATCCAAGCCACATCTGCAACCTACACCACAGCACACAGCAACGCCGGCTCCTTAACCCACTGAGCAAGGCCAGGAATCGAACCCGCCACCCCATGGTTCCTAGTTGGATTCGTTAACCACTGTGCCACAACAGGAACTCCCCTTATTTCTTTTCTTTCACAGAAGCCAAAAGGCACTGTGAGTCAGAGGGAATGGATGTTAAGTTTTCCATCTGGTGCTAGGTTTGTCAAACCGGTCGGAAGCCCACCTTCCATTATAACTCGAAGGGCAGAGTCTGAGGATCAAATGCATATTAACAGATTGTTTATAACACCTCAAATGATATGCTTTATCTGATTTCAAAGGCAAAAGTTCTGTATCACGCCTGATACATCCATTCATGAAGGGCTTAAAGATTGCCTGTGTGTGTCATATTTCTGTCACTAGCTGCCAGAGTTTGAAGCTCAGTGCTGGGAACTTGGATAAGTTTGTGCCAGATGCTTGTCACTCATGGCTGTTGGTGCCTTCAGCTCTGCTAAGAACCTCAGTGCCTCGCCAGTCCCACTGCCCCTTGGTCATGTGAAAAGGTGTCAAGAAAAGTCCAAATTTGGAAGAGAATTGTGACGTTGGAAGACTTTATTTCTCTAAAATATTAATTCTGATCCAAGAGGTGCCCTGTGGAGACCAGCCTGAAGAACTCCATGGGGGGTTGGGAAACACACAAAAAATTTTAAATTGCTGGAAGCCAAGTTTGTCTTTATCTCTCTTGGATCATCCTGTTGACACAGGGACAGTATCTTCCAGATGTGAGTTTCTGTACCAGCAACTCATTGGTGCAGCCAACCATCTTTATTAAACACACACACACACACACAGACACACACACAACAGACATCAGAAAACATAAAAATGCATTCCACTCATGAAACAAATGTGCTCCTTTTTACATTGTATCATTTTGATAAAGAAAGCAGATTTGGGGAGATAATAACAAAAGAAAAGAACCAAAGAGAGAATGCAAAAGTAAAGAGAAAATGAAACAAAAGAAAAAAGATGCAAAGGAAAATGCTTTAAACATTGATATAAGCCAGAAGAATTTTAGTTGAAAAATGAAACAACTTACCTTGTGATCATAAATCATAATAAAATATGACTAGATGGGTAAAAATTGGTCTGCACACATTCAAACACATGTGCGTGCACACACACAAACACACACACACACACACACACTCTCTCTCTCTCTCTCCTCATTTAATCCACACAACCACCCATGATTTTATCTTAGTATCAGGAAACTGAAGCACAAAAAGCTCAATAACCTTCCTAGGAAAGCTGGGCAGGACTTCTGGCCCCAGATTCAGGTCTTCATTTATCATTACAAATTGCTGGTGGAGAGTTTGGTACACAGTCACAAGTTACATTAAACAAGTACTTAGGAAAGTTTTGGTACTATCTGATAAAGTGGGACGTCCAGATCCTGTGACCCAACAATTCCATTCCCAGGGATTTATCCCAGCCAATCCCTTCCTTACATGGACCAGGTGGCATGTATGCCAATGCTCAAAGCCGCCCTGTTCATAACTGCATACCAGTGGAAACCACTGATATGCTTATCAACAATTAGACAATTAAAGTAGGATTTTTCTCTCACAGAGTCATTCTAGACCACAGTCAAAAATAAACGAACTATATCTACGTGCATAAGAATGGTTGATTCTTAGACATTAGGTGGAGGGTAAAAAGGTCAGAGGGATTCTGTATAGGTCAAAAAAGCAGTCAAGGAAGTTCCTGTGTGGCTCAGTGGTAATGAGCCCAGCCAGTATCCATGGGGACTTGGGTTTGAATCCTGGCCTCGCTCAGTGGTTTCAGGTCTGGGTTTGCCATGAGCTGTGGTGTAAGTCACAGATGTGGCTCAGATCTGATGTTGCTGAGGCTGTGGTGGAGGCTGCAGCTGTAGCTCCAATTCGACCCCTAGCCTGGGAACTTCCATATGCCACACTTGCGGCCCTAAAAAGCAAAAAACAACAGCAGTCAAAAATAACATGTTTTTAGTCTTATGTGCTACTAAAACTATAAAAAAAGAAGAAAAAACGCAAAATCACCAGTAAGTGATTGCCTTGTGATAGAGAAGAAAGAAGGAAAATTATAGAGTTAAGAAGAATCACACTTTTAACTTTGAGTTGAATGACGTGGTCTTTAGTCCTCTTTTTATACTTTCTTACACACATAAAACTTGTGGGGAGCTTTTAAAGAATAAGAAAATTAAGAAAAGATAATGGCGTGAGTGAGGCCATTGCAAAGATGGAACAAGTGAAGGGAAGCTCTTCAGGCTGAGAGTGTCGTTAAGACAGAACTCGGTGAATTGGTATTTCAGTGATGGATGATGGATTAGTACCTGCTACAGGTTTTCCCTGCTGTTCCAGTTTCCAATCATATGTCCAGTTCAGAAAAACTCCAGAATATTCAGTCTTGACTTCAATACCGGATGGAAGTGAAATGTTCTAATCTATGCTCAGAAAAAAAGAAGTGACAATGCAAACAAACTAGAACAAATCAAAATTTAAATTAGCCATGGCTAGGAAGATGCGTATGACAGCTATGAGAAAATGTTTTGAATACAAGGTTGGTTATAAAGTTAGTAAGAACTGGTATTCTCAGGGAAAACTGCAATTTGTAATGTTGAAGTTCATTGTAGAGAGAATACAGAAGTCTCATACAAAAAGTTAATGTATCTTTTAGTTTTAACTAAAGAAGATATGAAATGAACAATGGTCCAAATACACCAGGTTGGCTTTGAGGGTGACTTCAAGATATATTCTAGCCATGATAAGGGGAAAAGAAAATAAATATATGTTTGTTACTTAATCTCAATGTTAGTACCTGGTGATGCTGAGGTAGCCTCAAAAATGCCTACCTCTCCATTTTTTATTTTTTATTTTTATTTTTTGCTTTTTAAGGCTGCCCCCTCAGCATATGGAGGTTCCCAGGCTAGGCATCACATTGGAGCTACAGCTGCAGCCTACACCACAACCACAGCAGTGCAGGATCTGAGCCACATCTGTGACCTGCACCACAACTCACGGCAATGCCAGATCCTTAATCCACTGAGCGAGACTGGGGATTGAACCCACATCCTCACAGATTCTAGTTGGGTTCATTAACAACTGAGCCATGAAGGGAACTCTCCTTACCTCTACATTTTAATTTGATTTTCAGTAATTATACGTTAAGATATCTGTGCCATCATTATTATATGGTGTGTATGGCAAAAGAGTAGCTCAATAAATATTTGTTAAATAAGTGTATTAAGTGAAAGAGATCTATGAGTATGGATGGTTCTATTGGGAAACCTGGAAGTGTGTTTGTGTGCACTTTTTGTGTATTTTGTATGATTTACATCCTCTTTAGGGACTGAAAGTCACAAACTTATTTCCCTAAACCTTTTAAGTGCAGTGTTCTCTTATTTATGTCTGTTTCTACTGTGTTTTCAAGGCCATAGTTCTGCCAACAAAACTGGGAAATGCTGACGAGGACAGAGAAGGGAGGAGCTATAAACAGGAAAACACTTCTCTGGCAGGTCAATGTCATCTTTTGAGTTAAGATTAAAGTCGTGGAGTTCCCATCGTGGCGCAGGGGTTAACGAATCTGACTAGGAATCATGAGGTTTCGGGTTCGGTCCCTGCCCTTGCTCAGTGGGTTAACGATCCGGCGTTGCTGTGAGCTGTGATGTAGGTCGCAGACGTGGCTCGGATCCTGCATTGCTGTGGCTCTGGCATAGGCCGGTGGCTACAGCTCTGATTCGACCCCTAGCCTGGGAACCTCCATATGCCGCAGGAGCGGCCCAAGAAATAGCAAAAAGACAAAAAAAAAAAAAGATTAAAGTCGTGTACTTTGCTTATTTATTTTAAAGTTATGGGTATTAGAAGGCTCTCATCACATTGATGTATATATACATATATATCAGTGCGATATATATATATAAAATGTGATATATATATAAAAGACAATAGTAGCAACTGTAACCTTCATTGTATCAACGTGAGAAAAGAAGAATGGTTTTTAAATTACTTAAATTTTATTTAAAATATTTACTTGAAAAAGGAGTTCCCGTCATGGCGCAGGGGTTAACGAATCTGACTAGGAACCATGAGGTTTCGGGTTCGGTCCCTGCCCTTGCTCAGTGGGTTAAGAATCCGGCGTTGCCGTGAGCTGTGGTGTAGGTTGCAGAGGCGGCTCGGATCCCGCGTTGCTGTGGCTCTGGCGTAGGCCGGTGGCTACAGCTCCGATTCGACCCCTAGCCCGGGAACCTCCATATGCCCTGGGAGCGGCCCAAAGAAAGAGCAAAAAAAACAAACAAACAAACAAACAGAAAAAATTTACTTGAAATGAAAACAATATTAATTTAAAATAAACATAATTATTGAAAAATTGCTATTTAATTATACCTCATTGTAAATATACTTAAAAAATGATTTTAAATAAACCTTTCTGAAGTCATCATTATCAATATAAGAATGGATTTTGTGTCAAAGCACAGGATTTTATTACGAATGAATGAGGAAATGGGGAAAAGAAACTTGCATTTATTGAGCACAAGATGTATGTTAGTTGTTCTCAAATGGATTATTTCATAAATTATCCCAACAGATCTCTGTAGGATATATCAGCCTTAGGTCAACAACGTGAGATCAGAAAGGCTGAATAACTTGTCCACAGCCACATAGATACTGGTAGAACCAACATTCAAATGTCCTTGTTTCAGAACAGACCCTCACTCCTGGTGGTGTGACAAATGCCTGGCCTCTGAAACTTAAATTCTGATGAAAGCAACATGTTGACATCCTTTCTATCCGAAAAGGCATTCATGTTAATCTTTTTCTTGACTTTGCTTGCATTTGGGAAGAAGAGGGAGAGGGAGAAAGAAAGCGTTGAGAGAGACAAAAATTTCAATACTTCAAGAATAACGTCAGGAGTTCCTATCGTGGCTCAATGGAAACAAATATGATTAACATCCATGAGGATGCATGTTTGATCCCTGGCCTCGCTCAGTGGGTTAAGGATCTGGTGTTGTCGTGAGCTGTGGTGTAGGTCACAGATATGGCTCAGATTTGGCATTACTGTGGCTGTGGTGTAGGCCAGTGGCTACAGCTCTGATTCAACCCCTAGCCTGGGAACCTCCATATGTCATGGGTGCAGCCCTAAAAAGATAAAAAAAAAAAAAGAATCACATCATAGGCAACTGAGAAAATAAAATCCTGATTTCATACAATATTACTTGATTGGTATAATTCACAGTTAAATATAAAACGAATG
This sequence comes from Phacochoerus africanus, assembly GCF_016906955.1. NCBI lineage: Eukaryota > Metazoa > Chordata > Mammalia > Artiodactyla > Suidae > Phacochoerus > Phacochoerus africanus. The sequence continues at coordinate 54,692,481 of NC_062548.1, read as the reverse complement.
CATAAATATTTTCAAATTATGATTCTGCCACCTTACTCTTTGTCCTATACGCATCCAAGTCAGACCTCTATCCAATCTCTTGGGATAGAACATGATGGGTGATAATATGAGAAAATATTGTGTGAGTGTATATATATATGTAGAGAGAGAGAGAGAGAGAAAGTCACTTTTTTGGTATTGCAGAAACTAACTGGGACAATGTTGTAAATCAATTATACTTTAATTTTTTTTATTTTAAAAAAGAAATTAAAGACCAAGTAAAAATAATAATGATAAATGAAATTAAGGCAGAAATACAATGAACAACCTCAGCTACACCCAATCAAGATGTTGTTGGAGAAAACAAAATGAACAAAGATATGAAGGTAGAAAAGTTGTACTTCTATTTCAAGACCAGTGTTTGTTCCACTTTGCTTGGAGCTTTGAGGCAGAGGCCACAGGTAGACCAGGAGTGCTGAGTAGAGCGAAGAAGTCATAGAAGAGCCACCATGAGGAGACAGCTCACTAGAGCCAAGAAAAGGAACCTTGGTTTATGATCTGGCATGGAGCTCTTAAAAATACAGTGACAGTTATGTGATTTACTCTGAGCTTTCAGTGCTATGAGTCCATGAGGAAACCAGTGTCAAGGAGTAGACCGTTATATGTTGATCCAGGACCAGGCATTTGAAGTAGAGTAAGAGTATACAGTTCTGACAATGGTGGTTGAACTTGCAAATCATGGCGTAGACTGATTAGAGAAGGCATGAAGGCAGCAACAGTGTGTATGTTTGATGGGGCAGCGGCCTGGCTAATGTGTGCCATTCTAGCTTTGGGCTCAACTAAGACATGTTTGCCACTTAGTAAATGGGTGTCAAATAAAAATAAGAGAATCAAAAGATTAAGGGACTATAAAACAGCATATAGTTCTTGATGGCAAGTTGCCAATATAGTATTCATATTCAAATTCTAAACTGTAAAAATATTTTATGGTCAAATTACCATTATGGACAAAAGAACCAGGCTCAACTCTGATCCCTAATTTTTTATATTTGGGATTTTCAGTGTTCTTGGTTATTGGCTAGAAAAATCCATCAGTACAGTGACTGTGATAATACTATAACTATAAAATTCATTTGATTAACATTTTGAAATATGAGCTTCCATTGCATATTGTATCCTCAAATAGCAAATTATCTAGTCTTTTACTCCTTATTTGGTTGATTCTTTTCCCCCAATGTTTTATGATTGAGTATTAAAATGTGATGTTAAACTTAAATTGGTGTATTGTTTTATTATAAGTTTGAGAGTAGTAGCTTTCCTTAGCAATATCAAGATAGTTAATAATTGTACTATGTGTTATTCCTCATCTAGGCTTCTCAAAATTATCATATTTGTCACTGAATGATTTTCTACTAACCCTGTGTTACTCTTTTAAGTCTTTCACTTAACCAAGCTAATGATCACAACATCTCTACCCCAGAGGTTATTTTCTCTGAATTACAGATGAGGGTACTGAGGCTCAGTTGGACCTAAGGTCTCATGGCATATGTGTAAAATATATCAAATCCCATCTAAGTTGTTGCTCCTTGTAGAGTTTCTTTGATTTATTCTAAAATACTTGGGGTAATGTGCAATCATTTGAAAAGTTTATGACTATCTTGCTCTCATGCATGTTAATAGCTTTGAATCAATATATTTTAAATAGCATTAAATATGCCTTCAAAATTTGTTGATTGAAAGTAAAGGTTTTACAACTCCTTGTGATAGATTGAGATGTAAGACTCTATTCTTCTCAACTTTTAACGTGGGAAAAGGTTGATGGACACTCTTCTTAAAGGCTGGAACCTCAGAAGAATCCTTAATGAATTACATTTGGGCTCATTACATTTGGCCTCCTTCCTGGCTTTCTCAAAAGATGAGTGGTGAATACTGGCCTCTTGTCCATTTGACAATGGGCTAAGAACAGATCAGGTCAATAATCTAATAGCCTCTAGAAGAGAGTTGCTAGATAGAGGAAATACATATAGAACACGACACAAATTCAGATTTTAAAGAGTGGAGATATATCCTGTTTGATATTTGGGACATGTTTATACCAAAAATAATGTGTCCAGTGTTCATCTGAAAGTCTACTGAAAATGAATACCCTGTACTGTATTTGACAACCCTATCCTAGGAGCACTGCTCACCAGGATCAGAGAAAGCAAGGAAACAAAACTATAAATAAGCAAATGTCTTCTGAAAACCCCTCTGGGAAAAGAATATTTTGAAATAAACATGAAATAGACATCTTCTAACTACATAGGTGAAATACTTCTGATTCTGCTTGGGCAGGAGGCTGGAGGAGGATCCTGTCTCACAGGTGCAAAGGAAACCAATTCTTGATGAGTGGTTGTTGACCAAAGGCTGTACAAAAGAGTTTGGGAGATGCCAAGTGGAAACTTAATTAATTCTTAAATGAAGAAAGGGTTAGGGAAAAGCAACTGGCAAGGTTGTCGTCTGATTTATGAAGAAACTCCATGAAACTGGAACATCTTTTCTTTGAGCCTTTTGTCATTGGGTTTGCTATGGGCATATCTTACTCCTTTCAAAAATTGTTAACTTGGGTTAACATCTCTTTTGTTTGAATTGTCTACAGTTTTCTACCAATAGAGGTTGTTCCTAGGAACCTGGTAAGTAAATATTTTAAAATTAAGCATGGGATTTACTCAATAGTCTGATATTACTGATAAACATAAAATTGAATTAGCCCATTATAGTGATTTAACTTCACATTGTGGTCCTTACAGTGAGCTTTTCACCAAGGTTCAAAGTTGATCATTTTTCTTTCATCATCCCCAGTCCAAACTGCCAAGTGTAAATACAACATACCCTCTGAGGATACAGATAGGAATAGGGACTCTTACATAGTGCTTTTCTGTCTTTATGAAAACCATAACTAACTTTAGCATATGCTAAAAAAAGACAACCCATTCAGTTGAATTAGGGGAAAATGAGTGTTTACAGCCATTGCTGAATATCTGCTCCCTAAAATATCAGTGAATTAAAATGATAGCAAATGCAACAAATATCTGTTTCAAAAAGAAGATGAGCATCATTTGAATTTTACCTGGCCGTTGCTCAATAATTCAGACATTTCAATTTTTTAATCTTGATGTTGAAATAAACAATTTATTGAGGTCAGTAAATTGGGTGGTATGCAATGGATATTTTACACTGTTCATTGGATATTCTGCTGGAAACTGGTAATGGTAATTAAGGGGGAAGCCACTTCAAACCTTTTTGATGACGCTCCTGACAGCATAACATGGGTATATATTAGTATAAGTAAATATAATTCAATTGAAAAAAGTCCCATTTAAAAATTGAGTAGGATTTGAAACTGTATAGACAGGTTACCTAATTTGGCTACCTCACACATGCTTTGTTTGCGATCTACCCTTTCTGCTTCTTGCTCTGCCCCTCACAAACCCGTCAGGCAGATGCGGCCAGTCTGCGGCTCTTTTGCCTGGCACTTAAGTCCCCAGCATGTTGCCTGAGATGATAGGAGCTCTGTAAGTGTTTGTTGAATGAGTGAATACATGAATTATTAATTAAATCAATTATATGCTGACTGTACTCCTTTGCCAATGCTGGCAGTGTCTCCCAGACTAACTTGGGACCATTTAAAAAGCAACTAGATAGGCAAAAGTCACTCCTGCCCATAGAATCTTCAGGTTGTTGGTGAAACAGTCTTCTGTAATGTCCCAACCTGAACTCTGAGTCTTTCCAGAGTAATTTACTAGTAATGATTTTTCTGTAGCTGTTCCCCTCTTACTCTATGATGTTGGTACGGGCCGAAACCCCAGGAAAATTTCTTGATGAATGGCTATCATTACATTCAGCCTCCTTCTTGGCTTTCTGAAAAGATGAGTAGCGAATGCTGGCCTCTTGACCATTTTGGTAATGTACTAAAAACCGATCTGTCTAGGAGGTCAATAGTCTAATAGCCTCTAGAATAGGATTGTCAGATTTATCAAATGAATACAGAATGCTTAATCAAATTTAAATTTCAGATAAAATAGATCAATAAATAGAGAGATACAAGTTCTGCCATAAATACATCATTTGAGGTCACAATTATTTTCCTGAAGGCTAGCTTAAAATGATTTTTTTGCCACATAATAATAATAATAATAGTAAAAAAAATATATTTAGGCGTCCCAGTAATGTTTAAATAGAAATATCAGATTTCACTCTTTATTTTATACTATAAGTTGTATTAAATACATTTGTTTGTTTCTTTAATCTTGAAATACTTTTTCCCTTGTCTTCTGAGATCCCATACTTTCCTAGTTTTTCTCCTGCATCCTAAGCTCTTTTTCCATGCTCTTCTTTGCTGAATATTTTTTATCTTTCCAAAATCTAAATGTTGGAATTTGGGGGAACTCAGTGGAAAGCTCTGGGTGTCTAATTATATTACTTCCTAGGTCAAAGGTTATAGTTCTATGAACTATAATGTTCATAGTTTTCAGTTGCTATAATGTCTCAATAGTGTTTTCTGAAAGAGCCCAGGCCAAAGGGAATATGTAACAGTTTTGTTTTTTAAGTAGTTAGTTTCAAACAAACACTTACATGTTTATATTCTATGGTGGGCTGAATAATAGGCTCCAGATATATTCAGCTCTAAGGACCCAGAATTTGCAAATGTTTCCTTTATAGTCAAAGAGCATTTTGATCCTATATATAATTAATTTAAGGATCTTAAGATAGGTAGTTTATACCGGATTACCTGGGTGGATTGCTGTAATCATCCAGTTCTTACAAGGAGAAAAGAAGTCAAAGGAGACAAATGTAGCATGATGATAGAAACAGAGAGATTTGAAGATGCTACAATGCTGGATGGAAGATGGAGGAAAGAACTATGAACCAGAAGGCTCACTTTAGCTTTATGGACACACATCACATTTAGACTGAGAGTGAAGATATGGGAAAAGGCTTTTCAAGTAAAGTAACCAAAAGAAAGCAAGGAAAGCTATATTTACAGCAGACAAAATAGATTTTAGCTACAAATGATCCAAAAAGGCAAAAAAAGATGATTATGTAATGATAAAGTAATCAATTCAGCAAGGTATTTAAAATATAAATATCTGTGCTCCCAACATTGGACATCCAAATCAGAGAGCAAATACTAACAGAATTAAAGGAGAAATAAATACCAACACAATAAAAGAGGGGAATTTAATACCTCACTCTCAACAATGATTAGAAGACCCAGGTAGAGAATTAATCAGGAAACAGGAGATTCAAACAACATAATATAACAAGTGGACCTAACAAACCTATATAGAATGTTCCATCCAAAAGCAACAGAATATAGATATTTATAGATTATAGCAAAAGCAATTCTAAGAGGAAAATTTATAGTGACAAATGCAAAAAAAGAAAGAATTCATATAAACAACCTAACTTTAAAACTCGAGGTAGTAGAAAGAAAAAGGGCGGGGGGGTGGAGGGGTGAACTAAGCCCAAATTATTACTCCACTATAAAGAAAGAAGGAAAACTTGCCATTTAGGACAATATGGATGAAACTTGTGGGCATTATGTTCAATGAAATAAATCAGACAGAGAATAGCAAATACTATATTATCTCACTTAAATATGGAATCTAGAAAAATCAAGCTCATAGAAACAGAACAGATTGGTGGTTGTCAAAGGCAAGAATGAGGGATGAGTGAAGGTGTTCAAAAGGCACAAATTTCCCATTATAAATAATAAGTTCTGATGATGTAATGAACATCATGGTGACTATAATTAACAATAATGCATTATATATTTGAAAATCACTAAGAAATTTGGTCTTAAAAGTTCTCATCACAAAACAAAAAAATATTGTAACTCTGCTAGGTGATAGACTTGTTAGCCAAAATATAATCATTTTGCATTATATACATATATAAAATCATGATTTTGTATACCTTAAACTAATGCAATGCTATATGCCAATTATCTCTCAATAAAGCTGGAAAAGAGAATTCATAAAATGAATAAATAAAATAAACGGCTTCTCCATCCCTCCCCCCCCACCAAGTCTATTTCCTGGAAGAAGTTGGAAGGTTAGAGAGTAAACTCAGCCCAAGGAAGAAAGATATGGTCCATACAGCCTGGCCTCATGGCCAAGGGATCTGAGGCATAATATTTAATTTGATAATTGCATTTGTATGCTTAGGCTGCCATAACAAAACACCTTAGAATGATGGCTTAAACAAAAGGCATTATTTCTTACAATTCTGAGTGCTGAGAAGAAAATGCTGGAGGATTCAGCTTCTGGCTGTTCCTGGCGTCTTTCTCACTGGGTCCTCATATGCTAGAGAGAAGGCTCTAATTGCTCTTCCTCCTTTTGTAAGGTTACTAATCCAATCATGAGATGCCCATCATGAGATGCCCTTCCTCATGACCCATCTAAATTTAATCACCTCCAAACACTTAGGGACTTAGGGATTCAACGTATGAATTTGAGTGAGGGTTCACAAATATTAATCCATAAAAGAGTCTTTGAGACCTGTTTCCTTTTCTTTATGACATCATTGTGGACTTGCTAATGATTCAGTGGTTTCTGTGTGTGTGTTTATATATGTGTGTTTAAACTACGGGGCAACTATGGAGTTATTATGGGGAAAAATATGGAAGCTCTGAGTAAAATCATTTTTAAAAATCTACTTACTGTGATCTCTGAACATCATCCATGTTCTCTAGTATTTTTTTGATAAACAATTTTGTGAAAGAGCATATGACAAAATTTGTTAATACCAATTGATCTTCAACTCTTGCATGAGAAAGAATATGGAAAACTCCTATACAGTATTCTAAGGCAATGATGTTATACTTTCTTCAAAGATTTCTTGGAATTTCCTTTTGATTTACAAATTTTGTAGTTCCTTCTTTAGCAAAATTAAGTGTATCATCAGGGAAATACTTTAGAAAGCATTAAAAGTTTTTTTTTTAACAACTTTATTTTATTTTTTGTCTTTTTAAGGCCAGACCCAGGGCATATGGAAATTCCCAGGCTAGGGGTCAAACTGGAGCTGCTGCTGCTGGCCTACACCACGGCCACATCAACACAGGATCCAAGCCATGTCTTCAACCTACACCACAGCTCACAGCAACGCCCGATCCTTAACCCACTGAGTGAGGCCAGGGATCAAACCTGCATCCTCATGGATACTAGTTAGATTCCTTTCCTCTGAGCTACAATGGGAACTCCTTAAACAACTTTCATTGTAGGCCCTGGAATCAGATCCATATTTGAATCCTGGCCTCTCCTAGTTTTGAGTTATGTAACTATGATTCAGTTATTTAATTTATGCACTTCAATTTACTCATCTGTTTAAATGGGAATAATAACAATATTTGTGTCATAGGATGATAACAAAGAACAAATAAGTTGACAGAAGCAGAATATCTTACAATGAGGACTCAGTTGATTTCAGTATGGACAATCCTGGGTTTATATCGCTTTTTCAGCTTATTAAAAAGAATCCTTCTCACTCGTCCAAATGAAATGTTTAGAGGATAAATTAAATGGCCATAACCTAGCCATAGCTATCATGTCCTTTTCTTCTTCCTCTTTATCATCATCATATCTAGAAAGCTCCAGATCAAATTGCAAAAAAAAAACAAAATAATATACTTGAGCAAGCAAGTATATTTTCAGTTGTTCCATGTGCCTAATACATGATCTGAACACGATCTGAAATTCTATCAAGAATACCTCACTACAAGGAATTAAAACAATGCAATATAACGGGATTCAGGTATTAAGAATTCTTGAGAGAAAGAGAACTCCATGGGCTGGTGAAGAATGGAAATATTTCCCATAGTTACAGCTGCCAGAACAGGCAGAGAAAAGCTGAGGAAAATCGGAACACTAGGCACCATCCTTCACTCCGCTTGAGCAAGAATTTTGCAAAATTATCCATTACTTGATTAATTAATTTACTTGACAAGAAAAGATACTACTGTATATTTCTAATTTTATTTTTATCAGCATTCTTTTATTCTCAATGAAAATATCTGCTTGTCTCATACATAAAATAGAAAATGGGAACGCACACAAACACTATCGAGTAAAAAATAAAATGAGATTCGTGAGAAAGTGCATTTGGTTTTCTGAAAGGAGAGTGGTTTGACTCTTGAAAATTGCATCTACTTCAAATTTCTGCATTTGTAAAGTCATGATGTTTACCCACATTCAATTAGCAATTATTGTTTACATTCTCACATTACACCCCTAATGCTCTTTCCTTATTACGAACCTAAAACTCCTCTATGAGATCCTGCAGCATCTGAACTCTGCGATAAAAAGGGATAACATAATAAAAGCAAAATCCTCTTTATTGGAATAATATCCTGGTGTGTAACGCCTATCTTGCTGGAAGATTTAGCAAATTTGATTTAGTGGGTTGTGTTGTGGCCCCACAGTATCCTCGTACTCAACAACTGGATTTAGCGCCCCTCCACAGGCTGTATTCGTTAACCCTCAGTCACTGTATTGATTTGGGAATTGCTAGTGATGAGATGTAAGGGGATGGTCTAGAGGCCATCGATTATGTTCATATCTTTGTATGTTCTTTCCTTGCTCATCAGCAATGGGCCTGAGATAGGCCATTATAAATATGTTTTCTTTCGCAAACCCTGAAAACCACAGATGGCCTCAGACATCAAACTTGCCTTTTCAGAATTTATCAATAGGCCCCTTTGTTTTAGCAACAGGAGAATACTCTCCTCATGAAGAGATGGAGGGAGCCACGTTGCAAGGGCAACCCATTTTGTTCCTACATGATCTGGAGGCCAGGCTTCTCCAGGAGGCAATCTCATAAAACAGGAGTTGGGTCCAGTGAGGTATTTGACTGCCTGAGTAGATGGTTGTATTGAGAAGGAAGGTTGGCATTAGGATAGCCTGCCTTTGGGTTTTAATTTCATATTTGATTCACTGTGTGGCTGAATGTGACTACCTTTTCATTGTCCATGATTTCTACAACTTCTGGGGTATTTGTACCTCCTCGTTTGATCCACCAACCACCAAATTATGAGAAAAAGGAAGAGACAGGATACGTTCTAAAAAATATGTTCTCTTATAGAAAATAGTTTAGATTTTTTTTTTTTTTGCAGATATATATTTTGAATGTAAGTCTGACATTTGGGCCTCATTCACCCCACCCGTCTGTAGATTCTAAATCCTATATATGGTTGAGGTAATTCTGCCAAAAGGCTTTTCTCCCTCCGTCTGCTAACCTAATCAAACATTTGCTCTGCTAAAACAAAGATGGAGCCAGGAAAGTTTTTTTCTTATATTTCAATTGCCACTTGAAACCAAAGGCACAGTATCCCCTGGATCATTTGAATACCTCATTTATAGTTGGCATTTACCCTAATGCGTAGGTCTTGAATGCTTTGAAGAGTATACCAAGTACTTATATAGGGTAGGGGTTTCAGTGTCAGAAATGGAGGCTGCGAATATGCTCAAGACTGTTTCATGGTGTACACAAAATATGGTTTATCATGGCTAGGTTGGCATCATTTGGATGTGGCATGGATGCCAAATGTTCCTGAAGGCCCCCATCAAGGATATAATTGTTTCTAAGTTTCAGACCTGAACGCTTCATTGCATGCTGGAAGTATGAGACATAATGGCATGCTCAATTGCTAACTTAATATTTAGATACCGAAATTCTGAGGCAAACACCTGATGCTCCCCTTAGGTCTCTACAATTAGCCACATTTGCTAATCTTTTCCAATACGTCTCAGTAGACAGGGAAGAATGCAAAGTTTTAATTTGCTAATCACTCAGTTGGATGGGGGCTTGGGGTGGGGGGAGATGCTAATCGTCTGCAGACATCTGTAATGACCCTTGGACAAAAACGAGGAAAACTAAATCAAAGCTTTGACAAGGGCAGGAGAGCGGAAACAGAAGCCCTAATTGTGGCCATGTGAAGGGCACTTTCCCCTTTTGTATCTTTTGTCGCAGGCTCGCACAATACTGTATAAAGTAACTTTCATGGACAGGACCAAAAATGACTTTTTCCATCTTCAGGGATAAATGGTCAGACTTGATCTGTGAAACGCGGGAAGAGAGACCGACATTATGGTGCAAATATAGCAGACAAAAGAGTTTGGGCGAGCTTTTGCCAGTTAAATTTGGCTAACCTGCAGAAAGCTATTGTCAAGCCAGCCATGCTTCACTGAGCTCCCTTCCACTTTTGTGGTCATGTTTCCTCTTTATGGTTAAGTGAACCTCAAAACAATGACAAAGAAATATGCACTGAGTCACATATTCTAAGAAATAGACTGTACTCTCCTCAAATCGAAATAACAGCACTTTAATTCTTGGATTTTTCCACATTTTTCTTGGTTAAAGCTGCTATTTGCTCTCTTTGAATCTGTATCAGTTCATGCAGTTCTGCCAAGGGGGGAAGTTTCACAGGACACTGCTACTTTAGCACGTGAAATATTAAGATGAACAGAATACATACAAAGGTAAGCTTGCTGCCTTGCAGTATTTTCAGTCTGTTTCTTTGCTGGAAAGGTTTGGAGTTTTCTCGGTGGAGACCAGTTTTGTTTACTATCTGTCCTGTGTCAAATGATTGATTCTTGTTGCTGTTTTTTAATGGCTGGAGTATAGGAGGGGGGAAAGAAAAAAAAAAAAAGAAACTGATGCCATTCCACTTATTAAACAAAGGAAAAAGCCATAGGTTTGCACTTAAATGTAGACACTGGTACAATTGTCAGAGGTCTCCTCAAAAAAAGCATAACTTACTGAATTTCCTAGCTTCCAAATTTAATTTTTTAATAGTTCCCAATGAATTTGTTTTTGAAGGTGAAACTGTTTTGTAATTTAATTATGGAAAAAATAGAAGCACAGTCTAAATATTCTAGGTCTAAAATCAGAAGAGCAGCCAATTATGTGAATATTCCCTGCTTCTTCCCTGTTCCATTTTTGTTGTTACTGTTGTGATTAAAATAACCCTCATCAATGGACGTTGTAAATCCTTTCACTTTAGAACGCCCCCTCAGAACAGCCCAACCTCATAGATGTTGATTTTTTTATTTTTTTAATTTATTTATTTTTTTTGGTGGAAGTGGCTCAGTGGGCTTAGGAGGGATGGCTGACATTTAGGACATTTAGGTCATTGCCTTTCTGAGAGTGATAGCCTTGAAAGAAGTCTGATGAAGTGTTGAATCTTTTTACTTTTTTCTCCCCCACAGCAAGTTCTCAGATTTCCGTCTGCCCAGTTCTCTAGTATTGAGTGTTCTTGCTGGAGTAAAGGCCAGCAACTTTCTCTAAAACACTGTCTGAAAGCTCCCAGTCAATACTGCAGGGCACTCCCTACATGGTCTTGACAGCCTCTCACACTGTCCCCCCCAGCGTCAGTATTCTCAGCTGGCGTCTATCAACACACATCCTGATTCAGTCGTCTTTTAGCATCTCCAGGAAATGCAAAACCTCATCGATTTCTCCTGCTCTCTTTGTGTTTCCTACTTTCTCACAAGGGAGTAAATGAACTCTGAGATGAAGAAACGCTCATGTTCACAACTCCACTTTGATAGGAATTCCACACACCTATTCTTTTAGATGAACAGCAGCAACAAAAAATAGGAACAGAGTTGATTATACATATTTTAAAGGCTGCTTAGAGTGTTTCTGGATTAGGAAAAGAAAGATTTGTTTGTGTTTTCTGGCTTTTTTTTTTTTTTAAATCCTAAAGGTAAATAAAAGCTGTGAGCTTCTGATTTTTGTAGCTAGTTGCTTTGCTTTCCTGAGAGTATATGTCCTGTGAAAATTGATAGAGACATGGGAAAGAGTTATGCGCAATGTGGTTATAGCATCCTTAAGATGAGTGGCCCTCATGTGACCAACTTGATCCACTTTTGGGTGAGGGAAGAATCCAAGCACCACATCAGCGGTTACCATGTGGATAAGGCTCATAAAAAGGGTAATGCATTGTCTTCCAATGATACTTGCAAGTCTGTCCTAGGAAGGATGGAGGTTCATGTTGAAATAGAAAGGGCTGATGACTTGCTGATTTCATGTTTTGAACTCAGAATTTTGCCACAGAAAGGCACATCAACTCTTTTTTTCAAAAAAAAAATGCAGGATATAAAAGTAAATAACACAGCATAAGTGTTTGGGATGAACTGATGGCATCTTCACAACATGTGTAATCAATATGTATTGTTAATTAACTGAATAAGGATTGGAGAGCTTTCAGGTCCTTGAAAGGCAACACAGAGGGAAAGTTCCCACAAATGATTCATGATTTTTCAAAGTGGGATCAGAAATCAAGAACTATCTCGCCTTCTTCAGTAGCATTGCTAATGATAGTTTTTATTTGAAATCTGAAGTTCGCTTCTTCCTGAAAAGAAAAGTGCATTTAAACTAATATCTTGTAAAGTAAAAAAACTTGGATAAACTGCTATCTGCAGCTCATTACTTTCATCGCTCCCTGTGAGTGATATCAAATAGTGATATAAGGTGACATTTCAAAAGAGCACTGTGAAAAGAATTTTAGGCAAGATTTGGTACCTCTCTAAAGTATGTGATTTTCTCAAACCTCAATGTCTTTGAAATTTAATTAATAGATTCTTTAAACTGTAGGAACATACTTTCTATTTCCTTTTCCTTGCCTTTTTATACAATGCTCCATTGTAATTTTGTAAGTGTTGGGAGTTTCTAGGTTGGGGTTAATTGAATCCAGAGTGGAAAGAGTTGAGGAAGGAACTAGGCTAAACGGAAATGTCAATTTTCCATTTCAGTTGGATATATCATGAGTTTATAATGAGAAAAAAAGTATTAAAAATTAGTGGAAATAAAAATAGCATGAAGACGGTGGTGCTGTATTGGATATAATTCAGAGTCATCTATTGCTCTTAAGTACTTGTGTGTGGTTCATGCCTGGTCCCAGCTCCCTGCATACCCTCTAGTTTTATGATATTTGACCCGTTTTGATCACCATCCTTTTTCTGACTACACTTTTGGCTTTCACTGTTTTAATAGGTAACTGACCTAAGATAATATTTAATTTCTAAAATATCCTTTCGACTAAAAAAAAAAAAAAACCTACTATAAAATTAAGTTTTTTTTTTTTTTTAAAAAACCATCTTAATTAAGCTGGAGTGTAAAGGAAGGGAATGAATATTATTTAGTTGACTAGCATGTTATAAGGACACAGGTTAATATGTGGGTATACAGAATATTTTCTGCAACTGTTATACAATATGCATTCCTGTGTGTGACGGGATGACTTTGCTAATATTGTTATCTCTGAAAGTTTCACATACAGATTTCCTCAGGTTTTAATAATGATGAAGTACAAAGTAAGTGGTCCATACCGAATCACTATTTAATTTATCTTGTAGGAAATAAATGAATGCTTTTATATCCCATTATTATCCCTGGGCTTGAATTTAAACTAGAATTGATGGGAGTATTTTTGTTTGTTTGTCTGCTTGTTTTTAATTTTGTAACTTGTAATCTCCCATGGATTTCACTTATTAGCCCTACTTTTATAAATTATATGGGTATATCTTTGTTGCTGTAAAATTATGCTTATGTTTTTATACATCACACAAGATAAAATCTTGATATTGATATAATTTTAATTAAAATATGAATAAATATTGTTACCAATATCTGATATAAAGAAGAGGGATTAATGCTTTAACTCCAAAATTGTATATATTGTATGAAATTTTGTTATTTGTAATCATATTAACACACTCTAATTAAACATATCCTTAAATTGCATTAGTTAATAGTGGCATAAAGACTAAAATGTTTCTGAGCTTTGATTTTCTATAATTTAAATCATAGTTGATATTATAACATTAAAAATCACACAGCTTATATTTTTGCTTTTGAATATTCCCTTGAGTAAAATATAATCAATGATAAATAATAAGGTATACCTAGCCTTTCCCACCATATATGTTAAGTACATACAACTATGCATCCATGCCTTTCAATAAGTTAAAGGTAATACAGAAAAATCTTCTCTCTGGGATTGGGAATTATATGGTTAAAATTAACTAAAAAGTAATTTTTGTTTCATGGGTCCTGGCTTTCTGGACTTTTAACTTTCATATGTATTTTGTCTTTCAAAGGAGACTTACCCTATGTAGTATGTAAATGGTCTAATTCATCTTCCTTTAACCTATTGTTCATTTATTTTATTCAATTTATTTTTATAATTATTTTATAATTAAAAGTATTCTTCCTTTATGTGAGAATGTCTTATAACTTGAGTAAAGCAAACACTAACTCAAAGAACAACATTAACTTTGGACCGAAACTAATCATAGAACATTATAATCTTGAAGCATGATTCCTAAGGAGGTTATTACAGAATGAATAAGTTGATTATGATGGAAATTTCCCTCCTGGTGTCATTCTGATCCTCACTTGCATAGACCGCAATAGAACTTCACCAGCACTTATGTTCTTCAATATTTGCTGGTGTAACAATTCACAATCGCCGTCTCAACAGTGATCGCAACACTTCAATGAAATTGTTCTACATAATTTCATGATATAGGAAAGAGATTAAAATAATTGAATTGCTTTAATATATCCCATTAGTGTTTGAGATATCTTGATTCACATTTGCTTTTTAAGCCACATAAAAGGTACTTTCTGTCCCAGCAAAGCAGCATTTCATACAGCTGGGGGTGGGGTGGCATGAGTCAAGTTGCCAGGAATGAGTAAGAGAGAGAGAGAGAGAGGGGGAGTGAGAAGGAGGCAGGGAGGAAGGGAGAGAAGGAGAGGCCAGAGGTAGACTTGTAACTGAGAGAAAACAAAGTGAGAGTTGATTACTTTTTATACGAATCTGTGGGTCTCAATTAAGAGAAGTCTGACAGACAAAACTTTAATTTTCATGTATCCATTGATCAAAGCCTAAAAAGCCAACTTTAAGGGGAAAAAGCCCACTTACTTTACTTTTTGATTTCCATGTTTGAGAAATAAAAACCCAAGTAAAAGATACATAATCTTCCCAAATAATTTTCTGAGATGAATGGATAATCTCAAGTGATAGTGTGGCTAGTGTCGCCTACATCTGAGCCATGTTTAGAGGTGGAAAGAGACCTGTCCTTCATTAGAAGAGCAAACCTGGGGTGGGAGCCTTGTTTCCTTCTGTAAGTAGATATATGGCCCTCGAGTGACTATTTGCTGGTACTCTGATTCGGATTCACAATCATCCTGCTGCATCAGTATTAGGATCAATGAATCACAGGACATCCAAAGGAGACTGAACTTAAGAGGAAACTGAGAAACAAGAAAGTTGGCCGTCTTGCTTCAGGTAGGGGGAAATGAAGAAATAGGATGGGGCTCCCCTCTGAGTATGCCTTTGCTTAAGAATTTAGAATTGCTATGGTTATTCGCTGACGAGACCTTGTCCCTTCTACAACCCCAAAGAGTCCATTTGGAGAGAGCTTGTCAACCCTGCCCTGCTCCAAACTGCAAAAGCAAGGGACATGCTCTCAATGACAGTGGGTAGCATTAATAAGCCCCATGAAATCATTATGAGCAATGCACTGGATTCTCTTCTGAAGACATGTCTATTTCTAATTCTATTCATTACTCACATGGCAAAAAGCAAGTTATTTTAAAATCCAGCCTCTGTATGGAAGAAATTGATGAGGCACACACTTTTGTTCAAGTGAATGTATTTTTGATGTTAAAATTATGTATTTGAATAAAAAACATATATGGGGGGAAATGAACTCAGGTGAACTCCATTTAGATGAAGAAAAGCTTACCTGAGCTTCGTTCTGAGAGATGAGTCAGCATTTTAGCCATGATAGGTAACTCTTCTCAATAAGCCTTCCTATGTTTGAAGGTCCACTGTCCTTCATTCCATTCCTTAGACAATCGTACATTTTCCATGATATGCCAAGATATTTAATGTTTTGTTACTGCCACAGCACATTTTGCTTTTAAATAAAATTAGATTTTAAAAAATTGGGTTCAAAGGGCTCAAGATAGGCATGCTACACAGCAAATGCAGTAATTCCTTCTAAGACTGTGGTATTGCCACTTACCTTGGCCGTCTTGAATCTCCTTCATAATGGCAGTTGCTCAGGACTTAGAGCCACCGAAAATAGAAAATACCTGTGGGACATATTCCAGTACTGTACATTAAATTTGAGGATTTTACATGTGATAAAGTATGTCAGTGTTGCTTACAGGGAATTCCAGTGATACCTCAGCTTTCTTGGACTTATTATAAATCCTTTGTTGGAATTATTGTGGCTGGTTCAATAATTCAGATTAGCCCTCATGTTTATTAATGCACTACATCTGTGCAAACAACATGTCAAGCAGAGAGTTTATTGTAATTGCCTGAGCAAACAGAACCTGAAAGAAGCAATTTCCAGTTACAATGTGCTATGACAAGTAATGAGGTAATTGGCATTCTGTCCTGATTACTTCCACCTTCTTTTTCATCAGGTCTATATTGTGTGTGATAGATAGTTTTATAAGAAATGAAGGTGTTTGATAATATGGTTCGCGGCTGCTTAAGGTTAGTGATTAAAGACAATCATCATTTTCTCTCAGAGATCTTATTAGCTTTAACATTATTTATTCATATGTGGAAGAATGTACCCAGGACCCATCCCCTCTGTGCACTGCATGCTGTTAAAATGTACAGGCAACTGCCACAAAGTGAATACAGAGCATGCTCTAGGTTTCCAAGCATGATGGGACACAGCGACTTTTTGCAAATGAAATCCACCCACTAACAGTGTGGGTTAGAATGATGGCTCCAAGCCTGCATCTGTATCCAGCAGTCACCTGCTTTAGAATAACTGGAGCAGCATGATGTTTCAGGGCAAGCTGGTAATTTGATACCGAATCCTCATTTCCAGGATTTTATAACTTTCTATAACCATTACCCTTTGCTTCCAGCCTTCAGTGAGGAAAAAGATGGAATGCCTCGCATTTCTAGACCCAACATGAGTAGTTTGAAAGTGTCAGGGTCTTAGATTTTAAAAAAGAAAATAAAAAACTTAGGAAATGAGCAGACATTATTTTTGGAAGAAAGGGAAAAAAATGTCCTATTTTTGTTCCAAAGGAACTTTTCCCCCTCAGTGTATAACTTCCATTCTTGGCACTCTCAATCCATGGAGGAAAAAACTATGTACAATCCACTCAGTTGAAGAAAACGACTTGGGAAAGACCCATGTTTCCCTCTTTTCTGTCATTTCAAAGCTACCCTCAGACGTGTGCTTTCCTGGTTAACTTACCTCCCATCACCTTCTAAGTTTTAGACTAAATATCCTCTCTGTCCACTCCGACACTATGCTTTCAAATCTTTCCACCATCCCCCACACCACACATCATTTCCAAGTCACATGTTGGTCCTCCCGGTCACAGACTATAAACTCCATCAGGACAAGGATTCTGTCTTTAACCTGGAGGCAGTGTAGCCTATTCACAGTGACCTCAACTTTGGAGTTCTGCTGTTGAAATTGAAATCCAGCTCTGCTACTCACAGGAGATGTGAACTCAGACAAACTGTGAAATTTCACTATGTGTGTGTATTGCCCTATTTGAAAAAATGGGAGTAATGACTGTTTCTCTCATGATGCTGTTGATAGGCTCCAATATTTAGGCTCTCAGAATGGTGCACATGTAGACATTCAGTTCATCTTTCACAAATGAATACATGTGGAGGATGAGAAAATCCGTCTTCTGGGCCTACCTTTCTAGAACGACCCCATGTGCCCTAATATGAATTAATAAGTCAAGTGAAGACCAGCAGGAAATGAAGCTTTATACATTTACACTGTATATTGTGAATATACTCAATCTGATAAGGCTGATAGAACAGGAGTGGGGGAGTGAATGTATACAGAAAAAAGTTAGTAGCCTGTGGTTTACTTTCCTACAAGGGCCCTTAGGACCATCCAAGGTCTCAGAAACTGGGTGGGGTATATGGCATCAGTAGAAAAGCATAGGAAACCTTCAGAGCTCATGATCTCTTGTTAACAAGATAATAGGCTATACCCCCTTTTCCAGTCTTCTAGTTGGAGAAGGAGCTCCAGATCTGTACCTGGCACAAAGGTGCCACATGAAGGCTACTTTTTGGAATGAATGAGGGTTGGCATGAAAATCTCTATTCAAGTGTCTGCAGTAAGTATAATCTACTGCCACCAGTAATGAAGAGAATTCTTCCACTAATTCATTTTTGGATTTCAATACCAACCTAAATGTGTCAGTCCTATTGCAAGCAATTTTATTTGCCTAAAATGGTGATTGACTTTGCAAAAGCAAAATTAGGAGAAATCATTTGTGTCTAGGGAAGGTAGAGCAAAAGAATAAGGAACTAGCACCTAGGAAGAGCCCTGTATGTCTGGGACAAAGTTGTAAGGAGGTCAGGAAGGGTTACTGAGAGAAAAACATCAGACCTAGACACAGAATCTTTAACCTCTCATTTTCTCTTTTTTCTGCACCTGCAGCATATGGAAGTTCCCAGGCCAGAGACTGAATACGAGTCACAGCCACAACCTAAGGCACAGCTGCAGCAATGCTGTATCTGGAACCCTCTGTTACAAACCCAAGTCTCTGTTGTGACCCAAGCCGCTGCAGAGATGAGGCCAGATCATTAACCTGCTGTGCCACAGTAGGAACTCCCAACTCTTCATTTTAGCCAGCTTTTATCCTTTTAAAAAATCTTTTCTTTCTTTTATCCATATTTTTTTGAAAGTTTATCATGTGCCAAACCCAGATCCTGGCAAGACTGCTTAACAAATAATTATTCAAAGAATGGATTGATGGATGGATAAATAGATAAGGGTTGTCCCAGATATTGGTACCTAGGTATCTTATTATTGTTACAACAGACATTCATTCAGGGAGAGAAATCCAGAGCTTTATCTAAAGGTATCAGTTACTGCCCATTGAAATACCATAGGCTTTCGTATTAGCGTCCACCCTCTCCGAGGTAGGGTAATAATAGCCACCTAAGATGGAGATTGCTAACCTAAAAGGAATCTCTCCACCTCTACTGCTGGGGTGGGGCTGGAAGGGAAATTACCCTCCCTGCACCCCCAAGAAGACACTCATGAGGATCCCCAGTCTAAAAACGGAAAACCAACCACACAGCACTGACTTGTAACTGAGAAAACTGAGGGAAGTCTCCACAGAACTGAAGCGAATTAAGGTCAATTTTCAAAGTCTTGGAGAACCTATGATGATGCACAAGGTGGCAGGGCCAACGGAAAGTCTAGAAAACTTGGCAAATGTAGATAGATTTAACTTGAATTAATGAAGGGTTGCAGTAAATGATTTAATAAGATGCAACCATCTGAGTCCATATTTTGCTCTTAATACTATGTGCAGAAGAGCAGAAATCAAAAGCAAGGAAGGTAAAATTCATTAATTCATTGATCAATTAAGAAGTTGGGAAAGACCAAAATGCCTTGAGCAAAAGGCGCAGTTCTTTTCAAGGAGTGAGGCTAGACCCAGGCAGGAGTATTACCTAGCATTTATTTACCACTCATTCTGTATTGAAATGTTACGCTTACTCTTAATAAACTGTTAATCCTCACATAAAGTCCTGAGAAAACTTGGGCTAAGAAAGTCACAGATGGAAGGGTTTTATCTATCCCCAAAGTCCACGCAATTTCTAAGATTCTGCACTTCCATAAAGGAGATGTGTGAGAAGTGCTGGGCTCTGTGTAAAGGATTCGGAGCTGGAAAAGAGACAAAAGATGTGTTTCTGCAGAGGCGCCCTGCCCACACCAACCCTCAGTGTGGGTGTCTGAGGAGAGGCTGCGATGTGGGTGGAGGAGAGCTGTGAAGGGGTCTCTGCTGGAAAAGCACAGTGACAAGGGTGGTGCTGGCACCCAGCAGGGCCTGAGTATGGGGAGCATGAAGGCAGAGATCCAAGGCTCTCCAATGAAAGGAAGCCAGCGAGAGGTCAGGAACTCAAAGGGAAGTGACCTCACCTAGACATAGCTCTTTAGCAAGAAAGGACGCCAACTGAACCTTACAGATCCTGAGGCTGATGTTGATCAGAAAAAGGTCTATAACTTCAAAAATGGGCTGTCCTGTGAGCTCAGTGGGCCACGAAGTACAGCAATGCACCTAGAAGAATATGGACTGCCATTGGCTGCAAGAAGCAGGAGGTGCTAACACATATCTCGCACATCGGGGAGAATTTGAATGAATTTCCGCCCAAATAATAATTTAAAAGGGAGTAGTCTCTTTCCCATGCACACACAAATTGTATGAAGGAAATAGGAAAGGTTTTCTAAACATATGATTTAAAGGAATATACAATAAGAAGCAATTTTATTAGTTCAAATTTCTAAGTACTCGATTCACCTAAAGAACTGCAAAGTCATTACTACTGGATAATGTCTGTAATAATTAGAATCATTAGTGAAATCATGAAATTGTATTTATACCTTGATATTCTTCTTTTATTAAAGCTATTAGTAGCCTGTGACTAAGTAAAAAGTAGTTTTAAGTTATGGTTTAATTGCATCTTAAAAGTCAATAAATACTTTGAATGATAAAGCTTACAATCAAGAATTTAAAAAAAATAATTAGCTTTGGTGATGTAAGTATAGAATTAATTTACCAAAAATTCTCTTCTAATAGATTTATTACTTTATTATAAACATTGAACTTTCGAAAATGGCTACATACAGATTTACCAAACAAGGAGCACAGTGAAAAAAATACATCTATGGATAACCAGACTTGACAAAACCTATAGTGAAGGAATTGAATTGCAAAATTAAAGAGCTGTTTTTATGATTATCTACTTTTTCATTCATTCATTCAACAAACATTTCTTAGCATATCAGAATGTTTACTATATGAAAATGATGAAATCAACTTTCATCTACTTACTGTCTCACTCATTCTTATTAGGTCCACTTAGCCCCAAAGTCCTGCAGAATCTGTTTTCATTGTAATTCTCTAATCATGTCCTCATCACAATCCCATGCCTACTAAATTGGGAAGTCATCACTTAACATCACTGTCTAGAATTGCAGCAGCCTCCTAACTGAGTTATCACCCTCATAGTAGAGGAAAGGATCCAAGATGGCACATTTGAACGCCAGGCAATTCAGTGTGTCTGGAAGAGTAGTCAAGAGGGCTAGTGGGTACAGTAATATCTGAAGAAGTAAGAGGGGCTAAATTAGCAAGGATTGTGTTGGCTAACAGGAGTTTAAATTCTTTTTTGGACAGTATATGAAAACATTGAGCATTGTAAACAAGGAAGTATTATTATAAGATACACATTTAGAAAGTTCATATGGTGGATCTCTGGTTATATGAAGGGCTGTTTAATTAACAAAGTACCATGCAAACTCAGGGCATAATTAGTATTATTCCTCACTATTATTCTCTCTTGAAGTGAGGCATTGTGTCCTTTTTATAATTTATTACATTTTATTTTGCTGTCTCAAGTACCAGTTATAGAATCTAGCATACATTAGGCATACAAAATAATGAACATAAACATCAGTTAAATATGACTTAAAAATTAAACATATAGGGAAAAGCATTACAAATTCTGGAAGAAAATAGAAAATATTTTGGGTATCAGGGTGAGAAAATTCACACATAAGACACACAAAGTACTGACTTAAAAGATTGATAATTACATTAAAATCAAGAACATTTATACATTAAAAGATTAAAGATGAGAAGAAAAGGTACAAATTGAGAGAGGGTATTAGCCATGTAAATAACCAATCACTATCCAGAAGATATGAAAATCTCATAGATCCATGTAAAAAATCCATAGGAAAATGGGCAAAACATAAAATAACAGGCATTTCACAGAAGAGGAAACATAAAGAATCCATAAATGTGTATAAAGACATTTGACCCCCCATAATAATCAGGTGAATTAAGTCACAATGAGATACCATTTACAGCCACCAGGTTGTCAAGAAAAAAAATTAAAAATCAAATGAAGTCAAATGTTGGCAAAGATATGGAAAAACCAGGAACTCCGCTGCCAATGGGAGTGAAAATTGGCATAACCTCTATGAAAGCAAATTGGCATTATGAAGTTAACTCCCATACATGCATGGATTAACATGCAAGAACATGTTTATAGCAACATTGTTTGTGAGACCAAAAATAACTCACTCACTGAAAATAAATGCATTAAATTTTCTATAATTACATAATGAAATACAATATAGCAGTGAAAATGAGCAAGCTAGAGCCACATGCAAGCAAGATGAATCTTAGTTAGAAAGTTACAAAGTATACTTTATTGCAAGAGGTGAAAATCATATGTTATATGTTAAGAAGCTCAGAAAGAAAATAAATGATATATTACTTAGGTCTATCTCTAGGTATGATAAATGAAAGTTATTATTATTATTATTTTAAATTCAAGATCATCTTTACCTCTCAGAAAGAGAGAAAAAAAAAGAAAAACATGGATTTGGCTGGGGAAAGCTATGAAATTATCAATTACTAAAGTCAAGTGTTTCAGAGTCATTTATTTTATTATTGTGCTTCAAAAATTACATATATGACAACTATATTCTTTAGCATGTAACAAATTCTCCTCAGCAAAACCCATAAGAATAATTTACAATATAGAAAAGAGGGAACGCATGTGTAGTATTTAGTAGTAATATCTAATAAAGTAGTATTACGGCAATTTGTTCTGAGAGAGGGAAACACATATATTAGCCTATGTTTAAAATTAAGAGCAGATTCTCTGTGATTTATTCCACCATCTCCATCTTCCAACCATTGATCTAGGTTTCAGCCGTCACCAGATCCTTGAGGACTCTGCTATAGCTTTTTCCTCCTCTACTCCTTACCTCCAGTTCTAACACCTTGATCACTACAGCCTAGCTCATGTCTTTAAAGGGCACAACTGACGGTGAGCCCCTCTTCAAACACTTTAAGCACCCTGGTGCCCTCAGAAGAAAGTCTGAACTCAGTAACATGACATTCTGCTTCTTTTCTCCCAGGATCCACCTCCCACTCACTCTTCTAGCCTTGTTCCTGTTTATTTTCTCTTCTCCTCTTAGCTGCCATCTAGGTTCCCATATAGGATAGCATTAGTGAACACTTATGCGATGCTAACAATGCCCAGATGCTCTTCTGAGCACTTTACATATATTAACTTATTTAATCCTCACAGCGATCTTAAGGGGTAAATACTATCATTATGTTCATTGTTCGTTTCAGAAACAGGCTCAGAGAAATAACTGGTCCAAGTTATAATAGCAATTTAGGTGGTAGAGCTTGAATTTTTCTGCTTGCAATGGCTGACTCCTTATCCCAGACAGTTTGTTTTCCCCATTCTCTGTGTGTTCATCCAGACCCAGATTAATTGAAGACTTTAGTGATCCCATCCCGAGTCTTACCAAGATCCTGAGATGGGAGCAGGGCAAGTCTGACTTCCTTGTGCTCCAGCAGCACCGTCAGGGCATATGGCTCTAGTATTTCACTCTTACTATCCTTACAAGATTGTCAGTTCCTGAAACCTAGTCATACTCAAAACACACTGTTTAAATCCACGCGTGAATAAAGGCATTTAACTAAATAGTAACCCAAGTCCAAATTTTAAAGTCTTTTACTTCTTCACAAATACTATTTTCTGTATTTGCTCTGAGTAATCAACTCTAAATACTATTATTCCTTATTAAGACAATGAGGGTAAGGCCTTTAAACGCCGTGTAAATAAGGAATCTTTGAAAGAGTTTGTGATTTAGTGTTTATATCAAGCTAAGTTAATATAATCACAATAGATGGAATAAGCTTAAAATGGTAAATGCTTAAATCTTATCTTAAATCTTGTTGAAGGCTATATTCTGCAGGGATGTATAGTTCTAAACAACATAATATATTAATTATATCCTGTTGAAACCTCTTAAAGAATAACTGAATCCCTCCCACTGTAGAAGAAAAAGTTTACAATTATGGGATAGGGGATAAAAACAAATTGTATTAGTTTGCTCAAGTTCATATCAACTTAACTGAGGAACTTGGCTGACACTGGTCCATACAGGGCAACCAGGCACTGGGCTGGGAGAACTTAGGAGATGTTGAATACTCACAGAAGTCCTGAAAAAATGATGATCATGAAGAAAGGAGAAAGAATGCTGCAGTTTTAGTCAGATAGCTTGAGATCTGATCAATTTGCCATTGTTTTCTATAATTTTAAGCAGAATCATCAGTTTAATTCGGGATTTAATACTTCTTGAACCAAGGACTTGTCAGTATTTTCATGATCCCAAACAATTCCATCAAGTGTGGAGCACATCATAAGCCAGGTGTCAGCTATGAAACACAGCCCAGTCTGTCTTTGTGGGGATGCAAGAAAATTACCAAGAAGATTATGAAAATCAGCCAATTCCCCTAAAGTCATTTTTTTCAAGACTTTAGGATTAAGAGATACCTTATAAATATTTCCTAAAGGAAATATTTCCTAAAGATAAGTGTGTAGATTCTCCCAGCATCTTTGTAAAATTATAAAAATGTTAAAAAGAGGAGGAGTTCCCATGATGGCGCAGTGGAAATGAATCTGACTAGGAACCAGGAGGTTGTAGGTTTGATCCCTGGCCTCACACAGTGGGTTAAGGATCCAGTGTTGCTGTGAGCTGTGGTGTAGGTCACAAATACAGCTCGAATCCTGTGTTGTTTGGCTGTGGTGTAGGCTGGTAGATACAGCTCCAATTAGACCCCTAGTCTGGAAACTTTCATATACCTTGGGTGCAGCCCTAAAAAGACAAAAAGACCAAAAAAAAATAATAACAAACAAACAAACAAAAAAAAACAGAGGAAAAATCAATCTTAATATTTTACTTACTACTTGAGGTCAACAAGGCAATCACATTTTTCTTTCCCTCCTTCTCATCTCCTTCTCTTCCTCCTTTTTCTCCTTCGTCAAGAAATTTAATTGATTAGTTCTGTTAGATCATGTCTACATTGTCTGACTTGATGGTATAGGAATCAATAGATGGAAAAGAAGATGCAGAGAGAACAGATCATTACGTGGGGTTTCTTGGAAAGTATGTAAGATGGAATACAGTTTCAAATAAGTTTGAAGATGAAGAACACAACCATTCACTTAAAAGTATCCCCTAGGAGAAATCAGGCAGATGGGGGAGGCAGACAAGGAGCTCCTGGACATTCATCTGTGCTCACAGGGGCACTGGCAGCTGGACCATTGAGAGATCAAGGGACCACACGGCTTCAGAAAGAGACCAGGCAAGTCCATCAACATGACCTACAGACCTGCATGCCCCATTTGAAGAAACTCATTTGCAAATCTCTCAATAGTTTCATGCCTTCCTAAGGCGTTAAAATTCTCCATCCAGGATGTGGAGGTCAAGGAGGGTGTCCAGGTGGGAAGCACGTGCCAAGAGCCTTTGATCATTTCTGATAAAGAAATAAGCATCACTGATGCTTGTATTAAAAATGTGAAAACTATAGCAAAGCATCATAGACTACTTTTGCTAGAACTATAGGTCACTGTAAAGAATTAAATCATTTGTATATTTAAAATGTGTTTCCTATTTTAGGATTTCGGCATTTTGACAAATTGAAAAGCATGCCAAGTCCTTTGGTAACCTTTATTCTCTCTTTCACATTTCTAGACACGTGACTCTATTAAAATTAAGATAGCATCAAAAAAAAAAAATCTTTGCTGTGTACCTACCAGGTGCATGACACTTTGCTGAGGCAGAATTTATAACTATTTATGGTATAATATTGCATACAATATATTTTTAAAGTCCAAAGATAACTGTGCTGCCTGCCTGTGTTGTCAATAATAGAAGTTCATGACATTTGATTTGAGTCTTTGTGAGAGGCAATGTTATTCTGATTTAATAGCTTCCATCTGCTCTTCTCATTTTCAGTGCTCCTTTTACAGTTTCCAAATTCCACCCTGTACCCTCCAGGGAAATTTTCTCAAGCATTGATTCTATTCATCTATGAATTGTGGGGGGGGGGTGTTCTCCTGCAGCCTTATGGTTTTGTTTATTGATCTTGATTGTTAGGCAACTTGTTGACACACACACATTTGCTTTTCTATTTCTTTCTCTCTCCCCCTCTCTCTCTTTTATTTTTTGTACTGGTAGGGGCTTGGTAATCAGACTTAATTCCAGAGCAAACCATAGTGTTGAGATGTTCCTTTACCGAGTTAAGTAGAGGAACATTCCATGAAGAAAGAAGCATAGAAGAGACAACCCCTCTTCCATGGTTAACCTGTCACTGAATGGCATTTGTCTATTACTATAAACTAAGAAAATACTTCTTCAAATTTACTTGCTTGAAATAAAAGAATATGAATACAAAGCCTACTTTACAATTACTACAATGCAATGCAACATTCGTCAAATGCAATACACTTGGGAAGTCTCATAGGCATATTGGCCACATGCGGCATTATTTTTAACCTTTTCATTTTAAAGGTAGGTATTACAGTAAACTGGATAAAAATAAGTCTAACTTGACATTATGCCCCATTTGATTTTATGTGAGATCCCTGAAGTCAAATATTGAATGTACAATGTTTTTCACTCTCCTATAGCAAAGGTTTTACAATTGTGTTCACCCTCATACAGTTAAGAAGGATGCAAAATGTGATAACTCATAACTCACATTTTACAAACACTCATTATGTTCCTGCTATAAAAATTAATTATATATGCTTTATCATTTTTTTGAGGACATGCTTTATGATATCTTGACACTGAAATGCTTTCATTTCAGTATAAAAACTTCAGGTGGAGAGACATATAGATATATTTCCAATGGAAAATGAAAGTACCAGTCATCTATAACTTTGGTAATGCATTCCCCATACCTATTGGCCATAGAGTGGGATTAATGTTTTCAGACATACATTTTGGGAAATTTTACCTCAATTACTTAAGAAAATGTGAGATGCATGAAAAGAAATAAACTGGGTTTGTGGTGATGGGAGCTGCCTCTGCAGAAACTTGGAATATGTAGATTTTAAAGTTTCCTTCTAGGCGTCTCAGAATGTATTTTCATTCCCTGAGTGTCATTTAACCATAAACGGGCCTGGAAGGCTTTCACCTCAGCTTTCTACACCCTGATAATATAGTTGAGTATTCTTGTACAAGTCGACAAGTAAGAATTTCTAAATTAAAAATCAAATTAATGCTTTATTCTTTACTTTGCTGTGGCTTCTGCTTTTTCTTTTATATGATTCTTCTTTAAAATAAATCACCTATGAAATCCTCAGGGTAATTTAAAATTCTGCCTCCTCTATGATAGCTCCTACTTGTTCTCCCATTGCACTCACCAGCATTCATTTACTTTATTAACAATACTTTAGTTTACTTAAGACATACATTTACCCTTGACTTCTACTTTAAGAAATGTTAGGTTCTTTGGAGGCAGAAGGCATGTCATCATATCCTCTATGGCACAAGGCTCAGTGCCTTAAATTGTTTTAAATAGTTGCTTTTAATAATTGTTTATCAGAATGAAGCCTCCAAATAGTGTTCATGTCTACATTTGTAAATGCCTTCATTCATTCCACAAACTGCAGTGAAGCCCTATCGTGTGCGCATCATTGTGGAAGATGCTTGACGTATGGGTCTATCCAACACTAAATCCAGAGAATCTGACTAGGTTTGGGATTGCATCTCCCAAAACAGTGAATATATTATTTTAAAATAAGAGTTGTAGTAGATTCTAGCTGAGTGGATATTCTAAAAACAAAAACAAACAAAAAAACCCCCAAGACAAAACCATGAAATGTGGATACCTAGATCAAGTCTATTTCATACCTTAGTAGTTCCTAGAATTTAGCCCTAATTACTCAGCTAGCTCCTCTATTAACCAATTATTTCTCACTTTTTCAATTTTTTAAAAAATCCAAATAAAAGCTTCTATAAATAATTCAGTTTTTGAGGAATTTGTTTCATTATCACCAGCATCATGTTAAATAGTTTTTTCTCCTTTTGTTTGTTTCATTATCCATTGCTTTGGTAAATTTTAAGAAGTTAATTTCCAGACTTTAAAGCAATCTTCTCTTTCTCTCATGTAGTAAATGTTTTAAATATCCTTCTTTGATCAAATTAATTTTTTTTTGGTGTTCTCGGGACCCACTGTTGAGTCACTTATTAAAATGTTGATGTCCATTTAGCCAGAAACAACAAACAAAATTAAATGTGTTGTATATCCTTAACCTTTAAAACTAACCCGGAATATAAACCTTGCATCTTGAGGCAATTTATTGCCTAACAAAATAATAATAATTGCTGTCTAATATTGACTACACTTCTTAAAGTTCCATCACTTTTTAGCTTATTTATATTTATTCCCTTTTTCTAGATTTGCATCTTCTGAGTTTAAATTTAACTTTACTACTTTAAACATTTAAATATATGTATTTGGTAGCACTGAATTTGTCTCCCTTGCTCATGCCAGTATTAGTAACACTGCTCTAGTTTCAAATTCTGGTACAAAATATTTTACGACCATCTCATATTTTTTCAAACATGTAATATAAATATATTTTAATAAAATATTGATTGCTTTGACTTTCTACTGGAAACTGCACTCTCATCTACATTACAATACTTTTTGAATATGGTGTTTTATGCTTATTCATATCACTGAGTCAAATTTCTCCTTAAGAAAACTTAGAATAAAATTTTCACAATAATACGAGTTAGCATTTTAAAATCACATATTTATTTCACAGTTAACTTTAGGAGTTCCTAGAAATAATTGCTATTTTTGAAGACTGTATACATTATTTTATTTGTATGCCAAGTTTAAAATCAAATTCCTTATTCTCAGATTGAAGTGAATTTCAGCTTTTTATTTGAAGGAAACCATCATTGCCTGATTTTCCTCATCTGGTTTCATCTAATTCTTTTAATATCCATAGTTAGAACTAAAAATGTTAGAAGATTTTGTTTCTCAATGAATTTCTATAATCACTCTCCAGAAACTTCTTTTGTTTTGTTCATATTTTTTCCCTGAGAGAACTGCGTTCACAGTGATTAAACTTATTCAAGGAAATGAAAACCTGGAGAAATGATGTGAAAAACTGAGACGAAGGCCATTCTAGATGGCCTTCGTATTGAATAGCAAACTTATGAAATGGCATTTTCTTTTTCTCAACTGTACATTCATAAATACCTGCTCTCTGCATACATATTTTCAAACATTTTGTGCTAATAAAGATTGGCCAGACCAGAACATATGTAAGTGGTTTTAGCCTTACAAACTTGAATTCCTTCATAAAACCTTCAGGAAGGAAAAATAAATGACAAGTGAGTTTGCACCCTCTAAAAAGATGATCAAATCCACATAAGCAAATAGTAATAATATTGACTATATGATATATTATCTGCACAATATGCTGGTGACTATATAACACTTAACAAATAGGTCCAGTTTCAAGACTCTTATGATCAAAATAAAATAATGTAAATAAGCATTAGCACCAGTAAATACCAAGGCAATGCCCTGATATAAATTATGTAAATATTGATGAATATTTAATGTAGAAATTTTGACATCTACAAAATATCCTCTAATTAATAGAATGTGGGAGTTTCCATTGTGGCTCAGCAGTAAAGAACCTGACTAGTGTCCACAAGAACCCGGGTTCGATCCCTGGCCTTGCTCAAGGGATTAAGGATCCTGCGTTTCTGTGGCTGTGGTGTGGGCCAGCAGCTATAGCTCCGATTTGATCCCTAGCCTAGGAACTTCCACATGCCACAGGCGCGGCCTTAAGAAGCAAAAACATAAAAAAATAAAAAAAATAAAAATAAAAGAATGTGATGGGCAGAATCTTGAACAAGCTTTAAAAGCAAAAGACCAGTCCTCTGAAAATATTAGTAAAGTCGTCTATATTAACATGACACATGCTGATGACCACTATGAAACATTCCAGGAGAGCAACAGGGTCCACATTGTCAGCGTTTATGTACAGCAAATTACAATCGTTTCCTGCCCCACCTCCAATAGAGGCACAATATCCATTGCCAACCAATAATGCTCTGCAATTGCTCAACCTCAACTTGAAAGAACAATTTCTGCTCTGTGTTCAGTGGTGACAAGATGGCCAAAGATTTGACTAGAGACTCGATAGACATGACTATTCAGTTATACTGGGGATGCAATATGTATTCTGCTGCATATAGCAAGTGGGGTAGAGAAGTGAGGTTCTAGCAAATAAGCCTGTCTTTAAGGTGGGGAGAACACAGAAAGGGATGGAGAAAAATGGCATTTAAAGCCACTCCGCCTATTGTCATCAGTTTGGCTGGCACATTTTCTAAACTGTTTTCCAGTTGAATTTTCAAAATGTTTCTAAGAGAAAGAACCTCACATTTTAATATGTCAATCTGAAACGTGACATTTTGCTTTTCAGTTGTATTTAAAGAGCATCCAATCAGCTGTTATTTGGGGGAATTCTTGTATTCTTATGGGCTCCCTTTCTCCCCCTCTCTCTCCCTCCATATCAATCCCCACCATAAAGTATCTACATCTGTTACTTTCTAGAAACCTCTTACATATTCCAGTCATTTTTGTTAGGCTTTTGTGTTTCTTAGTTGCCACAATTTCCCCCTTCTTTCAGCCACAACCCCAGGCACTTCCTACTAGAGAACGACACCAAACAACATGTCAAGAGCCTTTCAAAATTGCTGCCAGATTTCAGTGACATTCTTAGAGCATATGGAGTGCTGATGTGCTGAAAACAAGGCAGAGAGCTACCTGATGCTTAATGCGTCAGGAAGTTCCAGTCTGGTGGAAGGCTCTGGTTCAGATTTGCAACGTAAACAGGACTTAAACTGGTTTTTAACAAAGCAGCTAAGGAAAGTTACCAAAAATGTCTTTTTCAATCAGTTGTAACCCACCCTTCAAATTCTGCCAATAATGAAAGAAATATTCAGATAAAAAACTGAAATGATCCCTAAATGTTCCTGGTCAATAAAATAATTTATTATATTTGAAGTATGTTATGTGTTATCTTAGTTTAAGACAATGTCACATAAGAGTTGAATGTTGCTCCTCTGTCACAGGAGGCAAATTTCTTACTGAATATGAAATTCATTGTGAAGAGAAAAATAAATAGGAGGTGGAAAATTCAGTAAATAGCACTTCAGGTAAATATTCAGTGAGATGATCATGTGCTTTATTGGGATACAATTTTTCACTTGTTAATTGGTAATTTTAACACTATACATAGAATTTATGTAAAAATATATGTGGATAAATATCCATATATACATGTGTATATGTGTGTATATGTATCACTATACCAGGTTTTTCTTATTATATTGGGAAATTACCATAATATTGAGTTTAGAATTACATAGTATGCAACATTTGGGGGCAAATATTGTTATTGCATGGTTTCCAGATGGAGGTAAATTTATACCATTGGTTCTATATTTCCTAAATAAACTTTCATCTCTTTTATGATGAAAAGAACATAAAGATTGGAAAATAATAATATTAGAGAATGACAGTGCCTACAACTGATCCTTGCAACACAGTTTTGTTGTAGATTTAAAGTAATAACCCTTCAAAGAGATCACTCTACTCCCATATTCAATTTTTACCTTTAAAGCTATTTCTGTCAGCCTTTTGTGTATAAATATATTTTGGACAAAGAGAAAAAATAGATCACCTTAATGGGCACTGAGTCTTTGAATAAGTTCAGAAAATTTATGAAGTCTTGGTTTTCACAAAATGAGCAATAATAAACTATATTTCACAGGGGTTTCTTGTGAAGTAAATAAGATAATGCATATGCATGTGTAGTGCAATGCCTGACATGAGGTAAAGAAGTGCTCAGCAAATTTGTTATCAATTTTATTTAAAATGTTGCTATTTTTCATTGACATAGTTTTATCTTACATATTTGAAATAAAGTTTTCAGCTTTTCTATGGTGAACAATAATTGGAACAATAATTGGAACTTTAGATTCTCTCTTTCATGTTGGATTACCCTTAGATCTTATTTGCAGGTCTTCTATGGCATCTCCTAGATGGATCCATGCCGGTCCCTAATTCATTCCGAATACTTCACAAGCCAAAATACACCTCCCTTTAGGCATCCTTTTCAGACCTGCAGTGGGGCTCATACCTTTTGAATCTATTCCCCACCAATTTTTCATACAATCCTTTTCTTCAAGAATTTGCCTATTATTCTCCATACTAGGATGCAACTATTGCCAAGTAGATATTTAAAACACTTAAGGAAAAAAATGTTACCATCATATGTAGGTTGCTCTAGCACAGAAAAACATAAACGTGTTAACAATATAATTTGTGATCCACTATATAATGATATATAATGATACCACTATATATCTTGACCAGAAAAATATTTGAAAAGAAAAAAAAATGAAAATAAGCTGTACTGATAAAGCACTTTTTTTTTTTTGGTCTTTTTGCCTTTTCTAGGGCCGCTCCCGCAGCATATGGAGGTTCCCAGGCTAGGGGTCTAATCCGAGCTGTAGCTGCCAGCCTACGCCAGAGCCACAGCAATGCATGATCTGAGCTGCGTTTGCGACCTACACCACAGCTCACGGCAATGCCAGATCATTAACCCACTGAGCAAGGCCAGGGATCGAACTCGCAACCTCATGGTTCCCAGTCGGATTCGTTAACCACTGCGCCGCGACGGGAACTCCTGATAAAGCACATTCTAAACAAAATATTAGTGATAAAGCAGAGTATATTAACAGATTAATACCTCATTGGGAATATATTTCATTTAGGAAATGGAAAAAATGATTTTAGGATATTGTTAAATAATTTATTACCTAAACAAGTAAAAAATAACTATATATATATATACATGTATATATATAGTTATTTCAAAGGAATGAAAATTGGAGTTCTTTTTGTGGCTCAGTGGCAACAAACCTGACTAGCACCCATGAGGACATGGGTTCTATCCCTGGCCCTCTTCAGTGGGTTGATGATCCCATGTTTCATTAAACTGTGGTATAGGTTGCAGACTACATGGCTCGAGTACTGAGTTGCTGTGGCTGTGGCATAGGCCAGAAGCTGCAGCCCTGACTCAGCCCCTAGCCTGGGAACTTCCACGTGCCCTGGGTGCAGGTGCACCCCCACCCCCCAAAAAAGGGAATGAAAATCCATTCCAATTTTTTTTTTTTTTGGTCTTTTTGCTATTTCTTGGGCCGCTCCCGCGGCATAAGGAGATTCCCAGGCTAGGGGTCCAGTCGGAGCTGTAGCCACCGGCCTACGCCAGAGCCACAGCAACACGGGATCTGAGCCATGTCTGCAACCTACACCACAGCTCATGGCAACGCCGGATCGTTAACCCGCTGAGCAAGGGCAGGGACCGAACCTGCAACCTCATGGTTCCTAGTCGGATTCGTTAACCACTGCACCACGACGGGAACTCCCCATTCCAAATTTTAAAAATTTTAAATAATGCAAATATTGCCTACACCTACATCAGGACTACAAAGACATTTTCTTGACAGGAAGAAGGATAATAATTCCAAACTAACACGTCAACACATCATACATAGTCAAAGAGCTGGGAAGGGATGAGGTGGTGAGGCAAGAAGCATTCCATTTAGGAACAAAGGATGAACGCCCATTGTCAATTCTTTTATTTATTTATTTATTTTTAAATTTTTTTTTGTCTTTTTGCCTTTTCTAGGGCCGCTTCCCGCGGCATATGGAGATTCCCAGGCTAGGGGTCCAATCGGAGCTGTAGCTACCGGCATGCGCCAGAGCCACAGCAATGTGGGATCTGAGCGGCATCTGCAACTGACACCACAGCTCACAGCAACGCCAGATCCTTAACCCACTGAGCAAGGCCAGGGATCGAACCTGCAACCTCGTGGTTCCTAGTCGGATTCGTTAACCACTGTGCCACGACGGGAACTACTCCCATTGTCAATTCTTATAACTGCAACATGACATGTAAACTAATGAGTAATATAGGCAGTGTAAAGGAGAAGAATTTTTTCATTATGTATATAAATTTTATTCATCTATTTGGAATACTCAGGATAATCAAAAATAAATATACATAATTAAATATATAAATAAAATATGTAAATATGTAAATGTATTATAAATATATAAATAATACATATTAATATATATAACTGTAATATAATTAAATTAACAAGAGAATTCAATAGGAAAACTGACATCTAAAAAACAAAGGAAAAGACAGTAGTTTTTCTAAGCAAGTCAGGGTGCACCATGGTGAAAAATCCCATTCATTCCTACTAATAAGGATAGAGCATATTGGATGAAAAACAACAGGAATTACTTATATGAAAAACTACAAATATTTTCTTGGCATATAAAATATAATGACTGAATGAATAGAGATAAGAAACCATGCATAAGAATTGGTAAGGCACAATAACAGTGATCTATCCATTTGTTCCAAATTACTGCGTCTTTTTTCTTCTCTTTGACATAGAGCAAGGTTGGGGTAGGAAAACCCTGGCTTCCCAACCAATCTCCTATCAGTATCTTCCTTCAGCCAAATCTGCCAAAAGAAACCAGAGTCTGCAGGCAGGTGTACACCCACAGGTCATATCCTTCAAGGGAAAGGAGGAGGTACAGCTGAGAGCAAACAAACAATTAACTACACATTCATTTCATCACTCGCCCTTTGCTATCTTTATGCTATAGCCATATTTAAATCCTACAAGACTAGTTTATGTTCTTTCTTAGCATGATGAAACTGTAAATAAAGCAATGATGCTCTCAGAATCTTGCAAAAACGGGGTATGCATCCCACCACTCACCAGATCCTCTTCTGGGGATGTTAATTTGTCTTCAGCCAAGATCCCACTTGGATATACTGTGATCTAAAACCTGATTTTGAAACGGAATTCGCCATCATTATTCATCATTCTTAAAATAGTAGAGGAAGTAGAAAAAAAAGGAAAAATGTAGAAAAAGGGGAAAAAGTAGAAAAAAATGGAAGGGTTGGTTAATATCTACACATACATACTTACAAAGTATTCCTGCTACAAGAACAATAAAGATTTGATTGTTTACCTCTTTCTGTCCTGCAGTTTGACATAAGAATTAATTTTAAATTTTACCAAAATTACAGTTTTGTAAGTTACTTACAGATGTAAGTTCCCAAGAAAAACATTAATTCTCAAAAATTTTAATTTGATGTTTAATGATGGATCATCTAAGTATTTTAAAAATATTTATAGAATTTATAATGCTGATAAAGTTTATTGGTGATGACTTCTTTCTAGATTAGCCTTGGCAGCTGTTTAATAATTTTATTAGTGTTTTCAAAGTCTTTTTTATTCCCTCTTTTGGAAAATGATTTCTACTTCATTAATGTTTACTCTAATGTTATTACTTATTTTCTTCTTTAAGTTTTGGTTTACATTCTGACTTCTTGAAATAAGTAAGATAATTTATTTTCAGCTTCATTTTTTCTAATATATGCATTCACAGTGACTTTGTATACTTTGTAATAGCATCTTAAAGCTTCATATGAAATATTTTCCTTATCATTTAGATCATTTTTATTTCTATTTGTATTTCTTATTTGATGAATGCATATTACCTAATTTCTAAAACTTTGAGAGTTTTCTTAATGCTGTTGGCCACTGATGTCTAGTTTAATTATATTGTTATTGGAGAACATAGCTTATATAGTTTCTTTCCACTGACTTTAGTTGTTTTATCAGTGCACCATATGATCAATTTCAGTAAATGTTCCACATACACTGATCTATAGCATGTTATTTTTGTGATATGGTGTTTTATTATTTATTTATTTATTTATTTTACTTCTTAGGGCTGCACCTGTGGCATATGGAAGTTCCCAGGCTAGGGGTTGAAATGGAGCTGCAGCTGCCAACCTGTATCACAGCTCATGGCAGCACTGTATCCTTAACCCACTGAAAGAGGCCAGGGATGGAACCTGAATCCTCCTGGATACTAGTTGTGTTCATAACTTGC
Organism: Phacochoerus africanus; assembly: GCF_016906955.1. Lineage (NCBI taxonomy): Eukaryota > Metazoa > Chordata > Mammalia > Artiodactyla > Suidae > Phacochoerus > Phacochoerus africanus. The sequence continues at coordinate 54,656,526 of NC_062548.1, read as the reverse complement.
TGAGTTGCAGGTGGAACTCCCTGCTGTTTTAAATATTATCGGTTAGGTAACATTTGTTGATAACACTGTTCACATTTCTGCTTACTAGCTTTTGTCGCTCATTGTATTACTCAGAAAGATTTGCTGAAATAACTCGCTATGTAGTTTTTGCCTTTATCTCCTTTGATTTTAGCAATTTTTGCTTTCTATACTTTGATATGTACTTAATTATATACGATTTTAGAATAAATTCATCTTGAGTATTGAAATTTAAATAATTATTAAGCATCTCACTTTATACTTGATGATTATGTCTTAAATTATATTTGTTTGAATTTAGAATATCTACAAAAGTTCTCTTTATCTCTCTCCCTAGATGAATGACCAATTTTTCTTTATGTGAAAATCATTTGAAATTTGAAAATACTTTCACCTCTGAAAAATATTTTTGCTGACTATATAATTCATCTCATCAGTTTCAGTATAATTCTTAGTTCTTCTCAAACTGCTTTTGTTCTTTTTCCTATTTCCTCTTCTTCCTCTTCTTTTGGGACTGCAACTGTATTTCCCACATGTTAAGCTAATTTCTGTGTTTTCTGTCATTTTTTTCTTTGTGATTTTATCCCAGTTTTCATTGTATCTGTTTTATAGTTGTTTTTAGAGCTGCACTGAGCTATATTGAATCAGTCATTAAATGCATTGTTTGTTATTCCCAGTTACCATATATATATTTTACTCTGTTCATGTATATACTTAGTTCTTTAACACAAGATGCATTTATTAGCTCTCAGTTCTGTAGGTTGAAACTCCAGGTGGTTTTGATTGGATTCTCTGCTTAGGGTCTCATCGGGTCAAAATCAAGGTGTTGGCCATACTGAGCTCTCATCCGGAGGCTCTGGAGAAGAATCTGATTCCAAATTCATCCAGGTTTTGAGTTCAGTTGCTTGCAGTTGGAGGACAGAGGTCCCCATTTTCTTTCTGGCCATCAGATGGGGGCTTTCAGTTCTTAAGTCACCCACATTCTTTGACATGTGACCCCTCTAATCCTTGGAGCCAGGTACAGCAAGCTGAATCCACATCATGCTTTGAAGGTCTATCTTCCTCTCCTGCCATTGACCAAAGAAAGCTCTCCATTTTTAAACTTTCCATTATAATTAGACTTGTTCCATCTCAATAATTTTCTTAAGATCAACAAATTGGTCATGTTCATTTTATCCCTTTGCCATGCAACCCAACATAATCACAGGAATTATGCAAGGTGAGAAATGTCATGGAGCCCTCTAGAATTCTGCCTACCACAGTTCATTCTAGATTTAGACTCTCCATTTGATTTTTTTCTATTTTTGCCCAATTTTTCCAACTTTTGTTTTATGTCTTAAATGTATTTATTAATCAGAGACATTTCGAGAATGAGACTGATTATTCCAAAATGGGGACTATTTTATACATCTGTCTCTATTGCTTCACTTTTTCCTCCCATACTTGTTTTTTTTTTTTTTTTTTAAACTATGGAATGGTTGTCATTGTGTATGAAAAATGGTAGGGTTAGTATGAGACACTAAATGACTTTATCTTCCTTCACAGAGGATTTTTTTTTTTAATTTTAGCAGACATTCCAGCTAGCAAAAAGTCATCTGAGATAGAGATGATGTGACAAAAGTTTTAAATTTTTGAAAGGACTGCTCTAGTTTATCTAATTCATTTTTTAGAATTACAACGTACACCCTGTGATACTTATCCACCAATTCCTACTTGGTGAGACCTGAGATTCAAATCTGGTCCCTTTGTTTAGAGACTGCTCAGGGTCCTATTCTGCTTTCCCCGTGGCTCTTAAACTATCTTCTGCTTAGCTTTTCCATCTCTTATCTACAGTTTTAGAATTATTAAATGCATCCAGGTGTAAAGTGTTACAAAATATTAGGCTCTGCTTGCCTGGCTTATCTTCTCTTCTTGATTTTAGTGTCTCTAGTTCTTACTGGTTTGATAGTTATCTCCTGTCTCAAACAGTTGGGCTTAAATACAACCAGATTATCTAGCTGATTTTATTCTAGTTAATATTAATAGGTATAATTTACAAGCGAGGAATTATACACATTTTAAGTGATAAGATCAATGAGATTTGACAAGTGAATATACCCAATGTAATCATCACATCAAGAGGCAGAGTTTTCATATCACCCCAAAAGATGCCCTTGTGACAATTCTCAGTCTTGCCTCACTCTCCACCCCAGAATGCCATTGATCAACTGGCCATCACCTTGGACCTGTCTTTCCAGATTTTCATATAAGTGGCATTATGCAATATGATTTCATTTTGCCTTTGTTGTTCTGACTTCTTATTTCAATGTAACTTTTTTTGGAAACTCATTCATCTTACTACACATACCAAAACCTGTTTCCTTTACTGAGTATTATTTTATTATATGAAAGAGCTTATGCATTTACCTAGTGACAAATATATGTGTTCTACTAAGTTTTTAATATTATGGATTACATTGTTTTAAATATTTTTGTACAAGGTTGTCTGTACATATGTTTTACTTTATCTTGAGTGAGTAGCTATGAGTGGTGGTACTGGGCCTTAACATAAGTGTGTATTTAGCATAAGAGAAATGCTAAGCTGATTATCAAATAGTTCTATCATTTTATATTCGAGCCGAAACGTCTGAAAGTTACAGTTGCTCTATATCCTTGCCAACTCTTACTATTGTCAGTATCTTAAATCATACCATTCTAGTAAGTGTACAATGACAGCTCATTGTGGCTTTAGCTTGCATTTCTCTTAAGAATAAAGATGTCCAGCATTTTTCCATGCTTGTTGGTCATTTGCATACATTCTTTGCAGCAATATATGTGTAAATCTCTGCCATATTTAACTGGGCTTTTATCCAAATTTGAGCTGTAATGATTCTTGGAACATTCTAGATAAATATATTTTCCTTTTTGGAGAAAATATAATATTTTCTCCCGGGGAGTGTCCTTTTTTTATTATTTCATTTTAATGATGCGTTTTGAAAGGAAATTTTTAGTATTTTGATAAAGTAGAGTTTATCAATTTTTCCTTGTGCTTTATGTCTACTATTAATAAAATATTGCCTACTTAAAGTTTCCAGAGATATTCTCTCATCTTTTCTTCAGAATTTTTCTAGTTTTACATTGTCCATTTGGAACTATAAACCATTTCAAATTAACTTTCATGTAGGGTGTGTGGTAATAGTTGGAGCTGTTTTTTCCAAGGATACATTGAATTATCCAGCACCACTGATTGAAAGATAATTGTTTTTCCTCATTGAATTATGTTGGCATCACTATCAAAAATGACTATATATGTGGAACTATCTCAAGACTCAATTCTATTCATTGATATTTATATCTATTCTTATACCAATACCACATACCATTGATTACCTCAGCTTTTATTAGTCTTGATTAAGTAGTGTCAGTCTTCCATTTTGTTTGTTTTCAGAATTATGTTAGCTATTCTAAATCCCTTGCATTCCCAGGTTAAGTTATAGAATCAGCTTGTCAATTTATTTCTCCCCCCTCCAAGAAAAAAAAAAAAGCCGTATGACATTTTAATAGAAATTGTGTTGATTTATGAATAAATTTTAGGAGAATTGTCACTAGATGGTGTTAATTCTCCTAATCAATGAATTTTACATATCACTCCAATATTTAGATCTTCTTTTCAGTGTTTTGTACTTTTCACTGTGCAATTATTTGTTTATGGCACCTGTCTGCTAGTTTTCCCCTGACAGCTTGTACTAAAACAGTACCCTATTCACTATGTCATTACACTATTTTGTATTTTTTCATAGCACTTATGATTGTGTCTGCCATCATGTCATATACCAATTTGTTCATTTTTCACTGCCCTCATCACTTAAGGAAAGCAAGATCATGATGCCAATGGAGCTAGTACTTTCTTTGTTACTGCTCTATCACCAGTGCATGGTTCATATTTGACACTGAACAAATATGCATCAAAGAAATGAAATAGAAGTATTCTCACTCTCGACATATCGCACTGTGTCTGTCTACAGGAAAACTGCCTGATTCTGTACCTTGTGTCCCAGAATTTTTCTTTCCTATTTTTCTTCCTATTTATTTTTTATTTTTTCTTTCCCATTTCCTCTTGGTTCTCTCATTTCTGCCTTACACCTGCATGTCTATGATCCATCATTTCTTCCATCTTTTTTTTTTTTTCCATCCTGTCCTTTTAGGGCTGCACTGTGGCTTATGGAGGTTCCCAAGCTAGGTGTCAAGTCAGAGCTATTGCTGCCGGCCTACACCACAGTCATAGCAACACCAGATCCAAGCCACATCTGCATCCTACAACTGCAGCCCACAGCAATCCCGGATCCTTAACCCACTGAGTGAGGCCAAGGATCATTCTCATGGACACTAGTCAGATTCGTTTCCACTGAGCCACAGCGGGAACTCCCTCATTTCTTCCATCTTGATTGGACTTTCCTTAACAAATATTTCCAGAAAATGGGGTTTCCCAGGGAGCATTTCTCTAAATTTTTCTCATAAAGTCGGGTTCCATTTATTTTTATCACTGAAGAGTAGGGAAAATAGGGTTTGATTTCCGTTATTCAGATTCCTTCCAGGGAGTTCCCATTGTAGCACAGCAGAAATGAATCCAACTAGGAACCATGAGGATGTGGGTTCAATCCCTGGCCTCACTCAGTAGGTTAAGGATCTGGGGTTGCCACGAGCTGTGGTGTAGGTTGCAGACACGGCTCGGATCCTGTGTTGCTGTGGCTGTGGTGTAGGCCAGCGGCTACAACTCCGACTCAACCCCTAGCCTGGGAACTTCCATATGCCACAAGTGCCGCCCTAAAAAGCAAAATAAATAAATAAATAAATAAAAAATAAAAAGATTCCTTCCAATTATTTATTATATATATCCACATTTGTTTTCTACAAGAATGAATTGGAATGGTTGGCTTTTTAGTGTGTGTTAAAAGATGTCTTTTTCTCACTTTTTCTCACTTTTCTCACTTTTTCTCACGGTGAGGTCCACAGTGTTCACCTCTTTTAGAGACAGTGGGATATAGACACACTGGAGGTGGACACTCTGTGACAGAGTCTTCGCTCAGCTAACATCTAGCACCTTGGTCATCTTGTGCCTTACTTCTTTCAAACTGTTACCAAAGTATCTGACTCAGTTTATTCCAATGAATCTAATGCAATACATTAGTTTTATGTATGTGCCCCCCCCCCACACACACACTTAAAGCAGTGTCTGATATGTCTCCAGAACTTTCAGTTCAATATCACAATTTCAAGGACATATATCTTTAATAAGTTAAAAGAAATATATTAAAAGCAAATAAAACTTTAATTGGAGAATTTTTGCTGTTAATTTAGGTCATATGGTAAATACAAGATAGCCCTTCATAAAAAGTTATCTATAACATGAATAAAAATACATTTAAAGATAATTTTTTTTTTTGTCTTCTTGCCTTTTCTAGGGCTGCTCCCGTGTCACATGGAGATTCCTAGGCTAGGGGTCTAATCGGAGCTATAGCTGCCGGCCTATGCCAAAGTCACAGCAACTCGGGATCTGAGCCACGTCTGCAACCTACACCACAGCTCACAGCAACACTAGATCCTTAACCCACTGAGCAAGGCCAGGGATCGAACCTGTAACCTTATGGTTCCTAGTTGGATTCGTTAACCACTGAGCCACGACGGGAACCCCAAGATAATTCTAATTTATCATTTTAACTCCTAATATAAGATTATGTAAATAATAGAAGTAATTTTTAATAACGTTTTAATTTACTTTTCATATTGCTAATTGATTTTACTTACACTAGACGCAAAAATCTATCCAGACAACGCTTTGCTTAGAAAATGTGGTATGATAAATTTGGTCAATTTTGAAAATATTTTTGAAAGCCACAAAAATATCCCAGGATTAACTTCCACTTTTGTTTTTAACCAGAGACCTATTCCTCAAAAGAAAAAGTTAAAATAAAATGTAAATTACTAGTATTTTTATTCCTGCAATATATAAAATGCAATAGGTAAGATAATAAAATATAGAATTTAGTCATCTAATAAAGAAGTAACTCAATGACTAGGACCTAGTTTTCTATGTGCATACTTTGGACTTCTACTGAAGAGATTTAGAATAAATGTGAAAGGATTTTTTCTTTGCTCCTAAGCTCAGTAATGTCGTCCATGGATTTGTAAAACTGGTAATACTATGGAGAAAGCATGAAGAACCAAGGAAATATGTCTGACTTGTATTGTATTGTATTGTATCGTATCTTCTTCTTAAGCTGTATTTCCTTTCTTGTATAGAAACTGAGTTGAAATAATGGTTCTACAATGTCTTTCTATGTTAAATTTTTCATTAAGAAAGGTTTTTGGAAGGGCTTCCATTATTTCACACACCCACCAAACATGAATTGAGAACTAGAATGTAAACTCTGCCAGGGCAAGCATTTTTCTTTATTTTGTTCATTTTTATATTCCCAAAGCCCAGCACAGATGTTGACATACGAAAAAAAATACTCAATAAATATTCGTTGAATGAAGGATGAGGGAATTGACTTAATAAAATTCAAATATGAAATATTAAGTAAGAAAAATAACTAAATAAATATTACTATTATCATGGGGCCCTCATGATGTAAAAATTTGGAGACCATTGACTTCTGGTCAAAAGAATTATAGGAATTTTATGGATCTCTGGAAAATCATGTCTTCTTAGTTAGATACACATTACTTCTATGTATTTTCTTGAAGAAGAAAATTTTGTACATATGATCTTGCATATTTATTTTCTTAGTAGCTAAAAATAAATATACCCTTCTGGCATTTGACAAATACTATCAAAATGAATAAATTGGGAATTAATCACATGTGGTCATTAGGGCTTCATGTTTGCTCATCTATTTTGAGACTGAAATCAATCAAATGAACTAGCCTCTGTGCAAAATGTCAGTTGATTCTGGGCTTGCAAACAATAAAGCTAATAAAATTACTTTTATTGAGCTTGGATATTATTAAATTAATAAAATACATTGGGAAGGGTTTTTAAAAATCAATTTTATTTCTGTACTCATTTTTAAACTAAATAAAATTAACTTCAGGTTTTGCTCTTATTCTTTTGTTTCCCTGTTTGTATAGTTGTTCACCTTGATACATTGATATTCTTACTGCTTGATCTATTGCAATAACCTTTTAACAGGTTTCCCAGTCTTGAATGTCTTATCCATTCAATTTATCTCAAACAGATGGCTCTACCTCTGTCTCCTCTCATCAAAAACCTGCAGGGACTCCCCATTACAAAAAGAACAAAGTCCAAATTCCTCTCCCTTCAAGAAATGATCCCTGCTGCTTCTACCTGCCTCCTAAATATATTTCAAACACAGGCATCTCTCTCTCCATCATTACCGCCAACACCTTTGTTCAATCTTCCTCCTAACAGACATCTCCATAACTCAGCTCTGTTCCTGGTATCCTCTACTTAGGGCATATGGACACTTGAGTTAGTTTTAAATTAAACCTGACCACATCTTCACAACCCTACCCTGCTTATTACAGTTGCTAGAGTATTTGTCTGCTGTTAGATCGACTCCCAACCTTTTCTGTGCTGATCTTTGTCACAGGGAACTATTTCCTAGGCTTCTTTCCTCCTGGTTGCTTTCACAGTAGGTTGTGAAAATGGAAATGTGATTTCAGCTTGCATCCAATAGTCGCTTCCTGTGTGGCTCAGTTACCACCAGGAATGCCAGCCATGGCTTTCTCTGTCATGCTGCCTGTTCCCTGTTACCCCTTCAGCCTAATGGTAAGTAGTGCTTCCAGCTGTACCAAACCTATAGGCTGCCTCACTATCCCCTTTATGCCTTCCTCACCCTTCTTTAATATCTTCCTCAGTTTGAAGCATCTGCAGTGGTTCCTTGTTTTTGTTTTTGTTTTTTTCTTTTTTTCTGACTGAGACCTGATTAACACATGCATCTTCCCATTATACTTGGGATGAAGTTCATTGGCCTTTACCATAGCCTGGGAGGCCCTCTGTATAACTGGTTTCTTGCTGACATCAGTGGCCTCATCTCTCTACTCCCGTTTTCACTAACTGCAAATTCACTACAGTAATACCTTATTCCTGCTGCTTGGGATCACCCTTGCTTCTGCTGAGTACAGAAATATCCTACTCATCTTTTAATTCTAGAGGGGAATACAATTCTTTATGGAAACCTTCACTGACCTACTCAAACTGTTTTGTTTTTTTTTTTTCTTCTGTACCTTAAGTTGCTGTCAACTATTTGATTGTGTAATGATTTGGTTAAATTACCATGTTCCCTACTAAAGCCTCAAAGTACTAGGGATTGCATGCAGACCAAGAGACCAACAGTGATATACAGATGACCCTTAACAAACATGTGCTGAGCTTACTTCCAAAATCCGCATTTGTACAGTTTTAAAAATTGCTGAGTACCAGGTAGATGGATACAGAGATTCATATTCTCGTATAGAAGCAAAAGACGTAGAACAGCAATAAGTAATGTGATAAGTGTTACGGGGGGTATAAATACAGAGTGACATTACAACACCATAGAGATGACTCTAACATAGATTGAGGGAAGGAAGTTTGTATCAAAAATCCAGAAATAGCAAAATATAAACTATGAAATCAGTAAGTAGTATTTAGTAAGTGTTTATTGTGCATGTAAGAACAGTTCATAGAGAGTTCCCATCGTGGCTCAGTGGTTAACAAATCCAACTGGGAACCATGAGGTTGCAGGTTTGATCCCTGGCCTTCCTCAGTGGGTTAAGGATCTGGCGTTGCCGTGAGCTATGGTGTAGGTTGCAGATGCGGCTCAGATCCCGAGTTGCTGTGGTTCTGGCATAGGCCGGTCACTACAGCTTGGATTAGACCCCTAGCCTGGGAACCTCCATATGCTGCAGGAGCGGCCCTAGAAAAGGCAAAAAAAAAAAAAAAAAAAAAACAGTTCATAACCTGAGAGCTTCTAAATTCAAAGACTGATATGATGTTCAGGGGCACGAAGTTACAGGATAAAGTGAAAATGAGGAAGTTGTTACAATGACAGGTTATTACAAGGAGGATTTCCAGGTTTCAGGTGGTTGGTTAAAAGTCATTATCTCATATCATTTTTAGGAAGATGACTTAAGCTTCTTTCCTGATTGCCAGAGGCATTTACAAAAAATTACGTAAGTTTCATCTACGATCATGACATAAGCTAGATTTAGTTCTGCTTACATGGCTTAAGTGGTTGGGTCTGCTCAGGGAATTCTAAGGCCACTTTCCCATTTTGTATTTAATTTTAGTGCTGGGATTGTCAGAACGGCGAACGTTATACCAGCGAACTTTGAGAGAAAAATATTTAAACCAGGAAGTCTTATTTGTAAATGCACCCAAGAATCCAGGTGTATTAAAAAGCTCCAATGCCCATCCCTTATCCCCGAGTAAATAAATTAGCAATTATTGTGTAAGTCCTTGTGTTTTTGTTTTTGTTTCTTTTTTTTAAAAATTCTATTATGGAGCCAGAGTTGGAAATAAATAATAAGCTAAAGAAAAAAACACTGAAATTTTTTAAGCAGGAAAAGAGAGATCTGATTAAGGGAGAAAGATTCCTCTGCTAACTGCACCAAGAATATATTATCTGGCGAGACTGAAGGCGACTGTAGTTCTATGTGCATACGATTTAGGAATTCCCGTGGTGCAGCAGAAAAGAATCCAACTAGGAACCATGAGGTTGCGGGTTAGATCCCTGGACTTGCTCAGTGGGTTAAGGATCTGATGTTACTGTGAGCTGTGGTGTAGGTCACACACGCAGCTTGGATCTGGCATTGCTGTGGCTGTGGCGTAGGCTGGCAGCTACAGCTCCGATTAGACCCCTGGCCTGGGAACATCCATATGCCACAGGTGCAGCCCTAAAATGAAAAAAGAAAAAAAAATACAATTTGGAGCCTTACCTGTTGCAGGAAAAAAAAAAAGCTTGTGAGATACAGAAAAGGTATGTTTGCAAGGAGCTGCTTCTGAGCTTTACCATTCCTGCTCTAAAGCTAAATTCTAGTATCTTTAAGATGAAAGGAATTTAGTTCACAATATGCACCCAAAATTAAGAACAAAACAATCTTAGAGTGTTTAAACTACAGTCATCCTTATTTCAGAGTGTCCCAGCTTCAGAAGGATGAATTCTGAGGCTCTGTCTCCACCATAAACTCATCGCACTGAAGGCAATGAGGAAATAAGGTAACATGGTGATGTCACCCCTGAGCAAACACTTCCAGGCCAAAGGACATTGTGTTTTTGCATCTCATTTTACTCTGTGCCATCATTTCACAGATGAAATGGTCAACCATGGAAAGGAGTGGGGGCGGCTTGAACAGCTATCCTTCTCATTTCTTCTGGAGCTCGACAAGAATAAGTTTCTGAGGGTGAAAAGGCAAAACATAAGCCCTATTTTATAAGGCAAAAACAATTTTGTATCCCCCTCTGCCTCTGTGCCTCAAGGCTAGGAAGTCTTAACTCCCTCTTACTGTCCTTGATTGTGGCTGAGAATCCTGCTCAGATGTTGACAGGCTCAGAGGACAGGACCAGAGCCCCCAGGGGTTTTCAACCTAGAGACTCAGCCAGGTCCACCTGCTGAATTAGACTGAATAGGCCACCCTGAGCAGTGACTTTGCCTCCACCCCCTGTAGGAGACAATCAAGCACACAGCATATTTGGCCTCACGAGTGCCCTTCTCTCTCTGTGCCCCATGTGGCCAGTTGCTTTGAGTGCCTCTCGTTCCAGCTCAAACATCAGTTAAGCTGAGGTTCCTCAATTGGCCCCAGGTAGCTGGGTGTGCAGGATGTTTTAGTTGGGACTAATCTCTGGTTCCCATATGGGGACAAGAGTATTATCACACTTCATCCCACTAAAAAAAGCCTGAGTGGGGAAGTAAGAGCTTTGCAGGTGTTCTCCCTAATGGACCCAAACACTGCAGCTTGTGTATACTTTTATTTGCAAAGTGTTTTTCTCTGTCTGCATGTTTAGAATAAGACTAGTGCAAAGCACTGCTGTTTAATTACTAGCAGGGCCAAAGGTTTCATTTTAATTCAAGATTATTTAAATAAAAACATTATTTATAAATGAAGTGCTGTTTTCTGTCCAAACATGTAAGAATGCTGCTTCTAGCTGAGATCCAATGCTGTTATGGAAGAATTAAATGTTGTTTTTGTGTTTGTGTTAGACTTTTTAAGAATTGGGATTTCTATTAAACCACTCATTATTTTAATCATGCTCAATTTTAAGATAAAATAAAACAGTGGAACACTCTTCTATGTAAGTATTCATTTACACCGATACCGATTATCTTAAATGCTAGCAAGATGTCAATATTATTGCTTTTCCATCTAGTTGATAAAATCATGTGCTTATCACCATAATCATGATCATGATTAAAACATACATTACCACCTTAGATTTACATATCACTTGGTACTTTTTGACACATATGTACATTCATCATTAAACAGCAAATATTTATTGAGAGCCTATTTTGTTCTGAGCACTGTACTTTAGGTGTCAGGGATTGCAGTCAATTTGAAAAAAGCTCCTGAATACTTACAAGACAATATCAACCTGTGATATTTTATCTGTTTACTTATCTATATCTGTCACTGTATACCGCCTCTTTACCTAAAGCATTAAGGCAGTTTACCAGATAATGTTATGAAAATTGTCACAACTTTTCTGGATTTATATCTTCATTCAGAACATTAAAAAATCCAATAAAATAATTTATAAGCCTATTCTTTCTCAAGTGTAGTGCTCTATGGCATATCATCATTATTTATAATACATAAAGAGCTTTTATGCTAGAGTTAGAAATTGAGTTCAAATTTTCTAGATGTGTAGGGCTTGTAAGGCAGAAAGCAAGTCTGAAAAAAGACCTGATTATGGTCACATTACATTGGAGCAAACAGTCTGGGAGGTGTTAAGGAACTTACCCCAAATCACTCAGCAAATTAAATCTAAACAGAGATATATATATAATTATTATATTATGTAATTACATATATATATATATATATATAGAGAGAGAGAGAGAGAGAGAGAGAGAGAGGGATTCCACATGCAAAGAGAATTGAACATTTCCTGGAACATAAACTAGATAAGTAATTTGTATGTGTTACAAGCTGTATAAAAATTTTTGAACTGATAGCAATTTTCAACCTTTTAAAAAATGGGTCAAAAAATTAATTACAATCCAGTCATTTATTCATTGATCACTGACTGAGACACAACCATAAATAAAAGACACCTATTTCTTCCTTCTATAACTTTGAATTCTCAATGAGAAGACTGACAAAATGAACAGAAAAAGAAATATTAATAATTTCAGGCTGGGGATATGTTGGGAGGAAATGAATGAAAGGCAAGCAATTACAGAGGAGCTGACTTTAGTTAGGCTGGTCAGGAAAGAGAGGAATCTAAGGAAGGACCTTGTAATCTGAGACCAAAGAGAAGACAAGGTACTGATTGCCTTTTGTGAAAGTGAGGAAAATACATGAGGAGGTAGAGTTGGCAGATGCAAAGATCCTGTGGCTGCAGAGTGCTCATCTGAGCTAAGAAAGTAAAGAAAGACTAGGCTGGATAGAACATACAGGTCTGTGCACATTTATCTATTTTGGTATTTATCAAAATGTTATAAAATTATGGTTTATATCTGTTTTACTCAAATTAGATTGAGTACCTTAAGAACAATGAAGCATAATGCCTCCATATATCAATAAATGATATTTATAAGAATAAAATAATCAGTGCTTTAGGTCTCAAGTGTACCATTTTGATAAATTAAACTGTGAAGCTTCAGAATTTTCTGGATGCAAACTATTGCCTTTGGAATGGATAAGCAATGAGATGCTGCTGTATAGCACTGGGAGCTATATCTAGTCACTTATGAAGGAGCATGATAATGTGAGAAAAAAGAATGTATATATGTACGTGTAACTGGGTCATCTTGCTGTATAGTAGAAAATTGACAGAACACTGTAAACCAGCCACAGTGGAAAAAACAAAAATCATTATAAGAATCTGAAAATTAAAAAAAGAATTATCTGAAAACACTATTTTATATTTTTTTGTAATTTAATTTTTGGAAAATAATTTTTAAAATTTTGCATTTTAAAATAAGGTTATTAGACATTTAAGAATCATAACCAGTATATACTCACACAGCTAAGAGGTAATTTTGAGAAGCAGAAAGAGAAAAAATTAAAAATAATTGGGTTATTATCAAACCCTAATCCATGCACAATGGTTGTGAACATTTATGTGTAACTTTACAGAATCTATGCATATGCATAGGTACATTAATATTATAATATATAATACATATTTGATATAGAAATATATTGTGAGCCTACTTTTACATCCATACATTTTTGTAATATCTTATGTTCATTTGAAAGATACCCTAAGCATATTTACATATATAGAAATCATAATTACTCTAAGATTTTTAAAATCAAAAAATCTGTCAAATTTTAAATTCCTTTTGTGTCATTTTTACTGAGATTATGTATTTTCCACATTAAGTTTTTTCTGTAGTAAAACATATTAAAAGTGTTGCAGTGCTGAAGCAATCATGTACTATTTGGATACCTGTTTATGGTGCATATATATATAGATATCTTCTACTTATGATTATATTTCAGAAAATCAAATATTGATCTGTATGAATCAAATACCACTTTAATAAATAAAGTTTAAAAAAATACAGAAATTTACTTCTAAAGTACTTTATTAAGAGTGTGGCATTACAGGCATTTGGAAGTACTTTTTATTTATTTATTTTTGTCTTTTTAGGGCCACACCTGTGGCATATGAAGGTTTCCAGGCTAGGGGTCAAATCAGAGCTACAGCTATCAGCCTACACCACAGCCACAGCAATGCCAGATCCGGGCCACATCTGCAATCTCCACCACAGTTCATGGCAACCCCAGATCCTTAACCCACTGAGTGAGGCCAGGTATCGAGCCTGCAACCTCATGGTTCCTAGGCGGATTCATTTCTGCTGTGCCACAATGGGAACTCCTGAAAGTACTTTTGAAGCCAAATTACTAATAAGTGCATTAAATAGAAAAGTTAGTACAAGACTTAGATCTCGGGGAGGACCCCAGGGGAGCTTGGTCAGCACTATTGTTACTGTTGTTTTACCTCTGACATCTTTGACTGTAGCTGTAAATGATCTTAAAAAGGGGCAGTTTTGACCCTATGATTATTTGTCTGCATTTGTAGGGTTCTGGGAATTTTTTTTTTTTTAAGTGAAGTCATAACCATCCTGCCTCTTCAGAAACAAAAAGCTGGAGAGGAAACACCTGGTAGGTAGCTACTGTGTTTTTTGTTTGTTTGTTTTTATTGCCACATACCCCCATGAGGGGATATGCACAAAGCATAATCATCTTGAATGAGTGAAAGGCAAACAAACAAACAAACAAAAAACCTCCTCAAAATACTCTCCTTTTAGTAACCATTCATCCATCCTATGATTGATCAAGGAAACATTTGTGGTTGACCAGATAACCAAGGTGAAGGAAAACTAATCAGTTGGAAAAAGCATTCACAAACAGGTAGTTGGTTAGGATGATTAACTGGAGCTTTCTTTCCTGATGATAACATTTTATTATGAAAAATATAGCAAAGATGGAGCACATTGAATCATTAACCTATGTTGGAAGACATGAGACTTAGGAAAGAATTGAAAACAAAGAAATTTGCAGATCTCTAAGTGTCCCCCCCACCCCCAGACAAAAATGGTGGATTATATGCCATCCTCTTGAAAGAGTAATTCATTCTTTTGCCTTTAAGTGCATGAAATTTTAGATATCTCCTCATGAGTTTGAGAAGTAGCAGTATTTTGTTGATTCTAAGGAAAATGTGTCTACAATTAATGAACGTGATAGTGGGACTTTGTTAGATTTCCCAATTTTCCCCGCCTTCTTTTCTCCACTTTCCTGCCTGCATCTCTCGTGAAGTTCACCTGTGCTAAGTATCGAGGTCTCTTCCTAACAATGTTCATGTTTTCATAGGGTAAAATGCACTCATGAAAGATGACCAACTTAAGGCATTAGATTTTAACCTTTCAAATCTGTCTTTTGCTATGAAAAATATCTAGATCATCTTAATAATGTCTTACAATGGTTTGTCTGCTCTTTGTACTCATAAGGCTGGGTTTTTCATTTGTGCTTTAGAAATCTAAAGGGTATAGTGTATCAACAAAGATATTCAACACAAAGTTGAATAATAAACATAACTACAGCTGAAAATTGTCATGCTTAATTTTCTTCAAAGCATTTTATTTAGTGGTTCTTATTTGTACTAATAAAATGAACAAAAGCACTTCATTTTTCCTGCTGATATAGAATTGGTAGACATTTTAAATACTCTTAAATATTGTCTTCCTTTTATTATTATGTTAGTCAACAGTGGTAACGTTAATGATAAAAACTACATTTTTAGTTGAAAGTGACACTTTAAATTGAAAAAATTTGATACCACACTTGGGAAAGATTTTGTCTTAAGCATTTTTGGACATTTCAATTTCCTTTCGTTCACTTTTCCACTTTATTTCAAAGTCAGATATTTTCACGAATGACCAAAATTATTCAAACTAACTTTCAAAATAACTTTTAACAGCACACGTGGGAGTAGAATAAATAGGTTTTTAAAAATTATTTCTTTATATATTTTTTTTTCCTACTGCACAGCATGTTGACCCAGTTATACATACATGTATACATTCTTTTTTCTCACATTACATGTTCCATCATAATTGACTAGACAGAGTTCCCAGCACTTTTGAGGAATGACTGAGATGAGCCTTTTGTCAAAACTCAAACTAATAAATTAGGTCTGTTTAAAGTGTGAAAAATTTTAGCTAGCTTTTCTCTCCCCAACTTTCCTTACTTGCTTCAACACAATCCTCTTTTCCCTGAAAGCATTATATGCAAATAGACATGGGATACTGTATTTTCTGAAGAACCACAGGAGAGTGCTGGGGATAGAAAGCATGGCTGGAGGGCA
This sequence comes from Phacochoerus africanus, assembly GCF_016906955.1. Classification (NCBI taxonomy): domain Eukaryota; kingdom Metazoa; phylum Chordata; class Mammalia; order Artiodactyla; family Suidae; genus Phacochoerus; species Phacochoerus africanus. The sequence goes on along the minus strand of NC_062548.1, from coordinate 54,640,487 downwards.
CATTGCTGGATAAATACGCAAGGCATAGGACATCTAGTTTTAATCCCTTCGTCTTCGCATGATACTTGATTGTGATGATCGTTGTACAACTATAAATGTGATGATTCATTGAATAATTAAAAAAACTGAACTATTTGAATCACATGAACTTATCTTTAAAACAAAGAAAGAAGAATATATGGCAAAGGCAGTATGAGCAATGATTGGTGGTTCAAATTTAACCACCGAATCTTAATGGTCTGTTTTGACATTATATATAATTCTTACTTTTAAGATTTTGTAGTTATCATCTATTTTGCTTCCTTGTTTTATGGACATAATTAAGTTATTTATAATTCTAATCTATAAAGTTTTAAGAGGAAACACTTTGAGCCAAACCACTTGCCTTCAAAGCTCAGGGAAGATAAGTCTTTAGAAGCAAATGAAGTTACTGTCTTTCCTATGGAAGAGAATCAGCAAATGTATAAAGAGGTCAGTTGCACTTTATTTCCATCTTAGAGCTCCTCTCTCATAGAAACTGGCAGTTCCCAGATTCTGATAATACAATGTGGCCTGGATATATTGCTTGTTATCCTAAAAATTCCCCAAATTAAGAAAACACTCATTCAAATAACAGCATCGACACATCTTCCTTATCAAACTAAAATGCTTAGGTTAACTTTTGCATTTATTCGGGTATAAGAGAAAACTGAAAACCTTGGGATTAGTCCATAGATACAAAAATGGAATAGGTTTTGAGCATAGATTATTAAATATTATTTCTCTTTTTTTAAAAAAGCTCATAATCAAATAATATGTTTGGGGGCTGTCGTTTTGCTAACATCTTTTTAAAAAATCTTCTGTTGATCTTCACAATTTGATTCAAGGTTATAACCATCTATAAACCCTGTGTTCTACCCATACTACAAAAATATGTTCTACCCATATTACAAAAATGCTAAATGACTGAAAAAGCAAAATTGGACCTACCATACTTATTAACTGGAATAACTCCTTAACTATTATATATAATTGGCATTAATGCTATAACAAGGGCTTAGTTTGAGTTATTTCATACAAAAACATCACACCTCAAGGTTATTAATGTCTTAGGAATTATGGTGCTGCCATTGGACCACAGTCTAAGAGAAAGGATTTAGTATACTGTAAAAAACTTTCAGAACACATGTTAAATTTTAGCCAAAAATTTCAATATCTGACCTTGAAAATATTTTTCCTTCATCCTTTTTTCAGCAATCCCAAGTATATAATAATCATCATTTAAATGGTGATTATGAATTTAGATAAATATGAGTCATTCCTTTTGCCTGTGGGAAGGAAGATGCAATATTCTATTACAACAAGATTTAAAATAGAAAGTGATGAGTATTGTTTTTATTCTACCTATCAAATGGGACCCCAGTTTAAAAGATCCCTTTTTTGTGTTTACAGTGACTGTTTCACAAGAGACACTGACCCCATGGAGAGGCACAAGTACTTAGAAGTCATAGTGATAATTTGAGGGAATTATTTTCAGACACAAAGAATAAACAGACAGGTAAAATGGAGGGATGATATCTTTTTTTAGGACATTGTAAAGTAGAAATTCAGAATTCTACTTGAATGAAAATAACCTCTGTGGAATAAAAAATAAATCTATTGCTTGGCATCTGCTTAGCACACAGTAGGCATTCAACAAATGCTTATCAATAAATCTATTACTTGGCACCTGCTTAGCACCCAGCAGGCACTCAACAAATGCTTATCGGTGAATGAGCAGATGAACAAATGTGTTCATAACCATTAAGTTCCAGGGGATTTGTAGGAAGCCACCAGTCTCTCCAACGTTCTGGCACAATCCTTGGTTTCTGTTAGAATTTATATACTCGTATTTGACTTCCTGGGTCACTCTGACTTACCGCACTTCCTCAGAGTTTTCTGCACTCACGCCACATTTATGTTGGAAATTTACGTTTTACAGGATGGGCTCCTCTGTTAAGCTGTGAGTTCTCTGACAGCAGGGCCAAGGTCTTCTTTTTGATTGGGTCCATGCCTAACTGTTCTATCTCCCCCTTCCCTCTGTACCACCTGCTACCCCATTCCCATTACAGCAATCTGAGGGGCCTATTCCAAACCCAAATTTTATTGTATCATCACTTTAATAAAATCCTTAAAAGACTTCCCATTGTACATACGAGAACATCTAAACTTTGCCATTATCTGACCCTTGTCTCCTCCAGAGACTTTGTGTATTTCTCTTTTTTCCCATGTGCTTCAATCTTGCTACTTTTCTTTCAGTTCCTTCCATAAGTCAAATCTTTTTCTATCTCAGTTTGTCCTGTCTCTTGCCTACTCCCATTTCTGCCTGCTATAACAATTCAGCCTTAAGATCTCAGTTAAAAACACTAACTGTTCATGGGAGTCTTTCCTTAATTTTCCTATTTTAATAAGCCAATCTGCTGTGCACTGTGCTTTTTCTTCCTGTGAATGGTTGGAATTTATAATTAGATATTTATTTGTATGAACTTCCTGGGGTCAGGGTCCATGTCTGTTCTAACCATCATAATAAAATTAGCCTTCTTCATGGTAGCTGGAACATAGTACATTCTTATTAAATATTTATTCAATAAATGAATGAATCTTTTGTTTTGATTCCAATTGTGAACATTCTGAAGAAAAGAAGAGCCCAAGAGAATGTGGGGAAAAGAACAGTGGATGAACAATTTTAGAAGATACAATAAAAACTTGACTTTGAATAGAAATAAAAGTGCTGGAAAGTGGAAGCAGGAATTTTAAGTTTGGAGATGTTTGATTGAATCAAAAGGATGGAAGTGAGGCATCGCTCCATACTCACAAAATAAGAACCTCTTAAAAGATATTTGCCCATTTCAATGTGCACAGAAGATTCTTATGTGCAACGAGCTTAAAAATAATGCACTGGTGGCAGCGCCATCTCAGGAGGCTGAAAAATTAGAGACACATCTTTCTACCTCAAAAGACTTTTAAGGGACCAATGAAAAAGCTACTGATTGTAACTAGAAGTTTTAACTCTGTAAACAATAGCATATGCAGGCAATGGACTCTCAGGAGTTTACTAGTTTAATTGATTTTCACCTCATTGAAAAATGATCAATACTTTGGCTTTGGGTGGCATTGAAACACCACAAAGGAATGGCTGGGGTCTGCCTCTTCTATTGTTCTACTGTGGGTTAGACCCAGGTAAACACTATCCAATTTTTGTCGTTCCCTTCAAAATGTTCAAGTTCAATTACAGCAGGAGAGATATTAGTCTATTTGTTACCAAAGACATGAACAAAGTGAAGAACATCCTTCCATGTTAATCAAAACATCATCTTTTACACCAGGTACCTATTTCTGAAAGCTTTTTACAACTCCATTCACTACCCCTTCAACTCAAAGGGAGGCGGGACAAGTAAGTTAATGAAGATAAAACTCAAGCCAATAAACATGAGTAAACTTTTCATAGATGGTATAGATACAAAATTTAAGTTGTTAAGAAGTATAAAGTTGGGAGTTCCCATCGTGGCTCAGCGGTAACGAATCTGGCTTGTCTAAGAGGATGCAGTTTGAAAAAAAAAGCTCTTGCTGCCAGTTACCTTAGTGCAATCTTATATGTGAAGAATTCTTTTTTTTATTTTTTCTCTTCAGATTCTGATCTTATGTAATTCATATACAGTGCAGTTAAACAAGGAGGGGTCAAATGTCTGAGTTAGAAATCTAGATATCCTCGTTCCCATCAAATTTTTTTTTTTGTATTTTTCTTGTAAAACTCATTCTTGAAAAGCGGAGAATTCAAAACTCCATAGTTGAAGTGTAGCTTTTGTCTAATAAGGGACTGAAATTTTTTTTTTCTTTTTTTAAATTTTTTTCTTTTAGGGCCGCACCTGTGGCATATGGAAGTTCCTAGGTTAGGGGTCAAATCAGAGCTGCAGCTGCCGGCCTACACCTCAGCCATAGCAGCATGGGACCAAGTCACGTCTGAGACCTGCACCACAACTCAGGGCAACACTGAATCCTTAATCCACTGAGCAAAGCCAAAGATCAAACCTGCATTCTCATGGATATTAGCCAGGTTTATTACCACTGAACCACAACAGGAACTCCCTGAAATTTCTTTTGAAGGTACAATGGTCAACTGATTTGAATGGCTTCCCTACTGGCCCACACTGAAAGTGGGGCTCTAGAGTGTCACTCCAGCATCACTATCAGCCATCTGTTTGTGTCCACTCAAGCTGAGATCATGAACTCAGGGAGAAAAGTTGCAGCTTTGGAAAGAATCTGGATGACAGTCTTAAACTCTCAAAGTAAATTATTTCCGGTGTTATTACATTAAATAATGTGAAGGTAAGAATTATTTAAGTAGGACCTGTATCATCTCAATAAAATCTCAAAAGTTTTGTTTGTCCTATAAATCAGTTGTCTGGGGACAAAAAGGGCAAAGCACAGGGCAGAATCATGCTCAGAACAGAATGAGTTAAGGGAGAAAGTAATTTAGCAATTGTATTTTACAATATAAAATCACACTCTGTTACAGAATATTGGCCACATACATAGAGCTGTGATAAAATGTGTTAAAATACAATAATCTTCTGTTCTAGCCATGAATTTTAATTTTTAAAATATAGTTTGCTATTTTTAAAGAAATAGTTTCTAAATATACCATTCTTTTTTTTTTCGCCATGTGTTTTTTTATGCTTTTTTTAAAAAATTGTTATTTCCCCAATATAATTTTTTTTCTACTGTACAGTATGGTCACCCAGTTACACATACATGTACACATTCTATTTTTGCACATTATCATGCTCCATCAGAAGTGATTAGACATAGTTCGCAGTGCTACACAGCAAGATCTCATTGCTAATCCATGCCAATAGCAATAGGTTGTATTTATTAACCTCAAGCTCCCCAACCACCCCACTCCCTCCCCCACCCCCTTGGCAACCACAAGTATATTCTCCAAGTTCATGATTTTTTTTTTCTGTGGAAAGGTTCATTTGTACCATATATTAGATTCCAGATAGAAGTGATATCACGTGGTATTTGTCTTTCTCTTTCTGACTTACTTCACTCAGTATGAGTCTCTAGTTTCATCCATGTTGCTGCAAGTAGAATTATTTCATTCTTTTTTATGCTGAGTAGTATTCCATGGTGTGTATGCGTGTGTGTGTGTGTGTATATATATATATCTCACATCTTCCTAATCCAATCATCTGTCGATGGACATTTGGGTTGTTTCCATGTCTTGGCTATAGTGAATAGTGCTGCAATGAACATGCGGGTGCATGTGTCTTTTTTCAGGAAAGTTTTGTCTAGGTATATGCCCAAGAGTGGGATTTTTGGGTCATATAGTAGTTCTGTCTATAGATTTCTAAGGTATCTCCATACTGATTCTTTTTGTCAACCTATTTCATAGAGACTACTGTTGATCTCTGACCATAAAGCTATAAAAAATTAGAAATTGTCATTATAAAATCATCTAAAAAAAGCAAATATATGTGTGTCCCTATAGAGAGAAATGTAAAGAGATGCATTAATAAGATTCATAATAGAAATTATCAACTATTTGTAAATTAATAACAAGGAAAACATTGCCTGTAAGAATATTTAGAATGCAAATATATCTACAATTATAGGTTAAGTTGCAGCATTAAAGGTATATATCAAAAAACTAGAAAGATCAAAATCGATGAGTCAGCATTCAGATTAAAAAATTAAAGTATACAATAAATCTAAAGATAGGTGGAAATAATTTTTAAAAAAATGAAATTCATAAGTTCAACAGAAAAAGAAAAAATATAGAAGATCATTAAAACAGACTGATTATTTGAAAAGACTCATATAATAATAGTTTACAAATTTAATCAAGAAAAAAGTGAGGAAAATGGCCAAATTACCAATTTTGGAATCATAAAAAAGACAAAATTTCTAAGTGTTGTAGAGACATTTTAAAACATTGTAAGAGAAACTCTGTACTTATTTTAGGCAATATAGACATTCTTATAAATAACTAACGAAGCTAAAATTGTTCAGTGTCATAGTTTCTGTACTATTTCTAGGTCTAATTCTGTACCACTTATTATCTCTTTTCTTTATACTATTTGCAAAATTAATTAATTTCAGATTAATTAATGAGCTAGATGAATAAAGGCAACTTCAAAACTTCTAAGAAAAATTAGAAAAAAATTTCCTTATGACTTTCAGATAAAAGTGATTAAATCACTCAGAAAATCACAATCTGTAAACAATAGCAATCATAATAATAAATAAAGCCCTCTGTAATATGAAACAAGGTAAACTAGTTTTTTAAAAAACGTAGACTAGAGAAAAATGATAATAATACATCATTAAAACAGATTTGCATCTTGAATACCTTTTAAAATTCATAGAATTAAAAAAGTTCACCTAAATATAAATGGGCAAAGGAAATGAACAAATATGTAGGAATTAATCTGAATGGTTAATAAACATGTAGACAAAAGCTCAACCTCTTTAGAAAACAGAAACTGAAAAAATGCAAATTGAAGCAGCAAAGAATTTCTACTTCATAACCATCATATCAGCAAAAATAATAAAATCTAGTAATAAAACTTTTTGAGAAGCATGTGGAAAAATGGAATTTTCATACACTGTTGGTGGAATTAAAAACTACCAGCAGTTAAATGGAATATGTAATTATGTAATTAAATTGAAGTTTAACATAGCATATAATTCAGCAATTCCTCTTCAAGTTACCTACCCTAACTAAACTTCCAAAAAGTTACAAGAATTGTGACTAAAACATTGCATACACTAAGGAACCAGAAATAAGTAAACAAACACAAAAGGAAAATATATCCAGTCTATTCATAAAAAGAAATACTGCAAAGCACTCAAAATGAATGAACTATGTCTAAATGTAACAGCATGTAAAATCTGGGGACAGATTTTGAGAGGAAAAAAGTTGCAGAATGCAGAGCTCTTTGTGATACTAATTATGTAAACCTAAAAAACAAATAATGTATAATTAATATTATATTGACTAATACATGTGTTTTGAAACATGGAGTAGATCGATGCATGCCATCTTCGGAATATGAACCTCTAAGGAAGGTGAGGATAAATAGCTAAGATACTCACCATTGTGATCCCAATGATTATCCATTACATATGCAAAACACGTACATTTGTAGCTCTGGGTAGTGTGTATAAGAACATTTAACCGTTTTCTGTTTTCAAAGTATATTCAGATTATCTGATAGAATTAAATTAAATTAAATTAGGCAAGACCTTGATTTCAAGGTCATAAATAAAACTCAATCTAATTGAAGCTAGTAGAAAATTTATCGATGCCTGTCTTTAAAACATATAGGCAGCAGGCACGTTTGGATCAAAGTATTCAAATAATATCATAAGCACCTTTTTCTTTCATTCACATTCTCTTCGTGGGTCTTAACGCCATGTGCTTTCTTTCTTCCTTTTTTGTCTTAGCTCTTCTCATCTTCTTCCGCTCTGCCTAGCTCTCTCCCATATGATGAGGAAGATCATCTAAGGCAGCTTCCCCATCACATGGAGGAAGCTCTATAAGGCCTCTACCTCTCACTATCTTATAAAGGGATGTCTCATTAAGTACCAACCTCTCAATATGGCACCGAGTATTGCTGACTTGGACAGTCTCCCATGTACCATGGAAGAGCAGGGCAGACCCTCCGCTGCTGTGCATTAGTGAGATCTCATTGGTTGTTTACCGCTAGCATCCTTCCTCATTGGTTGGTGAGATTCTGGAAGATCAGTTCATGTGGTAATGGTTATTCTCTATTTTAATGCTATCTCTTGGAATGGGACCTTTCAATGCACTCTATGTGAGGGCTATGGGGGGTCGGAGCTCTGAAGAACAAACCAAAGGAAAGGAAAAAGGAACCTCCCAGAAGGAATTCAGGCAGGGTAGACAAGATAACTGATAGCAGGTAGACACACAGAAGAGTAAGCGGACATAAATCCAATGTTAATATGGGACTTCAATATACTGCTCTGATTCTGACACACTGACAACAAAAAATAAGGGCACAGAAGATTCAAATAAGATAATAAATAAAGTGGGACTAATATGTTTCTAGCCTGTGGAGAACATAGCTTCTCACACTTTCATGAAAAATTAATCATGCAATGGATGAAAAACTACTTCAAAAATTCCCAGTCTAAACATGTTTTAGGCTACAACTTCTGATTGCAATTCATTACAATTATTTGGTAATTAAAGAAATGAACAAATGACTAGAGGACATAGAAAATAACTTAAAAAGTGATATGCTAAAAGTACTATAAGATCCAGAGAAAATAAGTACATGCCTTTGAAAATAATGAAAATAAAAAGAGTCCAGGAGAACACATAACCATGACTATATATGGTTTGCTTCCAAAGGATTAATTTTTATTCTAAAGCTTTGATCAATAGCAGCTCATCCTTATTCCCAGTCTTTGCCCTCTACCCAGGGGTTTGCATTGTTTAAGTATCATAAGTCCCTTTAAGAATCTAGTGAGAGCTCTTTTCCCCAAAAATGCACACACACACACACACACACACAATCATAAATTCACAGACACATACCACAGGTAACTATTGCATATATTACAAGTATATCAAAATCTGCTTGTAGATCCCAAGTTTAGAATTTCTTTCTTAACCCTCTGATTTTATTTTAGCATCAAAAACAAACAAACAGAAAACCAGAAATGTCTCTTTCTTAATACTTTGACAAGCCTCTGGTTACTGTGCCAGTTTTATGTTCCTGACACTCATGAGCACGAGTGTAGCGTCTAATATTTATCCTGAGGAAACTGAAAACAAACAAACAAAAAATCCCAGATAATCCATAGGTTTTCGTGGAGGAAGAAGATCGCTTTGTGAAGGGCAGGTAAACACATTCGCTGGTACCTGGAGGTGTTTTCCACTTGCTCAGAGTGAGTGAAAATCAATCACCCAGCTTTTGAGACATGCTGATGCTCTCAAAAGAAAAATGCTCTGGCCAAAGGTGCACATTACTTTTCTGTGGATTTGACAAGACCAGGCTGGAAGAATAAGGATGTTTATACAAAAGGCAAAAGAGAAAGCCGAAGCTAAATAAACAAAAGGTATCATGAACATAGAAGAAATATATGCTGGAGTTCCCATGGTGGCACAGCAGAAATGAATCCAACTAGGAACCATGAGGTTGCAGGTTCCATCCCTGGCCTTGCTCAGTGGGTTAAAGATCCAGCGTTGTGGTGAGCTATGGTGTAGGTCGCAGACACGTCTTGGATCCTGTGTTGCTATGGCTGTGGTGTAGTCCAGTGGCTACAGCTCTGGGAACCTCCATATGCCTCAGGTGTGGCCCTAGAAAAGATAAAAAAAGACAAAAAAGAAAAAAGAAAAAGTATATGCTATTAGTGCTTATGAGGATGGATGTCCATCTGTCTAACTCCCCACAGTGGTTCAGTGTTTGCACCAATACCAGTTTCTAATAGGAACACAATAAATATTTGTTGAATAAGTATATAAGCAATAGCCTACTTTTCTTGCCTAAGTCCTAATCTATGTCAGCCTGGTTGAAGAAAGTTCTCCATTACAGCTCTCAAACATGACTAAGTTGTGTTCAGCCCAGATCTAGGAGAAGGATTGTGAGAGCCAGCTTCACTATCTGCCTGTATTTTACTCTCTAACTTCATTTTCAATCTTTCTCCTGAATATTTGACATCAGAAATTCTCCTTGAAATCCTCACCTCTGTCCCCATTCCTTAAAGTAAGAATAATCCACTCTAAAGTCCTAAAAGGGCACTTGTAACAACTCTTAGCCCAGTCTACAACTACAAGAAAGTGGGTTGATTGCATTGGGTTCCACTCAATAGACATGTTCTCTTATTATCTCTACTTAAGAAGAGGTGCTCAGATTCTTAATAGTTCTTGTGTTTTGTTTGTTTTTGATTTCCTATGGCATACTAAGAGACAATCAGTCTATTTAGCCAGCAAATGAATGCCAAATGAATTATAAGAAAATTAGCAGAATGTTTGAAATTAAAAAAGGGGAAAACTGGAACCCATAAATATTACTGGTAAGACTATAAATTTATACAATCAATTAGGCAATCTATTTGGCGGTGTCTATTGAAAGCTTAACAACATATTAATATTGCATGGACAAGCAATTCCAGTCCTAGATATGGACTTAATAGAAAAGTATACAAGTATTCATGGTGAAAAAAAATGTGAAAATATTGCATAGCACATTAGTCTATACAGTCAAAAAATAGATGCAATCCAAATGTTCATCAACAGTAGGATGGACAAATAAATTGCCATGACTTGATAAATGAAATCTTACATAGCAATGAAAATGGACACATCTTTGTGCTACATGCAGTAACTCAAAGGGAATGCTGGTGAGGCGTTACAAGATATAGCAGGTACATACTTCACAATTGCAGTAGTCTTTAGTGATATTAAAAATACCTACCTTATATATCCCTAAATAAATGCATGCCTTTCAAAGAAAGGAACCAAATTTCCCTTGTTTAAATATATGTCTTGGATTCCCATTGTGGCTTAGCAGGTCAAGAACCCAACTAGTATCCATGAGGATGCAGGCTTGATCCCTGTTCTCTCTCAATGGGTTAAGGATCTGGTGTTGCCTTGAGCTGCAGTGTAGGTCATAGTCCCAGCTTGGATCCTGTGTTGCTGTGTCTGTGGCATAGGCTGGCAGCTGTGGTTCCAATTCAACTCATAGCCTTGGAACATCCATATACTGCACTTGAAGCCCCCCCCCCCCAAAAAAAAGATAAATAAATAAATATATCTGCCTCAACTTTGACTTCAGGGAAAATGGGGTAGAGATATTTTTAATTACAGATAAAATCCAGACATTACATGTAAAAGAAACTTACAAGGACTTTGAAAGTTAGAGAATAAAGACTGCTTAGTGACCCAAGAACAAGACATGGTGGTTAATGTCCTTGAATTTTCTTTTTGCTACATATATCCCAGACAAAGGGCTGAAGGTGTCTATGACACTGAAATGACAGTAGGCACAGACAAAATTATCCCAACAAAGGCCTACTCTCTTTAACCTAAGGACCAGGAAAGGGAAGACTAGCAAGACAAAAAAAATCTTTAAAAATAGCCGCTTTATACCAGACAAATATAACAGCAAAAAATGGTGGCCACGCCCCAACTGATGCCAGCAAAGGCCCCATGTACACCCTAGCTTTCCACCTCATGATGGTCTAACTTAGTGCCCTCCCAAGTGAGACAGTGTCGCAAAAGGCCAGGAAGGGAATTGGGACATTCATCTCCATCATCCAGTACTGAAGTCTCCCTCTCTCTCCATGGTGAGAGTGGAGAAAACAGAGGAAGCCTGAACTTCCATTCTTACCCACCAATAAGGAGATACCTCCCCTCCTCAGTGGGGTACTGTCAGAGGACAAGTATTAGAAAGCTAGGACTGTCTCCATCACTCAGCAGTAACAAGGTATCATAATGTCAGTGGATATCATGAGGATCTAGAAACTCCATTCCCATAAATAATTAAGTATCTCACTCCCTCGGGAGTCAAAGATGCCAAATGAGGGGACCTGGACTTCTAATTCCCCCAGAAAGAAATAAAGCAGTGCTCCCACTTTCCCTGCTGAGCACTGTCACTAAAAATCAGCTAGACAGAGGCTTAAGTAAGATTCAGAATCTCACAATCTAGTAGGAAGATACCCAGGTTTTTATTATAAAATCATTTCTCATAATGAAAACCCCAAAGAACTCAAACTTAATGAAACAAGGTAACCAATAGATGCCAACATGGAAATGACAGAGATAATGAAGTGATCTTTAAAAAATAAATCAGCTATGATAAAAATACTAAAGTGAGCAATTATGAATATACTTAAAATGGAAAAATAGAAAGTCTCAGTGGTAGAAACTAAGAAAAATGAAGCAGGAGAAATGGAAGAGGAAGGAGAAGAAAGAGAAGGAGGAAAAGGAGAAACAAAGAAAAATCAGTGTAAATTTTAGAACAGAATAACCTATAGAAAAACTCAGTTAATGATTTCAACCATAGAGTGGAGGTGACACATGAAATAATCATTAAACCAAAGCATAAAATAGTAGAGATTACCCAATCTAGTGTTTACTGGAGAAAGGATTGGAAAAAAATAGCTGGGCTTCATGGACACATGGGACCATGGCTAAAGAGCTAATATTTGTATCGTCAGAGTTCCAGAAGGAGGGGAATTCAGGACTGAGAAGTACTTGATGGAATACCTACAGACAAATAAACATGTTAATTCAAGAAGTTGAGCAAATCCAAAGTGGGATCAATACAAAGACACATCATAATTAAACATCTGGAAACTAATGACAAAAAGAAAAACTTTGAAATGAGCCAGAGAAGAACACCTCACCAATAAGAGAAAAACTATTAGAAATGACAACAAATTTGTCATCAGAAACCATGGTGGGAAGGAGGAAATGGCATACTATTTCTAAGGTGCCAGAAGTAAAGAACTGTCTACCCAAATGCTATACCCAGCAAAAATATCCTTCATGAATGAAGGGAAAAATCAAAACAATATCAAATGAAGGAAAACTAAGTGAATTTGTTGACAGAAGACATACACTGAAACAACCAGTACAGGATGTCCTATAAACAGAAAAGAAATGATTTTTAAAAAGGAACCTTGGAAGACTGAGAAAATGCGAGCAAAGAGTGAGCCAGAAAATATGGGGAAATACATTAAACTCTCCTTCTCTTGAGTTTTCTAAATTATATTTTATGATTGAAGTGAAAATCATAACACTGTCTGACAGTTCTAAATGTACATAAAGGACATATTTAAGACAATTAAAATGTCAACAGTAGAGGGTAAAGAAACATAAAGTGATGTAATGTTTTTATTCTTCACAGGAGCTAGTAAAATAATGATGCTGATAGATTGTGATGAGATATATATGTTTAATACAGATAAATCACTAAAAAGATCTATTTAGAGAGTAATAATAAAAAATGCAATAAATAAATCAAAACAGAGTTCAAAAATTGTTCAAGAAACCCACCTAGAAGTATGGAAGAAATAAGGAAACTTATGTTAGAAAGAATAAACATAAAAGCAAAAAAAAAGCAGATAAGCCCTAATTACGTTAAATTTAGATGGTTTCAATACACCAACTAAAATGCAGATATTAGAAAAGTAGATAAAATATATTACCCATCTATATAATGTATATAAAAATTCATTTAAAATATAGGGTATAATCTAATTGGATTAAAAGGATAGAAATATATATATCACAAATTATCTAAATAAATGGAAAGACACCATTTTCATATTCATTATGACTCAACATAGTAAAGTTGTCAACTGTCCCCAGATTAATAGAGAATTTTAATGCAAAAGTATATAATTTGTATGGAAAAGCAAAGGAGTAGGATATACAATACAATTTTTAAAAAGAATAATAACAGAAGAAATAGTCCTGGGAGTTCCCGTCGTGGCACAGTGGTTAACGAATCTGACTAGGAACCATGAGGTTGCAGGTTCGATCCCTGCCCTTGCTCAGTGGGTTAACTATCCGGCGTTGCCGTGAGCTGTGGTGTAGGTCGCAGATGCAGCTTGGATCCTGCGTTGCTGAGGCTCTGGCGTAGGCCGGTGGCTACAGCTCCGATTCAACCCCTAGCCTGGGAACCTCCATATGCCGTGGGAGCGGCCCAAGAAATGGCAAAAAGACAAAAAAAAAAAAAAAAGAAATAGTCCTACCCATTTATTATTGCTTAGAAACTGTGTATTATTGACAGTGATAAGATAAACACAGATAAATGAAAAGAAACAGAGTTTCCAGAAATAAACACACCCAAATATGCTCAAATGATGTACTTTTGGCAAAGGTAACAATATGCAAAGTGATTCAATGGAGAAATAATCACCTTTTCAACAAATGGGGCTGGAGTAATGGGATATCCATAGGGAGAAAAAACAAACAACACTGACTTTATTTTCACACCTTATGCAAAAGTTAACTCAAGATGAGTCATATTCTTAGAAACAAAATGAAACTATAAATCTTTTAGACAAAAACTTAGGAAAAAAATCTTCCAGCTAGGACTAGCCAAGAGTTATTAGAATTTATACCAAAAAGATAAGCCATAAAAGGAAAAAAAAATGGATAAGCTGGACTTCATCAAAACGAAGCATATTTTTTTTTCTATGAAAACCCCCAGTAAGTGGAATAAAAGAAAAGCTAGAAAGGACAAGAAAATATTTGCAAGCCACATATTGACAAAAACTAATATCTAGTATATACAAATGACTAGAGGAGCTCCCTGGTGGCTCAGTGCATTAAGGATGCTGCATTGTCACTAGAGTGTCTCAGGTCACTGTTGTAGCATAGGTTCAATCCCTGGCCTGGGAACCGGGAATTTTCACATCCCGTGGGTGCTGCCAAAAAATAAATTAAGATAAAAGGAACTCTAGCAACTTATTTCTTTTTTCTTTTTTTTTTTTTTGCCTTTTTGCTATTTCTTGGGCCGCTCCCACGGCATATGGAGGTTCCCAGGCTAGGGGTCCAATCAGAGCTATAGCTACTGGCCTACGCCAGAGCCACAGCAACATGGGATCTGAGCTGTGTCTGCAACCTACACCACAGCTCATGGCAACGCCGGATCATTAACCCACTGAGCAAGGGCAGGGACCGAACCCGCAACCTCATGGTTTCCAGTTGGATTCGTTAACCACTGCGCCACGACAGGAACTCCGCAACTTACTTCTTAATCGACAGTAAAACAACAATCTAATTAGAAAAGGGCAAAGGCATAAGGATACATTTTAGGTAAAAGGATAGACAAAAATGGGCACATTAGTCATCACAATAAGCAGATTAAATCCACAATGAGATATCACAACACATTTATCACAATGGCAGAAATAAAATGTTTTGAAACACCAAATGCTGACAAGGATGTAGAGAAACTGGATCATTCATACATTGTCAATATCAATGTAAAACGGTACAACTACTCTGGAAAAAAGTGTGACACTTTCTTTAAAAAATGCGACAGTTTTCTTTAAAGTTATATGTGATTCAGCAACTGCGTTACTGGTCATTTATCCAAAGAAATGAAGACTTATGTTCACACCAAAATCTATTCATGAATGTTTATATCAGCTTGATTCGTAAGAGTCCCAAACTGGAAATAACTCACAGGACCTTCAGTGGACGAATGGTTAAACAAAGTGTGATACATCCATTCTTTGGAATTCTACACAGCAATAAAAAGGAAGAATTACATGAAGTGAAAAAAAGCCAATTTCCAAAGTTTACATGCTATGTGATTCTTTTTATTTTTTATTTTAGCACAGCTGCCATTTATTTATTTTTAATTTGTCATTATATTTGATTTACAATGTTCTGTCAATTTCTCCTGTATAGCAAAGTGACCCAGTCATATATATATATATTTCTTTTCTCCCATTATCTTCTATCATGTTCCTTCACAAGTGACTAAGTGTGGTTCCCTGTGCTATAGAGCAGGTTCTCATTGCTTATCCACTCCAAATGCAATAGTTCGCATCTACTAACTTTAAACTCACAGTCCATCCCACTCCCTCCCCCTCCCTCTTGGAAACCACAAGTCTGTTCTCCATGCCCATGAGTTTGTGTCTTTTCTGTAGATACATTCATTTGTGCTATATATTAGATTCCAGATATAAGTGATATCCTATGGTATTTATGTTTCATTCTGATGTATTTCATTTAGTATGAGTCTCTAGTTCCTTCCATGTTGCTGCAAATAGCATTAATTTTGTTCTTTTTTATGGCTGAGTAGTATTCCATTTATACAACATTCTCAAAGTGACAAGTTGTACACATGGAGAGTAGATTGGTGGCTAGCAGGGTTATGGATGGAATACAGATGGATAGAAGTGGGTTCAGTTATAAAACAGCATTTTGGAGTTCCCACTATGGCACAGTGGATTGAGAATCTGACTGCAGTGGCTCCCACTACTGTGGAGGTACAGGTTCAATCCCCAGCCTGCACAATGAGTAGGTCTCAGCTGCTGCTTTGATTCAATCCCCGGCCCAGGAGCTTCCACAGGCTGAGGGTGAAGCCATAACATTTTAAAAAATAAAAAATAAAAATAAATAAAAGAGCATCTTAAGGGATTCTTATGGTGGTGAAAAGTCTTTTATCTTGACTATATCAATGTCCATATCTTAGTTTTGATAGCTTATTATAGTTTTACATGATGTTACCACTAGGGAAAACAGTAAAGATTACATAGAATATCTCTGCATTATTTCTTACACCTGTATGTGACTCTATAATTTTCTTCATAAAAAGGTTAATTAAAAACTGTCTTTGGTGTCTAGTAATATATTCTGCATACAGAATTGCAGCTCAGTAACTGTTGACATACTTTGTTACTTAAACCATTTCGACTGGAACCACTGCTAGCTCAGTGTCCACTGATAACTGTTATTTGAAAATATACTTAAATTTATGTCCTAATTAGTTTTGTGCCTATGTATTTCATAGAACAGATAGGTGTGGGCTGTGTGTATGTGTGTGTGTGTATTTTTAAATCTAATGGATTTCAGGATGTCATAAGGTGATTTCATGGGTCCTATTTTTGTAGAAGAGATTAAAATGTCTTGCTTTTTAGAGCCCTTACGGAGCATTCTTTTGTTTCTGTTGTAGGATGTGTCTGTTACTCGTGGATGAGTTGTACATTACTGAAATTATTTCCTTAAAAAAGCTATATAGATGGTCAATAATAATCCAAACAATGCCTTTAGACTCTAACAGCAATGCCAATAATAAATTCTAATAATTAGTTTTAAAATGTTAGAGTTTTAAACATTTTTTATGAGTGCTGTATTGCCAAAATAAACATGTAGAATACAAATAAGGAGAACAAAGAAATTAACATGCATCTGATAATTATTGAAGCCCCAGATAGGAGGCTCAATATTCTATTTTCTACACATCAGTCCTGTATGATAATAAGGTAGAGATTATTATTCCCATTTTATGGTAAGAAAATTGAGATTTAATGAAAATTGAATTTTTACTCTAGTCAGTTAATAAATCCAGAAGCTAGTGTTTCAAAAGCCACATTCTTTCAATATGTTAGACTGCCTCTCAAATAGGAAAAAAGGAACCAGGATGTTTACATTTTGTTGTATTTACTTTTAAAAAGTATCATACATTTTTAGCCTTCCTCATAATATACACAGGAGAAATATTTGGAAAGCTCTGTGTCAGTTGCTATTTAATCCAATCAAATGATCTCAGACACAAAAAAATATATCAGGATTTTCCCTATTCATTCTGGAACAGCATCCCTTGAAATATTATCTGACAGAGACGTCCCTCTTTTTTTTCCAGATTTTTCTTGGTAGTGACCTTATTTTGTGGATATTGCTGAAAATAATCCTCCAGTCATTCTTCTGGCCCCTTAAAAAGCTTGGTTCCAGCATGTCACTAGTGATTTATGGCTACTCACTGCTTGGCATCATCAAGGGGCTAGAATATATATTTGCCCTCAGGAAATGAAAAGGAAACATAAATAAAAATTGCATGGTTGATTGGTCTGTTTCTGGTGAGGTAGGCCACCCTTAATAGAAATCACTTTTTCCCTCTCTTTCTCTGGCTTGCTCTATCACTAAAACAAATGGAATTTTTGTCTGGATATCTCCCTTTACTCCACTTTTACAATATAATTAAGTGTTAAATTACATGATGTAGACAAAAAGTGCCAGAGCAGTCTAGAGGTAAGGAAGTCCAATTAGGTTTTGTGTGGTCAGCCAAGGCTGGATTAGAAGTGTCTTATGCTCAGAGAAAGTAGAACCTACTCCTGTCCAGGGAAGTGACTGTACCAAGTGTGGACACCATTCCTGCCTATCTCAAGGATGAGGAGGAAATAGACACAGCCATGGCAGAGGTTGCACATTGATGGGAAAAAGAATGAAATGTTAGTTAAGTAAGCAGGATTAGAGAGCATTGTAAGAACAATCTAAAATGTTTCCGTACAAGTGAATATGCACCGTAAAGTTACATTTTCAGATTATTTGCTGATCTCCATGCATCAGGGGTGAGTTTACGTGCTTAAGGTATATTAATAGTGGTTTCTTGTTTCTTCTTAATTCTTTAGTTGTCACGATGTTTCTTTCACAAGGCTGCATTTGATGCGCTGAGCAGCACTCTGAAGTGGAAAAAGCCAGCTTTACACACTTTCCTACAGATTGTAAAACTCAGGCTCAGAAAAGTTAAGGATCCTGTCCATGGGTTCCAGGGAGAGTTGCCAGTCAACTTATTGCACTCCACGTGGTGCTGTGTGGCAGCCGAATTCAGACTGTATTCTTCCTTGTGTCGCCACATTCCCACCATGGAGAAAGTCCTCCATGTTGCAAAAGCAGTAAATTTCCCACGCCATTGCCTCCTTCAGGGAGGCCAAACAGAAAGGAAATCAAAGAGAGCTAATATGTTGACCAACTCCTACAACGCCTCTCACTTTAAACCATCATGAAATGTATGTATAAGGAAGTATTACATCACTTTCACATGCACACATGCGCACACACACACACACACACACACACACACACACACACAGTAATAAATAGAGAGGTTACATAAGTTCTCAGGAATACACAGCCAGATAGTGGAAGATACAGGACAGACCCAAATCTCATATTTTTCCAAACTCTTCTTTCCAAAAGTATCTGTATAGACCTTTCTTATAGAGGAGACTGGAAAAGAAACAAAAGTCTGTTTAATATAATTTAATCCACCGAACATTTTCATCAAATCAGTATTAGGAAGAATCTAAAGCTCAGAGAAATTAGGTTCACACTTATGGTCCCAGAGCAGACAGATGGAAGAGTGAACAGACAGGGCTTAACCAGCCAGGTAATGGATAAAGTATCAGAGGCAAATGCTGGTGCTTTTTTGCATTATTCCACACTATCCAAAACATCCCAAAATAGTCCACAGTACCCAAAGTATCCAAAAGAGTTGATATTTAAGAATGGCACAAATATTTGCTGAAGGCTTGGATAACATTAGTCTTAACATCACCAGTATTTCTGCATTTGCCTAAGTAGCTACTGTTCTCAGAATATACTCTATTAAAGTCTTTGGGATTCATATAAGCATATTATAGCAGGGTGTTTTATCAGATTGAAATCACCAAAGAACTTATAGTATTTGAGGGAAAGAAAATTGCATAGGTGACAGTAAGCTGCCTGGCACATTAGGGATTTGATAAATGACCCCTGTATGGCACAAGAGTTGGTGCTGATGACAGAAGGGTTAGTGATGGACGCGGCTCTAATTTAATTTCTCCTTGAAGTTGTCTGTGTGCATGAAAGGAAATTCTGTCCCCTCCAAGAAATCAGGAGTTGGAGTCATAAAAGGGAAAGGAATCTTGAAAATCATTGTTTTGAAGGTTTTAGTTTAACTTCACATACCTCTTTGTGTGTCAGTGTGTTCCAATGGGAGAAAAAAAAATGATGAATTTAATTTTAGAAACACTTCAATTATTATTGTAACTAACCAGGAAAATGTGGATTCTCAGGAAAAAAAGGAGAAAAAAAAAGAATATTTTTATATGTGTTCATGTCTCATATACAGAAAGAAGTAAGTGGAACTTTAATGGTTACCTTTGACAATTTTACCTGGGCATCCATCCACAACAATCACCCATTCTATTCCTACACCATCACATCCGGTTACACAAAGCTGAGGATCACAAATGATCTGCAGAACCAAGAAAGCCTCATCTCCATTTTTTTTTTTTGGTCTTTTTGGGGCCACACCTATGGCATATGGAAGTTCCCGGGCTAGGGGGTCCAATCGGAGGTGTAGCTGTAGGCCTACACCACAGCAATACCAGTTCCGAGCCATGGCTGCAACCTATACTGCAGCTCACAGCAACACCAGATCCTTAACCCACTGAGTGAGGCCAGGGATTGAACCGGAGTCCTCAGGGATACTAGTTGGATTCCTTACCACTGAGCCAAGGCAGGAACTTCTCCAATTTGTTTTTTATTACCTTCAAGCTATCTATCTTTTTTCCCCTCTTCATTCTCTTTCCTATCCACTTACATTCCTCCATTTTACCATATGTGTGATTCCTCTTCTTCTTTGGCTTTTTTTAAAAAATAAATTTCATTGGAGCAGAGGTGACTGAGTTGTGTTTGTTATAGGTGTCCAACAAAGTGAATCATTGTAGCATATACATACATAAAGTCCTTTTCAGGTTCTCTTCCCATCTAGGTTACTACACAGCATTGTGTAGATTACCTGGTGCTCTACAGCAGCTCCTTATTACCTATCTCTTTTGTACATAGTAGTGTGTATATGTCAAGTCTAGACCTCTAATTTATCTCCCACCATTGGTAACTGTAAATTTGCTTTTAAAATCTGTGAGTCTGTTTCAGTTTTGTAAGTTCTTTGGTGTCATTTTAATGGATTCCACATATTAGTGATCTCATGTGATATTTGCCTTTCTCTGTCTGACATACTTCACTTAGTATGATAATTTCTAGGTCCATCCATGCTGTTCTTTGGCTTTTTCATTGAGTTATAATAGCCACTCACCCACCCCACATGTCAGAGGCTTACTGAAGAGAATGTGGAACCCAAAGTGTAAACAGAATGTCTGTCTAGGAGCAAAAATCCTACAAGTTACATCCAGAGGGCTCCTAGTCCCTCTCCTGCTACTATCCATCTACTTTTTTTTTTTTGCTGTTATTGTTCTTGTATGATTTCTTTATATCCTTATCATCACTATCTGTTTTATGGAAATAAAAATAACACCAGCTTTATCTAGTCTGTATAGCCATTGTTTACAAGAATAGGTTTTTAAGTCACAACAAAGGCTGAATTTCTGAGTTCCAGTATTTACTTGCTATATGAATTTTGCTAAGTTACCTAAATTATTTATGTCTTTATCTATAAAATAACATGCAGTAATTGTATCTATGTCATAGGCTTATTTTAAGCATTCAAAGAGGACTGGCACTTGAAGTACTTAGTTTCACAGTTCTAAATGTTTTTATTTTATTTTATTTTTTTACAATGCTGAGTGTGGTTAATAGCCAATAATAGTACTCCCTAAAATGTACACATCCTGGTCCTCAAAACCAGAGAACAGGTGACCTTAGACAGTTAAAAAGGAGTTTCCAGGTAAGATTCAGTTAGGTATCTTTGAAAGGAGAGGTTATCTTGGCTTATCCAATTGGACCCAATGTAATAACAAGGATCCTTATAAAAGGAGGTCATGAGAGTCAAAGTCATGGGGAAGAGATGTGACAAAGAGCAGAGGTTGGTGTAACACATGCTGGAAGTGGAGGAAGGGGCCGCTAGCCCCAGGATGTGAGCCATCTGTAAAAACCAGCAAAAGCAAGGAAACAGAACCTCCCCTAGAGACTCCAGAAGAAATGAAGATCTGCCAACACCTTGATGTCAGCCCATTAAACCCATAGAAGACCTTGACCTCCAGAACTGAAACATAAAATGTTTATGTGTTTTTAAGCCTCAAAGTCTGTGGTAATTTGTTACAGCAACAATTGGAAACTAATACAACTGGAAACACACAGGACTGGAAAATGTAAAAATGCAACTGGCTTGGCTCTCAGCACACACAGTCCTTTCCTCTTCCACCTGGGCTTCCCCACTCCAGCCTGGCTCCACATCTTCTTGGCCACGACAGAGAGACAGTAAGGGAAGATGGAAGATACTGAACAAGAATGAGAGAAAAACATCTTGTTGGATGTAGAGAGGGTATTCCTCTTTATCTAAAACCTCTTTATCTTAATTTATTCATGAAAACCACAACTAAATTGGCACCACCAACAACACAGTCTCAAAAGATCAAAGCCAAAATATTCTTTGTTTCCTTTTGCCACCATAACATTGAAACCTCATTCATCCCCAACTTAAGGCATCCAAAGTTTTAGTGTGGTCCAAGTAAGACCATGTGGTATTGCTATGGTTTATGAAAGAGCATCAAGATTGGATTTTTGTGCATCTTTGCAAAGATGACCATGGTTGGTTAAGTTTGTATGAGTTTTTATGTGCTTACATATGGTTATTTTGTCAGTATTTGAAAACATTACTTGGTGGGAAGTTGGTGATGATTATGAGAAAAATCAATGAGAAAAGACAGGCTGGAACAAAAAGGGCTCTTAAAGGTTGTTAAACTAAAACTCAGGCCAGACCAATGGATTTATCATGGCAAGACCACCCCTACTTTCATCCATCTCTATTTATAGTAATGCTTAACATTCACTGACCTTTCTAACACTTTGAGGGAAAACATGTACTGTGTTGGGCTTTGGATAATTTCAGGAGGAAGAGAAATTACTACAGATTTATGAATTTTGCCTAATCATAATACCTCAAAAATTTGCAAAGTAAAAACACATTTTTAATTAGTGTAAAGTCACAATAAAAATATGCTCTGCTTTTAGGAAAAGATTTTGTACCTGTTCTAAAAACTCTAAGACGTACTTTTATGACTTCACTTTGGTTTATTTATTTTTTTCTTTTTTAAGGTTGCACCTGTGTAAATTCCCACACTAGGGGTCAAGTCTGAGCTGCAGCTGCAGGCCACAGCCACAGCCACAGCCACACCATATCCGAGCCACATCTACAACCCATGCATCATCTTGAGTCAATACCAGATCCTTAAGCCACTGAGAAAGGCCACGGACTGAACCCAAATCCTCACTAACACTATGTCGGATTCTTAACCCTCTGAGCCACAACAGGAACTCCCTGTCTTCAGTTTTAAATCAATAATTTTGGATAGTGCTCTTGTTAAAAATATGTTTCTAATCTTCTACTTTTAAATATGATATAAATAAATCATAAATCTTCTACTTTTAAATATGATATAAAATACTTCAAAAGCTCTTTCACTATAGGATTGTCTCTTACTCATCTTTAGACATGTCTCACTGATCCAGACATGCTGCACTTTGGACGTTTTAAGTTCTTTTTTCTAAGTAAATAAATAAAAGTCAAGCCATTTTTACGACAGCAGCATAACAGTCTCAGCCAACAATATTTATGTAACTTCAGCTACCTCTTTGTGTTTTCCAATATTCCATTATTCTAGCATTTTTATCTTATAAGTGCAATTGCCTAAAATGTGGTAAACATATTTTGATGTACATGGTGGAGTTTTTATATAAAATTAGATGCGAGTTAATTTTAAAATGTGCATGTGAAGTGAATATTTTGGGTTTCCCTTCTCTTGATATAATCTAAACCAGGTTCTAGGTATTAGAGAATTTTTATTTTTTTATTCTTATTTTTTGCATCAGAAAAATGATACTTATCCAACCTTTTGAAGTTGAAAGCATCCAAGTCAAGCTTAGGTGCCCCCAAACCACACTGTGATGATGAAAACAAATAGAAGCTTTGAACTCATGTAGATTTCCCAATGATGCTTTGAAAAATCTTTACTAAAACATTTTCCCATTAATCCCTTTACCAGGCCAAGCTGCAGACTGTGGAGATGGTAAACCAATAAATCTATCAAATAAAGAGAAAATCTGTTTTATAAGAAAGTGATCTCCTTTAGATGCTTTTTTCCTCACAATTCATATGAATTCAATGCCCATTTTGTGAATGTTCTTATGTAGTGGAGAGAAAGTGAGTAAGAGTTTGAATTGTGGGTCCAAATTTTAGTTACTTCAGACATTTATCTGTTTTGCCAACAGAAAGCGTGTCCAACCTGATCACCGGGCAGAGTGGTTATAAAGATCAAACACCGACAAAAGTTCTAAGTTCTAAATGACATTTAAAATCAATTGATTGACACAACACTGTAAGTCGACTATACTTTAATAAAAAACAATTAAAATACATAAATAAGAAACAAAAAAATCAGTAGATACCAGTTCAGAAAAAGCATTCTCTGCAAACTGTTCCTCAGAGCTCAGCTATACTTTGGGGGATTTGTGATTAGGTTTTGGCAGGCAGGAGACTTTCCCACATCCACACTTGCTCCATTCACTTCTACCCCCCACAGCAGAGTGGCTGATCACCCATGTGTAAAAGGACCTTGAGGGTTTTCCCTGTGTCCTTTTTTTTTTTTTTTTTTTTCAGGGCTGCACCCACCCATGGCATATGAATGTTCCCAGACTAGGGGTCGAATTGGAGCTGGAGTCCTGCTGGGCTACACTACAGCCATAGCAACATGGAATCCTTAACCACTGAGTGAGGCCAGGGATAGTACTCACATCCTCATGGACTCTAGTAGGGTTTGTTTCTGCTGAGCCAACAATGGGAACTCCTCTGTCTTTGACCAGGATGTTTAAGACCTGTGCCCTGGAAAAGAAGGACCTCCAAGGACTTACATGATCTATACTAGGTGCCTCTGGGACTGCCTTATCCTCTGCCTCCTCTCCTGTATCCTGGTCCCATCTGTCTTTCTCTGGTCCTCAGAGGCTGTCCCACTATTTCTACCTGTGCTCTTCTGCAGAGCCCCTGAGTCTGAACAGCTCTGCCATCTTCCTCCCTTTCTCTTTCTTTCATATACAGCAACAACCCCCCCCCCCATGAATTCCTACTCATCTTGAGGAACTGAATGCTTCATGAGATTTATCCTTCCCTAACCCATGAACCTAGGCTGAACAACCCTCCACCTCTATAAGACCTCATAACAGTATTCTATGTTTCCCCTTCCCCCCTGCAGCACTTTCACAAACATGTCCACTTGAACGTGTATGATTGACTTACAGCTGTTTTCTCTCTAAATTGTTTCCTCCATGTGAACAACGGCTTTCTCTTTTGCTCATCATTCCATCTCCAGTTACAAGCACCATCACCAGATATTAAATAAATATTTGTTGAACAAATAAATTTGAGGCAAAAGCGGGTCCCCAAAGTGTAGAACACATTTAATCATGTTCTGATAAACTCTCAAATCTAAAGTTGAGGCCCCATCGTTTACTTCTGAGAAAGGCTCAATCTACTATCAAAAAAAAAAAAAAGAGAGAGAGAGAGAGAGAAATGGACACTTTTATTGTGTGGAATAAGTGTTATGAGAGGTAATTGATTTAAATTATTGATTTCCCAAATATTGCTTTTCTGACACCTGGAAGATTATATTACAGAAAGAGTGATAGAAAAATTTCACAACAGTATAATTTTATTGCACAGATGAAGAAAATGAGGAAGAATTAATTTAAAATATTTTACCCTTAAAGAATAACCCTGTGAAGTGATATTTACAATTAACTCCTGTTGATAAGTAAGAATAGTAAGGGAATGTAGTTTATTCAAATCTGTCGATAATGAAAATTAAATATTTTTATTCTTTGAAGTTTAAGATGCTCATTTCAGAACATTCAGAAATCCCTTTCTATTTCATTCTGTTGAGGGAAATATTAAAATCAGTTTAGAATTTCTGTTCGTATACCAACAAATATAATTCTAGAATGTCTATTGAGTATTGGAAAAATCCTATAATTAAAAATACATCTTAGATAACCATCTTGTGGAGACTCAAAATGTGTCTTATAACAGAAAAAGCAATAGAAACCTGGGATGTGATCTGCATTCTGTTATTATTGGGCATTGTTATTTTCTTTAGCAAAATAAAATAGGACGTTACTATTTGTTTCAGGCAGGTCATTTCATCGCTCAGTCTCTGTTTCCTCATCTGTATTTTAAGACTATGAACCATCAAGTCATGGTAATAAAAACCCACCCAAAGCAAAATGAGACAAAATGATTATTCTAAGTATACGTCTCTGCTGGAGAGGAAATTATTGTTACTCAGATTTCCCATTGATTTTACTTTAAAAAAAGAAAGGTCTATTGTGACAGATCATGTACATCTTTCCATATCTGATTTATTTTATTTCCCCAAGCTTCAACTCCACATGTTCACGCAGATCTAATGTAATCCCCGAGGAACTGCCTTATTTCAGTCTCTGGTGAGATCAGATCAGCCCCTGCAGGACCCTTTTCAGTGAAGCGGGAGATAAGTGTACTCGATTTTCCCCAACTAGCTGCCTATAGACATTTGGAAAGATTTCAGACTGGGATTCTGATTAACCTGAAGAGGAAAAATTCTGTGTTATTTGTATATTATATTTGCATATTTTTGCTATACTGTCGAAAAGCCCTTGATGTTAGTTTAGTGGAAATCAATAGCGATATCAATTTGTAATACATAAAAAAAATAAACATCCTTTAAGGAGTACCTCTAGATCCATTTGAATCAATAATTAAAACCTCTCCAATATGGGTAACAGAATCCTTGTTCTGTCCTTAAATAATTATAGAAAGTAATTATCTAAAATGTCTGTCCTTAAAAAGAAAAGAAACTAAGCTGTTCAAAATAAGTAAGTCATATGTACATTTACCTCTTTCCTTTACCAAAGGGTCTGATTGATCCTCTGGGGTCCCGAAACCAAGCTATTCCAGGCAGAGTGTGGTCCACATTCAGCATGCCTCATAATATGTGAAGACACTTCAGTGTATTTGGGTGTGATCTGAGCCCAGAAAAAGCCTTAATATTTCTTTTCTAATAAAAAAGAGCAAAATACTCCTGGAACAACAGGATGGAGGAGATCTCCTAAACTTAGATTCTGAGACTTTAAAACTCATAACCCCCTAGCATTAATATATTCTTATAGAGAAACAAGAAGGCTACATGCTTTGAATTTCAACATTAGGCTCAACACATTTTTCTCTCAAATAAGTTCCTTTATAACAACTTTGGGGTTAGAAAGCATTGTGAGGGGATGAGGTAAGACAAGGCTTCAAATGTGTTTTAAGGTAGCAGTGATATGGCAAAGGTCATGGCCAGCTGGAGTTTGTTAATACAATAGTTTCTGACATGTAGAGGATAGATATCATTTTGTCATTAGTGTTGGTGACTTTGCAGTTGTTCATGCTGTTTGGGATGGTATTTCTGTAAAGGGGCCACTACATTGGCTGAGGGTGTCCCAGGACAGGGTGTCCCAAACTGCTTGGGGACTTCCCCGCAAGAGGCAAGCAGAGTGGCCCTGCTCTTTCTTGTCCCAAATTTTTGAGATTTGTTTCCAGCCTGGACAAAAAAAAATGTCTTATTCCATCTTGTTTATGGTTTTGTTGCATTAGTTGGCTTCTTTTATTCAACCAGATACAAGTTGTGACACGCTGTTAATTCAATCACTAATAACTAGCTCAAATTGCAAATCTGTGTCAGCAGGTTGGTGTTGATTAAGTTGTAGCCGCCACTAACATATTGTTTTAAATGCTTGATAAATTCTATTTTCTGCCGCGATAGACTGCTTGGTTTCTACTTTTTCTCTTTTTTCTCTAAGCGAAAAACATTTGCACAAATGTCCCTCTGTGGTCTTCTGCAGCCTCGGCTTTCCCTCCCCTGCAAGGCGGGCTGGTAACCACTAGAGGGGAGGAGACAGCCGGCTTTATTGAAGGCTTCACCACGGAGCCCCGCGGTGGAGACGGGACGCCAAGAGAAAGGGTGCAGTGTATTATCAAGGTTTGCGAGGGGAAAAAAAAAAAAAAGGCAAAATAGGCTTCTTAGAGTGTGCAAGAAATTTGCTTCTAATAAATTAGAACTGACTGCAGAGTCGGTTAGAGAGTTGGAACTGTGCTTGCCTGTTAACCCGTAACCCTGAGCATTAGCAAGATGATCTATGAAATCAGAATTAACCCTTATGAAAACAAATGGCTCTCTCCTAAAGACGGTAGCTAATGCACATAACATGCTAGGAGGAGTAGCCAGGAAGTATGAGGAAAGGAATCAAAGATGATTGGGCTGCTGGGCGGAAAGTGAAGACTCAGCATAGAGCTCATTTTCTGGAATATTCCTACACCTGCCCCCTATTCCCATCACTTTAAATCCCTACCTTCCTTGGCTAAGAGGGAGGATGGAGAAAAGTAACATCATGATACAGCAAACAAAGAGGGGAAGGGAAAAACTTTGTTTCACCTTCCTGAACATTCCCAACTGCAATATTCTAACACGTGTAACTTAAATAGAAAGTTGTCATCCAGGGTTGATAAAGGACCACATATACCAATGGAGCACTACTTTTATTTATTTATTTTTTTAATTCAGCTGACCTTTTAAATCTTTTATTTTTAAAAAAGAAAATGTACTTAATATCAGTACTGTTAAAGTGCTATGATGTAGAAGTGGAGGCTGTTCTATGTACTCTCTCCTGAGTGTAATTGCACTAAGATCATTCGATTTCCATTTGGAAAGCCAGTGGCAATTACTGGAATACAATGTATCATGCATTTGCTCACTGGATATAAAACGTATATACTAATTCGCAATAAAATGTAACAGCTGTCAGTGCATTTTCTGCTCTGTTACTTCAATAAATTGGAACTCTGACTAGAAAATGGGAATATTGCATTTTTACACACTCTGTAATGTGTTTGCTTTTTGCAAATACAATTTATTTTTTTCATGACAAAAATTGTGGTTTGTTATTACTGCTAGTGGATAAATATTCCTATATCAGAATGAATTACATATGGTATCTGTAAAGAAGTAGTAATATTTTCTGCTTTTTATTGTAGCCTGTCTCCAGTAAACAAAATACACTTAACCTACTTCTGTCACATACCGAGTATGTGTAGGTTTTTTTTTCCTTCCTTTTTTTTCTTTCCCCCCACTTCATTGCAATGTCTGTGTGTAGGGGGGTAGGGAAAGGAAATAGGAGTTTATTTTTTACCCTACCTTCTCAGGTGGCTAGCTTGCTCATTAACATTTATTTCCAGATACCATCATTCCCCCCCCCCTTTTTTTTAAGTTTCAAATCTTTTCTTTCATACATTAGCTAATCAGGTTTCTTTAGAATATGAAGCAGAAGCTCTGAGTTTTATTTAAACCAAAATGCCTGCACATTTCTGTAATTTTGTTACTTGAGGTCAGACTTTTCACAGATAATTAGCCTTTTACACACTGTGAAATCAACCTGCATTGGTTATTTGGCTGGATTCTTTGCTTCTGTTCTTTATTTCCCAGAAGGTTAACGTGCTGAAAATCTAGCTTCAAGCTCATGGTACTGTCTCTTTGTGTTGCTAATTATCCTGTTGCATAATTATTAATATCAGGAGCAGGAAGAGGAAACAAGTACACCAAATAGTCGTGAACGCTGGTGTTCTGGCAGGAAGCGAGTCCTGCATGAATAAAATGCGCCTGCACCAATATCACAGGAGATAGGAGCGTTCCTTGTTAAGGATCATTTATTAACTGAGATCATCTTTTAGTTCGCCTTGGGGTAATGACTAATGTCAATGGCAAATTTCACAGTTGTCTAGAGAAATGAATTAAATTTGTAATAAGAAGCCCTTTGGCTTGTTGTACATGTTCATTTATTGGAGTAGTTGAACTAGGAGGACTGTAAGGCAACCAAGAACATCGGCTTAATTTTCCTTACATATAATAGTGACCTTTAGCTCCATATTGAAAAAGTTACCTATTATGGACTGGTAAATTAAATGAGAAGTTCCTCTAATGCAAAATAAACTAGGTGGCTGAGCTAAGTTAAACGGCCTTTGAGCCTAGAATATTCTTCATAGAAAAATATTCTTTCTTTTTTTTTAATATGACTCTTCTCTTTAAACCATCATAAAATAAATCACTTGACATATAAGCAGGAGAATAAGGTAATTCAAAGTGAGACTTTCTGCACTGTTCCACCTCTTTTCACCCCCTGCACGTTCTTTGGGTGGTTTCATTTTGTGCTCTCTACAGAGTTTTTGAAAATGTTGTTTTAACACTCTTTTAATTCTAAATATACAGTGTGTTTTTCTATTTACTTAGCATGTCATGTTGTTACTGTAATTATTTATGGAAGTTTTGGTGTTGCTTTAGGTAGTTAAGGAAAAGCATATTTCCCACAGGAGGAAGAACAATTGCACCCCTGTCTCTCTTTCTGATTTAGAAACACTAATTCCAGATTCCTTTGCTGAGAGAGGATGGAACTTGGAAAATGATAATGACTTTTAAAACAAGCACTATGACCAAGCATGGTATTCTCATTTTATAGCAGAAAATATAGAACAACCAGTCTCCTGATGCAATCTGCTATCTGTATAGTAGTGCACTTGAAACAAATTATCCTAATCGAGGTTCCAGCCCAGCTAACGATGGCAAGTGAAAAATGGGCATTCTTTTCAGCAGGTAAAGACAATTGTAATATTTATGTAAATTGAAATGTACTATTTCTTTCAGAGAGGTAAACTTGCATCACATTGTTGACTTCAGAATAATGCCTAAATATTTTCACTTTTAAATCATATTAGTAAAACATTTTTTGGACCTGTAAAAGCTTCACTTCCTTTTACAATGGAACGGTCAATACTCAGAGAAATACACACACGGCCTACATAGTAGTGCCGTAATAGATATGTTGCCCAAGATGACTAAAAATATCTAAAGGGCCCATGGGAAATAAAAACAATAACAAAAAGAAGCAATCAGAAATATTGATTTTAGTTGATTTTTATTGATTTAGTTGCCCTCATTTTTAATCACATATGAAAATGCTTCCTTGGAGCTCATTTCTTCCAAAATTCCAGGTTTCTGGAGCAAAACCAAAGGCTTGATTTTTCTCAGTTTTAACTATTTCTCCAACTCCTCCTCTTCATGCCTCCCCCTTTAGCCTAATGCTCCATCTGTGTTATACCAGCTATTGGATCCTGCAGAAATGGATGGGCTACCCTACAATTGTTTTGTCTCTGTACCTTGCCGGGTACACTCTGGGGTCCACTACATGCTTATTCATGACTTAGGAGAATCTTGGAAATCTGAACTTTTTTTTTTTTTTTTCCTTCTTAATGCAGATGCTCACGGCATTCATAATCAGGCCAGGAAAGGAGTTCACAGTTCCTTTTTACCCACTCTCTCACCTCAGCCCTTTTCAGCATGTAACCTTATTCTCTGTGGGATTACTTGGATGAAAACCAATTAGGGAGCAGCTCGCAAGATAAATGCATACAGATTACTCCAGATTGAACACAGCCCATGCCAACTAATCATAGAGTGTATGATGCCCTGAATGGAATAAATATTAAAGCGTTGAGAGGAAATGGAGATGCAATATTGAGAAAAGACTCCCAAGGCCGAAGCAGAATGAAGGCAACACGTAACTGGAGGGGTGGACGGCCTTCCTCCCCAGCTCCCGCTCCCTTCTGCTTTTAATTCTTTGTGGGGATGTGCCCACAGGCCTCCTGAAGTGAGTTCCCCTTTGCTAATCCTCCCACAATGGCCCCCATGAGTTTCTGAGGGGTTCCCCATGCCCTTCATTCTGTGACTGTCAGTTTCCCTCTAATAAGCCGGTCCCCTCCCTGCCTCTCGCAGCTGGCCTCGTTCTCAGGCTGGGAGGGGACAGCGTCTCAAAGGCCAGGACAGCCCCGAGAGTGACTGAATGGGCAAATCAATGTTTAGTCACCATGCTTTTCAGTGTGCTCACTGCAATAAATGGAGTAAAGAAGAGGGAGACTTATGAGGTCCCCACCAGACTTTTGGGACACGGTTTGGAAGCCTCACTTGAGTAGCGGAAATACCACAACCAAAGTTAATGGTGAATGTGCCACTTGTGGTGATGGAGCTCTGTGGATCAGCTCTCAGGCTTTTCCCCATAGCTCGTGGGGCAAGGCGGCATCTCTGTCTCCCTCCTCAGCTCTCTCAATACAATATCTGTCTCTGTCTTCTCCTCCTCAGATACCTTACAAGCTAAAAGCATTAAGGCTGGACGAGTACTTTTTGGTCAGATATTCACCACCCCCCTCAATACTTGGGTCTGTCTACCTGATAATTTTTTATATGTTGAGGTCTTATGCTAAAATAAGATGGACAGAATCATTCCTAGACTTTGGCATAGACTATATGATCCATGTACACACTCTTCCCATTCAAGTGAACCCACATTTCATGATTGCAGGTACTGACTTAAATGAGTCACTGTGCCTCATAATGATTTAGTCGGATCCTCCCGTGTGAGAAGTCCTGTGACTGATAAACCAGAGAGTGTGAGGATCTGGTTATGATGCTGCTGACAAGGTCGGCAGGCTTTGGCAAAGGCTTGGTGTGGCCCCTTTTAACCTTCTCCTTTTGTCTTAAATCCCTTTAAGTCTCACTAGCTCTTCATGGGATCAGAATCTGTGAGTTTTTTGATAATTGCAAATCGGGAGACTGAAAGTGAAAGGCATAAGCATACTCTTCCATACACTGCACTATGAAAATGACAGTTATAAGTGTTTTAAGTAACTAAGTGAAAAGAAAGAAGAGCTATTCTTATAAAGTCACATGTCAGGGGAAAGAAAACTAGACTGCTTGATTTTTCTGTGTACAAGGGGATTACTGATTTCTGTTTTCTTCTAGTACTTCTCTGACTGTTATTGATTTTATCCAGTGAACATCTTTTAGATTTAGGGGAAATAGTAATAAGAAACATTCTACAGTTTCTACAGTGCTGTTTGGGGAAAACACAAGGATTGTAATGCTTAGCCATCCTAGGATCGAACATCTGCTCCTCTACATACTTATTCCAACAGTTTCTAGAATTCACCAAGTTTCTGCCTTGGAGTCTTTGCATAGTCTGTTCCCTCCACTGGGAAATATTTACATACTGCCTTCAACTCTCATAACCTCTGGCATTTTCACGTGTTTTCTGCCTCTATTTGCATATGACTTCTTCAGAAAGGCTTCCTCCCCACTTAACTGATACGTGGTCATTACCTTCATAAATGGACATATTAATCACATGATGGTATGCTTCCTGGTATAATAATAGTGTTCATTATCCAGTCCCAACTGTGGCTTCTCTTGAGGTGTGGTGCCTACAAGTTTGCATACCTGCTAATCACACAAGGGCTGGCACAAGGCAGTGCCTCAAAAACCATGGCAATGTAATGAATAAGTAAATTGTGAGACCACAGTCAAATTCCTTATTACGCGAAGACTCCATATTGTCACCCTTAGAATTCGAATACTACTTTCTTTATAGTATTATAAATTCATAGGCTGTTATAAAAAAAGATGATATAAAAATGTACAGTAGAAAATTGACAGAACTCTGTAAACCAGCTATAATGGAACAAAATAAAAATTGCTATATAAAAAAAAGAACAAAAATGTCAAAAAAATTAAATACTGCAAACCTAACGTGAAAAAAAAAATTTATGAAGTGCTTTGACAACATGGTTGCTAGTATTAAGATGATTATATTCTTATTATTTTATTTTATTTTTATTTTTTGTCTTTTTAGGGCCCTCAGCATATGAAAGTTCCCAGGCTAGGGGTCAAATCAGAGCTGAAGCTGCTGGCCTACGCCACAGCCACAGCAATGTGGGATCCAAGTTGCGTCTCCAGCCTACACCACAGCTCATGGCAATGCCAGGTCTTTAACCCACTGAGCAAGGCCAGGGATCGTACCCACATCCTCATGGATACCAGTCGGGTTCAATAACTGCTGAGTCATAACGGGAACGCCTTATCTTATTATTTTATTAAACTTACGTATGAAATAATAATGTTAGCAATAAAGGAAAGCAGAAGATTTAGGTTTGTGAATAAAGTATTTAAAAACAAAAGACAGCCATAAGGGGAGTTCCCGTTGTGACACCGTGGAAACAAATCTGACTAGTATCCATGAGGATGCGGGTTGATCCCTGGCCTCACTCAGTGGGTTGGGGATCCAACGTTGCTGTGAGCTGTGGTGTAGGTTGCAGACATGGCTTGGATCCCATGTTGCTGTAGCTGTGGCTGTTGCTGGCAGCTGTAGGTCCCATTTAACCCCTAGCCTGGAACGTCCATATGTTGCGGGTGCGGCCCTAAAAAGCAAAAAACAAAAAACAAACAAAAAACAGCCATAAGGTTTGGGAATAGCTTATAGCAGCTGACTCTTCTTTATTTAGCTGGGTAGGGAGGGCAAGGCAAATTGGGCCACTGTCTTGTTTATCCACATCCTTCCTCTGGTTCTAGCCAGCATCCGTTCATGTCCATGTTCATAAATGTTCAGCTCCAGTATACAAGCATGGTGTGATCTGAATTGTTAACCTATGCATCCAGGAGTAAAATGCATTATCAACTACAATGAAGTGCTTATGCTTAGTTCCTATTGGCTTCAGTCTTACAAATACTACTCATGTCCAAAGACACAGAACCATTTTCCTGCTTCTCCTTCAGTACTATTATGCCTACATTTTTTTTTCCTTTTTAGGGCCACACCTCCAGCATATGGAGGTTCCCAGGAGGTGAATTGGAGCTATAGCTGCTATCCTCCACCACAGCCACGGCCACACCAGATCTGAGCCACATCTGTGATCTACATAGCAACTTGCAGCAATGCCAGATCCTTAATCTACTTGGTGAGGCCAGAGATCAAACCTGCATCCTCACAGAGACAATGTTAGGTCCTTAACCCACTGAGCCACAACAGGAACTCTGTGCCCCACTCTGTTTTTAGTGGAGTTTGACTCTGTTGTCAATTTCTGCACAGCACCCTGGAAACCACTGATTTGTTTACTCTATTTTGTTTGCTTTTCCAGAGTGTCATAGAATTGGATCACACAGTATAGCGCATTTTCAGACTAGCTTCTTTTACTTATAAATATGTAGTTAAGATGTATCCATTTTTTTTTTGTGTGGCTTGAAAGTGCATTTCTTTTTAAGGCTAAATAATGTATATTCTATTGTATGTAGGTGCCATGGTTTGTTTATTCCTTCACCTATAAAAGGAAATCTTAGTTGGTTCCAAATCTGGGTGATTATGAATAAAGATGCTATAAGCATCCGTGTGCAGGTTTTTTTTTTTTTTTTGCGTGGATATGTTTGAAATTAGTTGGATAAATGCCTAGGAACCTGATTGCAGGACTAAATGGAAAGACTATGTTTAGCTTTGTTAGGAACTGCCAAACTGTCTACCAAAATGGCTGTGCATTTTGCATTTCCTCCTGTAAAGAAGGAGAGCTCAACACCCCCATCAGCATGAGCCACCATCAGCTTTGGATTTTAGTTGTTCTAATGGGTGTGTAGTGGTCTGTTCTTTTATTTTGCAATTCAACAGTGACCCTTGACTTTGAGCATCCTTAATATGGGTATCTGCTATCTTATATACTAAGGAAATGTCTGTTCAGGTCTTTTGCTCATTTTGTAAAATGAGCATTGTTGGTCCTTAGGTTGAGTTTTAAGATTCCTTGTTTATACATTTTTGTACGTGTCCTCTCTCAGACACATGCTCAGCAAATATTGTCTTAGAATCCATAGCTCATCTTTGAATCTTTTAAGTGTCTTTCATAGGACATAGGTTTTTAATTTTAATAAACTCCAACTTTTTATTTTCTTTTATGGATTTGCTTTTTGTGTCATACATAAAGTATTACCACTAATGCAAGGTCACATGGATTTTTTTTTCTTCCTGTGTTTTCCTCTAGAAGTTTTATAATTTTGCATTTTATGTTTAGGTGTATGTTCATTTTAAATGGACTTTTGTGAACGTGTTAAGGTCTGTGTCTAGGTTCATTTAAAAAAAAATATGAACAGCCAATTGTTTCAGCACCAAAGGTTGGCTGATTACATTTCTGTGGGTCTATTTCTCGTTTTATATTCTTTCACGTTGATCCAGCTACCTTCTTTTGCAAATACCGTGCAGTCTTGATTACTGTAGCTTTTTGGTAAATCCTGAAATTGGGTCCTCTGACTCATTTAGCTTTGCTCTTCTTTAGGATTATATTAGTTTAGTTCTAAGTCTTTGGTCTTTCTATACAAATCTTGTAATCAGTTGGTCGATATCTCCAGAATAGCTTTCTGGGACTTTGATTGAGACATTGTTGAATCTATAGATCACATTGAAAAGATTTGACATTTGAACGATATTGACTTTTTCAATTCATGAACATGTCATATCTCACCATTCATTTAGATCTTCTTAGATATTCCTTATCAGAATTTTGAAGTCATTTGCCTATAGCTGTTGTACATATTTTGATAGATTTATAGCTATATAATGTGTGTGTGTGTGCATGCTACCATGAAAAGGTATTTTTATAAAAGTCATATGCCAACTCTTCATTGCTGGCATATAGAGAAACAATAGATTTCTGTATATTAACTTTGTATTCTATAACCTCACTGTACTGGCTTATCAGTTGTGGACCTCAGATTTTGTGTTTTTTTTAATAAGTTCTTTGGGATTTTTTTTTGTTGTTGTTGCCACTCCCTGAGCAGGAAGAAGTTCTTGGGCCAGGGATCAAACCTGTGCCACAGCAGTGACAAAGTCAGATCCTTAACCTGCTGAGCCACTGAAGAACTCCCTGGGATTTTCTACACAGATGATCATTCCATCTGTGAATAAAGACAATATTATTTCTCCTTTCCTATCTCTATATTTTACTTCCTTTCCAGTTTATTAAATTAGGTAGGACCTTTAATACTCTGTTAAATAGGAGTGGTAAGAGACGACATCCTTGCCTTGGTTCTGATATTTTGAAGAAAGTATCTAGTTTCTTCCATTAATTGTTAATTGTGTGTGTCAATATGAATGGGCCACAAGGTGCCTAAATATTTAGCCAAACATTATACTAGGTGTTTCTATGAGGGTGTTTTGGAGTGAGATTAATATTTAAATTGGTAGATTGAATAATGTAGATTTGCCTCCCTAAAATGTATGGGCCTCATCCAATCAGGTGAAGGAGTGAATAAAACAAAAATGCTGACCCTTCCCCAGGTGAGAGAGAATTCCTCAAACCTGATGGCCTTCAAACTGGTATACTGGCTCTCCTTGGTGTTTGTGCTTAAATTAAGCATCAGCAATTCCTGATCTCAAGTATGCCAGCTTTGGACATAAACTACATCATCTACACTTCTGGTTTCAGACTTGGGTTAGAACTAAACCATTGGCAATCCTGCATATCCAGGTTTCCAGCTCACCCTATAGACCTGGGACTTGCCAGACTCATAAGAGCATGAGCCAATTCCTTTTAATTTTAATAAATCTTTCTCTTTATCATCTATGTATTATGTATCTACCATCTAATTTCTGTCTATTATCTATCTGTCTAATTTCTGTCTATCTAATTTCTGTCTATTATCTACCATCTAATTTCTGTCTATCTACCTATCTATCATTTATCTATTTAACTATCATCGACCTAATATATATCTACCTTTCATCTATCTTCTATTTAATATCTATCTATCTAATCTCTATCCTGTTGGCTTTGTTTCTCTAGAGAACCCTGAGAGATACCCTACTCACCATTAAGTATGATGTGAGCTG
The DNA here is from genome assembly GCF_016906955.1 of Phacochoerus africanus. Classification (NCBI taxonomy): domain Eukaryota; kingdom Metazoa; phylum Chordata; class Mammalia; order Artiodactyla; family Suidae; genus Phacochoerus; species Phacochoerus africanus. Next base: position 54,603,220 of record NC_062548.1, on the reverse strand, counting down.
TAGGCTTTGGATAGATGTTCTTAAGCACCTTAAGGAGATGCCCTTCTATTTTTCATTGCTCAGGTTTTTGTTTTTGTTTTTTTATCATACCTAGATGTTGATTTTTTTTCAAACGCTTTTTCTCTGACCACTGAAAACATTTTCTCTAATTTATTTCTTTGCACATTTTGATAAGCACTTGACTCTTATAAGATGGTTGCCCTGAAGGAGAGGCCTCTTTGGGAACATATAAATGCTACAATCCCTTTAGGCACAGAGTCAACAGTGGGAGAGTGCCCAAGACAAACCTAATATTTCAAAAGTTTACCCTGGTTTGCCTCTGAAAATGCAAAGTTTTCACCTCTGTCTTGTTCCATCTGATCCTTGCTTTCAGATCCTAAGACACAAATGGTTGTCATTGATATTAACCTCTGTCATATAAAGGTTTGTGTTCTATCCATAGAACTCTATTGCCCTTCTGTATATTGATTCCCTTGAAATGAAAAACCTCAGCTTCCACACTAATGTGTGGGACATGAATTGTGTTCAAGTCTGAGACTGAGGGCAAGGAGGTGAAAATAAGGCTTCACCAAGGAGCACTGGCTCATCAAAAGTCCAGCACAACAGCCATGTCAGTTAGATTGCCGTCTTCTCACTCATAGGCTTGGTTTCATGCTATGCTGTGTCCTGGTTTTGCGATATTATATCTGTTTGCTCATTTTGTACCAGTCAGCATATGCTGGCGTAAGGTTCATACATTGAGGGATAGTCTCATAGACTTATCAATACAGAGAGCCAATCAAAGCTATAGAAATAATCTAAGATGAGACTGATGGTAAATGTGGATGGAGCTCTTTGAAATTCTCAGAATCAAACCATCTTCTGGTAAAATTAATCATTTTTCAAATTACTTAGGATATATAGCTCAGCTTTTTCTTTCTCCTATGTGCTCAAAACAAGAGAGGAACTAGCTTCATTTCTATAGTTCAAACTCTTCCTATACAGCAATGCAGTGGAAAAAGGAAGACTTCCCTTCTGAAGAGGAGCTACCACCTGCAGTCCAGCCGTGACTCTCCCCGGATGTTATCATTTTATTCTTCTCAGTGTACTTGCTATAGTCATCCAGCCAAGCAAGGAGAATGCTTGTTGGCCACTAGCTATTAAAGGAAGAAAAGAAACAAGAAACAAAGTGGAGGTTATTATAAGAGAAACTGAGATCTACTTTTATAAATTTTATCTTTTATGCATGAATCTTGAATTATATATATTGGTGGGAAACTTATCTGTTAATCAGCTGATCCACTGCTCTTCCCAATATTTCATAAGGTCAAACAGGTCAAACTTTTCTCTATCAAGGTATTAAAAACAACTAAAGAAAGGTATTTGAGGTGTCTTACCTTACCTTATCACAGTTTACTAATCAGTCTTTTACTGCAAAAGATAAAATGATCTCATATCATGCCCCCAGCTATCCAATATTCATTTAAGATTTTAAAATCTTAGGGTGTCTGAAATAGTCAGAAATGTCAAACTCTTCTTGTTGGCTAGATTCATAAATAAATATTGTGAAATACAAGAGATTAAGTGTAGGAAAAAAATCCACTAGCCTGAGTCTGAGTGTTTGTTCTACAACTCAGTCGCTATGTAATATTGGGGAAAATATATACCATTTTTGAGCCTTAAAGTCTTTATCCTTTTTAACATTAGGACAATTAATGCCTACATTGTAGGAGTGCCATGAGAATTAAGTGAAATGATCCATGTAGGATGCTCAGAATCACATTTTTTTAACATACTAAGTCATCATTAAATTTGAAAAAAAATTTTGCATCCTAAAACTGCAAAATCATCCTCATGTTCCACATTCTTTCATTTGAGAACTCAAGAGAAAGCCTAGTTTCTTTGTGTTTCTTTCTGCATGGAATTAATTTTCTTTTCAGGCCAAACTGAGGCCTGTTGAGTACAGAATTATGTAGCATCAAATGGCTTTGCGTTGGAGCAAGTGAACCTCCATGTGCAGCAGCCTTTGTTCAGAAAGTGAAAATCAAATATGAAGGGTTATGTCCAGGTAGAAGCAGGGCAGGGCTACTATTCCTACTATTTAGGAATGGAAAAATAGCAAAAAAAAAAAATGAATTAAAGACCCAATTTTCTTCCTACTGTTATATATTCAAGATGAAACCACAAGAATATCTATCTTGGATGATTTTTAAAATACTGATTCTGTAAAGAAAGTAGGCAATGGCACCTGCATGTTTTCTTTTCCAAAACCATACACAACGTCTCAAGTATGCCTTTTGTAAATTAGCCTGTTTAATTGCATCAAATCATATGCCCGACCCATAATGAACTGATCCTGATTTTGTTTTTAGTATCCATAAGCTAGTTTCAAAGAGCCATCTGAAGCCTTGCATTTGTGCATTACATGGCACACATGAACATTTCCACAAGAAAAAAATTAAAATTGTGTCATGAAACATTTTATCATTTACTATTATTCGCTAATGACGTGATTTCTGTGAGAACATGGTTATTTTGGCTTCAATTAAATCTGGTTAACTAAAAAAATATGTCAAGGGGAAATTATTTTTACACATTTTTATGAGGCTCGCTCTACACAGAGCTGATGCCCCAAACCTGCACAAAGCAGGTACAGGGTAAACTTCCAAGGTATAGGGCATGTTGATAATACATAAGGCATGTTTAGAGATTTTTGTCCAGTTTGATAATAAAAAGGCATACAGAAATAAAAGAGAAAAGACTTACACGTGTGCCCTCAATTAGTTTTGTGTGTGTTGGGGTGTCTCTGGGAGCTGATTCACAGGCACGCACATGCACACACACATTCATCTGTGTTTTCAGGAAGACACAAAGCTTGCCATCCCATAACTGTTACTTAATGAACATATTCTGAATGCATGACCTACAATTATAACTGGCATTATGGTTTGCATTTCTGTAAGCACCAACATCTCTGCTCAGAGCCGTGCAGGATGATGGAGCATACATCACATCTACCCTGTAGGCACCCAACCTCAAGTCAAGAAACTAACAAATCTGCTAAGCCTGGGGAAAGGGGGAGAAAGATGTAGGAGTCTTGGGCAGGGGCTGGGAATGTATAATATCACAGAGTCCCTTTCCATCATCTTTGGCCTTTTATTTTGATTTAGCTTTAATTTTATACAAAAGAAGTGTATGATTAGTGGCCATTTGGAAAAAAAAAAAGGAAAAAGACAGAAGGAAAAAAAGAGATGCCTCATGGTGTAATTAGTGGAGTTGTTCTTAGCAGTGAGGCACACAGGTACAATTATATGATACAGGAGTGAGATAAACTAAAGAAAGTGACACACTGTGTATAAAAGATTCACGAAGAAAGTTTAGAGTGGGAAAACCTGTGGATTTGTCCAAAAAGTTATAGGACATGTGTGTGTATTTTCTTCTAGGAGTTAGGAGAATCATTTTAGAAAGTGATTCTTATATATGTTCTGTGCAGATATCCAAAGACCATTTAGAATGCTCCTGAAATCTCCTGACCTCACCCAGGGGTCAGTCAGGTTCAACATGGAGAAATATCTCAGGTTCCCTCAGCTCAGACTGCTAAATAAGCAAATCTATTCAAGGCATCCTGAGGCCTTTCGACCTACTCCCCACAATGTTTATTACTAATTGGGAAATTCTACCTAATCATTCCTTGCATGTGTTATGTCCTTCCTCCACTTCCCTGATGTTCAAATATATTAAAGCAAAAAAATTATATTTGTTTAACATGAGCCATGGGCATACTCTTTGTGAAAGAAGAGTTTATATATTTAGAAAGACGTGTCATAGAGTGTATGTGAATTTAAATGTTTAATCTCTCTCTCTGTGTGTTTCTTTCTGTCTCCATCTCTCACCCTTACTCTCATGCCAATTCTGTTTTCTTTTGTTCAAAGAAAAAAGTAACAAAAACACCAGTCTAAAACTTTTAAAAATTGACATCTTTTTGCTATCTGTAAGCATGTAGTTGACTCTGTCATTAATTCATTTAAATCAGGGCATTTGGGTCAATAGGAGTTTTTGATTGCTGGGTGTTGAAGATGTCATGAGGAGTATGAGGAGGCTGATTCTTTGAAAAGCTTCTTCTAATTCGGGAAATAACATTCTTGGCTGACGCCAGGCTGATATCAGGTAAGCATCATGCCAGTGACTGAATGTCTACCAGAGTATGAAACAGGGAGCATCACAGTAGCTGAGCTGTGAGCACCCGGTGGCAGGCAAAGCATCTATCACTGCTACTGTTGCTAAGAGTTCCACCCAGCTGGACCCTGCAGTGTCTGTAGCTGTTTTCAGAGATCACAACCCCAAAATCCTTCCCTTCCTGTTTTAACAAGAGTCTGGATCCTATGTGAACTAGGTTGAGGACAACATATGAAAAACATTGTAGGGAACTTTACAAAAACTGGGGTTTTCATGTGTTCGTGCTGTCTACAATTTTTTTCTGGCACAGAGGAGAGCTGTAAAGAAATTAAAAAGTGAGCAGTCACTTTTGTGTCACCCACAGACAGCATTGTGCACAGGATTAGTACTTCTTATGACTATGTAAGTAAGCTGAATAAATGAAAATCCAGGTGTGGCTTGTGCTGATGTAGATAAACCCTCCATGATGTAATTGCAGTTGGTACCCATTTTCCAGTGTGGTCCTGCTTCCTGTAGAGATGTTCTCTTTCTCTTCTTCTTCTTCTTTTTTTTTAATTTTTTTAGGGCCACATCTGAAGCATATGGAGTTTCCCAGGCTAGGGGTCGAATTACCAGCCTACACCACAGCCACAGCAAGGCAGGATCTGGGCCGTGTCTGAAACCTACACCATAACTCATGGTAACATTGATCCTTAACCCACTGAGTGAGGCCAGGGATCAACCCCATATCCTCGTGGATACTAGTCAGGTTTGTTAACTGCTGAGCTGTGACAGGAGCTCCAGATTTTCTCTTATACATTCTTCCAAAATCTAGGATCATTCAGAAAGTTTGAACAACAAAATTTCCAGTCATTGGGTCTGATCAAATGCCATTTTTTTTTTTTCAGTTAAAGGGAATGTTTCAGTAGAGCTTTGTTTCTACTTCATTGGTGAATTGTGAAGGTTTCAGTAATGGTGAAGAAACCAATTTGAATATTTTTTCCTGTCTAAGAGTCAAATGCAATCAATAACTGTGAAATTATTGATTACCATCTTTTACTAAATCTTATTTCAGTCCATCTTTCATAAGGGAGAATTTTTCCAAAAAAAATGCATTATGCAGAAATTGAAGAAAAATATTTCTTCAGAGGGCCCTTTATTTTTCTTAATTTTCAAATGCTTAATGTTAAATTATTTTAATTTTAATACTTTGAAACACATCCCTCATTGTCAACATTCTTGGGTCCATTTTATGTTTCTTTAAGGTCCATATATGTAATGTTAAGTTTCTCATGTTTCAAGATACTCAGCACCAGCACTTGAGCTATTCTATTTTTTGTTTATTATTTATTTATTCATTTGGGGGCCACACTCATGGCATATGGAAGTTCCCGGGCCAGGGATCGAACCCTCTCTACAGCGGAAACTCAAGCCGCAACAGTGACAACTCAGGATCTTTAACCCACTGAGCCACCAGGGAACTCCTCAAGCTCTTTTCAAATGACTCATCTTTTCATGATTTCATTATGTTTGCTGTGTTTATTTCTTTAATGTTTTATTTCATAACATTTATCTTATTTTAAAAGAATGAATATCGGAGGCCACACATGGAATTCCTTATAATCCAGTTCATCATCATGGGGTAGATTGAAATTCAACCAGTGTCTTACTTAGGTTTTATTTTACAAAATAAGTGGAATTCACTGGTAATCTTCAGAGTGTTTCTCTATACTGTTAATCAGCTAAACATAACCATCAATTATAAATGCAAATTTTCAGGGTTAAATTGAGTGTTCAGATGCTCTAATGTAGCTTTTATTGGCTGTACATTGCCAAGTCTACACAACACAAAATAAAGTGTTGGGTCAATATTTATTTTTGAATTGGTTCTCTACAGCAAGTTAATATGGGGGTAATTCAGGTCAAGAAAAAAGAACTAAGGGTGTTACAAATGCAATAAGAAGGGTTTTTTATTTGCGTATTTTTGCATGAATTATCTGGTTTATGTCAACTGTGTAGACGTATGTCTAGGAGTAGGATCTGAAAAGTTTATTCAAATGCTGACATTTGCGGAGAATAATATGAAGAGAGTACAGAAATCAGGAAAACATATTTTCACATGTGAAGAAAAGAAAAAAAAATCAGGGAAATTTTAGATTATTTTTCTTATGGTCATTCTTTGCCCACAATTTTCTAATGAAAACCTAATTAAAGATCCATTTTCCTATTAAAATTTTATAAAGAAAAATAAGCAGAGCTTAATCATGCAGCCCACTCCCCCCCACACTTTTTTTTTTTTTATCAACATCTCCAGAATAAGAATCATTTGTAAGCTTTGCTAGCAGTATACCATAGTGACAGGCTTCCAAACAAGGAGAAATAATTTATTAGCTCACAATGTTTTTCCAGCCTTCCCCCCACCCCACCCTGAGGTGGTGCATAGGTTGTGCAATGAATAAATTAAGTGTATTTTCTGCCTTGTGCTTGGCATAAATCATTACTTTTCCAGGACCAAAGGGTGAATAACTATTTGCAATACTATTTTTAGTTAAATAAGCTTTATAATCAAGTAGAGTGTGGATCTCACTTGATTTATTTATTTTTTGGCAACGTATTTATTTGAAAGATAAGTCTAGTGATTAAAATCATACTTTCTGTTGTAAAAAAGAAAAAAAAATTCACTGGAAAAAAAGAGTAAGAGAATGAATCCATATGCAAAATCAAATTGGTTTACTGAATTTTAACTTAAAGATCCCCACCCCTTTGGTTATAATTACAGCTTTGACATGAAACCTAACATATCCATCATGTTATTTTTGTTCTAATTATTGCAGCTAATGATATCACAATGTAAAGGAGGATTCTCTTCACAAAGATAGTTATGCACATATAAAATGTATCATTTTATATTATGCTGTTTCATGTATTCCCAAGGAGACTGACTATTACTGAAGAATGTATTGAAATGTAGAACCACTGAGTAAATGTTTTAAGGGAAGACAATTAAGACACCAGTCAACGACGTGTATTTATACATCACATTTTATAGCCATTTTACATCTTAATAAACTAAAACAAATGACATTTTTCTCTTTAGAAGCGATTTTAGGAAAAATGAAGATCACAGCCTCGTCTGTAGTTCCTTTCATGCTCAAGGCATTACATTAGATTTTTGAATCAGAGCAACAGATGCGAGCAAAGCGTTATTCCACCAGGCAAGGCGTTTTCACAAAGGGTCTAGAACTTGCTTTTGCTCATCAGCCCTAAATCTTGCTTAAATATGGAGCAGAATGATTCTTCAAAGGTTTGCCAAAGGATGAAAAATGGTTGGAAATAATAAAAAACAGACTAATTTAAAGTTGACTTGAACATAAAGATGTTAACATAAATTCAGTGGTATGCCTCTATTAAAGATGATGTCCGTGATAAACGTACACCCCTGGGAAGGTGCCAAAGCAAGTTGCAAAAACCAGTGTGTGCATTTCAACTCTTCTGACATTTCACAGGGTTGTTGAACTAAATTTGGAAGCAGATACACCAAGGTTTTAACAATCTTTTATTTCTCACATTTAAATTATGATTACCTCTTGCATGCTATATTTTCTGATTGTTGTCTAATAGAGTAAGATTGCTTCAGTATTAACTAATAGATTGCTTTGAAATTTCAAGGCACATACACATTTTAGAATCTTTTTTTTCACAGGCAAGTACCAGCAAGATTTTCCAGATTACTAATATTTAATAGCAAAGTGATCATCTACTAGGAGCAAATTTTAATGCATTCATTTGTTTAGCCATCAGTTTATTTATTCTGCAGTACATGTCAGGTGCTGTGCCTAGCAGCAGAGGTGTCACACTGAAACGAATAAACATAGGTCAAGCTTTCATGGGGATTCAAGTCTAGCCGTGGTTAGAATGGTATTGTCTACTTTAATTCTGTAAACCCCACCATGTATTTAACTTCGTAGATTCCATTCCCAAATTTTTAACTAGCATAGCTCAAAAAGCAACAAAACTCTTTTAAGTGTAGTACATACTATTCTCAAGACCTACATAATGTTGAAGGACAATATGTGCATGACCACGTGTGTGTGTGTGTGTGTGTGTGTGTGTGTGTGTTTGATACATTCTTAAAGAAGAACATCATAACAAAGAATTGCATAGAAAGAGTTCACAGATAGTGAAACTTTAAAAAATATTTTACCTTGACCGGTGTTGGGATATTCCAGGATCCATGAAGAGAAAGCTAAAACATGAAAAATGACATTGGAAAAAAAATGACAGGACGGAACAATCATTTGTATGTTTTAATACTTAACTTATTTTCCAACCAAGGATATTAACATTCTTTCATAAAGGTTTTGTATAAAAGTGTAATGAAAGTTCTAAAGTACCTTGAACTAGGTGTTTTAAGGTACACCATATTTAAGTGCTTCATCAACAAAATGCAACATATTATAAGCACTTAATTGGTAGAGAAGATTGTTGTATTTGTTCCTCTAAATAATTTCACTTTAATAATCATTTGGCATTTCCGTTACTATAATAAAGGATACATAGACCTGACTTTCTAAAAAGCTTGTGATTTTTAAATATTGTATTATAATGCCTTACCCTTAAGAGCTCTCTGGAAGAGTCCCTTGAGTTTTCTGGGAACACGTTGCGGGAGCAGGGTGGGGGGGAAATACACGTGAGACCAGAAGCAAGGATTGAGACTCAGCCTGAGAGAGGCAGAAAGGCAACTTTTCTGAAGGATGTAAATCTTGGTCTCTGCTGAAAGCTGTACTCTGACTGGAATGCTTTGTTTGGTAGTGTTCAAAAAAGAGTTTGGAGTTGTGTTTGTTTGCTGCTGATGTTTTGATTTTTCTCCTTTTTGAGGAAAAGATATACTGCTCACTTAATAAATATTTATACGTTGTGATAAATATTACAATACACCTCTAAGACAGCCTCTTATGCAGGTACAAATCATTTATCAGATCACTTTTTTTTTCCTTTTGGTTCTCAAGACCATCAGGTGGGTTGGGTTAGAATCTAAGGGAGAAAGAAGAAAAATAGTCTTTGTTGCTGAAGAAAGGAATCATGTGAACAAACATGAACGAGCCCTGGCATCATGAGGATGGGAGCTAACCATCCAGAGAGATTTCCTGCTACCATTTATAATATTTTCATTAGTGTGATGTCTCAGAATCAGTCCTTTGGCTCCATTTCTAGTTTGAGATGGTGTCCTAGTTCACACCTGGTCAGCGGGCTGATTTATGCTACCATGTTTAGTCCAGAACTACAGCACTGGTTATCATATCAGCTTCCACATGTACAAGGTACATAAGCTGATCATTGGTTAAAAGAACCAAGTTTGGAAGGACAAATCTCAAATGTCCTCTACCAGTACAAAGAATTATTCTGTCTAGAGCAAGATAGTCTCTTTGCCACATTCATGTCAAAGAAAATATCATTTAATTGAGTGACAAAGAAGTCCTAATTGCTTACTGGTTCAAAGTCATTAAAGGATGGAATTTCTTCAGTTCTCTGTATTAAGCATTATTGTCTTTGTAAAAATATCATCAGGTATGTGATTTCTTTCATGAACTCTGGATATAAAAGAAAGATTGTTCAAGGGAGTTCCCGTCGTGGCCCAGTGGTTAACGAATCCGACTAGGAACCATGAGGTTGCGGGTTCGGTCCCTGCCCTCGCTCAGTGGGTTAACATCCGGCGTTGCCGTGAGCTGTGGTGTAGGTTGCAGACGCGGCTCAGATCCCGCGTTGCTGTGGCTCTGGCGTAGGCTGGTGGCTACAGTTCCGATTTGACCCCTAGCCTGGGAACCTCCATATGCTGCAGGAGCAGCCCAAGAAATAGCAAAAAAAAAAAAAAAAAAGAAAGAAAGATTGTTCAAAATGATCTTGTCATCCTTTTTTTTTTTTTTTCTTCTCTTAACCAGAATCAAAGATCTAATATTGAAGTGTGTCCTGATGGCCTCCGGGCACTGGGGTTCCCCTACAGGGAATTTAAATGAGGCATCTTACCCCCAAAATGAAATCCTACTTAGAGCCAAACTCCAAAGAACCATCTCCATCAGACCCAAAAGGGGCATAGGAAAGTCACTTCCACATTTGTCTAACTTCTTCTGATTCTCTTTCACTTCAGGACAGGAAAGATATGTTGGAATTAAGAAATGGACTCTGGAAGATAAGCAGACTGTAGGAATTTTTTCTGAAAATCCTATATTTTACCTCTTAGTCATATAAATGTTTCACCCTTAGGTCAAATAAAATAATAGGTTTTTCCTTATTTATATATAATCTAAACATCTCATTAAATATATTTTTTCTTTTTTAAAATGTAATGTTACTGTAGTAGATTTGACTTACAATGTTGTATTAGTTTCAGGTGTGCAGCAAGTGAATCAGTCATTCATATACATATTGAGTGGATTTTCCTGTGCTATACAGTAGGTTCTCGTTAATCACCTATTTTATAATCATCGCTTTTAACAGAGTGTATATATGTTATTCCCACCCTCTCAGTTCTTCCCTCCTCCTAATGCTTTCCCCTATGGTAACCATATGATTAGTTTTGAAATCTGTACTAATTTATAAAACAGAAACAAACTCACAAATTTCTAAACAGTAGAAATTTGATTTGGGGGCTACTCTTTTTTTTTTTTATAAAAAGGACTGTTTATTTTTCCACTGTTAACCTATATGTCATTTTAAAAATGTTACTATCCCTTATTCTCTTTGGGGGAAAAACAGTGAAATTTAATCAGTGAATACTGATATAAAGAAAGAAATAGGATACATAGAAATTCTTTCATTCAGTACAAAAAGGCTGTACTTTGAAAAGAGTTACTAATTTTACCATTACATGGGGATGGGGTAGTCTACTAAATGTGTAGAGAACGTCTCAAATTTAGGGCATTTGTTCTGATTTCACAAAATTCTAGGTATTGAAAAACCCACTCCCACTATGGGATCTTGGGAGGATAAAATATTACGTGCATTTGCGAACACATTTGGAGCCAACCTTCTGGAATTCACCACCAACCCCTGGTTAGATTCTGATTGGATTGGAATGGAAAGTGAGGGCTGAGATGGGGTGCGAGGGGCGCCATAGGGGATCACGTCCATGTGGGCTGTAAGACCCGGACAGTTTAGTGGTTTCTGCTAGTGGGGAGCTCAGGAGCAGCTGGTGAGATGAAAGAATCCTAGATGCAAAGATGATGGGACATGAGGATTCTGTTAGGGGTTATAAGTTGGTATTCTGTGAGAGAAACGCGATGCAGATTCTTTAAATATTTCTGACGCCAGGACCAGGTATCTCTTAGCTCTTTGAGGGCTTGTGTCCTGCAGGTTTATTTTGCACTGAAGGCTGGCTGAGAACAGCAGACCTCTTCCAGTATGGAGGAGACCTGCCTTCTATCCTGTGCACATGAGACTGATTTGGAGTGGAACTTACTTATGTCCATCCTTGCTCAATTTTACCAGTTGGCATTGACCAGGTTTTTAACCTATCTGTAATTCCTATCATTTTTTATTATTCTTGGGAAGGTAGTACTATTTGTTGCCTAAAGTTGAGAAAAAAATGGAAAATAAAATGGAAAGAAATTAACCCAAATCTCATCACTTGGAAAGAACATTTGAAATAATAATAGGTTTCCAGCCAGTCTTTCCCCATTAGTCTACACACACACACACACACACACACACACACACACACACACACAGTACATATACAGAATGTTTAATCCTTTTTAAAAAGAAAACTGGAGTTCCCTGGTGGCTCAGCAGGTTAATTATCCAGCATTGTCACTACAATGTCTGGAGTTGCTGATGTGATACAGGTTCCATCCCAAGCCTGGGAATTTCCACATGCTGTGGGTGCAGACAAAAAAAAAAAAAAGACAAAAGACAAAAGAAAAAAACTGTCTTATGTCTTATGGCATTAATCTTCAAAAACATGTTTTTAATGGTGGCATAGCATTTGATCCACAAAGCTGGTCAGAAGGGAAATATTGAAGAAAACTCCTAGAAATGGAATTTTTCTCTCCAGATCTTAGCAGACAATTAGTCAGGTCCATGATGTTTATTTAAATATCCTTCTATGATACGGTTAACATTATCTGGCATGTCCAAAAGAAAAGCCTGAAGAATCATTGTTTTTTTCCAAAAGCCTGACTGAAATCAAGTTAGACTCTGTCAATGGCGTTCCCCTCATCCACTACTCATTAACCATATCAAAAATGGAAATGAGTTTAGTTTGGCATAACTCATAATGTCATTTGGGAAGAAGGCAGAAGGAGCTGCGCCAACATTAATGTGCACTGTGTGAATAATTTACTTTAATTTCAATTAAAGCACCAGGATGAGCTGTAGGAAACCCTTCCTGTGTCTGCTCCAAGCTCTGGGCTTTAACTTGGTTAGCAGAACAATCTAGATACCTTAGGGACCTAAATTTGGAGCCAAGATGTTATGGGTAAGGACACAAAATAAGTAGCAGCCTACGGTGTCTGCAGGCTCCACACCAGGAGAATTAAAAGCCAAGAGACAAACAACAGGGTGATTTGTGTGGCTGGAGGTTGGAAATTAGAGACTTTTATGAAGGGCAGGGAGGAAGTGAGGAATGAAATGGGTCAAGGTTATCTCTGGAGACTCAATGACGTGGAGAGGTCAGTAGAGTGTTGACATTTCTAGGAGATTCAGTAGGTAGCAAACACAAGAAAATGCACATCTTGCCTTCGAATCCTTAAGATTTGGGGCTGTCTCTGTTTGATCCAGAATTTTACCTTCGCTAATCATCTAAACATTTTGGCCAGTTTGACTCAAAATCTCCCTGCACATTAACCATTCATTGCCTTCTGGGATAACTAAGTTGATTGTATTGTCTTTCTGATTTTTATCATTTCCCTGTTTATTCTTAAGCATTCATCTGCTGTTTTTATATTCTCAGAAGTGTGAAGATGATGAAGTTGATGTCTCACCCACACACTCACACTCTATTGATCAAGGCTGACTCAACCTGATATTGATCACAATCCTCTCTCTTCCAACATCTTCAACACCTTCTACTTAGGGTACCTTAAAGTCTATAATGTTCTACCCACCACTTTCTTATGTCTTCAAGATTGGTCCTAAAGTCTTGGGCAATGCAAAGACACCTGGTGTGTGAACACATGATCAGGGCAATGAGGATTGTGTTGCATCTGTTTTTAAAGATTGTGCTACGGAAATAGTCTGTGCTTTGCCCAAGATAATACAGTCAATAGAGAATGACTTGGTAATAAAAGCCATGACCCCCAAGTCTCTTGACTAAGTTTAGTCTCCTTAACCAGTCTACCTGTGTTACTGAAAGAGATAATACATGAGTGATCAGACTTCATTGAGAAGCAATTTTATTAATTTGGTATAAAATGCATGCACAGTGAATGCTATCATCCAGCTTCCAAAGCAGGGATAATACTAAATATACTTGCAAAATATTTACAAGAGTGGTTAACTTAAATTGGATATAAGGACAAAGTAGCCTTGCATCTAGTCATCAGTCACTGGGATTGAAAAATTCCAACTCTTGGGCCAAGTCCGACCCCCCCCCACCTGTTTTTGCACAAAAAGTTTTATTAGAGCAGAGCAATATTCATGCATTTACATATTTTCTATGACTACTTTTGTGCTAAGACAGCAGAGTTGTGTGATTGCAATAGAGGCTAAATGGCCCCCAAAGCCTGAAATATTTTACAATCTGCTCCTTTGCAGAAAAGGCTGTCAAGCCCTGGTCTTTCAATTGGACTACACACAGAAATACAAGTGAGGGATAACATTACTAAAGTTACTAAAACATCTTCCAACATCTATTCAGTCAAATATCACAAAGCGCCAGTTCTCAACATCGGAAGTAGAAAAATAACAAAGTCAAAATCCCCACTCTCTTAGGATGGGACCAATTAAACAAGAAATCATCAGAGAATACTTTAAAAAGAATAAACAGGGAGAGAAATATTTGCCTTCCATGGTCAGGGGAGACATAAAACAAGACCCCAAAGACAAGAAGACATCAATTGACCTAGACAGAGGCAAGCAGTGTTGAAATCCTTTCGTGCCTATTTCTTCTGCAAAAGGACTAAGCAAGGAGAGTGTGGGAACTGGAACTGCCTTCCTGATGACAGACTTCAGTGGTGGAGCTGGCACTGTCCCCAGCCAGCCAAGTGAGGAGGGTCAGGATCTTGGTGTTCTGCTCTAGACGGCTCAGACTGATCAAGGCTATGCTCCCTAGCACCCACTCCTTCCCTCTTACTCTCAAGTCTCTGATTCTATGACTCCACCTCTTTGTTCACATGGAAATTGCTGAAGCTTAAAATAAGAATTCCAGGGCTCGCTCTTTCAGATGTTGAAGCATTACATGAAATTTCAGAACCTCTCAAGACTATATGGTCAGCTTGCTTTGCACAGACAGTTAATGATGGATTTTTTGAGCCTGTTGTTCTAGATGTCCTTGTTTGACTTATTTTCATGGATTGTTTTTGCCTAAAGAGGTGCAGAAATCATCCAGTTATTTTCAAATGGCAAATACATGCATGGTTTATGCATATATGCTCTTAAGATTAAATATTCAATGGTTTCAAGTTAAAAAAAAATCTTGAAAGAATCCATTTCACTGTTATTCCCTACAAGGAATGTTACCTTCTCGCACTATTTGCCCTGTGAATGTAGAGGTACGCATAGCAATTGTAGGGGCTTCATACAGGATCCTCACTTGGTTTCATTTGTTCATGGATGTACTCAACACACATATTTTCTAATACCCTCCAACTCTCTCCAATAACGATCTTTGAAATTTACTTACTTGTGCTTGCCAAGCGGGGAGAGGGGAGGGCATGGGATGGACAGGTAGTTTAGGGTTAATAGATGCAAACTATTACATCTAGAATAGAAAAGGAACAAGGTTCTGCTGTACAGCACAGGGAACTGTATCCCATCTCTTGGGATAGACTGTGACGGATGATAATGTCTAAAGGGAAATGTATATATGTATGTATATATGGAATGTATATATATGTATGCCTGGGTCACTTTGCTATACAGCAGTGATTGATTGGCACATTGTAAATCAAGTATAAATACATTTTTTTAAAAAAAGAAACTTACCATTGAGAGAGAGATTAATTCCTCCAAAAACATTTGCTTCATTTGCTCTTCTTTTAAAATGCAATTATTCCTGGGCAGAGAAAACTGTGAGTGGTTATCAAGTGTCCTAACTGGCTTGTTTCAGAGCTGGGCACAGGGAACTCAAGAAACTCAAAGTGGAAGGATGTAAGAAGGGCAAGTGGATCCCTAATCAGGTTCCATGGCTAAGGTTAACAACTAAGGAGCAGGGAGGTCCCATTTTGGCTCAGCAGAAACAAATCTGACTATCATCCATGAGTACGCAGGTTCGACCCCTGGCCTTTCTCAGTGGGCTTAGGTGTTACCATGAGCTGCAGTGTAGGTTGCAGATGCAGCTTGGATCCCACGTTGCTGTGGCTGTGGTGTAGGCCAGCAGTCACAGCTCTGATTTGACCCCCAGCTTGGGAATCTCCATATGCTTCAGGTGCGGCCCTAAAAAAGACACACACACACACACAAAAAAACAAAACAAAACAACACCTAAGGAGCAATAACCAACAGATGCTAGAAATCAGCAATGTAAAGACAAAGGCATGATTTCTCTCGCATGTAATAGTCCAGGGTGAGAACTGGGGTGGCTTTGATCTGAACAGTTGCCTGGAACCTAAGTTTCTTCCATTTTGCTTTCCCTCCAACTGCATTTTGGAGAAGTGTGGATGGCCAGGTCTAAGTGGGAAAGAGTGGTTGGTTTAAAGATGTGTTCCCTTACCCTGGATTTCTATACTGGGGAGTTACTGCTTTTCCCTTTCCATATTCTATGCTTTGGAAATGATTCACTAGTAGTTCTACTCTCAAGGAGAGAGAAATGAAGGAGTCCCTCATGGGAGAGAGGGTATATCGCCATTTTTTGATTGTTATTTTCTTCTACAAGGAAGATATGCCTTTTATCCCCATTGATTTCTTTACCCCGTCTTTTGTTTCTATCAACACAGGCTCATGAATATTTACTGTATTCTTTGGGCTATCGTCCAATCCAGCATTATTTATTTTGTTGGTTTAGTCTTGGACACAGATCAGTTCTTTCAGGCTAATTCCTGTGCCTCTTCTACATATGCAAGTGTAAATACATACACCTCTGGACTTTGGGGCACAGCAAGCTGTTACAGGCTCATTTTTCTCTTTATCTGGCCCCAGGATCAACCATGCCTGCAAGAAGCCCTGCTAACCTTTATTGGAGACAGAAGTTACCAAGCTCTAGGTACTAGGTATTCTTTTCTCTATTGGGGTATCACTCTTTCTAGGGACTCTCAGCAAACACAGAAAATGTACACAGAAAATGTATATAACCAATGCATGGACACAAATCTGTATCACATCTGCATCTCTCTGTCTGTTGACATGAACCTGAGCTGATACAGATACCTGACTCCAATCCAGCATCCTAATGTTCATTCCTGCATCCTCCTCCTCTGACATATTTGTGATCTTCTTCAACAGCAAGATCCTTGGCTAGGAGTACATTTGCACTGTCATAGTTGAATTCAGCTAGTTGCCTGTCTTGATGACATCTTACTTTGGTTCCTTTTCTTATATACTATCTTTTCTTCCGACTCTTTGTGGGCATGGATCTTATGGCATTTATAAAGTAGCGAATTATTTTTTTTTTCTTGATTATGTTTACACAATGAGTTTATTTAAAAAAAGGCATCAAGAGATTTCCCATCGTGGCACAGTGGGCTAGGAATCCACTGCAGAGGCTCTGGACATTACAGAGGTGCAGGTTCCATCCCCAGCCCAGCACAGTGAGTTAAAGGATCTGTCATGGCCGCAGCTGCTGTGTAAGTTGCAACTGTGGCTTGGATTCAATCCCTGGCCTGGGGACTTCCATATGCTGTGGATGTGGCCATAAAATTAAAAATAAATAAATAAATAAAATAAAATAAATAAAAAGGCATTGAGTTCTCTCTTTGTCTGTTTCTCTCTGTTTTTGGCTATGCCCATGGTATGTGGAAGTGCCCAGGCCAGGGATTGACTCTGAGCCACAGCAGTGACCACACTGGATCCTTAACCAGCTGAGCCACCAAGGAATTCCCACTCTCTTTTTCTTTAGATACTGTCTATTCATGCCCTAAAACTTTTTTTAATCCATCTCTTTCTCTCACCAATGTCCACTAAAACTGAATTTGTTTTAATACTTAGGATAGTGTCAGTGAACTTATTCTATTTCCATTTTGTCTCATTTCCTTCTACTTTGTCAGTTTTATTATTAATATATCTATATTGTCAGAATATTGAACATCTGCATGCTCTTCTGTCATGCTTATTTCCACCCATTAGTCTTAGTTCTGCAGTCGAATGCGTTTGTGCTCTTCGTGATGATCTGGTGTTGGTGCCTGGCTCTTGTTCTTTTTTCAGGAAGAATCTATGGAGAAAAATACTTCAAGTTTTTGCAAATATTTTTACTATTTCTGCAACCTATACATTGACTTTGAATTTGGCTAGGGATAACACTGGCTTTTTTGTTCCTGGACTATCTTAAAGGCACTGCATAAGGTCATTTTGGATGTGAGATGTTGCTGTAGGTAATTAAGATGTCAATCTGATTTCTTTCCCTCACTAGTGGCTGGTATTTTTTTCTACATGTCTAACATGTTATTTTCTTAAAGTCAAGTGTTTTTTATTAAAATACATTTGCTGTTGACTGTTCTGGAGAAATAGTCTAGGAAACAAAGTTTTCATTCAACAAACGAGGTTGAATCCTCCTCTCTCCAAGAAATAAAATTACTTTTAATTTTCCCGTAGTTTTTGTCTTTGTTGTTAATGCCATTGCCTTTGGTTTTCTACTTTATCTGCAGACTCTGGCAAAGATACTGCACTTTTCTTGCCTTTGTCCTATATGGAGATTGAATTTCTTGTATTTGATAATTTTCCATTTCTATTTTTATTTTTATCAATTAATTTATTTTTAGTTTTAGTTTTTGCTTTTTAGGGCCGCACCCATGGCATATGGAGGTTCCCAGGCTAGGGGCTGAATCAGAGCTGTAGTTGCCACAGCAACACCAGATCTGAGCCACGTCTGAGACCTACATCACAGCTCACAGCAATGCCAGATCGCCAATCCACTGAGCGAGGCCAGGGATCAAACCTGCACCTTCATGGATACTAGTCAGATTCATTTCTGCTGCACCACAACAGGAATTCCTATTTTTTTTCTATTTTTAATTTTTATTCTCTATTTTCCTTAAGGAGCTTTCCATTCTAACATTACCTCTAATTTAGTTTTGTTTTCTTGCTGATTTTTCTTTTTTCCTAAAGTCTTTCCTGAATTCTATCAGCTCTTATTTCTTCTGCTTTTTTTCAAGGCATATCATTCCTGGATACATCCATGTCAAGTCTATGTGTCCTTATGTTACTTATTGTTCCCTTGATTTTTCAGCTCCTTTTATAACACCAGGTAACAATTTCAATCTATTTTCTTCATTTTACCACATTTTTAAATATGCTTCATTACATGTTTGTCTTTATTCAGCTCATTTTCCTCTTCACTACTACAATAACTATGGTTGAAGTTCACTTGCAGTTTTTTTTTTTTTCTTCTGTTGTTATGACTGGATAAGATGAATTTTTGTACCTGAGAAGTTTCTGTGTAAGGATTTCAGGCTGATTAGCGTGGCATTCCTGCTTCTCCAGTTAACGCCTCTTGAATCTGTTCCCATCTCCATTTCATTTTGCAAAAATACTTTTCTATTAGCCACCTCCACCATTCTGAATCTTTCTAGCTTTCATCCCTATACTAGGTACGTAAACCATCTCTTTCTCCTTTGCCCCTGCGTTCCACCTCTGCCCGATATGAATTCTACTCTCAACCATTTTTTTCAACTTGTCATTCTAAGTGAAAGTGTTTGTAATTTTGGTTGTTGCAGATTCAGTGTTTGTATATAGAAATGGATTTGATTTTTATGTGCTATATATGTGTCTCATAACTTTACTGAACTCTCTTATCAGCTCTAGGAATTTTGTAGTAGATTCTTTGGGATTTTCCAGGTAGAAAATTATGTCATCTGAAAATGCAGATAGTATTATTTCTTTGTCTTCAATCTGTATTTTTTTCTTGACTTATTGCTATAGCCAGAACTTTCTGGTAAAGTGTTGAATTAAAAAAAAAAAATGGGTAGGACAGACACACCTAACTTGCTCTTGAGCCTATTTAAAAAAAAAAGACTGTCTTTTTTGTATTTACTATTTTGGTAACTGTTGAAGTAATAATGAGTCTTCTTACGGAGGCTGTGAATTCCAAAATCTGCAGTGTAGGCAGACCAGTAGGCTTGAGACCCAGTAGAGCTAAAGGAACAGGTGGAGTCAAACAGCTTTTTTTCTGAAGAATTTTCTCTTTCTCAAGGAAGTTAGTCTTTTTGCTCTACTAGAACCTTCAACTTACTGGATGAGATCTGTCACACAGTGGAGGGAAATCTGCTTATTCAATGTTCACTGATTTAAATGTCAGTTTCATTCAACACCTGGACTGACACATAAAATTAGCCATCACAGTTGTCTGAGTCTCCTCCTTAGTACTACCTCAGCAGCATTCTTCAGACTTTGAGATGCATATTTTCAGTTTTATTTTCATTCAATTTGTGTAATTTCAATTTCTTAGATGCTTACCTTTTTGCCCCTGGATACCTTACAAATATGTTGTTTAGTTTCTACATGTTTAAAACTTATCTCCTTATTCTTCTAGTATTGATATCTAGTTTGAATTTATTATGGCCAGAGAACACATTCCATATGATTTTAATTCATTTAAATTTGCTCAGGTTTGTTTTATGGCCTGGGATAGGATCTACTTTGATAAATGTCACATGCACACTTGAAAAAAAAGTGTATATGAGTTGTTACAGTAGATTTTTGCTCTATTTCCTTCTGGCCTTCAGAGTTTCAAATGAGAAATTTGCTGTCATTAAAACTGGTTATGTAAAGGTAATTTATCATTTCTTTTAGTCTACCATTAAGATTTTTTTCTTTGTCTTTAGTTTCTGGCAACTTACTTATTATTCAGCTTAATGTGAGTTATTTGAGTTTTTTCTTTTGGGAATTTTTCTTACCTTTTCTCATATTGTACTTTTCATCAAATTTGGGAAGTCTTCAGTCATTATTTCTTTAAATATTATTTCAGCCCTATTCTCTTTCTCCTTTCCTTCTCAGAATTCGAGGGGTCCATTATTATCTCATAGGTTTCTGAGCTTTGTATGTTTTTTTCTTTAATTATTATTTTCTCTCCATTGTTTAGATAAGGTGAGTTCCATTGATCTGTCGTCAAGTCTTCAAGTTTTCTGATTCTACTCTGTCATCTCCAATCTACTCTTGAGCACGTTAGATTTTCTTTTTGTTTTGTTTTTTAAACTTTGTGTCATTGTAGAGTTCACTTCTATAATTTTTTTTTTGTGTGTGTGTGTATGGAAGTTCCCAGGCTAGGGGTCAAATCCAAGCTATAGCCACTGGCCTATGCCACAGCCACAGCAACATGAGATCCAAGCCAAGTCTGTGACCTACACCACAGCTCATGGCAATACTGGATCCTTACCCCACTGATCGGGTATCCAACCTGCATCCTCATGGATCCTAGTTGGGTTCATAACCCACTGAGCCAGAAAGGGAATGCCCACTTCTATAATTCTTATTTGACTTTTTTTTTAACTTCTCTTTCTTTCCTAAGATTTTCTATTTTACATTTGTTTTAAGAGAATTTTAAATTGCTGGTAGAGGCATTTTTATGTAGTCTGGTTTAAGAATTTTGTCAGATAATCCAACATTGGATTCTTCTTGGGATTGGCATGCGATCACTGTCTTCTCTCACTCAAGTTGCAATTTTCTTGTTTCTTGGTGTGATGAGTGAATTTCAGTTGTATTTGTCACATTTTGTCTACCATGTTATGATTTTATGTCTTATTTAAATCTTTTATTTTAGCAGGGAATCACTCTGTGATGTTTAGCACACTGTTGCAGGCTGGCATTCCCATGAGAATTTAATCTTCAGTGCCTTTGCACTGTTATTTTGGTCTGGTTCAGTTATCTGGTGCTGCTGGGGCTCCCACTGGTCCTTGCTGGTCAGAAGGGGTTCCCTGCCAGGTTTTCTATGTGTCTCTCAGTGCTAGAAGCATGCAGGCAGCTCACAGGAATGTCTGTTAGCCCTAATGCTTCATGGCTGGGGAGTGATGTCTCTGACCCATAGGGTCAAGGAGACTTCCTGAGAGGACACTTGTGATGGCAGAACCCTCCTGCCTGCCAGAAACAGAGAGAGCTGCCCATCAGGGTCTTATCAAGGTGACGTCCCCATGTCCCTAGGTCAGGACAGGAGTCTCAGGGCCCCAACACTAAGGGGCTTTCCTGGCTGGTCCTCTTGTTACAGCTGATTCCATCTTCCAAACTCTGTGTGGTAAAGGGAATTTCTGCCCCCAGCTATCAGGGTGTTAACTCACCTCGTGTTGTCAGAGGGACCGCAATCAATTCAAGGGCAGAAGGAGTCAAACTGCCCTCTTTGGCATGGTCAGGGGTCAGGAAGCTCTGGGTCTGAGTCACCTTCTCTGTCAGGAGGGGAGCCACATTTTCTCCAGCCCTGGGCTTCCAGGACAGTTCCTCTCACCTCTGGTTTTTAAAATTTTTATTTTATTTTTTGTCTTTTTAGGGCTACACCTTCCGCATACAGAAGTTCCCAGGCTAGGGGTCAAAGTGGAACTGTAGCTGCTGGCCCGCACCACAGCCCCCCACCAATGCCAAATCCAAGCCAAGTCTGCGAACTACACCACAAGTCATGGCAATACTAGATCTTTAGCCCACTGAGTGAGGCCAGGGATCCAACTAGCATCCTCATGCATAATAGTTGGATTTGTTACCATTAAACTACGACAGGAACTTTCCTCACCTCCTTTTAGAATTCTTCTTTGTCTCTTGTGTTTTTCAAGTGTTTATATTTGTACTTAGTAATGAGGAACAGGGAGAAACAGATGTCTGAACCAGAAGTCTATTTTCATATAGACTGAAAAATATATATACATATATATATTTGAAATATATATACATATATATGACATATATACTTATGTCATATACACATATATTTCATATATATGGGATTGAGAAGAGTATAGACTATATAGACATATATGTCAACACTATGTTGACATATATAGAGTATGTAGATATATGTAGACTGAAATATATATACACATATTTGTGAAATATGTATACATACATATGACATATATACTTGTATGTCATATACACATATATATTTCATATATATGGGATTGGGGAGTGTATATAGACTATTCGGCCACAAAAATCTTGCCCTAAGAGAAAGTGTAGATTACAGATATATTCTGATATATTTTGAAGATAAGTCAATAGGATTTATGCAGCGATTTGATATGGCGTTTTAGGGAAAAAGACTAATCAGACAAAATTCAATTTGGGATCTGAAGAACTAGAGGAAGACTGTCCCATTAATTGAGAAAGTGAAAACCGAGGGAAGACAAGTAAGCTAGAATGGTTTTAAGGATTTTTTTTTTTTTTGGACATGTTAAATTTTAGTTACTTGTCTTTCAACACATTTGGAGACAAAGAAACCTTGTATTATATAATCCGGAATTCATGGTAGTGGTCTTTGAATAGATAAATTTGGGAGCTGGCTTGGACATGGCAGGTATAAAATTAAAATAGAAAATATTTCAATATTTTAGTGTATGTACTAAGCCAAGGTATTTGATCTTGGAATCCCAAATTTAGAAGCCTATCCAATCACTTGCTATTGCTTTTAAGTGTCTATTAACCTTTACAAGGATGAAAATGATTATATCTAATTTTGGAAAGTGAATATAATTGTGTCACTAAGCAATTCTATGAAATCCAGGGAGAGGAGATTAACTTGTTTATAACTTTTTCACTCCAGAATTTCACCCCTATTCTTAGTCAAAGTGACAGTGGGTGTCTATTCAAAATGCTGAGAAGAGTAAATGAGAAATCAGAAACAGCCTTGCAAAATTAGCATTTCATTGGAGAAGACAGAAAATATAGAAGATGCCTTCTGGAAACGAGGGTGACATTGAGCGTTGTTGGTTCAGGCAAAGGATGAGACAAGCAGTTAACCCATAAGGTCATGAAACGGTAGGGTGGTTCCTGGTCTAGACAACCCCCAGACTCTGGATAGCCCCCAGGCACACACGCTTTTGTTTTATTGCCAGTGGAGTACAATATCTGTTAAAAAGCAAGAATGTAACTCAAGTGCTATTTTTCTTCTTAGGGAAAGAAATAGCCTTTGGGAGCCTGGGCCTATCCGATTTTCAGCAAATATTATTAAAGCCTTTTTTGGGAAGAAACTTACGATGAAAGACAACTAGTAATTTCACAGCAGGCCAACACAGCAACAGAAGTTAATCATTGACTGCTCCTTGTAAACAGGCATTTGAAAGACCTCACATTTCGAAAAAGATACACCTAGGAAAGCCCAAATGAGAGCCCTCCATGAAATGCGTGGAAAAAAAATAGTGATCGGAGGAATTGGGAATATATAATATTTCTATTTTTCTTTGTCTTTAATATACTGCCTTAAAAACACACGAGTTGTTTTTTTGTTTTTTGTTGTTATTTTTTAGTCTACTAAAAAGTCAAAAAAGAAAACTCACTTAAGTTAATGGGAAAGCTCTGGTTGTGATATTGCAAGACTATCCTAAAACACAATTGCCTCTTATTTGCACAACCTTCTTTTAAAGTGTATTTGAATTGCACACAATAAACTTCAAAGATAACGTTTCAATCTGTTTAGTTATTCTGAAATTTCTCGGTGACATCATGAAGATGCAAGAATCATAACTTTTCTCCTTCTCGACTTTCCCTTCTTTTTGCTTTTCTCCACTTAAAATATCTGGAACTGGATCACTTTGCAGTGATCCTCCTGTGCGTTCTGTTGACGAATATTTTATTTCTAAGCTGCCTCTGCTGTGCTAGAAAAGGAAAACAAAATGTAATGCTATAGCTGCAGGTGAACACAACTATGTGTGTCCAGATTTCCTGTGATCACAAAGTGTGGTAAACTTCTCAGAGGCAATGGTTAAAACATCCAGTGGGTGTAGATCGCATGATTCAATTTGGAAGCCAAATATTTTTATTTCCTGTGAAATCTGAGTGTCCTTTAGAGCTGGAGCTTGTTCCTTTTGTTTAAGTCAACTTTCTCTTTGATTGCTGAAGCATTTCTTTCTCTTTATAAACCAAATCTACATACTTTTTGTTTTCCTTTTTTTTTTTTCTTCTGAGAACAGTCAGCAGAAATCGCTTTCTCGAATGCCCCAAACAAGGGCATTGATCTCTCCAGTTGGAGTTTTAGGCCACCTTCTCCTTGTCACTCTCAGCTGTAATTTAAGATATCAGCTTTAAATTATTTAGCGGTTTATAAGTATAAATAATTTACCAGTCAACAACTAAGGCGACAGCCCATTAATCAGCCCGCAAACGTGTGCACTGGTGTCACACTGTGGTCTGCGTTGGGCTGAGTCTTGATGAGGTCCACGTGCTCAGAGTCTCTCTCCCACCCATCTCCCCCACTCCAAGCTGTGACCCACCTTGCTTGTGGATTGAATTAATTGGGGTTCAGATTGAAAGGTGGGCTCAAGAACTCTAGCGGTGGAACCAAACTTTGTTGCAGCAGCAGGTGCATCACAGCTTTTCTGATGCTGACTGGTTATAACCGTAGCGTGACATCACCAAAGGAGGTGAGTGGAGACAATAAATTAAGGAATAGCATTTTTGAGAAAGCTATGATTTTCAAAATAAAGGATGTGTGGAAATGCTGAATGTTTATTTTTTACCTTTTTGTCTAGGTGGTTGGGTTTTAAGTCTTGATGGATTGTTTTTTTCCAGGAGCTACATTTGCTTTCTTTACCCATGTGTTCTAATGACAATAGGGCAGTTTTATTCCATAAGTTTTGGGCATTTTGCTTATAGTTCAAGTTATTGATGGACTTCTTTTTCTTACAATAAAGTTAGTACTCATTAACTGCATAAGGACAGTACATCACTTTCCTATAAAAATAACGACTTAGGTTCATTTAAAATGCATTCAACCACAAGTCTGCTCTCCATGTCCATGATTTGTTTCTGTATTGTAGATAGGATCACCAAAGAAGAGAGAGAAGGGAGTGGGATGGACAGGGAGTTTGGTTTTGGTCGATGCAAGCTATTACATTTAGAATGGATAAGCAATGAGATCCAGTTGTATAGCACAGGGAACTGTGTCCCATCTCTTAGGATAGGTAGGACATGATGGAAGAGAGTATGAAAAAAATTATATATATATAGCTGGGTCACTATGCTGTAGAGCAGAAATAGACACAACACTGTAAATCAGCTATATTTTAATAAAATAAAATACCTCAAACATAACCAAAAAAAGAACTGTTCAAAAAATAAATAAATAAAAGAACAACAACATGCATTCAAAATTGGTACAACAGATTGATGGAGAATATTCTTTTGGCAAAATAGTAGCTCTCTCTGTAACAGCAGCTGCTAATGCTCCTTTGGGATGTTGGGATGCAGAGAAGAAATCCATCCGGAAAGCAGGTACTTACTTGAACACTCTGATCCCCTCTAACTGCTCCTCATTTCCAGTCTCTCTTCTGAGAACTCTCTGAAGGCACAAAGTACATGCCAAGGTTCTGTTTTGCCTTCCCTCCCCAAAAGCATGGATGGACCCTGCCTCAGCTCTGGATGGTCCTCCGAGAGGGTGCTGTCATGCACAGTGGGGCCTCTTTCAGCCCTGCTGTGTCCTTGTGGTTTCGAGCTTTGCTCTGGCCTGAGAAGGACATTCCTTTCCCGGCTCCAAGTTTCATTTAACAAACTTGATTGCAGAGTTTATGTCCAAACTCTTTCAACACTGTCTTGAAGTCGACCCTTTAGCTTTGCTGAGGCAGCCACAGAGGCTCGTTTCAAGGTGGTGTCCAAAGTTGGTACTGGAATCGTCTTGGGATTCTTTTCCAAGCAGGAACTTGAGCCCTCCACTTGGGGCATGTCTCCCCAGTTTTCATTGCATTCAACCTTACTAATCCTTACTAAGCTGAAGGCCTTTACCCAAGCTTGCCACAGACTCAAACCCTAGGCTACAGGGTTTATCTGCTATTCTATCAACCGGTTACCCTTGGTTAATCATCTGCCCTTTGTCTAACTCAAATCCTGCTACTCAATTCCACTCCTAACACAACCGTGTCAACAACAGCACTCTCAGTCATGGAGCCAAACAGTGGGAAAGCGAGGATATAGTTGAATCCGGTCTGACTCCAAAGCTCATGCCCTCTTCTCTATTCTTGGCAGCTTCTCATCCAGTTTAAATGTCCACCCTCTTTGCCTCCTGACTTCAGTCTGAGATATGCCTCCTCCACATCCACTTCATTCGTATTGTCTCTCCATCTCCTTCTCCAACATAACCTCGCCTTTTAGACCAAAGTGACAACACTAGCCAAAAAGAAACACCCTTGTTTCTGAAATCTAGGTAATAATTATTGCATTAATCCATTTGTCTCCAATCATATTTACATGAGTCCAGATATGGGAAAAGGCAGGTGATGTTTTGATCCCTCCTTCATGATTCGTTTCAGAATAATTGGGAAAAAGAATGTTTGTTTCCCATCTAATTCCAAACTGGACCACGAAGCAAACTGCTTTCCCAAATTCTTCGAATCCGAAATGCCCCTTGTGTTTCCTATAACGTTTTGCTTCCCCAAGCCCCCGTTTCCCTGGTATAGACATGACCCCTTAACATGTTACTCTCTGCCAAACTTTCCCTGAACTTTGGAAATAAAGGTAGAAATGAGCCTGAGGGAGAGTTCAGCCCAGCAGAGGCAGATGGTAAACACACCTAACTGTCCCTGCCTCTCCCACAGGATTTCCTGAGGGCCAGCATTCTTTAGACCCTTTTGATTGTTAACTTCTTGAACCTGTTCTGTTTCCCGATACTCCTTGTAATTTTCTTCTCCCTGAATTTCTGCTTGCCAGTCCTTCCCTCTCCCCATCCGTGGCTGCCCATCCATCTTCCACTGTATTAAGCATTGCCTATCTGACATCTCTTTGTAATGACTTGTACTATGCCCGCTCTGCCCAGAACCTCAGCCTTCTCAACCCAAACCCCCACCAGGAACCATTTGTGGGTTTCCCCAGAAAGAACCATTGATCCATATAAGAGAGAAATTATGCTGTGTCTCTAAAAGACAGTTCTTCATACCTAATGGTCAATCAATTATTTGCTGAGTGAAGAAACACATTTTCCTGTACATACCATTAACTTTGGCATGTCATTAAAAATAATTTGGTTCGTATGTAAGGATATAAAATCATTCCAACTAGCCTATACTCTTCTTAAACAAGCCACTTTATGCTCACTCTGAAACTTCAATAGCAGCTCCCTGAAATTACAGACACAAGGCCAAGAAAGTGGGTTATTTAGATCTTTAGTAAATTAATTTTACTCTGCGCACAGTTCCACTTGCCTCCTATTCTCAGGGAGTCCCAGAGAATGAGCAGATAAAAAGAAAATATACATAAGGCACACTCGCACTCTTCCTCTCTGGATGGAAGTCTTACCTACTTCCCAAGTTCCCTGTCCAGGAAGTTCTGGCCCTATTAAAGGTTTACCTTAAGCTTCTGTTCATAGTCAATTTCTTCCCTAGACTTAACTCCATGCCAACGACTTTACTATCTTCATTTCTCTAAATCCAGGAGCTACACAGCATCAGGGAAAGAATTACCATGCAGGAGGTATTTTGTTCAATTAATTTAAATAATGATTCTATACGTAGCAAGTTCACTGTAGTGAGTAGGAGGACAATAATCTTATCCAAAGAAAAAACAATAGTGATCAATTGTTTATTTCTGAAGAGAAAAGGATAGCGCAGTTGGTCTTACACTTGATCAAAGCCAATGTTAAATATTTTTTTTAAAAATAAGTTGGTTTGTTCTATCATTATAGTATGCCTCAAATTTTCTAATTAATCATTGTTATGCTACTATATATTCAGCAAATTGGGAATATTTATCTTGAATAATAGTAAGAAAATGTGGCTTTCCAATAAAATCAGTGTTTTCTTGTCTGGATGATATGTTGCTAGGTAATAGAATTGCTGGGGCTAGAACTCTCAGCATATAAAGAAAATTATGTAAAAAAAAAGCATCATGCAGGGTTAACATCTTTAAAATGGTGATTTTGCTTCTGATAACTCCCCAGAAAAAATAAGTGTGTTCTGAAGGATTAAAAAAATAAAATACAATAAAATAAAGAAAATTATGAGGAGGTTTATAAAATATAAAAATGACAAAATAGGCAGTTATAGGACAAAAACTGGATGTGTGCTCAATGTGAGGCAAAAAGTTACACCCAATAACAACATGAATATTGTTGAGTAATGTCTTCACTTTTAGTATGTGTGACTTTCTTTTCTTTTCTTTTTTTAGGGCCGTACTCATGTCACATGGAGGTTCCCAGGCTAGGGCTTGAATCAGAGCCTCAGTTGCTGGCCTACACCACAGCCACGGCAGGGCAGGATCAGAGCTGTGTCTGCAAACTATGCCACAGCTCACGACAATGCTGGATCCCTAACCCAATGAGTGAGGCCGGTGATTGAACCCACAACTTCATGGATTCTAGTTGGATTCATTTCCACTGCACCACGACAGGAACTCCAATGTTTTCATCATAATTATTCAAATAAATGAAGAATAAACTTTGGAAAATGCATTTGATAAGGAGGCATTTTTGTAAATAATTGCTAAGAAAATCTGGGACTTTAATTATCAGACATTATTGTGTAATGCTTAAGAATATAGAATTTTATCAGGAAGAGATTCATATGGCCCATAGAATGTATATGTTTAAAATGTTTCCAGTAGCCTGAGTTCTCCTGCAGCTGTAAGGCTCCTTGTGTACATTTTATTAGCTGTGGAGTAGTAATTGCCAAATGGTCAACTATTAGAACTATTCTAATAGGGGCACATGGGTCCCCAAAAATGCCCACTTCAGTCCCAGGCTCAGTGCTTTGAATGCAGCTCTACATAAAGATACTCAATTTTTTTTAAGGAAATTTTTCTCTTAATGGACTGTAATTTCTCTTAATGGACATTCATAGATTAAATATCTAGTTGGAATATTTTCCAGACATTTTTCCTCCTCTTTCTTCTGAATATTTTCCCTAGCTCTTAGCAGCAGTGAATGCAAAGGGGCTGGAACCCAAGATTTCACTATTACGAGGCTTCATAAAGCCTGCAGTATTTTTAACAAGTGGAAATGAGACATCCAAGGTTTATTAGTGATCCTAAATATAGGGACTTGAAAATCGGTGATTTTGTGTCATGCCTATTACAGAGTCTTGTTCATTTTGGAGATCAGTTTGAAATAATGAAAACGCTGGAGTATAGGGTCTTGGAATGGAAATTAGTCTGAATGTAAAGAGGATATCAAGGTCAAGAACCTTAGGAGATTTACAGAGATGGAGCCCAAACATCCTCTAGAAGAGTCATTTGAACCACTAAGAACACAGTCCATTCATTTCAGCCACAGAAGAGGAATATTTAGATAGATATTTAACTTTGTTCAGAAGGAATCTCTTCACAAAAAGTTAGTCCATATGTATAACTAGGTCTCTTTGGCATACAGCAGAAATTATCACAGCCTTGTAAGTTATTTATACTTCAATAAAACTTCTAAAAAAAAAAGTCAGTCTAGTACTTGCAATTACACCCATTAATTTCCTTCACAATTATGTTTTTCTAAAAACACTCTGATGGCTGAACATCACCAGAGGCAGGCAGAATGGTCACAAATTTTATATCACTGGTATCAAATTAATGAGATTTTGACAGAGACATGAAAATGTGACACCTTATGCCATTCATTAATCCTACAAAATGTCTAAGTTACTTTTATTCTTTGCTAAAAGCCTAAGCAGTCAACAAAGTGTCCCAAGCAATGTGATGAATGAACCTCCAGGCTAGCACCACTTCTAACACTTCTATAATTTTTTCTTTTTTCTTTTTTCTTTTTTTTTTTTTGCTTTTTACGACTGCACCTGCAGCATATTGAGAATCCCAGGCTAGGGGTCCAATTGGAACTACAGCTGCCGGCCTACAGCCAGATCTGAGCTGAGTCTGTGACCTACACCACAGCTCAAGGCAACACTGGATCCTTAACCCACTGAGCGAGGCCAGGGATCGAACCTGCAACCTCATGGTTCCTAGTCGGATTTGTTTCCACTGTACCACGCTGGGAACTCCAGTTCTTTAATTTTTATTGGACAGGTTTAATGAATATTAATTATTTCTAATTATTTCAGGGGGCAACATCTGATGGTATTTCAGTAGTATAGCTTCTGACTTTAACAATGCAGTGTAAGGACTGTGATATCAAAATATTAGCATACGAAACCCAGAAACTATGATAAAGAGCAGAATGTGCAGCAACTTCCTTTTACTTTGAAAAACAAAATGTCGAAAATATTTTCCCCGAACTTTTATTTTTAATTTAATTTAATTTAATTTAATTTCTTGTCTTTTTAGGGCTGCAGGTGCAGCATATGGAAGTTCCCAGGCTAGGGGTCGAATCGGAGGCTGGCCTGCACCACAGCCATAGCAAAGCAGGATCCAAGCTGCATCTATGAACTACACCACAGCTCACAGCAATGATGGATCCTTAACCCACTGAGTGAGGCCAGGGATTGATCTTGCCTCCTCATGGATACTAGTCAGGTTTGTTACTGCTGAGCCACGATGGAAACTTCCCTGAACTTTTAGAACCTAACTCTTTTACAGAATTCATAAGCTTTACAAACCTACTAGCATTTCAAAATGTTTCCAACTTACAGTCTCTATTACCCATTTTTATTTTTTATTTTTGGTCTTGTCTTTTTAGGGCTGCACCTGCTGCATATAGGGGTCCAATCAGAGTTACAGATGCCTGCCTACACCACAGCCACAGCAACACGGGACCCGAGCCACCTCTGCGACCTACATCACAGCTCACGGCAACACCAGATCCTTAACCACCTAAGCGAGGCCAGGGATTGAACCTGCATCCTCATGGATGCTAGTCAGGTTCGTTAACCACTGAGCTATGACGGGAACTCTGCTATTACCCATATTTTATAAATAGGAAAATGGAATGCAAAATTAAATGGTTTACATAGAAACCTCACATTCTGCTTCAAATATGGGAGAGGGAAGGTACAGCTATCAGCCAATACTTGCATTTACAGCACATACATACAATGAATATATAAGAAGAGGAATAATTAAAAAGTTATAGTAGACTTTTCAAGAATACAAAAAGTGAATTAAAGGATGTGTTTGCTAAAGATTGATGAAGCATATATAAGATACTTAGTGAATATACTAACTTCCCATTGGATTTGAATTACTGAAGGAAAAAAAACATGTTTATTTTCTTTAGGGCACACAGGTAAGTAAATTATATAACTTGAAAGTGAACACAATGCTTCAAAATTAGAAAGCATTTTGTTTTTCACTATAGCAGAATGTCTTGGATTTGGGGGCCTGGGGACAAAAAACACAAACTATACCACAATGAATACATGTCAACGTGTCTATGCAACATATTAAAAGGAGCAGAGATATAAAAACAAAAAAAAAATGTGTTTATATATGAAGTTATATTCTCTTGGGTATTTTGAAACCTATAGGGACTGTTCATAACAGAGATGTTAGCATGCCTGGAAGGTAAAATCAGCAAAGAATTTAGGAAAAAGTAAAGTTGAAATGGACGCAAATACTATCAAGTGCTTTTTCTATTGCTGTAACGATACATTTTGACAGTCAAGGGCCAGGATGAATGTAATAACAATGAATGAAAACCAAAACAGAAAGCCATTCCCTGTGTCTGCCATGAATCTTGAGGCTGGAAAGGATAAGCATGAAATGTCCTTAATTTAACTAGCAAATCTACATCTTCCATGAGAGAATGACACTCCTTAGGGTGTGTAGTGCTTTAAAAAAGATCCAAATTTCAATGCAGTTCTAATATTATTGAGAGACAAAATGAGAGTGAGCAAGCAAGCTATAAGGTGGGGGAGGAGGGGGAGAGAGAGAGAGAGAAAGGAAGGATGCGAGAGAGGCGGGAGGGAAGGAAGGAAGGAAAGAGGAGGGAAAGAAGTTAGCTTCATAAGTCCTACAATAAATTCTTAAAATTCAAGAATAAGGTGTCTGTTAGCAAAAGCTTTTGAAAAAAATGAAAGCATCTTAATTTCTCCTCTGAGCTTTGTCTGGCCTTCTGGTTAGAGGAGAAATGATCTTACTACTGAACTTAGTGTTTTTTTTCTTTCTTAAAAAAAGAAGACTCTTCTATCATACTTAGGTCGGTCTATGGCCATCATTGATGAAGCTTTTCTTAGAATATACTTTCTCTAGCTGACCTTTGGGACAGCCAGGCAATGTCAATGTTTCAAGGATGAAGCTACATCAGTCATCAAACATCAAAAATGGAGAATTGCCCAAAGTGCATGTTATTCACTGCAGTAGGGTAGCAGTCAAGTTCATATTGGGAAATATTTATAAATAGAATAAATTCTCTCCATCCAGAATTCATATTTATTAGAGAGTAATTGCAAGAATTTTTTTGCATCCCTAGAAAATGTTTGTGAGTAAAAGAAATAATAAGGATTTTGAAATAAATGGATAGTAATGACTGTTAACTGTTGTCCTTCAAGAGGTTGTTAGCATAAATTCAGAATGCTCGATTTGCCTTTTATAAAATAGTTGTCTCTCTTTTCTTTTCTTTCCTTCTTTTCTTTTTCTTTTTTTTTTTTTTTTAACTAAATGTAACAGAAATCCCTTTCAATCTGAGAATCTGCTTCTTGCTCAGCTACAGAGAGAAACAGAAATTCAGCCTCAGAGTCAGGAGCCCTTGAACCCTGCTCTGCCAGGGCTGCTGGATATAGATTCCTGGTGTGGTTCACAGAAAAGCTCAACAGGCCAAGACTAACCAGCCCTACCCCAAAATTTGATGAAGTCAGCAAAGTGCTTCATACAGACATAGGCTTCCTAATGTCCTCCTGAAAAGTGTTATCCCAAATGAGTATGAAGGGGTGGGAAGAACAGAGATAAGCATCGTTGACTTCATTTGCATCTCATACCAGACAAGAAAAGGTCCTTGTGGATACAGTCTCCCCATGGACGTGGCCCCAGGTGGAACCTCCCAGTCTTGCAGACCTGGCCCTATTGCCAAACCTCTGTGTCAGCCAGTGCCTAGCAGAAGCAGCTGGTTTAGAGAGTGCAGCCCAATAAGGGCTTACAAAAGCCATGTTGCAAAGATGTGGGAAAGGCTGAAGGACAGGAATGGTCAAGCCTCTGGGACCAACAGTAGCCAGTAGGCAGCCATTACCACGTTTGAGCCTGGGGGCTCAAGGGGAGGGAGCCATGTGCTTGTAACCTAGAAAAAGCTGACCCAAGCAGGAAAGGACCAGGCAGGAGCCTTAGATTTAACTGTCATCACTGCCTGTCCCTGCTGAGCCAGGTGGGGGTGGGAGTAATTGCCCTGGCCGTTCCTCTTTCATTCTTCAGATCCTGTTGCAACCTCCCATTGGCCAAACCCAAATTATTATGTAACCCACCCCCAGTGCTTCTCATTATTCTCATCCAAAAAGTCTAAAACTACAAATCTTTTTCAAGGCTCTATGTGAGCCAGTGTCTCCTTTTCCAGCCTCACTTAGCATAACCCACGCTTTTGTTCACTGAACTGTAGCTGCATTTGACTTGCTTGCTGTTTCTGGAACTGCAGGGTGGGGGACTTTGCTGGATATGCTGTTTTCTGTGCCTGAATCACAGCTCTCTCAGAAGTTTGGTTAGTGGGCTTATTTACTTCTGAATATCATTTTGGTGACGCCAGATTCCGACTCCAACCTAAATCCTCTTGCCCTACTTGGGTACTACCACTCCGTCTGAGCTAGTGTCCTCTTGCACTAAAATTATCTCATTTGTTGGTTTATTGTTTTTCTTCCTTCATTGGAATGTTGTTCCCTAAGAACAGGACTTTGCCTGTCTGGTCCACCAATATTTCTCCAGTGTCTAAAACATCGTAGGAGCTCAATAAACATGTGTTGAGTAAATAAATGTGTATACAATTGAATAAAGGTATATTCCAACTAATTTACCTAATTACAAATGTCTAGAGTTCCCATCGTTGCTCAGTGGAAACGATTGTGACTGGCATTCATGAGCTCGAAGGTTTGATCCCTGGCCCTGCTTGGTGGGTTAAGGATCTGGGGTGTCCGTGAGCTGTGGTATGGGTCACAGATTCAGCTCGGACCTGGCAATGCCTTGGCTGTGGAGTAGGCCAGTGGCACAGCTCCAATTCGACTCCTAGCCTGGGAACCTCCATATGCCACAGGTGCAGGCCTAAAAAGACAAAAAAAGACCAAAAAGAAAAAAAGAAAGATAGACAGAAAGATAGAAAGCAATGCCTAAAAGCATTCAGAATCCAAGGCTTTAAAATATTCTTTCAAGAGTTCCCACCATAGCAGAGTGGGTTAAGAAGCTGCTTGTAGGTTACTTAAGTCACTGCAGAGGCGAGGGTTAATTATTCTTCTGGCGCAATGGGTTAAAGGATCCAGATTTGCCACAGCTCGTGCATAGGTCGAAGCTGCAGCTGGGATTCCATCCCCGGGCCAGAAACTTCCATACGCTGTGGGTTCAGCCTTAAAAAAAATATTCTGTCAGATACAGCCTTTAAATGGTTACCTCATTTAACTTACTAGATTCCAAGTAAAATGCTAGATTTTAAGAGGGTTAAAAACACGTGTAATTTAGTTCTTGTACTTAAAATATTTAAATTCAATAGAGGAATAAGTAATTTATACATAACACCAGACGGAATGTACATGCAATAATAGGAATGATATGAGAAAATGTTAGATACTTTTAAAAAATGCAAATATGTCATTTGAATAGAAATTTGGAGGAAGTTTATTTGAGGTAGACATTGAAAATAGTAAGGATTTTAACAAGTGGGAATGGAGAGGGGAGAGGCATAATAACCAGTATGATATGGGATGAAATAAGCGAAGCCATGGACCCTATTTGGGAATGAATGAGTAATACAGTTTTTCTGGACAATAATAAAGGTTATTATTTATGGCGTGATTATCATGAACCACATATTACATAATTTAATCTCAAAATAATTCTGTAACAATAATTATCATTATAACCATTTTATAGTTGAAGGATCCAAAGAACAAAGATTAATTTACCCACCCAATGCCATTTAATTAGAATCTGTAGAACTAGGCATTTGAACTAATGCAGTTTGCATACAGAACATTATTTAAAAAAAAAAAAGAGAAAGATAGAGGGACGCATATGAAGAAAAATCCTTGAATGCAAATCTGCAGACTTGGTGCTTAAGCTAGATTGATAAAGAACCACACATGTTTTTGAGTAAGCTTTATATGGAAACAACATAAAATAGCATCATATTACATGTCATATGCACATGGTATTTGTACATGGAATAGATAGTATATATGGTATCCATGCATGTATTTTATACAGATGTATATAAAATACATATATACACCAAGAGACTTAAAGGAAGTTCCGGTAAAAGATAACATATTTACCTATTAGCATATAAATCAGGAGAAAATTTAAATCATCTGGAGTTTTCAGTTTCGAGATACATAATTTTGGTAGCCAGAAAAATAAAATTTGTAATTTACCATTGATGTCTAGAACTGCATCTCTGAAGGTGCGTGAAGGGAGGTTGATCTTCAAGGCAGTGGGAAGAATGTGAGGGACTCCAAGGCAGTTATAGAATTCAAATACGAAAAAGTGAATGAAACAGCCTTCAAGAGAAGTCAAACTCTCAAGGCAAATGGCCTTTACTAAGTGAACAGGTGCCTGGTTCTGATATCCAAAGAAAACAAGTTGATAATTCATGGTTGTTGTTGTTGTTTTTCTTGCCAGAGCTTCAGTTCTTCTTTACAAAAAAACAGATCTCTATTTTTGTAGAGCACGTTGGAGGAGAATTAAGATTCCGTATATGATTTTTACACATATAACTTTTGTTTTTTAAAAAAGATGGAAGTTTTTCTTTTATTCCACAAATCAACTTGCATACAGTTAATTTTTTTTCTTATTTTTTGAAATGTGGTAAGAACACTGAATGTGAGCTCTGTCTTTGTAGCAAATTTTAAGCGTTCAACACAGTTTTGTGAATGGTAGGCATAATGTACAAATCTCTAGACTTGATTCATTTTGCATAAGCAAAATTTCATAGACTTTTCGGAGTTCCCATTGTGGCGCAGTGGTTAATGAATCTGACTAGGAACCATGAGGCTGCGGGTTCGATCCCTGGCCTTGCTCAGTGAGTTAAGGATCCAGTGTTGCTGTGAGCTGTGGTGTAGATGGCAGACACAGCTCGGATCCCGCATTGCTGTGGCTGTGGTGTAGACCGGTGGCTGCAGCTCTGATTGGACCCCTAGCCTGGGAACCTCCATATGCTGTGGGAGCAGCCCTAGAAAAAGAAAAAAAGGCAAAAAAAAAATTTATAGACTTTTCAGGAATGAATTTATGTATATAAAGGCGTCTATTTTAAAGCTTAATTTCAGTTCAGCTTAAGTCAAACACCAAATAATCACCTGGTCTATAGCAAATTTCTCATTACCATCAGTATTCAGTCATTATCAGAGTCGTCTTTATCCAGAAAGATTCATGAAATAAGTAAAATAAAAAGTCTCCCCTCCCTGCAGGTGTGAAGTATATGTTCTTCGCTGTTGATGTATTAGTCTATTTTTAAAATTATCGATTATTTGAAAAGATTACAATGGTAAAACTTTCTCAGTGTGAAAAAAAATACAGAAAAATTTTAAATATGAACTAGAAGGAAGAAAATACTTTCAATATGACCATGGACAATTACTGAAAATTTCACGGTATTTCCTCTCACTTGTCCCTTAAAATATATATATATATATATAAAATATCATAAAATATATACAATTTTCTGTCCAAATTCTAATTTCACCATTGTAAAATACAGTTTTCCCATATTATAACTGAATTAATCAATATCACATTGATTA
Organism: Phacochoerus africanus; assembly: GCF_016906955.1. Classification (NCBI taxonomy): domain Eukaryota; kingdom Metazoa; phylum Chordata; class Mammalia; order Artiodactyla; family Suidae; genus Phacochoerus; species Phacochoerus africanus. The sequence goes on along the minus strand of NC_062548.1, from coordinate 54,565,865 downwards.
GTCAATCATGCTTCTCCATCTGGAAGTACCGTAATTTATTTAACAATTTCCCTATTATTTAGCACTTGGTTGCAACTGTCAATACTATCTTTATGAATATATTTATTTTCCCTTTTGTCTCAAATCTTATTTGCAAGATATTATTTGTTAAATTTGATTTTTCAATTATTGAGGTGGTTCATTTTTCATTATATCAAAATTAGGTAATATGAAAAAATTTTTTAAGTCACCAAAATATAAACTTATACATATTAGATGAATGCCAACTATTATCCACCATTTACCTTATCCTTGTAAGGTTTATATTTAAGCACTGTCCTTATTTTTATGAATATGGCACTGCGTATTTTACATTCAACAACGTATTGTCAGTATCAATGACTAAGTGTCCACAATATCATTCTTAATAGTTCATCATAATTAATCCATCAAAGTAGTTGCTCAAGTATACATAGCAATTCTGTGTAGATAACCTTGGCCCATATTGCTATGCCCTTGTCACATTTTATTGTAAAAGTGGAATTGCAGAGTAGGTACTATAACTGTTTCGTTGTGTACTTTGTCAAATTGTCTTCCAGTATCCTCATTAAGGGATCAGCTTGCCATTTTTCCCATGCTTCCCCCTAGTATCCACCATTGAAAAAAAAATCTTCATTCATCTGAAAGACAGAAAAGTTGTATGCATGTATATGTCACTTCATTTGATTATAATTAGGGATAATTTTTTATTGTTAATTATTCTAATTTATTTAGTAATTTACTTTTAAATTTAGTACTTATTGTTTACTAATACTAATTAATTTAGTAATTTCTAAATTAGTTACTCTTATATACTATCATCTTTTTATAGAGATGTTTTTTCTTATGGACCTGAAATTACCTTTTTTTTTTTTGGCCATGCCCTCAGCATGTGGAAGTACTCAGGTCAGGGATCAAACCCCCACATCTCAGCAGTGACAACGCAGATCCCTAACCTGCCGTGCCGCAAGAGAACTTCCTGAAATTATCTTTTGTATTTCAAGGATACTAAACATTTGTGTGTGTGTGTGTGTGAAAGAGAGAGAGAGAAAGAATGTATTCCAAATATATACCTTTTGCCTTTTAATCTACTTTTAAAGCACAAAACTTTAAAATTTTTTAGAGTCGAATTAATATTTTCATGTATAGATTCACCTCCGTGGCAAAATTAGGAAGTCGTAAGCACAAAATTAACATTCACTTTTTTTAAAATTTTATGATTTATTTTTATGCTTAAGTACTTAATCCATTTGAGATCTTTTTTGCATTTAATATAGATGCTTCAGCATTTGTATGCTTCTCTGTTTAGTCTTGAAATGATAGACTGAGCTATTGGATTGCAATTCTTCTTCTATTCAACATCTAACATTTCCCAAATATCTAGGAGTCTCTTGGAGATGGTAAAACTAAGGCCATAGATAATAACACACACATAGAACATAGCCTTCTTTTAAGAGCTAACCGATTTATGAACAGTTTGAGGGTCACAGAGACTCATCATAATAACAATTACACTGTATGTAAACATGATTTTATCAAAGCAATGGCGTTTGAACAGGATCTTAATTACGCTCCATTTTTGATAGGAGAAGATGGAGTAGTAGGCATTTCAGGTAGAAGAAAGAGATTGTCTTTTATAGGTTCCTTCTTTTTCAGTTTTAAGGCAAAACACTATTTTGAAAGTAGTTTAATTTATTGGTATCGAAAATGGAAGTTTTCTAGTTTTAGAATCATGGCACCATAATATGCTCTCTCTGCCTCAAGATTTCCCATCTGTGTTTACAGTCACATATATATTCATTACATAAATGCTAAAGGAATGGGAAACTGTCCAGTCTCATAATTTTTAAAAATAGATCATTGTGCCTTAAAAAGTTATCCCAAGAATTTTGAGACAATGTATTTGGCTGTTTCTTTTCATTTGTCTTCATTGTTATCAACCTTGACTTTCATTTAATCCTGAGAACTTTCTTATGGCCTGAGCACATAGGGTTGACAACGGGAATCTCAGAGTAAGGCACTGTCTTGGGCCGCTAACCTTAAGTTGGCTGTACAATCTTCTGAGTCTTCTTCATGATTAAAATGTTGTACTGGCTCTGAAATTACAAGGCAACGAGGAAGCTATGCTGACAACTGCAGAAAGTATTTCATGGGGAAAAAAAACTCATCATTTTTCTCAAGCTGATTCTCTGTTGCTCAGACTTATATTGTAAGTGTGCATTGTCCTCACATCCAATGATGAATGTATGTTGATGCCTTTTTCTCCTTTAAAAAATACATTTCCATCTGAGTTCTGTTTGTCACAAGTGTTTAGACACACAGCTGTCTATCTGCCGTGGTTCTGCATACTTGTATGTTGAAGAATGCATTCCAGTAAATGTTTTTTATAAACCGACAAGGCTGTCTGTTCCTTTGTTCCTGACTCAATTCCTGAGTCTTCTTAACTTTAAGGAATTATTACTTCTGCGTATGACTAATGAAAACCAGAAATTCAAACATGGCTTCGAAATTAGGACCTAAAGCTAAGGGATATTGTGATTTGAATACCCGAAAATTTGAAAAGCGCTGTCACTAGTCGTTGCAAGGACAGTACTACTACCATGAATAATACCGGGGTTGGGGGTGAGGGAGCCAGGCCCAGATGTTCTCTAACAAAGCGTGAGGGGAAATAAAAGTGCGTGACTATGCACACTTTCAAGGAATGAGGAAAGTCAGCAAGCCGAAGCCAAACTGTGCTAAATATCAATATCTTGTCCTATGGAGACTCAGTAAGCAGAGTTTCAGTTAAAATGTGTGGCAAAGGTTTGAATGCACAGACTGCAGTAAGAGGAGAATGTCATAATGTCACCTTACAAAATTAGTGAAATGTGATGCTCGTGGAAGTAACAAGGAAAGCATTTTTGGGTTCTTGTTTGCAGGTCATAGAAATCAACCCTGGGTCATGGTTGTCTTAAGCAAAATGGGAAATCAGTTGAAAGGATACAGGGGTAAATGCACAGGAGATACCAGACTTGGGAATCTGGCAGAATACCTGTGGATTACAGGCTGCAGGAAGCCAGAAAGTGGCAAGAGCAGTGGTCTGCAATGATGCCACTAGGTCCATCCCACCTAATGGTCCTCTCCCACTCACTCCTCGCCCCTGGCCCTCATTTGCCTAACAAGCCCCATCTCCTTCCCTTCTCATCTCCTGATCACATTCTTCATAGTAGTTACTTCACATTATCTCTATTCTACTGAGCCCAATGATGCTGCAGGTTGGCCCAGTGTAGCCAACCGCACAGCTTGAAGGAATACAATTCACACAAGACCACTCTCACTTCTGACACCAGTTCAAAGTTCAAGGAGTTTCCAAGACACCTTGATTTTTTTTAATATGATTTTCTATGAAAGTATAGTTGATTTACGATGTTATGCCAAAGACACGTCGTGTTTTGAAATTTACTAGAAGGACTCATAGGACTCTCTACAAGCTGTTACATGTGTGGTTATGATTTATTATAGGAAAAAGTAACAGATTAAAAAATTAGCCAACAGAAGAATCACAAGGGGCAGAGTCCAGGGTGATACCAAATGCAGAGCTTCCATTGTCTTCTCTTGTGGGGTCGGGATTCCCCAGCATTGATGTGAGGCAATACGTGTGAAACATTGCCAACCAGGGAAACGGGAACACCTGAGCCTGTGTGTCCAAAGCTTTTATCAGAGCTCCATCACATTGCTGTGATTGACAGATCACTCAATCGCCCATGGGGTTCATCTCAGTCTTCACTGTAACCCAAAGTCCCCATCCCAATCAAATTGGTGATCTTTCTTGTGTTGCCAATTCCTAAACTAAATCATATTGTTAAGCTATGCAGTGTGCCCCAACATCCCCAGTAAACAAAGACAGTCCTCTCAGGCATGACATTTCAAGAGTTTAGAGATCATCACCCAAAAGCCAACAGCACAAGCCAGACCTCTTTTGGGCAAGGCTAAATTTCTTATGGCACCAATGCCCTCTTTGACCTTACTTCCGGCAGTTGTCTGTATTTTCTTTTTGATAGAGATGACAGAAGCAATGACAGTAGGGTTTGCATACACTTTACCCCATCAAACAGACCATATTGCTTGCACCTGCACACATCCCACTTTTCTTTTGTAACCTCCTGTTACAATGGGTGAGGATCTTTCCTCTTGCTTAAAATTAACCCTCGTCCCTGTATTTTGAATCCTACCCCTAGAAGTTTTCTGGGAATCTTATTCTTATCAGAAATGCATTTTCTTTCCTTTAGGCTCAGGCTTTCTCTCTGAACAAACACTTTTTCAGTAACATGTAACTAGCCTGGAGAGTCCTTCAACCTAAGAACTTCTCCAATACTCACTTGCATTTTCATCTGCTGAATCTTTCATTTGTGACCTTTGGCAAAGTCCTTATTGTCAAATCTAGTACCACTTCCATGTTTTATCAGCGCAATATCTTAGCAACATCTGGAACTCTTTTCAAATTCTAGAAATACTGTTTTACCTGGTTTTCTAGAAAATTCTCTGTCTTAATTTCCTGGCTCCTTCTCCTCAGGTCTGTGGTCCTCCCTTCTCTGAACATCCCTCAAATGGCAGAGTTCCTCTAGGAGCTATTCGCCACTGTCCTCTCTGTGCCCTGGCCAGTCTCTTCTATTTGCAGTTTACATTCCCATCTAAACCTCCAGTACCGTCCTCCAATCTCCCAAGCTCCAGATTTGTTCATATCACTAGCTTCTTCTTGAACTTCTCTTCTTGGTTATCAGATAAGTTCTTCAACGTAATGTCTCAAACTCAACTCACAATCTCTGTTCTCTCCTCCGACACTCACGGCAAATCTGTTGCTCTTTTAATGCATCTTTCCTTAGAGATTGGTAGCCTGAACTTGGTTGCCCATAGCCTAAACATGGGAATCCTAGTTGCTTATGCCCTCTCCCTTCAAAGGAAATTACTCACCTAATCCTGTAAAATCAGAGCCTTTGAAATATGTTGTGAACTTATCTCTATTCCTAAGCCTGTCGCCGTGGTTCAGTTCTGCATTGGCATCTGGGTACCACACAGTAATCTCTCTCCTGTGCTACCTGCCGTGCCTTCTACTCACTTCTGTTCCTATCAGCCATGGTTACCTTTCTAAAATGCAAAACCACTCATATTGTCTTGCTGGTTTGTTTATTAATGATTTCAGTGATGTTCCATTTAGGATAAAATCCAGACTCCTCAGTGTGTCCTAAAACACATTCACACCTCGGTGTCTTCTGTTCCAACCTGAGCCTCCTTATAGCTTTACATTCTCTTTCTCCAGCCTTTAAAGAACCCCCGCTGTCTCTCCAGTTCTCTGCATAAGCCTGCCTATCACCCATTCAACCTTCAGGTCTCAACTTTGACATCAAGTCTTCTGGGAAGAAGTCTCCGCTTTCCTAAGACTGGATTAAGCTATGAACTCACAAACCTCCAAATCATTCCCTTAGCCTTTTTTTACTGTCTGGTAATTGCCTGTTAAATCTCTTGCCTTGTCTTCTGGATTGGATGCTTTGAGATGACAGAGCCTCTGTCAGTCTTGATCACGGCTGTATTTCCATCATCTGGCATAGAGCTTGACACAGAGTAGGTTTCCTAGGAGGTGAATGGCCAGACATTTGAGACTGGAAGTGAACTTTGAGGATGAGCTGTGAAGGAACCTGCTTGTCTGGCTGCTGGTTTTGTCCACAGAAGCTTTTAAAAAGGATAGTTAACATAATGAGATCTTACATATTCAAAATGGCCACCATGTCAGATCTAAATGGCACTTATCCATTTTTTTCATCCTTCTTCAGACATTTTTGCTTGATTATATACTAAAAAGTGCCTTTTGCTTTTATTTCCTTCCATTACAGAGATACCAGTTACAGTCCCTGCATGAATGCTTTCCTTTGGTTGGGATTTATCGAGGGATAACTTATATTAATCTTGACATCAATATCAGAGCTCTACCTTACATCAGAGTATACAAAGCACTTGCACATGAAAGTTTTATTACATAATTGGGATAGCTCTGTGAATACCCATTTTGTAGATGAAATAAGAGAGGTCCAGAGAGTTTAGAGATGCACTAGTCTTAGGCAAAAATTCTAATGGAAGTGAGTTTTGCTCGGGCACACACATTATGAAGTTGAACTGTGTGAAAATGGTTGAATACTGACAATTTCATATGGTTCAACCTAAAACATCTTGATATAGTTAAGTGACAGCGCAAGACAGGATACACATAATTAATTGTCAAAATGAGTGACAAATATAGTAAATGCCGTGGACAGACAATAATGACCTCAACTCAGGATGAGCATAGAAAAGGCTGGTTATTAATTGCTCCTCGGTGATTATCTCCTTTATTTAATTTCTCCATGAGGACTGTGGCAACATTTCCTTAGTGTCCTGAGTCAGGTGTAGGTTTCCACTTGCAAATGCTGCCGTGATCCCAAGACCTGGGATGATACACTGGAATCTACACCTCTCCATCCATACCCACACTTTGTTCTTTCTCTCGTGGTTCCCACATTAGAAACTCTAGACTACACACTTCTCTTTCTTTTCCTCTGCCAACTGTGAAAGCAAGACCAATAGAAGTTGCTTTGAAGTCATTAACACATCAGTTTTCCTTTTGAATATGCCTAAACTTTTACAATTCAAGTACAACTTATGTCCATCAGCAGTAGACTCTTAGCTTCTGGGTTTTGTATATATTTATATAGATAAAATGTCTTCATTGAAGTACAGAGGTGTGGAAAAAGGCACATAGTATCTACAACTTGATACATTTCACAAAATTGGAAGACCCATGTGAACCACATCCAGAGTAGGAAACAAATTACTGACAACAATCCAGAAATCTCTTTAGCCACTATCCAACCTCAGAGTGACTATCCTGACCTATCACTATCATGTAATTTTTGCCTCTTTTGAATAAATGGGACCATACATTTTGTACTCTGTTGGGCAGGATTGTATTTTTTCTCAACAATTTGTGAGATTTCTTCTCCATACTCTACAGTACGGTTGTTCACTTATGTTTATTATTTCAGAAAATTCCATTAAATAAACCTACTGAGTTATTTTCACTTAATGCCTATTAGAAATCTTGGTGCTATTAGTTTTCTTGTACATATATTCTGCTGGTAAAACTGTGTGCATTTCTGTTGGGTGTATCACCAGTAATGGCGGGCTCAATTTCTACTTCAGTAGTTCATGCCAAGTATTCTTACAAAATGTTTACAATGATTTATACTCTTCTTCCCCAAAAGTTAGTATTGCTATTCTTTATCTATCTATTTATTTATTGCCATTCTTTATCTATTTATTTATCTATTCTATAGATAAGTTGCCACAGAACTATGATAATATCTCCTTGTGGGTTTTTTGTGATTTTTTAAAATTATTATTCAATGAATTTCATTACATTTATAGTTGTAAACGATCATCACAACCCAATTTTATAGCATTTCCATCCCAAACCCTCAGTGCATCCACGTACTTGTCTCCTTTGGAAACCAAAAGTTTTTCAATATCTGTGAGTCAGTATCTGTTCTGCAAAGAAGTTCATTGTGTCCTTTTTTCAGATTCCACATGTCAGTGATAGCATATGATGTTGGTGTCTCACCGTCTGACAAACTTCACTTAGCATGATAATTTCTAGGTCCATCCACGTTGCTGCAAGTGCCGTCATTTCTTTCCTTTTAATGGCTGAGTGATATTCCATGGTGTATATGTACCACATCTTCTTTATTCATTCCTCTGTCAGTGGACAATTAGGTTGTTTCCATGTCTTGGCTATTGCATATAGTGTTGCAATGAACATTGGCATACATGTGTCTTTTCGAGTCTTGGTTTTCTCTAGATAGATGCCCAGCAGTGGGATTGCTGGATCAATCTCCTTGTGTTTTTAATTTGTACTTTGCTAACATGAATGAAGTAGAGAAACTTCACATGCTTATTAGCTGTTTTGATATCATCTTTCAAAATTTCCAACACAAGCCTTTTTTAAAAAAAATGTTATTTTTTATATCAATTTGTAAGAGTTAAATATTCTGAAATAAGTCCTTTATCAGATATATGTATTGTTAGTGTTTTCAATCACTATATTTTTTCACTCTCTTATTGGTATATTTTGAAGAATCGAATTGATTAACTTTAATATAGCCTGGCTTACCCAACTTTACCTTATGGTTAGTAGGAGTTGTATCTTGTATAGGAAATTTTTTCTATTCTCAAGACCGTCACGTTATTTTCTAGAAGCTTTATGGATTTTTAACTTCCATAGTTAGATCTGTCCATTTAGAGTTAATTCATGCATGTAGTATGAGACCAAATCAATGTCCATTTTTCCTGTATGAGTAGCAAATGGACCTACTAAGCTTCATTGAGAAGAATGACAAAGATTTATTCTTTACTTTGGAAAGTCAAATTCTCCTAAAATGTATGCCCATATATATTGATAGATTTGTTTCTGGATCTCTGTTCTATTCTATCAGTCTATTTGTATATCTTTAAGCTCATATCACACTGTTTAACTATTGCTTATTTATATCTGGAAGTGAAACCTTTCAACTGTGTCCTTTCTTATGATTGCCTTAGTTATTCTTGGCCAAGTGCATGTCCATATAAATTCTAAAACTGTCTTTAGAATTCTTGCAAAAAAAGGCAAAAACCAAAAAAACACTAAAACCCAAATACCCTTGCTAAGATTTTCACTGGATTTTATTAAACCAAATGACTATGGAGAAAATTAACTCTTTTATAATATTGACTCAATCCATGTACAATAATTTGTCTCAATAATATTCTATAGGATTTTTGTGTCATAGTCTCATCTATATTTCAATAGATTTATTTTTAGACATTTGGCATTTCTCAGTACTAAGGTAATTTTTTTTTTTTTTAAGGCCCGTGCTTGTAGCATGTGGAAGTTCCCAGGATAGGGGTCACATCAGAGCTGTAGCTGCCAGTCTACCCACAGCCACAGCAACACAGGATCTGAGCTGCATCTGCAACCTAAATCACAGCTCACAGCAATGCGGGATCCTTAACCCACACACTGAACGAGGCCAGGGATCAAATCTGCATCCTCATGGATACTAGTTGGGTTTGTTACCACTGAATCACACTAGGAACTCCAAGGTAAATATTTTTTAAATATTTCACCAGGCTTATTGCTAATATAGAGAAATACAACTGATTTTTGTACATGGGCCTTGTACCCAGTGATTTTGCCAAAGGACCATAATAGGATATATAGGTTGTAGATTTAATATTTTTCTGTAAACATGGTCACGCCACCTGCAAATACTCCTATTTTTATTTTATTTTTAAAATCTATAACTGCATCTTGCCAATCACACTGGATAGAACTTCAAACCCAGTGTTGAATAGATGTGGTGAGTGTGAGCATTTTTGTTTTGTCCCCAATTTAACAGGGGGAAAACTGTTAATAGTGTAACATTATGTGTAATATTTTTTTCAAATACCCTGCATCAGATTAAGTTTTATCCCACCTTTCCTACTTTACAAAAGCATTTGTGTTGTTTTAATTTAATTAAATTAATAACTTTTTTTTTTTGTCTTTTGGAGGATGCACCTGCTGCATAGGGAGGTTCCCAGGCTAGGGGTTGAATCGGAACTGTAGTTGCCATAGCAATGCAGGATCAGAGCTGACTCTGCAACCTATACCACAGCTCACAGCAATACCAGATCCTTAACCCACTGAGCGGCACGAGGGATTGAACGAGTGTCCTCATGGATACTAGTCCGTGCATTAAATGCTGAGCCACTACAGAAATCCAATATTGTTTAATTTTTAAAATCAAACTGTAAATGCAGGATGAATGTTTTCCAAGTCCACTTTGTTTTCTCTCTGTGTCTCTGTCTCTGTCCACCTCTCCTGCCACTCCTGTCCCTTGGAATCTATTGAGCAAATATTGTAATTGTTCTCCTGTTTGTCAGAGTAATTCATTACCTGGATAGGTTTTTAAAAGTTAAATTAAACTCACACTCCTGGAATATGTCCACCTTGTTGGTGATTTATTTTCCTTTACATATAGGTATCTGAATTCAATTTTTAATATTTTCAGGATTTGACCATGAATCAAGAGTAGTGTTTCTTTCTTTAATGTCTACACAGTCTCATATCAGTATATCTAATTACCCTCATCTCAGGCTTTTTATGAATAAAGGTTTCAGAGATATATTTTTTACATTAAATGTATCAGTCTCATAAATAGCATAGAGTTGTTTTTAATTCAGTTAGGTAACATTTTATTTTAATTTTCAATTGTTTAGTTTATTTCTGCTTAAGTATTTACATATTTCAGTCTGTCTACTATTTTCTGTTAGGTTTTTATTTGTCCCTTCTGTTCTGCTCCTTTTCCTCTATTTCCTTTCTTAAAAAAAAAAAATCAGTCGTGCATTTATTTATTTAAATAGACTTTGTTTTGAACAGGTTTAAGTTCACAGCAAAATTGAGAAGAAGGTACAGAGCCCCCACATACCCTCTTCCCCACCCGTGTGTCACCTCCCCCTTGGTCAACCTTCCCCACCGGAATGGTGCATATGCTACAATTAATAAACTACATTGACATAGCATCACCACCCAAAAACCACTGTGTACATAAGTTCACTCTTGGTGGTGTGAATTCTATGGGTTTGGACATGGATCCACCATTGTGGTTTTACACAGGAAAGTTTCATGGCCCTAAAAAATCATCTCTGCTCTGCATGCCCAACCCCCATTCCCACTAACTCTTAGCAGCCACTTATTTTTATCTTCTCCTTTACTACCTCTTCATGCTGTCTGCTTTCACTTAGTAATATGCTCCTAACTTTCCTTTATGTCTTTTTATGACCCAATACCCCTATCTTTTCAGCCATGAATAACACATCATTGTCTGAATGTACAAAAGTTTATTTATTCATTCACCTTATTGAAGAACATCTTGGTTTCTTCCAAGTTTTCACAATTATGAATAAAGCTGCTATAAGCATTAGTATGCAGGTTTTTCCACTCTTGGATAAATACCAAGGAGCATGACTGGTGGATCATATGGTGAGAGTATGTTATTTTTGTTAGAAATTGCCAAACAGTCTTCCAAAGTAGGTGTACCATTTTGTATTCCCTCCAGCAATGAATGAGAATTCCTTTTGCGCCACATCCTCACCAACATTTAGTGTTGTTAGTGTTTTTGATTTTAGCCATTCTACTCAATGATTGGTGGTATCTTGTTACTGGTTTAATTCGCAATTCCTTAATGACGTACAGTGTTAAATGTCTTTTCATAATTACTTGCAATCTCTATATGTTCTTCAGTGAGGTGTCTGTTATGTCTTTGGTCTGTTTTTTAAATCAAGTTCTTCATTTTCTTATTCTTGAGATTTAAGAATTCTTTGAATATTTTGGACAACTGTCCTGTATTCATTGTGTCTTTTTGCAAATATTTTCTCCTGGACTGTTGCTTTTCTTCTTTGTTTTGACATTATCTTTCATGGAGATGAAATTTTAATGTTTAATGAAGTCCAGCTTATAAATTATTCTTCATGGATTATACCCTTGGTATTGCATCTAAAAAAAGTCATCACCACATCCAAGTTCCTCCAGACTTTATTCTTTAAGAGTTTTATAGTTATATGTTTAACATTTAGATCTATTATGTATTTTGAGTTAAATTTTGGAAGGGTATAAAGTCTGTGTCTAGATTCTTATTATTTTTTTTTGCATGTGTAACTTTAGTTATTCTAGCATCTTTTGTTGAAAAGACTATCTTACTTCCACTGTATTTATTGCCTTTGCCTCTTTGTCTAAGAACAGTTGACCAAACGTATTTAGGTCTGTTTCTTGGCCCTCTTTCTGTTCCACTGATCTATTTGTCTACTCTTTGGCCAATACCTTACAATAATTTCTAATGTAACATGTAGTAAGTCCTAAAGTTGGGCTATATAGCCCTTCAACTTTTTCCTTCCCCTTCAATGCTGAGATGGCTTTTGGGGGTCTTTTGTCTTCCCCTATAAATGTTAGAATATGTTTGTTCTTATCCACAAAATAATTTTCTGAGTTTCTGATTGATATTGCATCCAATTGCATCAATTTGGGAACAATCAACATTTAACAATATCAAGTCTTCCTATCCATGAGTATGGAATATCACCCTATTTATTTAGTTCTTCTTTGATTTCTTCCATTTTTTAGCTTTTCTCATATAGTTTTTATACATATTTTATACATAGTTTTAGGGAAATACCTAAGTATCTTATCTCTTCAATGTAGTAGCTAATGTAAATGGTAATAGGTTTTTAACTTCAAATGCCACTTGTGCATTGCTAATATATGGTAAAGGGACTGACTCTTCTACATTGTAGGATCTTGTATCCTACAAACATACTATCTATAATCACTTATTAGTTCCAAGATTTTTTTGTGGAATATTTAAAATTTTATAAAATAAAAGACTGTTTTATTTCTTCCTTGCCATCAATATATCTCTTATTGCCTTTTCTGTCTTATACAAGAAGCTGATACTGTATTTATTTTTTAACCATTTCTCTGTCTCTTTCTATAAGCTGTTGATTATATACCTCCTTATCATGTTTTCTTAGTTGTTCAAGTATGTCAGCATTTATCTTTGCAATATTGCCATCTATCTTAAATTAGAATATTTTTTTCCACCTTGGACAGTGAAGAGATTTTCCATTTATTAATGCACTTTATTCCTTCCTGCCATTTGTGTTTCTTCACTATTTATTTTCATTGTGTTTGTATATTAAACCACAGAAACTATTATTTTTTCATAGAAAATATTTATTTAAATTTACCACAAGTTTTTAACTTTCATTTCATCTTATATTTCCATGTCTCCACTTGAGATTGTTTTTGTTCTGCTTGCAAAACTTTTTTTATATATAATTTTTTGTCATTTTTGTTCAGATCTACTGGTTAAAAAAAATCTCTATTTTTTTCTCTGAAAATGATTTAATTTCATCTTTTTTTCACCTTTAAGATGAGAATTCTATTTTTTTCAAAAGACAAAGAGAATTTTTTTAAAGTTAACAATATTTCATTTTATACCTAAAATCTGATGAGAGGGCTAAAGCTTTTTCTTCAAGTTTTTTTAACTTTCTTATTACTCAGTGAATTTTATTACATTTACAGTTGTAGAGATGGGAATTCTAGATTACATTATATATATTTCAAAATTTTTGAAGAGTGTCATTTTATCATCTCTAGATTTAGCCTCTAAGTTGAGAAGTTACCTTTTGGTTTTTTGCTTGCTGTTTTTGTTTTGTTTTGTTTTGTTTGTTTTTGTCTTTCTTTTTGTCTTTTTTAAATTTTTTTTTAATTTTTTATTTTTAGGGCCACACAGCATATGGAAGTTCCCAGGCTAGGTGTCAAATTGGAGCTATAGCTGCCTGCCTATGCCACAGTCATAGCAACACAAGATCCAAGCCACCTCTGAGAACTATACCACAGCTCATGGCAATGCCAGATCCTTTAACCCACTGAATGAGACCAGGGATTGAACCTGCGTCCTCATGGATACTAGCCAGGCACCATTGAGCCACAATGGGAACTCTGGTTGCTCTTTTAAAGGTGATCTAGAAGTTCCCATCATGGCACAGGGGAAATGAATCCAACTAGGAACCATGAGATCATGGGTTCCATCCCTGGCCTCACTCAGTGGGTTAAGGATCTGGCATTGCAGTGAGCTGTGGTGTAGGTTGCAGATGTGGCTCAGATCTGGCATTGCTGTGGCTGTGGTGTAGGCCTGCAGCTGCAGCTCCGATTTGACCCCTAGCCTGGGAATCTCCATATGCAGAGGGAGTGGCCCTAACAAGCAAAAACAGAAACAAACAGACAAAAAAACAAATAAAGATGATCTATTTCTTCCTTTGGACACTTTTAAAATTTGAGTTTTAACTGCTTTACTATTATTTGTATTTTTTATAATCTGGTTTAGCATCCGTAGACCTTCTAGGGTCTATTATTAAATCACTTAATTGGTTTTGAAAATTTTCCAAAAATCATATTTTAAATTATACTCTGTCAAATTTGTTTCACCTTTTTTCTCTGGGACTCCAGTTACCTATAAATTTTCATGTTCCCTAAATGTCTTATCCTATTTTCAGTATTTCTATAGGATTTCTTCCAAATCATATTTCAGTCCAATATTCTCTACTAATTTGTTGCAGTCAATTAATCTTCATTTTACCTATGTTTTATCTGTTAGTAAAAGTATTTATTGTTTTAATTTCATTCTTTTCTTTTTCTAGAGTTTATATTGGATTCTTTGTATGGGCCCCATTTTCCTTTTGAAATTTTCCCTCTAGCCATACATTTTTAGTATATTCAGTATAGTATTTTATCATCTGTGTCTAATTACATGAATATCTAGATTAGCTGTGGATATACCCCTATAGTTTTTTTTTTTAATTTTGGCCTTATCTTTTGGTATGTCCAATAATATTTGAAGAAATTTTTTGGAAAACTTGATATCAAATATGGCATAAGTTTGGAATGGAGTTTCTCTCCCTGGAGAATATTTGTTTTTTTGCTTTTGGAGTCTCTTAGTATAGAGATATTTTACTTTACTCCAGTTTGGGTTTAATCAGATTCAAACCTGAATTTAGTCTTAGTGAGTTCTGATTCATTTTCAAGCCAGTCTTACATGTAAACTGTAGCCCTTCAGTGGTCCCAAGTAAAAATCTGCATATCTTTTTGGTGCTGTACCCTTGGCAGCCCCTGAACTCCAGTTTTTGTCTCTCTAGTACTGTGAGACTGTGAAAACCTAAGATCGCTTTCTTGTGACATGGCCATCACTTGTAAATAGGTAAATGTTTTGAAAGAAAAAAACAGTATGGAATGTTGCACTCATGTCTCCTTGGAATTCTGATTTCCCAACATGGACTACAATGATTCAATTGAAATATGTTATTTTCTCTGCTCCTTGGGACCACTTGAAGTTTTGCTCAGTTCCTCAGGGTCTTAGCTGCTACTTTATCTTGAACCCCCTTCTGTCAGCTCATTTTGCCTAAGAAGTAGATGCCGCTAGAGGAAAGGCAGAGCCAAGGTTGAGTCACTTGAATGGATTTCCCTTTCCAAGATCTTAGCCCCTCAAGTCTTGGCTGCCTGGGTAGCTCTCTGATTGCACATTTTATCCAGATTTTCTCATTATTCTCGTCAGTAGGGTTAATCCAGTCTTAGCCAGCATCTAGCAAATCTTTGCAATAAGTGGGTTCTAAATCTCAAGAGTCACAATAGAGCCGAGCTATTGTCAATTTCTATGTCCTTCATGAACCTGTCTTTTCCCCACATCAGTCAGCCTTGAAATAAATATTTTATGATAGAAAGAACACCTAGATTCAGATATTGGCTCATCGCTTGCTGCTATGTGGCCTCTGACACATTACCTAAATTAAGAATGTTTCTTTATCTTTAAATTAGGGATGATGGATTTCCTGTTGTGGCTCAGCAGAAACAAATCTGTTAGCATCCATGAGGACATAGGCCTTGTTCAGTAGGTTAGGGATCCAGCGTTGCCAAGAGCTGTGGTGTAGGTTGCAGATGTGGCTCAGATCCTGCATTGCTGTGGCTGTGGCATAGACCAGTGGCTACAGCTCCAATTCAATCCCTGGCCTGGGAAACTAATATGCCCTAAAATAAATAAATAAATAAATAAATAAATTTAAAAAAATTAGGGATGAAAATACAAAGGGCTGCTTTAAAATTCAATATGATAATGTACACAAACTGATTTAGAAACTTTATAGGCCTCTTAATATGAACTTCTCAACACAGATTTTATGATTTTGTTTAGGTATTAGGGTGTAAATGTCATAAAAATCTTATATATGTTTTGGAGTTCCCATTGTGGTTCAGTGGTAATGAAATTAAGTAGTATCCATGAAGACTTGGGTTCGATCCCTGGCCTCACTCAGTGGGTAAAGAATCCAGCATTGCCATAAGCTGTGGTGTAGGTCGCAGAGGTGGCTTGGATCCCACGTTGCCATGGCTGTGGGGTAGGCCAGCAGCTGCAGCTCTGATTTGACCCCTAGCCTGGGGACTTCCATATGCCACAGGTGAGGCCCTAAAAAGATAAAAAAATTATATATACATTTTAATATAATTACATACTATTTAGGACATAATTATACTCCTCAAAATTATTTTTGTATAAAAAATTCTAGTTTCACTGTTTATCCTGTATTTTATCTGGCAACATTATGCTAATTTAGATTGGAATTATCTTTTTCATTTCCATTTATGTGTCTAACCCCAATCCCTGCCCATCTTCCCAAGTTTCTTTTCTTATGATTCTCCTCTAACTTTCTGAATTTTTATGAAAAGGCATAATAATTGTTACCATCTAATTAACATTTTGTCTTTGATCTTAACTATTGTTCAAACAGCCCATCTAAGGAGATTGTAAACTTTTGTATATGGACACCAAAACTTATATTTCTATTTAGTTTCCCTGGTTTGTCCAGGTCAACATAGATACCTAATTCTCATTTGATTTTTAGCCAAACTTAACTTTTTAAACACTTCATGTAACTCCCTTACTACTACTAAACAATCACACATGCACACACACACACCCACCCCCCATATAGGCTCCTTAGTGCCCCAAAAGGAAAAAATAAAAATCCTTAATATGAAAGAGTGGCTTTTCAAATCACTATTTCCTGTTGAGTTTCAAAATCCAGCTCCAGTCTCACCCAATCTCTTACTTGTTTCTAGAAATGCATTTTCCAACATATTAGCCAGTAGCTACTGGCCACATGTGTCTATTGAGCTCTAGAGACATTTGGCTTGAATTGAGATGTGTGCAAGTGTAAAATATACATGGGATTTCAAAGACTTTGTATCATTCCCCCCCCAAAAAAAAAACCCCACCATGTGAAAAGGTCATTAATATTGTTTTCTATGGATTATGTGAAATTAATTGCTTTTATATGGCTACATAAAGACGAACAATTACACACATGGCTTACATTGTATTTCTGTCAGACAGTGTTTTGAGATTGTCTTGAAATCTTTCCCATAGGTCTTTGAACATAAATTCACTGCCTGTGCATCTTCTGCCCATTTATGGATACAAGATGAAAGTAGTGTGTCTATGAAGCAGTCCCAGAATCCCCACAGAGAATCATCGTCTCCCCCTCATCCCATTCCTGGAGGATGTTGTACAGAATCTGTAAACACAGTGCTGTAAGCGGGGCAATCATGCTTGCATGCTTGATTCCAACACTAGGCTGAGATTTTCTAAGGAAAGAATAAATGATGAATTCATTAATTACATTACTTAGTTGTTTGTTATTTTGACATTATACTTGGCAAACCCATTTGGCTAGAAGATGCTTCCGTTTCTCTATTTCAACTATGGAATATTTTGCTTTTATTTTTGTTTCATCTTCCGTTCTACTACTTCTTGATTTGGCTTAAAATAGTCTTATTTGGATTATTGCAACAGTTCCCTGCCTCTGGAATTAATATACTCTGCCTTGAATATTATCTTCTCGTATGATTTTGGCTCCCAGCCTAAATTCTGAAGGGTGCTTTCCTGCACCTGTGCCTAAAACCCCATGACATATCCCATAGCCTCTGATCAACCAAGTCCTTCAATATAAAATACTCCATAGCATGGCATCCTGCCTAACACTGAGATCCTCTCTGAATTACAAGGAGGGCACTGGCTGCCCTTCTGTACTGACATCTTCTGGGATGCAGCTCCTGGGTTTCATTACTTTATTCTCCATGCTTCTAGTTCTCCATCAGCATATGAATGCACACTCATCCCCTCCTCCCATGTACACGACAATGACATTTTAACTTCAAATCTAGGAGACACAGCTCTTTAGTAATCAAATAAAGGGTCGTCAAACTTTCAATTATTTCATAGAAAATTTTAACATTGTTCTTTGGAAATGTAATTTAACTTATTTATTTGTTTATTTTCTCATACTCTGGATGTTTGTCTAATGGAGGTGCTTTAACCATCAAACGGAATAATAAACAATGCATTTTTATTAGTAAAGCAAGTGAATAAATACTGTAAGAAATCAATTTGCAAATAAAAAAAATCATTCAAGATTGCCAGCTATCTGTTTCTGCTTAAATTGACAGTTTGTTTTGTCTATTTTTCCCTCTGAAATGAGCTTCTTCCATGCCCTCACTCTATGGATCCAGGGAAGGCCAAAGGATGCAAATTCAGGTATAAGAGTAAGACCTGGCCTTTGCCTTCTTTAAGGTAAAATTAATTGTAAAGATTGTGATTTAGTTAGGGAGAGAAGGCAGTGGTTTAAAAAAAATGTCAATAGTTGGAATTAAATGGATTTACAGAAAAAAAAAAAAAAAAAGCAGGGTAAAAGATGAAGGCCCTTCCAGCTGGAATTTCTCCTAAAGGTTTGCTAGAGGGTTGGAACTTGAGTGAGGTGTTAATGTGAGTAAGGCTGAAGAAGGCAACCTAGAGTGGGAGACAGCAGACAAAAGAGGCTTGGATGCAGGAGATGCCTGAATATGTCTAGTAAAGAGCATGGGATGGCTGGGACGGAGTGTGTGTGCCGGGACGTGCAAGATATGGTGGGATCAGATCATGAACTTGCTTGGAATGTATGATTTAGGAATGGAACTCCATCCTGCGGGCAGGCCATGGAGAACTCCTGAAGAATTTTGATCAAGAATGTGATATAAACGGGGAGTTCCCGTTGTGGCACAGTGGTTAACGAATCCGACTAGGAACCATGAGGCTGCGGGTTCGGTCCCTGCGCTTGCTCAGTGGGTTAACGATCCGGCGTTGCAGTGAGCTGTGGTGTAGGTTGCAGACGCGGCTCGGATCCCGCGTTGCTGTGGCTCTGGCGTAGGCCGGTGACTACAGTTCCGATTCGACCCCTAGCCTGGGAACCTCCATATGCCACGGGAGCGGCCCAAGAAATAGCAAAAAGACAAAAAAAAAAAAAAAGAATGTGATATAAACGAGAGAATGGTTAAGATGGATCGACAAGAGGAAGGCAGGGGTTGGAGGAAGCTGTTAGACATTGATGTCAGCTGCTTGTATGCCATGTGGCAAAAGTAACAGTAAGGAATTTACAGAGGGAGCACCCACCTGGACTGCATCTGGGACACTGTGGAACCTTATTCATTCACTCACACCCTCTTTCAAGATTCATTGTGTTAATATTTGTTGACTTGGGATAGGCCATGATGGAAGATTATATAAGAAAAGGAATGTCTATATATGAAAGACTGGGTTACTGTGCTGAACAGCAGAAATTGGCACAACATTGTAAATCAACTAGACTTTAATTAAAAAAATATTAAAAAATAATTGTTGAACAGACACAAATTGAATTAGCAATCAATAATAAATCTTTGAAAAATCAACTGTTGAATCAAGAATAGTCAAGTGCAATTTTCCATGTCTAACAGCAAGTCCAAAGTTATTTTTAGAACCAATGAATGGAAGAGTGCCTGAGTGGCTCTCCAGGAAACTTGGTGTCTGAAACTTCAAGAAAGATTTTGTATAAAGATAATATTCAGTATACTGATATACAGATTCATTCCTATCTTAGGCCATTTTCCCCCCTTCGGAGTGAATTGAAGGTGGCCAGATCTGTAGGCAAAAACAAACAAAAAACCAACCTAGATGTTTTACCCAAGGAGACTGCATTCATACGTATGACCTTTCTATTTCAAATCAAAGCATGTAGAGAATTGAATCTTTAAAGAATTCCTAGTGTTATAAATCCAGTCTGCTGATTTCACAAGTTTCAGAAAATCAATTGGACCAAAACGCTCTTGTCCAGATCAAAACTCAAGTCAGCGCCAGCTTCCCAGGGCACCACAGATAGGTGTACCTTCTTGCCTACTTGATATTCCACGCGTGTAAAGCAACCAGGAAGCAGTTAGAGGTGCTGTCCACCAGCTTGTAGTTAGTATGGATATTTTATCACCCTTCTGGACCTTTCTTCCCACTGTGAAAAAAGGCATAAGGCTTGTCATTATGTTAATGAGGCATGAGAGACACAAATACAGCACTGGGTTCATACTGGGTACCTGGAAGAAGAGAATATTTTTAAATATCTGTAGGTGGTTCACTAACACAGGTAATTGAGTTTCAACATATTTCTCCTTTGAGCCTTTCCACAGGGTGTTCTGTCACACCGTTAAGGAAGGTGGGGAACAAGTGAAGCCTT
The DNA here is from genome assembly GCF_016906955.1 of Phacochoerus africanus. NCBI lineage: Eukaryota > Metazoa > Chordata > Mammalia > Artiodactyla > Suidae > Phacochoerus > Phacochoerus africanus. The sequence goes on along the minus strand of NC_062548.1, from coordinate 54,545,645 downwards.
TTAAGGAAGTATTGCCTTCCTTAGCCTGATCCTTTAAAAAAAAAAAAAAAGTGCTTTGTTAACTGGCTTAATGCTCCCTTTTATAGCAATCTTTTTTTTTTTTAACTCCAAAAGAAGCAAACCCCATTTTTAGAGAAATAGCAAAGGTGTTAACACCCCCACTTAAAGTAAGTGACATAGATATTTCACAAAACAGCGAAGGACTTGTTCAAGGTGGCATGCACAGCAATGACATGGGCGCCCCTCCGTGAGCATTAGGGGAACAAATCACTCTCTTGGTAATTCTAAACATGTGTAAGTTATAACCTCTCTCCTGAAAAAGGGTTTTCTTTCCTCTCTTTATTGTAATCATATGCCTTTCCCTACAGGCTTGCTTTACCTTTCATCTACATTACAAATGGATGGCACTAAGAGTTGCATTTAAACGTAGGGATTTATTTCTCTTGCTTTTCCTGAGTTAATAAACCTATAGATGCACTTCTAAAAAAAAAAAAAAAAATACAGGACCACAGGCCGCAGGCACTGCCACAGTCTCTTGTTTTCATTTTCTAGTACTAATACTTGTTTTCTCTCAGAACTTCCAGTGATCAGAACACCTACAAAAGGTGAGCCCTAAATGGAATTCATGCACCAGAAGGCACAGTTCACTCTACCGTGAGATTAGATCTGAGGCAAGGTCCATTCTTCTTTTTTCCCCTTTGGCTTAATTGAGATATAATTGGCATATTGGAGGTCCCGGTGGTGCAGAGGAAACAAATCTGACTAGGAACCATGAGGTTTCAGGTTCGATCCCTGGCCTCTCTCAGTGGGTTAAGGATCGAGCTGTGGTATAGGTCGCAGATGCTGCTCGGATCTGGCATTGCTGTGGCTCTGGAGTAGGCCGGTGGCTATAGCTCCGATTAGACCCCTAGCCTGGGAATCTCCACATGCCACTGGTGCAGCCCTAAAAGGACAAAAAGACGAAAAAAGACACACACAAAAAAAACTGGCATATTATTTTGTGTAAGTTGAAGGTGGACCATGTGTTGATCTGATGCCTTCGTGTGTTGCAAAATGGTTCCCAGGATTATCTAGTTCGGGGGTGTAAAGAAATATTGAAAGTCTGTAAGAACAATCATAGAGCCTGTATGGACATCAATTCAGGACAGGACTCCCACACAAAAGGACATCGAAGCCCTGATGGTGCCCCTGAGTCATCAAAGGCGAGCCAGCTTGTTGAGAGCCAGCAGAGGCCAGAATGTGGCCCTAGGCTCAGGCACACAGTCTGTAGCACCTGGGCCTCTGTGTCACCTTGCTGGCTCTCATAATGGCCATCCATTTCACTGACTCAGAAGACCTAACCATGAGGCTCCTGCGGCCAGCTGTCCAAGATCAACAAGGGGAGCATTTTCTCTAGTGGACAAAGAGCTGGTTTCCTTGATTTAACAGCAGTGGGGCCTTAGGAAACGTGCTCAAACAGATGGACTTTACCCTGTACATTTGGAAGAAAATAATTCTGTTTGGCCCGAAAGGCTTGGAAATTCATGGCAAATAAATTAATGGCAAAATATTCCATGTATTCCCACAGGATGACAAAGAGGTATTTTAAATAATCTAGGCATTCATTCATTTATTAATATATGTATTCATTTCTCCACTCAATCAATACGTGTTTACAGAGTTCTAGTGATGTGGAGAGAATAACCAAACAGTCAAAAAACCCTGCACTTGTGGATTCATATTCCAGTGAAAGGAGGAGAGACAATGAATGACAAAAATAAATAAATAACAGGGAACTTTATAGAGCATATTTGAGGGTGAAATTATTCTAGAAAAAATAAGAAGGGAAGAGAGAGTGGGGGTCAGGCAGTGAGATGTGACTTTTAACAAAGATATCAAGGAGATAATGCTGCAAATATTTCTTTTTTTGGTCTTTTTGCCTTTTCTAGGGCTGCTCCCGAAGGATATAGAGGTTCCCAGACTAGGGGTCTAATTGGAGCTACAGCTGCCGGCCTATGACACAGCCACAGCAACTGGGGATCCAAGCCACTTCTGCAACCTACACCACAGCTCACAGCAATGCCGGATCCTTAACCCATGAGCAATGTCAGGGATCAAACACGCAACCTTATGGTTTCTAGTTGGATGCGTTAACCACTGAGCCATGATGGGAGCTCCTGCAAATCTTTCTATATTTTATCTCATTTAACCTCCCCAAACCTATGAAGTAGGTTTTATTTTACCTCATCTTAGGGGCTATGAGGTTCAGAGAGGTTTGTTGACTTGCCCAAGGTCACACAGCTAAGATATAGATGCACTGGAAATTTTCCAGGTTGATCACAGCCTTCTTGGTAAATCAGTACCATGGTTTTATTCAGCAAGACTTTGTTTATTACCAAATAATACGTTGTGAGTATGCATGTGCATTTAAGACTTTAAGGTAGAACTAGAAATTCACTTTAATACGTTAAGAGAGAATTCAAAGGTATTTTAATAACAAAAATAAAATCAGTCAAATTTGCTTTTCCTGATTCCTACACGAAATAGTATCAAAGGTATGGCTGATGTTGTATCTTGCAATCAAACAAGGAGCGCAAAACATTCCTGTTCAGCATCTCGGCATGTGGAAAATTGTCATGTTTCCGTCCTTCTAAAACAGAAGGTACCAGCCAGGAGGTCTGTGCAAGGGATTCGAGGAACAAAAAGACATCTGTTGGAGAGGAGCACAAGGAGGAAAGAGTTCAAGAGCCACTCTACTATCTTTTGCCTTGTGAGGAATGTTCACATATATTTCTTTGCCAGGTAGTTCTCAAAAAATGTTCCTAAGTCCCGCTGGGTGAATATCAATTCTGTGTGACTTCGTTTGGGAGGCCTCTCCCTCTCCCTTCCATATGCTGACAAATCACACTTGCATGAAGACGCCATCAGAGAAACAGAGCACTTTGGGATCCTTGGAGCAGCAACATTTAATTTCTATGCCAACCAATCTCTCCTCATCCCATAAACTTGCCTCTCTCCCTGTGATCATTTCCTATGTACATGTATACACTCATTTAGATTATTAAAGGCATTAATTCATTCATGAATCTGTGTATCTTTGATTGCCCAACTTTTTTTTTTTTTCTTCCAAGAAAACAAACTAAAACTAGAGCCTGCACTCCAAATGCAACTTAAATGTCCTGGAGAGATGCTGGAGTAAGATACAGATGTAGGTAGCAGGGTTTAACTGCCTATGTCCTGGTAGCAGGGTTTTAAAGTATAGCAAGGGAAGGACTTCTGCAAGCTTTGTGCTTCAGACCCTGGTTTCAGACAGCAGCTGTGCTGGGCTCTCTGTGGGGGTGGCAGTGACCCACTAGCACACAGAGGGTGCTGCTGCATCTGCTGTCACCATTCAAGTCACTTCCTACAACATTTGGCAGGCAGCGCCCGGGCAGCAGGGAGTGATAGAGGTAGGGGGGTAGGGGGAACCCTACTGGCCATGGTGGGAGTGCTATCAGATTGATGAATGCAGGACTTGTGGCAACAACCCACTAGAAGTGGAGCTCTGACAGTCAAAGACCTGAGAAGCATGCTCAAAAACACTCTGCTTTTTAAAGAGGAGGAGAAAAACACTCTTTGCTGTGTATTTATCTGTTAAAGATAAAAATGCAAATCCAATACTTTCATATCCAGAAAACTAAACAAAAGGAAAACAGTTTTAAATTATTCAGAGGGGAAATGAATGGAGGGTTCCCAATTAGAGAGAAATATTTAAAGCATTAGTGTTATTGGTCCTGCAGCCTTACTTCCGTGTGCACAGTAAAATAAAATTAAATGAAAATCGCTATGTGATCAAGGCTGGCTTCAAAAATGAACAAATTCTTTCAGTTGAAAAGTTAAATAAACTGAATTATTTTCACCTGGAGAAAGGTTGTTTTTTTAAATCCAAGGTTAAAAAATCATCACATTAATTTTGACTTGTGTTTATTTTTATTCCTTATTTCAATATAATAATGAATATCCTCTTACCACATGGTCTTACACCCTCATTTATTCTTTTTGGCTTATATTGAATCAAACAATTAAAAGCTTCCAAATTTGCTTCTCCCGTAGAATGTGCGTTATCCTTCACTTCTGGGAAGAAAACCCCAGTCTGATATTGATTACGCTGTGTTAGATTTTAGATTTTTCTATAAACGTGGAAAGGCTGTAAACAGCAGCAATTCCCAATGGTTTAACAGAATCATTCTCCTCTGACCACATAATTGCTAAATTGCGCATGGCAAATGGCTTCAGGATATTCTGTCCCCTTTACAGCAGGTTATCAAGGAAAACTTGCTGGAGAGTAGTGGTGTTTGTGTGTCCTTTAAGTTAGGAGCTCAAAGGTCAATGGTTGCCAAAAGCATTTTCACTAAGTAACTGCTTCTTTTCCCAAGCTCTCTAACATGCCGCCTCACCAGTGATCCTTATCAGTTATTTCTAAGTGTGTGTATTTAATTTCTAAGCCCTAGCCAAATTTTACACCCCAATTTTATTACAGTTCATCATATGATTGTCTATACAATATGTGCTTATGACATGCCTAAATGCCAAATTTACATGATAATATTGTTTTTCTCATGATCACTTTTGAAGACATTCAACAGATAAACATGTTTTTTCCCCAATGATTTGAATGCCAGTATAAGCCATCATTAAATATGTAACATACTATAGTGTTTAGTGGGATCTAAGAGCCCTTCTTTGTGGTGGGATGGAAATTTCTTCTGAATGAGAGTTTTTTCTTTTTTTTTTTTTGGTCTGATTTCAGTGCTAATTTAGGAATAAAATGGTTCTATTGATACATTATGAGTAATACTAGCACCTAACTGTTAGAGCCACGGAGTGTGCAGTTCAAAATCTCTGCTCTTCCTGTGTGTGTTCTGTGAGTCATATGCCTGAGCTGTTGCCATTGGTTGTTATCCGGGTTGAGCTTCTATTGCAGGATTAATCTTTCGTTTTGACAGTTAAAACAGTTGCAGCAATTAATTACTAGAGAATACTTTCCCATCTCCAAAGTACAGACGATGAAAACATGTGCATAAATATGCTACAATACTTCACTGTTTTCCTGAAAGTCTAGCCTAAGACATCTTTGCAACAACAATTGCTACAACTCACAAATTGCATTTTCCTATAAGTGAAATAATTGCGGGGGGGCAATTTAATTTTTTTTCAAGTAGGATCTGCAAGCATATCTGACATTCACTTTTGATCAGAAGTCGTGATTACACCGTGTGTATGAAAAACCTCACTACGATCTTCCACAACGTCTTTTTTTCCTTCTTCTTTGCTTAATTGTGGTTATATCGTTTCAAGAAATGTAGTTGATGAATGTAAAAGCTGAAAGAACAAAAGAAAACAGTGATGAACATGACAGAACACTGTATTCAAAATACAGACAAAGAATCTAAGGAGCAGATGAAATCTCATGCAGCATCTGAAACAAATGAAAGGAAAACACATTGTCATCAAATCTTCATTTTTTTTTCAAAAGTTTGATACATATTTCTTTGGGGAATAGTTTGCAAATGATATATAGAATATGTGAAATACAATTGTAAACAGACATGCAATTTACCTAGGTTACAATCTGTTCCATGATCTTTGTTCCTTCTTGAGAAAAAAGACAGGGTACAGTCCTTGGAACAGGACTGTACCAAAAATAAAGCCGAGACTGAATTATTAGAACTGACATTATTAATATTTTTTTAATATTCCATGGCTTTCTCCTGATTCTTTGCATGCCACATCTTTAGCAAACTCCAGCGTCTTAATCATTTTAAGATTTGCTGTGTTCTCAAGAGCTGTTTGCTGGTATGCAAGCCCCATCTCTTTGAATGGCAATAAACATGCATGGCCCAAAAGAAAACTGGAGTCGGAAAATCGTCTGTCTAAAGTATTAACTGCAATATGCAGTGTTTCTTACACTCTTGTTCGCTGAACACATGTTGCCCTCGGGTCTGAAACCGAGCTGGCCTTGGCCTTTTGTGGCACTTTGGTATCTTTCTTGCACCAAAGGCTGGGAGCAGTGGGGGGAGTGGGGGGGGGGTGGGTGAGGCCTCAAAGGGCAGGAGGAGACGGTGGTTGTGCAGGACCAGGAGGGGAAGCAGGTCCCCGGGGCCGCTGGTCCTTGGAGCCTGGGAAAATCCAAGGCAGCCGCCCTAGCCTGCTGGCTTCCATCGCACTTCACCCCCACACCACCCAGCCCAGCCACCAGCCACTGACCATGGCCCTGGTCGCTTTTTCTTTGACCCTTTGAGGTTGCACATGTGCCAGAGCTCTGACTGACACCGCGTTTTGAAACTGATTGCCCGACATTATCCGGCACAAGCCAAGCAGAAACCGCAGCCGGTTGGCTGTGCGCGGGGGGCCAGGGTCTCAGCAGAGAGCGTTTCTTTCTAGGTGGTCAGCCGTGGAAGAAGAATCCTGACTGCTGTTATTGTGTGTGTATCTTGCTACAGAATCGCTGGGGTAGAAATGCAGGGTGCAAGGTTCTCAGAAGAGTGAGAAGGCAAAAGATCAGACGGATAGATATTTTTGTCGTGTACCTTGGGTGCGCAGGGTTCTCAGCCATGTAGAGAGACTCCAGTCTAAGAAGCGAAGTTTAGCTGCCCTGGGTACCTGTGCTGCGTAAGGTTCCCAAGAGTCATTCCTTTTCTTTGGGGCGTTATTACAAGGTGTAGTTTGGATAAGCCATATGCTGATCTTACTTAAATGGAGAAGATTTTTCAAGAAGAAGAAGAGATTGCAGCTGGTAGCTACGGTAGTTTACTATTTTTGAACAGCTCTTTAGTATATGGTATTTTAATTCATCCCACAGATTCAAATTGGACTTTGACTGTGTACACTGGGATATACTGTATAGTGTTCTGAGTAATGCTGCTTTGCTAAAATTGCAGTGTAGATTGATGCTAAAGAAGCAGCTTTGCCATTTCTAAAATCTTTGCAGGCATTTTGTGCAGAATGAAAATGCTGACTGGCCAGCTACCTCTGCAAGCATGGGTGCTGTAAACGCATAGAGCCCCCATACTTCCACTTTTTAAGTACAGAATGAGTAATTAGTCCTGCTCAGGATGTGATAGGGAAAGATACACAGTATTCCCATGATACCAAGAATGCTGATTTTCAGGGGTTTGTAATCAGCCTGGGAAAATGCTGTAGATAAAATTGGTGCCCGATTTTCAGGGATGGACCATCTTATTTTTATAGAAGAAAATTTGAAGGAAAGTAAAATAATCAAGGCTATTTCCAGGCTAAAGAAAGCTAGCAAGTGGACAACATCTAAATTCTCTGGATTTTTGTCTGATGAGCCTCACTCCTACCACCCCCTCCCCACCCCTGTTTTGTACTTAAGATGCCATTTTGTGTGTGTGTTCTGTTTGTCTGAATCTCGCACACACTCTAGAAAGAGGTCTTTGTTGATGAAAGTTGGTCGAGCAAGTCAAGGTAGAATTCTTCTGTGCTCTGGGTATCAGATGGAAGTACGGTTTCAGAGCTTTCCCACTGGCCATTTGCTGCTTTAGCTGGTCAGTATTGTGTCCCTGATATTGGTGGTTGTGTTGTTTTGGGGTTTCCTTATTAATATTCTGCTAAGCCAAGGAAAACCTTACACAGGCTATTCCACCACTGAAAGCAATTAACCTGTAACATGAGCTCTAACATCCCTGCACACTGCAGAGAACCAGCAAAGATTTGTTATTTGGCATAGTGACAAGTTTTAATCCTCTCCCAGTAGGGCTCTCTGGGGGATTTTTAGCACATGGACATTACTGAACAGACATGTTCCAACTGCCCTGGTATGATGCACTGGATTGGTTCCAAACATGGAAAGTCTACCAAAAAGCTAGTGCATAATACAAACAATTGACCATAAAACATCCATTATGGATTGCATTTTACTCAAAAATCTCTATTAAGTAAAGCCTGAGCAGGACCTAATAATAACATGTACAACCTTTGGATGAAAACACACCATGGTTGAGGTTGTTGAGCTATAAAAAATTTTTGTCAACATTTAGAGAATTATCTGAAAACACTTTCTTGTCTTTCTTTTTCTAAGCTTTTTTTTTTTTTTTTTTGTATTTCTGCCATTTCTTGGGCCGCTTCTGCGGCATATGGAGGTTCCCAGGCTAGGGGTCGAATTGGAGCTGTAGCGGCCGGCCTACACCACAGCCACAGCAATGCGGGATCCGAGCTGTGTCTGCCACCTACACCACAGCTCACAGCAACACCGGATCCTTAACTTGCTGAGCAAGGGCAGGGATCAAACCCGAAACCTCCTGGTTCTTAGTCGGATTTGTTAACCACTGAGCCACGATGGGAACTCCTTTTTTTTTCTTTTTTAAACTATGGGTTCAGTCCATAATCAGGCCATAGACCATGATCATATCTCTACCTGCTTCCAAGTACTCCCTTGCTTTAGCATCTTTAATTCATTCTGTCATTCATTCAATCATTTGTTCATCCAGCTATGCCACCAGTACTAATCCCGTACCTGTTATCTTTAGAGTTTTGCATTTTATTCCATTCGTGAAAAATATTTACATACATTAACATTTCTCTTCCTTTTCCTCACACAACTGCATTTCCTATACCTTTTCTTCCTCTGTTCTCTACTCAACTCGACATGATCAAGCCAAACTTGCCTCCCCAAAGCCGTGATTTATTTCCAATAAATCTTTTTCTTCTGCTAGATGCCAGTTGTTCTGAGCATCCTAATTTAAAGTTTCTATGTCATAGTTAACCCAGTCAAATTAATATAGCAAAAACCAACCACAATACCTTCTAAGTATTTCACATATCAGCTCATTTGCCCCATCATTACCTAGAAAGAGAAGAGGTCTTCCTTCTTCTTTTACCTCTTCCTAATTTCTCCACCTTACCCCCTCTCCAAAAATGCAAAACAAAACTATTTTGACAGTGAAGTAACTCTTCTAACAGAAGCAGAGCTATAGGTTTAATTTTACTCCTGTTTCACTTCTCAGCCAATGAACTATCTGATCAAATTTTTCTCAAGGCTGAATGCTTTCTTTAATGACATATTTTGCTTCTAACTAAGATGCTTCACTGAGCAATTTGTGTTGCAACTGAAGCACTGATTTATTTTTCAACTTAGGGGCTAAGACCAAGATCCCCACATCAGAACATTTTACCAGGAGTTGAGAACTTGTCATTCATTTATCTTTAGTACAGCACTTAATTTAATCATCATGGGATATTAAAATTAGGAAGAGACCTAGCAAATCTTGATTCAGTACCTTTCAGATGACTCCAGGAGCTGATCACCAGCATAAGCTCTATGGCTACTGACCAGCAAAGGAGGAATTAGCACTCAAAGCTGCTAGCATATCTGCTGACTCTCCCATCACTATGTGCAATAAAAAAGAAAACACAGAAAGGCAAAAATCCACAATCACTATCTAGTAAAGGAACCCATAACTTTGAGGGTAAAAAGTAGAAAGAGGAGAAAAGGAAACCAACAGGTAAAATCTATTGAATTCTGTACCTTACTCATCACTTAAACAAATGCATGAGACAAAAGTCATTAACTAGTAAATGCTTCCCAAAGAGGGTGTTTTGAGATGGCTAATGCCTATTTGTACTCAGTTAATGTAAGTAGCATTCAAATGTCATGTTGAAGTCTTTAAGTTTGTCGATCTTTGGTTTAAATGTGATCACATAGTTGATTAGCACTCTTTTCCATTTATTCAAAAAAAAATGTATACAATTTGGAATTTCACAAAGTTTCCATTGTGACTCAGCAGTAATGAACCCAACTAATATCCACAAGGATGCAGGTTCCATCCCTGGCCTCGCTCAGTGGGTTAAAGGATCTGGCATCATGGTGAGCTGTGGTGTAGGGCACAGACATGGCTTGGATCCAGCATTGCTGTGGCTGTGGTGTAGGCCAGAGGCTACTGCTCCAATTCAACCCCTAGCCTGGGAACTTCCATATGCTGCAGGTGCAGCCCTAAAAAGCAAAAAAAAAAGAAAAAAAAATTTTCGCTGACACTGTCAGTAAGTGTAAACTCCAAACACTGGAAACTTTAAACAGAAAGAAAAAAAAAAGAACAAGGTTAGTCTTCCTCCCTGAGAAGGCAACTCTGTACAACCCCCTCAACACAAGGAAAACAACCTGTTTTGTTTTCTCTACAAAGCTCAAGCTGGGATATTTATCCACTTGCTGGAGCTACTGTGACAAGTAGGAAGTGAGAAGAACAGGAACCCCGAAACCCCAGTTTCCTGACTCCTCTGGCATCTTTTGCCAGGCTAGAGGCAGAATCCAATCCTGTACCACAGTAGGTTCAGAAAAAGAAATAATCCAGCCATTAATACCTTGACAGAAACATTCTCTACAATATGATTTAGTGTAGGCTTTTGAAAAAAAGATTTTAGGAATAAAAACTATTTTCAAAATGGAGGAAAGAAAAAAGCATATTGAAATATTGCCTCCACATTGAATATCATAGAAGAAAATTAGCCAGATGGAGAATTTGGGGGGAGGGGGAGTTTAATAATTTTGTAAACAATAGAGGCATATTGAATTTAACTCTTTTACTTGAGGGAACTATTGCAGAAATCTGGTCATTTAGTCAGCAGAAAGTAGTACTGAGACACAAAGCCCCAGTAGATCACAGTGGTGGATTATGATGGCTTTCTGTTCTGTTCTTTCCTGAACCACATTAAGTGTGCATGAACATCCTGGAGCCGTGGATGGCCACGCCCCTTCCTGTTTTCTTGGTGGTGGAAGGCACTGACTGCTACATCCATCAGTTCCAAGAACTAAACATGCCTTTTCTAGGCATGCATGTATATGAATGAATGTTTTAATTCCCACTCTGTTTTAGATAATAATAATAATATTGAGATAGTCTAAAACCATTGAAATTACTGAAAATACCACATACCACTCTAAAGTGAAAATTTACAGGCTTATATTTCCAAAGGGTCTATGAGACAATTCAATCCATAACCTTGTGGTCCAAGATACATCTGAGTTACAAATTTAGCCTTCCTATTATTCAGTGTTTGACCTGAGTTGTGTTTGTTTTCTCACCTTTAAAATAGTAGGAATCCCTTTTTTATATATTAGAGCCAAGCGGCATTTTCTTTATAAGGAAATGTTTGAAGTAGTGCTTCTAAGGCAACACGTCATTGGACGCCTTGAATTTTGACGTGAAAACCAAGTCTACCCTTTCCAACTTGCTTTTAAAACTGTGGCTTCTTCTAATGAACCAGATCCGCATGCCTTTCTAGCACTCAATGACTAATTCTTTGGTAATTGGAAGAGTTCAGTTGCGGTTTAAATTTTGTCACTGTTGGTCTTAAAAGAGGAGACTACATCCACCAAGACTTCTTCTACTTTCCTGAACTTATTTTATAATCTCAGTGCTTTATGTCACTTCAGGATTTTGCTTTTCCTTACTCTTAGGTTATCGATTGCCACTTTCCTGAAAATCCTAGGCATTGATTAGCCAATTAATGATAACATTTCCAAAGGTGAGATTTTAAAAATTCTTTTGACTGTTCCTTTTTTCATGTGGGCTAGAAACTGAGTAACCCTGTACAATTTATTTTCAACTTTCCAAAATATAATGTAAAACGATCTCTCTTTTATGTTTGCTTATACATTTTGTATACATCCACTGGATTTTTAACTCTGTAATCTCCTTGAATTATGAGTAACACATATTTTGCAACGTATTTGTAAATAAGATTTTTCTTCATTTGGGGAGGCAGCGTATCTTCTTTTAGTTTGAGAAGGAATGTAAATTGTCTGCAGATGATTTCTGTTATAGGTTATAAGCAAAAATACCATAGATCAACATTTACTTTAAAGAGCAAAAGGCAACCAACTTTTATTCATTTCAATACAATAAACAGTTACATTTCTCAGTTTAAATATTTGGAAAGGAGATCTGTAACATATGTGTTAGATGTTATTTTGTTAAAAATTTAAAAAAAATGGTAGTTTCATTTAAAATTTTGTTTGCCATTATTCTGTGAAATCTGTGTTCCCAAAAGCAACAGATGTATAACATGCCCTATTAAAATATAATAAAAGAGCACCCAGGGCACTTTATTAAAAGTAGCGTTAAAATAATAATTTTGATGCCAAAGAGCTGTCTTCTTGCAAGTTAGTTTAGTAAAAGTAATGGAATCAATGGGTTAATTGTTTCTAGAGCACTTATAAGTAAATATTATTAGCAAAATATTTTAATTACTGTACTTTATGTGGCCTAAATGTAAGCATTTATTAATACAAACCAAGCACTCATTACAAATTTGCACAGAAAATGATAAAATATTATGTATGAAATGAAGCATTAGCATGGACCATTAAGTCCTCTATTTTCATTTAATTGAATTTGTCAGTAGTACCCTCTTTAACTGAAAACCAGTCATAACCACAAAATTAAATAATAATTAAAGAAACAACTATTGAAAGAGTTGCTGGGAAGCTAAGGTGCCATTTAACCAAAACATAGCAATTTAATGTAAATTGCAGACCATGTAGACACAGTTTTGAAAATTATGCATCCTGTGGTTCTGTATGTGTTGGATTTAGCAAACACTTTCAGCATTACAGAGGAGATATTCTAGTTGAAGGACCACTTTGTCATTCAAAAAGGTGGGTAATGGACAAAAGTTCCTGTAAACTTAGGCCTTCCTACAAGACAATAAAGGCCTTCATAGCAATTCAGTTTATTGCTGCATAGTCAATGGTTTTGGCCTACTCAAAACCACTGAATCAACATATAGACCTAGGAGTATTTGTCTTCTTAGTGTTTCTGGTAATCTGCATGCTAATCATGGAAATGACAAAAGAACTAAAACTATGGCTAAAGTACACTTCACCGTTCTAGGATGTATGAATGAAGGATGTATCTTGAGTGTCTTTCTGGTTAAGAGTATATTACCCTTTCAAATAAACTTTTATTGATCATTGCCTAAAAACTTCTAAGAATCAGTTCTGTTGGCCAAAAAGTCTAGTTTCCTGGTGCATATGTGCACATATGTGTGCATGTAGTTGCATACAGGCATTTATTTTTACCAGTGGCCCTTCTGAAAAGTCTCCAACTTTTGCAAGTTATTTTTTAGTCTAACGTTCAATGTTGCACAGCCAGCAGGGGGAGGTAAGATTTAAGGAAATAGCAAAGTGAACTTGATGGAAGCAACTACTTTTCAGGCAAACAAACAAACAAACAAAGCCTTCTCAATGAGCAGAATGGAAGGGTCTCTAATGCATTTGGGATAGGTTTAGCATTTTAGATTTGGTGCTGGATGTCATTTAGAATTTTGATAAGCATTAGCCAATGTCCTTAAAGGATCTAGATTTTAAATATGATACACACACTAATTCTAGCTATTGAAAACCTTTTGTGATATTTTCCAATGTGCAAACTTTGGCTAAATGGATATGTGTGGATCTGTGAGTCCATTTAAATAATACGAAAAAAACACGGGCTCATACAAACATTCTCAAGAGCTTGGAGAAAATGTTGATTTTGTTTCAAAATTTTACAGCATCATGTCTGCTCACATAATTGACAACATCCATGGAACAATTAATAAAAAATAACCAGAGAGAAAATGAAGAATTATAATTTTTAAAAATATGATTACATTTTTATATTTGTATGCAAGTGGTCAATTAAATGACTGATAAATTGGTGTGATGTGTGTTCTTGAAAAAGATTTATGTTGCCTTGAAAATGATCAAATTTGCATTTGGGAATAAGGCAGTACAATTTTCATATCTATAAACCTTGTTTTGCTAAATTCAGTTTAGCCAGAATAAAAGTTAACTCAGCTTGTCTAGTACAACTTGACAAGTGCAAACTCTGAATGTATCTGAGGTTAATATAAAGAAGTAGATTCCTTACATAAAACACAGATTGATGAAGAAAACATATTGAATTACATTAAAATTGTCAGCAAGGAAAATAGAAAATTAAAACCACATCTTACATTTGATCATAAGGTAATTTCTCTTTGCAAAATATTTTTCAAATCTTATTTCATCTGAACCTCAACCACATATTGGGGAAACTTATTATACCCATTTTACAGATTAAAAAGCATATCTGTTTTTAACGATGCTTTAAAATAAACCTTGGTTTCACAAATTATATGGATTTTGTTTCTTATTCTTAAAAGGTACTGATTTTAAAAATATGCCGTAAGACTGAAAATTTTATTATTTTCCATTGATTCAGCTCCTTTATTTAGTGTTATTTATTTTTTTCAAGGATTTCATTTCAGATCACCTTCTAAGTCAAAAGTTGAATTTCAACAAATTTGAACTCAGATTAAAACAATTTTAAAATCTTTGTTAATCCCCTTCTCCCCACCACACACATTCACACACACACTCACCTCATAGCCACACACATACCACTAAAGTTCTAATGCAATTTTATTTGCATTTTCCAATATACTGATTTTTGGATTTTAGTTATCCTGATTTTGTTCTATAATATCACTATACTTTTTTTCTAAATTCATGAACAATGGTTGACTTTTCCCACATGCTTCACCTCTCATGCTTTTCCAGAATCTCTCTTTATTTTGAACAAGCTGCTATAATTTAACTACTATAAACAATTTAAAAAATTGGAGGGAAAATATGTCATTAAATCCTCAAAAATTTATGGCTCTAAGAACATAACATTGCTATGTAAATGTAGCCATATGCTATTAGTCTTGAAAAATTAGAATTGCTGCAGGGCTTTAGTTTTCTAGTGCATTTGAGGGGATTGTTATCAATATTGTATGTATCTACCTCGAAGAGCAAGGTACTGTATCAGTCTTTGGCATTTAGAATATGAATTTAAAAAGATGTTGAAACTTTCAAAAAAAGATCTGGACTCACAGTGATGGATGAATAAACAGCCACTTGGTAGAGAAATTATTTTTCTAGTCATATGGTCAAGATTATGCTGAGATGAACCCCACACTCTGAAAAATCTCAATAGTTTAAAGGGACCAGCTAATTTTCAGTCCTGCTGGAGGTCCATCACAGGTTGGTATTAGAGAAGGAAGAAGAAAGTTGCTCTGTTCCACCAAGTCACTCAGGGATCCAGACTGAGAGCAGGTCCAGCATCTGATTCTGCTGATGTGGAAACACAGGAATCTGCTGAGACAGTGGATGAGAGAACAGGGGATTATGCTTTGCCTTCGAAATGCTTCACCCAGAATTAACAGGTGACGTTTCTCCTGTGTATCATTGACCCCAGCTGCTTATATAACCACGCCCCACTTCAAGGGAGTAGAGAAATATAACTTTCAGAGTCCTGGAGAGAGAGAGGGGTATAGGGCAGGCTGGTGAATTTGTAATGTCTCCCACAAGAACCAATAACAATCAAATGAGTGCTATAGGTATTGGGGATTTCATAAAAAGTGGAAAAGATGATGAAAAAAATAGGCTCTTTTTTATAATCAATTATTAAACTAGAATTGTAATGTTTTTCAAAAATGTTGAATAATTAACTGAGAACTTAAAAAAAAATCTATAGCTAAGACATAGTGTTCTTCCCCTTTGTAGCCATTCCATTCAATTGTGTTATAACCCAAAATACATGTATGGGTACCATCTTGTCACACATCACCAAGGCTTGTCCTCAGTGTTCTTAGTTTTTAATTAAATTGAGCTTCCATGAGGTTTAGCAGATTTGGTCTTCCTATATTCCCCTGACCCCTGAGTCCACTGAAATCATTGCACCATTTAATCCCTGAGTGCTTTCACCCTATTTTGACCCTGATGTTGATGCTTCATCTGCGCTGCCTCCTGCATCTGAAGCCCAGGCCTTGCTGGTGTCAGAAGTTCACATGGATCCCTCAAAATACTGTCCCCACTTTCTGTGTGAAGGCTGATATGAAGGATGTCTTGAAACATCGACTCACCTGTCTTCCCATAAGAATCACCTTTGTTCAACATTAAGTTGAACAGAAACACAGTTAAGGCCTGCTTGTAGTTATTGTAGTATGATGGGAAAAGATGTACTAGAAAAGAGAAAGGACTATGTGAGGTTTTTCTTAAAGATACTGTATATTGAACTAGAATTCAGAACAGTGTGTGAAAAAAAAAAAAAAAAGCTACATTCAGGAATTAAAACACATTTCTGAGTGAGAAATGTATAGGATTGGGAATCCCTTGTTTGGAATTTTAAAATCCAAAGGATTGTGTGTGTGTGTGTGTGTGTGTGTTTGTGTTTTGTTGTGTTTCTATAAGTTTGGTATAAACTTATTAGGTGTGGAATACAGTTTGAACTGATAAGAGATTTTTAAAAAAGTTTTGGCTGTGCCCCCAGCCTATGTAAATTCCCGGCTGAGGGACTGAACTTGTGCCAAGGTTGCCACCTGAGCCACAGCTGTGCAACACTGGATCCTTAACCCACTGGGTCAGAAAGTAACATCCAAGAGGTTTTTAATTTTTAATTTATCTAGTGTGAATAACCATGTGTTTTATGGCAGAAAAATTAACAAATTTGTTTATGGATTATTATCTCAGATCCTATTAAGCATGCTCTGAAGTCTAGAATATGGGCCCAAAACATTAAAAGCCCAAAACATCTGGTGCCAAAGGTTTCCAATAAGAAATTGTGTACCTCTGTGGTGCTACCTTTGGTGCAGTGGGTTAAGGATCCAGCATTGTCACTGCAGTGGCTGGGGTCACTGCTGTGGAACAGGTTGGATCCCTAGTCGGGAAACTTTCACATGCCACAGGCATAGCCCCCCAAAAAAAAGAGAGAGAGAGAGAAAATAAACCTCTAGAAAGCCCATTTGGGTGAAAATTAAGTGGTATGGGTGTCAGGCCTGGGTTTACTAATATGATTGCTACCCACTGTTTAACTGTAATTTTGCCTCTCTGGTGCTCCATTTCCATCATTAGCAATGTTGAACGTGTGTGTGTGGGCTCCCAGGTTTCCAACGTGTTTTCCTCGGCTGGTGCTCTCTGACTTTACTAACTCACATTCTATCCTCTAAATTCTCCACATTTATTAACTCTAATGCCACGTATTGTCCCCTTTGAAACCAAATCGTCTTCCCGGGGACGGACACCATCCTGAGCTCCCCAGGACCACACTGCTTCCTTCATGTCAAATACTGTCTGATGAATTTATTGAGGGGATTTATTTTCTTAATCCCAGAGTGTCCACAAAGAAAAATACTGAAATTTTAAAGCAATTGAAAATTGACTTAGACATAAAACGAAGAGAGGAACTTTAACTTTGTATTTGCAAATGAGCTCATGGTTCTCCCAAATCATTTGGTTTTTATTTTGGGTTTTTAATATACTGCATAAAACCTTTTAGACCTCTACAAGAATTGTGGTTTAGACAAAAAGAAATATTTTATGATGTTGTCTGGGTAAGATGGAAAATAATACTTTATTACAGATGTCGTGGTTGTGTCCCAAATTCCCAAATCAATGTCATTTTTGTTAGAAGTGGTCAATATTATTCACACAATAAAAGGACTCATTTGATTATTCCCCATAATATTCTTGTGTACATATTATGAGCCAGACGCTGCTCTTTTATAGACATGAAAATTCCTCCTGACTTTAATACTGTTAAAATGAGTATAATTGATTTCTGATTGACTTTATAGGAGGGATGTGTGTGTGTGTGCGTGTATATGTACATGTGTGTATATGTGATGTGTTTCCATGTTTCAACACTTAGCTTTAGGTGTTTACATTATTTTAGAATTAAAAAAAATAAGATCATTTAACAAGCTTTTCATGGCTAAGACATAATATTTTATCTGAAAATCTGGAACATGTTTCATTTCAGTTGTGAAAATAAAACAACCTTATTTATTTCATTGGGAGGGACTATCAGTTTATAAATATACCTAAGGTTTTAGGGGACGTCTTACAAGTTGACAGTGTATCAGTTAGTTATCGCTTCAGAGTAAGCCATCGGAAACCTTAATGACGGAAAACAACAATGGCCAGGATGGCCCACTCACATGCCTGAGAGCAGGTGCAGGCTGTGGGCTGAGATGCTTTTGCTCTTTGCCACACGGATGCTTATCACCTAGTAGGCTTGCTGAACTTCTGCAACACAGCCTGGGTTGACCTTCCCAAGGGTGTCCCACAAGAAGCTGCAAGGCCTATTGAAAGTTTCAATACCAGAACTCCCACAACGTTAGTTTAATGACTTTCTGTTGTCTAAACAAGGGCAAAAGACAGCCAGGATTCAAGGGGAAAGCAAGTAGCAATATTGGGGGGAAGGGGGGAGGGTAGACACAGGAGACGTAATTCAATGGAGACTTTATTTTATGGATATTATCACCGGGAGTCTTAAAATTCATAATAGATTCTAAAGGCCTTCAAGTTAATTTTTGTTTCCAATTTCATCCAGTCTTTTCCTTAAGAATGTTCTTCTCACACCCAGTCTCCTCTCACTTTACAACATCAAGGACCCTTGTGGCCCAGTCATCATTGTTTTCTGTGGCACTTTATTCTGAGATGCTAAACAAAGGGAAAATATAAAATATTGTTGTAAGTGATGATGACTCTTTGGCATTCTCGAATGTGGACATATTACAGAGTGGAGAAAAAGTCATCGTAACTTTTTTAAGGATTTTGATTGCATTTTACCTGGGCTGCTGTCAAAGAGCACATCACTTTGAGGGGAAGGTCATGCAAGAGCAACAAAAATAGGGCATCTGAGGGAAGCACCAGGGTGAACTCACTACACAGCTCCATGCTTTTGCTATCAGTCTTATAATACCTTCACACATTGTTTGTGTCAACTGTGTACTAAATAGATTTATAATGATAACTCCACACAGAGAAACACCATAAAATAAAAATTGATGGGGTCACGGAATTCTATTTTTAGTATTTCAATTATATACATCCTTTTATTGCAAGATTCCATGATCAATAAAAAATTTCTAAGGCCCACAATATATCACATTAGGATAAACTTCTTTAACAGGAATGGAATGGAAATTGAGTTCAAGAAGAGAAAAAAACAGCATAAAATTTCTGACTATGAAATAACATCCTATGCATATATTTTTTTAAACAGATGATGGTCCAAGTCAAATCCCTCTGGTATTTACATTTCATTGGATACATTTTAAAGCGTGGTCCAGCGCTTTCTTTTTTAAATGTCAATATTCACCATATACCAGAAATTACATTCTTTGAAAATAGTTAAATTGATGACAAAGGACTTTGCATATTCTAGAGGGTACATAGGTTTTCAAATTTTTAGGTGTTATATTAATATCAAAAAAATAAATGGAAAACCCCTGATCTATCGTGCAGTCTAACAGTCCTAGACTTCGGGGCAAAACAAGCATCCTTTGGTTGTCTGGAAGAGGCTGATCAGGCACTGGCATGCAGCTCAAGTTATCACTAATTTCACAGAGCCTGAGCCAGGCTTAATAACGGTAATCACTAATGATGCTAGGCTGCCTCAGAACCGCTGCCCAGAAGACTATTCTGCCTTGTAGCATCACAGTGAAAAGCAAGTTAGTACTTGGGCTTTTCTCAGAAGTGACTCAACAAGATTGATGGTTAACAAGATTAATGGTTAAATTTCTTACAGTCCTGGAATAACAAAAAATGTTGATATTCTCGTAATGGACACTATTCTTGCTCCACATCCAGGTAAAAGCACAAATGCGTTCACACACCAAAGTTTGCCTAATAGTTTCAGGGGTTCCTGGATGTCATGCTCAGGTTTTCATAGACCAAATTTAGGTCCCGCAGCTATGTGAGAAAAAATCCCATCTTCCAACTCCTTTCTTAGCCCCCTTCCCTATACATTGTGAAGATTCAGTATTTAGCAAATAGTTGTTGATGATTATATCAGATATTTATCTTCCTTCACATTGCTTTTTGATCATCATTTTCAAACAACCTAAATTCAACGTGAAAACAATAACTTTGGAAGGGATAAATTCCCACTTTCAACATACCTCTGAAAGCATTTTGTAATAGACCAAACTGACTGAGAAAACACCTAGCAGCCTTAGCCTCATTCCATTTTGAATACCTCATGAATAGATTTTTGCTTTCATACTTCAAAATATTCTTGTCTCAACTCAGAATCAGACTTTCCATGAAGCATTCATTTTTTGCAGTTTATTACCTCACATATTCTACGTTGAAATGATTTAACACCATAACCATCAAAAATAAGACAATAGAGGAAAGAAAATTACCTATGTGCTTCTATTAACTTTTTCCTCCCTGGCTTAGTTTCAGAGGTTGCCTCCAACTAAAGGTTTTTTTCATTAGAACCCATATCTCAATTTTGACTATAGGAGGTGCTGGTTAGATAAGCTTATCTGCATTTCTTGGAGAAAAGAAAAGTTTCATATGAATTGTAGGTTTGTTAATAGTGATACTTAAATTTATAATAGTATAAAGGCAAATTATTTTAAAAACTATGTTTTTCTGAACTGTAATGTCCTGAGGATCATTAGGTATAAAGTCAATATAAAAGCAGTATATTTTCTGCAATAAAGATGAAAATATTTTTTAAATCTTTTACGGTTTTGTTGTCACATACAGACCTCCAGAAATAGTCAAATTCACACAAAATAGTTGTTCTTTAAAAAAGCAGACTGCACAAATCTCTTATAAAAACATACATTGCTATTTACACCAAGTAAAAGGTTGATGGTCAGTCACCTGTACCACTTTGTCTGAGAAAGTTCCAGAATTCCACACTTGTGTATGCGATAAGCAAAGGCTGAATCCAAATCTATTTGCTAGTTTAACTGCAATTATATTCTACTTATTTTAGGTGACCACCTAGGAAAATTGCAGCTAAGCTGGGCTGACTTCTTTTAAATGCAAAATACAAACTTATAGGATATTAATAGCTAATATTGATTATAAACTGAAATATTATTCATAAATCATAAATAATCAAGTTATTATTTATAAATTATTATAAACTGAGTTATCATAAATATAATATTGATTATAATTGAGTCCCTAACATGTGCCAGGCTTGGCATCTTACTTAATCCTTGTAAGAACCCTATGAGGTAGGTGTTATGATCCCATTTCACAGATATAGGGACTGGGGCTCAGGGAATGCAACTTCTTCCATTCATACAGCAACAGATGGAATCAGGTTTCAAAGGCACCTGGTCTGGCTCTCAACCAGTTGGTCTTTAACTATAAATAGAGCGTAATTAAAATTAAAGAAACTTTGAAATGCGGTTTCTCTCTTTCACAAGCCAAATCTGCTCCAGACTACTCTGCTTTGACCAACCATTAGAACAACTGAAATTGCAGCGTTTTTAATCACAAATGACTTTGATCTATAAATGATAACCACATTATTAAATTTGTTGATTATTCTCTCTTTAGGGGCTACAATTAATATTTGTCAAAGCATCACCCTTACACAGGCGGAAAGTTTTCATTGACAAAACTGAAGTGACAGCTACCACATTCTACACACAGACACTAAATAATGCCTGAAGTATCATGAAAATGTGCCGAAACAATTAACCAAATGAAAAGCGCTGCCAAGTCCTGTCTCACCGAGGAAAGATGGCTTGTAAGAGAGTGTGAAGGGATTACAAAATTACAATTAAGAAATTCAAAAAATTAAAATTACTGTTCCTCACATTTTAATGCTTACGTAGCAATTGGAACATTGGGGATATGACTTGCAAATACCATATTCTTAAGGCACTTTAAAAACACACACACACATGACATTACGTCTACTTAAGTTAAAATTGAAAATTAGAGGAGATATTTTGAAGCTTGGGAGATGGAAATAAAAATCTTAGAGTGAGTTAGGAAGTAACAGTAATTTCAATATTTCAAATATATCAATGAGTATGTCAATGACTACTTCAAGTGAGTACAATCAGTTCAAATATTCTTTATTTTATAAAAGAATTACACAGGGAAATTCATTTGAAATGCAAAGTCTCCCAGAGGAGTTAAAGGTTATTTAGCTGAAATATAACACTGAGGGGGAAAAAAAAACCCGACAACTTTACTTGTCCGCAAGAGTGCTAAAATACATTTCAAAATAGAGCAAGTGGGCTAAAATTTTAAATGTCGATATGATTCCTATGTGAAGTTATCATCCAGTGATTTATGTTGTTAGGGGAACTTTCTATCTGCGCAAGTTGTCTAAGATCAGCCTACCTGCAGAATTCTAGTTTTAAACTTAATCTGTTTCACAGGTTGTATTTGAAACTCCATTATGACATGCAGTGTTTAACAATTTTCCTAACAATATCGGCCCACTGTACCTGTTCGATCTACTTATTTGGGGGTCAAAGGATTTCTGAACGGCTATTAATGTCAGATGTCTCAGGACAGGGAATTCCTACCTTCCTCTCTCATTGACAGTAAGGAAAACTCTGTAGATCTCTTGCTATTTGGAGAGAAATGTGTGTCCTGCTGTCCATGAGACATTTAAGAAAGTTTCTTGAAAAATACAGAAGAGAAGATGAAGCCGTGAGTTCAGGATGCTGAGTGTTAAGATCTTGTCTCTGCACTCCTCTCTGACTTTCTCTCCCACTTCCTTCTTCCATGTGGTGTCTGGAGCTGCTGCTACAGCCTCAGCTCCTACTGGATCCTCTGGCCAGCCATGGGGAGCTCCTGTGGGCACCCCAGTTAGACCTGGTCCAGGTAAGACCAGGGCAAGTATGCGGGGGAGACCTCAAGAAACTGAAAGATGCTGCGGTGTACTGTGAGTCTCCGGGGTTTTACAAACAAGAGCCCTTTGTTGTTGCGGCTGTTCATAAACGTCAGGAGAGCAAATTTTAACAGTTTGAATTTTTTTTATTACCTGAAAGACATGATCAAAAGTGAAAATTCAGGCCATTTGTTATGTCTCTACTGACTTCTACAGATAAACATTTAAGGAGGGAAATATGAGAATCATCATTTATGAAATTAAAAACACAAAGTAAGCTGAGGGTAGACACAGACTAACTGATTTTTAAACAGTGCAAAAGCTTAGACTTTAAGTTATTTTTAGAAAGGATCATAGTGGTCTCCATTCCTTAAAATCTTAGCCTCAATCTTTTGTATGTATTTGGAATTTTCACCACGTTTCTCCACAAAGTGAAAATACACAAATGCATGGTCTAAAAAACTGATGGAGTCCTGGTCTCCAATTAAAACCTCCAGCTACCAGTGACAAACACTGATTCTGTTCAGGAGAAATTAATGTTGAGTAAATTTTGACTTTTGCATTTTTATGTATTTATACAGAAATAATCTTATATTGGATTGTTACTACAGCTCCATAGTAAAAAACTACGTTAGTCTGTAGCATATACTAAAAGTAAGGTAATATATTTTATTCTTTACTTATTTTCATTTCCACTTGTTAGAAATAAGGATGTTTTTAACCATTGAAGTATTATTTCATAAATGAAACAATAGAGTTATTTAGTTTATATCTGTGAAAGGCATGTCCAATGTTAATTTTTAAAAAATCATTATACACATCAAAATAGTATAGATATGGGAAAAAAATCTAAAATTATTTAATAATTTATGATATTAATTTTAGATTCAATATTGTTGGAAGAATGAAATTCAAATGATTATATAAACTGATAATTTCATCTGATTTACACCAAAGAGTTAATTCATTTGTAATCTTAAGTTGTGTTTAAGGGAAATTAGGAAATATTTTAAAATTCACATTGAATCCAAAATTTTCAAGCTTATAAATTCAGACAGTCTCACTTGAATCCTCAAATATCTTAATTTGCTTTGAAGAGAAAGTATTTTTTCTTTCATTCATATAATTCAAAACAGCCAAACAGATTCTACTTCAACAATTTAAATGATTCACATGTGAGAACAAATATGGAAAATCTAAGCCCCAAACAAAATTGCAGACTTAAATTATAATGATAATTTAAAATGTGTGTAATATAATTATAGTATAGGGTCTGCTATAATGAGCTCGGCGATACTATATCTACATCAAATGTGTTAGGACGGTGATATTAGATATGCCTTTCTCTGAGCATTTTTTTACACATTTCTGAATTATGATACCTGTGCCAGAATCAGCCTACTGTATCAAGGATTTTTTGGATGGAGAAATGAATTTTTAAAATTGTCAAAACATGATAGAGCAAACTTCCATTTTCCACATAGGATGTACTAAAATATGAATATCAACTATATGTGAATTTTAAATGTATAAAGATAGTCATGTATGCAAGTTGAAGCATCTTCTAAGACAAAGCTAAAAATATATAAATCAATAATTTAGACTGAATAACTTTTAGTAGTCAAAGAAAATTGAAGATTATACTTAATTATGAGCAATAATTAATCATGATTATGCCCTTCCACATGCATGCTTAATTGACCTTTGTATCCAAAAATATTTTCCTTAAACATATAAAAAATGCAAGCCACAATTCAGACCCTCTTTTGATAATCACACTTTTGTCAATTATTAAATTTTTACTGTGTTGTCAGATGGACACATACACACCGTTACGACATTTAAAAAAAGGCTTAGTACAGTAACAGAAAACTACTATATAGCCAGTAAGGTTTAAGGTGAGTAATTTTATGACAGAACTCATGAAGAATTATTCTATTTATTGTTTGATAGGGACATGCAGCTTAAATTTAAAAGTCATTAATTCTAGATGGAGGCAGAAAAGCATACACTTCTTATCTTGAACAGTTATGGACAATGCACAGCAAATTCCAGGAAAAAAAATATGGCATAATATTCAAAGGTGTATATTCAAATAGTCAACCATCCATCCATCTGTCCATTGGTCCATCTCTCCATCAACCAACAATCGAACAAAGAGCTACCAGAAATGAATAACTGTAAGGACACAACCCTGGAACTGGTAAGATATGATGGGTAGAGCTTATCCCCTAGTGGTGAGACATGCAGATAATTAACATACAGACTCTGGTGCAATAGTGCTAAATATATAGATTTTTTTTTTTTTCCTGTGGTGGCCCTTAGAAAGGGGTGACAAATTCAAATTGAGTTATCAGGGGAGGGTTCCCAAAGGAAAGAGGAAGTGAGGAGTCTTGATAGACAAAGTTCGGTGCCATTAGTAGCAGGTAAGCTCCAGAGGTCACCCTATTAGTCTATCAATTCCTAGCACAGATTAAACTCATAGTTGGGTCTCTGTAAATATTTACGCCATAAATAAGGAGAGCAGAGCTATCCAGGCTGAGAGGAGAACACGTGAGGCTAAGTCCAGGAAGGAGCTACAGGTGTGGCTGGAATATGCGGTGAGCTGAGCGGTATAATGGGGGAGGGGGGAGAGGGGGATGCACACAGAAGAGCCAGATGGTGAATCATATGGAAATTATGAAAACCGATGAGATAACATCTCCTCTGCTTTGAACTCTGCTGAAAAAGACGAGATTATGTTTGGACACTGAGACATGAATCAATCAAAAGAGCAGAAAAGATCAGTACAAAGACAGGAGAACGAGGTCTTTAAATAATGCATATTTCACAATATCTCTTCTTCCCAGTTCAAAGAAGGTTTGGTTTTTCAGAAGTAATTGTGCTACAGAAATAAACCACCTTCGTAGGCGCAAGTAGCATTTTCCTTTTTCTTAGTAGCTTTTTAATAATGATGCAATTCGGAATAAACAAATAGCAGATCTGTGTCTGCAGATCTGTATTATTTCCTACTCCGTTCTCGTTCTCGGTAGGAGGTTCCCCTTCAGGCGAAGCCTGCCGGGGTCCAGGGCCTGGCTGCCAGGTGTGGACCTTGACTGATGAGGGCACTGTAACCTGCTGACCCCACCCCCAGGCCTGGTTTCCAGGCTGCCTTTTTATCTCCAGTCCTGCCTTCTCTTTCACTCTTTCTGAGAAAGAAGCCTGAGGAGCCCTGAGCAGATGGTTGGGCTACTGTCCCCATGCCCTGCCCCGAGGGTGGACTTCCTGGCTTACCCCTCCTTGTGCCCGTTGACCCTGACTTTGGATTCTGATTCAAGTTGAGGTGGCACCTCCTCTCTAGGTTCTGATTGTGGCTGGATTTGGGGAGGACATGTCAGGCTTCATTTACCTTTATTTGACATTCTGACCTGGGCTCTCAGACATTGCCTTCTCACCTGCAAGGCTGACACTGAACTCCAGACTCAAGAGCCTGTGGGTTTTATTTATTTACTTAGAGGTTGAAATGGGTTTTGGCTCCTAAGAAAGACAGTCTGGACAAAGACATGCGTCTTATACCTTTCGGACTCCTGGAACCCAGCTGTGCTGGGTGGACATTGACACTTTCAAGCCCTAAGCATGGCCCCCTCTGTAGCAGGCGAGCAGGTCCTTCTCTACCTCCAAAAGAAGCTTGATCTGATCATTACAAAAAAATGCATTTTTCTATCAAAGCAAGTGTGCTTAAAATCAGATTACCCTTTTAAAATTAAAGTGTTTAAAAATCCTGAAAAAGAATCTTGAGTAAAGACATTTTTCCTAGCCTATTTATCTCCCTACAATTTTGGATTGTACAGCTTAAAGTTATATATCAACACAAGCTTAGCCTACTCCTTCCCACTAGAAAATTCTTTCTCAAATCCTGCTGCTGCTTGTGGTGAGAAATATGTGCTATAACTCTTTTACAACGTAATAGAAGTTTTAAGTCAAATTATGCTAATTTTTATATAAATAGATACAAATGAAGGGGGGGTACTAAGATGCAGTATGAATCTTACCCAAGCTTCTACACTGCCCTTATGGATGAAGAAAAAAAAAAAAAAACTTTTTTTTTCTAGTTGGGAAATGAAAAAATGCAATGTTTGCCAATTGACTCATTAATATTTAATGAGTATTATTAATGAAATTAATATTTGAGAAATTCATCCACTAGAAAAATCACCTCTCTTCCACTTTTCCAAGAGTTTCTAACAAAAATTATTTTATGAGTGTATCAATTGTATAAGATCTTTTGCTCTTGCCACTGTATTCTATAGACGCAAAAATTGCTCATGTAGAATAGACCACAGAGAACACAGTTATTGCATAAATAATCCAGAGTTTTGCAGGGGTTTTCAGGTGTTTCAGCAGCATGAATACATTTTTTTCCTTAAATAGCAGTTCTCCTTAGTTAACTACTTAACTCCTTAGTTAACTCCTGCTGTATCTTGAAATGTATTTTAAAATGTCAAATGACTCTCATGGCTCTTCTGAAATATGTAAAAGGAGTTTTTTGGTTTTTTTTTTCCCCACATCAAACTGCCACTTCTATCTTAGAGACAGTTTTAAAGTTTCTAAATACTGATCTGTTTTTTCACCACTGTAGCTACCGCCTCTATCCCACTATCCCAGGACATGTGATTATAATTGACTTGCTTGGAGAATGGTAGTTAAATGCCAAAAGAAACCAATGACAAATAAATGATACATAACAAATGTATAGCGAGTATGTATCAAACCGACTACCCTCTCCTTTCCCTTAAAAGTATATGTGTGCTCAGTGCCTTCCTCCTGCCTTCCTCTTTCCTTCCTTCTTTTCTCCCTTCTTTTCTTTCTTTTGATGTTTTGTTCTGTACTGTCTTTCATTCTTTCATTCCCTTCTGCCTTTTTTCTTCTTTTATTTGTTCTTCTCCTCGAGTCCTTTGTTTCAAAGTCTGGCTCATTCTGGCTCTTCCAACCTCAGGCCGGCCATCCACGGCACTGGATCTGCCTTCTTCCAACCCTTATCCAGGGGGACAGATAATAAAGAGAGGAACAGACAGTGGAAAAGAGATAGTTCATTCTCTCCTTAAGTATTGTCATGTCATGCAGCTGTAGCTGTTTCATGCCCAGAGAGTCTCATGGTGCTGTTAAAACTTCAAGGAGGGTCAAGAGGCCAGATAGCTGCCGAATCCATTCTTGGAAGGTTTTGACCACCAGAAAATACAAGTTGAGAAGTCTTTGGGGATCATTATCTTTCTGAATCGCTTCTTAGGCAGAATTTGAAGACATCAAGTGACAAAGTTTAATGAGTTGACCTAGGAGGTCATCTTTTCTGCATATTCTTATGTTAAACCTTCCATTGGTGCCAACCATCTGTCTCATGTCTGCTTGGTTGAAACTGGTGCCATAGTCCGTTGCATAAGTGGTGCCTTTTCTTCCAAGTTCCCTCTGACCAGAGTCGTTCCCATCTATGGGAAACTCCGACCTGCTTAGCAGACATTGCCCCCCCTGCCATGGGTACAACTGTGTGCCAGTACGTAGCCAAACTAGCTTGGATGTATGTAGACAAATTCACAGTGTTGTTTGGTTGTGATTTATGATTTGTTTTTGAAATTGCAAAATCACTTTGATGTGAACTGCTGTTTTCCGAACCTGTTCCAGATGTACTTAAAACTCCAGATTTGTCGAACAAAAAAAAATTTTTTTTTTAAATAGTAGTACCTAATTTTAAAGGAAGGAGAATTCATCAGTACTTTGGGTCTGGCAAATTATCTTGGACCGTCTTGCAGATTTTTTCGGTGCGGCAAGATCTGTTTGGCCAAGGATTTCTCTCTTAATTTTTAAACCCTGAGTGTTTCGGGGGAAACTTCATCCATATGTTTCTGGTTCGCTGCCTCTTAAATCGTCAAAATGTTGTTTTCCAAAGGCTTTTTAGTGCTGAAAGAGGTTTATCTGACACTATACAAGTTCTCAAAAAGTGTTTCTTACCTCCAGTTGTGGATCCCACTGGACATGAACTCAAACTCTTAGAGTTTGGTTCTAAATTTAACTTTAAGAAAGCTTGACTGAAACCCAAAGCAGCCAGTCTGCAGTAAGTCCTTTGGAAAGCACCATATTATTGGAAGAACACATGTGTTGAATGGGACGTACAAATAAAAGCCCACCAAAAAGCAAACTTTGAGGGATTGATGGCAAGCCTTTCGAGGAATGACTGTTGTATACATTTCTATTTGATTAGCTCTCTTTTACATGTTAATTCCCCCAGCCACTCCTCCATGGTCCCACCACCCCATTGTATCCTGGGTAACTCCATTTCATGTGTAAAAAAGGAAAAAAAATTAAGAAGTATTATAATAATCGTGTGAGAGCAAAAAGGATAAGGAAAAACACATAAGAACTTACTGTCTAGAATGCATCTCGTAATTTCCATAATTCTCTAAAAAATTTCACTCCCCGCCAGTATATTTGATTTAACATCATCCAAAGTGTAAGGTTACGTGGAATAAATAGCTAATTGGGTTAATTTAATAGCAGGTTAAATCTTTCTTTTATTTTGTCTAAAAGGCACATTAAAATAGTGCAATTTTCAAGTGGTCTTGGAAATCTAAAGTAGAGTTTCTTGATAAAAAAATATATAGCTTTCCCACTGCTGGGTTTATAGTGGGAGTTGCTGGCATGCTTCCAGTTCACCGCATGAAAATCTAAGCTGCCTGTATAAGTGCAGAATTTAGTGTTGGGTCTTAAGGTTTTGTTTGGCGTCTTGCCAAAGATGTTATGCATTTAGCTGGGAAAATTGCCTAGAAGTTAATTGAGAGGAAAACACTAATATACAACCTCCCCCCCTTAAGAAAAAAAAAAAAGCCATGGATATGCATACGGTGCTGCTCATTGATAAGATTTGTATACAATAAAGACTCAGAGTAAAATTGATCCCAAGATTGATTAAGATGGATTTTCTCTGATTACCCAAGCACCACCTATCTACTCCTTTGTGAATGTCCAAAGTTTCCCTAGGATCAGGGTGTCCCCACAGTGCCTGCTCATTAGAGGCAGGGCGTCACTGGATGTCCCTTTAAAAATGTTACTGACTACAGGATGAGTGATTATTCTGGAACTCAGGAGAGGATATATATTCATTCCACCTCTTAATTAAATTTTAAGGGGACATTTTGATGCAGAATCTCAGTCTCTTCTCTCCAGAGGAGAGGCATAGAATTGACCCTAGCTCTTCCTGCCTCCCCCCTCGCCCCCCTGCCCCTCTGCCCCAGCAACCCTGTCCTCACCAGGGACCACCAGCACCTCAGGTCTGGTCTCTTCAGGGCTGAAGGAGGGTTTCTCATTCGAGAGGTTATGACATTTATTTTGTCAACCGTCTCCGGACCTGAATTTTGCTACCCTCAGCAGATAGCCCATGCTTCCTCTCCCATGCTTTTTAATCCACTGCTCCCCTTTCATCTGTGATCATTTTTCCATCTGTGGCATTCCCACCCCCTACTCAATTTTTCTTTTCTAACCAGTAATTACGACATTGAATTGCAGGGGTTTCTAAGGAGTTAACAGCTGTATTGCCTTCTTCAGCATGAAAGTACCGAGGGTTAGGTGTAGATGTCCCTTTACTGATCTCAGTAGATAAAACGGATGGGGAGACCCCACCAACACCACCGTGCCACATGAGTAATTAAGTCATCGCTCCCAGCACCTTCCCATCATCCACGCCCTCCTCCTTTCTCGGTCCCTTTAAGCCTTGGATAGAAAAATAACACTTCTCAAAACTGGAGTCCAGCCTGAAGCCAGAAAGCCCTGCTCTTCAATGACAGAGCTCACGGTTAAGTGGGCTCCTTGGTCACTTTCAGAGCTTTTCTTGGCGGTTCTCACTGTGGTCTTAGAGAATGGACTTGGAGGGGGAGGGCAGGAAAGACAGAGGAACAAAGCTGGGGGGCGCGCTTCAGGCTAGAAAGTGAGGGAAAAGTGATCCTTTAATTAAGATGAGGTTTCTTTTGTACCTGGACTGTATCTTTTTGATGTGTTAGGATAGAGAGGACAGGACTGGAGCAGAAACAATGAAAGTTTGCTACTGTATGAATTCCCTCTCCTTAGCCTTAATCCTGTCCTTATTGGGGCCTTGGGTGGAAAGCTGATAATTTTGGTGAGCCCGAAAAGAAAGGCTGTGGCTTGAATTCCTGCCACCATCCTCTGGATAATGAACAGCCCTAATGAATGCGGGTAAGTGGTAGGAATCTGTGACCAGCTGCATCGGGGCAGGTAATACAGCTCAGATTTAATTGGGAGCAGGTATTGGAAGGCTGTATTACTTTAATTGGTGAGGGGTTCTCTAAATGGAAAGGACAAAGTATAATGGACAAATTGTGCAGTACAATAGCACTTAAGCTGGGATTGTATGCATTCGTTAATCTGCTGAGGAATGAGGCAATTCTAAACAATTTTCTCAGTGAAACCAACTCCAGAAAGCTTGTCCCTTTTGTTCTCCCTTGGGAAAATGTAAGATTGAAACAGAAAATACCTTTACCGAGGCAATCATTTGCCACGTGTGGAAAGCGGATACAGCTGTAAACTATGAAAAAGGGATCTTTGTAGTACAATAAAGGATGGAAAAAGAGATAAAGCTTGGGATAAGAGTGGGCCTGTCACTGCATCTAAAGGAGGAATAAAGTGATGGCATTTACAGTGACAGATGAGACTCTAAAGAGAACGCAGGACAGTTGAGAGAGGGAAATTTGATATTTAAAAGAAAGGGCTGCAATAATTAAAAGTAGCATTGCATTAAACTGTTACGCATATCATTAATGACAGAAGGAAACTGGTGTCTTTTAAAAAGTTAATGATTCCTATAAAACCATTCTTGAAACCTTACACTTTTAAAAGTCCCTATGAACAGAAATCTGGCCTCACAGGTTGTATTTGTGATATCCAACTTTCCTTAAAAATATAAAAAGTAATTCAATTGGCACTATACAGCAGTGATTGTGTGACATCATCCATGGACGAGTGCTCCCGTTCTGGGCTGCTAAGGAAAAGGATGGACAGACACCAGCCACAGAAAGTTGCTATAAAAGGCCCTCTTATTGATATGTGGGCATTAAATGAGCCCACGGGACATGCATTGCCAAGCACACGCTATTGCCTTGTTTTCCTATCGTAATTTATATTTGACAACATCCAAGAGCATATCTATGGAATGGCATTTATGAGGGGAAAAAAAAAAATTGCTTCCAGATTTGTGGTTCAGTGACCAGCTCTGATGAGACTGTTTAACTGGATTTTCAACTGGTTTCAACGTAATTGTCGAAGAACCATTGTACTTGAGCTCTTTTAATGGAGCTCTTACACTTGTCTATTTCATTACAGGTGGGGAACCTGGGAAGATTGAATGTCCTCTGGAGTCCACAGGGGTTTCCAGGGGGAGAAGCAAAACAAAACGGAGCATAGCGGCACAGTGGGACAGACTTTCCCAAGATCCCCAGGTGAGTTTCAGGTACCCCCTAACACGAGGAGTGAGACGGGTTCGGCTTCCCACTGGCTCTAAAGGCTGAATTACCTTACCTCGGCTATTGTTTGCGGCTAGAGTCAAAGCTACCGCTGAGATAAAGGATTCTTTGGAAGGAAAACTACTTTGCTATCCACACATCTAGATCCACATACTGGACAGCACCTACTAGGCTCCAATCTCCTGAAGTATAGACTAGGATGAAAAAAGCCCCTTCTTTGTGGGAAATCATATTTATTCTAAAAGTTCCAGCCATGGGTGCATAATGTCAAAATTCTGCTTAAAATGCAGTCGAGATGCCATAAACTATAAGAGAAAACCAAAAAAAAAATCAGTCACCCCAAAACATGTTCACAAAGTATGACTCTTGACTAAGAGTCTCGCCATCTTAGCACATCTTAAAATGTTTGTAATCATGGTGATTCAAATTATGACTGGGTTTTCCAGTTAAAAACGAGTCTATCAAACCCTTTGAGTAAATGGGAGAATAAAGAGTTTAAAATCTCAAGTTATTATTTCAGTAATTGTGATGTTTGAGGTATCACAGTACTTATTTATACTGAAGACACATCACCTATGCTTTTAAGTGTATGTGCTGTGTGTGCATACACACACGTGCCTATGCATGTAGTCTCAACATGATTGAAGTTGGTGAAATGTGACTATGTTATATACAATATCACACTTGTATACAACTATGTATACTATGTTGTATACAAGTGTGACAAAAACTCAGGTAAAAATGCAATTAAAACAGGTCAAGTGTCTGTGGAATACCGTGGCCCTTCCCCCAGTCCCCAGAATTAAAACAAAGTAGTCTTGGAGTTCTGTGGTGGCTCAGCTGATTAAGGATCTGCCATTGTCGCTCCAGTGACCAGGGTCACTGCTGTGGCAGGGGTCACTGCTGTGGCACCTGTTCCATCCCTGGCCCGGGAACTTATACATGCCACAAGTGTGGCCAATAAAAAGCCAAAACAAAATAGCCTCCCACCCCACCTCAAAAGTATTCTGCTGTCCTTTGCTTTCCCCATGCCCATTTCTCCTCACCAAAAGGGTAGGGAAAGAATGTCTCCCTCAGTAAAAATGCTATGCAAATTGTAGATAAAAACCATTCAGCATTGGGAATATCGACTTATACAAAATTCCACTATCCTGGAGCTATTTACACTGGCAAGTGAACAATAAAGAAGAATCTTGATACACGCACACACACAAAACCACATCCATGGAGACAAATACACACATACAAGTTCATTGAATACCTACTGTGAGTTATTTAATTCAGCTCTTTGACCTTGTGTTCTTCTTATGAATAACAAATTCAGCAATTGGAGAATCATTTCTACAACCTTTAATTAGAAGCTTAGCAGCCATAAATATCCACAAAATAGAGATTTTAATTACATTTGGATAGGGAAAATCTTACAGATGCCATTGTATCCTTTTCTACCATTGAGCTATTGAAAAATATAGTCATCAAGTAGAGAATCAAAATAGAGGGCTAATAAAACTTGGGAGTTTTATGAGATAAAAATCCTCTGTAGGCAGATAACGTCTTCTGGGACTTTTCCATCATCCTTTCAGCTGCAACTTAAGACAATTCTGAGGGCCACAACAATGCTCATTCCCTGCTTTCTCATGTAAGAAGATGTAGAACATTTAGGTTTACATTTGATGTTTAATATTTATCACTTACAATATCTATCTATACAGAAAGAGAGAGCTGAATACACAAGTAGAAAAATATTATAGTGAAATTTCCGGCTTATTTAAGTAAATGGAATATATGCAAGAGAGGTCCTAATTTTAGGAGGCCTACTACCACTTTCAAGTAGAATAAGGGATAAAAGAGTTAAGGAATCTCTTTGAAGAAGCTTCATGTTCTTAAACTTTTCTGAGCATCTTGTGTATAGCCATACATGTCCAATAAATTAAATTATAAAGCAGCGATGTTAATTATTATTTGTGCATTTAGCTAAGGTGTATATAGATGTATAAAAATACATTACTTTAAGTTATGCATATATGTCTGCCTGAAGCATTTAAAAATGAATTGTATTCATTCATCGGCATTGGATAAATTCCCTGAAATCTCGGAAAGTGAATATTTACTGACTGTTCTATTTTGACATTATTCAACTATGTCTGGAGCATATACAAATTTTGTGCTTTTTATGAGATGTAATTAATCAGTGAAATGAAAAGAACTTCCCATGGGAAATACCCTTCAACTGTTTGGAATAGAAATGGAAACTTGAGAAATGAAGAGAAAATGAGAAAAATATTAGAGCTTCTTTTTGGATGAAAGAAAATGTTGGGAGTTGCAAATGAGACCTCCTGCATAAAATTAGAAATCTAAAAGTTCTGCTCACTTCATAAAAAAGGCAAATAAAATACCCACTCTGCCATCCTACAGTAGGAGAAAATAAGTTTTCACTTTTCAAAGTTTCAGTGTGGAAACATTTTCTATGAGAAATAGAAACACTAAATGTATGCCACACTCAGTTTTGAGGACTGGAATTCATTTTAACTTGGGATGTTTTGCATGTGTATTTCTCAAGCTGGATACCCCAAGAGATCCAGCAGAAGAAAAACCAAAGCTGTATATGAGATAATTCTACAACACAGGGTATCCAGTTTACCTATGGAGAAAATGAAGCTAAGGGTGAATTCATGATTTAAAGATACAAACCTGGTAAGAAAATATGCCAGCATCAAGAGACCAGCAGACACAACAAATAGGAGCATTGCTATTCCCAAATGCCTAAATTAATATTCTAAAATAAATATTCTGAAAGTGAGAATAAAGTAATAACGTTTAAAATAATTAGGGAAATAAACATTGGAATAGAAATCACAATGAAAGAATAGTGGATTATAGGGAAAAAAATCTGAATTTTTGAAGAACCATATAAAATCTCACCATTATAGTACCTGAACTCAATTAATAAACAGAGAAAGAATACTTAAACCCTTAGTTTCAAGAAGTGCCCATAATATGTGTGTTCATAGGAAAACAAACTAAAGATCTTATTAAGATTTTATGTTTTATTTTCCATAGTTATTGAAATTTAAAGAAAGGCAACCCAAACACAATAATAAATAATCACTGAAAACATCTAGTAACAATAAAAAGAAGTCATGAAATCATGAATGTGATAATAAAGAGTTTTGACCCTTTCCTAGAGATCTTATATGATAACAAGAGAATAAAAATGAAGGTTTCTAGACATGTCAAAAGGGAATCCTTAGGAGAGTGATGTCAGCAAAATGGCTTACTAGGAAGTTTCATGCTTTGTTTTCCAAACAGAAATAACAATAGCAAATAACAAGAAACTACATGAATCAACCTGGTAGGAGCTCTGGAATACTGTCAAATGTTTATAACTATCAAGCAAATGCTTGATCAACAAAAAGTCATCTTCAAAATGTTAAGCAGTTTCATCACGTTTTTACTTTGTTTTTCCTCAATCCATTTCCAGCACATAGCAGGTTTGATCTTGAGCAATGGAAGTCTGGTTCCCAATCACCATCCTTGAACTGGAGGGAGAAGCACAGATGTTATTTGCAAATTACTATGTATGTTTATTCTAACCTGGCTGGGAGTACATTAATAGCTGACCCGCTCATCTCTGTCTCACAAAACTTGGAACATAGATAGGAAATTTTACCAGAACTGCTCATAAAAGCTACAAGGGACAACACATCTAGAACACCTATGGAATTTCAGATACAGAAGAATTTGGAAAGTCATGCACATGCCTAGGCAAGAGGCATGCTCAAATGACCTGAGAAGACCTTAAGCTTTCACTTCATCCAATCTCTAGCTTCATAGCAAGCATAGCTAATCCACACAGAACTAGTCTTTAAAGACTGAGAGAGGTGGTTATATTATTATTATTATTATTATTATTATTATTATTATTATTATTATTATTATTATTATTAATGATCATTGTTTGCTTTTCTCTTTCAGCTCCTGACATTCAAGGAAATCTTTCTCAATACATTTGCAGAACACAGCTTAAAACAAACAAACAAACCAGCAAACAAACAAACAAGCAAACAGACAAAAAAACTAACAGTTCATACATCAAGAAATAGTCTTTAATGAAATGTTTGGAAAATCTCAAAATAAATGGAATACAACAGCCTTTAATAATCAAAACAACAGCAAAAACCAAACAAAATAAAGAAAACCCCAAGGAATTGATAGAATCTGGAGTAAAACATCACAAAACTCAAATACCAATTGTCGACAACAACAAATCACAAGGAATACAGAGAAATAGTTTATTCAAAAGGACAAAATAATTAAAAGTCCCTGGGATAGCCCAGATATTGAAATTAATAAAAAAGACTCTGAAACAAGTGTCTTAAACATGCTTAAAGAAGTTAGAAACAATAAGAACGTAATATGTTAATAAGAAGAGAATATCAACAAACAGATAGAGATTATAAAAAAAGAACCAAGCAAAAATACTGGAGCTGAAAATTTCAATAAATGAAAACTTCTCTAGAGAGGTTCAACAGAAGATTTTAAGAAGAATGGGTGAATTTAAAGATAAGACGATTGAAGTTATTGGGTCTGAGGTGCAGAAAAGAAAAAGAATAAACAAAAGTGAACCAAGACTAAAGGGCTTGTGAGAGGGACACCATCCACCTAACTAACATGCACAAAATAGGAGTGGCAGAAGAAGAGAGAAAGGGAAGAAACGAATTTCTTCAAATATAACCAGATATAACCAAATAGGAAGAAATTCATGAAATAAATTATTGAATTTGAATTTCTACAAATCAAAGAAACTCAGTAAATTCCAAGTAGAATATACTTTAAAAAGACTCTGAGACACATTACAATCTAATTGTTGAAAGATAAAAAGAATACAGAATTTTAAATGTAGCAATAGAGAAGAAATAAGACATGTTAAGTGACTCTCAATGTGATTATCAGTCAAATTCTCATCAGAAATCTGGAATATATATATATATTCATTCAGGGGAATGATATATATAAAAGGCTAGAAGAAGAAAAGAAAATGTCAATTGAAAATTCTATATCTGGTAAACCTGCCCTTCAAAAATGAGGGTGAAAGTAAAACACTCCTAGATTTAATTACCACTAGACTTGGCTTATAAGGAATCATAAACAGAATCTTTTAGGATTCAATAAAAAGACACTAGACAGTCATTTGAAGAAGTATGAAGATGTACATTTCTGTGGTAAAGATAGATGCATGGGCAAGTAAAAAAATGCCACTATTATCATAACTTTGATTTATAACTCACTTTTCACTTTCTACAAGGTTTAAAAGACAAAATATGAAAAAAAAATATAAAATTATGTTATTAGGTACACAACATAAATATACGTTATCTATGACATCAAAAATATAAAGGAAGGATGGAACTTTATAGGAGCCATGCATGCATTGAAGTTAAGTTGATACTAATTAAAATGAAGTAATTTTAATTTTAGTATGTTATATATAGTCTCCATGGTAACCACAAATGCAATATCTATAAAGTATATACAATAGGAAATAAAAAGAGAAGAAAGCATGTCACTAAAAAAGCCCACTAAATGTAATAGAAGGCAATTACAGAGGAAACAAAGGACCAAAGTATTTAAAACATACAGAAAACAAATAGCAAATGTCAGAAGCTCTTCCTTATAAGTACTTTCTTTAAATTTAACTGGACTAAACTCTATAGTTAAAAACCATAGATTATCAAAGTGGATGGAAAACATGATACAACTGTCTTCAAGGAACTCGCTTGATATCTAAGACAAATAATTTGAAAGTGGAAAGAATAGAAAAAACATCCAATGCTAATATAAGAATAGCTACACCAATATCCGACAAAATAGTCTTTAAATAAGAAGGTGTTACAACATATAAAAGGAGATATTATATAATACTAAAAGATCAATTCACCAAGAATATATAACAATTGTAAACACATATGCACCAAATAACATAGCCAAAATATGTATGATGCACCACTGACAGATTTGAATGGAGATATAAGCAATTCTATAATAGCAGAAACTTTAATACCTCTAATATTCATTTAAAAAGAATAATGAGACAGAAGATCCATAAAGAATGAGAGGACTGTAAAGCTGTAAACCATTTGGACCTAATAGACACGTACAATCATTTCACCTCAAAATAGAAGTTTACACATTTTTCTCAAGTGCATAAGAGATATCCTCCAATATAGAACATAAGTTAGTCAATGAAAAATACTTTAAAATTGTTTAATGTTTAAATTGAAATCAAAGTATCACTTTTGATCACAATGAAATGAAGCTAGAAATCAATTTTGAAACTGCAGAATTCAAAAATTTGTGGAAATTAAACATAACATTTAAACTACTAATTAAAGAAAAACAAGAAGGTAAATTAGAAAGTACTTTGTAATAAACAAAAACACAGCATACCAAATTTTACAGAATGCAGTAAAAGCAGTGCTAAGAGGAAAATTCATAACAGTAAATGAATACCTTAAAAATATCTCAAATTAGGAGTTCCCATCGTGGGTCAGTGGTTAATGAATCTGACTAGGAACCATGAAGTTGCGGGTTCAGTCCCTGGCCTTGCTCAGTGGGTTGAGGATCCGGCGTTGCCGTGAGCTGTAGTGTAGGTCACAGATGCGGCTTGGATCCCACTTTGCTGTGGCTCTGGCGTAGGCTGGCAGCTACAGCTCCAATTCGGCCTCTAGCCTGGGAACTCCATATGCCGTGGGAGCAGCCCAAGAAAATGGCAAAAAGACAACAACAACAACAACAAAATATATATATATATATCTCTAATTAATAACAGAATTTTACTCCTTAAGCAACTAGAAAAATAATTAAGATAATAAATTAAAAAACATGATAATTTCCATTAAAGTAAAAATTTGACAAAGTTCAATATGCTTTTTTGATAAAAATACTCAATAAACTATGAGAGAAGAAAATTTTTCTCAATATAATAAAAGCTATAAAAAAATCCCACACCTAAATCATATTTAATGGTGAAAGATATTTTTCTTCATTTAAGATCATAAACAAGACAAGGATGCTTGCTTTATCACTTCTATTCAACTTAGTATTGAAAATTCTAATTAGAGCTGTAGGCAAGAAATAAAAGGTATCCAAATTGAAAATGAAAAAGTTTAAAAAATCCTATTGGAACTTAATAAAACAAATTTAGCAAATTTGCAGGACATAAAATTAATACACAAAAATTGATGGTGGTTCTATATGCTAACAATGAATGATCTGAAAAGGCAATTAAGAAAATTTCATTTACAATAGCATAAAAATACTTAGAAATAAATGTAAACATGGAAGCAATGCACTTGTACCTCCTTTTTGAAGAAATGTCTACTTAAGTACTTTGCTCATTTTTTCCCCATTTTTTTTATTACTCAAATGAATTTATCACATCTATAGTTGTATAATGATCATAACAATCTGATTTCACACGATTTCCATCCCACAGCCCAAGCACATCCCCCCACCCCCCAAACTGAGACCATAAGTTTTTCAATGTCTGTGAGTCAACATCTGTTCTGCATAGAAGTTCCGTCTGTCCTTTTTTCAGATTCCACATGTTGGTATTTCGTTGTTTTTAATGGCTAAGTAATATTCCATTGTGTATATGT
The DNA here is from genome assembly GCF_016906955.1 of Phacochoerus africanus. NCBI lineage: Eukaryota > Metazoa > Chordata > Mammalia > Artiodactyla > Suidae > Phacochoerus > Phacochoerus africanus. Next base: position 54,505,838 of record NC_062548.1, on the reverse strand, counting down.
ACCACATCTTCTGGATCCACTCCTCTGTCGATGGACATTTAGGTTGTTTCCACGTCTTGGCTATTGTAAATAGTGCTGCAACACTGGAGTGCTGAACATTGGAGTACATGTGCCTTTGTGAGTTGTGGTTTTCTCTGGATAGATGCCCAGGAGTGGGATTGCTGGATCAAATGGTAGTTCTATGTTTAGTTTTCTAAGGAATCTCCATACTGCTTTCCACAGTGGTTGCACCAATTTACAATCCCACCAACAGTGTACTAGGGTTCCTTTTTCTCCACCCCCTCTCCAGCCCTTATTGTTTGTAGACTTTTGGATGATGGCCATTCTGGCTGGTGTAAGGTGGTACCTCATCGTGGTTTTGATTTGCATCTCTCTAATAATGAGTGAGGCTGAACATCTTTTCATGTGTTTCTCGGCCATCTGTATGTCTTCTTTGGAGAATTGTCTGTTTAGATCTTCTGCCCATTTTTGGATGGGGATGTTTGTTTTTTTTGGTATGGAGCTGCAGAAGGTGTTTATAAATTTTGGAGATGAATCCCTTGTCAGTTGATTGATTTGCAAAGATTTTCTCCCATTCTGTGGGTTGTCTTTTTGTGTTGTTTAGGGTTTCCTTTGCTGTGCAGAAACTTTGAAGTTTGAGTAGGTCGTCAACAGTCATCAAAACTGCATGGTACTTGCACAAAGACAGAAATATAGATCAGTGGAACAGGATAGAAAACCCAGAATTAAACCATGCACTTACAGCCAACTAATCTATGACAAAGGAGACAAGACTATACAATGGAGAAAGGACAGCTTGTTCAATAAGTGGTGCTAGGAAAACTGGACAGCCACATGGAAAAGAATGAAATTAGAACACTCCCTAACACCATACACAAAAATAAACTCCAAATGGATTAAAGACCTAGATATAAGACCAGACACTATCAAACTCCTAGAGGAAAACATAGGCCAAACACTCTCTGACATAAACAACAGCAACATCTTCTCAGATCCACCTATTAGAGTATTGACAATAAAAAGAAAAATAAACAAATGGGACCTACTCAAATAATAAAGTTTTAAAATGGGCAAAATATTTGGATAGGTATTCTCCAAAGAAGATATATGGATGGCTAGTAATCACATGAAAATGTGTACACATATTACTCACTAGAGAAGTGCAAATTAAAGAAACAAGATAAATTCATTCCCACCAGAAGTTTTTTTTTTTTTTAAGAAAATTGCAAATAAGAATATGAAGAAACTAGAACTCTCCCTGTTAGTGGTGAAAGCATGCAGTTTCTCTTAACCACTTCAAAAAATTTTGCCACATAATTTTAAAGTTAACATAAATTTATCAATAACCCATTCATTTCACTCTTAGATATTTTCCCCATCCCTCCCCCACTAGACAAAATATTGTTTTCCTATCTTATTATGGAGTTTCCTATTACTGTGCTTACTTTTTTCCTGTTAATAGTAAGTATGTATTCCAATACCACAAGATTCCATGATCGTGCTCAAGCCACCTGGCTTTAGTGAAAGGTAAGTAATATAAGACAGGCATGATAAAAATGTCATAGGGATTTCAGATCATGTCCCTTAAGAATACTAAGGAATGGAGTTCCCATTGTGGCTCAGTGGGAAGGAACCCGACTTGTATCCATGAGGATGTGGCTTCAATCCCTGGCCCCTTTCGGTGAGTTAAGGATCCTGAGTTACTGTGGCTGTGGTGTAGGCCAGCAGCTGTAGCTCTGATTTGACCCATAGCCTGGAAACTTCCATATGGTTTGGGCGAGGCCCTGAAAAGAACAACGACAACAACAAAGTACTAAACAATGCACTCAACTAGTGGGACTAAAAGTGACCAAGAAAGGTAGGTGGATATGATCTTGAAGTTTGAAATGGATGGCATCTATTTCTGATATTCATATGAAAAGGCACAGAAGAGAAAATTGCCTCTATGATTGGAAAGCAGCAATATTGCAGCTGTCAATGAGTGGGTCTCTGAAAGAGCAGTTGTAATAGTTGGACAGGTAAATTGAGACTTGAACTCCAACTAATCTGAGAACATAAGACCCTTCTTGGGAATCTTTTAAGGGATAGAAGGACTCATTACTTTAGAATTCAAACAATTATATTTTTGAACAGGGTATTTACATACCACTGTTATTATTTCAAATGTTCTTGAAGCTCTATTTTCCAATAAACATATGTTTGATTCTGTTGTGAATTCTTATTTTACTTACATAGAAGTAAATTTGTGTTATGACAGGTATTTGGAAATAAGCACAAAGCAGCATTTTCATGTATTTGTGATTTAAAAATTAATATGCAATGTTTCACTTTGGTCATTGGTAAAAGTAGTATAGAACTTCTTAAATCATTGAGGAATGAGAATAATGCAAATTATCAAAGAAAAAGCAATTCTCAGGAGTCCTGTGTTCTTATCTTTCTATCCTAATTTAAGAGAACATTCTGTCTCCCGAAATTGCTTTTAAAAAGAGAGAGAAAAATAAGATGAGCTGTGGTTTATTTGAGGATAAACTATCCATCAAGAACAAGCTTTCCTTTCCAAGAACAGATCTATGTTATTTTGTATTTTTAACTAAAAATGAAAATTCTATTATTTCCTTTACTATGTCTTTGTGAGAACCATAAAATATCACTAAAGAAGGAAATTTTTTTTATGCACATGAATGATTTGAGTGTGTAAAATCTTTAATTATCCTCTAAATGCAAGTAAGGATATATTTTTCCCATTACCTATTGAAGAATATTTTTTTCGACGTCTGGAATAATTGGAATTCTCTTTAACTTATCATGATCTTTCAGTAGAAATTCCAATGTAGCAAAAATTTAAAAAATAGGGAAAGATGCTATTGTATTTCATTCTGGTTATCATCTTTATTTTTATGATTATAAGTAATTATTTATTACAGATAATAATTTCAAATGCTGTATTCTTAAATATATATAATTTCTAACTTTGACTCCTTAATTAGTGTATTTGCAGATTGCTTCTGAAACAAAATTCTATATACCTTGTCATAATCTTTCTCTCCGACACTGGGGCCCCAAACTCAAAGTGTTTTATCACATTTTCTTAATTTAATTCTCCCACTTTAAATAAGATAATAACAATAGCAACTAGATTGGTAGGTGAAGTTAGCCTACTTTTAGCATATAGGTGTGCACTAAGACAACGGTTCTTGATGCTTAAATAATTTTGAAAAATCCTTCTGTGATTTTGTGATTCCTGAGAGGACAGCCTTTTTACCACAAAATTTAGTCAGTGTCTGGCCTAATTCAAAAAAACAAAAACAAAACAAAACAACGTTTATTAATTAAGCCGGTCTCCTATTGGGGCTTCTTACAATTTTAATGAATTTAAGGGAAAAATACTGAGCAAGTTGCCTTACAGAGTTTTGATCCATGGTTTAAATATATATTTAACTATAAATGTGGACTATTCAAATTGAACTTCTGCCTAAAAAGTTAGTTAAAACAAATTTACTTTATTATGTATAGAATTGATATTAATTGAATGCATCAGTGTATCTATGGTAGGTACTAAACAGATTGAAAACAAAACATTAAAAAGAGAAAAAGCGAAGATTTTAACTAAGAAAAGATGCATAATAAAGCAGTGAATTTTATAACAGAGGATAGTATGAATTTATTCAGTGCTCTTGGAAGATTTTCATATATGTTGTTTTAACAGGTTCTACTCACGCAAGACAAAAATTCAATTCAGTTTATTACCAGTTAGCATATCATTTCTAAATGAAGCTCATTGCGATCTAAAATGGGTCCTGCAAGGAGCTAATGAGCAGGCTCCTGCCTGATATTGACAATTAATCAGGCATGAAAGCATTTAGGATCAGGACCCATTGACAAGCATGAAGGCTCACACAAACTTCAATGAAACATGATATGTGAATATATTTGTCTAATTGTATATCTTTTTTTTTTTTTTGCACAAATTCCCACCAAAACACTTCATTATCTACAGAGGTGATGCATCCGTTTCAGAATCCGTAGGAAGCTTTTTGGTTTGCTGTAACCATATATAATGGATTGAATGTAGAGTTATTAGGCTTTGTTCCCAGTTTTCCCACTTTAATTGCTATAGCAACCTGAAGCCAAAGTTGGATCATTGGATAGAGTAACTGAGCAATTAAAAGCAACGATCATTGTGCCCTGATAGAATTATCCTTGTCCCTTAAGGAAAGATAAATCAAGTCTTTAAAATAATTGAAAATTTGGAATGTGAAAAGAAAGAAAAGTTTTTTTTCACATTTAAATTAGGGAATTAGAAATAAGTTAGTATTTATATTTCTCCTTTTAAAGTTTATAATTGAAAACATTCAAAATGTATGTTGTATATCAACTTTGAACATATGAAATGAGTGCTTTGTTTCATAATTCATAAATTACTTACAGCTGATTTCACTCTGATATATATAAAAAGGGAAATAAAAAGAAAGGCCTATTATACAGTTTTGGTCTTTTTAAAAGTTCTTGATGAATATTTCAAGCACCTATACAGTTTATTTTGCTGATAGATCAAATGATGGAATACCCTCCTCTCCCTTTATTGCTTGTGATTTTTAGGTTTTCTATCAATTTATAATATTTTTAATCTCAGCGACAACAACAAAAAAAGGAAAACAGAAACTTTATTAAGTGGTGTAGTTAAATATATCCTTTGCATGATATTGAAGGTGAAAAAGTTCAAGGTGCTTTCTGACTATGTTCTTTAGATACAATTAGGTTTATTGCTTTAGAATATAATACCATACTAATATTTTATTCTGATTTGATCTTTCTTAGTTTAGAAGCTTGCTTTTCTCTTTCAAAGTGAATATGAAAAAGAATGTTGCTTCCTTGCAAATTGGCAGGAAGGTCTCAGCATAGTAAAAGAATGAAAAAAGAGCAAGTTAACCCAAGCATTAAACAGAGAAAGTACAATAGAGAATTATACCAGGAAGGAAGATGAAGGCAGAAATTCAGTGAATTTAGTACAATGATGGAAGAAATTAAAAATTAACTGAATGAATACTTTCCAAAATATAGAGATAAATAAACTATAGTGAATCATTGCTTTAATAATATACTGTATTGGAATCTGGATTTGCTCAAAAGATGAATTACTAGGTATCTCTTTAGAAAAACTCTGATTAACATTATTTCTTTATAAATGTACTTCACTTGAAACAAGAGAACAACTGTTAAAAATAGTTTATACATAAATCTTTGAGACAAAAAATGATGGCTTATAAGAGAATGAGCCATTTTTAACTCTAAGATAACCAGGAATTCTAACTTAAATCATACTCTAGTCATCTGTCTTGATTTAGGCTTTTTAAACATCCCAATAAAATGTCAACAGTAACACAGACATACAGAAAAATAGCAATGAAACTAAGAAGTACCTATTGACTTGAAATAATAGGTATGCATCTTTTTTCTTAAGATAATAAATATGATAGTTTGAAGAGATATTTTATTTGTTACCTTGTAGCCTGGATGGCAACTAATAGTCCACAATAGGTGCCAACAAGAAAATTAAGCAGCTATAATAAAATAGCTAGTGTGATGCCTTTCTTTCAAATTTTTTTTCTCATAATCACCTTCTCTTTAACATTCACCAGAAATAACAGCTGCAAATAAAACCACAGAACAAAAGCAAAAGGACATGTTTGTATGAATCAACATTACGGGAGATGGAAGTATTCCCTCTGCTTGGATCTTTGGAAGAGGTTATAGAGAATTGGCAAAATGTTTTCCTTAAATATTTGTTAGAATTCACAAATGAACCCAGATGGGCCTGGTACTCTGTTTCAAAAGGTTATTAACTACTCATTTAATTGATTTAATAGATGCAGACCCATCAGATTGTCTATTTCTTCTTGTGTGAGTGTTGGCAACTTGTGTCTTTTAAAGAATTGTTCCATTTAATCTAGGTTATCAGACTTGTAGCCATAGAATTGTTTATAATTGTATATCACTTTATTATTTTCTTCACATCCATGGGTTCTGTAGAAATGCCTCATCAGTCATTTCTGATAGTAGTAATTTGTGTTTTCTTTTTTTCTTAGCCTAGCTGGAGGCTTACCAATCTTTCTGATCTTTTCAAAGAACCAGCTTTCATATCTACTGATTTCTCTGCTGATTTTTCCTGATTTCAACTTTATTCATTTCTGCTCTTCATCATTTTTCTCCTGCTATCGTCCCCTTCCCCTATTTCCTTCCTCTCCCCTCTCCATCCCCCTTCTCCCCCTCTTCCTCCTTCTGCTTCTTCTAGTTTCCTAAAGTGGAAGAATATATTATTTATTTAGATCTTTCTGCTTTTCCAATATACACCTTTAATGCTATACATTTCCTTCTAATCACTGCTTTTGCTGCATCCCACACATTTTGATAATTTATATTTAATTTTTATTTGCTTCAGTATTTTAATTTTCCTCCTGATGTCTTTTTTTATTCATGTGTCATGTGTTATTTATAGGTGTGTTGTTTAATCTTCAAGTATTTTGGGTCTTTTCAGGTATCTTTCTGTTATTGATTTCTAGTTTAATTCCATTATGATCTATTATATGACTTCTACTCTTTTACATTAGTTGAAATCTGTTTTATGCCCCAGAAAGTGAACTGTTTTGTTCAACATTCTATGTCAGCTTTAGAATATGTAATCTCTTCTTTCTAGATGAAATAGTCTATAGATGTCAATTAAATCCAGTTGGCTGATGTTGCTACTGAGTTCAACTATATCCTTAGAGATTTTCTATCTGCTAAATCTATTTCTAATAAAGCAGTGTTAAAAAGTCTCCCACTAAAATAGTGAATTCATCTATTCTTCCTTGTAGTTCTATAAGCATTTTCCTCACTTATTTTGATGCTCTGTTGGTAGACAAGTACACAGTAAGTCTTTTTATATCTTCTTGGAGTATTGACCTCTCTGTCCTCATGTAATGTCCCTATTTACTCCTGATAATTTTCATTGTTCTGAAGTCTGTTTTATCCATTTAACATAGCTGTACTGATTACTATTTGCTGTGTATATATTTCTCCATCCCTTTCCTTTTAATCTATATGTGCAGTTATATTTAATGTGGGTTTGGATAGATAACATATAGCTGGGAGTTGTCTTTTGATCTGCTCTGACAATCTCTGTTTTCAATTGGTGTTTTTAGATGACATGTTCAAAGTGATTGTTGATATAGTTGGTTAATATCTACCATATTTGTTACTGTTTTCTATTTGTTTCCCTTATCCTTTGTTTCTATTTTTGTCTTCCACACTTTTTTCTGCCTTTTGTGGTTTTAGTTGAACATTTTTTTCTTGGGTGGCTCCTGCAGTATATGGAGGTTCCCAGGCTAGGGGTCAAATTGGAGCTGTAGCCACTGGTCTACACCAGAGCCACAGCAACGCAGGATCTGAGCCATGTCTGTGACCTACACCACAGCTCATGGCAACACGGGCTCCTTAACCCACTGAGGAAAGCCAGGGCAAACCCACAATCTCATGGTTCCTAGTCAGATTTGTTAACCACTGAGCCATGACAGGATCTCCTGCTGTTATTATTTTTGAACAAACATATCGGTTTGATCAAGTAAGAATAAGAAAAGTAGAAGTTGTTATTTTACTTTCACTTTATTTTATTTATGTTCTCTTTCTGCTGTTCTTTTTTCATGTAAATGTGAGTTTCTGACCTATATCACATTCCCTCTCTCTAACGAATTTCTTATAACATTTCTTACAAAGCAAATGTATGGTGACAAATTTCCTGAATTTTTATTTGTCTGAGAAAGTTGATTTCTTCTTCACTTTTGAAGGATAATATAATAGGCTACAGAAATCTAGGTTGGTGATATTTTTTCTTTCAACACTTTAAATATTTCACTCCAATCCCTTCTTGTTTTCATGACTTCTGAGAAAAAAATGGATGTAACTTTTATCTTTGTTCCTTTACAGTTAAATTGTTCTTTCCCTCTGGCTTCTTTCAGAATGTTTATTTATCGCTGACATTCTTAAATTTGAGAATGATACGTGTAGTTGTTCTTGGCATTTATCCTGCTGTCTGACATTAATTTGGGGAAAATTGTCTGTCATTACTGAGTAAAAAATTGTCTTCTCTTCCTTCCGCTCTTCTTCTGGTATTCCCATTTACACATATATTACACTGCTGTAGTTGTCCCCAACAATTCCTGGATATTCTGTTCTTTTTCTTTCTTCTTTTTTTTTTGGCTTTTTTTTTTGTGTGTTTCAGTTTTGGAAGTTTCTATTGTCATATCTTTAAGCTTTCTTTTCTCAGCTGTGACCCATCTACTAATGAGCTCATCACAGGCATTCTTCATTGCTTTTTTTTTTTTTTAATCTCTAGAATTTCTTTTTTATTCTTCTTAAAACTTTTTTTCTCTCTGCTTACATTGTCTGTCTGCTCTTGCATATTGTCTTTTGTTCATTAGAACCCTTACCATATTGATCCTGGTAGTTCTAAATTCTTGGTCTTATAATTCCAACACCTTTGCCATCTCTGACTGTGGTCCAGGCACATCCTATTACAAGTATCCTATGAGAGGCAGAAGGAGATTAGATACCACCAGAAGAGAATAATGAACACACACAGAGGAAAACAATGTGAAAGCAGAGGTAGTGCTTAGAATGGTAGGTTCACAAGCCAAGTAATGCCAACAGATACCAAAAGCAGAGAGGCAAGAAACAGATCCTCTGCTAGAGCTGCTGAAGGAAGCGCAGCCCTATTCACACCTTAATTTTCTCCCAGTGGTACTGATTGCTGTCTTCTGGAATCTGGAAATCTTAAAAAAAAATTAACTTATTTTAATCCACTCTGTTTGTGGTAATTTGTTACAGGAGCCACATGGAATTAATACAACATGTGTGTGGCATGGTCTGTCTCAACATGTAAGGGTGGTAAATCTCACCATCTGAGGAACAACCACAAAACATATGTTAAATAGTCAGGAATAGAGGATATCTTTGTCTTATTTCTGATCTTTTGTCCATATTCACAAAGGGTATTGGTTTTATTTTCTTGTAATCTGATTTAATATCACGATGACACAAATCTCATAGAATGAATTTTAAGTTTTCTTTCTCCTCTATTTCTGAAAGTGCTGGTGGACTATTGATATTAATTCTTATTTAAATGTTTACTAAAATTCTCCAGCGGAACCTTCTGGGAATGGATTTTTTTTGTAAAAACCTCTTAATTTGCTAACCCAATTTATTTACTTGGTATAGATATATTCCTTCAAATGTTTTTCCTGTCCCTTTCTCTCTCTCCCTGGGCCTAATATTACACATATGTTGTTACACTCAGTGGAAGAATACCGATTTCTGAAGCTCTGTTCATTTCCTTATATCCTTTTTTCTTTTAGTATCTCAGATTGGAAGAGGAATAACTATAGACCTATCTCCTATTTTGATTACTTTTTTCTCCACAGCTCACATCTAGTACTGACCCCCTCTAGTGAATATTTACCTTTAAGTTATTTTTCTTCTCGCTTCCAAAATCTCTATTTGGTTATGTTTAAAGATATTATTTTTGGAGTTCCTGTTGTAACTTAGTGGGTTACTAACCTGATTAGTATCCATGAGGTTGTAGGTTCAATCCCTGGCCTCTCTCAGTGGATTATGGATCCATTGTTACCATAATATGTTGTATAGGCCAGCAGCCACAGTTCCAATTTGACTCCTAGCCTGGGAACTTCCATGTGCCACAGGTGCAGCCAAAAAAAAAAAAATGAAAAAAGTGTATTATTTTTATATTTTGTTGATATACTCAATTTGTTGAGTCACCACGCTTGTACTTTTTTTTTTTTTAGTTATGATTTCCTTTAGTTCTTTTGTATGTTTCTAATAAGGGATTTAAGGTCTTTGTCTAATACCGCAAACATCTGAACCTTCTCAAGTATGTATTGACTTCCGTGTGTGTGTGTGTTTTGGGGGTGGTCATTCTCTCCCATTTTTTTTCCTCGCTCATAATTTTTCTGTTGAACATGAATATTTCAGGCTATATGATATGGGACTTTAGAAATCCTATTTCCCCTTTCTTCTACAAGTTTTGTTGGCAGTGATTACTTTGTTTAGGAAGTTTTCTGGGCTAATTCTGTTATGCCATGGGCATGGTAGCATGCAGCCACTGAAGTGTTGATTTGGTTAGCATAGTAGTCAGATAAAGATTGCTAAGAGATTTCCTTAATTAGCTTCATCCTGCAAGTTTCCCTACCTTTTGCCAAGAGGCTCTGTTGTGTAGGGACAATTATTTCCACTACGTCCATTTAAAAGTCTGTTTCAGCTTTTAGTTTTTTTTGTAAAGGACAGAGATTGGGCCTGGGGAGTGAAAATGTTCTCTAAGGTCTTGTCTAGTCTTACTTACAACCTCCCTGTGTGTGCACCTGGCCCTCTGTGGCCTTTTATTTCCACAGGAATTGGTTAGGGGTTTATAAATCTCCATACACACATTTTTTTTCATATCTTCTTTTTTAATTTTTGCCTGGTTTCTTGTTTTCCCTATCTGGTATCACAACATTTGGCACTTTTAAACTTTTTAAATAAGTGACATAATAAATTTCATAGTCTTTTTTTGACTTCTTTCTTTCATTCAGTATAGTATGTCTAAAGTTTATCCGGATTTTACCATGTATCAGTATTTCATTCCTTTTTGTTGTTGAATATTATTCCATTGTGTGGCTATACCACACTTGCTTATTTATTAGTGTTAAAATTTGAGCCGAATCCCACTTCTTTTGCTATAACAAATAATGTAAAGATCATCTTTTACAAGTCTTTGTGTAGACATAGGTTTTCATTTCTAGCAGTGGCATTGCTGGATCATAGAGTAATTCCATGTTGAGGAGGTGACCAATTGTTGTAGGAACATTTTACGTTCTTATGATTGATGAATAAGTGTTCTAGTGTCTCTACTTCCTTGCCAGGATTTGTTATAGTCTACCATTTTGATTATAGCAATTCTAGTAAGGGTGACATAGTATCTCTTTGTGGTTTCAACTGCATTTACCTAATGACTAATGACGCAAATTATCATGTCATATGCTTACTGTGTTTTGTATATTTTCCTTGGAGAGAATTCTATTCAATTATTTTACTCATTTTCAAATTGGGTTATTTATTGTTTTATTAATGAGTTCTAAGTGTTCTTTATATATCTAGATACAAGTCCTGATACTAGATAAAATTAGACACAAGTTACTGATAAAGGACTATCTATGATTCACGGTGGCTGTTGCAATATTACATAATTGTTGCTGGGGAGTTCCCATCGTGGCTCAGTGGAAATGAATCTGACTAACATCCATGAGGACACAGGTTCAGTCCCTGGCCTTGCTCAGTAAGTTAAGGATCTGGCATTGCTGTGAGCTGTGGTGTCAGTCACAGAGGCTGCTCGGATCCCACGTGGCTGTGGCTATCTATGGCTGCGGCTGTGGCCATGGCTGTGGCTGTGACCTAGGCTGGCAGCTACAGCTCTGATTTGACCCCTAGTCTGGGACCTCCATATGCTGTGAGTGTGGCCTTAAAAAGACCAAGAAAAAAAAAATTGTTGCCAATTTGACTTTAGATAAACACCCTGAAAATAGGGTTTTTCTTGTGGGGCAAGATCGGAGTCAGCTCAGATAATGACAATGACCTGTAAATGGGGATTTTTGAGAATGGAGCTCTAAGTCTGATAAATAGTAACCCTGCTCTGGGGGCTGGCACCTTTTGAGGGTCTTCTGTCTGGTCTGCCCCCTCCAGTGGCTATAAGGCTGCTGGCTTTTACAACTCTCACAATGGTCCACTTGATGATTTTTCAAGGCTGCAAACTTGTGAGAAGAGAATAGAAGTGGATAAGACACTGACCTCACTTGTCGCAACAAGATTTAGCACTTTTTCTTTAATTAACACTTATTGGAATGTCACAGGCCTTTGGCTAATTTCTAGAGATGGGAAAAATTTGATTTTGACTTGTTTTTTGCCAAACTTTTAGTGTTTTATGGAGGCATGGATGTACTGGGGTACTCACTGCCCTATTCCAGAATTTCTCTTACATTGGACTTGGCTATTACGAACTGATTTCTGGTCAGGTGATCCAATTTAATCAGGAAGAAAAAAGCAAATGAGGCTATTTTCTATGTTCTAACTAATTTTGGCAAATCAGATATTCTTCTAAGGTCAGATTTGTTGGTTATCTTCAAATTTGCCAGTCATAATCTAAAATGCTGTCAATTACAAACAAGTTGTGAGTACAGAGCTAGCTATGCACATGTGGACAAATTTAAGGACATTATTATACATTTAAAAAATGTTTCATTTATGTACTCAGTTTTCTTTAACTCAACTACTGGCACATATTTTTCTAATTATGAAATAGTCTATCCCCCCCCCAGAATACAGTGTACAATATTATAAATCTTATACCTTTGCCATGCTTAAGAAATTAAATATTGCCAGGTCCCCATCTTAATGACCTTTTCCTGAAATTCTCTAGAAATTAAGAAACATTGGTTTCTATTCTAATAAATAAGCCCAAACAGGAGAGAGGGAGAGCTGTTGTTGGCAATATTTTTTCTTAAAACTTGGAGTAATTGAGGACCGTAGGTAATATTTCCAATCACAGTATCTCCAAACAAAACAAATGTCTCCAACAAAACAAATATCTCTAACAAAACACGTTGTACCAGGTGATGATGGCCTCTTAGAAATTCTGCACTATTGAAAAGCAACCATGCTTCTATCCACATTTGCACATACTGAAAATATCATTTGGGTGAGTTTTTGATTTATGAGGGTAGAACAAAACTTCAGATGAATAACAAGAGTAAAATTCCTGCTACATTAGTCCAAATCTGTTTTTAATATTCCAGGAATTCATTTGAATATGTTGCTTTTGTTCCATAATCCCCCAAACTAACATTTGTATCAGAGTTACCTGATGATATAACTACAGGACACTGTATAATGAAAATGACTTTTTATATTTTCATCCCTTCTCCAGGGGATTAAAAGAATTGCTGAATCAAGTAATGGTTTTAACTAGAAACACAAGTACTCACTCATTCCAAACAAATGAAAACCAAAGGCATAATTACAGTTTTCACCATGGTGTGCTTTATACATAATCTATAAGAAAATTTTCTATCATTTTAACAAAAATTATTTCTGCTAGTCACTTTTATATCATGGAGATTGCTGGCAATAATGAAAATAACATGTTGATTTCAGCCTTGTTATGTCATCATATTCATTCTTTTACTTCATGAGAAACCTAAGATTTGATGAGTATCACATATTTTTTATAGACAACTCATTACTGACAGAGCTGGAGCCTCTTATTTGGTTTTGCTCATTCAGATGCTGGCAATGAGTTTCTCTCAGTGGTTTCTCTGGTTTTGAGTAGCCAATGGAAAAGGAACAAAATTTTTATTTTTTTTCACCTTCTTCAAAATTATAGTCCCAGTGTGACTCTTCTTTATGAAACAAAATCAGGCTGCTTGTAAACTCAAATAGCTAGGTTACAGTGAGGCTCTGAAGAGGATGAATCACAGAGTTGGTAAATTTAGAGGTAGGGAAAGAAGGTAAAATGGTCCAGAGAACAGACTCTTTGGCAGACAGGCTCTTCAACAATCAGAATCTGTGGACACTTACCTGAGTAAGTAAGGACTCTCCTCTCTGTATTTGGGGAGAGGGATGTGGATTTCTGGGTCGACACTCAAACTAGATGGTGATACAGGAAACTTTCATAAAGCCATCTATATGCTGATGACTTCCGAATTACTCCGAGGCCCCTTTCCATGACCTCCAAATACTCATATCCATTTTTCAACTTGATAATAGACAGTTAACCAAAGACATTTCAAACCTAACACTTTTTGTTTGTTTATTTGTTTGTTTGTTTGGCCGCCCAGCAGCATATGGAATTCCTGGCCCAGGGAGCAAATCCCAGCCACAGTGGCAACCTAAACTGTAGCTGTGGCAATGCCAAATCCTTAACTGACTGTGCTAACCAGGGATCAAACCTACGCCCCAATGAGACACCACTAATTCCACTGTGCCAACAGGAACTCCCAAACCTAGCACTGTTAAAACTGAACAACTGGTTCTTGCCACTTGTTCTGGTCATAAAGTAAGGAGCGGTTCAATACTCTGTTATTCTTCTTGGACTTTACAGCCAATCTACAACTACTAACCCTACTTTCTAAACATAGTCAGTATCCGACCATGTCTTCAAAGCTACTAGCTAGGTTCAAAGTCTGCCTATGGCATTCCCCAAACCCCAGACTTCCACCAACCCATCACCACCCCTTTCCCTTTGTTAACCATGTTCAGTGTTCATTGCAGCACTATTCACAACAGCCATGACATGGAAGCAACCTAAATGTCCATTGACAGAGCAATGGACAAAGAAGATATATGTATATACCCATACACAAAAAAGAAGGAAACAATGAAAAAAAAAAAAAAAGGAGTTCCCATTGTGGCACAGTGGAAACAAATCTGACTAGGAATCATGAGGTTGAAGGTTCGATTCCTGGCCTCCATCAGTGGGTTAAGGATCCGGTGTTGCCATGAGCTGTGGTGTAGGTCACAGACGTGGCTCGGATCCAGCATTGCTGTGGCTGTGGTGTAGGCTGGCAGCTACAGCTCCAATTCAGCCCCTAGCCTGGGAACCTCCATATGCCACAAGTGCAGCCCTAAAAAAGCAAAAAATAAATAAATAAAAAAGAATGAAACAATGCCATTTGTGGCAACATGGATGGACACAGAAACAAGTGAAACAAGTCAGATAGAGAAAGATAAACACCATATGACATCACCCATGTGTAGAATTTTAAAAAGGAGGAGCTCCCATCATGGCTCAGCAGTAAGAAACCCGACTAGTATCCATGAGGTTGCAGGTTCAATCTCTGGCCTCGTTCATTGGGTTAAGGATTCCGCATTGCTGTGGCTGTGGTGTAGGCCAGCAGCTGCAGCTCCGATTGGATCCTTGACCTGGGAACTTCCATGTGCCACAGGTATAGCCCTAAAAAAGCAAAAATAAAAAAATTTTAAAAAGGATACAAATGAACTTGTTTTTAAGATGACAGAAACTCAGATGAAAGAAGAATGCTGACCTTATTTCTACTACCATTTATCTTGTGGACCCAAATTTCTCAGCTTTCTATGACCCATTCAGCTACCTTCAGGTTCCTCCAAGTCACTCCTCTCACAGACATCATAATTAAAAGTTTCATTTCCAGAATAAAATGATGTTTTATGTGTTTCATCTTATCCCTATAGCATTTAGCTTTCTCCTTTTTGCAACATTCATAGATTTCTTATTGTCTCTAAATGTTAATTTTCTGCTGAAATCTGCTTTTGTGCCTGCCTTGTAAAAAGAGGCACTGAATTCCTTAGCGCATACATCATTACAAGTGAGACATATACACGACTGTAGGCAGAAAGATGCCAACCTAAACACATGGTTCAACATGCTTGTAATAAATGTGTTTGTATTTATGGGCAAGGACTTATTTAGAAATGGCGCAACTAGGAAGTATGTAACCTTTGAACAACCCAGGTGGGTTAAAAGAGATTTGGGGGGCCTATAAAATTTATGTGAATGTTAACTCTATAGATTTGAGTTGAAAGAAAAGGGAGGAGTGAATTTTGTGAGGACATCATAACATTTTATTGTTCTCTACTGTGGGATCTGTTTGAGTGTTCTCTTGTTTCCTGAGGCAGGAGTGCAGGGTTGCTTCTTAAAGATGTGCAGTGGTGAGGGAAAGATCCGAAAATAGGCAAAAAGGGAGCCCGGGAAGGAAATTATACACTTAAATATTCTTACTCTTAACAAGATCAATGTTTTCAGTTTTGTAGTTTTCCCATCTACAAGAGCTCTTTTCCTTTCTCTAGGACTTCCATGTGGATATCATTACAGCTCATCTTAAGTGATTAAGTGCCTAGGATTCCAAAGACTTCCCTGATCTTGTGCCGAATACTGGCTACATAATAATAAGTAGAAACAAAAGATGCTCATCACACATACATATTTGTACCATGATATCCTATCTGTATATTGCCAGTACTAGCAGACGGTGATAAATGTCTTTTGATGATGATAAAATGTCATTAATTTAGAGCATTGTGTTTTCATACCTATTTTATATTAGACAAAACTATCAACAGAGGGATGTGAAAATGGGCACCAATTGCAGTAAAATTAAATTTTAATTAAAATTTTGTTTTTTACCTGCTAATTAATTTCTGAAATTATGGTCATGCTCTAAATACTAAGTTCCAAAGGATCTTATACCAAATCACTCTTGTAAGCTATCCTCTTGGCTATAATTTAAAACAGAATTATGAATAAATATTAAGTCTGAATTTTTAAAAATTGTATTGTTTTGAAAATAAGTAATTACAGGCTATTTCCTGTATGTTGATGATTATTCACTTGTATAAAATTTTGCCATATTTTTTTGGTTTTGCCATGAAATCTCATTATCTTCTTAATGTTTTACAAATTTTCATGTATAAAAATGAGTCTTGGAATTTGCAAATGGAGTTGTGAAAATAGAAGAAAAAAAAATACAGACTATGTAGAAAAAAATTGTAAAAGTTATGTAACAATGAGCGAAATTTGTGTCCTTTCCCAGTCTACCCCTTGTCCTGTCAGAAACATTACAATCCAGTGGGAATAAATGGCACACATTTCTAGAAGCAGCCCAGAATTTGGGGGAGATAGGCCTGATGTTAAAATTTTAAAAAAAAGAAAAGATATTTGGGTTTTTGTAATGTGTGTTGGGTATGTGCTTGTGCTGTTGGTATTTGTGTATGAAAAAATGTGTACTTGAACTTTTATATCATATGTTTTTTATATAATATGTATTTGAATCTTTATGATGATAGAAATATGTAGGATCCGTGTATATATATATGTGTGTGTGTGTGTGTGTGGAGTGTGTGTGTGTATTTTTTCATTAATCTGAAAAAGAAAGACATTTACATTTAATGTCTACAAGAGGACATTAAATGCAAATAAATAATTAATTTAGTAGACAAACTTTCCACATTGAGAATTTAAGTGTTTTAACAAAAATCTTATGGGCTACAATAGTTTTCAAAATTCTTTACACAAAGTTTTCAAAAAAACATTAACCTGAGTGTTCATTTATCATCAAGAAATTATATGTACTCTATATGTGTATTGAAAGGCCACATGCCTTATGAAAGTCTTTCCTTATTTTAAAATAGCACTATATGTGTGTGTGTGTTTGTGTCCATGCACATGTGCATAAAGTGTAAAAATGATTTCACATATTGTATTTAAGCTTGTACGCATAAATTTTGCATTTGAACTAATATTCTTATGCATGTGTAGTTACATGTGACAATTTAAAAAAATACCATAAGCTAAAACAAACCATTGACTTGAAAACTCTATGTTTACTGTCATAACTTTTCAAGTATTAAGCACATTTAGAAACATAAATACTCACTTATTTAAATATTGTTTGTTGAATGCCAGTTTAACGTTGGTAATTGCTAGCTAATAGAGAAGCAAAAGTGAGCAAGGTATGGTTGTGGAGCTAATCACAATCTACATGAGAAGTTCTGTGGAGACATCAGCAGTGTTTCTAGGAAGACTGTGCTTACTCTAACAGAGCTCATTTCTGTTTGCCAGGAAAAACAAGGCAACTTCAACAGCTCACTCTATAAATGCACATTCATTGTATACGTGCACGTTCATTTCTTTGACCATCCTAAGTGAGGGAGCTCCTCTGAGATCTGTGTCCAGTCAACCAAAGAACCACTGGAAAAGTCATGCCGTGCAGAGGGAGGCCAATTTAGGAGAACAGAGCTCTTGAGAAAATCATCCAGCTTCCCTTAAATGGCCTTCATTAATTTTACATCTTCTGCCAATTCATTGCACTTAGTAAACTTCTTGTCTCACTCTGAGCAATTGAACTAATCTTGGCCCATTCCTGTTTGTTTGTTTGTTTGTTTTTCCCAGTCATTTCCAATTGTCAATATGAATCTTTATAATCACATTGCAACTGTTTCACTAAATTTACTCATTCATTCTTCATTCGGACAAAATGAGTCCCAATAATATGCTCTTTTTTTTTATTCTGAAATTTTATTTTTATTTTTTACAGAATAAAATACATATATTTAAACACAATTACATTCACACAGATTATTATATCATGGATCTTAAGAAACAGATTAAGTGACTCCCTCTGGAGAAGTGGAATGGAAAATATGCTGAGACATATAGGAAATTTATTCTATACTTTATCCCATTTTGTATGGCTTTCATCTTTACAATTTAGTATTATCTATTACATTTCAATTTTTATTTAAAAATTAGCATTATATTAAAATTGTTATATATGCAACTAAAATTTATAAAGAAGAAAGCCTTATATACCATTAAATATTTTATATGGCATAATAAAAAGAATAACTTAACTGGTAAGAATAACAAAAATAATACACCCTCTGAAAATAAGTAAAATATAAAATGCATAAATTGGTTAAAAAACAGTGTAACTATATAAATATGTCCTCACAATTTGTTACATCTTATTGATTCTTCAATATAGGCATTACACCATTCTAGGTGATGTGATAAACAAGACATTATAGAACTTACATTGTACCATGAAGAGAAATGGTTAATAATAATACAATTGTAGAGCTGTATTATTTAATTGTACAGTGGCATTATTTAATTATAATTATCATAAATTCTTTGATGGAGAGGAAATCAGAATCAGATCTAAGAAGACTTCAGCATTCCAAGAATGATGTCGAATGACCGTCTTCATGGTGGATTATGCACTTATTTACTATGAGATATATTTCTTCTCCAGAGATTCCTTGTTTGTGTATCAATTGTAGATTTTTGGTTTGCAGTTATTCTGAAGTTTTGATATAAGAGTCTATATGTATACGAGATTCTTTTAAGTTGTTGTTCTCTTAATTGCAAGTTCATCTCCAGAATCCTGCATTTGTACCCACCTCTTCTCCTGACTTCTGATTTTGGTGGTATAATTGTGCATGGATGATTTCGTATTCTTACTGTATATATACCTTTACTAGTGAGCCTTGTCATTTGTGGAATTTTTGTTTCCTGTTGCTGTCTTGTCTTTTCTGCCTAGAGAAGATCCTTTAGTATTTGTTGTAAGGCTGGTTCAGTGTTGCTGAATTCTCTCAACTTTTGCTTATCTGTGAAGGTTTTGATTTCTCCTTCAAATCTGAATGAGAGCCTTGCTGGGTAGAGTAATCTTGGTTGGAAGTTTTTTTCCTTTCATCACATTAAGTATATCATGCCACTCCCTTCTGGCCTGCAGAGTTTCTGCTGAAAAATCTGCCAATAACCTTATTGGGGTTCCCCTGTATGCTACTTGTTTTTTTCCCTAGCTGCTTTCAAGATTTTCTCTTTGTCTTTAATTTTGGTTAGTTTGATTAATATGTGTCTCAGTGTATTCCTCCTTGGGTTTATTTTATATGGTACTTGCTGTGCTTCCTGGATTTTAGTGAGTGGTTCCTTTCCCATGTTAGGGAAGTTTTTGGCTATTATCTCTTGGAATATTTTTTCTGTCCCCTTCTGTCTCTCTTCTCCTTCTGGCACTCCTATAATATGGATGTTGGTGCGTTTAGCATTGTCCCAGAGTTCTCTGAGACTTTCTTCATTCCTTTTCAGTCTTTTTTCTCTTTTTCTGTTCTGCATCCATAATTTCCACTAATCTGTCCTTCACCTCACTTATTCGTTTTTCTGCCTCCTGTATTCTGCTGTTAGCTGCTTCTAGTGAGTTTTTTATTTCAGTTATTGTATTTTGCATCTCTTCTTGTTTAATTTTTATATCTTGTATCTTTTTAGTAAGTGTTTCCTGTAAGTTATCCATCTTTGCCTCTAGTTTATTTCCAATGTCTTGCATCATTCTTCAGCATCGACAGTCTAAAGTCTTTTTCCTGGAGGCTGAGAATCTCCTGATCACTTAGCTGATTTTCTGGGGTTTTTCCTTTCTCCCTCATCTGAGTTATAGTTCTCTGTCTTTTCATTTTTATAGGTTTTTGGTGTGGTGACTTTTTATAGATAATAGAGCTGTAGCCTCTCTTACCTCTGGTGCCTGCCCCCCTTGTGGCTGAAGTCGGTATAGGGGGCTTGCTGTAGGCTTCCTGATGGGAGGGGCTGATGCCTGCCCACTGGTAGGTGGAACTGATTCTAATCCCTCTGGAGGGTGGGGCTTAGTCTCTGGATGGGATTAGAGGCAGCTGTGTGCCTGAGGGGTCTTTAGGTAGCCTGTTTACTGAGGGATGGGGCTGTGATCCCACCTGGATTGTTGTTTGCCCTGGGGCTTCTCAGTGCTGAATGACGGGTGGGGCCAGATTTTCCCAAAATGGCCACCTCCAGAGAAAGGCAGCTGCTGAACATTCCCAAGAGCTTTGCCTTCAATGTCCCTCCCTCACAACAAGCCACATTCACCCCTGTTTTCCCAGGATGTCCTCCAAGAACTGCAGTCAGGTTTGACCCAGATTCCTATGGAGACCTCTCTCTGCCCTGGGATCCAGTGCACGTGAAAGTCCATGTGCACCTTTTAAGAATGGTTTCGCCCAGTCCTGTGGAGCTCCTGTGCACAAGCCCCGCTGGCCTTCAATGCCAGATGCTCCAGGGGCTCTTTCTCCCAGTGATGGATCCTAGCATGTGAGAGTTTGATGTGGAGCTCAGAAGTTTCACTCCTGCAGGTGAGTCTCTGTGAACCAGTTAGTTTTCAGTCTATGGAGCTTCCCACCTAGGAGGTATGGGGTTGTTTATATCACGAAATCGCCCCTCCTACCTCTTGATGTGTCCTCCTCTTTTTCTTCTGGAGTAGGGTATCTTTTTTAAGGTTTCCGGTCCATTCAAGTGGAGATTGCTCAGCTTTAGTTGTGAATTTTGTTGTTTTTAGGAGAGAAGTTGAGCTCCAATCCTTCTATTCCTTGCCATCTTAATCCTCTGTCATATTAATCCTCTCTCAAAATGTAGAGTTTATTTGGTGATTGTATTTAAACAAATATACTCCATTTAAAATATAAGCTCATTGAATACAGATATGTATCTTCTTCTTACTATTCTAGTTTTAATGCCTATCTCTATGCATGTTATAAAGAAAAGAAGAGATAATTTTTTGTACAGTATGTAATTGAGTTCAATGTACATTTCTTTTATACTTGCTACATGTTCATTTCTGTTGATTTACAAAAATGAATAAGACCGAAGTTACGGTGCCAAGGAGCACTTGTTCTGTACATCAATGTGGTCAGTGCAATCACAGATTTCTTTACTGGGCATTATGGTAGCACATAAGAGGAAGTAACTCAACTTTATATTGAGTTACCCTCAGAAAATAGTTCATTTCTAATGTAAAAAAATAATTAATATTTGAAATTAAATAATAGTTACCATATAGACACCCAGAAAAGTATATTTTCTTTAAAGTATGGTTCATTCCAAAATTCTCCATTGCTGACAAATGAAAGCACAAAACACCAGTTATTGAAAATGAAAAAGAATATTTTTTTTGTATTTTGATTACCATTTCTATGATATGTAACTCTAGAATGGTGATAAATTTTGGTCTTAATAAGAACACAAGATAGGAATTCTGGGAGGACAGTAGAGTAATAGTATCTGAGGACTCCTTCCTTCAGTGTTAAATCAGATGTACAAAGAAGCTTCTGGGAAGTTAAAAACCCCTGACATGAGTTCCCATCATGGCACAGTGGTTAACGAATTCGACTAGGAACCATGAGGTTGCAGGTTTGATCCCTGGCCTTGATCAGTGGGTTAAGTTGCCATAAGCTGTGGTATAGGTCGCAGATGTGGTTTGGATCTGGCGTTGCTGTGGCTCTGGCATAGGCCGGTGGCTGTAGCTCTGATTAGACCCCTATTCTGGGGAACCTCCATATGCCGTGGGTGCAGCCCTAGAAAAGATGAAACAAACAAACAAACAAACAAAAAACCTGACAGAACTTAAAAAGCAAATGACAACAATTGAGAATGTTTCCGAAATCATGAGGCATTCCACACCAATAGGATTTGTTAAAATATGTAACCAAGAGCAGAACTAAAATTTTCCACTTTTCAAAAACCAAACCTTGGTTGTAAAAATATCTGAAGCATGGTTCTCAATCATACACATCCACATTAATAGGATATGCATGGGCTGAGCGACATTGGAAGATGGGCTAAACAGGAGCAACTGACATCCTGAAGCAGACCCTGGGGGAATAGAAAGATCACATCCATCACAAGGAGAAGTTAGCTGGTTATAAACAGGAGACAAATCTGGCTATCTTAGAGCCCCAGCTTTATCTAGACTGTAGCGAAAAACCAAACTCAAGGTATATATCCTTTAGTTAAATGTGTATCACAAGTGGACTGTCTTCCGATGGATTACCAGATTTATGGAAAGAAAAAACTAAATACTTACAATTATTTTTGAAGTCCATATTGAAAACTAAGTAGGAGAGGGCAGGTATAGAAATCAAGCTAGGTGTTCGCAGTCATAAAGATGTATAGAACAACACGGTAGAACAGAAAGCTCCAAAATAAACTCACATATAGACGATCAAATGATTTTTGACACAGCTGCCGAGACCATTCAGTGGAGGAAAGAACACTCTTTTCAACAAATGATGGCTGGAAAACGGAATATCCACATGCAAGGCAATGATGCATTACCCACACCACACACTATACAAAAGTTAACTCAAAATGCATCAAACAGTGGAATTGTAAGAGCTGAAACTATAAAACTCTTTAAATGAAACTTAAGGGAAAATCTTCATGACTTTGAATTTGGGGACGATTTTTTTTAGATATGATATCAAAAGCACGAGCAACAACAAAATAAAACGGGTAAATTGGATTTCATCAAAATTAAAACCTCAGAATTAAGAGACACTACTAAGACAATAAAAAGGCCACCCACATAATGGGAGAAAATATTTGTAAACCCTGTAACTGATTTACAGGAATTAATGTATATTAAGGAACTTATAAAACCTGACAACATCAAAACAAACTCAATTAAAAAATGGACAAAGGGAGTTTCCATTGTGGTTCAGTGGTTGACTAGCATCCATGAGGATGCAGGTTCGATCCCTGGCCTTTGCTCAGTGGGTTAAGGATCTGGCATTGCCATGAGCTGTGGTGTAGCTTGTAGACACGGCTCGGATCCTGAGTTGCTGTGGCTGTGGGGTAGGTCGGCAGCTACAGCTCCAATTCGGCCCCTAGTCTCCTGGGAACCTTCCTATGCTGCGAATGAGGCCCTAAAAAACAAAACAAAACAAAAAAGACAAAGGATTGGAGTGACCACTTCTTTAAAGAATGTATACAAGGAGTTCCTATCATGGCTCAGTGGTTAATGAATCCAACTAGGAACCATGAGGTTATGCCTTTGATCCCTGGCCTCACCTAGTGGGTTAAGGATCCGGCATTGCTGTGAGCTGTGGTATAGGCCTCAGACCTGGCTTGGATCTCCTGTTGCTGTGGCTCTAGCATAGGCTGGCAGCTACAGCTCCGACTGGACCCCTAGCCTGGGAACCTCCATATGCCACAGGTACTGCTCTAGGGAAAAAAAAAAAAAGAAGAAGAATGTATACAAATGGCCAATAAGCACATGAAATGATACTCAACATCATTAATCATTAGGAAAGTACAAATCAAAATCATAATTAAATACTACTTTACACACATTAAAATAGCTGTTATCCAAAAAGCAGAAAATAAGATCTATTAACCAGGATGTGGAGAAATTGGAACCCTTGTACATTGCTGGTGGGAATGTACTGCAGTACAGACTCTATGGAAGATAATAGAGCAGTTCCTCAAAAATTAAACATAGACTCGCCATGTAATCCAGAAATTCCCCTTCTAAGACTTTACCCCAAATAATTGAAAGCAAAGATTCAAACAGATACACATCCCTTGTATATGCAAAGGTTTATAACATAAATATGCACAATAAACAAAAGGTCCATCAGTAAATGGTGGGATAAACCTTAT
Source organism: Phacochoerus africanus (assembly GCF_016906955.1). NCBI lineage: Eukaryota > Metazoa > Chordata > Mammalia > Artiodactyla > Suidae > Phacochoerus > Phacochoerus africanus. Next base: position 54,481,789 of record NC_062548.1, on the reverse strand, counting down.
GGCATATACACACAAGGGATTATCATTCAGCCTTCAAAAGAAATGAAATTCTAATAGGTGCTACAACGAGGACAAAGCTTGAATCATTATGCTAAGTGAATTAAGCCAGACACAAAGGATCAAAAATTGTATGATTCCACTTCTCTGAGTTTACAAGACTAGGCAAATTTATGGAGACAGGAAGTAGAATGGTAAATCACCACAGGCTGAGTAGAAATGATGACAATGGATTATTGTTTAATAGGTACAAAGTGTCAACTTGCCAGGATGGAAGAGTTCTGGAAATGGATGGTGGTAATGGCTGCACAACAATGTGCAGGTACTTAATTTCACTGAATTCACCCCAAAAGAAGTTTTAAAATGGTGAATGGTACATCATGCATATTATATCACAATTGATAAAATGCCCATTGTGCAAAAACAAGAGTCTGAGAAACTGTCACAGTGAGGAGAAGCCAGAGAGACATGATAACTAAATATAGTGTGATAACCTGAATGAACTCCCTAAACATAAAAAATAGGTAACAACTAAAAACATATGAATAAAATATACTCTTCAATTAATAATCATATATCAACACATTCATTATGAAGAATGTGCCATACTAATATACAATGTTAAGAGTAGGGAAAACACGGTGTAGGGTTTCTAAAAAACCTGTATAATTGCTGCAACTTTACTGTAAGTCTAAAACTATTCTATAATAAAAAAATGTATTAAAAGATTTTTTTTTTAATGGTTGCACTAGGCATGTAGAAGTTCCCAGGGCAGGGATTGAACTCAAGCCATAGCTGTGTCCGATGCCACAGCTGCAGCAACACCAGCTCCTTAACCCATGCTCCAGGCTGGGGTTTAAAACTGCACCTCTGCAGCCATCTGCAGTCACCCGAGCTGGTGTAGTCAGATTCTTCACCCACTACACCACAGCGGGAACTCAAAAAAATTTTAAGTAATTAAGAGAGAAACAAAACGAAAAGATCATAGAAGTCAATTCCTTTCTGAGAAGGTACTTAAAGATTTAAGAAAATGACTGTAATTCTTTAGAAAGTTTTAAAACGATGAAAGACATTTTTATGACAAGAAAGCAAAAGTTGTTTCTTAAGAGCAGAACCTGAGTTATTATTAGAAGATGTAAAATTATGGCATTAAAACAGTAGACATTCCAATTATGGAATCAACATTTGTACTCGAACTAGATGGTACGTGTTTAAAAAATACAGATAACAATAGTCAAAGATCAAATGACCAAAACGGAAGCCAAGGAATAAATAATTATCTGAAAAATAGAAGGCTTATAAAACAAAGTTTTAAAATATTAACTGGAAGTATTTAATTGAACAGAAAGTCATTTCAAAGTTCAGCTTCCTTGCAGGCAATTACACTGAACTATATACCCAAGAACAATGTGTCACATGGAGAGAAAAGAGTTAAAAGTGATTGAGCTGTGATCTAGTCACTTTTTCCTGGGTGACTCTCTGGGGAGAGAAAAGGAAAGAGTGAACTGGGCTATACTTGCTAGTATAGTAAACATATTATATTATATTCAGAACAACCTTAGCAAATTGTCCCTAGATAAAGGAATCCCTATGGCAAATAAACTTAGAATCCCTGGTTTTATGAGGCAAGGTTCCCTAAGCTTCATTGAAACTAAAGTGTGTCTTTTATATAGCATTTAGTTGTGTTTTACTCTGTGCCCAGTCTAAAAGTTCTGCCTTTTGATCAAAGTGTTTATTTCACTCTCATTTAACATAATTATACCTACAGGTCAATTTACTTCTACATATTTACTATTTGTTTCCTATGTGTTGCATCTCTCTTTTTTTCCTGTTTCTCTTTTAATGCCTTCTTCATATGCTAGAGCGGTATTTTCATGTGGTTTTTGATTCTTTTGTTGATGTTTTAACTATTTACTCATTTATTTTCTTAGTGGTTGTTTCCAGAATTACATTATTTATCTTAATGTCCCCAAATGTACCTCACATTAACATTAATTCTGATAAAATATAGCAATGCTGTTGCAATACAGCCTGTTTCCCTCACCAGCCTTTTGTGCTATTGCTATATAATGAATTTAGATTACATCTATATTTGTTATGAATCTCACGGGAAAATACTATAATTATTGCTGTGTACAATCTTATGCTTAGTGAAAACAGGTATATACATCCATATGTAGCTATAAAAACTTTATACACACAATTTTATGTGTACCCACATGTTACCATTTCTGATCATCTTCTTTCTTTCCTACGTATTTGAGTTAAGCCCTGATTTCATTTTTTAAGTCTGCAGAATTTCCTTTAGTATTTCTTTCTAATAGAGCAGGTCAGGTAGTAATGAATTCTCTCAAATGCTATGTATCTAGTAACATTTATTTCTCATTTTAAAAAATTCTGGTAAAGCATATATTACATGAAATGTACCATTTTAACTATTTTAGGGCATATCATTCAGGGGTTTTAAATATATTCATAATGTTTAGTAACTATCACCAGTATTTGCAGAATTTTTTTATCATTCGAAACAGAAACACTCTACCCATTAAATAACTCTCCATTCTCTCCTCCCCTAGCCCCTGATAATCTCTATTCTACTTTCTGTCTCTGTGAGTTTGCTTATTCTCGATACCTCCTTTTTGAAGAAATGTCTACTTAAGTACTTTGCTCATTTTTTTTCCCTTTTTTTTATTACTCAAATGAATTTATCACATCTGTAGTTGTATAATATCATAACAATCTGATTTCACAGGATTTCCATCCCACAGCCCAAGCACATCCCCCCACCCCCCAAACTGTCTCCTCCAGAGACCATAAGTTTTTCAAAGTCTGTGAGTCAGCATCCGTTCTGCAAAGAAGTTCTGTCGGTCCTTTTTTCAGATTCCACATGTCAGTGAAAGCATTTGATGTTGGTGTCTCATTGTATGGCTGACTTCACTTCGCATGATAGTTTCTAGGTCCATCCATGTTGCAAAAAATGCTGGTATTTCGTTGTTTTTAATGGCTAAGTAATATTCCATTGTGTATATGTACCACATCTTCTGGATCCACTCCTCTGTCGATGGACATTTAGGTTGTTTCCACGTCTTGGCTATTGTAAATAGTGCTGCAATGAACATTGGAGTACATGTGCCTTTGTGAGTTGTGGTTTTCTCTGGATAGATGCCCAGGAGTGGGATTGCTGGATCAAATGGTAGTTCTATGTTTAGTTTTCTAAGGAATCTCCATACTGCTTTCCACAGTGGTTGCACCAATTTACAATCCCACCAACAGTGTACTAGTGTTCCTTTTGCTCATTTTTTAAATTACTTTGTTTTGTTGTGATTGAGTTTGGGGAGATTTCTATACATTCTGAACTTTAATTCCTTATTTGATACATGATGTACAAATATTTTCACCCCATCTATGGGTTGTCTTTTTCGCTCACATCATTGTGTCCTTTGATACACAACAATTTTAGTTTGAATAAAGTCCAGTTTACCTATTTGATCTTTTGTTACTTGTGCTTTTGGTGTCATACCCATAAAGTCATTCCTAGATCCAATATAATAAAGTTTTTTTTCCCTATGTTTCTCCTAAGAATTTTATATTTTTGTTTTACATGTAGATCTTTGATCCATTTTTGTTAATTATCATACATGGTCTAAAGTATTATTCCAGTGTCAGTCTTTTGCATTGAATAGCTGGTTTTCTCAGCATCATCTATTGAAAAGACTGTCCTTTTCCCACTGAATGGCCTTGGCATCCTTGTCAAATAACAATTGACTAAATATCTAAATATTTATTTCTGAGATTTCTATCCCATTTCATTGGTCCATATGTCTGTCCTTTCCTGGAATTACACTGGATTGACTATGGAAGCTTTGTAGTAAGTTTTGAAATCATGAAGTATGGCTCCTCCAACTTTTTTTTTTCAAGATTGTTTTGACTATGTGCAATCCCTTGAGATTCCATAAGAAATTTAGGACAGTTTTTCTACTTCCACCAGAAAACATAATCATGGTTTTGATAATAATTGAGCTGAACCTGTAAATTTCCTTGGGCAATACTTTCATCTAAAAAATATTCTTACTATTCAGGAACATGGAATGTCTTTCCATTAATTTATCTTCTTTACTTTCCTTCAATAATAGTTTATAGTTTCCATTGCTCAAGTCTTCTGTCTCCTTGGTTAAATTTATTCAGAATTGTTTTATGATTTTGTTGTTCTCTCTCTGGCTTATTTCACTTAGCACAATGCTCTCCAAGTTCAGCCATGTTGTTGCAAATGAAAAGATGTTATTCTTTTTTAAGGCTGAATAATATTCCATTATGTATATAATCACATTTTCTTGGTCCATTCATCCATTGACAGACACATAGATGGTTTCCATACCTTGGCTAATGTGAATAATGCTGAAATGAACTTGGGAGTTCAGATATTTCTTTGAGGAAATTGTTTCATTTCCTTTGGATATATACCCAGAAGTGGGATTTTTGGATCATATGGTAGTTCTATCTTTAATTCTGGAGGAAACTTTATGTTGTTTTCCATACTGGCTATACCAGCTTAGTACTTCACCAGCAGTGTGCAAATATTCCCTTCTCTCCATATCCCAGTCAACACTTGTTGCCTGTTATCTTTTTGATAAAAGCCATCTTAGCAGGTATGAGGTGATATCTCATTGTAGGTTTGAGTTGCATTTCTCTAATGATCAGTGATATTGAGCAACTTTTCATATATCTATTGGCCATGTGTATGTCTTCTTTGGAAAAATTTCTACTCAGAAATTTTACTCATTTTTAGTTGGGTTATTTGTGGTTTTAGTGTTGCTTTTATTGAGCTATATGGATTTTTTGTATATTTTGAATATTAATCTTTTATCAGATATGTGGTTTGGAAATATTTTCACCCATTCCATAGGTTGCCTTTTCATTTTGTTGATGGTTTCTTTTGCTGAACAGAAGCTCATTAGTTTGATGTACTCCTACTTGTTTATTTTTGCTTCTGTTGCATTTGCTTATGGTGTCAAATCCAAAAATCATTGCCAAGACCAATGTTGAAGAGCTTACCCCTATGTTTTCTTCCAGAAATTTTGTAACTTCAGGTCTCATATTCAAGTCTTTGATCAATTTTGAATGGATTTTTGTGACTGGTATAAGATAGGGGTCCAGTTTCATTCTTTGGCATGCAGCAATCCAGTTTTCTTAACACCATTTATTGAAGAGACTATTCTTTCCCCACTGTATATTCTTGGCTCCCTTGTTGAAAATTAATTAATCATATATTTTTTTCTATATCTTGAACTCTGTTGTTGTAGTTTACAGTTTTAGGATTGTGTTGCCTTCTTGTTTTCCTTCAAAAATCCTCTCCCCCTTTCTCTCTCTTCTTAAATGTAATCTGAATGATTACACAGAGGCAAACGTACTTGAGATATGTAACATAAATTTTTAAGAGCTGTATTCATATATCACTAGACAATGTTTTGGGTCCCCCAGTGTTGCAAATTTTCATTAAAATCATTTTTTCTTTTAAAAGTAAGATTACAAGATGCTTTATATCCTATTTAAGAATGAAAGAATCCTTATGAAAAAATACATTTTTGTTTCCACCTTTTCTTCTTTCTTTCTTCCTTTTTTCCTCCCTTTCTTTAATCATTCATCCATTTGTTTGTTCATCCATTTGTTCATTCCTTCCTTCCTTCCCTTCTTCCTTTCTTATTTCCTTTTCTTCCTTCCTGTCATTCTTCCTTTCTCCTTTCTTCTTTCCCACTCTCTGTTCCTGTCCCTGCATTATTTATTGTCCTAGGGTAATGAAGAATTTGATTTGAAATGACCACACTCTATCCTCTAATTCTTATTGACACTAGTGGAATGCATCTTTATGACGAATGGACAAGAAAAAGAGCCTCAAATATCCAGTCTGTGACAATGGAGTAGGAGTAGTCTGACTAGTTCCCTGGAATCAATGGAACAAGAGCAGTTTATAAACAGAGCTCAGAAGCCACAAAGAAGCAGTTTAATAATAATAATACATAACACAATAAATAATTTTGCTAAACAAATTGTAATAACAACTTAGTATGAATTACCCACTATGCTAGGTGGTAGAAAAATAAATGAGAAAAAAGACTCAAGTCGGGTGCTAAAAGAGCTATCAGCTTTTAAAGGAGGCTGCAACTGTAAGCTGAAATTCACTGCAAAGTAGAAAGTATTAGATATACATAGAAAATGACTTTGGTGGGAAACTAAAGGTGTTGCTATCTGTGGAAATTAGAAAAATGCCCACAGGGTTGTAGAGATTTTATCTAAGTCAGATGTAATTATGTTTATTAAGTTTCTTTGAAATCAATTTTACCTATTTTGAAATTTATTTTTATGAAGCTACTAAATATTGTTTAGTCGCTTAGCTATTTCAGTTAGGACATTGGCACTTATGTACACAGATAATCATTTCTTCATTATTTAGCACTATGATCTTTCACCCAGTAATGCAGGCTGTTCATTCTATCAATATGGCCTGGCCACCTATTATGTGCCCATTACTGGGTCCGACAAGGAGCAAATCAGACTGAGTCCCTGACCTCATGGAATTTACACTCTAGAGGGACAGACGAACATTAGTCAAACATTTCTCAACTAAACGTCCAATTAAAGGAGAGAAGGACAGATTCATTTGCAACCTAAATGAGTTGGGTGGTTTATTACATTGCATTGGAAGAAGCATGGGGCCATTAAGGGCACAGACAAAGGGGGAAGCTCCCAGAGTGGTCCTTAGACAGAAATCTACAGAATACCTAGGTCAAGGCAATGTGGAAAAGAGGTCCCATGGATGTGGGTCCTGTGGGAGGAAGCAGGGCACTTCAGAGGACAAGAAAAGGTGTAGATTTGAAAGAAGCATAGTCTCCAACAATAACAGGAGAACAAACTTGACTTTTGCTTTCCAGGCTTTGCAGCCCATTTGAAGAATTTCTTCTTGAAAATAGTGGGAAAGCTCTGAAAGACATTTAAATGTGAGAAAAAATAATTAAATTCCAGGTCTGCATTGTGGTAAATGGTTTTGGTATTTTCAGCTCTTCCAACGTCTCTGAAGCTAGTTCCCTGGATTAAATTCCCTCTTGCAAACTGTCTGGAATGGATACTGACCTTGATGTTGCAATGGGTAACATGTATTCCATGCTTTCTCTCTCCCTGGCATTTTCTTAAGTGCTTTACATAGATTATTTCATTTTTCCCAGGACTTTACGGATTAGTAGCTATTCCCATTCATATATTACAGATGTGGAAACTCTGGCACCAAAAAGTCAAAGGAACTTGTCTCAGGTCACACAACCATAAGATCTGCACATTAATTTGCATTTCTAGCATTATTATTGTTTTTCCTTGATGTTGTTTTGATCTTGTTCTAGTATTTCCTTACCTCTGCTTTATTTCATGTCACATTCTATCAGAAGTGAATGGTGTTCAAATATGTAATATACAAACATTTCAAATTGAGTAAGCTTTATATTTAAACATTCTACATGGATCTATGTTTTTCAGGGTTTCTGCATTTTCCTCTTTTCCAATACTCTTAAAGAGGCGATGAAGTTGTGATGGGTATAATTTCCCTAGCATCTGTATTTAAATGAAACATCTGAATACTTTAGATTCGTTTAAGTTTAAAATAAAGCACCTCTGGTAAAAAGATTTTTTGCTAAGGACTATCTTGGTATATTTGTTTATCTCAAAACAGTGAGATCACAACGTGTGTTTATCACTTTTTAATTTTTATAGATTTAGAATGTCAGTATTTAAGATAGGTTGCTGTCAGAGTGGGTGTTTCCATAAAAGGGGCATTCTATTCGAAATGTTACATTGTGAATGCACATGCCATGGACTATGTATATCATGGGATATATGTGTTAAGAGTCACACATTGTAAATGTTCTTTAAAAGAAGAAAGTTTTTATCTATATTATTTAAGTAAAATGTATTTCCATGCCACAGACTATTTATAACATGGATATATGTGTTAAGAGTCACACACTTGTCAATGTTCTTTACAAGAAGAGACTTTTGATCTATATTATTTAAGTAAAATGTATTTCCATTAACCTTATATAGGGAAAAAAAATTCCAAATCACCAAACAATATGGTATTCGAAATCTAGAACTACTAGTTAAATGCAGATTAATTTTTTAACAAGAATTCCTATGCAGTAGGCAGACAGTTCCCACATCCCATTGTGATTGACAAGCCTGACATATGGAATAGTTCACAAATTCCCAGGTGACTGACAGATGGAGAATAGAAAGGCGGATAAAGTTGCCTAGAGAGCTGAGGATGATTTCATATTCAGCGGTTTTGATCAAAAGGATTCCAGATCTCACACTAAATTTAGCACCGCTGGCAATTAGTGCATGATTTATTCAGTCCTTTCATTTGCTGGTTGACAAATGGAAAACAAGCACAAAATTAAAAATAAGTTTATTTCCAGCATTTCGGATATTTAAAATGTGTGTGTCTTTGTTTGCACATAAATTAACATGAGATGAATTTATAGTGAGATTAAATCTGAACTGGAGACGCAAGCAATAAATAAGAGCTTTTTTGTGTATCGTACGGGCAGAACAGGTGTTTGAATTAAGAAATACTAATATGTTTAGCAGCATGGCTCCACCTTTAGCATTAGGGAGTTGATTCTTTCCTAAATTTAGAATAATCTTTCCACAATTTAGAGTTCTTTCATAAGTTTCCAGCATAGGTGACCATCTGTATGGCAATATTAATGCTCTTCAGTCTAGAAATAATAAAAAAAAAGTAAAAACAACTCCCTATGACTAGGCTTTCCTCATTATGGTGAGTGATGCCAGGACTACAGGCTTGTCCCCCTGGTTTCTGCCTTTTCAACATCCAGGGTAAAATGCAGCAGACTCCCAGATCTGTTCCCCTCTTGCATTTATACATGGAGTTAAGATATTACAACCTTTTTTGCACTATCTTTCCAGCTGGACCATGTGAAGCTCCGTTTCCAATTCCTCCTTCTACTTCATGGAACTACCACGACATGAACAAGATGGGCTGATTAAACCTTCTGTTGTGTTGCCGAGAGTCAGAACATCCACTGTATCACATCCACAATTGGAGGGCGAGCATAACTGTGCATCGCACCTCCTAGGGACTCAGAGAGGTACACGCATCTTTAAGCATGTGGGCGGAAGGTGTCGAAACTGCATCAAGCAAAAGCTCCATTCTTTCAGTGATAAAAACCAAACATCATGTCTGAAAGACCTTGTGATTTCAGAAGAGGTGTGTCTGTCTGCCTCCTCACAAATCCTCCGGGCACTGTCTGATGTAGCTGCTCAGGGAGATGAATGAACTGCAAGGAAAACGGTGGGAGCTAGAAGGCTATCTCAGGGTGGAAAGTACCTTACCCCTCTCAGATGGAGCAGAAGTGGCCCTTAGAGGTGGTCCGACATCAAATGCAAACCAGAGCCACCATTTATGAGGATGTTGGCCCAGCAGTGAAGCACCTGAGACTTGGGGAATGCGGGGGCAGACGTTTGGGGGTACTTATAGGTTTTCTTTATTTGATTTGTATTCCAGGTCTGACATTCAACTTTATTTGTATTCATTATTCACAGTGGGAACTAGAATGGTTTTTAAAATAGCATAAAATCCACTTAAATTATAATGGGAAGAATCGTGTGCGATGTGATGCTTTAATTACTGTTAAGCTAACCTTGGGATATGGGAAATGTCAATTTCCATTGGCCACATGAAGGCTGAGCCCGGATTTCCCCCCCCCCCCCCCCGCCCCAGATATGTGCAGTCAGTAGGGGTGCAGCTTCTGGGCACAGCCCTGCCTGAGGAGCCCCCACCGGGCTTCAAACGTGCCTTCCCGCCTCTCCTCACACCCTGGGGCAGCATCACTTTTTTTTTTCTATTTTTTCCTCCTCTGAAATAGCCTCTCAGCAGAAGCCTAAAGACACTTCGCAGGCACATGGCTTCAGGTCCTCACATCGCTATTATTTTCTTTCTTAGACCCTCTCTGGGTGGAAAGTTCTGAATTTTCCACCTAGCAGGTACAGATTTTGAGACTTTTCTCTCCACAACCATTCCTGCTTGAAACCAGTTATCAAATGCCATGCTTTTTCCCATTTTCCACATCTTATCCATCTATAAATGATTTTTTCTGTAAATAAGCATCATGAGGCATTCTCGTTGCAAGGCAGCAGGTTAAACACCCGACTAGTACCCATGAGGATGCAGGTTCAATCTCTGGCCTCACTCAGTGGGTTAAGGATCTGGTGTTTCCGTGAGCTGTGGTGTAGGTCGCAGAGGTGGCTCGGATCCCACATTGCTGTGGCTGTGGTGTAGGCCGGCAGCTGCAGCTCTGATTCAACCCCTAGCCTGGGAACTTCCATATGCCACAAGTGCAGCCCTTAAAAAAGTAATTAAATAAACATCATCAGTTTTGAAAGTCCAGATGCTTAGGTCCTTGAGAACTTTCCATGGTAAGAAGCAGTTGGGCAGATTATGCTACAGAAGATTTTGCCAGCATTCTGCCAAGTACTGCAGAGGTGGTAAGGTACATGGTAGGACTACAATTGGACCCTAAATTCTTCCCAAATAAAAGATTTTCAATTTTAATTTATACCAACTGTGTGCAAATTTTAACTATATATTTACTGGGAGAAACAAAGACTGTGGGTTTTTTTGTTGTTGTTTTTTTTGGTTGTTTTTTTTTTTAGGTCATGTTCTTGTTAGAGAGTAAGCAATTCAGCATCTGTGTTGGAGTCTGGAAGCAAGTTATGACATATTTCTATATTATATTCATGTAGACACTTTTATTTTGATTTATTTCCCCCAAAATATACCTTCTGGAAATAACCGTGTGTAATCATCTGGAGGGTAACTACACTTTAAAATGAGGTTTGCCCTTCTTTCAGCCCAGAATATGTTTTCCCTAATTAATCTATTGAACTAAATTAAATTGTGACTGTGTTCAAACTATTAAAATCTCAATTTCACATGGTTCAATTTAGCATAATCGCAGTACTAGATGGGAGGAAGGTGGTTACATTCCCACCTCACTTTGGGGAGAAAAAAATAGGGCAATTCTAATAGGTTATGTGTCACAGAGCGATTGAAAGAATCTATTTTACAAGATTTTTTTTCACCACTTCAAACTTCCTCATCATGCTCAATACCAGTACCAAATTTAAATGTTCCTTTAATATCACCTGCATGGACTGTGATGATATAATATAATAGAAGAAAGAAAGGGAAAATGTAACACTTACTGAGTGATTTCTATGCACCAGATGCTCAGGCACCCATCTTGAGGTTTTCACACAAACTTAACTCTTGGTTTTTTTTTTTTTTTTGTCTTTTTGCTATTTCTTGGGCCACTCCCGTGGCATATGGAGGTTCCCAGGCTAGGGGTCCAAACGGAGCTGTAGCTGCCAGCCTATGCCAGAGCCACAGCAACGCGGGATCCGAGCCGCGTCTGCAACCTACACCAGAGCTCACGGCAACGCCGGATCGTTAACCCACTGAGCAAGGGCAGGGACCGAACCCGCAACCTCATGGTTCCTAGTCGGATTCGTTAACCACTGCACCACCACGGGAACTCCAACCTTAACTCTTGAATTTCCCATAGTTCTCTGAAATAAATCTTGTTTTAAAAGATCTGAAGCATAGGATTAAAACTTAACATTTGTCTAAATCTCTGCTGTCCAACAGAGTTGCCACTTGTCACGTGTGGCTATCTACTTTTAGGTTTTCAGTAATTTAACTTAAATATATTTAAAAAAATAGCCCCTCCAGTTACACAAGACACATTTCAAGTGCTCAGTAGCCACAGGTGACTAGTGACTACAGTATTAAAGCAATTATTGAAAATATACATGAGCTTAGAGAGTTCTGTCACTGGATGATGCTCGTCTAAAATTATTCTTTCAAAGGATGTGTTGGTCAACACAGCTGTTATAGCTCCATTAAACTTTGAGCAAGCTGGTGATCTGAGTCTACGTTCAATCCGTTGTCACTTTTAGAGATTAGTCTTTAACAAAGAATGTTTCTAAAAATGTAATTTACAAAAGAATAAGTGATAATATGTTCCTTCAAACATATATGTTAACATGAAATAGTCAACAAACAAAGAACCTCCTCAAAAAGTCTTCCATTTATTGTTTATGTTGCTAAATTGGGCCCCTTCTCTCATACTATGCTTTTTCCAACTTTATTGAGACTTGCATTTGGTTATATATTTTTGTTTGTATACAATGTATGTATACATTACAATTACATTTTTTTTCCCCACCCTTTCTTCTGTTGCAACATGAGTATCTAGACAAAGTTCTCAGTGCTATTCAGCAGAATCTCCTTGTAAATCTATTCTAAGTTGTGTCTGATAAGCCCAAGCTCCCGATCCCTCCCACTCCCTCCCCCTCCCATCAGGCAGCCACAAGTCTCTTCTCCAAGTCCATGATTTTCTTTTCTGAGATGTTCATTTGTGCTGGATATTAGATTCCAGTTATAAGTGATATCATATGGTATTTGTCTTTGTCTTTCTGGCTCATTTCACTCAGTATGAGATTCTCCAGTTCCATCCATGTTGCTGCCAATGGCATGATGTCATTCTTTTTTATGGCTGAGTAGTATTCCATTGTGTATATATACCACATCTTCCAAATCCAATCATCTGTCGATGGACATTTGGGTTGTTTCCATGTCCTGGCTATTGTGAATAGTGCTAAAATGGTTTATGCATAATCTGTTTAGTTTATAAGAAAAGGGGAAAAATCTTCTTTAAAAAATTATTTCCTTGGAGTTCCCACTGTGGTTCAGTGGGTTAAGAACCTGACTGGTATCCATGAAGATGCTTCAATCCCTGGCCTAGTGTAGTGGATTAAGGATCCAACATTGCCTCAAGCTCTGGCATAGTTTGCAGATGCAGCTCAGATCCTGCGTTGCTCTGGCTGTGGTGTAGGCTGGCAGTTGTAGCTCAGATTAGAACCCTGGCCTGGGAACCTCCATGGGTATGACTCTAAAAAAACAAACAAACAAAAAGAATCATCTCCTCCATTTTTACTTGTGTCATAAAGCACTAATTTCATTTTTTTCAAATATTAATATGGTTCATAAGTTATGTATTTAGAGGACAGAAAATTAACTAGTTTCAGAAAAAAAAATGAGGTGTTTGTTTATTAGATTCCTATGGTAAACTCCTAGAACTGTGTAATGCATTGAAAACACCACATGTCACTAATGAAAAATAAAATACAAGTAAGACAACTTACACAATGAAGTCTTGACAATAATTTTATCTCTTGATATATATGAGAAAAGAGTTATTTGGAGAAGTTCTAGTCCATGATGCTTATATTGCCTTAAAACTCCTGACACCAACTTATTACAATTAAAATAAAATATTTTTTTTTGCTTTTTCTTTGTTTTGTTTTGTTTTATAGGGCTGCTATGGAAGTGCCCAGGCTAGGGGTTCAATCAGAGCTACAGCTGCCAGCCTACACCATTACTAGAGCAATGCCAGATTCTAGCCGTGTCTGCAACCTACACCATAGCTCATGGCAACACCAGATCCTTAACATACTGAGCAAGGCTAGGGATCAAACTCACATCCTCATGGATCTTAGCTGGTCTAGTTACTGCTGAGCCACAATGGGAACTCCAAAACTAGAATATGATTTCCAACTCAGATCACCACCTAGTCTCCTTACAATAAGGATTAAGGACATCATTTAGTTCTTCAAATGTATTCTTATATTCTTAAACTAGCAACCACACTCTTCTCTTTTCCATTCTAATCACTTATCTTCTGTTTAGTTCAGTACTTTCCTCTTGTACAACAGAGAGATCTCAGGCACTAAACTTTCAAACTCAGAATTAGGTACACACAAGAGTTTATAGGACACACTCACTGCCCTTGATGATCTTAAATATTTATTTTCTTTTAATAATGTATAAATAACACATTTAGTGGCATCTGAGCCATCTTTTGGGGGAGGAAAGACAAACATTGCCACACTAGTATGGAAACACAAAATTTGTTCAGAACCAAAAATTAAAAGGACGTGTCATCAAAATAGGTGATAATTCAAAAAGTGGAAAAACTTGGAATATTTTAATAGTGGATGCTTTCTAAAAAATACTTTGTATTTGTCTCTCTATAAGTATAATAGCTACTATTCTGGTGTAAAACGAATCAAAGAGATGGATAAGGGAATGTATGTTTCTTAGCACAGGATGAAGCATTGCCACTGTCCATTGGGTCTGAGGTCTCCTGATTGAGTACCTGGACAAGTGAGTACCTGTCCTAGAATCAGGAGAGCAAAATTGCTGTTGAATGAATGAGATGGATCAGGCTGAGTAATTTCAGAGAGTGTAAGGGAAGTTCTTACCGCTCTTTTCAGTTCATAAAAATTTGATGATTGGGCCAGTTCTTCACCTACTAAATATCCTAACAACAACACTTTCCCTTCACAAGTATGTATTTATTTCTATAAATCCAATATCTACTCAAACATTATTGAAAAAGATATTCCCACAAAATCCCCCACCTGTCTCCTGGCCCTCTTCTGAGCAAACATACAAATATCTATGCAACATCCACACAACTTTTTTTAAAAAATCTTTTATATGTAATGTTTTTTGTTTTTTTCATTGTAGCTGGTTTACAGTGTTCTGTCAGTTTTCTACTATAAAGCGTGGTGACCCAGTTACATATACATATGCATTCTTTTTTCTCACATTATCATGCTCCATCATCAGTGACTAGATATAATTCCCAGTGCTACACAGCAGGATGTCATTGCTTATCCATTCCAAAGGCGATAGTCTGGATGGATTGGGTATTTGGGGTTAATAGATGCAGAACATCCACACAACTTTAACCACCTCGCACACGTCCTTTCCTCCTGTCCTATGAGCTTCTATCTGTCCCTCTGTCTTTTCATCTCCATCAGCATCCAGTATATGTCTTTCTCATTGCCTCCCATGTTCTGATGCAAAGCTGAAGTAGACTTTCATCATGCTTCAGCAATCACAGCTGGTAGACCCTTATGTTGACAGTTCTCTTTTGTTGTTGTTCTTTCTAGGGCCGCACCAGCAGCATATGGAGGTTCCCAAGCTAGGGGTCCAATTGGAACTGTAACCACTGGCCTACACCACAGCCACAGCAACGTGGGGTCTGAACCACATCTGCGACCTACACCACAGCTTACGGCAACGCTATATCCTTAACCCACTGAGCGAGGCCAGGGATCGAACCTGCATCCTCATGGATGATAGTCAGATTCATTTCCATTGAGCCACAACAGGAACTCCAACAGTTCTTGACGGAAGAAGTGACAAACCCTATTTTCTGACTATACCCTCTAAGATTTAGCCCTACAACCAAAAAAACTTTTTCAGTTCCCAATAAGACTGAACCCCGGGGAAAAGTTAACCTGACGAATAGAAAGTGTCACTAAATTAAATTAAAATATGAGGTGCTTTTATGTTTTTTCGCTTGTTTTAATATGGATTTACTTCCATTTGGAATAGATTGACTTTTGGGGTGATACAATGTCACGTAGAAGTCATGTTCACAAATTAGGAGGACAACCCACCAAAATTATCAAGCACCTTTACTGTTCTGGTAATGCTGCCAAAGTACAAAGTGCCCTACCCGTGAATTCTAGATATCACTCTTACTATACTTATTTTCTGTGTGAGTGAAATTACCAAAAGAGGATTCAAGGCCTTTCACCCAAAAGGACGGTTTCCAGGGTTTCATTTGGTGTTTTCCCCAAGCCCAAATAAATATCATCATTAGAAGGATTCATATGTGGAATCTTTTTTCTTTTGGTGTTTTTGGGCCCACACCTGAGGCATATGGAAGTTCCCAGGCTAGAGGTTGAACCAGAGCTGCAGCCTACACCACAGCCACAGCAACGAGGGATCCTTAACCCACTGAGCAAGGCCAGGGATTGAACTCGCATCCTTATGGATACTAGTCAGGTTCGTTTCTATTGAGCCACAACAGGAACTCCCATAAGTGGAATCTTTAAAATATGATACAAATGAACGTATATACAAAACAGACATAGACCCACAGACACAGAAGACAAACTTACAGTTACCAAAGGGTACAGGGATGTGGAGGGATAAATTAGAAGTTTGGGATTAACATAAACACACTACTGTATGTAAAATAGATAACCAACAAGGACCTACTACATAGCACAGGGAACTATACTCAATATTTTGTAATAACCTATAAGGGAAAATAATCTGAAAAAATTGTTATGTATATACATGCTATATATTATATATATAGCTGAATCACTTTCTATAATATTATACATTATATATATATATATAGCTGAATCCCTGTGCTGTAACCCTGAAACTAATATAACATTGTAAATAAAGTATACTTCATTTTTAAAAAACCATTTAGTGATATCATTTGTAGAGTATGTAATACGACATGAAGAGAAAAAATTGTTTTCAATGAAAATTAGGCTTACAATGAAAGCAGGTAATATATAAGGGTATACATAGAAACAGAGGAGAGATGCTAAATCAGAGTTTAAATGGACATATGGAAATAAAGAGAGACGGAGAAAGAGGAAGAAATAGATCCAAGATTTTGACCACTCATGCACTGACAAGACAAAAACCTTTTAAAAATGGGAAATTAAAACATGAGACTATGTGTGCAATATTGTTAGAATGGTTGATGATTTACAGACAAGCGACCACTGTGTTCTTATCATGAGATATCTTCAAGCACCAGACTTGAATCTCAGAAGCTGTGTGAACTCTGGATGGGACCTTTGGCAAAATGGAGAAAAGAGAAAGAAGACTGGAAACATCTCTCATTCGTTGAGAGAAGGCTCAGATGGTGAATTGGGGTGAGTCTCCGTGACCAGCGTTTCCAGCCCAGTTTACTCCTATTTGGTACTTGTTATTCATGCACATCTTTAGGAGGCATATGCTGCAAGTCTATACAGAAGCCTGAACTAAATAAACAGATGGGTGGACAGGGAAAAAATAATATTATTTAGGGAAATAGATAGCATATCTTTCCAATCTTTTCAGACAACTCAAATGATTAAGGTCAAAAATAAAATCTGACAAGAGAAAATATATTCAGAGGTTAGAAGTTATAAAGGAAAGCATTTAAGGAGTATAAACAAATAAAAGAAACATAAAAGAATGCAGGCATATGCACTACTTGGCGTAGAAAAGATTGAGTGTTGCTAGGAAATAGGAAATAAAACTAAACCAAAAATAAGACTAACTAGGAGATCTGTGCTCTAATATTCAAAAGGAGTGAAAATAAAAATATGTGTTAGGATAATCACTGCATCTGAATATTTTCATGGGCGTCAAGGTGAGAAATCCTATAACTCATATACATTATATTTGCCATCCCCCATTGTCTCGTTAAATGTAAAAGCAATGCAACATTTGGTGTTATAAAGACACACAATTGCTACAGAACTCTAAAACAGGACCAATAGAGATCTTTAAAAATAATTATTCTGGCAGGAAATTGAAGCAAATGTAGTTTTCCCTACTCCCCCTACTGAGTGCAGCTATAAACCTTGGACATTAAATATAAAACAAACATGAAAAGGCTTGAAAAGTCAGAGAGAAGAAGGAAGGCTGTCCAGGAACTCTGGTGTCTAGGGAATGACATAGTGGTGAGTTCTCTGGGGTTTTTTTTATCCTTTTTTTTTAACCCCCTTTTTAAATTGATGTATACTTACACACAATAGTGTATAAGTTACAGATGTACAATAGAGTGATTCACAATTTTTTAAGTTTACACTCCAGTTATAGTTACAACAAAATCTTGGCTAAGTTCACTGTGTTGTACAATATATCCTTGTATTTTGTGTTATACATAATAGTTTGTGCCTCGTAATCCTCTACCCCTATATTGTGCCTCTCCACTGGTAACCACTATATTATTCCAAATACATGTTAGTGTGTTTTTTTGTTGTTGTTGTTGTATTCACTAGTTTGTTTTTTATATT
Source organism: Phacochoerus africanus (assembly GCF_016906955.1). Classification (NCBI taxonomy): domain Eukaryota; kingdom Metazoa; phylum Chordata; class Mammalia; order Artiodactyla; family Suidae; genus Phacochoerus; species Phacochoerus africanus. The sequence goes on along the minus strand of NC_062548.1, from coordinate 54,463,774 downwards.
CCATACATAAATTATACTATAGAGTTTTTATCTTTGTCTGACTTATTTCACTTAGCATAATATACTCCAAGTACATCCATATTGTTGCAAAAGGCAGAATGTCATTACTTTTATGGCTGAATAGTATTCCATTGTGTGTGTATGTGCTCGTGTGCATGTGTGTGTGTGTGTGCCATATTTTCTTTACCCATTCCTCTGCTGGTGGACTTTTAGGTTGCTTCTATGTCTTGGTTATTGTAAATAGTTCTGTGATGAACATTGGAGTTCATGTATCTTTTTGAATTAGTGTTTTTGTTTTTTCAGATATATACCAAAGAGTTGATTGCCAGGTCATTTTTAGTTTTTTGGAAAATACAATAAGAAAAAATATATATATATACACATATATATGTATATATATAATATTAACTGTATGAGAAAAGACAATAAACAAATGTCAACATCAAGATGACACAGTATCAGAATTATCTGACAAGGATCTAAAAAAGCCATCATAAACAAATTAGCAATTACAAACATACATGAAGCAAATAAAAAAGTTGAAATCTGAGAAATTAAATAGAAAATCTAAGCAAATGAATATGAGATATAAAGAACCAAAGAGAGATGTACAAAAGAAAATCCAAACAAAAGCCCTCACTGCATAGTCTCAATAGCAGAATGGAGAGGGCAGAGGACTCAGGAACATGTGAGACTATAATGAAAGATCCAACATTCTTATCATTGGAGTAAAAAAATGAGGAAGGGAGAGTGCCGGGCTAAATAAATAAGTTTTTGAAAAATGACTGATAAATTTCTTAATTTGGCAAAAGACATAAACCTACAGATTCAAAAAGCTGAGCAAACCCCAAATAAATTAAACTCAAAGTAATTCATGCCCAATATATCATATTTAAACTTTTGAAAAATAGGGAAGAATAAATTAACTATGATGATAAATAGTGTTATGAATTTTAAGCCAATATAAAACATGTACAAATAAAAAGTTGCAAAACATTTGAAGCAAAAACTGATAGAACTAAAAGGAAGATATGAGATACCCAGAATTATCATTGGAGGTTTCAAGAAGACTCTATCAACAATTGTTAGATCCATAACTCAGAAAATCAGAAAAAACATAGAAGAGCTCAAAATCACCACTCATCACCAGGATATACTTGACAGAGAGTACCTCAACAAATTTAACAGAGTATGACCTTCAACTATAATGGACTCAAACTAGAAATCAATAACAGAAATATAATGGGTAAATCACCAAACACTTGGAAAGTAAATGATATGCTACCAAATATCCATGGGTCAAAGAAAAAAAATTAAAAATGTTTAAGGTACAATTAACAAAATAAAAGTAAAAATGCAACATATTAAAATCTGTGGGATACTGTTAAAGCAGTACTAAGAGAGAAATTTATAGCACTGAACACTGACAAGAAAAGTCTTACATTAAAATTTAAGTCCCCACCTCAAGAACCTAGAAAAATAAGAACAAAATAAAAGGAAATCCAGCAGAACAAAGGAAATAAAAAACAGCAGAAATGAAGGCAATTGGATACAGGAAAATACAGAAAAATTGATGCAATGAAAACTCATATTTTAAAATAAATCACTAAAACTGACAAAACTAGCTAGACTGACAAAGAAAAATAAGAGAGACGATACAAATCGACAATAATGGCAATGAAACAGGGGCTATCACTATAGACCCTGCAGAAATCCAAAGGATGTGACAGAACAGTACCAACAGCTCTACACACATAAATTTGACAACGTAGAAGAAATGAATCAATGTCTCAAAAACCACAAATGACGCAAATTCACCCCAACATAAAATAATTTGAATAGCCCTATTTTGGAAGGACTATTCAAATTATTTTGGAAATATAATTTATAATTAAAAAATAATTAATTAAAAATAATTTAAAAAATTCCAGATCCAAAGGGTTTCAATGGAGAATTCTATCAAATATTTAAAGAGGAATCAGCATAAACTGTATATAAAAAACACTTCCCAACTCATTACATGCAGCTAGTATTTCTCTGATATCAAAATCAGACCATTCCAAATGCAAAATCAATAGACTTCTCATTAGTAATAAAGACAGAAATTACTAAATGTTAACATATAGAATGTTATGATCATTATACAACTACAGATGTGATAAATTCATTTGAGTAATAAAAAAATTCAGCAATATATATAAAAATATATATACCATGATCAATATCACCAGATTTGTTCCATGTGAGGCTGCTGCAACACTCAAAAGTCAATTAATATAATTCGCCATATTAGCAAGCTAAAGAAGGAAACCAAATGATGAAAAATCATTTAATGAGGAAAGGGCATTTGACAACCCTAAATATCTGTTCATGATTTTTAAAAATGCTTAGAAAACTAAGAACAGAGGGAATTTTGTTCACCTGGGCGGGGGGTGAGGGGGTGGGGAACATCCGAAAAAGTATAGCTAACGCTGAAAAAGTGAATGCTTTTTATCCTCCTAGATCAGGAACAAGGCAAGGATGTTCTCTCTCACCATTTTATTTAACACAGTGCTGCAAGTTCTAGCCAGCACACTAGGTAAGAGAAAACAGCATATGGGGTACAAAGAAACTGAAATAAATGTTGTAAATCTGATGTATAGGAGTTGAGTGCTGAAAAGTACAAAATGCTGAGGAAAGAAATCAAAAAGGAGCGCATGAATGGAGAGGAACTGGAAGACTCAACATCATAAAGCTATCGATTCTTCCCCCAACTCGCCCCCCCCAAAAAAATCTTAATGCAATTTTCATCAACATCCCAGCAAGACTGTTTGTAGATATTGAAAAGAGGATTCCAAGTTTTCATGGAAATGAAAAGGAATTAGAAGGAAGTAATTCTGAAAAATAAAAATAAAACAGGAAAAAATCATTCTACTTGCTGTCAAGACTTATACGACTGCAGTCCTCAAGACTATCCTGTTGGCAGTCTACAGGTAGATGAATGGTTAGAACAGAATATTTAAAACTAGCCCAACACAATATAGCCAACCCTTTTGCACAAAGATGCAAAAACAGCTTAATAGACACAGAATAGTCGTTTCAACAAATAGTCCTAGAGCAATTGGATATCCATAACCCAAAAAATCATTTTTGACCTAAACTTCATACCTCATATAAAACTAACAATGGATAATAGATTTAAATGTAAAATATAAAGTTTACATAAATAAATTCTGTAAAATGTTTAGGAAGAAAAGGCCAGTGAAATCTTCAGGTCTTAGGTCTCAGTGAAGAACTCTTAAACATGATACTGAAAGCACAATCAAAAAAAATTATTGATAAGTTGGGCTTCATCAAAATTTATAACGTTTGCTCTGTGAAAGACCCTGGTGAGGAAAAAATAAAAAGGAAAAGCTACAATCTGAGGGATAATATCTGATGAAGAGCTCGTACCTAGAATAGGTTAAACAAAAACAAAAACAAAAAACCTCAAAATTCAGTGGTAAAGAAAGAAACCATCCGATAAGAAAGCGGGCAGAATGCATGAAGAAATTTTCACCAAGAAGAGATGGGGATGGCAGATAAGCCCAGGAAAGATGTTAAAAATCACTTGCTATCAAGGAGATGCAAATTAAGAGCAGAAGGAGATATCATTACAAACCTATTAAAATGGCTGAAATAAAAATAGTGACAACCAAATGTTGTGCATGTGGCAGAAAAATCTGGATCTCTCATACACTGGTGGGAGTTGTGGGTGACCACTCAGGACAGTCATTTATAAACTGCTTAAAAAATCAAACACGCACTTATCATACCATCCAGTATTGCCTTCCTGGGCATGTTTCCCAGAAAACTGAAAACTTCTATCTACACAAAACCCTGTACATGACTGTTTATAGCAGCTTGGTTTGTAATAGCCCCAAACTGGTCAAAACATATTTTTCAATAGGTGAATGAAAAACGGATATATCCACACCATGTTGTACCACTCAATAATAAAACAGACTGTGCTACTGAGGCACCCAAAATTCAGCTGAACTTGAGGGGCATTATGTTGAGTGAAAAAAAGAAAAAGAAAAATCCATTCTCTAAAGGTCATATAGAATTCCACAGATAGAACAGTTTGTAAATGACAGAACTACAGAGTTGAAAAACAGATCAGGGTTTGTCTTTGGTTTGGGGTGGTGGGGAGATAGAAAAGGGGGTGTCATTATAAAAGGATAACCCAAGAAAGAACTTGGAGGTGATAGGGCAGTTCTGTATCTTGATTGTGGTGGTGGTTGCTTAAATGTACAGCAAGTTCAGCATCACCTGGGAACTCATTAAGATGCACATTCTCAGCCATATTTTAGACCCATGGAATCAGAACACCTCAGACTGGCACCTAGGAGTCTATAGTTTAGTAACCCTCCAGGTGATTTTAGAAAATGTTAAAGTTTGAGAACCACTGGTCCAAGACTGGTGAGTCCCAATCCTAAGACCATGGATGCAGCCTAAGAAAAGCCAACTTTCCCTTGTATGTTCCTTTTTTGTCTTTTTAGGGCCACAGTCACAGAATATGGAGGTTCCCAGGCGAGGGGTTGAGTCAGAGCTGCAGCTGCTGGCCTACACCACAGCCACAGCAATGCCAGATCTGAGCCACATTTGCAACCTACCCCACAGCTCACGGCTCAGATACTTAACCCACTGAATGAGGCCAGGGATCGAACCCGAGTCCTCATGGACACTAGTCGGGTTCATTAACCACTGAGCCATGATGGAAACCCCCCCTTGTGTGTTTCTGTGCATACTGTATGTCATGTGAAAATGCCCTGTGTCATGCCTTGCACCCCAAAGAGTCCTGCATACAATTTGATACTCAAAATTATTAAACATTAATGACATGAATTTCAAAGTTCAGAAATACTGTCGCTAAGTCTCCAGGTTTATACTGTTCATTCACTTGTACTCCCAGATTTATTTTTAAAACTCTAAAAAGTTAAATTTAAGATCATATCTAGGGAGTTTCCATCATGGCATGGTGGAAATGAATCTGGCTAGGAACCATGAGGTTGCAGGTTTAATCTCTGGCCTCCCTCAGTGGGTTAAGGATCTGGCCTTGCCAATAGCTGTGGTGTAGCTCACAGATATGGCTCCGATCCTGTGTTGCTGTGGCTGTGGCGTAGGTGGCAGCTATAGCTCCAATTGGACCCCTAGCTTGGGAACCTCCATATGCCACAAGTGCATCCCTAAAAAAAAAAGGCAAAAAAAAATCATATCTAGATGCAAAGTGCCTTTAAATAATAAAAAAAAATAGAATTATAATGTTTGGCAGTTCATCTCATAAGATTTTATTAGATTATGCAAGATCATTTATTCAAAGGATCTCTGAAATATCTGAAGAACCGTGAATAATTTCTATCACAATGAATTGTGCTTATTACATAGTCTCAATATTACACTTACCACTTGTTAGCCAACTCCCAAAAGGCAGTTAGCCTCATGTACAGGCTCCATAGGAACTTTGCAATAGAGATAATTATCTCCAAAAAATGGGCATGTTGATTCAGAGAGGTGAGATAAGTTGTCATGGGTCCACCATAAAGTGATTGAACTCATATTTGAAACAAGCTAGACTATTTCTAATATATCAATCTTTCTTAACACTTACTGTGCACATGTGCACACACAGACACACACACACACACATTAAATGGTCAGTTTATTTTTTTCATAAGTTTTCAGTCTAAAACATCTTAAAGTTATAAAACATTGTTTAGTTGACAATGAACACATCACTAGTAAGAAGGAAAATGATTATGTGTGGTTGCATAGACACAACTATCACATGTACAAAATGGATTTGTGTCTGAAGATGAAACTGAAAAAAAAGCAAACAAAACAAACCTAGTACCTCCGTTTTCATAGACTCTTTAATGAAAGCCAACTTTTAAGGGTTTTCTTTGTAAGCAATAGAAGAAAGTTCATTTCAGCAGGAGAATGTAGGGGGAAAAAAGCATGCCCAGTGGTCAGAGCTGAGAAAAAAAGATATATCAATAATATTAAGGCTGACTTCCTAAGAAACATCCTCAAATAATGAGTAAATTGCAGTTTTTCAAAGTAAAGCAATACATCAATAGTAGTGGAAGTGTACATGTATCTGATTTCTATCAAAGTCTCATGCCAATTGCTGTTAAAATTACTTATAAGAGTATACTGGTGGCCTAGCAGCTTAAGGATCTGGCATTGTCATTGCTGTGGCTCAGGTTCAATCCCTGGCCCAGGAACTTCCATAGGCCACAGCCATGGACCCAAAAAACAAAACAAAATTACACTTAGCTCCCCAACATACATAAAGCCAGAGACTGAAAATGAGTTTAGAGAAATAGTCAAGCCGGGCCACGGCAGGTCATGAGCAGGACGTCACAGTGAAGAAGGAGGAAATCAGCAGGGTTCGTGAGCATTTGGTAAGGAGCCTGCTGCTGATGTGCAGGGGTCATATTGCAAGCATGTTCTATTATGTACAGGCAATGAACTTGGTCATCACATTTCCTCTATTGGCAAGTGAAACCAAACTTGTTTAAATGTCATAATTTACATTTCTCGTCTGAGGAGGATTAACTGAAGAATATGACACGCCTGTCTCCTGTCCTCCTCAGAGACAGCTCCCTAGGAAATCATGACTCCAACCACATCAAGGATCCTGGTTTGGCTCCAAAGACTGAATAACAAAAAAATACTGCATTTCAAGAGGGTAGAGTCTTTGCACCAGTGTGATAAGAGGAGGGGGCACCCCAGTGGGATAAAGTAATGGAATTCTACAAAAGCCAGAAAGGGAAATGGAAAATATCCCATGACAAATTAATGTACACCAAGGGTGAGGAATGTCACATACCAGGAAACGCACTCAGAATGGAAAAAGGTCAACATGGATAAATAAGAAGGTGCAGAAAGTAATCAGGGTGAGAGAGAAGAATATGTGAAATGGGAACCACCCCATAGAGAAGTAACTGGGACGATTATAGAATGAATTCAAGTGTAAAAAAATAGATCAGAAAAGCAAAGGTGAAAAATGAAAGGAAGATTACAGAAAAGTTTAGATAAATATCAGAACATTTCTCAAAGTATTAAGGGACAAGGGGTCAGCACAGGAGACAGTGGAATCTGGAAAGACGGGGACAGGTAATTTATTGACAAAAGGGTGGACGCTTAAGAATTAAATGTATTCTTCCATTTAGTTTGCACAAAAAGGATAAGGGCATAGGAGGGGCTGTGAGAGAGATGCGGGCCGTCCTTGATGAAATAGAATGTGCTTGAAAGAGTGATCAAGGAATTGGAAAATATGACAGTGGAGAAGTTTCTCAATTTTTTTTTCTTCTACTCAAATGATATCGGTAAATGGTAAATCTTAGGTATCAGAGAAAACACCACAGGAGAAATTTATGTCTAAAAAGAAAACTAAAATCTCTGTATCTTAACCTATAAAATATGCCTTAAGTTTACATTCTGTTTGTGCTTTTTATAGAGTTGAGGCACCCCTTTTTGAGGAAAAATATCTGTGTGTGTATATATACATGTGTGTGTGTATCTATATATATGTAAATATATACATTTGTGTGTATATATGCATACGTACATTTACATATGCTGTATCTCTCTATATATTTTCTAAATACACACACACCCACACACATCTATATACACTAATGCATATGTATGTATACACACACACACTCAGAGAATTTCTATTTGGAAATTAAAACTTAACATGAATTCAACTAACTGGAAAACCCTTCCCGTTGACCTCCACATACTCTGAAATTTGAATCGTTTGGATAAGTAAATTTTAATAATGTCTTCTCTTTTCTCACTGAAATGCTCTGAATGGCTTATTTTGGCAACATATTTTAACTCAGAAATAACAGTGAGAAGGTCCAGCCAGGCATTTGAGACCCTGATGAATGTTGTCTTATTTTCTCAATCTCAGTAGTCATAGAAAATAGAAGGAAAACATCTAGCATCTTCTGGCTCCATTGCATGGTTAAGATTTCTTTAATCATGGCTGGGCAATGAGGAAATGGGATAGCATCCTATAAAAAACTGTTGTGTGTTACCGCAGAACACACTACCGTGTGTCCACTGTCAAATCCTTTCAGTCCCACTTACACCTGAGGTTGCTCGGGCCAGCTTCCTACAAATGTGGCTTGAGTGAGCCTCACCCTCAAACCCTGCTGGCCTCGCCCTCCATCCAATGCCTCAGAATCATATCCTATCTTAGAAGGGTCCCCTGTGTGCTCAGGCATTTGAACTGCAGAAGCTGAGGAAGCCAGTGTGCTCACAAGGCAACTCCTGACACCTAGAAGACCAGAGCCAATGGAGCCATTCTTCTACCTTCACCCCCGCAGGGTGGTTCTAAAGTGTAGTTTATAAAACTTTCTAAGAAGATCAAACACTGGGTCACCCTTAGTGGTGGACATCAACCTCATTCTCCAATTAACTTCCTTTCAGAACACCAGCAGTTTTCATGCAGGAGAATGAAAATCGGATACATCATGATTAGAATTTAGATGATACATGATGATAATAATGATAATAGATATTATATAGATGGGTATTTAGTAGACAGGGAGAGAGATAAATAGGTAGTAGATAGATGATAGATGGATAGATAGGTAGATAAATGATGGATGGATAGATATATAGATGATAGTAGATTTATGGATGACAGATGATAGAGAGATAGATTCCTTTAATATTAGTAGTGTAAATAGTGACCTGGAGCGTCTTCTCTTTAAGGCCCCACCTTGACCTGGACAGAAACTCTAAATAAGGACAAGAGCAGGCTGAGCGGTGAGGCTCTCCAGACGGGCTTCTGTTCAAACAGGGTCCCCATAAAAATACACTATCTCAGTGACCCCTCAGTGTTTTGGTCCATTCCTGTCAGTCTTTCACTTTTTCAGGAAAATAAATATTTCATTATTATTCAGGAAAACTCAGAAGTCATAAATCTTTAGAATGAAAATAGAATCAGTTAAAAAAAAAACCAACATGATTTTGTCTTCATATATTAATTCCTGGTATATTTATATTTCTATGAGTCTTTGCATTCTGAATAATGTTTCCATGATTTCTCCTACATTCTCAACTTAAAGATTAAATGATTTATAAAAAGTAGCTTTTTCTAAAACAGCTCCTTACTGTGGAGCAGGCCCAGTATCAGGTAAATTTCACATAAATTTATTGGCACTAAGTCACACAGCTAAGAGCAAGCTACTGACTTGTCTTTCTGGCCCAACGCTTAACGGTTCCTAAAAGTCATCACTGCTCTTCTAACAAGGAAAGTGTTGGGCAAACTGAAAATCAGCTTCTCTTGGAGGCATCAGAGGATTATGGTTATAGACGAAATCAGCACCCCAAAAGTTGTATAGACAGGTGAATACTGAGAATCATGGCTCACTGGGAATAGAAACTGCACTGGAGTCAGCAGCTGGGTAATTGACCATTTACCAGAAATTGAGAGTGGACTAGCCTGAAAGATAAAAAGGTCTTGGATCCCAGCCTTAGAAAGGCCCCCCCAATATCGTGATGTTTGCCCAAAGGAGCCCACTCAGGTTCTCACTCTGAAAACCAGAGAAAGTTCCTCCTCTGACATGGAGAGGGGTGCAAGAACTTCTTCTCCTTAACAAAGCCCTGTCCCCAGGGGAAACAAAGGCTGAGACCCTATTCAAGAAAAGGTTTTTAGAGAAACCCAAAGAGAAGAGCAGTCAAAAAGAATAACATATTTTAGCATCTAATATGACAACTACAGCAAACAGTAAACACAGCCTAAATCCTAGCCAGGATAAAACTTCAACAAAGTCCCATTTACTTCAGATCTTTGTACCTACTATATCCTGTTTGGTTTCCAAAAAATAAAATGTAACAAGGCATGATAAAAAGTAAAACAAACAAACAAAAATCTGAAGACACAAAGATACAGCAGATACAGCAGAGATTCTGGAGTTAGCAGACCAGGAATTTAGAACAACCATTATTAATATGCTAAGGAAGCCAATGGAAAAAGTGAACAACATGAAAGAACAGATGAAGAATATAAACAGAAAAATGGAAACTCTAGGAAACAAGTTATTCGTGCCCAAAAGTATTGTGGGTTAAAGGATCTGGCATTGCTGTACCGGTGGGTCGGGTTGCAGGAGCAGCTCCTATTCAATCCCTGGCCCAGGAACTTCCATGTGCAGTAAGTACACCTTAAAAAAAAAAAGGAAGAAAAATAAAAACAACCCCCCCAACTCAGTCTTCTCTTGTTGCATGCATCTCAATTCTTTTTTTTTTTAAGGGCCATATTCATTTCCGCTGAGCCACAGTGGGAACTTCCGTCAATTCTTAATGAGTAACTCTCTTGGAACTTTCATTCACCTGGCTCAGGGTCACCTGTCTTGGGGGCAGGAGAGGAATTTCCTCCCACCAAGGAAACTACACTCCCACAATTCCATGACTCTACTGGGTCAGCAAAGATTACATACATATGCATTAGTAAATCTTACCTCCAGGAGAATAAGGATGACACCTGCATTTGCAGCCTCTCTCATCAAAGCCAATCAGCCAGGACGATCTGGTCACTAGCCTGATGTTTTTAGGGAACTTAGAGGAGAAGAGGGAGGCTTGTGTATAGCATGAAGATTTCAGGTGTGGACAGAGGAGTTACTTTGAACCTGGGTTGTGGACACACTTCTCAGAACCCCTAGTTACTCTGCTCGATCAAAGCCAAAGCTTAGGTAAACATGGAAGTTCAGGGGAGGAACTGATGCTTCCTCTTCGATCTGCTTAAATGCAAGAAGTTGGCTTGATATTGTCAACCTTAAACCACATAAAAATTCAACCTTTCTTATATCCCTTCTTACCTGCATCTGAATTGTCATTATGGACAAGCGAAATATTTTTAAAGGTATTTTCAAATTTAAAGAGTGTGTGCTCCATATACTGTTAAATAGAAGCTTTACAGACAACATATTTGTCATGAAAATTGCTGACGCTACCTGACACGACATTGGTATACACCTCTGCAATAATGTAAAAGTGAAATGGGGAGAGAACGATGGCTTTGCCATGACTTTGAAAGAGAGCCAGCCGTCACCCGACTCCCATCATCAACCAGCAGTAATAAATGAAAAGGATCAGCATACACACACACACACACACACACACACACACACACACGCACACACAAAGTGAATACGATGTTCACTTCCCACCAGGATCATGTCTGAAACACTTGGCATAAGAATTAGGAGTCCTGGAGGCTCTTATTTGGTTTTACCCATTCTGAAAATTACAGGGAGAAAATCGCAGGCTGGGATCAGGTGTCCAAATCTTCATCTCAAAGGGTGAATCATAAAACTATTATAAAAACTGTATCCTGCTGCAGTGACAGCTGTCATCCCAATCCACCCAGTGCGAGGGACTGTGCCGACAGCCATTAATGACTTAAATGTGAGATTAGTTTGTGATGTTGAACAGCATGGACAAGAAACTTTTTAAAAAAGTTATTGAAAGTAAAAACATCACTCTGTTGATAATGGATAAATCGGCCTAGGGATATGAGATCATTTAAACAATTATGCAAAGTATTGTATATTGATACTGTTGTGCAGGTTTCGTGTGTCTTTCCCACTTGTGAGGAGATCAAGTTTAAATGGAAGGGATTGTACATTTTGTTACTGTTACTTTGAGGCTGGCAGAGCCGTCCTTAATTGCTGCTTTAGAAAATGGGCAAAACTGCATGAGCACAAAATGAATCACAGAACTTTGGAGCAGAAGAACCCATTTTACAAGAAAGAAAACTGGGGTACAGAGAGAAGGTACAATGTTAGCTTACTTTGCTATAACCAGTTAACTGCAGAGAAAGGCCAAGACCTTAGAAGCTTTTAATGTTTTGTTTGCAGTGACTCAAGTATTATGTAGGTGAACTGGAGTGAAAACCGGAACTTAACAAATGTTGTTCTCAGGCTTTGCTGTAATGATTTCTACTATGTTAGGCCTTCGTTTGAAAATGTTTGGCATCCCTTGAATTATGGCAGAAAACTCAGAACTCTCTTGGTGTGGATTCTGATGTATACAGCCAGAAACTGCAAAGCAGGATCTCCAGAATACATTCTCACAAAGTCAATCACAAAGAGACATAAAATGAGAATGGGGGCAGGAGTTCCCCTCATGGCTCAACAATAACAAAACCAACTAGGATCCATGAAGATGAGGGTTCAATCCCTGGCCTCACTCAGCGGGGTTAAGGATCCTTCGTTGCCGTGAGCTGTGGTGTGGGTCAACAGACGAGTTGCTGTGGCTGTGGTGTAGGCCAGTGGCTACAGCTCCGATTGGACCGCTAGCCTGGGAACGTCCCTATGCGGCCCAAAAAATACATAAACAAATAATAAAAAAAATTAAAAAAAAAATAGAATGGGAGTGAGCTCATATCAAAGTAAATCAAATCGGGATACGATGGGATAAAAAATTCACACAGATACTATGGAGTGAAACACCAGTAAAATATCATGGAGTGAAAGAAAAAAAAAAAAAACGCAAAAAAGTACAAGACTCCCCTCCTTCCCTGCCCCATGTCAATGACATCTTGCAAATGTTTTCTCCTTTTCCCAATGTGTCTAGCTATCATTCAGAAATAAGAGATCACTGAAATTCTGAGATCATTTACCTTTCCTGACCGCCGTGTTGGAACCTTCTAGAAAACATGCCTGGACCTAGATGGCACTCGCCCTTCATTTCTTTGGCCAAGCTGTTTACCCAGCCTCTTCTAAAAAGTAGAGGATCTGAAATAAATCCAAAACTTTGGATGAAACAGGAAAGAAAATAGAAAAAAAAGAAATATCTTAGAGCTGGATCGATTAAGAATTTCTACACATAAACAGACATTCTCGCTCTTTTATCTTTCTGTCTAAAGACCCAGTTTTAACCACTTCTGTTATCTCCACTGTGATCTTAGAATTAAAGCATTTGAACATGAGATATGTGAGAGATCTGATTCCATAGGGTTTATTAAAGTAAATTGAATAGCAAATATGCCTGTTCCATTGGATTTTGAAGACTAATTGGTTAATGAGAGAATGATTACTTTGTTCAGACATGATTACTGAAAAAAATGTTTCATCCATATGTTGCTGAATAATGGGAAATTTTCCAGTGAAGGAGGGACAATGATTAGAAGAAATAAGATAGCTCAAGAAAATATTCCCCAATGTGTTACTAAATTTTTTATTATTTCTTTTAAACAGGCCAACTCTAAGTATAGAGTTTCTCTGTATAAGCCTGGAAGTTCAAATTGTCTAATAGGATGAAACTGCTTGTTGAAAAAGCCCCGTGTAGGTTTCTTTGTCTTTTGAATCAAAGAACTGCAGCTTCTTCTGAAACATTATGGGACCATACCAGTCATTTGGTCTCCTGGCAATCTTTGTATAGCTAATGTTATTCGAATGTGGCATTAAAGATCTAAGTCATATATTTACAGTTTTCAAAATATTGGCCAACATTTTTGTTTAAGACCACTGAGTAGAAAAACTTGATAAATTAATTCTCCTTTGTAAAGGGATTTTTTGAAAAGCCAGATGTTTATCAGTTTTACTTTTCATTGTAAATGCTCTGAGGTAAAAAATGTCACCAGTTGACACATTCCATATTTCTCAAAAATTAGCTGAAGTCAAATTGGAGAATAGTAAGTTTGTCTCCATAATTCTGCTTTGGCTGTCTTGGTTGCTAAATGCAAGGACCCATGATCCTAATATAAAGAGTAGAATTTGTCCCACATCTTAAAAGTTAATTCACCCTCCTCCCTACCCAAATGAAACAAAAATAAAATTCCAGTTTTAGTTTCATGCAAGTATGGAAATACCAAAATAATCGACTCCCTTAGATTCAGACATACTTGAGTTTTTCTTAAAATGTATAATCCACAACTCTTTTTAAATTTGAGGTGTTGTTTAGCCCTCAGTTAAGCTGCATGAACAATAAATGAGCAGAAGCTGAGCAACAATGAAAAGAGCTGAAGTCTATAACCCCATAGAAGTGCAACTAAAAGTGCATCTCTCACACATTCCAAGAACAAGGTGTATCATGTACCCACTCTACTTGGGAGTCAGAGAAGTTCCACAGTACAGACTATTTAAGCTGGGTTTTGAAGAATGAATAGGGGTTCACCCAAGTGAGCAAAAGGCATGCTAGAACATGGAACACAGTATGAGCAAAGGCACAGAGTCATTCAAGGATGGAGAATGTTCAAGAAGTAGAAAGTTCAGCATAGCCAGCATATGACACTGTGCAATTTTCATATTTAATATGAATATTTGCCGTGCATGGCACAACTAGCAACAGAGTTCTGGGGCAGAGGAAAATGGATAGAATTTAAAACATGAATAAGTGTCATTAGAGTATAGATATTAATCAGCCCCACAGAGTTCAATAAAAAGACCTAGAAAGAAGCACAGGAGATGGAAGATTGAGTCCAAGGGATTTCCAATATTTAAGATGCATGAACAAGAAAAGAAAGTGATGTTATCAAATAGAGAATCAAATCAGAGATTTAAAGAGGATAAAGAGGAGTTCCTGCTGTGGCACAAGGGGATGGGTTGTATCTCTGCAGTGCCAGGACACAGGTTGGATTCCCAGGACCTCACAGTGGGTTAAAGGATCTAGCGTTGCTGCAGCTTCAGCATCCTAGTTCACAACTGCGCCTTGTATCAGATCCCTGGCCTGAGAACTCCAAGTGCCAAAAAAGGGAAAACAAACAAACTAAATAAACAAGAGTAAGAACAATCAGTGTCCCAGTTGCTAAAGGAAATGAGAATACAGAGAAAAAGGAGACCCAAAGAGAGGTCACATAGAAGAAATACTGAAACAAAGCCATGGAACCTGGTAACTTGGAGGTTAATAGTGGTACTGATAAAAGAACTTGAAGGAAAGATTTTAAATTCTTTGACACTCTTCCCATCAAATGTTGGAATCTATGTTTCCTTGAATCTGTCTGTGCTCTGTGACTTGCTGACCAATAGAATAAAGCAGTGTTAAAGTTCTGTCCTCCTTAAAAACCTGAAAGCTCCACTTCCTGTCTCTTGGATGTCTGTTCTTGACATCCAGGCATCATGCTGTATATCACACCCAAAACCCAAACCCCAACTTCCAGACCACATGGAAGCCTTTGAAAAAGATCCTCCAGCCACCATTCTAGGCCGCATGGAACAAAGATGAGATGTCCCTGTACAACCCTGTCCAGGTCACAAGTCCATGAACAAAATAAAAGATGCTGGTTTCAAGACAGTAGGTTCTAGGGAGATTTGTTATGTAGCAAGAGTAACTAGAAGAGCTGGTGACAAAAAGACATACAACATCTTTTTAAGTAGGTTAGACATGAAGGGAAGGAGTTAAATAGGATGCTGTTTTGAAGGATGGTGGGAAGGAAAGGAAGGTTTGTAAGGATTTTGGAACCTTGAGCAAGGATCTGGAGGAAGATCCAGAAGAAAGAGTAAGCAGGAGGGAGAGCGTCTATTAATCAGCCAATAAAAAGAAGGTGGTCTGTTTATCCAAGGAAAGTAGGATAAGAATAAGTAACTGACAATTTTTTTTAAAGAAATGGTAGGCAACCTATTATTATGAATGGTTTTTTAGTTGAAATACTCTAATAATTTAAAGCAGGCATATAAAGAGAAGAGCTTATCTTTGAATTTGTAAGGCTAAGGTTCTATTTCTTTCTCTCTGCATGCAACCCCTGGTCCCTAGCGGAGAAGGAAGAAACAATGGCTTCATGGAGTAGCACAGAGTAACCTAGGGTAGAATGATGTAGAATGTATGCAGTTAATAATGATTTCTGGAAATATCTTAAGACAGAAGCCACCCATTGGGAAGCCAGGACAGAATAGGTATCAAAAAATAAAGTCATTTATACCTTCTAAAGCAGTTCATGACTCTGACAATCAAGGACGATCCTTAGCAACAAAGCCAGAGTTGCCAATGCCTTCAGGACACCCAGACTCTATGTAGAGAGTGAGAATCTATAGAAACTCCAAGTGAAGATAGCTATCAATTCTAAGCAAGTCAAACAAGAAGGAGTTAGGGACAGTTCAACATTCCTGAACGAGAGGGTGGCTGTTTCTGGTCTTTGGGTCAGATCTGGTCCTTGTCAGGTTCATGTGGCCCAGGAGCTAAGAATATTTTTACCCTTTAAAATGGTTGGAAAAACTCAAAACAGGAATTGTATTTCATGACATTTGAAAATGACATGGAATTCACATTTCAGTATCAATAAATAAAGCCTTAAAAGTATAGAGCCAAATCCTTTAATTCCTCTTCATCTCATCTTTTACTTTAACAGCATAGCTGAGTAGTTGCAAGAAAGATCATAGAGTCTGCAATGCCTCAACTATTTACTACTTCCCTGGCCCTTTATGGAAAAAGTTGGCAGCCCCTGAACCAGAGGTTTATTGACTTGCATTTTATTTTTGCTCTAAAATAGATTGAACAATTTGAGCAAAGCCAGAAAGGTAAAACACCAAACTGTGTGTAGAGGACACAATAAATGGCTTAAGTGCTAGAGATTAATGAGAATTAAAAGAGATAAGGCTAGAACGCTAAGCAAAGGTAAGATCACAGGGTGGTTTTATGCTCTGTTGAATGTCACAAATTTTATGGAATTTGGGAACCACTGAATTTTTTTTTAATAAATGGCTTTAACTGATTACTTATATTTAAGATTTAAATGGAATAAAAATGTCCCATAATAAAAAGAAAATATTTCAAGGACATGTGAAAACAATTAAGAAAGTTTAGCTACATATCATCATGAGCAGGGAGTTTCAATAATAATAAAAACAATTTAAGTTTCTGTGTCTTCCTTTTTAGCTTTATTTTTCTTGTGTACCTGCATTTTCTAATATACATTTTGGAATGTACACCAATTATATATTTAAAATTGATTGCCGTTATCAAAAAAAATCAAGGAAGATCTTTGCAAATACATAATAGTTATCTAAAAAAAAAAAAGATTGATTTTCCTATCATATATCTGTTTCCATGTAGTCAAAGTTGGTTAATGTAGACCTATGTTAAAAACTGAGTTTCTCTTCCTTTCTCTTGCTCTCTCTTTTTTTTTTTTCTCCTAGAAAAAGAAATGGTAACTTTGGGGTGGTTATTGATTTCTTTGTTTCTGAAAACACTTGGAAAAGACCCAGAATCTTAGTTTGTGTCTACCACTGAGCTGGTATCTCCTCCACAGTTGCACAGACTGCAAGCATATGCTGTTAGCAGAAACATTTTTTTTTAATCCATTTCACAAGCATTTATTGAGTATTGTCCTAGGCAGTGGGAGCGTGGCAGAGAAAAAGACAATCACAGTCCCTATTCTCACAGAAGACACTTTCTGGCAGTGAGAGACAAATAATAAAAATGTAAACAGGAATTCCTGCCATGGCACAGTGGGTTATGAATCCAACTGCTGTGGCTCTGGCCACTGCGGAGGTATGGGTTTGATCCCCGGGCCTGGGCCTATGGGTTAAATGATCTGGTGCTGCCACAGTTGGGGCTTGGATTCAATCCCTGGCCCAGAAATTTCCATATGCCCTGGGTGAGTTCACTGAAAAAAAAAAAAAAAAAAAAAAAGACAACAATGACAATAAAAACTCATTTAATAACATGAGCAGAAAAAGAAACTCTCACCCAGAACCAGTCTCTGGGAACATAGCCAGGGGCCACAGTGGTAGGAAAATTCTGATTCAGACAAGAACCTGGACTAGGAAACACCATCTCAGGTATATTTCACACTATATGCACCTTCACTGGAGAAGAAAATGAGTAAATTAGAATAAAAATATTATTTAAATTACTATGTAAATATTTTTAAAATTCCTCTTTTTTTTTTTTTTGTCTTTTTGCCTTTTCTAGGGCCACTCCCAAGGCACATGGAGGTCCCCAGGCTAGGGGTCTAATTGGAGCTGTAACCGCTGGCCTATGTCAGAGCCACAGCAATGTGGGATCCGAGCCACGTCTGCAATCTACACCACAGCTCATGGCAATGGCAGATCCTTAACCCACTGAGCAAGGTCAGGAATCGAACCTGCAACCTCATGATTCCTAGTCGGATTCATTAACCCCTGAGCCACGATGGGAACTCCTCCTCTATTTCTTAAAATCTCTACATTCCCAAAGGTCACTCTTTCCCCATGACTTCAAATCTGTTCTCTCCCTCTTTGGCTGTATCTAGGACATGTGGAAGTTCCCAGGCCAGTGCCTGAACCTACGCCACAGAAGCAACCTGAGCCACTGCTGGGACAACACCAGATCCTTAACCCACTGAACCACTGGGGAAGACCTACAAGCCTGGATCCTTAACCTGCTGCTCCACAAGGGAACTTTTTCCCATGATTTCACATTCTTTACACTTCTCTCATATAATTAAAGACACAAGATCTTCAAGTTTTTAAATCAGATTTGTTTTAAAGTTCTAGATTGAAAAGTCATGTCAGTCTTCATTTTATCTGCATCTTTTTTTCCACCCATTGTCATCACAGTATGACAAGCAAAACTCTTTTATTGCCAACAGCTCTTTTTTTTTATACAGCAATATGCTTAATGTTTTGTTTGTTGTAAAAGGGCTTAAAATGCTATTTTTCTTCTCTACATTTAGAAGCCATAAGTCTTCCCCTCACTGAGCTCTTACTATAGACAACTGATATCCAGAATTACACCCCATCAGCTGTGTGGGAAAACGCAGGCATTGTTTCTTTTTTTGTAAGCGAAGTAGTATTTGCCAGTTAAATCCCTAGGTAGCTAGCTTTCAAACAGTCAGATATAAAATTAGCAAATGAAACATCTGTTCCTCACTATTATTTTATAATCACATTAATTGGCAGATGTCTTTAGGTAACAGAGAAAAGCGTATCAGCCATTACGTGTATTTCCATAGGGTCGTGACCACTGGGCACTGCACACCTAAGAGACCATCGTAGCAGGGGACAAAGTGACACTGGACTCAAAGAGTAGCCAGCTTTCTCCCTATGCAAACCTCCTGGCAGAAGAGCCAACTGCCCACCGACAACAGGAACTGAGATGCCCTGTTAGACGCCATCGTGGAGAACCTTACCCTCATTGCTGCCAGGTTTGGTTTTTCAATTATCATGTAGTTTGCACAAAAGTGTTGTGCCAATTCAATTACTGCCTGATTAATGGAGTGTTGCAGGTTTATTTCAGGGGTCTAGCTATCTATTAATTAGCATATTGGGGCCTATACTCTACTGTTTTGTCCTGATATGCTTTGAAAAGTCCCCAGTGCAATTAAAAAACTCTAATATGCTTTAAATAGTTATTTGAGAAAACACATCCAGACTTTTTAAAATTCCTCAGGGACTTTTTAAGCACATCCAGATTTATTATAAGTCGTCTAAAATTCCTTTAAAAACACATTCTTCTTTCCTCTACTAGGTCTGGTGTTTTCCATCACCAGATGAGCAGCCCTGTGTGGGCAGCAGAGTTGCTCTCTCCTGCATCGGGGGGAAGAGGCATCATCAGAAAAGACCGAGTCTGAGAGTCTCATCCAGTGGTTTGCTTTCGTACTTTCAGGCTTATCCAGTTTCCTTTGAATGCAAACATGATTAGCGATTGAGTCTATATTGAGAACTGTCCATATTCAATAAAAAGAAGCAACTATTGGAGTTCCCATCGTGGCTCAGCAGAAATGAATCTGACTAGCATCCATGAGGACGCAGGTTTGATCCTTGGTCTCTATCAGTGGTTTAACGATCTGGCATTGCTGTGAGATGTGGTGTAGGTTGCAGATGCGGCTCGGATCTGGTGTTGTTGTGGCTGCGGTGCAGACCACCAGCTGTAGCTCCGATTTGACCCTTAGCCTGGGTACCTCCATATGCTGTGGGTATGGCCCGGGGAGGTGTGGGGGAGAAGATGCAACTATTGGAGTTCCTGCTGTGGCACAGTGGATTAAGGATCTAGTGCAAGTCCTAGCTGCAGCTTGGATTCAATCCCTGGCCTGGGTGTGGCCTAAAAACAAAAAAGCAAAAAGCAACTATCAGATTGGGCTGTGAACGATATTAATTGCTCTTCTTTTTCCCCCTGGAGAATGCAATTAAGACTGAGTGCTCCTTAGAGGGCAAATAAAACTGCTATGTTTACCACTTGCATGTATGGCCACTTTTAGGTACAGACAGGCTAAAAAAAATATATAGACTCTGTCATTAGTCTTTGCAAATGCCAATGGTAAATTCAAGATGGTGGAGGGGCTGAGTAGACTTATTTGCCAACTGTAGAAGACAGGCACAAGAAGAATGAGAGATTAGACTATAAAAGGAGTATATGTGTGGCTGAATTAAGTTAAGATACAGGTTACAAAGCAATGTAATTTGGCATCAGGAAACACTGACGGTGTTACGATACTTGATGTTTGAATAATATTTTAAGTATGCAATAATACTTTGTTATATACATATATAAAGCAAAGAATGTAAAATATATATGTAATATATTAAATATGAACAGTACTATAAGGACCAGGGTTCGTTGTCAACAGGTGAGATTTCCAGGAATTAGAGAGATCAGGAAAGGCCATTGGCCAGTTAGGGGGTCACTTCAAATTCAATAGTGATGTGAGAGAAAATAAACCACACAAATAACAGGCGATAGCTTTTCTACTTAAGAGACATCATATTAAGATGTGACTCAACAGCTACAGCATATGTCACCTACCATCAAATGACCTCGCCATTTCCACCCGCAAGATAGGGATGATGGCCAAAGGCCTGAAGACTCTGCGAAAATAATGGGATATTTGCCAATAGTGTCCTCTTTCTTAGGAAGAACGATAAAGCCAAAAATATTTTATGGTAATGATATAATATCCCACGCTTGGAGCAGACCTCCAATTATTATTTTTTTAATGAATAGATATTCAACACTCTGGGTCCAATGGATTTAAGTTTGAATCATATACAGTAGCAGGCTGGATATGGATTATATGGATACCATTCCCTCTGTACTGCCCAGCTATCATGGTGACAAGTACATACGCTGACAAGTGTCAGTGATTTGGACAGGGTAACACGTAGAAATTGTTGAATTTTCCAATGTCCTGGAAGCAACGTGTCTCAGGAATATTTGCAGGAGATTAATACGTAAAGAGACATCTACCTCCTAAAGAACGATAGCTCATTGGTGTATTTATTCATTCTTTCCTGCATTCATTTATTCATTTACAATCAGTGGGTTTGTGTGCCAAAGACCACGTTACACATTATGGATAGAACCTTTCTCTACCTTTCATTCTGGTATGGAAGAACAGGTAGAAAAAATAAACAATAACCATTATTTTCTATAATTCAAGGCATACTACATTTATTAAAGAAATCCCTCCTTCTTCAAAATGTCTACTCACTCTAAGAAGAGGAATGAAAACTTCCAAAACCATCTACTTCTGCTTTTGAAAACTTCAGGGTACAAATAAATTTGGAATCTAATGTGCTCCCTTAATGGGGGTGGGGGGGAATGGGAGATGTTTAAATCTTAAGAAAAGTAGTAGGATTTTGAAATGTGTATTTTATAGAATATGAAATAAAGAGTAAGTCCATAATTTTGAGTAATATCAACTCTGCCTGTATTAGAATCATTGGTTCTTATTGGTTCAGACCTATCACTAGCTTTCCCACTTGAAAGGGGAGGGACTTATTTTGGTCCAGCCCACAGGGAATGAGAAGGTGAAGCATTTGGTACTAGACAGTGTAGTGTGAGCAGGTCCAAATGCTGAATATGGTGAGGGTAATGGATGTGGAGTTACTGAAATCATACATACTGTAGGCTCCGGGGCAGGGGTGCCCACGTAACTTCACAACTCCCAGGAAACCACAGCAGCAGAAGTTAGGCTATGAGAAACCAGAGCCTTTGGGTGTGAAAGCATAACTTTTTTTTTTTCTGCTTTTTTTTGAGGGCCGCACCTGCGGCATAGGGAGGTTCCCAGGCTAGGGGTCAAATCGGAGCTGCACCTGCTGGCCTACACCACAGAAATGCAGGATCCAAGCTGCATCTGTGACCTACACCACAGCTCACGGCAACGCCGGATCCTTAACCCACTGAGCAAGGCCAGGGATCCTCATGGATGCTAGCCAGGTTCATTATCACTGAGCCACAACGGGAACTCCCCATAAGTGCATAACTTATCACCAGGGTTACAAGTAAAAAGTTAAGGTCTCCACCTGCGGAAAATTGCTCATGTCTTTCATCCTCCACTCTGTAATATACGGCCTGTATATTTTACATTGTTGTAACTGAGCCCATTAGCATTACCAGATATGATGGATTTTTCAAATTCAGTGTGCAAATCCTCTAAGTATTTCAGCCATTTATTTCCCAATCTGAACTTTTGAAGTTGTGGACCATAAAGGGGATTTATTCCACAGGCGTTGCTGCTGATTGTGAATAAATATGCAGCCAACATGCCAAAACATACACATTTATCTCACTTCCAAAATTTAAAAAATGTAAAGGAAAGTTTTTTTGAGAATGTTTGAAAGCATTTAAAAAAGGACTTAAAGATATTCTTAAGTCATAAATAAGAATTTTATGTGATTTGAAAAACACTTGCCTTATATTTAACATATTATTTTTAGAGAGAGATTGAATTTTCTTTTTAAAAATTTTTACTTTTTTTTTTTTTTGCTTTTTAGGGCTGCACCTTCAGCATATGAGAATTCCCAGGCTAAGGGTCGAATTGGAGCTGTAGCTGCAGGCCTACACCACAGCCATAGCAACACAGGATCTGAGCCACATCACACACACTGCGGCTCATGGAAATGCCGGATCCTTAACTCACTGAGCAAGACCAGGGATTGAACCTGCATCCTCATGGATACTAACCACAACAGGAACTCTGAGACTGAATTTTCAGAACACATTTTTCTAATAAAAGAGAGCAAGATTTATGCAAACAAGCAACTTGCGTAAAATAATCAGTGCCCAGAACCACCATGAGAATAATGATACTTTCAATAATATACAAGAAATAATCTAATCAGTAAATAAATTTGACTTTTGGAGTTTTATTTACTTTCCAAATTTATAAATATTTTGAAATGTTTACTTCAAAGCACAATATTGAACTCTGTTTCAAAATACCATTAACACTCAATAATCCTGATAAACTCTTTTCCTCTAAAATAGTATTTTTAAAAATTTAGTGTGAATATATACTTTGTCTTCGTAATCATTTGTTAGCATCATTTAGAAAGCAATATTAAGTCAGTTATGTCACACACAATTTTTAATTATCTCACCAAAAGTTCAGTACATTTCTTAGGGGGTTTTGGATTTGCTTAAGTGTGTAATTTGAAACTCCATTAACATACTTTTTTTCTAGCCAAATGATCATACAATTTTGAAAAATATTAGGTTTTTAAAAAACACTCCATTCTTCCTAATGTAGAAAATACATTTGCTGTTTGTTTTCTCTTTGAAATCATTGTTAGTAATTTTATGTCTTTTTTTCTTTTTTTTTTTTTTTTTTTTTTTTAGGGCCGCACCCACAGCCTGTGACGTTCCAAGGCTGGGGTCAAATCAGAACAGTAGCCACTGGCCTGCACCACGACCACAGCCACACTGGATCCCAGCCACATCTGTGACCTACACCACAGCTCACAGTAACGCCGGATCCTTAACCCACTGAGTGAGGCCAGGGATTGAACATGTGTCCTCGTGGATGCTAATCAGATTTACTTCTGCTGAGACTCGATGGAAAATCCAATTGTTCGTAATTTTAATGTATAGATCTTTAGAGGTTAACTTTTAAAACTGATGTTTTTATTAGGTCAACTAAAAAAATATTTACAAAGTTCTAAACGTTCCTGTGAAATTCTTTCCATGTTTAGGAGAAAGATGAACACGCTCCTAGTTTTTCACTATGTGCCAAAGTTATAGGCCATTGAGGATGTTTATGGTTCAGATATAAAACCTCAGAAATATAAACGTGAAGACAACCTTAACTACAGTGTTACAAACACAATGTTGTAATTTTATATGTTAATCTATCAATATACAGCATGTGCAAACATATGTTTATAGACAGGGAGACAGGAATATACCAATGAGGAGATAAAATTCTTGTATTTCATTTGATGATCTACAGTTTCTATCAATTTATGAACGTTTTGTTTTTGTGTTTTGATTTCTTCTGAAGTTGACATAATGCAACTTGGGCTTATTTGCAAAGGCCTCATGGAGAATATTCTCAAAGCCAGGGCTGCCAGCCTGCTCAGAAGACAGAGACATGTCTTTGCCTTCTGGGATCTTTATAGGCAGCACTAGGAAATCAGAACACTGTGCAGTGGGAAACTTTGGGGAGGTTTTTTAAGCGGCACAGGTATGCATTCAATTTTACGAGCACATCTGTTATATCTACATTTCTAAATTTGGCCCTTAGGGTTCAGCAGAAAATTTGTGGCAAAAGAAAGATAAAACAGTGCTTTAATAGTTGTGCTCTGACCCACTAAAGGAGCCCAGCTCATTTGCTCATCATTATGAAATTGAAACAAAATTTAGGGACACACAAGACCATTTATTTTGGGAAGAAGCCCCTTCAGCAAAAGACTTCCCTCTGTTGATGGAATGGTCCCCACTGCATGGTGCTCAGCCGAAGATTAAAGAAGATCTGAGGCCTTGCTTGGCTTCTTTGCTTGTTTTTATTCAAGTTACAAGATTTTGCAAAACACGTAGGTGAAGTCTGCTATGGAATTAGCAGATGGCTTTAATTTTCATTTGGGATATAAGGCCTATTTGCAATTTTCCTCACTAATGTGATGGATGAATTTTAGGAAGCTTTAAAATTCTAAATTTTAACTTTGATAGTTGCATAAAGAATGCAGGATTATATTATTAAAAGTTAGCATTGGAAGAGTTCCCTTCGTGGCTCTCTCCATGAAGGGAACCCAACTAGGATCCATGAGGATGCAGGTTCGAACCCTGGCCTTGCTCATCAATTTGACCCTTAGCCTGGGAACTTCCATATGCCGTGGGTGCTGCCCTCAAAAGAAGAAAGAAAAAAAAATAGAGAGTTAGCTTTGGAGTGCTTTGGAGTTCTTAGAAGCCACAGAAGAAAAATTTATGTAGTATATGACAACAAAGATACTCTTCTTTTTAAAGAAATTCTATCTCCAGGAGACAATACCTTGAGGTTAAATTCTTAAGATATATTTTATTCCCCTGGACAAACATTTAATATCCTTAAAGTTGAATTTTGGATTAACTTTACAAAATAATCTAGCTTTTTTCCTGATTGTAAACAAAATAAATATGCATCATAAATAATTTAGACCAATACATAACTCAAATAATAATATAGAATTTCATCATCCAAACATAACCCCCACACTAACATGTTTCTCTAGATGTATATACAACACACACATTTTTATGAAAATAGTTATCATAATATCCATACATTGTAAACTTCCTTTTTTTCACTGAACCATGTTAAAATATGCGTGTTGGAATGTGTATTTATAAACACACACATTCTTGTTAACAAATATAAATTTATATTCTCAATTTTGTTTTCTGAATAGAATTTTCTTTTTACATCTTTATAAAGATATAGATGTATTAGATATAGACCTTTGGATATATGGTTTTCCAAGGTTTGTTACATAAACCAGAATGTACTATTTTTTCATTCGAAGTATTTATACTTTATTTATATTTTTGTGTATTCTCTTTTTTCATTATTTCTAATAAATAATTTGCCTCATTAATTTGTTAGAATTCTTTAAATTTAACAATAATACTTTATATGTGTGTTTTCTTAAATTTTAATTATTATTTTACGTAGTCCCATAGAAATTTTTAAGGTGCTCAAATATATCTATTGTTTTTGCTATAATTTCTGAAAAGCAAAAAGAATTTTGTTTTTCTTTTTAAGGCTGCACCTGCAACATATGGAAGTTCCTGGGGTTAGGAATGGAATCAGAGCTGCAGCTGCTGGCCTACACCATAGCTCACAGCAACGCTGGATCCTTAACCCACTGAGCAAAGCCAGGAATGGAACCCACATCCTCATGGATACTACTTGGGTTCATTACCACTGAGCCACAACAGGAACTCTGTAAAGCACTTTTATTTACACTTGTAAAGCTGAAGTATTTTGACACTTTTCAGAATCAGAAGTTCACTCTGTTTACATATTACTATTCATATACATTATAGTTTCACTGGTTGGTTCATTAACTCTAATAACAGTTTTATAGTCTATTGTTCAATAATGTTCTATGTCTCTTAGAGAAATAGTGAAATTCAAATATAAAGTTTAGCATACATTTCGCAAATTATAAACCTGGTGGATATTTGTACAAAAGAATTATTTTAAAATATACTTAAGAACTCAGAAAATCCTACTGGGTCTTCTCCAGACTTCAGTAGCATGAGTAGTCAAGTTTCCTTTACCTGTTGGTTTATTTATTTAGCCATTTATTCTTAAAATCAGCATATATTTTCTGAATGTTAGCTTTTTGGCAGATACTGACCTAAATATAATTTACATAGAGGTGAAGGAACACAGATAGATACCCTCGTTCATGAAGCTAAAATCACTGGAGATTAGAATAACAAGTTTCCAAAATTAATTGAAATTGTTAAAAAGGAGAGGCAGAAACCTCCTGAGAGCATAATTGAGGGACAAACGCTAGTCTGTGGCAATCAGGGAAGCCTTCTTTGAAGAAGTGACATTTTATCTGAGACTTGAGGGATGGTTTAGAATTAGCAAGGTGAAAAGGAAAGCAGATGATATTCCAAGCAAGAGAGGCACGTGCAAAGGCAATGAGATAGAGAAGAGACTAGCCCAAAAGACGGTCTTAAAAAACAACAAAGTAACCAGAAGTTTAGGACTAAAAGGCAGAGCTGTATGAGATGAATTTAGGAAGCTATCTTGGAATACAGAAGGACCATTTGACAGTGGTGAAGATTTTGCCTTTTAGGTAGACTTTTAATGAAATCAGGAACACTTCGAGTAACGAGTTTTTCAGCAAGAGTTGAGAAAACAGAGAGAGTTTATGAATTTGAATTTTAATATGCAAAGTTCGAGATACCTATGAGATTACACTACACAAGTGGAACGTTCAGTAAACCATATGTAGGTGGTTGGATACGTGAATTGGCATCTCTGAATAAAAAAGTCTGGAACAGTTTATCCTCAGCTTGCCACATTATTAACCCTCATCCCAGGGAGGATATTTGGCAATATTTTTGGTATTTAGTGCTGAAGGCAGGAGGGTGTTCCTGGCATCCAGAATGCAGAGACAAATTATGCTGCTCAACATCCTACAATGCACAGTGCCGTTCCTCCCAAGAAGGAATCATCCCATCCAAAATGATGAAAGGTGCCAGGATGGAAAAACCCTGGTCAAGAAAACAGGTGATATAATTGTGTACATTCTGATTGGTTTTTGAAGCTCTACAGGCAAATAAGATCACTTAAGATTATGGCCTAAGAGTAAAAGAGGACCAAAGACAGAGTCTTGGGAGATTAGAATTGTTAAAAGTCAAGGGGAGGACTGGGGATGATTCTGAAAGAACCCGATAAGGAACAACCTGGAGATACAGGTGCAAATATTGTACTCCCACTAATTTCTCCCTGAAGCCAACTGTATTCTTTATCTATTGCTGTGTAACAAGTTACCCTAAAACAAGGCATCTTAAAATAATGACCATGTGTTATCTGACATGGTTTTTGAAAGCCAACAATCAGGGACTTCTTATATGGGTGGTTCTGACTCAGGGTCTTTCCAAGGTTTCAGTCAAATTCTTACCTCAGGCTGTGATCATCCAAAGGTTCAACTATAATTGAGATAATCTGCTTCAGAGCTAGAGACTGTGGCTGTTGGCAGACTCAGTTCCCCACTGGCTGTTGACCCTTAGGTTGTAATACCTCACCTCAGGGATTCTTAAACCATGACAACTTGCTTCCCCCAGTGCAGTATGAGAGAGATGGGAGTGGTGGGGGAGAGGGAATATGAGATGGAAGTCGCAGGCTTTATAACCTAACCTCATTAGTGTCATATATCAAATGGACCATTCATTGGTAAAAGTTGCCTAATCCAGCCCACACTCAAGGGGAACAGAATTCACCTCCATCTCTTGGAGCCTCTGTATCTCTCTATGGAATTCTTGCTGGAAAGGGTGCAATTGACATCTGGTCAACCAATGAATTGACTCAATCTGGGTAAGAGTTGTCTGCTAGTCACATCTGCTCCAGAGAGCAAAGTCCCTTAGTCCACACATTGTGCAGGGCTCCCCTTGGGGAGGAAAGCAGTTTTCAGACAGAAGCATTCCCGGCTAGTAAAGGCTGTTTGTCCAAGAAAAAATCTGCTAGATCGAGCAGAGGGCAGTGAACTCATCTTACCTATGTCCTGTTCACCCTCTGTGGTTTGCTACAATCGGATTTTCATGTAGAAGCTGGCTTATATCCCATGGAAATTTCTGTGGGGAAAATGATAATGCTTGATGTTTGCAGCAAGAATTAGTTTTCCCAAGATCAGATAAAGCTCCACATTGTAGTGAAAACTTAAATATTTCCAAAATATTAACTCATTTTATCTCCTAAGGAAAACAATGTATTGCCAAAAAGACATATTTTATTTTCCTTAAATGTTCTTAGTTAGTAAATGATATTATACCCCTCTACCCATATTGACTCCAGGCTAGGAATTTTAAAGCATTTCCCCTTGGTGGGCTGGAGTACTAGAAACCAGCCTGTGTTGAAACTAAAGATAAAATTACTTTGACCTATGATTTTTTCACAGGCTATGCCACTTTCTCCAAACCCTATTATCATCAGTTGATGGCATGCTGACCACTCAGCACACACACTTCTTAGCCTTTTCCTCTTCCACCTTCGCAGGATGTGGGAAATGGAACCGCATTCCTGGAAAAAAACCTACAGGGTTGGCATCTGTTGTTGTGTGCACATTTTTACACACGTGTTTATTGGAGGGGCTGACAAAACAGTTGGTTTAAGAAGAAATGGTTTTATTACTGTGTCATCCACTGTGCTGGAAATGTACACAGTGAGTCCTATCTTTGCTCAGAAAAGCACCAAGGCCATGAATGAGCTCGGCACAGACTCAGGCTGAAAGTTGGCACAGGCCCACAGAATCTCAAACATTGGCAACAGAGGCTCGTTGGAATCCTAAATGCTGACCCTAGGCAACTTATTTGTGGAAACCGACAGCTAATGTTGGCTCTGTACTTGCCTTCTTTATTCTCAGCAAACCACAGGATCAGTGTGGCTGACTGCTCAGTCCTCTCATGTCTCCCCAGGTTGTAACAGAGTCCATCACAAAGTGCAGTGAGATGAAGCAGGCTGTGGCTATAGCATGTTTTCACTTCCAGGATTTTTTTTTTTTTTTTTTTGCCATGCCCTTGGCATGTGGCAGTGCCTGGGCCAGGGATCAAACCTGCACCAGAGCATTGACCCAAGCCACTGCAGTGACAACACTAGATCCTTAAACTGCTGTGCCACAAAACAACTCCCAAGATTTTTTTTTAGTATCACTCATTCAAATCAACATTATAAACAGTAAAACATGAAAGAGGACAAAGCTACTTAAAAGATTTATAAGTGTACAAACGAAGATCAAATTATGCATTTCTTCCACAATCAAATCAATATTATCAGTATTACATTATATGAAAAAGGAACTTAGGCTAAAGTGAAATAATAACCATAGTCGACACTATTGAAGAAATAAAAAACCCTTGTGAATTCCTGTCATTCTGGAAGGCATATAATTTCTTTGAAAGAAGCAGTTTTTATCCCATCATTTTCTTATTGTCTTATAATCAAGAGCTTGAAAAAGAAACTCACTTGGGTTATGGACCAAAAATATTTTAAAATACTGACATCTAAATGTATCTATTTTTCATCACCTCAGTAATTTAGTAAGTGAAAGCCTTTTTATTCAAGAGTCTCAACCTATAAGAAAAGGGTCATCACTCCAGCTACAAGTGACTAGATGAAAAAACATTAAACAGCAGTTACCCATAAAGTTATCAAACTTTGCAACTAGCTACCATTACTTAATTTGACCAAAATATAAGTTTATATTTGATTGTGCCTATCATGTTTGAATACATCTAATTGGGTTGAGGTGAAATAGAATTACCTAACGACAAAGTAACCTCTTGAAGCCTATTTGATTAAAACAAAATTGCAATCTCACCAAAGATAGACTTTTCACCTAATCAAACTTTACTTTATCTACAGTCCCCTTCCTATATTCAGCCTGCTTTATACTTCATGAAGCTCATATCTAAATGAGATAGCCACAGAGATATATTTGGGGGAAGGGGGCTCTGATTTTAAGGGAGACTTGGGACCTCAAGACCCTCAAAGCTTTACAAATTCCGACTAAAGCCACTGAGATGTTGAGAACGTGTTTTTGTCCCAACTCTATAAGTCTAGAGAAGCCAGGGACCGCAAGAGGAAAATAAGTCCTCAAGGTCACCCAAGGTGAGTGAGCACGACTTGAAATATAATACTCCTGGCACCTACTCTGCAATTTTACCCAGTATCTCATCCTGCTTATCTCATTCTGATCTGCCTAATGAGCAGCTGTCGAGCATTAAGCAAAATCATCCCATTCCTTCCTGCTAAAAATACACTGTATGTGCCAACTTTCAAAAAAGGAAGCCAAGGAGATGATGTTTAGTTGTCTGTGTCCAGGTGCTTTATTCAGTCCCTGGTCTTTATTTAGTTCTTAACATACTCCAGTAGTCATCACGGTGGCTGACACTTCATGGCTGCCCTGAAGTCACCATGGCTGGGAACAGTTGTTCCAGATTGTTCCACATTCATGATTTGAGAGGGGAGATAGTGCACCCAGGACAAGAAGCATTTTTGAGGGAGATCCAGAGGGATGGGTACAGGAATATACTTTGTCCCACATTTTGCTTTTTCAGTTAAAACTTTCCTGGAAAATTCCAAAAAGAAGCATCTTAGATAAGTATATTATTTGTTTCAAGTGTAGCACTGGGAACTATGTCTAGTCACATATGATGGAGCATGATAATATGAGAAGATAGAATGTGTATATGTATGTGTAACTGGGTCACTATGCTGTACAGTAGGAAAAAAATGTATTGGGGAAAAAACATTGAAAGAAATTTGTTTTTAATTAAAAAGAGTCTCTCCCTTTTAAATTTACTCTGATCTTTGTTCTTTGATTGAATGGCAAAGTTAATGCCCAAATACCTATTCAATAAAATATAACTATAAAAAATAAGTACAAGTTTCACCCAAGTATTTCAACAACATCAAGTAAACTGTCTTAAGCATCACCATAGTTAGTCCCCACATTTCAAAAATACATCTTTGGCGTTATTTTCAAACTACTTTACAAATACGTTTAGAGATACATGTATACTAAAAGTAATCTATAAAACAGGTTTAGGCTGAATGAACATCAAAGTATATTTTTATATTTTTAAATTATTTTTATACAATTTTATTTATTTATTTATTTATTTATTTATTTATTTATTTATTGACTTTTGTCTTTTTAGGGCTGCACCAATGGCATATGGAGGTTTCCAGGCTAGGAATCTAATCAGAGCTACAGCTGCTGGCCTGCACCACAACCACAGCAATGCCAGATCCAAGCCATGTCTGCAAACTACACCACAGCTCATGGCAATGCTGGATCCTTAACCCACTGAGCAAGGCCAGGGATCAAACCCACAACTTCATGGTTCCTAGTTGGATTCATTTCCACTGTGCCACGATGGGAACTCCTAATTTCTATACAATTTTAAATGTTACTTTCCAATTACAGTTATTTCAAAATAACAAGACAATGATGCCCATTCTCACCACTTTTATTCAGTATAGTTTTGGGAGTCCTAGCTACAGCAATCAGAGAAGAAAAAGAAATTAAAGTAATCCAAAAGGGAAAAGAAGAAATAAAACTGTCACTCTCTGCAGATAATATGATCCTATTCATAGAAAGTCCTAAATTTACTACCAGAAAACTAGAGCACATAAATGAATTTGGTAAAGCTGCAGGACACAAAATTAATATATAGAAATCTCTTAGATTTCTATACACAAACAACAAAAGGTAGAGAAATTAAGGAAATAATCCCATTTGCCATCACACCAAAAAGAATAAAATACCTAGAGGTGAACCTACATAAGGAGGCAAAAACTTATACTCTGAAAACTGTAAGATGCTGATGGAAGAAACTGAAGATGACACATTCTTGGAATGGAAGAATCAACATTGTCAAAATCACTATCCTACCCAAGGCAATCCACAGATTCAATAAAATCTCTATTAAGATACCAATGGCATTTTTCACAGAAAGAGAACAAATAATTTTTTGTGTGGAAACACCAAAGATCCTGAATAGCTAAAACAATCTTTGGAAAAATGAACAGAGCTGGAGTAATCAAGCTCCCTGACTTCAGGATACACTACAAAGATACAGTAATCAAAACAGCATGGTAGTAGCACAAAAACAGAAATATAGGCCAATGAAACAGGATGAAGAACCCACAAATAATGGTCAATTAATCTACAATGATGGAGGCAAGAATATACAATGGAAAAAAGACAGTCTCTTCAATAAGCGACACTGAAAAAACTGGACAGCCACATGTAAACCAGTGAAATTAGAACATTCTCTAACACCATATACAAAAACAAAACAAAACTCAAAATGAATTAAAGACTTAAATGTAGGACCAGATATTATTTATACATTTTTGAAACATTACATATATAATGAAATATCTTCAACTAAGCTCATTACATATTAAGATTACAAAGTGCATTGCACTTTAAACAGGAGATTTATGGTTTCTTCATGTTATATGTCTTATAAACTATAATGTTTTACATTCTGGGTTTAGATTGCATCTAGTGGGAATATAATGATAAATATACAATATAGAAATTATCTACATTGAGTTACATGATGTGAATCATCACAGTTGCAATTGTGATGAGCTAAAGAAGATCTTTACAGTAGCAATAAGGTAGAGTTATGAACAGGTAGGTTCCATAGACTAGAATTGGTATTGTTATAAGGGCTATTAGAAGGAAGGGATTGGAGTGAGAATGTGTGTGTGTGTGTGTGTGTGTGTGTGAATGTCCTAAGAATAGGAGAGCTAAGATCTTTGGCCAGGAGAGCAGAACTATAAGGAAAAAAGCAGCTCAACTTTTCTGAGT
This sequence comes from Phacochoerus africanus, assembly GCF_016906955.1. Taxonomy (NCBI): domain Eukaryota; kingdom Metazoa; phylum Chordata; class Mammalia; order Artiodactyla; family Suidae; genus Phacochoerus; species Phacochoerus africanus. The sequence continues at coordinate 54,430,556 of NC_062548.1, read as the reverse complement.
GAAGAAAAGTAGAAAAGCTATTTAATAGAAGCTGGTGGTAAAACAGAACAAAACATTGAATGAGGAGTTCCCACTGTGGTGCAGCCGAAAAGAATCCTACTAGTATCCATGCGGATGTGGGTTCAATCCCTGGCCTCGCTCATTGGGTCCAGGATCCAGCATTGCCACGAGCTGTGGTGTAGGACACAGACATGGCTTGGATCCTGCATTGCTGTGGCTGTGATGTAGGCTGGAAGCTGTAGCTCTGATTCGACCTCTAGCCTGGAAACTTCCATATGCTGTAGGTGCAGCCCTAAAAAGAAAAAAAAAAAATAGTATTGGAGTGTATTTTGTATAAAGGCCAAGGGAAAACTGCAAAATTAATTTGTGAATGACCTCACTCTTAAATTCATAGAAATGACTTCCACAATTATACCTTTGATTAATCTATTTCAAAAACAAAGTGGGGTCAAGAATATATTTCTTTCCAATAGAATGTTGATTTTTTGAGTATAGAGACTCTAAGACTGCTTAGAAGCAATACTCACTAAGGAATACTGATCATTGCCAAAATTATGTAAACAGTGATTCTAATTGGGACTGTGATGAATTACAACTCAAAAATGTCTGATATATAAAAAGAAATCCTGGGAGTTCTCGTCATGGCTCAGTAGTTAACGAAACCAACTAGGAACCATGAGGTTGCGGATTTGATCCCTGGCCTTGCTCAGTGGGTTAAGGATCCGGCGTTGTAGGTTGCAGATGTGGCTTGGATCCCGTGTTGCTGTGGCTGTGGCATAGGCCAGCGGCTACAGTTCCAATTCGACCCCTAGCCTGGGAACCTCCATGTGCTACAGGAGCTGCCCAAGAAAAGGCAAAAAGACAAAAATAAATAAATAAATAAATAAATAAAAATTAAAAAAAAAATCCTGCATGTGTCTAGGTGGAAGTATATATGTGTGTGTAATGTTTGAGAGTGGAAAGAAAGGAATACATTCAAATTTTTTAAAAATTTAATTATCTTGTGAATTCTACTGTACATTAGTTGGAGAGTGGCTGAAAAAGATCAAAGTCTTCAAATAATCAAAGAAAATATCTGACAGTCAATAAGGGATAACTGCAATTATTGTCCATGATAGGGCAATAGAAATTAGGTTATCAAGAATTAGATAATCAGTTATTAAGGATTTGCCCCCCCCAGAGCTTCATCATATTCTAAACATCTGCTGGCCCCGTCTATATTTTCCATCGAGGAATCTATTGGCATTTCTTTTTACTTTCTTTTGATACATTACAGTACCTATAATATGCTGTAAAAAAAATCATAACATAGGAGTTCCAGTTGTCGCACAGCAGAAACGAATTGGACTAGCATCTATGAAGATGCATGTAGGTGTGATCCCTGGCCTTGCTCACTGCCTCGCAGATCTGGTGTTGCAGTGAGCTATGGTGTAGGTCACAGAGGTGGCTCAAATCTTGTGTTGCTATGGCTATGGCATAGGCCGGCAGCTGTAGTTCAGTTCAAACTGGGAATTTCCACATGTTGCGGGACCACCCTTAGAAAAAAAAAAAATTCATATCAGGTATCTCCATGGTGCAATGGATAGTGCAGCAGAATTCTAAAATAATACATACTAAATAGTAATATATGCCTTTTAAGTGATAAGAATCTTGTCTGAAATTGGAATCACTTAAGGGAGCTTCAAAAAATACACCTGCCTTTGTCCCAAGCCTAGACTTTCTAACTTAACTGGTCAGGGGTGTGGTTTGGTCTTTGGAATATTAAGAGTATGTATGTGTGTGTGTGTGTGTGTGTGTGTGTGTGTAATATATATAATATATATAATACATATAATATACATATTTATATATGTATTATAATATATTATATACATATTAATATATTATATATTATATTCAGGTGATTCTAACATTTATATAAATATAAATATTGTATGTATATATGTTATATATTATTATATATTATATATTATATTCAGGTGATTCTGTATATTTATCTAAATATAAATATTGTGTATATATACATATTATAATATATATACTAATATATATTATATATATTCAGGTTAATATTTATATAAATATATTCTATAAATATATCATTTATAAAAATACATTTTATATACATTTATATTAAATATTAAGGTGATTCTAGCAGTCATATTTAGAAACAACTGAACTATATCTTAGAGATGATTAGTTATCATTTGAAGAAATTTTGTGTGAACATAGGTTTTCACTTTACTTGGGTAATATCCAGAAGAAAGATTTCTGGGTCATAAAATACATGGATGTTTAACCCCATAAGAAACTGCCAACATGTATTCCAACATGGCTCTACTATTTTACATTTGCACCAACAATGTATGAGATCTCCATTAGCTCCACATGCTCACTGGGTATACAATATTGTCAGTTTTTGTGGTTGCTGTTGTTTTAAATAGGTGTGTAGTGTTATTTCATTATGCTTTTAATTTACATTTTCCTAATGAATAGTGTCATGACCATCTTTTCACATAGTTATTTGTCATGTCAAGAGCTTCTTTAATGAAATGTCTGTCCAAATATTTTCTCCATTTTCTGTTGGGTTGTTTGTTAATTGTTGAATTTTGAGAATTACTTTATTTATGCTGGGTACAGGCTTTTCTTAGCTTTGCATGTCTCCCATTGTCTCTCTCTCTCCTCTCTCTCTCTCCATTTCCTTGCTTCATTTTCCATCTCACATGGAATGCATTCCAGTTTTCTCTATTAAGGAGAAAGTTAGCTGTCTGGTTTTTTGTACATGGATGTTCTTTATCTCACACAAACCACATGCACATCCTATCGGTTGTTTTTCTGGAGGCCCCAAATACAACAGTAAGAAAACTATACAAATTGATATAATCAAAACTCTAAACGAATAAAAATGTAATCCTATCCAGCGTTGCTGTGAGCCATGGTGTAGGTCACAGACGCGGCTCCAATCTGGTGTTGCTGTGGCTATGGTGTAGGCCGGCAGTTGTAGCTCCAATTAGACCCCTAGCCTGGGAACCTCCATATGCCACGGATGTGGCCCTAAAAAGACAAAAAAAAAATGTAATCCTAAAAAATATTCAGGAAACATACAAATAGATAGTTAAGGAAACAGAAAAAGAAGAGAAACAGAGGAAATAAAGAAAAAATAACAAAATGGTAAATTAAGTCTTATGGCAATAATTATACTAAAACAAATGGTATAATAGCATCCATTTTACAACAGAGATTGACAGCACAGATGAGAAAACCAAACAATATTCAAGTGCATGTTCCTATAAAAAACTCACCTTAAATGCACTAGCATATGTGTATTGAAAGGAACAGGATAGAAGAAGGTAGACCACGAAAACAGCTATCAGAAAATAAAATATAAGGTTAAATATAGTATAAAATATAATGTAAAATATAATATAATATATACTATAAATAAATAAGGTTAATAAAATATAAGGTTAATATTAGAGAAAATGTAAACCTCAGAATAAAGAAAATCAATGAAAAAAGACAGATCATCTAATAGTAAAAAAAACAATGTGACAAGAAAAAAATAATCAAAAATATCTACAGACCACACACAAAAGAACTTCAGAATACATGAAAGAAAAACTCAACAGCTGACAGAAGCAGGCAAAGCCACCAATAGAGTTGGAGTCTTTAATATCCGATAGTCAAAAATTGATAGAAATACTAGACAGAAATGAGTAAGGATATAGAAGAAATAAACAACAAAATTAAAAAAGAGGATCTAACATACACACACACACACACAGGGTGCTTCAAACAGAATAACACAACTTTTTTTCAAGGACGTGGAATATTCAATAAGATGGACCAAATCCTGGTTCATAAAATAGCTCTCACAATAAATTTAAAGGAATTGAAATCACATAGAGTATTTTCTCTGATCAAAAATGGAATCTGCTAGCAATCAATAACAGAAAGACAAGTGGAAAATCTCCAAACACTTGGAAATAAAATGACAGATTCTTAAATATACCATGGGTAAAATACAAATTCTCAAAGGCAATAAATAGAAAATACATATAATTGTATAAAAATGAAAACACATATTAAAATATGTAGGAAGCAGCTAAAGCAGTACCGAGAGACATTATAGCATTGAACACTGCTATTTTAAAACAATGAAAATGTCTCATATCAATAATCTAAGTTTCTGCCACAAGAAACTAAAAAAGGAAGAGAAAATAAACCCAAAACAGGCAGACGGAAGGAAATCACAAAAACACATGCAGAAAACTAATGAAATTGAAAATAAGAAACCAATGGAGAATTTTAATGAATCAACAGCTGATTCCTAGGAAAAAAATTAATACAATAGGCAAAACTACTGCAATATGAGAAAGATAAAAATAAAGAAGACAAAAAATCAATATCAGATTAAAAAGTGTGGGTATAACTGCATCCATTTAAGGGATAACAAGGAAAAAAGCAAACAATTTTATACTCATAAACTTGATAACTTTGAAGCCATAGACCAATTTCTAGAAAACCACAAACAACCAAACACAACAGATGAAATGGACAATGTGAATTATCCCATAACTATTAAAGAAGTTGAAATCATGATTTAAAAGTTACAGAAAAAGGAGTTCCCTCATGGCTCATATGGTTAAGCATCCAGCATTGTTGCTGCTGTGGAGGGGTTCAGTCCTTGGCCCAGGAACTTCCCCATGCCATGGGCATGGCCAAAATAATAATAATAATAAATAAAATAAAACCTTCTGGAAAAAAAGTTACAAAGAAAGAAATATCCAGACCCAGAGTGAATCACTGGATTTTAATGAGCAATTAATAAAGAATTATTTTTTTCACAATACATTCCAAAAAATAGGAAAGGAGAGAATACTTTCCAAGTCATTTTTATGAGACTAGTGTTACTCTAATACTGAAACCAGGCAAAGACAGTTCCAAGAAGAAAGCTATAGACCAACATGTATCATGAATTTAGATACAAAAATCCTCAACACAATATCAGCAAAATTATTTCTGCAATGCATAAGAAGAACTATACCTATAACCAAGTAGAATTTATTCTAGGTAAGTAAGGCTGTTTCAACATTTGAAAGTCAACGCATGTAATTAATAGACTGAAGAAGAGAAATCATATGAGCATAGCAAATGATTAAGAAAAAGTATTTGTAAAATTCAACACACCAAATTCTCAGGTCAGGAAAAGAGAAATCATTTAAATGTGATGAAGAGCATCTACAAAACATACAGCTAACATTACAATTAATGACGAAAGATTGAATGCATTTCTTGTAAGCCTGGGAATAAGGCAAGAATGTCCACTCTTATCTTATTTAACTATTATTAGGAGTTCTAGCCATTGCTGCAAGCAAAAAAAGGAAATAAAGGAATCTAAATTGGAAAAGAAGAATTAATGATGTCATTCTGTGTAAATGATATGATTGTTTATATAGATCTTAAAGAAGCTATCAAAATAAAGCAAACAAAAACACCTAGAATTAATGAGTTCAGCAAATTTGCAGTGTATAAGATCAATACACAAACTCATTTGCATTTCTATATAGCAATGAACATGGAAAATAAATAGAATAAAATATTATTTACAATTGCTCAAAAAATAAAATACTTAGCTATAAATTTAGCAAAATATGAATAAGACTTTTCTGCTGAAAATTATAAAATGCTGGTGAAAGAAATCAAAGAAAACCTAAATAAATGGAAAAGGCATAATCATGACTTTGGAGACACAATCTGGTAAAGACGTCAATTTTCTCTAAATTAATCTAAATGTTTACATCAATTTCTATAAAAACTTCTGCAATATGCTGAGACAAAGAAAAACTTATTCTAAAATGTATAAGGAAAAATACAGGCTACACAATATCTAAAACAATTTTTATAAAGAAACAAAGTGGGAAAAATCATACTGTCTCTTATCGTTTCATTATATGGCTACAATAATCAAGATTGTGTGGGGAGTTCCCGTCATGGCTCAGTGGTTAAAGAATCTGACTAGGAACCATGAGGTTGAAGGTTTGATCCCTGGCCTCACTCAGTGGGTTAAGGATCCGGCACTGCCGTGAGCTGTGGTATAGTTTGCAGATGTGGCTCAGATCCCACGTTGCTGTTGCTGTGGTGTAGGCCACTAGCTACAGGTCCAATTAGAATGAGAACCTCCATATGCCGCGGGTATGGCCCTAGAAAAGACATAAATAAATAAATAAATAAATAAATAAATAAATAAAAATTGTGTGGTGTTGGCAGGCAGATAGACCTATAAATCAATTGAAAAACAAACACAGAAACAGACATAAAAAAAAAATACACCCAAGAAATTTCTGACAAATTTGCAAAAGCCAGTCATTAGAAGGATAGTCTTTTCAAAAAATGATTTTTGATTAACTGGACATTCATAAGAAACATAAATGAACATTTTCCTAAATCTCACACTTTACAAAAAAGTTAGCTAACTCAAAATGAATCAAAAGTTTAATCGCAAACTGTAAAACTAAAATCTCTTGAAACAATATTTTTTAAAAAACTAAGATCTTCTAGTGTTAGGCAAAGAATTCAAGATTTGACACTAAAAGCAGAATCAATAAAAGGAAAAAACAATCATTTGGACTTCAACAAAATTACATTTTTTTACTCTGCAAAGATAAACTTTGCCAGGTTGGAAAATAAAAAGAAAATTGTAGTAGGCAGAGTAATGATCTTCCAAAATGTTTATTTCCTTATCTCCAAAGCCTTTGGATGTATATGTTACTTGGCAAGGGAAAATCAGATTTCAAATGGAATTAAGGTTGTTAACTGATTTTAATATAAAGATAGTATCTTTCAAAAATAGAAGAAGGAAGCAGAAGAGTCAGACTCTTGGCTTTGAAAATAGAAGATGTATGGAGTTCCCATCGTGGCTCAGTGGTTGATGTACCCGACTAGTATCCATGAGGAATGTGAATTCAATCCCTGGCCTCATTCAGAGGGTTAAGGATACAGTATTGCCGTGAGCTGTGGTGTGGGTCACAGACACAGCTTGGATCCTGCATTGCTGTGGCTGTGGTATAGGCTGGCTGCTACAGCTCCGATTGGACCCCTAGCCTGGGAACCTCCATATGCTGCGGGAGTGGCCCTAAAAAAAAGACAAAAAGAAAAGTAAACAGAAGAGGTCAATGAGCCAGTGAATGTGAGCAGCCCCTAAAACCTATAAAAGGTAGATAAAAGAATTCTTCCCCATAGCCTTCAGAAAGGAACACAGACCTACTGATACCTTCATTTTAGCCCAGTGAGACACATTTCAGACTTGAGAACATAATAAACTTGTGTAAAGCCACTAAGCCTGTGGTAATTGTTACAACAACCGTAAGAAATTAATACAATGAGCTACAGATGGAGAGGAAAAAAACTATGAATCCATAACCAGCAAGGGGCTAGGATCTAAATATATAAAGAACCCTCAGAGCACAACAGTAAAATAATAAACAAGCCAATTAGAAAGTGGCAAAAGACATAAACATATATTTCAAGAAAGAGGAAATACAAATGGCAAATTAGGACATGAAAAAATATTTGGCATCAGTAGCCATAAAAGAAATGCAAATGAAAAGTAAAATATCTACAGAAGTATCAAAAGTGACTAAAGTAGAAATTGGTGACAACACCAAATGCTGGCAAGGATGAGAAGAAATTGAATTACACATACATTGCTGGAGCATAAACTTGAATATAAACTTGTTCCAGTTACTCTGAAACTTGAATATAAGCTTGTTCCAGTTACTCTGGAATAGCTTAATGGTTTCTTATAACCTGTGTGCAAAGGTTAATAACAGCTTTATTCGTGACTGCTAAAACCTGAAATCAACTCAGATGTCTTTCAACTATTGACTGTTTAAAACGAACTTTGGTACCCCCTTTCCATGGAATATCATTCAGCAATAAAAAGAAATGAACCATCCTTACCTACAACAACATAGATTATTCTCTAGGAAATTATGCTGAACAAACCAGTGAATTCCAAAAGGTTACATATTCTGTGATTTCATTTTTATGCCATTCTTTAAGTGATAAACTCCAGAGATATGAGAATATATTAGTACTAGCCAGGCCTTAGGGATGTGTATGTGTGGAAGGGATCAGGAGAATGGGATTATAAAAGGAAATAGGAAAGATCCTTGTGGAGAAGTAACTTCTGTATCTTTACAGTGTTGATGGATACATGAACCCGCGCTTGTAATAAAAAAAACTGCATAGAAATGAATACACATAACATATGTAACTGTGCAAGTAAATCTATGGAGATTGGATTAAGACAGGTGGATTGTAACAATGCTGATACTCTGGTTTTGATATTTTATTATAATTATAATATTCTAAGGGGTCACCACTGGAGGAAATTGTATGTGGTACTTGGGAACACTGCATAATTTTTTTTTTTTACAACCCAAGTAGAACTTATAAGTATCTCAAAATAAAAAGTTCAATTAAGAAAACTGTGCATAAAAAGAATGTGTATACATGTATGCTGGGTCACTATGCTATATAGCAGAAATTGCCACAACACTGTAAACCAACTATAATTAAAAAAAAAAACTGTGCATAAATTTACCTCACTGTGGTTTTGATTTGTATTTGCCTAATAACTAGTGTTAGCGGGCATTTTTTAAAATATGTTTTATGGTATACACGATCTATGGAGAAATGTCTAAGTCTTTTCCCTATGCATGTATTGAGTTTGTCTTTTTATTGTTAAGCTGTAAGAATTCTTTAGGTATACTGTTTATAAGACCCTTATCCTATATATGATTTTAAAATAGTTTCTCCTGTTCTATAGTTTGTCATTTTACATCTTGGTAATGTCCTTTAAAATACACAAACACTTATAATTTTAGTCAAGTCTAGGTTATCTTTTTTTTTCTTTTGTTGCTCCTGCTTTTGGTATTATATCTAAGATCATATTACCAAATCCAAAGTCATGAAAGTTTTCTTGTATTTTTTCTTCTAAGAATTTTATAGTTTTCAATTCTATATAGATGTCGCTGATATGTTTGAGCTCTTTTTCTATGCCTCCTTCTTTGAATGTGGATATCCAGTTGGTCCAGAACTACTTGTTGAAGAATTACTCTTTCCTTGGTTAAATGATCTTGGCACCTTTGTTGAAAATCACTTGATAGTAGATATAGTTGGTTTATTATGGATGTTCAGTGTTAAGTTTGGAATTTTTATATAGGACCTTTATTATAAAGAAGGTTTCTTCCATTTCTAGTTTGCTGAGAGCTTTTACCAAGAAAATGCTAAATTTCATCAGTTTTTTTGCATCTCTTGAGATGATGAAGACTCATGATGTTGATTATGAGTATCACATTGATTAAGACTCGTACTGTTGAACTTTCCTTGTATCCCCAGAATGACTCCTACTTTGGAGTGTGATCTTTTTAAGGGGCTGTTGAATTTAGCTTTCCTCATATTAAGGACTTTACATCTCTATTTATCAGAAATCTTCACCTGTAAATTTCTTTTTCGTAGTACCTTTTTCGGGCTTTAATGTCAGAGTAACGCTGCCCTCACATATAGGATGTTTTAGCCCTTAACTTACTGGATAGTCTGCTATATTTAATAGTGTTTGTTCTGTGAAATGTATATTGCAACTTTCTGTTCACTCTGCCTTCTCACTCAGTCTTGGGTTTTATAAAATTATTCTTTCAGCCCTCTTGTCTATAATATACTCCTCACAGTGTGATCTCATTAATAACCACAACCTTTACTGTGCTAATGAATTTTGTATCTAGATTTTTAGACAAAGCCTTACCTATTCAGGGTATATCAGTGTCTGTTCAGTGTCATCCATTGTATGGTCCACAGGTTCCTCAACCTATAGATGTTCAAGATTAAACTCACCTCGTCTCCAGGGTTTACCAAAATCCTTGCCTTCCATCATGCTCAGATTCTTTTTTCTGCATTTTGTATTGTTTTGTCTTGACTTGTTTTTTGTCAAACATCTCTATCTGGACCTTATACTCCAACCATATTAGTGTTCTCTGTTTAATTTCAGTTTTGTGGCAATGATCACAATGGATTATTTATTTGATTCCTGCTCATAGGCTCTTAACAACCAGGCAGCTCTAATTATGTATTTTACTACTGTATCAATAGTATAGCACTAACAGCCAAAGCCTGGCCATGCTGAGAGGTTTCCATAATGAAGGTCAGTTGAATGGATGGAAGGAAAAGAGTCCCATGTAATAGCAGAAAGGATGCTGCCCAATAGAACCTGCTCAATCCTAACCTAACTTTCTTCCTGGTGCAAGTTTAACCATCTTCCAGTCTCTGTCTCAGTTCTCTCCTTCGATTGATAATACAGCCCAAAGTTCTGTTTGATGATGTGATTATATGCGAAAAACTTAGAAATATGAGAAACCATTCAATACAACACACCACATACATAAAACAAACAGTGAATTTTACGCACATGGACTCAAAGAGCTCCCTTTTGAAAGGATTTTATTTCTCTCCCTATGTAGTAACATCTTAATTTACTAAAGCAAAGGACTCCTCCATGAAAGATTAAATTATGATAAAATTTAATATTAATATATTGGAATATACTATGAAAATACTTTATAGGTTCCCTGGAACACCTATTAAATTCAATAGAAATGAGTGAACATAAAACCAAATGAACATGTGCCTGTTCTTTATGGCCTTTAACATGGCAGACCCACCCCTGATCCACAAAGCTAGTGTGACATAAAAATGGGCAGTCAGATTTGCCACATGTTTCTGCTCAACCTCTTTTACACTCCACCTTTAAAAAAATTAATAAAAGAGTTCTTACACACCATTTGCGCAAACACACCTGAGATTTAGAGGAGTCCATGGTTTAAAAGGGAAAAAGTTATTTCAGCCCATGTGTTCTAGACTACTTGTCAGCCTGTCAAGGAATGTATTCATGTTAAAGTGATAGTGTTAACAGCAAAAACAATAAAATAAAATAGAGTAAAACTAGTGCAAAATTATCCTTAAACAAATTTGGAGGGGGGGAGAAAAGATTGCATAACTTAATGCTAATAATTCTAAAATTCAAATATGTTGTCCTTGAAAGAATCGATAATTTTATTTATGTCAATTGATTTTAGGAACAAAATGAGGCACTGATTTTACATCACATAGTTTGTTCTTGAGCATTTCTATCCAGAGTAGATTTTTCTCCCTAGTGATTAGAAAAGGGCATGTGATACAACAGTTTTTGAGTAGGAAGCCTCAGCCTTTAAATGCCTTTAAAATGCCTTTAAACACTCTCTCTATATATCAGCACATATTAAACATACAGGTGGTATGCCCATAGAAAACTATATGTCTATATTCAGATATTCTTTTGCTTGCCAAAACATATAGCATAAGCTCAAACTAATTTATCAAGTTTGGTTAATCATGTGATTATATTTGGTTTTCAACTTATAAAATGAAAAAAATTCATGAGCAAAGAATAGTAAATGTTTTGAAAACTTACTTTCTGTCTCTTCTTTTGAAAGATAATCTAACAGAGAAATAGAGTATTTGCAGAAAACCTTGACCCATATTTATTAATAATAAGTGTTATTCAATACATCAAATAGAAATAAATTTTCAGTTAGGAAAAAAGAACAGGACTTTAACACAACAGGACTTTAATAATTTGTTAACGAGTTGTGACCAATTTCTATTTGAAGAGATGTGAAATAGTTTGACCTACCAGTAGTTAATAGTTACACGAAATATTTGTATACTTAAGAATATTCCCATCATCACAACAAAATTTCCAAAAGTGTTAGTTTCATCAAAATGGCTTATGATGGAGTATTCAAATTATAAAGTAATTTTTGTCTTTTCATGGTGAAAAAAAATCAACAATTTAGGTATAATAAAATAATAAAACCTATGTAAGAAAAACCTATAGTTAACATACTCAGTGGTGAAAGTTGAATGATTTTTCTCTAAGATCAGGACAAAACAAGGATTGTCAGTCTCACCACATGTATTTAACACAATACTAGAAACCCTCACCAGAGCAATCAGTCAAGAAAACAGGTAATAGGTATTTGAATCTGAAAATAAGTAAAACTGTCTTTAAAGATGACATGATTTTCTATGTAAAAAACCAAAAGCCTGAATCTTTTTTAAAGCATCTCACAACTAATAAACAAATTTAGTAAAGCTTCAGGCAACAAAATCAATATACAATCATCAGTCACATTTCTGTACACCAACAATGAATTATTGGAAAGAGAAATTAAGAAAAAATCCCATTTACAAAAAAAAAAAAATAGGAGTTCTCATCATGGCTCAGCGGTCAACAAACCTGACTAGGATCCATGAGGACATGGGTTCAATCCCTTGCATTGCCATGAGCTGTGGTGTAGGTTGCAGACATGGCTTGGATCTGATGTTTCTGTGGCTGTGTTGTAGGCCGGCAGCTGTAGCTCCAACTTGACCCCTAGCCTGGGAACCTCCATATGCCGTGGCTGTAGCCCTAAAAAGCAAAAAAAAAGAAAAAAAAAACAAGAAATGATCCCACTTACAAAAGCATCTAACCAAGAAAATATTTAAGAATAAATTTAACAAAAGTGGTAAAAGTCCTGAACACTGAAAACTAAACAACACCGATGAAAGAAATTGAGATGGACAGAAGTAAATAGTAAAATACTCATGTTAGAGGATTCAAAGAATTAACATTGTCAGCATATTCATACTATTCAAAGGGATTTGCAGATTCAATGACATCCCTATCCAAATACCATTGGTATTTCTTACAGAAATTGGAAAGCAATCCTAAAATTAATATGGAACTGTAGAAGACCCTGAATGGGATTTCCCATTGTGGCACAGCAAAAATGAATCTGACTAGAAACCATGAGGTTGTGGGTTTGATCTCTGGCCTCACTCAGTGGGTTAAGGATCCTGTGTTGCAGTGAGCTGTGGTGTAGGTCACAGACGCAGATTGGATCTGGTGCTGCTGTGGCTCTGGTGTAGGCAGGTAGCTATAACTCCGATTAGACCCCTAGCCTGGGAACCTCCATATGTTGCAGGTGCAGCCCTCAAAAACACAAAAAACAAACAAACAAGCAAAAAGACCCTGAATGGACAAAGCGATACCAAGAAAGAATAATAAAGCTGGATGTATCATGCTTCCTGATATCAAACTATATATCAAAACTATTGTAAACAAAAGAGTATTAGTACTGGCATTAAAACAGATATATAGGCCAATGGAACAGGATAGAGAGCTCAGAAATAAACCCATGGGCATAGAGTCAACTAATTTTTCACATGTGCACCAAGAACACAAAATAGGGAAAAAGAGTCTCTTTAATAAATGGCATTTGGCATTTTTAAATTTTTTTTTAGGGCCACACCTGTAGCATATGGAGATTCCCAGGCTAGGGGTCGAATCAGAGCTGTAGCCGCTGGCCTACACCACAGCCATAGCCACATGGGATCCAAGCCACATCTGCAACCTACACCACAGTTCACAGCAACACCAGATCCTTAACCCACTGAGTGAGGCCAGGGATGGAACCTGTGTCCTCATGGACAGATTCATATTCATTTCCACTGAGGCATGACGGGAACTCCCAATAAATGGCATTTGGAAAACTGGGTATCCCCATTTGAAAGAATGAAACTGGACCCCTATCTTAAACCACTCACAAAATATGAACTCAAAATGAATTATTAACTGAAATATAAGATCAGGATCTACGGGCTTTTCTCTAAGAAAAACCACAGGTAGAGTGATATGTGTAAACTGTCATAAACTGCCAGAAATTGTTGTGGAGTTTCCTACAGTCAAATTAAAAATGGAATGAAGAACATGTCTATTAAGGAAAAGGTGGAGGTGGAGTTCTCCTGTGGCCTATCAGTTAAAGATCTGGCATTGTTTCTGCTGTGGTTCAGATTACTACTGTGGCAGGGGTTCAATCCCTGGCTCAGGAATTTTCACATGCTGTGGACACAGCCAAAAACCAAAAACCAAAAAAGAGGTGCAATGTTTCTTCTTTGGGTAACAAAAATGTCCTGAAATTATTAAACTGTGGTGATGATTGCACCTGTGAATATACTAAAAAAATTTAAGTTGTACATCTAAAATTGTTAAATTTTATGGAGTATAAATTTGATCTCAATGAAGCTATTATTAAAAAAAACACAGTTGCATTATATTTATCTCTTTAAATTTCTGTATTTTCTATGTCTTCCCTAGGGATGTGGTAGGACTCTGTCTCATTATTAGTTGAATCCCTATCCTATACTTAGTTTCTGATTTATTGCTATTGATGAAGGAATATTTTCTCAATACATAAACATAAATATTATGTTCCAAAATCACAAAGTTGAATTAGGGCAAAGGATTGTCTGACTTTTTTACCTTTTGCAGAACCTTCACATGGAATTCATCATAAGCACTTAATTCATATTCATTGATAAACTGGATAGATAAAATTATCTCCGTCACCATTTTTTAGGGAGGATGCACTATGCTATGTCAGACTAAACTTTTTTTTTAACCTCTGAAACTGTCTGACTCTAGAACACACAGACAATGCTTTCATTAGCCAGATGAAAGTGGCTTTAGTGTTTTGCGTTTTACCATTAATACATGACATAGAGCTTCACTTCTTTTAAATTTCTGTTTTTCAAAGAATGAACTAATGAATCTAATACTTTCATACAGAATTCTTTTCTGTAGATTCAGTGTATGAATTACACATAAGATGGTAAACTCCTTGAAGGCAGGGTCTTAGCCAAATATAACCTCATAATCTACTACAATGTCTTCTCAAAATATATTGATCGCAATGATCAACATTTGGTATGCTTATCAAATCCCTTCCCTAATATACAATTCTGTTCTTTCCTGCCAATATGAAGTCTTAGTTCTGTAAAACAATGAGGACGTCTACCTCCAAGTATTTTAGGAATCCTAGAATGGACATTCTCCTTCTGCTTTATTCATTTTTGTTTTCATTCCTGAATAATATATGTTTATTGCTTAGTGTGGCACATCAGCTTGTCAGCATATTTTTTTTTTATTTATATCCATAATTATTTTCTAGAAGGAGGCCCTTCTCCAATGGGTTTTTGTGGGGTTTGTAGACGCTTCCGATTCCTGGCATGGGTATTGAGCCAATCTTCAGGGAATTGGTAACCATCCCAAAAAGGATAACCCTTAAGTATATACACATTAAGGTCACTATTAAGCAAAGGTACCACTGATGGAATCCGTGCTCCAAGGGGATGTGTCCTATCACAGGGCTCGGAGGTCTTCAACATAAGCAGATTCCCATGGTCAAACACATGTTCCACTTTCTCTGAAAACATCTTAAGCTGCTTGGGTGTGCATGTCACACTTGCTTTCTGCTGCCACCACAGGGTGTCCTCAATTTTCCTGCTGCCCTTTTAATTCCCTGCCATTCCTGGGGATGCACTGTGCTTTCCAGGAGCCACTCTCATGACCCCTGGATGGTTGCTATGAAAACAGCTTCCATGAGTATATGTAAACAAGCGAATAACTGAGAATGAACAGACAGTGCTTGGGTTCAATCACTGGACTGGGGAACTTCCACATGGGCATGACAAAAGAGAAAAAAAAAGAAAAGAAAAAAGAAAAAAAAAAACTCCTAACAAGGAATCCATTTAGATGGAAGATTTCCAGAGTTTCAGAAGAAACTTGGTTCAAAGTTTTAGAGAGCAGGCTTCGACTGACCTTGAGGAGGTAACAGCAATCACAATAAAAACCAGATAGGAATGGTTTTCATTTTATTAGATCATTAAATGTCAAGCAGAGAAATCTGGGGATCCCCTGTAACCTTTAGGTGGAAGAAAATGAGCATATCTTCTCGAAATACATTTTTGGCCCCACCGTCTCGCCTGGCTGAGCATGTGTCTACCCCAGCACACTCTGAGTCCAGGCAATGACTCTATCATGACTGTGGCTTTCATATATCTGACATTAAAAAAAAAAGCATATTCTGCTTCAAGCCCTGTAATACAAATGTTCTAATTTAATGCGTGAGTGATTTTGATCCGGCCAATTATTATCTGTATTGTTGGTTATGGCTATGGCCTCAATGAGTCTTTTGAATCAAGCGTGTTAGTTTTAATGCCCTAGGTTTTGATTTCAGTTTGCAGAGATAATTCTTTTCACTACATTCCAATAAATGTATCTGAGCAACTTTAATATTTCTTAATTTGGACGGATCCCTCTTTTGTAGTTCAAGTCCGTCTTGGAAATAGAATGAGGCACCCACTTGACTTTCCAACCTTTAACTCTAGTATTTATCCAGCCAAGCCAAACCTCCCCTGGTTCCTCATGGATGTCAGAGCCTCATCTTTGATTTACTGGTCTTTGATTCACCCAGGACCTTGAAGGCTCTTATCCTCCAAACCACATGTATCTGATAATCTTTTCAGGGCCGGCTCGAAATTGAACTTTGCCAAGAAACGTTTCCTTCCATTTCCCATCAGTGGCAAGCAACCCCTCACTTTCCAGTTTCCATCCTTGGCAGTGTGACTCACACAGTGTTCACCATATTTCGTCTTAAGCTACAGTCTGATTTTGTGGGCTTGGTTGACACCTGCCTTAAGAGTAGGATTCTTTTCTTTCTACCTGTTGGGTTGCCCATGAGCTCTTTTGAAGATAGTAGGTGCTTTACAAATATGTATTTTTTTGAGGGAAAGAACTGTTATAAATAAATATGATACGGGGAGTTCCCACTGTAGCACAACCTGATTGGCAGCATCTTGGGAGCACTGAGATGCAGGGGCGATTCCCCACCACCGGGCACAGTGGATTAAGGGTCTGGCATTGCCGCAGCTGTGGCACAGGTCAACACTGGAGCTTGGATTTGATCTCAGGGCTGGGAACTTCCATATGCTGTGGGGCAGCTAAAAAAGAGAAAAAAACAATATGATATGGTGGTGAGGAACATATGAAGAGCCCTCAGCTGCGGGACCTGGGAAACATTGTGCAATATTTCTGTTTAATGGGATTCCTCCTTTTATAAAATGAGGGCAATGGACAAGGTCATGTCTTCTCCCAACTTCCAACACTGTGTCATCATCCCCCATGGGATGTGGAGGAGAACTAGGAACAGAAGTCACCCTAGTTTATCCAATCTTTTGCTCTTCTAAAGTATGAGTCCTTGGCGTTGCCACAGATGGGGTGTAGATTGCAACTGTGGCTCGGATTGGATTCCTGGCCTGGCAACTCTATATGCACCTGGGTGGCCAAAATAAAAAAAAAAATTAAAAAAAAAGGTATGAGTTCTTAGGAATATCATTCTAAGAGGGCAGTCTAAGAGCAGCAGGCTGGCTCTCAAATGATAGGAACCAATGCCTAGAAGATTTAGTCTTGTCCCAACATGAAGCAATGTAAAGCATAAGGATTTTAAGCCAGAAAATGTAGTTTTATTTTTCCTGTGTGTCCAACAACCTGTGTTCCCATGGCAAAAGTAATCTCTCTGTGCCTTGTTTGATACATTTGTAAAATGAAGATATTAATACCAACCATTCAGATCCCATAAAGTACTTAAACGAGCGAGCATGAGGCAGGACGGTGTGTATTAACAGCAAGGCCACTGGGGTCCCGCTCTCTCTAGACAAGGATATGGAACAGTGAGTCCCTGTGTGTCCTTAGAGAAGTCACACCCCACTCTATTCCAGTTTCCTCCTGGGTCCAATGGGACACAGATATTGGATCAAATATTTCCAAGGATTAAAAGACTTAATACTCAAAGAGTTGAGAATATGATATAAACCTCAGTAAGCATTAGATGTGTTCGTTGAGTGTCCAAAAATTAGCTCATTTCACTTATCAATGCAAGATGGCAAATGGAACTGGTGGGCTCTCGACTCCATTCAGGCAGGGATTATGGGGAGGATAAACCAGGAAAGATAAATCCTGTAGAAGAATAAGGCACCTCTGGCCTTTACAACATCTCTGCTCTTCATTCTGTTAGATCACTATGATAGAAGACTGACTCCCTTTTTTGATTCTGAGGACCAGCGGTTATTACTCAAATATCCCTTTCCTACTCCCTGAGGCCTGGGTTATCTATTCATTATGGAGCTTTGTTGAAAACTAGTCATAACTTTCATACTGGCTTACTGTGCATCAAAAATGATCTTCCTACTCCCTGGTTACTACCTCCTATCTTTGTCCTGTTTCCAAAATACCAGCTGCTTCTAGACACCGATGCCAAGTAGGAACTCGGAGACAGAGTTGGAGGAAACAGAAAAGCAGCTTTAATTGCCAGGAAAAGAGGGGACACGGCAGGCTAGTGCCTCAAGGATTGTACCCTCCTGGAGGGATTGTAAGGAGTCTTAGAGTGTCAAGGGGCAGGGTGTGGTCAGCTCCCAGACATTTTCCTGATTGGCAGGTGGTGAGGTCACTGGGAAATGAAACAGCCTTCTGGTTCCAACTGGTATGGGGTCTTTGAGCTTGCGGGCAGCATAGAGTTAACTTCTTCCACCTGGTGGGGGTTTCAGCACCTGCAAAACACCTCCAAGGACAAGGCTCAGGATATTATCTGTAGTCTTTGAAGAAGAACTAAAGGTCCTCGGCTTTGTTGAATGGCTAAAATATTATTATTCTGTCTTGCTTGACTGTTTTCCTTTTTCTCTGCTTTTTCTCGCTTTTTTGACTAAAGCTTTTCTATAGATTAAAAAAGGCAGGTGGAGGGCATGAGTCAGGGTCCACTCTGGGGAGACCTCACAGGGTCCTGCTTGGTGACAGTCCTGACCATCGCTACTCCTGTGCCATTCTTCCATTCATCTGAGAGCCTTCCCCTTCATGCGATCTATCCCAGCTGATTTGATCAGCTTCTCCTATTGTGCAGTCACCTCCCACTCAAGACCTTCAAAATTTCCTTGGAGCCAACTGTAAACTAATTCATTGTCCCAATCCTATTCTGCTTGCCATTACTTTTTTGCCTAGATTGTCTTTGTTGAATCGTAGACCTGGAGACCAATATTCTCCATCTTTCAGCTGGCAAAACACAAATGGCAGGGGAAAAAAAACTGTGAAATTTATATTTGAAAAATATTTTATTTTGGCTACTCCCAGGCCATGGATCAAACCCATGCCAAGAAATGACCTGAGATATAACAATGACAACACAGGATCCTTAAACTGCTGAGCCACCAGGGAACTCCTTAAAAAAAATTAAATGCTGAAAGCAACACAAATGATGCTATGATTAATCTAATGTCACCTCATGAGTTTTCCAATCCCTAGTGCTAAACAATAAGGAAATTGTCTAGTGTTGAAATAAAGGCAGAATTCCCTCATCTTTTCTATTGTGGACAAGAAAATCAAACAGAAATAAAAGAATTTTAATGAATTCTACATAGTGTAGCACCAACTACTTTGTTTTTGGAGAGATGGAAATTGTATTTGAACCCAAACTTTTTTTTTTTCATTTTTAGCTGTCCCATGCATATGAAGTTTCAGGGCCAGGGATCAGATCCAAGGTGCAGGTGGACCTACACTGCAGCTATAGATCCTTAGCCCATGGTGCCCAGCCTGGGATCGAACCTGCATCCCAGTGCTCTAGACTTTGCAGATCCTGTTGTGCAGGAACCCCTGAACCCAAACTTTGAAGTGAATATCAAGTAGCATTGGGGCCACACATTCCTGAACTTTTTACAGTTAGAGCTGCTTCCTGGTGGATTTGCTGAGGGAGGAACGCGCAAAGCCAAGTTGGTAAAGCAAGAGAGATTTATGAAGGCATCCGAGGAGGGTGGGCTGAGCTCAAGGCGGTGCCAGCACCGACTTTGAGGAGATGCTAGGCTTATGAAGGATCTGTGGCTGAATCTGTGGCTGGCATTCATGACGGGGATTTGTGGCAGGAACAATGAAGAGGGAGGAGGGGAAGGTCAAGGGGGCTAGGGGGTTGGGTCCCAGGACAGAGGGCAGTTCATCCTTGTAGGTGGTTAATCTATGCAGGCAGTTGTTTTCCCCAGACCATTGTTTCTTGCTGCCCAACTTGAGACTCCACATTCCAGGAGAGGGTGTCCACAGCAGGTCTCCAAGGTGAACAGACACATTTTGGGGGTGGGGAGGGTCTGTCTCCATCCTGCTGGGAACCTATCGGTACCATGTATTGAACTCCCTACCCTCTTTCTCAGTGCCCGACGTGCAATATCTTACTTTCATCAATACAGCTACTATAATTTCCATCATAGAGATGAATTAAAGCAAAGTGAGGAACACTTACAGCAGACAGGCACATCTCAACAGTTAAGATACTGACACCATGGACATCTATGTCTATCCTCCAACATCACCTGCCATCACAGTTACCATTTCTTACCCTTTATTGTTCTTCATTCCATTTATTGCCCCTGGGGATGACCATCTATACGCCTTTGTTTGTTTACTGTTAAAATGTCTCTCTAATGCTTCTGGTCCATGAGAGTAGATACCTCTTCTCTTTACATGGAATGCCAGACCACAGAATGGCGCTTGGCAGGAAGCAGGGTTTTCTAAATATTTGCGTAATGAAAACATAAAGAATCTGAGCCCCAGGGGGACACAATCGCTTCCCTCTCCAAGGGTACACAATTAATAGGAAGAAAAAGCAGGATTCCAACGAAGCTCACATTACTGTAAAGTACAGTTCTCTCCACTATGCCCTGCCACTGGTCCTACCTTTGAATGACTGATTCCTGTCACTCACAACGACAGACAGGAATCCCATTTTCTTGCATCCATCCCAGGATCAAAACCAACCCAACCCCAGAAATAAAAGGAAGGTCTAACCCATCCCCACAGGCAAAACTACTGTCTAAGATGCCATGAAGAGGATGCTGCAGAGAAGTTCCCTTGTGGTGCAGTGGCTTAAGGATCTGGCATTGTCACTGCAGTGGCACCGGTTCCATCCCTGGTCCAGGAAGTTTCCATAAGTTGCAGGTTCAGCCAAAAAATTAAAAAAAAAAAAGAAAGAAAGAAAACCAGAAACCAAAGAGGACGCTGCAGAAAGGGGAAGATATGATTGCTTGATTCATCCCTGACTTCCCAATTGCATTTTCTAGAAAGTTTCCACATACCACTTTGACAGAGCTCCAAGGAAAAATAAGCGAAGGAGAGAATATTAAAAAGGAGAGTGCACCATTCATGGGGGCTAATGAAGGCATCTCTATCTTGTGTGACCACCTTTTCATGTGTTTCTTCTGAAACTGCAATCGACGAAGAGGACAGACATTCTATTAATGGACATTTGATTAGGCAGAATGATCGGTACGCTAATGATCGGTAATGTTCCCCCATGGGAGTTTCATTACCCTGAGAAAAACACCTCTTGCATTTGCATGATTTAAAAAATCCCTCTCAATCATTCACATTAATCCCGTTAACATTTTTTTTTTTAACTCAAAAGACGGTTTCACTATAATGGTGTGCGCCTTTTCCCCAAATTGCTTTGAATTTCCAAGTGTGATACCTTGAAAACCCGGGGATCGCTACGGACTTTGATGGTGACATTGACTTTCATGGCAAAAGGACTTCTACCCCCACCTCATTACTTTCTGTTCTGATCCTATTCTCAAAACTGCTCACACCTAAGCCCAGTTGGAGTCCAGGTGCCATTTCTGTTACTTAACTAGCAGCTGCGTTTTTTAAATCACGGACCAGACGTGGAAGAAGGGACATTTTCAATACGTTTTTCAATAAAGAGGGTATGTCTAGCAGCTGTATAGGAGCTGATCTCATCCTTTCTCTTTTATCTCATGTAACACTCACCACCAACTACCATAATGACCCTCATCCTTGAACATTTGTAATTCATGCTAGCCAAAGAACGGGAAAATTCAATGAAAGAAGCGATCCTTTAAAACATTATTCCTTGTCCTTCATTCATATCTGAAGACTCTGAAACTTCATGGCTAGTCAGTATGCAGGAAGATACAGGAAATGAAGCAAAAATAATTCTCAAAATTGAAAAGAGGAGATGGGCATACACCTTCCATCTTTCCTCCTTGGTGAACTTTTAGAGAAAAACAGAATCTTGCACATATTGCTGACTGGTGCTCAATTTTTTTTTTTCCCCAAATAGGCTTCAAATACTTGAATTCAATCTTGTTGCAGCTTAGAGATGGGAATGTAGTACTTTGGGTCAGAACTCATTACATATTTTCAGAAAGTCATAAATCCTTGCTTGTTTAATAATAGTTCTTTAGAAAGCTAAGATCAGGAGAAGTGAATATTAGCTATGTTTTCTTAATGTTTATTGCATTAGATGATAGGTTCCTTTTGGAAGTCTGCTTATTATTCTTTGAATTGGCTTTATCCATGAACTCCTTGTAAGAAGGGAGTCTATAACTTTGTCCGTTTATGAAATCATTCAATGTGTCATATTGCCCTATGCAGGATAATACCAATGAGGGGCTAACACCGGTAAGGGGAATAATTAGATAAATTATACAAATAATACATAGCGTGGTGTCACTGGAATCAGGTACCAGTCCAGATTAAGTGCTCAAAATTTCAGAGATGAATTGATCACATGCCCTTGGAGAAATTGAATAGATTTCCAGAAGGAAAATAGTATTGGCTGGGCCTTCCTGGTGAAGATGGAGCTAAGCATTGAAGAGGGGGTTGGGCTTTAAAAAGGATGGTTGTGCTATGAACCAGTCTCTGAGCTGGAGAAGCATTAAGAGAGAAAGCAAATCCTTGTGCTCCTTTTAGCTGTGGAAGGAAAGATGGTCAGAGAGGCCAGAAAGGGGAATTCGGAGTTGAATTGGAAAAAACTTTCAAGCTTAGGACAGCCTCTGGAAACTCTAAATATGTGAAGAACTTAACTTGCATGCAAGTAGAATTTCTTTTGAGGTGAAATGATAATACTTTTATTTTATTTTATTTTATTTTATTTTATTTTATTTTATTTGCTTTTCTTTTTTTAGGGCTGTGCTTGAGGCATATGAAAGTTCCCAGGCTAGGAGTCTAATTGGAGCTGTAGCTGCTGGCCTACATCACAGCCACAGCAACTCAGGATCCGAGCCACATTTGTGACCAATAGCGCAGCTCATGGCAATGCTGGATCCTGAACCCACTGCCTGAGGCCAGAGATCAAACCCGAATCCTCACGGATACTAGTCAGATTCATTTCCACTGCACCATGAAGGGAACTCACAGTTTTTTTTATTTTTATTTAAAACCCATTGACTTGGTACCATGTAGCAATGATATCTAACACTGAGCACTACCAGTGCAGGGAATTCCACATAAATTACTGTATTTCGTTCTTATACTAACGCCATGAGCTAGATATCATTGCTGCCATTGTAAAAGAAACTAGGACCCAGTGATGAAAACATCTTCCGTGAGATCACAGGTCTCAAAACTGGCAAAGGCAGGATTGGGTCTGAGCTGTAGAACTTCACTCTCACCTCCACCTGCTCTGGCACAGGTAAGGGGTAAGAGACATAGCATCTTGGTTCAGAGCAATTTCACCAAAATGAACATCGTCTTTGTAAGTACCTTTTCTTTAATTTTTTTTTTTTTAAGGGATGCACCCATGGCACATGGAAGTTGCCAGGCCAGGGGTCAAATCAGAGCTGCAGCTGCCGAACTACACCACAGCTCATGGTAATGCTGGATCCTTAACCCACTGAATGAGGCCAGGGATCAAACCCGTGCCCTCATGGATACTAGTTGGATTCTCTACCGCTGAGCCACAGTGGGATTTCCTATAAGTAGTTCATTTAAGTGAGATAAACAAGGAATGCTGGGAGAGCATAGGAGGTGCTCTTACAGTTTGGGGAGAGGAAAATAGGGCCACAGATAAGGATCAGGGTAGATGCAAGTTTGTATTCTTCTTCAAAACTGCAGTCAAGAAGTTCAGACAGGTTTTAGTGGTCCTTGAGGCTATATCACTGTGACCTTCTTTCTAGTCATCAAGTAGTTATGTCTTCCCTGTGTTGGGTTTTGGTTCTGCGGAAGAGCTCAAAGATATTGTTACGTGTATCCCTTGAGGGGGAACCAGGACCCTTCCCCAAGGCTGCACTATTGTTTCTTGACTATTCCGCCCTAGTCTCTGCATCCCCTCCCTTCCCTGATTAGCACTGGTTTGGATTTGCCCTTTGGAACTCTCAGAAGGTCCAGGATGCTGAAATGAAGCCTACTCCCTACAGGCAAGAAACAGAGGAGGCGGGAGAAAGAAAGGCTTCCATGCCCAGGAGCCCCTGCTCAGTTTCAGGCAGAGAAAAAAAATTAAACAGAAAATATTTTATTGCCATATACACCTTGCAACCAACTTAAGATACTTTTTTCCCTCAAGATCATTTTATTAGAGGGATATCATTGACTGGCGAGAAATGTGGAAAGGATGAAATAAATAGCACGGGATCAGCAGGAATATTACACAGGCACCACTTTATGATTTATCTAAGTGATGCTTACGCAGAGGGAAAAGAAAAAACTCTTTGCATTAGAAGAGTCGCTTTTTCACTTCTAAAAATATTTTCAGACATAGCAGCTACCAACTGTGTATCAGGCAAATAAAGGATAAAATCCTTCTGTTGGGCTAAAAAGCATTAAATGCTTTGCTTAAAACTCATTGGTAAATAATCTTCTGGGAATGATTTCGGGGAGAAAGCTGCAATTCAAGCAGGTTGCAATTATGAATTCAGTAAGACTACGTGAAGGGAGAAGTGGGAAATGCAGTCTCCTTTATTCAAGGTTGTACTTTACCTGCTTTGGTGCTAATGATTCTCCTGGCTCTGCCCTGATCTCTTTTTTGTTATGTGTATATGTGTGTGTGTGTTTATGTGTGTGTGTGTGTTTATGCATGTCTGTGTGTTGTTTCTTTTTTTTTTAACTTTTACTTTGTAAACATTACATTTTTTAAATGCTAGGAATCCAAAAACTAACACAGTGTTCAAAGAGAAATTAAATCAGTGGTTTATATAGCATAATGTCATAATATTTTCCATACTATTTTCCCTTGCCTTATTAATATAACCATCAGTCTATTAGCTTTAACTGCTGCTGAAGACTGAGCAGATGTCTTCAATGAATACTTCCATCCATAATTACCCCTTCTTTTTTTCCTGAGAAGTTCAGCTAATTCAGATCGTACCAATGTATATGAAAAGTTTAAATGATTTCTCCCAAAATGCATTACCTTTTTCTTATCTACATTAAATTCCATCTGTCATTATGTTGCACAGTCTCACACTTTGATTAGATCCTTCTGGAGTTTTTAACAATCCTTGCTAGTTTTGTGTGTGTGTGTGTGTGTGGTTTTTTTTTTTTTTCTACTAACCTAAATAATCTCACAGCATTTTATAGAAGAACTGTTTTTACAGTTACGACTCTCTGCCATCCTTGCCTTTGTCTGGATTTGCTATTAGTATTGTGTATGCATAGAAATGCATTAAGTGTGATGTTGCAACCATGAAAACAGCATAGACACTTAAGCAAAAACAAACAAAAAAAAGGAAATAAAATCAGGTCTGGAAACCTTTTCCTGCCTTTTTTGTGCAGCGTTCACATAACTGTGTTTCTGAAATAATACTAATTAATTGTCACTAATGGAATTAGGAGAACTCATTGGTAATTGTATCTTCTACCAAAAAGCATGAGTATCTGAAATTTCTATTCCCTACGTTTTTCCAAATAAATAGAATAATTTTAATTGGGAAAATACACGCTCTTGACTCTTCTTCAAAGATGTTTTAAGTAAAGATATTTGCCATTATGTTATTGCCCATGAAAAAGAATCCGTTGTTTAATTATTTAAGCACCGATTGGTTATCTGGTTCTTTACGAACTCCTTAAGTAGGCTTTTCAAGGAAGAAAAGTAACTGTTTTTCTTGCACTTTGTCTTAACTGAAGGTAGAGATGGGAAGTTATCTAGTTGGTTTAGTTCCAACTTTTAGGATTATTTTTCCACTGCCCAATCGGGATCACCAAATCTAAGAAGACTAACTTCTGGAAGTGTAAAGACCCTTTTGTCATTCATCTTAAGCTCCAACCCATAGTGTTGGCGGAAACCGCAAAAACCGTGGCAATGGAAGGAGACAAACAGCACTCGGAGATATGGAAAAGCAAGGTTTATTCAGCATCGATGCGGGCTCAGAGGAGTCACCTCCAGAGTCTGAGCACCAGGTCTTTGTTCTCAGTAACTTTTATACACTACAAGGTCTTGATTTTTCCATGTAAGCATCCCGGACCTCCCCCATCCCCAAGCAGACAGTGTCCCTCCCTAAGAAACTGAGCAAGCAAGGTTACAGAAGCGGAACTGATAAGCAATGCTGGGTACCTGATTAGCAGGGCTGCTGGCTTGGACAGAGGGCACACGGTTGTTACATTATTACAAGAAGGGTGGCATAGTGATGAACACAGCTGGAAAGGCTTGCAGCTGCCTTCTTAGCCAAGGGGGGGTTGTTCTTTAGTTAAAACTCCATTTCAATAGGACCATTTCTTCTATTCATTCATTTATTCAAAAAATGGTAAGTACATCCCAAATCTCTCCTAGGACTAGTTGCTAGTAATCTCTCCTAGTTGCTAATAATTCCTCTTTACATTGATCTACAGTGACATCCTTGGAAGATTTCAAGGATTTGATCCATAGGTCATGGTTCCGCCACAAGAAATTACAGAAACTCCTTTCTGTTTTATATAGAAATTCCTTATATCATTCAAGACAGTTTTCAAATTCATGCTGTTTCTTTATTCCCCAACAAATTTAACTTCTCCATTGGCTAGTGGCTGAAGATCTCTTCAAATTATGACCAATTTTCTCTGGATTTACACTTTTTTTTCAGTTTCTTTCTTGAAATGGGTCACCAAGAACTAGGCACATATACTGCCAGCAGTTTATTATCTGATTTGATGCCCACCAACCACTGAGTTATATGTTATTCTCCCTTTATTTGAAGAAACCCAGTCTTGGTGAAATTAAGATATTAAGTCAGGGTCCACGAAAAGTAAGAGGGAGGCAAACCAATTTTTCTGGAATCTACCAGGTCAATTATAAAAATGATTATTTCTATATAAAATGATAATCATGTTCTTATCAATTGATACTTTAACAGCAAACAACATTGAAACTATTTTGAATAAAAATGAACATCAATGTTCTTTGAACATAGGTGACTAACCCACATATAACTTTGTTTATAACTATGTGTTCTAGTCCTCATTTAAGATAGTATCCTGGGAGTTCCCGTCATGGCTCAGTGGTAATGAGCCCAATTAGTAATCATGAGGACGAAGGGTTAATCCCTGGCTTTGCTCAGTGGGTTAAGGATCTGGCATTGCCGTGAGCTGTGGCATAGGTTGCAGATGAACCTTGGATCCTGTGTCGCTGCGGCTGTGGTGTAGGCAGGCGGCTACAGCTCTGATTGGACCCCTAGCCTGGGAGCTTCCATCTGCCGTGGCTGTGGCCCTAAAAAGCAATAAATAAATAGAATATTTTCTTATTTGCCTAACTTCTCAAGTCCAAAGGAATACAAGAAAATTCTGTTTTCCCATAAAGCCAAGATCACCTCCAAGCTTGGATTCTTTTAGGATCAATGTATTTGAAGTTATTCCAGAGGGAGCGGGGTAGAGGGTAGCATGATAGATATAGCTTCAAGACCAAATAGGAAGGGGAGAAGCTATGTTTAACACATCATAAGGCTTGAGAGATTCACAAAGGACAAAGAGGCAGGCAATATTCCTAGGGAACACACCCTGCAACGCCTGCAAGTGTGCGCCTGTGTGTGTGTGCACGAGCTCATTCAACAAGACTTCAGTGAGTTTCCTCAACACCAGGTGCTGCTCTGAGTTCTGTGTTGAGGATTCAAGCAGCTTATAAGGTCCTCTGCTCTTAAGAATGCACATCTTTATTCACATACATAATTTATATGCAACATGATTCTCATGTATTCATCCATAATATATATTCACTGACTACCTATATTCTTACACATATTCTTTTTAGAGCCGGACCCTCGGCATATGGATGTTCTCAGGCTAGGGGTCCAACTGGAGCTGTAGCCATCGGCCTACACCACAGCCACAGCAATGCAGCTGCATCTGTGCCCTACACCACAGCTCATGGCAACACCAGATCCTTAACCCAATGAGCAAGGCCAGGGCTTGAACCTGCATCTTCAGGTATACTAGGTGATTTCATTACTACTGAGCCATGATGTGAACTCCATTTACACATATTCTTTATTTACATTAGGGTCAGGTTCTTCCCTGGATGTTCTTTTTTCCTCCTGTTCTAAGGGGCATCGCTATGGACCCATAGCTACTGACAACTCGAGAGCTCCAAGCATAACAACGACCTCAATTTGCCACATCCCAGGAATGTTTCAAGGCACATACACACGCTTGGATGGAGTTGGTGCAGGAATGTTTTTATATGAAATTGTTTTTCAGGGTCTTCTCAGTATTCACTTCAAATAAGCACATGATTTCAATGGATGTTTTTGGCTTCTCTTTTAATGTACATTATCACCATTAAGAATTTGACACAGGAGTTTACTTGGAACAAACAATAAGACCCTTTTCCTCAAGGCTGGGATTGGGTCTATCCAAGCCAGGGTTCAAGTGACAGTTAAGAGAAGTGCCTTGGGGAATGAGATTTTTGTCTTGTTCTGCTTTGTTTTGTTTTGTTTTTAGGGCCACAGGTGCTGCATATGGAAGTTCCCAAGCTAGGGGTGAAATTGGAACTATAGCCAACAGCCTACACCACAGGACACAGCAATGCAGAATCTGAGCCGCATCTGCAACCTACACCACAGCTCACAGCAATGCCGCATACTTAGCCCACTGAGCAAGGCCAGGGATCAAACCCACATCATCATGGGTACTAGTCAGGTTTATAACCTGCTGAGCCACAGTGGGAAATCCCATTTGGACTCCTTCCCATGGTTCAGATAATGAGCTGGAGAATGAAATTTAAGTATTGGCATCCCCACCATGACCCTTCTCCAGGTCAGAAAAGGAGGTCTACAGTCTAACACGACAGTCATGCTCAACTGGTGCACATGGCTTCCAGGTATTTTAATAAAAATAGTTAGCTAGACTTAAAATTAATAAAAATGCAAAAATGCTTTGCAGTCGATGACATGAAAAAGCAGTTGGTTACCTAAGAGTCTGCTCATTTTTGCTTTCTGACTATGCTGCTTTTTTGGAAGGTCAGTAATTTTTCTTGCATGTTTGTCTTTGGTTGGCTTTCATTTTATCAAAACCCAGTTGTAAACCTGCTATTAAATAAACACTTATAGGAGTTCCCTTGTGGCTCAGCGAGTTAAGGATCCTGTATTGTCACTACCATGGCTTGAGTAGATGCTATGATGCAGGTTTGATCCTTGGCCCAGGAACTTCTGCCTGCCATGGGTGCAGCCAAAAAATACATAAATAAATAAAAACATGTATTTTGCTAGGATGAGTATAACATATTCCCCAAAGAAGCTCTAGGTTTAGCTACTGCAGTCTGCCCCAGAATACCTTCCTATAACCAACTCATACCATTTTAATTTAATGGGATTTGTAACTCATGTTTCAATTAAAATTAAAATTATTATGTTCCTTAGTTTGTGTGATTTTTTTGATAGACTAGTACATTTATCCGGTAATTTTCCAAAGATCAACTTTATTTATCAGTAAGATGCTATTCCAAGATTGTTGTATATTTTCTTTGCTTCTGAAATGTTATCACATTTAATTGCCTGATCTTATTTGGGTTGCCATCATAGTCATTAATTAGTAGGAAGGTGAGGGACAGCCTCATATCTAACTATCTGTTATGGCTGCTTTAATGAGGAAAATACCTGCCATCATTTTAAAGGCATCCTGTATACTTCACAAATACAGCTTGCTGTAGCATTCTCATTTAGGCTGTGAACATCAAAGGAAATTGATGTCAGGTGTGAACAGAAGCTGTTGACTATATCTGCTGAGGAAACTGAGTGGTATGTCTGGGTAGGAGAGATGAAGGGCAGCTTATAACATTAACGAAACTGCAGGTAATTAGTGGAAGCTTTCAGTGGTTGGTAGGTCTGAGGAATAAAAAATGCTATTTATATGTGTGCCCTAAAGACTACAAAAGTTGAAGATATTTTTATTCTGTTCACTTCCTACATCTATAGGGAGAAGATTAAATTAAATAATGAAACAACAAAATTAAATAATGAAAATCTATAGAGAGAGTTAGGATCAAAAGAAAACTATGTTTATAATTGTAATCAAAACAGCAATGTGTGGGTTTTAGGTATGCCTTTTGCTCCCTGGTATGTTATTAAATTCAAGGAACCAAATGAAAAAATAAAGGGTTGGTTAACTAATTAAATGAGTGGCTTCAGAAAGATTTTTTTGAGAGAAAAATAGGCACCCTAAATTTGCAATGTTTTTGGAAGGGTTTTTTGGGTTTTTTTTAATGGCAATGGTAGTTCCTGGGCCAGGGATTGAATCTCAGTGGCAGCTGCAACCTACACGGCAGCTGCAGCAATGCCAGATCTTTTAACCCACTGCCTTGTGCAGTGTTTGAAGCCATGCTTTCACAGTGACCCAAGCTGCTGCAGTCAGATTTTCAACACACTGTGCCATGGTGTGAACTCCTAGAAGGATTTTTGTTAAACTAAACTTAGATATGGGTGTGTGTGTGTGTGTGTGTGTGTGTGTAGGCAATATGCTAAAACAACATTTATTTTCCAAAAAAGGTGTTATGATATATAAAAAAAGCTTCTTGGCTCGGCGGTTAATGAACCTGACTAGGATCCATGTGGATGTGGGTTCAATCCTTGGCCTCCCTCAGTGAGTTAAGGATCCAGCATTGCTGTGTTTTGGTGTAGGTCTCAGACCACGGCCTAGATCCTACATTGCTGTGGCTGTGGTGTAGGCCACCAGCTGCAGCCCTGATTCAACCCTAGCCTGGGAACCTCTATATGTCATGGGTGTGGCCCTAAAAAGTAAAAATAAAAATAATAATGATAATAATAATAATAATCTTCTTTAAGCAATGCCAAACTACAGATGTATAGGGTAGGGTTGAGGAGGAAGACATTTTACTCTTCTAGATTTTTCTGGCTGGTCTAAGAATCAAAACTGACATGAGTGAGAGTAACGGAAGAAAACCAACAGAACTTTAATAACACAAATTCATGGGAGAGACCAAGAAAAACCAAGTACCTCACCAAAATGGCTAAGACTCCAGGCTTCAATACCATCTTCAGCTAAAGACAAAAGAAGATGTTGAGGGTAGTGCTTTGGGCATTGAAGTGGAGGAAGGTGATTCACTTCAAGATAGAAGGACAAACGATTAGTAAGCAAATGTTTGCTGGGCCGGGCAGACATCGTGGGTCACAGCAGGAACTCCAGTCTCTAGGTTCAGCTGAGGACTTTCCTCCACCACATCTAGTGCATATCCTTTGCAGCTATGTCTGAGAATAGCTCTATTTCAAGAAAAGCTCTTCTAACCAAATATTTTTTAGGCAGTTATGGAGGAAGATCAAAGTTTCTCCCAGAGTCTTTCAGGTCTTAATTGTTTTCAGCTGGAAATAACCCTCATGCCAGAGTGACATTTTGGGCAGGAAAATTTTGCTTCCCTCCAGTAGACTGTTGCAGCTTTCAAGGGTTGTTTTGCAAGGCCCTTTCTACCATGACTGGTGATATTATCATTCCTGGATTGATCGTTGGAAGCCACGTAATTGATAAAAGCACAATGCTTTCCTTGACTTGGAAAGGGTAGGTTTCCATTCCTAACCCAGGTCTAACATCCTTATCCTTCGCCTTCATTTTTCAAAAGGAAATTCTGAGGTGTGCCATGTTCTTTAGAAATAGGCTTCCAGGACTTCCCTTCATGGCTCAGTGGTTAACAAACCCGACTAGGATCCATTAGGATGCAGGTTCAATCCCTGGCCTCGCTCAGTAGGTTAAGGATCTGGTGTTGCCATGAGCTGTGGTGTAGGTCGCAGACTCAGCTCAGATCCTGTGGTTGTGGTGTAGGCTGGCAGCTGTATCTCTGATTGGACCCCTAGCCTGGGAACCTCCATATGCCATAGGTGTGGCCTTAAAAAGCAAGAAAGAAAAAAAAAAAAAAAGAGTAGAAAAGAAATAGGCTTCCAAGAAGCAATGCTCTTCTGTACTTGGTTCTATACTTTTTCAGTTGTAAATAAATGATTTTGGTCATCATGCTTCTGATACATAGGATCACTCTTTATTTACTGTAATGGTCACTTGCAGATTTGGATGATTAGATTCAATTTTCTTAGTAACTCTTGGTTACAGTCAGAACAGCTTTTGTCTCTGTAGGACCAGATCAATGGAATTGACATGCCTCAGGCTAACAACTGTTGCTACTCCCTGTACTTAAACCCTTTAATACTTGTTTATAGGATTATAAGCTTATTTGTTGTAGCATTATAGCCTATTTGTTCCACTATTCCTTTGTGTAACATTTTTTAGTGTCCAGGTTCAAATATTTAAAAATTTTTTCTAATAGTAAAGAAAGTCTCACAATCTTATATGCCCATAAATAATTTAAATTGATTCTGCCCAATAAGATAGCCTCTAGACACAGTGGCTACTTAAATTTAAATTTTAATTAAATGATGGAGTTCCTGCTGTGGCAAGGTGGGTTAGGAACCTTCCTACGGTGGCTTGGGTCCCTGTGGAGGTGCAGATTCCATCCCGGCACAGTGGGTTAAAGGATCCAGTTGTGATGTAAGTTGCAGCCGTGGCTCAGATTCAATCCCTGGTCTAGGAACTTCTATATGCCATGGGTGTGGCTATATTTTTTTAAAAAATTAATTGAATAAAATAACATTGAATTAAAAATTAATTCCTCAGTTACAGGAGCCTCAATTCAATTACTCAGCAAGTCATATGTTTTATAAAACATTTCTATCACCACAAGATGTTCTTTTGGAGAGTCCTAGTGTAGATAATACAAACCTACCCCTTCTCTTGAGATAACCACGTTAATCGTGGCTTTGAAATTGTCCAATTTTAGACACAAGAATAACTTGTCTGAGGGGCAAAAGGAGCAAATGTTAGAGATTCAATAGGCTTATCTACTTAACAATCTTGAGACTTTGAAGTACAATATTTTGTGATCACTAAACATTCATTTTTTTTAATTTTCCCTTTTCCAATTAGTTAAGATTTTTTTATACGAAAAATGCTTTATCCAATCTGAAGTGGAAATTAAATATGTGTAAATTTTAAGTTAGTAAGAAAGCTCACATGTGATATGGCCTTCATTGACTTCAGCAGGACACCAAATTTCCTAACATATATATAATTGCTTTGGCTGGAGTTACTTAGGTGCTCCCACACCCATCTTCTTGGTTTCCAACCCTAAGATTAGTTCTTCCTAGGTGTGTGACTTGAAGCAGACATTTAACTCCTTCATCCAATTTCTTCATTTATAGCATAGACATAATGATACATGTACCTCTTAGGCTAATAGGTATAAAGCACTTTAGAGCAGTGGTTATAATAAGTATCATATTTATGTATTTCATAATGAATGCTATATTTTTGCATTTTCATTATGATTTTTATTGAATGGATTGATGATCTCC
This sequence comes from Phacochoerus africanus, assembly GCF_016906955.1. Classification (NCBI taxonomy): domain Eukaryota; kingdom Metazoa; phylum Chordata; class Mammalia; order Artiodactyla; family Suidae; genus Phacochoerus; species Phacochoerus africanus. The sequence goes on along the minus strand of NC_062548.1, from coordinate 54,396,998 downwards.
TTAATTATTTTGCCACACCATATTTGAAACAAATATTCACTAAAGACTGGAAGTTAGCTTATCATTGTAGTGCTCTGGAGCAATGGACTGTGAAGTGCCAGCTTCCATGTACCCATCCTCAGCTCCGCACACCTGCAGCTATGACACAGTCTTGATGCCAATATTTCAATGGAAAGAGAAGGCCAGATGCTTAGTGGTTATGTGCCATAATGTCAGGCAAACTTAGGTTTAAATCCAAGTTTTATGACTTAATGGCTCCTTATTGTTGAATAAAATATTTATCTACTATAAGCTTCAGATACTTTTATGTCAAGAAGATGAAATTAATGCTCATGGATTAATGCAATGGATTGCTATTGGGAGGATTCAGTATGGACTTTGCCCAATTCCCGGCCCACTCATCATCCCATTTGCTATAATTATTGTCTTATTGATCTCAGACCAGACTATAAGTCTGAAAGCTGCAGGTTGGGGACTTTTTATCCAATTGTTGATTCATTTAACACATACTTTTTAATGTCTCAGACTGCAATACTTCAATACAAGAAGGATCTACTCATAGTGTTGGATAAATAGTGGGGAACAAGAGTGCCAAGGACTCTTTCTTGGGTCTTATTTAATAATGGACAAGTGGGGGAATAGATTTGGAAAAACCAGATAATGATAGTTGCTAGGCAAAAAATTAAAATAAAATAATATCCAAAATTGACTTTAAATTACCCTTTCTGAGAGGTGACACTAAAATTAAAATCTGAGTAATAAAAAAGTCAGATAAAATATCTTGTATTCCCACAGCCATGGCTTATTAAACGCATTTGATAGAGCTTCTATTCAACACGTCCATGATGTTCAGGTATAGCTAGGAGACTGAGGAAACTAACTTTGGGTGTTATTTAGAATGGAGACTTGCTCATGTAAATTTTTCTAAACCAACATAACACTCTCTATGGTAACTTTGATATTTCAGAAACGATGTGAAGGATAACTTCAAGGATGAAAACAGGGATGCTTTAAACGCCCTGAAACTTTACCCTTTTTTAAGTCCCAATTAACCAGCCATCTCTCCCCGCGGCTCATGTAAAAGGGTCATCACACAGAGAAACTCCTCATTGCCAAGCCCAATAGGTATTTTTTTCTATCCTAATCCTACGAGACATTACTTCCGCATTTACACATAATCGTTTCTTGCTTAACATTCTCTACCATCTTGATTCCCGCCACCAGTCATTCTTGTCTTCCAATGCCTCTCTTTATCTCTTCCTATTCTGAGTTATCTCATCAACTTTCTTGGTTCTAGTCACTGTCTGCAGATTGACAGTCCCCAAATCCACAGTCCCAGTTCCCAACACTTCCCCGAGTTTCAGGATCATGTCCAATGATGTAGTGCATATTTCTACCTGGATACTGCATAGGAACATCAGCTTCTCAACAAGCTGACCTCCTCCTCCCCCTCCTCAAAACTCGCCATCACCCTCACAATGGATGGCAGGGTCATGCCCAGGCTCGCAGATTGAAGATGTGGTATCATTTTACAGATTGTCCTTCTTTCTAATGCTCTACATTCAATTTAACCCCAAACTCTCAAAACTAAATCTTCTTGGTGGGGAATAGCGTTTGCATACAGTATTTAACTGTTAGAGATAGTGTGTTTCAGGGGTCCATCAAGCCTGCTGGCCACCATTGATGTCCAGATTGCAGATGACACTGGAGGACTGGTCTGTGGCAGACAGGACAATGCTGCCTTTTCCTTTATTTTTTTCTTTCTTTGTCCCTGCCCAAGCCATGCAGAAGTTCCTGGGGCAGGGACTGAACCCGCGCCACAGCAGCGATCCAAGCCACAGCAGTGACTGTGCCAGATCCTTAACCGATAGGGCACCAGGGAACTCTGTCTCTGCCTTTTCCTTAATAGACATGGTCTTCATTCTGTTTTTAATTTGACAGGAGGAAATTGCTGGCAGCAATTCCTGGCAGCTTGACAGTTTGTACCTATTACTCTACCTGTAGTGTTTCTTATAGAAAAGCCTGTACATTTTGGAAGGGAAACATACAATTCATTTAAGCCTGAAAAAGGAAAAAAAAAATATGAGTCCAAATGTGGAAAATATGAAAGTTGAAATGTGTTGAGACAGCGTGTCCTGGAGACCAGATGGTTGTTGGAGGGAGGGAGATGATTAAATAACTGTCCTCAAAGAAAAGGAGTGTCTATAACAGGAAAGCTCTTCCCAGAAAACTAGGGAAGAGAAATTTCAACTAGGTGTTGAACCAAATGGACTTCTTCCCGTTCTTTTTCCAGAACCCAGAGCCTCTAGCTAACTGGACGTTTCCTACACTTAAGTTTCTTTTGTTCATTTATCTGAGGACAACCAAACATGCAGAAAACACTTCTAAACAGCTTACTGCCCTCATGGCAAATCCTTTCCATGTTTTTAAAACTTTGTGCTCATATACTTCATCCCTTTACCATCTCCATAGAGCTTAGTTTTTTTTTTCTTTTCAATTATGAAATGAAATAGTGCAATCATTATTTTTGCATTGGCCAATAAATGAGCCCTTATATTGTCTACCTAGCACAGAGTTACACAATAAATAATGCCAAGCCCTCTACTACAGAAATACTCCAAAGAACCCAAACATTAAGCCCCACCAATTTCAATAAAAATCTTTGTCCCACCTCTGAGACTTAATCACATTGAACAGAAAAAAATTCGTTAACTATCAAGCAAGGGCACATTTTGAATCACTAAAAATGGATTTTACATATTCTGGACATGAAGGAAATTCTAAAGAAAGCCCAAGCTGAACCCCTCTGTGGTGTGGATGTTTCCTCTAAAGTGAAACCATAGACGGGACCTCCCAACATCTACCTGTGTGTTTATCCCTGACACTTGTAGGCATGTGCAGTAAATAAGCAATGGGAAACCCCAGACTGACCCGGGGGGCGGGGGAAGCTATGATATTCTGGGGAAGTCCTTGAAACGGCTTCATCCTCATCCGTCTTTATCTCTCATGGAGATTGTCTTTATCTCCGCGAGAGCTAGTGTCCGCACATCTCTGGATCAGCTCTTCTTCCAGAAGAGTCTTCACAACAAAAATGGTTGATTTTTTTAAAATGCAAATCACAAACAACCCACTACAGGAATAGCAGACAGCTTGGAGTCTTGGCGTAAATGCCTGAGGGCAAAAATCAGGGCCTTGAAAGGGAGACGACTTCTTGGAATGGGGTAATTAAAGTGGGTCTGGGTGAGCGCGGAGGAAAAGGAAAGTTAGAAGAGACCATGTTCAGCTCGGTATATGTTTTTCTCTTTTCCTTTATTTCCCCCCCACTTTTTTTTTTTTGGCTGCACCCTTGGCATACAGAAGTTCCCAGGCCAGGGATGGAACCCTTAATCCTCTGCACCACAGGAGAACACCCCAGATCTGTATTTTTTAAGGTCGAAAATAAATTTGCATTTTAAAAGGCGTGAAGATGCGCCACTGAAGGGACTTCGTGGACCCAACGTCTATCATTTAATGTCCATACCCATCAGAGCTGGGATAAAATTCAGAGGGTTTTCTGTGCTGGAGAAGTGACCTCTCCGGCATTCTAGGACGAGGATACCTAGGGCCTAGGGCCAGAAACAGGGTGAGGTCATGTTGGAGAGAGCTCTTTTGAGAGACGTCCTTAGAGGTTTTTAATTAGTTTCTGAAATTTGTGACAACATTTTGAGAAATAAAAATCCATGACTTCTTTACTAATTGAGGAAGATAATTCAAGAAGTTGATGTGAAGGAGTGCTATGGGTCGGCTGGTGGTGGCCAGACCCTCCTGAAGGACAGTCAAGTTCAACCGAATTGCAGCAAAGCCAACCCCTGGAATCATGGCTGGGAGAAGGGCGTTCCTTGCAGTGCACTGGGCTGCCAGGAGCTTTTTTTTTTTAAGACAGAGAAACACTTTATATGGACTCTCATCATTTCTCCTTGTGTTTTTTCCAGAAATATAGAAATACACATACACACCACTCACAGACAATTTGCTATAATAAGCTAGGAAGGCATTTATTTCTGAAGGAAAGTGAAATGACCTAAGGACTACTGGGATGGTAACTATTCTACATGAACTGATTTATTGATCATGATTGTCTTATTAAATTATAAACCCAGTTGAGAAGAATGATGTGAAAACAGAAGTTGTGTTGCTGCATTGCTGGGTGATGAGACCTTTATCATTTGGAATACAACTTCAACAATGATAGTCATCAAAACGCGGATTAGGATTCAAATCAAAACACTTAAAAAAAAAAAGAAATACAAGTATGTTTTCCAATCAGGTAAAACATAGAAAATATTCACTTTCTATGAATACTAGTAGGACTTAATTTGCATACAATTTATTCAATCAGCCATTTATTCAACAGATAGATTTTTGAGGACACACTGGTACCAGAGGTGATGAGATTGGAGCTCTGGGAAGGAAGCCACGATGCACTGAGCATTCCCTACTGGCCAAAGGGTATAAATATTATTTCCCTTGATCCTCATTTTTCTAATTCCATATTATGCTCAATCTATGGAAATATAACAGAGATTCAATCAATGTTCCCAAAGTCAGAGAGCTGGGAAAGGATGAAAGCAGAACTTGAATTCAGTTCTGTCTGACATCTTAGGGGAACAAAGATTATTCTCTCAAGGAACTCAGCATCCCAACCCTGCACAGCCAATGATGAGAAAGGGGTGTGAAGCCCAGTGACTCAGGCAGAAAAATATCAAAACTTCCCACACACTCATTCTAGCATTTGTGAGGGTGGGTCAGGCAGCACATGCTCATTTAAAACAGGTCAATTTAACAACAGCTCCTGTCCATCTCCCAGCCTCCTTTTGTGAAAAGAATTTTTCCTTCTCCTGAGCATTTGCTGTGCTTTTATTTAATGATTTCTTTATTTATGCATTTACTCACGGAAATACAAGTATGTTTTCCACTCAGGTAAAATATAGAAAACATTCACTTTCTATGAATACTAGTAGGACTTAATTTGCATACAATACAAGAGTAGACATACAAGCATGTTTTCCAACTCATTATAGGTATCTGCTATATCTATAATAGATTACCTACTCATTATAGATATAGATACTTTATTTCAAGAGATTTGACCCAACAATTTATTTTATTTTATTTTATTTATATTATTTTTTGGTCTTTTTAGGGCCACACCCACAGCATATGGAGGTTCCCAGGCTAGGAGTCAAATCAGAGCTGTGCTGCTGAGCTATACCACAGCCACAACAATGCAGGATCCAAGCCACATCTGCAACCTACACCACAGCTCATGGCAGTGCCAGATCCTTAACTCACTGAGTAAGGCCAGGGATAGACACTGCATCCTCATAGTTGCTAGTCAGATTCTTTTCCACTGAGCCATGAGGGGAATTCCTGACCCAACAATTTTAATGTGCATGTATGTATTTACATGTATATTTGTACATATGCATACACACACACACTCAGACACACAAACACTTTAGCAATACTTTAGTATTGAGTAATTTTTTTTTGACTATGCCAAAGCATGCAAAAGTTTCCAGGCCAGGGATTGAAACCAGGTCAGAGCAACAACTTGAGCTGCTGCAGTGACAACTCCAGATGCTTAACCCAATGTGCCACAAGGGATATTCAGTAACTATGAAACACAGCTAGTTGACCCCACAAAAATACACACAACTTATCTGAGCTTATGAGATTCTAAGATAAAAGAAAAGAATATAGCTTTTGAGTCTTTAGTAGGACTTTAACTCAGGTCATTTTTATAACATTTCTGCTCCCAATGCCTAAGAAAATTAGTCTTAAGTTATCATGAAGTTCATTTTCTTTCCTCAGGGGGCCCACTTTCCTATCAAAAGTCCTAGGAAGATGGAAACTTCCACTGCCCTTAGAATACAAGCCAAGTTCTTGCCACAAGTCAAGGGGGGGAGGTGTGAAGGTAATAAAACCAGAGTAGAAAATGAAATTTCCGCAAGAACCTCTTTGTTTCTCTTAGAAAAAGAAATGCTCTGCTCACTGGTCTCATACTGGACATACCTCTAAAATCCTAGCCTATCTTTGTGTATATGTGGATCATCTGGTCACAGGAAAACCAAGAGCTTCTCTGAATGCCTGATCCTGTGGGTACCACAACAAAAACACGCCAAAGCATGTAGCCTATTGAGTACAGGTCAGTACAGTGGTTTAAAAGCATTTCCTCAAATCTTTGACACTTATCTCATTGAAAGGTGAAGTGGTATGGTTAAACAAACCTCAGTAGTATCCATGAGGATGCAGGTTTGATCCCTGGTCTCGCTCAGGGGGTGAAGGATTCAGTGCTGCTGTGAGCCATAGTGTATGTAGGTCGCAGACTCAGCTCGGATCCCACGTTGCTGTGGCTGTGGTATAGCCCGGCAGATGCAGCTCTGATTTGACCCCTTGCCAGGGAACCTCCACATGCTGCTAGTGCAGCCCTATAAAACAAAAACAAACAAACAAACAAGCTTCTTTGAAGACAGTACCTCCAAGTACAGCAGCATTCTGAGAAATTGGGGGTTAGGATTTCAACATGAGTTTTTTGAGGGAACATGACTCAGCCTATAATTGTGATGGAAAAATCTGCACGGGTGTCTTCCTTCTGTTTATTCCAGTGCCACACTTCAGCATTACAGTACATGCCATTTGCCAGGTTACACCAAGCCTTTCATGTATACTCTCTCATTGACACCTTGGAAGTGGTTAGTATCACGCCCATTTTACAGAAAGGGAAGCAAAGATTTAGAGAGATGGCTTAATTCTCCCAAAATAAGGCAGCTCATCCGTGGTCATATCCTAGTTTGTGTGACTTCAAAGACCATTTGATTTCCATCAAATCATGTTTGCTCCCTCATGGATGGATTGATTCCCTTTGGAGTTTCATTTAATGCCTAGAATCCAAAAAGACCTATTCGTGGAGTCACTAGGGTGTCAACTTAGTGGCAACCATGAACATGTTAATTTTACTAACATCAATAGACAATTTTGGGTAACGAAATATGTCTCATAAGAAGTCAACAGAAGGAAATTCTGAAGTGGCTTCTGAAGTGAAAATAATTTTGCCATTGTTCATTAGATACTGTCTACAGAAGAAACTATAAATTATAAAGTTAGACTATGAATATACATACATATATATACATATACATACGTAGGTAGCCATGGCAGTAACATTTATCCCACAGAAATTGGCAAACACTATAATCCAGAGCTCTTTTGCTGTAGAGCTGGTTGTTAAACATTTATCACCATACTGCGACTACGAAGTATTAAAATGCAAGACTTCCTTATTCTCAAAAAGAAACTGCATGCAAACACAAAACCAAACAACATGGACAGTGCAAAGAAATGTTTTAAAAATTAAAAACAGAAATCATGGAATAAAATATGCCAATAGACAAATCTACCATATAAAATAAACATAAGTGTGCAAAGCTCGCCTGTGAAAAAAGACTCTCATTGAGTTTCAAACAAAACCCAATGACATACTCTAGATAAGATGCTCCCTAACCACCCACTCCCTAAAAAATGTTAGGATGCTAACAAATCTGAAAATGGACAAAGGAATGTCTGGCAAGGATATACAGAATGAAAGTAAAGGTCACGATCTTAATTTTGGATGAAGCGTTATGGGTTTCTGGTAGCAGCATCTGTCCCCAGGGGAGCGAATAATAATTGTAGGATAAATGATTAAGAGACACTGCATGTCATTTTGGATACTTTAATATTAGTATCAGATGCTTCTATTATTTATAAAAAATAAATGGAATCATATTCTCTAAAAGTGATTGTCCTTATAAAACCTGTGCTTCTGAGACACTTCTCTGCATCAGGTATCACTGAAGAGTTTTGTTAAAATGCGAGTTGCCAGACTCCGTTGATAGGAAATTCTTATTTGGTAGACCTGGGATAAAGCTTGGGGGTCTGCACTTTTTATAAAACCTGTATGTGATTCTCTGGCCAACTTGAGAACCGATGACACGGGGTACTCAGCAAGAGACCCCTGAATTGGAGCAGAACCTCCCCCAACCAACCACGAAGGAGTCTGTTAGGGCTAAGAGAGAATGAGGACCAGGGATTTATCAAGGAGGACCAGAGAGTCCTCAATCACAGGAAAGCGAGCTCCCTTCTTCAGAGGTCTTCACACACCCGGCGGAAACCCGGACAAGCACATTCAGATTTTGGCATTGTCACATCGCCACCTTCTCCCTTCTCTTGAGCCTCCACTCCCCCATCCCCTCCCCAGACTCACGGTGTGTCCTGACACCTTCTCCTTGTGGGTTCTCTTCAAAACCCTTCAGAATGCCAGGCTTCAAACCGTTTGCTGCTGTTCCTTGAAATCTACCCAACTAATATTCCATCGTCCAGTCTCTGCCATCGTGACCACGATCAACTGCAATAACAATGGCTTAAACAGCAATGAATCTTCACAATAGATACACCTTCTCTCCTTTATTATTTCACCTGAGACTTCCTATGAATGAAATGTCACATAATTGTTTTAAATGAAAGCTCCTTCATCAGACGTGCCTGAAGTCTTAAACGATCACAAATGCCTAAACGATAGTGATCGATGTTGAAATTTTCTGCCATTACGCAATTTCTGTAGGACAGATGCTGGGGAGGACTTTTCCAACCCTCCTCCAATAATTCCACGTAGGAAGCTGCTTATGACAGCTGTGGATGCTGGATAGTAGGCAATTCGATGGTTGTGTAGGAACTTCAGGTCAAAAAGCTTTAACATATTTTTTATTTGTTTAACAAGGATATTTTCATTCATATTTGAGTCAGGCCAGCCCCCACTCCTGTGAATGTCCACATCACATCCTCCAGCACCTGCAGTGGGAAAGGCAGTCACCCCGTTCGGCTGGCCATGGGTACTGGACGCCACCTGGACCACGTCCCAGAGATGCAACATTTCAGGGAACTGACAGCTCTTAAAGCAAGGAACTCTGTGGCATCTTGCCCAACACCTGGAACATGGCCTGGCAGAGAGTAAATCCAAAAGTCCTGGTTTGGAACTTTGGATCCACAATGAAATCACCTAGGGAGTGTGTAAAGACACAGATGTCTGAGTCCTTCCCTCAGGGATTCTGACTTAATTGGTCTAGGATGTGCCCTTGTACAAGGATTTCTAAAAGCTCCTCCGAGGATTTCAGTGTACAGTGACATATGAAAAGTACTCTTCTAAAGCTCAATTTCTCTCCTAAGGGCTCCTAAATCAATAGTTCAGAGTAGAGGTAGTGGTAAATTTTGCAGCTACTTTCTAACAAATTATGGTGCCTGTCATTGATGAAGCACCCCCTTTGCAATGTCTTTTCTACCTTCTCAAGCCAATCCAAAAATTAATTTTTTCCTCTTTTTTTAATTGAAGCATAGTTGATGTATAATATTATATAAAGTACAAGTGTACAATATAGTGATTCACCATTTTTACTTTTTATTTTATTTTATTTTATTTTATTTTATTTTATTTTATTTTATTTTATTTTATTTTTGTCTTTTTGCCTTTTCGTGGGCCACTCCCACAGCATATGGAGATTCCCAGGCTAGGGGTCGAATCGGAGCTGTAGCCAATGGCCTACACCACAGCCACAGCAACGTCAGATTCTTAACCCACTGAGCAAGGCCAAGGATCAAACCTGCAACCTCATGGTTCCTAGTCAGATTCATTAACTACTGCACCAAGACGGGAACTCCTTTTTCACCATTTTTAAAGATTATACTCTAGTTATTATAAAAACTTAGCTATATTCCCCTCATTGTACAATGTATCTTTGCAGCTTATTTTATGCCTAATCTTGATCTAACCCTTACCTTGCCCCTCCCCCATCCCTATCCCCACTGGTAACCACTAATTTTTTTCCTATATTGTGAGTCTGCTTCTTTTTGTTATATTCCCTAGTTTGTTGTATTTTTAAGATTCCACGTATAGTTGATGTCATACAGCAGCTGTCTTTCTGACTTATTTCATTTCACCTGGCATAATACCCTCCAGGTACCATCCATATAGCTGCAAATGGAAAAATTTCACTCTTCTTTATGGCTCAGTTGTGTTCCATTGTATATAAGCACCATATATTCTGTATTCATTCATCTATCGGTGGACACTTAGGTTACTTCCGTACCTTCGCTATTGTATATAGTGATGCTATGAACACTGGGGTGCGTGTATCTTCAAATCAGTGTTCTGGGTTTTTTTCCACATATGTACCTGGGGTGGAATTGCTGGGTCATGTAATAGTTCTACTTTTAGTTTTTTGAGAAACCTCCATACTGTATTCCACAGTGGCTATACCAATTTACATTCCCATTAACAGCATATGAGGGCTCCCTTTTCTCCACCTCCTCAGCAACACTTGTTATTTGTGGTCTTTTTGATGATAGCCATTCCAACAGGTGTGAGGTGATATCTAGCTCATTGTCGTTTTGATTTGCATTTCCCTGATGACACCCAATGTTGAGCATCTTTTCGTGTGCCTGCTGGCAAGAATTAAATGTTTTTAAAGAAGTAAAGAGTCACATAAAGATAATCTAGTTTAAAGTCAACTGAAAGCAAGCATTCCTTCTATTGGTTCACGTATTATAAAAATATTAGGTGTGAACCTGCTCAATGCTAGAATTGGAGATACGACAGTGACCAAGCTTCTGCTCATACAAGCTTCCTTGGCTAATTGACATCTCAGTTCATTTTGAACCCTTTGCAGCCTGGGTAACTCATTCATTCAATTTTAGTATCAGTTACATATCAGACACTATCCCAAGCTTGTTGCCTATATTATCTTATTTATTACACAATCCATACAAGTGTATGTGTCTCTAAGTAGCAGAGTAGGTACATAATTTTAGAGATGTACCTGCCCAAATTTATGGGCAGTGGCTAGGGATGATATCTAAATTCAGATCCACCTGACTTCAAAACTCATGCTTCCTTCACCTCATTCTTTTGTTTGGAAAGCTGAAAGTGCTCAGAATTCTAAAATCTTACACTGATCTACAATCAACTGCCTCGAAAGTGGGTACTGCTCTCATGATTCCATCATCTAAAACAATATCCAGCAGGCCCTCTGCCATGATAAATGTTCAGATATTGGAACCTAATATGTTCAATCTTTGTGTGGTTGTTTTGTTCATTTGTTTGTTTGTTTCACTGTAGGTGAAAACCATCCTGTTCATTTGTCTCTAGAGTCACACTTATTGGCCAATGACCCTTAAATTCTATCTCTGAGGACTACACCTAGCTTCATTAGGCCTGGTGATTTGCTAATTGCTTTCCCATACCATCTTGTTTGATATTCACAAAACTTTTGCCTAAGGTATGATGCCCTTTCATGAAGGTCCCAGGGACCAGTGAAATTATACAAGTTTCCTCAGCAAGTAATGGCATGGAAGGATATTTCAGTCTTCAAGTCTGACAGGTTGGGGGAGCTGGGCAGGTATAGCCCCTGGATTTCTCTGAATCAAAAGGTTCATGGACTGATATTATTAATGCATTAGCAAACCACCTTATATCATTTAGTGCATCAATACAATAAAAAAAAAATTCAGAACAGCCAGGAGATAATTAGAAGACAGTTATATACCTTTGGAAAGGAAACCGAGGAGGCAAATGGAGCTTCTGAGATGTTGACAGCAATATGCAGCCTCTTATGTTTGCTTTATAATCATTTACAATTATTCTTACCTATCTGTTCACTTTTTTAAATTAATTTTTTTCTTTTTTTTTTTAAGGCCACACCAGTGGCTTATGGAAGTTCCCAGACTAGGGGTCGAATTGGAGCTGCAGCTGCCAGCCTATACCACAGTCACAGCCATGTGGGATCCAAGCTGCATCTGAGACCTACACCACAGCTCACAGTAACTCTGGATCCTTAACCCACTGAGCGAGGCCAGGGATCAAACCCACATCCTCATGGCTACCAGTCAGGTTCGTTACTGCTGAGCCACAATGGGAACTCCATCTTTTGTACTTTTCTAGTTATATGCTCTATTTCACAGGGAAAACAAGAACTTGCTCTGCTGCTTTATAAAGAAAAATTATAACTATTATCAGTGGTGCATTTTAAAGTAAGTGGGACATTTCTATTTCTTTAGAAAGAAAGAGAGGAAGTTAGGTCATATGCATGGCTCTAATGATGGCAAATAAGTTAAATGCAATTCATCACAAGGTGTACTCAAAATAAAATTGTGTTATAAATACAAAAGGAGAATGTTTTAACTTTTTTCTCCTAATCTTTGCCATAAAAAGGTAGTTTTTTTTTTCTCCAAACCACATCAGTAATGATGGATATTAATAGCACCCCAAACTTATAGGTCAGTAAGCTAGAGTTCTCACATAAATCTTACTCAAGCATCCTTTCTCTCAGAAGGGTTATGTCACTGAGGAGGTTAACTCTGCCCTCGAGGAGGCGAGCACACAAGAAGCTTGGGCCTCTTAACATTGTCAAGACCTGCTTCTCTATTCAGAATATCAATTAAAGTTAAAGCAAAACGCTCAGAAATTCAGAAAGAATGTTCTGAATAAACTGTTATTTTGCAGTGACTTAAAATGGCAGTAGTCACTTTGGGAACTCATAATGTATTCTCTAGAACAAGATCGCAAAAAATAACCTAGATGGGTCTTATTTCAAAAACAATGTGAGGAATATTATTTTATCATCTCTGGAGGAATGAGAAGAGCAGGCTTTAAATAGCATAAGCAAAAATAAGCCATTACTTTTCCAAGTCAGTGGCAAGGGAAACATAACCCTCTCTACATGTCCCTATTTTCTCAAAATTTCGACACTTTCTAGAACACTGCTTTCAATTATAGCCATGTCCATCAAAAGGCTCGCCTATGGAAATACCAAAGCATGGGCCTAACTTTTTCATAGAAATACTATCTAGATGGGCACCAATTTGCATAGACAATTGGCCAGGTGAAACTTCCTGATTCTGAATTGTTTAGGTTTTTATTCATACCTGGAATCCAAAGAAGTACACACAGACACACACACGCTGTTATAGCTGAAGCTTTAGCCAGAGAGTCACACATGAAATTTATACAGAGCATTAATCCCTAATGACAATGAACCTTCAGGAAGAGTTCTGTATGATAAGACAACTGTGGCCAATTTATACTCCCTAATGGGTAGTCTAAACAGGCTTAGAAAGTGCATATTCTAAAATCCAATGTTAATGCACAGTGTAATAGTTTAATGCTATTTAACACTATTTCTTAATGGTTTGTGTGAAATAGATGTTGAAATTTGCCTAACAAACATGCTTCATGTAAGGAAAAGACACAACTATTTCACTAATATCTTAATCTTTTTTAATTTATCTTACATTCTAAAATATCACAAGGGGCACATCACCACTATACTTTGCAGAACAAGCATGGTCACAAATACATAGATCTGAGGGAGTCCTTCTTCTAGATTAAATAGCATTGATCAGCTGTAACCTCTGAACATTCACGTCTCTACGTCACCCATATGGAGAGTTTCACATATTTTTGTAAAGATGGTTTTGATGAAACATAGTTCATCTTCCTGTATCAGTTGCAAGTATTGCCATTTCAGGTCTTGAAGCAATTTACAATTGCACACTACAATATGCCTGCTTTAGATGCTGCATAGCAATACTGAAAACTGGAATGAAAGGCAATATACTTCCACTAGAATCCCCGAAGAAAGTGGGCTTCCATGAGCCAGGCTGGAAATTGTCAGTTACACTGGCAGGGAACTTCATTTTTTTTTTTTTTTTTTTTCTGCCCAAGTTGTCAGCAGGTGTCTGATTTGGGTAGAGTGTAACCAGGAACTCGGTCACCTCCTCCTTCCTGGTTGTCTGTCTTAAGCATAAAAACTACTTGGTTAATCTCCATTTTAGGAGCAGCGAAGCACAATCAATGCTTTCACAGTTTAGCAGAGACTTAGAAATAATAGTATCAATGAGTCAGGCTTGGCTCTCTATTGATTGACGGCCTCACTTATGTGAGGAAAATGAGTGAATGTGGTGCAAAGCACTTTATTAATCATTTTTAAATTCCAAGTTTCTGAATGGCACTCTTTCATTATCCTTCTAAGTGAGTTCAACTAAAGTACTTTACTTGCCTATATATTTTAAAAAAAAGTAAGGCCGTACCGTCGTATCAGATGATTCTTCAGTGATTTCAAAATTATTGGCACGCTGGATTTATTTCCATTCATGTGTCCAGCCATTAACAAACCATAGAAGCAAAGTCTCATTTTTACTCATAGCTGGCAGCTTATTGCCAATGATAACCGAAAAGCCCTTCTTCCTATAATAAATTCATCAGTCAATTGAAGCTTTTGTTAAATAGTTGTAACGGCTTTCTATTCTTTATTTTTTTTCTTTTCTTTTTTTTTTTTTCATTGTTGCTTTTTTAGGGCCACAGCTAAAAATGGCTAGGGGTTGAACTGGAGCTGCAGCTGCCAGCCTACACCACAGTCACAGCAACACCAGATCCGAGCCATATCTGTGACCTACACCACAGCTCAGGGCAAGGCCAGGGATCAAACCCACATCCTCATGGATACTAGCCGGGTTTGTAAATTGCTAAGCCACAGCAGAAACTCCACTTTCATTGGATCTTAAACTCTGGGGGAAAAAAAAACCAAAAAACTTGTGGAATGTCTGAGCTGTACAGATTTGAAGACATTTACGCAGCAGAGGTAAATCTGACTCCTGAATGCTTCAGTGCTGTTTCAGTTTAGAGGCCTTTATAGCAGATACATTATCAAAGAGCTTTATTGTTAGTAATTAAAACACTTCAGATTGCTTTTATGAGAGAGTACAGGCGACAAGATGGTCCTCACGTTCTCACAATAACAGAGGTGGCATTGGCCACAGAAAAGAAAACATTTCAGTTGCAGACCTGCTGGATTCACTGGACTATGCTGTTGATATGCTTCCAAGCTTGGCTTTAGAATGACAATTAGCCTTTCAATATTGGACGCTCCCAAGTGCCTGATGTGTGGTATGGAGGAAAAATTAAATAAGATGCAGAACATGGAGAAAATAAATTTAAAGAAAACAAATACATTCACACTGAATGCTCCCCTCCTATATTCTCTTCACCAGTGAGGAAAACTATATCGGCAAAAGAGAGGAGGTGAAAATTACAAAAAGCAAAAATTAAAATGGCAACAAAAAATGTTTGCCAAGGGGAAATACACTCCAGATAAAAATAAACAAAATTCTCTTTGCCTTTATGTGCTCATAATTTTTCCACCGGGTACATTTGCACAGTTGGAATTACGGGAAAAAAAAAGCATATTTCCCACTAGCGTATTTGTTAGAAGAGGAAAAAGGGAAACAGCCCTGTAGGTCAAGTCTCACAGAGAGAATGCCAAATGTCTTTGTGTCCAGTTATTTATGGTTTCAGATAATTGTACAGAAAATATCAAATTTGCATAGTGTGATTATTGCTGATTATTTATCTAGCAGTCAAAATGTTTCAGTGGTTCCTAGGATGACAGATTGACAAGTCCTTAAAACTCATTCATTTTATGAAATTTGCATGTAATTAGGCAATAATGAAGGGATGTTTGTGGACAGAGGATTATACTACAATATGCTGGAAGCAATTCAAATGCTTGACAAAGTGTTAACATTATCTTCAGATTCAACGGAGCCTTAAACGCTTGGCTCAAAATCGCTACATGTATGAATTGGGGAAAGAAGATTTAGAAAATTATCAGTGATGTAAAATGTATTTTTCTTTCACTTTTTAAAAACAGATTCACTCTCTAGACATAACCATATTTGGGGGGCTGTCACATTCTAATGAGACTGTCATGGTCTACGCTTTGAAGAGCAAAGGTCCAGGGAGAGCCACCTTGGGGAGATAAAAAGAGTTCAGTCCACACATTTCCCAATCCTGCATGTGAACCCCTCATCAGCCCCTCTCAAGATGCGGACTTCAAACCCGTTATATCTGCACTGCAATACCGGTGTAGACTTGAGAGAATAATCTATTCCTTCAAGCCTGAGAAATACCCATTTTCCATGCATTTATAATGATTTTTAAAATCTGGATGCTTCTTGCTGTTGAGTATTTCTTTTAAGGTAATAAGTGAATTCCTTTTGTCCTCTTCCCCCCTCAAAGTTGCATATTTCAATTCACAGAATCTTAGAATTAAATACATTTAGTATTTAGAAAGTGAAAAGCACAAAGCCAGATATTAAAGCTCATCCTTAAAAAATGATACCTATTATTCTGTGATCGTCTTCCTGCTGAAATCCTACACCATTGCTTCTCCAGGGTTGAGATGGACATTTAAAAATCTGCATTTGAAAGTTACAGATTGTATCTGATCTTCACACAGAAATGTCTTTTCAAGTAATTGATGTATATTATGTAAAACACCTTCTTTCAAAACCAGACTACCTGAAGTATTGGGTTATTATAGTAATTTAAATCAATGAAATTCTTAACAAAGGTTTATGGAGACTTATAAGAGGAATAAAAGTTATTTCTTTTGACTGACTACTGGATCCAGAGTTTGTAACTTTTTTTCTTTTTTTTTTTGTCTTTTTAGGGCCGCACCTGCAGCATACAGAGTTTCCCAGGCTACGGGTTGAATTGGAGCTGTAGCTACCGGCCTATACCACAGCCACACCAACTCAGGATCCGAGCCATGTCTGCAATCTACACCACAGCTCATGGCAACGCCAGATCCTTAACCCACTAAGCGAGGCCAGGGATCAAACTTGTGTCCTCATGGATACTAGTCAGATTCGTTTCTGCTGAGCCATGACGGGAACTCCAGAGAGTTTGTAGCTTGATCAAAGCAGTATGGGATTTTACTCAGGACTTCTAGGGTGTGTTGGGTGGTCGAGGGGCATGGCAATCACACTTTGAAACTTAAAACAATAAACTGAATCTCCACACACAGATTGTGGTAAACTGTCTTCCAGAAGAAGATGTAGCCCTTAGTCACTGGCAGTGAGGGAGCTGATATGTTTCCATTAGGAAATCCACCCAGTCAATCACATAGGCCGAGAATTCTTAAAGTTCAAGAACACTTCAAAATCCATCCATTGATACAGTTTACATCTCTTGCTGTCATTCATTAGGTAACGTAGGTAAATTTTAGGCACTGTATTTCAATATGGAAATCTTACCAGACTATTAAATAGATTAGGAAGTATCAATCTTAACCAGAAATTTTAGAGTCCTTACATTAAGATGGTTAAATTTAAGATTAATTAGTCAAGGTAAACCAATAAGTATAAAAGAGGCATTTCTGTGGTGAGGCAGTGGAAAGGAACCTGACTAGGAATCATGAGGGTTCGGGATTGATCCCTGGCCTTGCTCAGCGGGTTGAACATCTGGTTTGCTGTGAGCTGTGGTGTAGGTTGTAGACATGGCTCAGATCCTGAGTTGGTGTGGCTGTGGTGTAGGCCAGCAGCTGTAACTCCAATTGGACCCCTAGCCTGGGAACCTCCATATGCCGACAGTGCAGTACAAACAAAAAGAGCAGTAGGAGAATCTTCTTTAACTATATACTATTTGGTCTCCTGTCCTCAGTTCTGAAAATAACTTCAGAGCCATAAAGAGGAGATGGGTGTATTGTGATTCCTAACAAGCCCCTCTCCTCCACCACTAGGTTTATGCTAACGAGCTAAATTTTATAAAGCACCTCAGGATGGGGGCTGGTTGTCAAGGAAAACAACCTGGTGATTACAAGGTTGGACCTTTCAGTCCTTTTCTTGAAATATGATGCATATTGCATTCTTTAATTTGCAAACTAGGAGTTGCAGTCTGAGGACCATTTAGAAGGGCAAGTTCAAGAGGAAAATGAAGATTTGAGAACTTTTAAACTTTTCATTGACTGAAAAGGAGTGTTAAAGACTTGATTTGAGACTTTAACCTGCTGGCAGTCCCAAATGAAATTATGCAACCCTGATAACATATTCCTTGATTTAAATTGGCTTTTGCAATTGAGTGGAACTTCATAAAGTGTACGGGCAGTTATTTAATTAGAAAAAAAAAAAAAAAGCAAAACCTGAACCACCTTCTGCACTTAAAGAGGCCTAACAGTTCAATACACTATCTTAGATATGATTTTTAAAAATTTTTAATTATTGTACTATTTATGGTGGTGGGGCTTTCGTACTAACACCAGATCAATTTAATCATTTCAAAGACATTCTGTTTGGTTTAGAAGTTAATTCCCAGTAGTGCCATATTTCAGTTACTGTATTTCCTTTTGCCTGCAGTGTAAGCAGCTCAGCTCTTGTGTTACCCCTTTTTTTCTATCTGGCTTTCTCCTCCTCCCCCACTGTTAGATCCCTATTCTTTTTTTTTTTTTTTTCTTTATGTGATTGAACGGTATATACTGCAATTTGAAGTAAATGTTTGCTTTTCTTAGTTAAAAAAAACAAAAAGACTATAGGGAAGACCCACAAAAGCAAGTGGAAAAAAGGCAAGAAAATAGCAATAAATACACATCTGTCAATAATTACTTTAAATGTTTATGGACTAAATGTTCCAACCAAAAGACATAGGGTGGATGATTAGATTAGGAGAAAAAAAAAAAAACATTCTTGTATTGCTTACAAGAGACTCACTTTAGATCTAAAAGACACACAGACTGAAAGTGAAGGGGTGAAAATAGGTATTTTATGTAAATGGAAAAAAGAAAGCAGGGGTAGCAATATTCATAGCAGACAAACGAGACTTTTACAAAAGGTCTATAGCAAAAGACAAAGAAGGGCATTATATAATGATAGAGGGATAAACACAAGAAAAAGATACTACATTCATTAACATATATGCACCTAATACAAAAATGCTAATATTTGCTAAATAATAAAGAAAATACTAGCAGGAATTCCCAGCATGGCTCAGTGGAAACAAATCTGACTAGCATCCATGAGGACTCAGGTTCGCTCCCTGGCCTCACTCAGTGGGTTAAGGATTTGGCAGTTGCCTTGAGCTGTGGTGTAGGTCACAGACACAGCTTGGATTCCATCTTGCTGTGGCTGTGGTGTAGGCTGTCAGCTACAGCTCTGATTTGACCTTTAGCCTGGGAACCTCCATATGCTGCAGTGTGGCACAAAAAGACAAAAAAGAAAAGAAAATACTAGCAGACACAAATGGAGAAATTGACTACAGTACAATCACAGTAGGGAATGTTAACACCCCACTTATATCAAATGACAGATCATCCAGACTAAATAACAATAAGGAAGAAATGGTCTTAAATGATATTGTAGGCCAGTTTGACTAGTAGATATCTATGGGATATTTTATCCCCAAAAAATTAAAATACACATCTTTTCAAGTGCACATGGAACATTTTTCAAGATGGATCATATGAGAGGCCACAAAATAAGTCTCAACAATTCAATACTTTTTTTTTTTAATTTGTCTTTTTCAGGCCACTCCTTCGGCATATGGAGGTTCCCAGGCTAGGGTCGAATCAGACCTGCAGCTGCCAGCCTACACCACAGCCACAGCAACATGGGTCTGCTATCTACACCACAGCTCACAGTAACACCTGATCCTTAACCCACTGAGCGAGGCCAGGGAGCGAACCTGAGTCCTCCTGGATACTAGTCAGATTCATTTCCACTGAGCCGTGATGGGAACTCCAACAATTCAAAAAGATAAAAATTATGTCATGAATTTTTTTTCCTACCATAACAGTATGAAATTAGAAATTCATTTCAGGTAAAAACACAAATGTGGAAACTAAGTAATATGCCATTAAAAAAAAAATTGGGTCGATGAAGAAATAAAAAAAAAGAAATCTGAAATAACTCAAGAAAAATGAATTTGGAAATGAAATTTTCCAAAATTTATGAGAAGTAGCAAAAGCAGTTCTAAGAGGAAAACTTATAGCATTGTAAGCCTACCTCAAGAAATAAGAAAAGAATCTCCAATAAACAACCTAAACTACCATGTAAAGAAATTAGAAAAGAAGAACAGACAAAGCCCAAAGTCAGCAGAAGGAAGGAAATTGTGAAGATCAGAGGGGAAATAAAATAAAGGCTGGGGTTTCAATATTTGCATTTTGAGGAGGCAAAACTCAATTTATAAGTTCCGTGTTTCCATAAAAGTTTATTTATAAAAAACAGGCAGAGAGCTGGATTTGGTCCATGGGCCATAGTTTGCTGACCTCTGATCTAGGAATATGTTATATATGCCATATATATGAATTGTAATATAAAATTATAAAGCGCAATATAGAATGGAACACATGATCAAATATATTTAGGTAAAAATAAAGTATGTCCCTAGGAATCTGATCTGGTGTTGCTTCCCTTGGTTTGATGCGTTTATTATTAAGGCTACTCCATTGGCAAAAGGAAAAAGATGGAGAGGAGAAGAGGAGGAATGGGAAGAAAACAGTGGACATATTTTCACTTTTGCAAACTTTTATCATTTGCCTCTTTAAGTCAGTCAGTCTGCTAAAAGCTTTCTCATCACTCTTGTACTAACTTAGTGCAGTTGGGTGTTTTTTCCCACCATTCTACAGATGAGAATCTCTGCCATATTCAATAAATCCCCCAGGGTTTAATAGATCAACTGAGATCTTCAAAACTAGGTTTGTCAAATGCTAGCCTCTAGAGTCTTAACCATTTCTGGTGTCAGTTTCCTTGATTATGTACAACTTTTAAGTAAGAAAATACAATTAATGAATTTTCAAATCATATACATCATACGCAAAATAGGCAAACATCTTATGTAACTACAAACACAGAATGGAAGCCTTGTTTTGAAAGGTAGTAGTTTGAACCATATGAAACTGACTTTGTTCTGCATCAAAAATGGTCAAATAGGGGCAATTTCGTATGGAATGACTTGCTTCTCACCTCGGTTAAGGTAGGGTTTGGCTCTGGCCTTGGATTCCATGCAGGTAGGTCCACTTCATGAAAGTGTTTCCAAGGTACACACCAGAGCCTGCCCAGCCTGGAGAATCTGATCAAGCCCATGGAGGACAAAGATCTCCATTTACTGGGTTGCAACCAAGAAGGCTCTTCAAAACTGTTTACATATTCTTTGCCAGTGATGTGCTTCACGTTTGGTTGCAAAATATAAATAGGCTGAAAAATATTTATTTATTAGTTTAGGAAATTTAGAACTTGCATAAAATGCCAAATTTAACAACCCCAGAGACTGAAATGCTTTATGCATTCACCTGCCTGCAAATGGATCTTGCAGACAAGCACTGCCAGCTTCCTCCATGGCTCTGCCTCTCCAGTAGGTTTGAACTCTGCGTTGAAAGGACAGCTTTTCATCGTAAAGGAATCCACTGGTCTCAAGGTGATTTGGTTCTTGGCCTCTGGTCCAAGAAGTAAGGATTTGTGTCAGCTCTAATGGTCACTGGTCTGAAATTTCCATGTGTCAATCACTGGACAGTCTGTGGATAGTCATCTCCAAGTGCTAAGTGGTCCAGAAACTACTAGCCAGCAGAAACTATTAAGAATTCACAGTGCAAACTCACAGAGAAAAGTCCGTCTGAAAAGCTAGGAACCCTGGGGTCAACCAGTGGATGTGGTCCCTTAGGGATGCTCAGGATCCCATCATCCTTACCTGTACCCTCTTACAGATGTGCTTCCTGGTGCAGTGATGGGTGTCTCATTCTGACTATGGAGAGTTGGAAATAGGAAAAGATCTCTGCATTATCCTGGCTGATGAAGCCTCTGGAGGAATGGGAACACCTGTTAACTGAACTGAACCCTGGTAGTTGAACATTCCAGACAATTCCCAGAGAGGTCTGTCTGACTGAGAAGAAGCAGGGGCTTCCAAGAACCTTCTCCAAAGCAAGCTGCTCTCCCAACATCCTGGAGGGTAAACAATGTTTGAAATCACCCCAAAGAGCACTAAGCCCATCCTTCATCCCATTCTCCCCTACACTAGGTCTTATGGAGAGCAGTAGTTTAAATGACATGGCCTATGATTAAGATTCGGTAACTTGAGGTGCCCCAGGCCAACTTCTTTGCAAGACTAGACACTTAGTGTGGTCCTTGCCCACAGAGAGCCAACACTCATGTAGTGTTGGGTTTGATTTTTTTTTTAAAACTAGGGCCTTAAAAAATAACTGGGTCTCTTAGCATGAGAGTCTCTAGTTCCATGCATGTTGCTGCAAATGGCATTATTTTGTTTTTTCATGGCTGAGTAGTATTCCATTGTGTATATATACCACATACCTTAATCTATTCATCTGTCAATGGACATTTAAGTTGTTTCCATGTCTTGGCTATTGTGAATAGTGCTGCAATGAACATATGGGTGCATGTATATTTTTCAATGAAAGTTTTGTCTGGAAATATGCCCAAGAGTGGGGGAGGGAGTGGAATGGACTGGGAGTTTGAGGTTAATAGATATAAACTATTGCATTTGGAAAGGCTAAGCAACGAGATCTTGCTGTATAGCATAGGGAACTACATCTACTCACTTGTGATGGAACAAGATGGAAGATAATGTGAGAAAAAAAGATATATATATGTATAACTGGGTTACTTTGCTGGACAGTAGAAACTGATGAAACACTAACTCAACTATAATGGAAAAAAATAAAAATCTTAAAACAGTAAATAAATAACTGGTCTCATACTTGTGAAATTAGGCCAAGGTGCAGCCACTGTCACTCAGACAGAGGCAGTAACCCTTCACCTCTCAGGAGACTGAGATCTTCTTAATGGTTTACAGCCAACTCTCCCTATTATATGGTACCCTTGACACTCATTAGAGCCTGAAGTTGCCCCTCCCACGGATCAAGGTGGAAGTGGAAGAGGGTGGGGGATCTTAGTTGACCCCGCCCCCTTTGATTTGATTGGCTCATAACTCAAAATTACTCAGCCTATCAAATTCCTGGGTGCTCGCCCTTAACATCTGATCTTACTTCTCTCTCCCTGACCTTTCTTTTCTGCTGAAATGACACATCTGTTTTTCTGCTACAATGTGTAAAACCCACAGAGCTGCCAGCATCGCCAAGGGCAGACCTCATCATGCATCGAACCGCCTGCTTCCTAATCTTCATTTTCATTAAGATGGAGAGGGGAAAACATAAGGCAAACTGCAAGGTCCGATTTATTCTTGAATCAAAACTTCTCAAAACAGTATGTTTGTCCCCCTCAGAGCAGCTCCTTGAAGGAGCATGGGGTGTGTGAGTGTGTGTGTGTTAGGGGGTGAGGAGAGTTCCCTAGGCTTCTGCTCTTTTTGGAGTAGTCCCCAAACCAACATCTTCCTAGAGACCTTTTCATCGTTTTTTTTTGAAAACCAATTCACAGCTCCAGGAATAGTGTCCATATTGCCATATTCCCGTAAATGCAATTACCCAGTGATCCTTGTGTCCTGGAATAGGTTCCTACCCAAATCCCTGCAAACCTTTAGAAAAGAGGTCTTTGCAGATGTGATTAAATTAAGGGTGATAAGGAGTTCTCTTCTGCAGCAACAGGTTTAGGATCTGGCATTGTCACTGCAGTGGCTGGAGTTGCTGCTGTGGCCCAGGTTTTATCCTGGACCTGGGAACTTCCACATACCCTGGGCACAGCCCCCAAAAAATAGTTAAGGATAATATGAACTTCCTTAATTACCCATGTCATCCTAGATCCAGAGACGTGACCTTATAGGGGAAGAGATGAAGACACAGAAGAGGAGGTGGTATAAGGATACAGGCAAAGATGAGAGTGACATGGCCACAAGCCAAAGAAGCCAAAGATTGCCCACAGCCACAGAAGCTGGAAGAGCAAGGAAGGAATCTCCCCAAGAGCTTCTAGAGGGACAGTGGTCCTGCTGACCCCTCGATTTCAAACTTCCAGAACTGTGAAAGAATCAATTTCTGCTTTTGTAAGCCACCCAGTTCCTGGCAACTAGTGACAGCAAGCCTAGGAAACTAATACACCCTACAAGGACCTACTCTTTCAAATACTTTTTGGAGCTCAACCTTCTTCAGTAATTCCATACCAAACAAGAGAAAATCTAGTGCGATTTGTGATGTGATATGGAACATGTTTTCAATACAGAGGAATCATGTCTGACTAATTCACTCAACAAATATTTAGCCATTCAACAAACATTTATTGACTGTGTGCTCTGTGCCAGGCCCTGTCAAGTCCGGGAGATGAATCCTTTCCCTCGGGGATCTTATGTTCTAATCTTACTGGAGCTCTTTGATGAGGGCAGGAGGTGTTTATAAATAAGCAAACAAACAAGAGACAGCTGGTGGTCCTGATGCAATTTGATTAAAACATAGCCTGCAAAAATTCTGGGCAATAGAAATATTCAAAATGGAGGTGGTTTAGTGTCAGAGTAAAGCATGGTTGTGGATAAACATCCAGCTCAGAAAAGGGAATCAAAGAATAGAAACAAAGAGGTTCTTTTCACGCTGAGAAACTGCAAACTGGAAATTCTCAAAGAATGATTCTGTAGCCAAAATTAGCTTTTGAACCATTTGGAAAGTTGCTGCTGCTGCTAAGCGGCTCCAAGCAGTGAAATACTAAATTGATAATAATGAAATCCAGGAAGGAAGGGGGGGGGCAATGTACTTTAGTCAAAGCAAGGACAAGAGGAGTTCCCTGGTGGCTCAACAGGTTAAAGATCTGGTGTTGTTACTGCTGTGGTGGGGGTTAGATCCTTGATTCCTTCTGACCATCCAGAAGTGATTCTAAGTCTGTAAGCTGAGGGTCACTCCTATCCAGCCCACCCTTCATCTATCAGAAATAAGTCTCAAATTTAGGACACACTTAAGAAAGTAATTGGAAACAAAAACAGAAATCATAATTAAACCATGAAACAGCTCTTGTACTCCTATTAGTACAACTGGATTAAATTTGCTTTTAAATGGCCAGGAAGCATTCATTGAATAAAGGATGCAAAGACATGGAGGTCGGCCACATAAGGAGAGAGTAAATAGTATTCTTTGCAAAAATAGAAAACACAGCACCTGCGTTAGTGAAGGTTATACATACTTAAAGGATATGGATGATGATCACTGATTATTCTATGAAATCTTAGAATTGAAATACTCCCTTTGCAGTTTATTCAATGTGTGTGCTGGTTATACATATACATATAGCAGATGTTTAATACATATACATAGGTTGATTATTAATTGAAAAATACCACAGAGCAAATAAAACAGGAGTGCTTCATCAAGCTGGAAATAAATTTAAGGAACTTGTTATCCTAAAGGTAATATAGTCTGACCACAGAAAAAGACTCAAAACTGGGTTTCATAACGAAATCTACATAAGTTATTACAGAAAGAAGTTTGCTTGGGGTGGGTGGGAACAGTAAAGAGTTTGCAGGGGAAAAGAGCAGGGAAGAGATGTTGTAACCATAGCAACATTTGGTGTCTGACAGTGCAAACATTTCACTCTTAAAGAAACATGCACAAAAACACACACCCGAAGTTAAAGAGATGTATATTCCGACCTTTATAGAATCTCTTTTTTTTCCCTAAAAATGTTATTTCAAACTTGAAAATTTATCTTAATATATAACGTTTTCACATGTTAGAAAAAATATGAAGGATAGATGATATATAGTGAAAGGGTCACTTCCATCCCCAGTTGCAACATCTATACAGATACACAAATACAATTTTAGCTTCCCCATAAAAACACAGAACACCCTGCATCCTCCAGGGTGAAAGCTTGCTCATTTTCATTTGAGAATGTTTCTGTATTTGTGCCTCAAGATTTCCTGAATTCCTTTTTCAAAGCTGTATAATATTCCATTGCATAGACACCATGCAAAAAATTCAACAAGATCCCAGTGGTGGACATCTGATTATGTCAAGCTTTTTTCTTTTTTCTTTCTTTTCCTTTCTTTTTTTAATACAAAAAATGCTGCAATGACTAAATGCTCCATTGTGAGTATATCTGTAGGATAAAATTTTCCTGAAAGTAGAATAATGGAGTCAAAAATATGTCAGTTCTTAGTTCTAGTCAGTGGTTCCAAATGCCTTCCATGATGGTATAATTGTTTATCCCCATGAAATTTCTTATGTTCCTAAACAGTATTTTACCACCTCATCCGGCACTAGATCCTGACATATTTCTGAGATTAGACTCTGTAAGACTATCCATTGCATCTGTGGGTATTTGTCCACATCATTAGCATCGACTATGAACTCCCGGAGGGAGGTGTTGTTCCCCTTGACCTTGCTTTAGAAGACTACCAGCAGAGAGCCAGCATGTGTGGTGCCGGAGAAAAGTTATTTGATGTTGATGATAATGATAAATGACATTTTAATTTGCTGAAAGAGCAAATCAAGTTTCAGAAATCTAAAGTCTCACTTAAAATAATACTCAACTACATCGGCTTCTTTTCCTATGCTTTTCATGGGCAGCTAATATAAATACTTTTCATATAGCAATTGTGTTTAAAGAATATTCACTTGGCATCCACTACATATTTTTATAACCCTCAATTTTCACTGGTTCCTTAGAAAGGAAAACAGATTTGCATTTGATAAAATATTTCATCCCCTATTTCCTTTACGCTTTCTGAAACAAATTGTATTAATAAAACCCAAATTGCCTGTTAAAAATAAGAATAAAGAGGGTCCCCCCCCCAAGTGATTTATGTCTGTCACACGAGAAGCTAGTATATCATGAGCTGTTATTACAGCAGCCACAGATACCAAGATAATACTGTGCGAGATGAATTTTGACACATAGAGCGATTCATGGGAGCCTCTGAGTGAAATTTTACATCAGATCTTAATAACTCATATAATCAGAAAAACATTTCCTTCAAGACCTCATGGCTCAAATCGGGGCTGCATAGAAGGCACTCACCCTTTTCTCTTTGGAAACTTACCTTATCAAAGGCAGCACAGGGGACCTGATCAACATGAATCAAGCGATTTGTAGAACAAACAACAGGTGGAAATTTAGAGACACCTAAAATTATAGCACGTCCATGTGTGGAAATAAAAGCTAGATATCTAACTTAAGCAACCCCCAGAAGAAACAAAATCCAAATGAATGAATGATTTGAGAAGGCTGTGTGACTTGTTAACCCTCCCTCAGCCAAGGACACATGCAGTAAGATCTCAGGGAACAGGCAGCCGGTCGGTCGCGATTTCTTTATGTGCCTTCTTCAAAGAGAGAAAACTGAGCCAAAGAGATAAGCTAAATATGGACTCAGAATATCTGCGACTGAAGCGGAGCAGGAGAGAGAGATTGGAAATGGTATAGATAGGAGGCAAGTCACAATGGGAAAAAAGGCAAAGGGAGAGACAGGAAATGCAAGGCTCAGGGAAAGGAAAAAAGGCAAGATGATAAGGAAATAACATAGGCTGTGGGGTAGGAGGTATAACATATAAATATTAAGATTTTACCTTTTAAAAGCTATTTTTATTTTTTTGCTTTTTAGAGCCATATGAAATCCCCAGGCTAGGGGTCAAATCAGAGCTGTAGCTGCCAGGCTACACCATAGCCACAGCGACACCAGATCTGAGCCACATCTGCAACCTACACCATAGCTCACGTCAACACCGGATCTATAATCCACTGACCAAGGGCAGGAATCGAACCTGTATCCTCATGGATACTAGTCAGGTTCATTTCTGCTGAGACACAATGGGAGCTCCTAAAAGGTATTTTTAAAAGGAAGCAGCCAAAAATGAAATCTGAAATTACCTGGACTCACACAAAAAATTATGTTAACATCAAGACAGGAAGATTCAGGAGACTTAAGGAAAAGAAATGAAGCTTCGTAGCACCATGAGTTTAAAATCATCACCTTCATAACTGCTCCTTTTTTCTTAATCAGGCAACACTAAGGCATGACCTGTGAAATATCTGTAATTTTTATAACTCTTCTGATAATGAAGCTCAGATGACGTCAACTAATTGTAAGGAGCCAAAGGTGACGGCTGATAGTTTTCAATCATCTTGCCCTGAGCCAGAGGAGGTGATCCATTCTACAAGACGGGGATGGCAGCATGGCAGCGAGGGTCCTGGCAGGAAGGAGAGGGGTCACACACCCAGGGCATCCTGAGGCCAGGTGCATGGAGAGCTATTTCCCAAGGTGTGGGAGGGTGAAGGCAGGAAAGCAGGGGGGATGAAGCATCTGAGGCTGGCTGGAGCAGACACATGTGTCCACACCCTGGCTGTAGGGCCAGGGTGGAGCAGAGCTGCATGGGTGTCACAAGCAGAACCAAGACCTACCTCCAGAGAGGAAACAGCCACTGTCACACTCAGCCCAGCAGAAGGCAGAGGTGGACAGCTGACCCCAGACTCCTTCTTCCTGGCCCCTGACTCCTGCCAGATCCTCCTCCTGGACAAAACAAGCAGAGCCAAAAAGCAAGGGAGCCACGAGTACCAGCATAAATGTCACCTCCCCAGGGTGAAAGGCAAGGTAGTAACTGGGAAGGCTCAGGGCCAGTTCCTAGCACAGTGGGTAAACTTTCATGGAAATATGTTGAAGATCAAAGTTATTCATCCTGGAATTGGTTGCATCATTTACCGAATGAGTCAAACTGCCTAAAAACAAATTAGACCTTGGCAATACCTTCATTAATTCTGTCCCGTGAGATCCTCTGTGCAGCATGATCATTTCTTTGATCCCGTGGGTTAGTCAAGAGGAGGATAGTGCACAGAGCCCATCTCCCCACCTGCCTGGGAGCACTCTGCTCCATTCTGCTTTGTGATTCCAGGTTAAACCTGCAGCAGCTGGGTGCCTTTTGGCAGTATTTCCCCACAGGACAATGCAGAGAGAGAGTGCACCTGTACAGATACAAATCTATTGCTAATGTACGTGCAGGGGGAAAAAAGCCACTTCGACGTGTGTCTTAATAATAGTGACTTCAGAGAGTTCCTTTGTGGCTCAGCGGGTTAAGGATCCTGCATTGTCACTGCTGTGGCACCGGTCACTGCTTCGCTTGGTTTCAATCCCGGGCCCAGGAACTTTCTGCAGGCCGTGGGTGCAGCCAAAAGAAAAAAATAAATAAAAACAGTGACTCTGTAGGATCATCTCTGTGATTGAGAATAATTTAAAAGTTGGAACATACAGGACTGAAAACTGTAGATGATCTCCCCAGATTGCATAATTCATTACCAAGATCAGCATGTGGACTTATGAAATGTGATTAAAAAATGCAGCAGGTGCAATCAGCAGGTGGTTTCTACCTCTTAACGCTGACCAGCCATATCGACCCTGATCTGCAGCAGTATTTACCTCATCCTTCTGGAGGTGTTTCTCGAATCTGTCACTTCACATTTCCTGGTTTATCTCCTGTCTCACCAGTGGTCCATCAGTCTCCTTTTCCACCTCTCTCTGTTTTTGGCTAAATGTTGGCCCCTCCCTTATCCCTCATAGCCCATGCTTCAGGGTCACTGTCATCGCCGAGTGCTCCTGGTGAAAGCCTTTCCCACCACAATGCCCACTAGAAGGGTCTCCAGGGAGGGTTGCACAGCTGTGCTATGCCTAATTGTGGTGGACCTGCCTCCATTCCACCTGGTGCGTGGTTTGTCCTAAAGTCCTCGTATTTCTGTGCTTCCAGTAAGAATTCTCCCCCTTTAAGGCTGCCAAATTTACAGCTCACGACAGGAGAAAGCACCAGCCTCAAGCCAGCAGAGTATGGCTGATGGTAGTTTTTCTTTACCTTTTCCATGTGGTGAAAACAACAATCACTTCCAAACTTGTTGTTTCTTAGGAGTAGAACCTCAGAATTGCAGGCAGATGCTTTGAGGTATGAATCTTGCAAACTCATCCTTAAAGAACAACCAAAGATGGCTGATATTCAAGAAATGAGGGCCAAGAAGAGGCAGCGCTCATCAGTTTTAGTGGTGATCAAAGAAAGAAGCAACTCTCTGGGTTTGTGGTGCTGGGTCAGGCTCTCTAGGGAAAGGAAGACTTGGGTTGAAAGCGAGTGAAGGTGTATCAGTTCTGGATGTCATCACAGCTTTACAGTTAGTAAATGAGTTGGAAAATTCTCCTAGTCCCTGACCCTCATTTTTCTGTGAGTGTCATCTTATCGTATTCCCATTTTTATTCTTCCAGAATCTAGCATGGTGCCTGACACACAATAGACTTTAATAAAGAACTTCCTTATTAATTTTTCTCTGTTGCTTCACTCTGACACTTGTATAAGTCATATATTTTTCTATCACTAAATTGAAGCCTTAGAGGCAAAAGCATTAACTAGCATAAGAACTCAAAGTATGGATGATGTTTAGTTTATTGGAAATAGTTGATTTACAATATTTTGTTAGTTTCAGGTATAGGGTGAAGTGATTCATATATATATATAATTTTTCATATTCCTTTGTTATAGGTTAGTATAAGACATTGAAAATAGTGTCCTGTACTATAGAGTAGGTCCTGACAATAATTTTTAAAGAGAAAACAAGAATAAGAGTTCTTCTGTAGTGCAGCAGGTTAAGGATCTGGCATTGTCACTGTAGTGGCTCAGCTTTGATGTCTGGCTCAGGAACTTCCATATGCCACAGGCATGGCCAAAAATAGAAAAAAAAAAAGATAGAAAGAAAGGAAGGAGGAAAACAGGAATAGCTCAATTAGGTTGAATTTTATTTAAACAAAATTTATAATAAGTTCCGAGTAAGTAAATTGTTTTAGTGTTTTGTGAGTATTTTTGTTTGTTGTGGGTTATTTGTTTGTTTGTTAGGGGAGAAGGCTACCTCATACCTGCACAGAGAAGGATTCTAGACACTGAATCCACCAGTTCAGACAGGGTAGTCTTGACGCAATTCAGATAACAAAATAAAGAAAAATTGACAGAACACTGTAACCAACTATAACGAAAAAAATAAAAATCATTATATAAAAAAATAAATAAAATAAAAAATTTAAAAAAAGAGAGAACTCAGAGAAACTGGGGAAGGTTTTCTGAAGCAAGAATGACCTAATTTTGGTAGGAGGATTACAAAGGATTTGGATTATTAGAGAGCATGTTGGAAAGACTGTTCAGCAAGGCAGAGCTCACTCAAAGCAGAGGGGATGAAGTGAGAACAGCGTGTGAAGGTCAGGGAAGAAATTACCCAATGGAGAGAAGGCTGAGACTGGGGGAAGGAGAGTCCCACAAGCGGCTGTGGAATTTAGGAATTTCCTCAATGAACTCCTGACACTTTATTTGTCCAGCTATATGACTGTAGAATTCTGCTGGAAAATGGATCTTCATTTTCATTTTCCTACAGGTCCATTGAATAAATAAACAAATATTTAAATGATCATTGTCCTCTTTGAGTTAGTCATTGTAAGGTAATGTGTATCTATTATGTATGGATGGATGTGTGTGTGTGTGTGTGTGTGTGTGTGTATTGGTTCAAGCATCCCCAATTTTTATTCTTTCAAATATTCTCAGCCATAAGCCATGTCTTTCAGCTTTTGAGGATGGACTAGAATGGGTTAAAAAAAAAGTTCAAGTCATACATTTTATTACTGCATCAAAGTAATAAAAAGCAGATAAGGTGGATAATATATAATTGAATCATCAAAGGCAACACATACAAAATGAGGCAGGTGTCCTTGTGTGGTTCGGACATAACAGAAAAAAGCAATATTAAAGATACTGCTCAAGAATGACGAGGAAGAGTTTCCTGGTCTCACTTGTCAACTCTCTGACACACGGGTGACCACTCCCACTGACCGTCTCTTAAATATGGAGGCTTCCCTTGTTTTGACAGCACTGTATTTAAATTCACCTAATCAGAGCAACAAATACAAAATCTGGACAAGAAAATAGGTTCTAATTGGAGTTCTGTTTAGAAGATACGAGGTGGGGAACCTTTCTAAATGCCTACGTTTAGATTTTCCAAACAAATATGCAAGTTAAATAGTTGGATTCTTCACCTACATATTAGATATTTTCAGCTGAAAGAACTTCCAATATAAAGTTTTCCACCTTCCCCTTAACAGTTCATACTATTTTAAGATTTGTGGCAATTCATTCTTATGTGGTTAAATGTCATTCTCATTGGAAGGTGTCTATGTTTTTAATTTCACCTTCTTTCCTGGACATGAGACTAGGGTATTAAAAAAAAAAAAAACAATGGCTACTTTGTTCAAGTATTTTTTAAATTTATTTTTCAACCATTTAAAAATATAATATTTTTTTGGTTAACATTTGTTTGATACAGGTAGTGGTTTCATTTAAGCCCGGTATTTTCAGTGTTTTGTGCAGATTTAGGATACTTGACATTAAATAAAATTATTAGATATAATGCATTAAAATAGGTTTTAATTCTTATGAAAAGGAGCGTTTGCAAAAAGAGAAAATGGACTAATGAATCTTTTCACCATGACTAACACTTTATAGAATCAATTATAAGACCTATCAACAGAAAAAAGATAAATAAAGAACCTGTCTGCTGTGTTGATTCACCTGGTTACAAACTTCTCAACCATTTATTGGTAGGCACAAATAAAACTAAATCTGGTCCGTGTTAAGGATAAATGAAAAGTTTCTAAGCCATTTCTGGATTTTTTTCTCCCTTTAAGGTCCATCTATATAAATTCATGCTGCCTAATAAAATAAGATCCAAATTCACCAGGATTACAAACATCTTCTCTTAGATATTAAGAAGCTGCATTCAGAGGGCAGCTGAACCTGTTTGGATCCTTTCATGAGGAAACTGACTTCCTTATTTACTTATGCCAATATTTTTTTCTAGTCATTTGTCATTTACATAACACTGAGCAACCTGTGCTAGGAATGTCCTAAACAACAAAAAAGCCTCTATAACAATTTTTGACACAGGGGACTTCATGGAGAAGTCCATATATTCATCAGCGGCAGATTCATTGCACTTTCTGTTTAGCTAGCCATTTCCTAGTGGAATAGTGATGTTTTATTTGGCGAGTAATAGCTACTGGAACAGGAGAGCAGTTGTATTCATGAAGCCAACTATTGGAAAGAATTTCCTTGCTTATTTTTTTCCTCCTTGTGTGTGTGTGTGTGTGTGTGTGTGTGTGTGTGTGTGTGTGTGACTGTTTGTGCTTGTACATGTGTGTGTTTTTATTCAAGTTCTTGGATGCAAAAGCCACCTTATTTATTCCTGAGAAATTTGAAAACATGTCTGTACACAGCTTATATTTATGATTCTTCTGCAGTCATTTTTCTTCAATTAAGTTTTGCTTTAAATGTACCAGATACATTTTAAACGATTTGGTTAACTGGTCTTCCTGCATCAAATTTGCATTACTATTGCTATTTTCAGCTTAAACCCATCTTCCACCACCAGGGGTGGAAAAAAGTAAATAAATAAAGCAGAGGATCAAGTTTTCAAAGACAAAAATGGAAAGTGGAGAAAAGGAAATCATATTATCATTAAAAATATAATTGCTCCAATCAAGTTTAACTTACTAAAAAGCACTAGGTTATAGTCATTCCTAAGAGACAATTGTCTGTTTTCACATTTAATATCCCTCTTTAGGTCATCTCACCAGTCGTAATATAAAATAAAGTTGACATTTTATTGGATTGTGCCTTTAACAGGTCTTCCTTGCAAGCAAACATTAAATTCTGTGTTTTTCACATCTCTATCTCTGACTCTCACACTCTTGTCTCTTAAGCTATTTGTAATTATCTCTATAGGAGAGGAAAATGATTGTAATAAAAGTGAACAATTTACTTTTTTGCTATTTGATTCATTTTCATCCTCTCATTCAAGAGAGAGAAAATATTTGGAGTAATCTGATATATAAAACCATCTCATAACTTGGGTCCCTTTTTGAGTGAATGAGGGGATTAGCATGATTTGACTTATTTTGACAAGGGTTGGTAAAGTGTTTTTTGTTTTGTTTTGTTTTGTTTTTTAAGAATAGTCATCTGCCAGGAGAATTTTAGGAGCTTCTAGCTATCCTGGAAGAATAAACCATGTCAGGTGTTTCTTGGGACTGAAAAATGATCTCTTTTACTTTTGTTTGTCCTAATGTTTTTTGAATAATCCTTAAGATAATCAAGAAGTTATTAACTCTGCTATTTAAATACAGCACACAAGAGTGACATTCAAATATAAAAGCTACTTTAAAAGAATCACAAGGCAGAAAGTGACCTTGCTTTGCTTTTAATCCAAGGCAGAGAGCATTTAAACTCTGCCAGCAGAGTTTAACCTCATTCTTGGGATCACTCGGAAATAAAATTATTCACTTTCCCAGAGAAACCTACTCAAATGTGTCACACCTTTCCTCAGGGAAGCAAGATGTCCAAATGAAACTTGAATACAAAAATTGAATGTTTCTCAGTGACAACCTCATTTATAATATTTTGAGATCACTGTAGGCAGCTGGGATTCTGAGGTTATGAAGCAGGCAACCTGGTGTCTAGTTCTCTGAGGATGCATCGCTTTTCATCCCTGAGGTTAAATTCAGGCAGCATTTCCAGGCCTGAAAGACCTACATGATCTGGACACTAGTAGAGAAATGGGCAGATAGGTCATCCACAATCTATCTGCAGGAATTACCAACCATTAAAGGATGCCACTCATATAAAAATCCCTTTATTACTTTGAGAGGTAATCATCATATGATCTGATAGGTAGTAATGCAGTGCTTGCATTTTTCATGGAAAAAAGCACAGACGGAAAGCTAAGGCTGTCAACATAAAATCGAGTCTGATATTTTAAAAACTGTGCTGTACCTGTCAAATTAGTTGGCACAATTGCTAAATACAACAATTCTCTGCAGGAAGTGACCAAGGAATTTTACTCAGAATCCATACTGATTCTTCGGAATCATTTGAGGTGAAGTATTCAAAGTCCTTTCGTAATAATCAACACCATGAAACAAAGAAGCATAGGAAAAGGTGTTCAGTATCATATACCTTTAGAGAGTTGTAAATTAAAACACTAATGAGGTACCATTGCACACCTCATAGAATGGCTAAAATCTAAAATACTGACAACTCTAAATGCTAGCAGAATACGGAGCAAGAGGAACTCTCATTCTTTGTGGGTGGTAGGGCAAAATGGTACAGCAGCCACATCGGAAGATAGTTCGGCTGCTTCTTATGAAAATAAGCATGAGTTTACCAAATGATCAAGCAACTTCACTCCTTGGAGTTTACCCAAAGGAGCTGAAAACTTAACCTGCACACAAAACCCTGCACGCAGATGTTCATAGCAGCTTTATTCATAATGGAAGCCATCAAGATATCCTTCAGTGAGTGAATGGATGACAAACATACATCTACACCATGGAATATTATTCCTCACAAAAGACATGAGCTGTTAAGCGCCCCCCCCCACCAAGCCATGGAAGACCCTTAAATGCATATTACTAACTGAAAGAGACCAACCCCAAAGGGCTACAAACTGTATGAGTCCAACTATATAACATTCTAGAAAAGGTAAAACTACAGAGAGAGTAAAAAGATCCACGGTGGCCAGGTTTTAGGGGAGAGGTGGGGATTAATAGGCAGAGTTCAGAGGATTTTTTAGGGCAGTGAAACTATTTTGTATGATACTATAATAGTGGATACAGATTATTATATGTTTGTCAAAACCCATAGGACTGTATAACACAGAAATATGTCCGAATGCAATTTATGGACTTTAGCTTACAAGTGTATCAGTATTGTCTCATCAATTGTGAAGAATGTCCCACACCAGTGCAAAATCTTAATAAAGGAAACTGAAGGGAGGAGGATAGGAGGAGGAAGATAGGGGAACTCTGTACTCTCTGCTCAGTTTTTCTGTAATGATGGAACTGCTCTGAAATAAAGAACTTTATTAATTAAATCATAAAATCTATATTGAAGAAAATGAAAAAAAAATCAAAAATCATGTCTGTGAACAAGTTATTTACCAGACAAGGATTGCCTATTGATTTTTAACAATGCATCCACATTTTCCTGGCCAGAGTGTAAGGATGTTGTAGATAGGTCCCCTATTCAAGTAATTATCATCTGCTACAACATCCTCAATAGGTATGTCACCTGCAAATAATGACTTGAAGACTCCTTAAAGCAGATTTCTGAAAAGATCAGCCAATCCAACTTTTCCAGTGACTCAGTATTCACAAAGAACTGTGCACTTCCTGGCCAATAAAAACAATGAATTCTGCTACATTACTAAAGCTTACCAGTTCAATACTGAACATTCCAATCCAAGGTGATGAAGAAAGTACTAAACAAGTAATAGCATTAGGCATGCATATGTTCATTGCTCATTTTTAAAACATAAATTCTACCTTTTAAAAGAGGTTCTCTACACAAATAAAGGAAGATGGGAAATTTACATAAAACTTGAGAAATATGGATTCCTCCCATCTGAATGACCTCATAGATTAGTCTATCCAGAGATGAAATAGACTGTTGAGCACTGATAGAGTTTTGAGCTATTATGATGCCTCTCCTTCCAATAGGATGCAAAAGCAAACGACGAGAAACTTAGCTGTGTTAGAAATGTTAGTGTCCTGTAGTTTCACATACTTATTGAAAACATCCCAGAGTGATAGTTTTCTGGACATGGCAGCTATTGACATTGTGGGAAGTCATCTGATTTTCTATACCCACTAGTACAATTCAAAAGTTTCTGGCAAAATATTACAACAAATTCTTATTATAAGAGTTAAAAAAAGGAATAGCTTTCACAAGCCAGTGGGAGCATAGTGGTTCAGTAATAGTATTCTTTTGTCTGTTATTGATTTATTTTAAGCAAATATGTAGTGAACCTCTAGTAATATGTACCAGGGACTGTTCTAAAAAATTGCCATACATTTATGAAGAAATGTAAATCTGCACTATAGATCTTAGATTCTAGTTCTTGAAGCTTTTGGCTAGAGTAGCTTCGGGTTGATTTAAACACAATAATTTTTTTTTGTCTCAATAAGAAAAATCTATTTTATAAGATATTCCCATTGCCTACCTTTTGAGAAAGTCCAACACAGAGTTATCTACAGAAGTCTAAGAATGGAAGAAAAAAATGCAAGAGGGAACTGTGGAGGGAAAAATAAAAGAAGAAAAAAGAAATAAAGACTCTATTTAGTTTAAGGATTTATGAATGCAAAAGAAACTTTTAAAATATTTTTTTATTTTGAAATATTTGTAATATTAGAAATGCATTCATCTATGGAGGACCTACTCTGTGTTAGGCATTCCACTAGATCCCAGGGATAAAATAGTGAAAGAAAGATATATAGCTTCAGCCCTCATGGAGTTTACGGTCTAGGATGGGAACAGGAAGTCATCACATGAAAATATGAGTCTATAAATAGAAATCACAAACCATGCTATTTAAAATACCTAAAGGGAGCTGGTCAGAAAAGCATTTCCTGCAAAAATGACATTTGAACTAAGCTTTCAAAAATGAAAGAAGTTCACATACTTTAAACAACAGGAATAGCAAATGCAAAGGTCCTGAGATAGAGTATAATAATGTTTCAGCAGAAGTGCAATTGGAATGCTAAAAGGAAAGAGAGGAATGGGTTCAAAAAGTGGAAGTTGTGTTTATGATACAGCCAGAAAATGAAAGTATTTAATAGTTATAGCTTTGAAATGTGTGCATAACCTTTCTTTTACGTAAGAAAGATTTCATTTTTTTTTTATTTTCCTACAACCTGAAAGTGGTGATCATTTTTGCTGACAGTTCTCCCATTGATTTGGCATTTACCTTGATGACAACCAATTTTCTCACAAGAGTGTCATAATTCTAGATTGATATGAAGAAAATGCTGACTGTCAGAACAAGCCATCTTATCAAAGTATCTGCTTGCTGTTTGGGTGGCAATAGCAGAATTTTTGCTTTACTTACATTTATAAGTTGAAATTTTTAATTCTGAAAAAATTGGCATGCATACATGACAATCATATGAACACACACACTTACACATAAAGAAAACTGAAGAATTACAGCTTGAGAAATTGGTTGATCCTTCTGGGTGGTTTTTGCTAGCATGAGGAAACTGATTCTGTCCCTATGGTGCTCTTCAAAGAGTTGGAGTCAGAGAGCAGAATAGGAAATGAAGCGGAGTTCGGTGACCCTCGCTGGCCTGAACCACAGGAGCCAGTAAACACAGGATTTCCACTTTATTCATAGCCTTCTGTGTGGTGGCCCCTTGGGAGCCAATTTTTGTTTTCCCCCTAAAATTATAAATCTATTGATATGTAAACATACAATAGCTTAATTTTTTGTATATGACCATGCCATTTTGAATTACTACCATAAGCACTGGAGAGCAGTGTAGTTTTAAAAACAACTTTGAAATAGAACCCAAACAAGTCCAACAATTTGGGGGTGAGGATTTATTAGTAATAAAACTACAAATCTTCACCCAGTTCTCCTTGAAGAATAATACAAAATGCAGTTTTACCCAAGGCTATAATTTTCCATGTACCAGAGGTGCTTCTTTCGTCACATGCCAGAAACAAAACTCAAGGAAAGAGACTGTGAACTCAAACATATCGTGATGTCATCCAAGAGAGGCTTAGAACTTGTCACCTGAACCCATTTTCATCCCATTCAAGAAACTTCTTTGCTAACGTTAATAAAAGGTTTAAATGACACCCTATGTCTTTTTCTAAAATTATATGTGTATGAACATATAATAAAGTGGACCATAAGCATACAAAAGTATATCTAAATAACAATGTGCTGGAGTTCCCGTCATGGCGCAATGGAAACGAATCCAACTAGGAACAATGAGGTTGTGGGTTCGATCCCTGGCCTCGCTCAGTGGGTTAAGGATCCAGCATTGCCATGAGCTGTGGTATAGGTCACAGAAGCAGCTCTAATTGGACCTCCATATGCTGTGGGTTCAGCCCTGAAATGACAAAAGACAAAATAAATAAATAAATAGCAATGTGCCAACGATCAGGCAGGCACCATATCCTTACGAAGATTTTTTGTTTAGATTTGTTTTTCCCTAACTAGAGATTTTCTTGATCTTTGAAAAGAACTCCCAGATTTTGCAGCTTTTTCTACTTAGACAAAAATATATACATAGTTATACCTAGTTTACTAAGATTAGACATTAGGTTCACTTTTTTTGTTTTTCCTTAAAGATGAAGAGAGAGCTCAGATTAAATTAGCATATGCAGATTTAGAGAAAGGGTCAGGCTGAAGAACCTCATCTTAATAAATGAGCATGCAGTATTTTGACTTTTTTAAAAAAAAATTTTACATTTTTAATTTGGTCATAGGAAATGTAGTTCAAAGACTCAAGACTTAATGCCAAGAAAAGACTCAAAAAAAGCCTAGGACTTCTGATTACTGCCCATGACAGAGTAACAGATATTGAAATAATCTCTCTTTGTAAACAATCCTAACACTGAACAAAGTCTATAAAACAGCTATTTTCGGAGGTCAAACAATAGGCAGCAGAGTGGAGGAAAATACGCAGAGTGATTGCTACAATATCAACATGTTGCTGTCTGGAAGATGTCCTTGCTGGATTGCAGTGCTAAGGAGTTAAGGTCAAGCAGACCAGGATGGTCACTCTAAGAGGAGGAGACAAAAAACACCGGATACCTTTTATATAAAACAAAATCTATATACTCAACCACATAGCATCAACTTCAACATCCAGTATAAAATAGAAATTGCATACCCAAACCAGACAGAGACATTATAGACCAATACCTCTCATGAACATAGATTCGATAACCTTCATTGAAGCATTTTCAAATTGGATCCAACAATACACTCTCAATATTAGCAATCAAATCTCACAAGCAAGTAGGATGTAATGGTATGTAAAGCTGGTTCAGCATTCAAAAATTAATTAACATTAATGAGATAAATAAAAAATAAAGTTATCATATCAATAGATGCATTAAAAGGCATTTGACAAAATGTAATACCCATTCATTTGTAAACACAAACAAACAAACAAAAGCCCAACAAATTAGGAACAGAAGGGAACTTTCTCACCTTGATAAAGAACATCTGACAAAAAAAGCAAATAAAAATAAAGCAAACTAACAAACAAAAATGCTACAGCTAACGTAAAACTTGATGATGAGAAACTAGAAGCTTTTGCATTAAGTTCAAGGAAAAAAAAGCAAGGATATCCCTTCTCATCACTCGTTTTTAACACCCTACACAAAATCTTTGCTAATGTAATAAGACAAGAGAAAGGAATAAAAGATATGTGGATTGGGAAGAAAGACATAAAACTATTAGAATGTGACATGAAGGTCTGCACAGACAATTTCAAGGAATTGACAAAAAAGAAAAAAGAAAACCTGGAAATATCAAGCAATTACAGTAAGACCGAAGAGTCTAAGCTTACAGTATAAAAACTTATAGCTTTCCTGTATTAAAAAAAAAGAGTTAAAGGATTTGAAATTAAAAACAATATTATTTATAATAGCCCCCCCAAAATAAATACTTAGGTATAAATCTGACAAAATATGTATAACTTCTACATGAGGAAAACAACAAAAGTTTGTTGAAAGAAATCAAAGACCTAAATAAAGACATATAAATTCCATATTCATGGATTAGAAGAGTCAATATTTTTAAGCTGTCAGTTCCTCTCAACTTGATTTACAGATTTAATTCAATCCCAGTAGAAATTCTAGTAAGTTATTTTGTGGTTATCTACAAATTGTTTCTAAAGTTATAAGAGGAAGAAAATATCCAGAATAGCTGACATAATACTGAATGAGAAAAACAGTGGAAGGACTAACCTGACCCCAAGACTTACTATAAAGCTACTAAAACACACAGAACATAAAACACGAGAAATAAATTCTAATATAAACTATGGGCTTTGGGTGATTATGATGAGTCAATGTAGGTTCATTGATTGTAAGAAATGCTCCACTTTGGTGTGGAGTGTTTTAGTGAGGAGACTATAATTTCTGCTCAATTTTGCAGTGAATGTAAAGCTGCTTTAAAAATAAATCCTGTTTAAAAACATCCTGGATAAGCGAAGAAGCAAAAAAATGTGACCTAGAGAAAATAGAGATGTGGAAATTAGTAGATAAAGACCTTGGTAAAGTTATTATAAATGTGCTCAAAAACTTGGAAATTTTGATACAAAGAGCAAATGGATGAGAAATCTCCGTACAAAAAGAGAAACAAAAAGGAAAAGAACAAGAGGAAAAGAAACAAATGAAAATTCTAGATCTGAAAAGCACAATTAGCCAGACAAGAACCACATCACACAGGATAACAATAACAAGACTACTCCTGGAGTTCCTGTCATGTGTCAGCAGAAATGAATCTGACTAGCCTCCGTGAGGACGCGGGTTCCATCCCTGGCCTCTATCAGTGGGTTAAGAATCTGGTGTCACCATGAGTTATGTCATAGGTCGCAGATGCAACTCCAGTTCAACCCCTAGGCCCCAGGAACTTCCATATGCCACAGGTGCAGCCATAAAGTTAAAAAAAAAAAGGCAGGGGTGGGGGGAGTCTTTCTTGAACAGGCCCATCTCAAGGGCATGGCCACAAACTCCAGGAAAAGCACTGCGGGGAAGACGGTTCACCATCAAGAAGCTACAAAATGAAACCACTCTGTGATGCCATTCCACACACTTGAATGGCTCGAATCAAAATAAGTGAGTAAGTAATCATAACTGAGCACTCTGAGTATTGATGAGGAGATACAATTACCCCAAACACAAACTTGTTGCTTTTGGAAGTGTAATATTATAGAACCTTTTTTTTTTTTTTTTTGCCAAATAGGTTGGCTGTTTCTGTAATAAAGAAGTTATTTTTTCCTATGGCCCTTCCATTTAATGCTAGGTAGTTCTCCAAGATCAATGAAAAAAAAAAAATTGTTTACCAGAAATTGCATGAGAGTGTTCATGGTAGCTTTATGTGTGATAACCAAAAATTGTGGGGGGAGGGGAAGTCTATCAATAGGAGAGCAGATGAAGACATGATAGTATATATTACAAAGTGAAAGACTACAAATATGGGCAATGACATATTTGGATGGACATTGTAAATGTAACAAGTCAGTGATAGGTCCTCAAGATGGGAAGAGCCCCACCCCGTATAACCCTATAATCCCCTCCCATTGAAGATGAATAGGAGCTGTGAATAGGAACAGTGCCACTGTTAGGATTAGGTTAGATAATACAGCAACAGTTAAGTTCCCAAATCAGTTAGTTGATTTTGAGTTGACTGAATGAGAGAGTATACTGTGCAGGTCTGATTTACACTATGACTTCTCTTCCTGAAGAGAGACTCCATCCCACTGGCCTTGAAGCTGCAAAGAGCCATGTTGTGAGCTGCCAATGGGGAGAGCCTCAGTCTTACAGCCACAGAAACCTGAATTCCTTCAACAACTGGCACAGGCTTGGAGGACCCTGGGCTGCAGAGGGAAAAGCAACTCAGCAGGCACTTGGATTTCAGCCCTGTGACACCCTGAGCAGAGGACCAAGCTAAACCATGCCTGGATTCCCAACACATGGACATGGTGAGGTAATAATTGAGTGTTTTTTTAAGCCACTACGTTTGTGGAAACTTGCTGTACTGCAATATAAGACTGATGGAAAGACAGAGAATACTGAAGGTGCCGTGTATATACAATGTTCTGGAACAGGAAAAGGAGTATATGGTGAAAGATTCAGAGCACTGGCTGCCTCTGCTGGTCGAGGGTGTTGACTGCAAAGAAACCTGAGGGAACTTTGGGGAGTGATGAAGATGTTGGGGTTAGACACTTAAGATCTGGGCATCTCTCTGCCTCTAAATGCATCTCAAAAACCAAGCTTGTATTTCTGTGTACCTTATTTCTGCAAAGCTACTGCTGTCTACTATTTCTTCTGCAGGCTCATCTGAAAGCTCCACACCCCACCTACTCAATTATTTCTAGTTATTCAGGTGACTGCAGATTGGCAGGTTTACCAAATCAGTTTTCACATCAAGATTATTTTTAATAATATGGAGTTCTCACTGTGGCTCAGCAGTAAGCAACCCAACTAGTTTCCATGAGGATGCAGTTTCGATCCGTGGCCTGGCTCAGCAGGTTAAGGATCCAGCATTGCTGTGAGCTGCAGTGTAGGTCGCAGACACGGCTGGGATCCCACATTGCTGTGGCTGTGGTGTAGGCTGGCAGCTGCAGCTCCAATTCAGCCCCTAGCCTGGGAATTTCCATATGCCACAGTGAGGCCCTAAAAAGCAAAAGCAAATATATGTGTGTGTGTGTGTGTGTGTGTGTCTGTGTGTGTGTGTATGTTTAATCTAATAAAAAGATGCCATGAGCTGTCTTTTAAGATATCTGAAAGTTTACTTTTTAAAAACCACACATAAGATGAGTTGTATGAAACATATTGTACATCTTTGTACCATGGTCGGCAAACTGTGGCCCCAGGCCAGATGTGGCCTATCACCTCTTTATAGCAATACCATGTAAACATGATAAATAAATATCATATGGGATAGTAGATGTTGAAAACAAATTTCCATGTGAATTAACTATTGCAAATACTGGTTTAAAATAAATATCTGAAACTGGTAGAATCCCTCTAGGTTTTTGTTATTGTTGTTGTTGTTGTTGTTTTAGGGCAGCATCTGCAGCATATGGAGGTTCCCAGG
Source organism: Phacochoerus africanus (assembly GCF_016906955.1). NCBI lineage: Eukaryota > Metazoa > Chordata > Mammalia > Artiodactyla > Suidae > Phacochoerus > Phacochoerus africanus. The sequence continues at coordinate 54,353,543 of NC_062548.1, read as the reverse complement.
CTAGGAGTCCAATCAGAGCCACAGCTGCCAGCCTACACCACAACCACAGCAACGCCAGATCCGAGCCGCATCTGTGACCTACACCACAGTTCACCGCAACACCAAATCCTTAACCCACTGAGCAAGGCCAGGGATCAAACCCACATACCTCATGGATCCTAGTCGGGTTTGTTAACCACTGAACCACAAAGGGAACTCCCAGAATCCCTCTAGCTTTTGAGCTTTGACTTCCAGAGAGGAATATGTCTTGTAGGTAAAAATTCCTCTCCGGTTTTCATCACAGTGCTGGCCCTTCTGTCTCCCACGCTGACTAATTGTGTGAATTAGACAAATTTATTAGTCTTTATAGACACCTTTTCCAGCCATAAAATAGGTATCACAATAGTGTACATTTTCCAGTGTTGTTGTAAAGATGAAATTAAATGATTTATTAAATTTTTAAAAATGAGAAAAGCAAAAAACATTGAATGCTATAAAAACAAAGGCACAGGGGAGCACATAACAAACTCTCCATATGTGAGAGTTCTCGTCTCTTTTTCCTGCCATCCCTCTACCCCTGCATCATTTTCAGACCCCTTTCTAAATGCCCTAATTTATCAACTCTTTGGATTCAAACATTTTGCCTTAAAGATGTTAACTAACTAGATATGGAATTTTGATGTGCCTTTCATTTTTAACTCAGAAATACCAAGGGGAAAATGAAGAAAACAGTCATGCCCTACTTGGTGTCACAGTAACTAATTTCTAAGAGCTAATCCTTTATTTAAATGAGAAGGAGTTCTCTCTTTTCCCCTGTGCAGAAGTCTTTCTTTTCTGAAAGTATATGTTGTATTCATGTATGGCAGGGCTTCACTTTTGGAATTTGGCCTCTGGTAAGTCAAAATCAATTCCCTGACACAGAATTCTAATTTATAGGATCCATTATTTCGATGAGGAAGACAAGTCTCCTATAGGACAACATAATACTCAAGAAGGAATCTTGAAAGTAAATGCTTTGGAAAGGAATCAGTGCAGTTGTAATGCTGCAGAATAGCTGGTCAGAGTAGGAGTTCTTTGAAAACAATGGGGTTATTTAAATTCCACCTTGAAAACTGAGTGACAGTTTGCCCAAGGAACTATTGTGTTCCAAATTCCATCTCAGGACAGGCCCTGCCTTCCCACAGGCCACTGAAAAGCCTTTTATTTTGTCATGCTCTTCTAAAGGCTCCTTCAAAACCTTCCCAACAAACCAGGATTTTCTGCCATGAAAAACAAAAGCTATTTTTTAAGAAAAGAAAATATTACCTCCCTCAAATTAAGCTTTGTGGCCATGAAAGTTCTAATAATTTCTTGGCAGATTTCAGAGACTATACAATCAGGATACTTTAAAAAAAAATGTCTTGTATTGAATCATTTTAATTTCTCCCTGCCATCATTATTGTCTAGTTATTCTACAGAATAGCTAGATAATACAATATTGTAAAAGAAAATTTAACTGTCTAATAAAATCAATGACCTCACTATAAAACTTGCCTAAGAACCTGTGTTTTAAGAACCACCCACTTAATCAATTTTCTAAATTATCATGTAATTTTTTATATTAATTGTATTTTGGAAGATGGTTTCAGAAATTATCTCCCTAACAACGCACTAATTGTTTACAAAGAATATTGTATATTATGTAAGTGAAAATACACAGACACACACATACACACATGGCTTGTAAGGCTGTTTACTATTTTCATTAAGTGTATCCATCTTCAAGAAGGGTGGCTTCCGAGAACTAGGCGGTGCTCTAAAATTAACATTAAGAACTTAAGAGTGATTGTATTTTGCAAATCACCCCAAATACTCCCTTTCCCAAAGTCACCACTAAGAGGAAATTTGAAGCACACGCACACCTCCAAAAGATTCTGGTCTCCTGCCCAGACTGGAGGAGGAGCCCCCTACACACACACACACACACACACACACACACACATACACGCACACACGCAAATGCACACAGACTGAAAATGCAAAAATGAGGACCATTTTGCTATCCTAGTCCACTGCCACAGCATCTTTGCTGTACTAATTCCATGCAGCACAGCTGGTTCTACAAGTGCTATGCACAGCAATGTCCTCCCTGAAGATCATGGCAGCCCATCTTTCAAGTCTCCCCGAATTTCAGGGGGGGGGTTGGGGGGAGGACAATAGAGTATACATCCGCATTAGATGCTGAGTGATTCCCAGTAGCAGCTCTTGCTGCACAAGGAAAGGTGGGTGGTAGGAACGCTGAGATTCAAGGGGTGCATCGGACACTAAAAACACCAACAGAATAAGAGAAACCCAGTCTTGCTGGAAACCTGGACAGATTTGAAAATGATCAACAAAATGGAAAAATCCTCTCAGCTTCTATGCATTTGAAAAGTGTTAAAGTCATATCCTACTCCTTCCAGGAGGACGGATTCACAGGAGAAGGAAGGACAGGAACCCAGTGGGGAGGGCTGAGACCTGGGGGTGGACCCCTGGGGGGAATAATGCTTAGATAACCTGCAAAACACTGCAATAACAAAACGCAAAATCTGAAACCAAATGCATCACACTGGGAGGCAAGGAGAGCCAACCAAGTTCTACAATGGGAGCCTCATACTGGCTAGGAGACTTCCTCCTGGAAAAATAGTCACCCTCCTTACCTTTGGGTTCCACATCTGCAGATTCAACCAAATGCAGATTAAAACTGTCAGGAAAACAAAACAAAACAATTCCAGAAAGTTCCAAAAAGCAAACTTGGATTTACCACACTCTGGCAAATATTTACATATCACTTACATTGTATGTATAACTATTTACATAGCATTTCATTAAATTAGACATTGTAAGTCATCTAGAGAGGGTTTAAACGCTACAGGGAGGATGTGCATTCGGTTACATGCAAACAAGGCCCCATTTTGTATAAGGACCTAAGCATTGGTAGATTTTGGTATATCCACAGGGGCCCTGGAACCAATCACTTGTGCATACTAAAGGGCAATTGTACTTAGCTACAAGAAATGAGAGAGAGAAAAAAAAAAAATACCAACAGGCCATGAATCTTTCCAAGTAACACCTAAGTGGGGAACCCTGGGCCAGTGAAATCGAGAAAGCTACAGGTTGACTTCATCCCTTGCCACCCTCCAACCAGAAACCTTTTCCTATAATCCCAGGAAAATCTACTTCTTTTAAATATCAGCAATCCCAACAACTATAACCAATACAGAGCTATTCAAAGAAAAAGATAGAAATGTTCAAACGATGATAACCAACTAGAAACTTGTGGCTGAACACATCTATAATAAGAAAATAATTTTCAGCCTGACCAGTGACAACCAATCCAACTCTGTGCTGCATTAAGGAAATAATTCTTTGACAAAATGGATTCAAAAAAGTTCAAATAAAAGGACAGGCATATAATTATCAAGCGACCAAAAAAAAAAAAAAAAAGCCATATACTCTTACTAGTAGACATAAGTAGAATTCATGGCAAATATTTTAACTAGATAAATAATTACCCATAAGAAAGTCAAAAATGCACAATGAAAATACAGCAAAACAGTAGCACATTTCATGAAGCAGATACTACAGGCTATGAAAGGATTGATGATATTAAAAACAAGAGAATCAAATTACCTCTTGCAGACCTAAACAATTATAAATTAAGCGGATGTAATCAATATGGGCAATGGTCATCTATCTACTATACTTTAATGATACACAAGATACTTTCATTGTAAATGCTCATTGAATATTTGTAAAAATTCCTATGTATTAAGGTTTAAAAGCAACATCAATAACAAACAAATCACATTTTCTAACTTTTTTCCAATAAAACAAGTTAGTAAAACTAAAAGAGTTCCAGAAAAAAATTAACAAAATCCTCCATTAATCCATAAGTAAAAAGGAATAAACCAAAATAAAAGTACAGAATTCCAGAATGTGGCATATGACTAATATGGTCCTCAGTGAAAACAAAAAAAATTATAGCATGAAATTACTACAGGAATAAATAATAAAAAAAGAATTATGTATACAAATAAAAAACTAGGAAAACAACCAAGCAGGAAACCACAGTAATTCAGAATAAAGTGAATTTATAAAAGATTTAATAAAGATTAAAGCAGAAAATTAGGAATTAGAAAGCAAACTAATAAATTCGAGGGGAAAAATAATCCTGCAGTGAGTGCCTATATATAGAATAAGAATTGACAAGGGAAAAATAATAATTGATATAGAGAAAATTGTTTAAAAACAAAAACAGAAGAATAAACTTTTCAATACAAAAATGAAAAAAAAAAGAAAAATGATGCAAAATATAATTTACTAAAACTGACTGCCGTTGGGACATAGAGGATAAACAGACAATTGAAGTAGAATAATTTAGCAAAGATGTTGCTGAAAATGAAAAAAACAAACAAAAAAAACCACCAAAAACAAAAAACAAACTTCTCTGAACTGCTCACAAACTGGATTCACAGGGGTGTTTTTAAGGATCGGATCATCTCAGTACTTCCTAAAATGCTCCACAGAAAAAAAGTTTTCTATATTCTTATTTTGAAGTACATATTAACATTAATACCAGAACCTAATAACATCTGTGCATAAAAGAATTATAGAGCAATATATTTATTAATGAAAAATTTAAATTAATGACTAGCAAATAGACTCCAGTAGCTCAAAAAAAAAAAAAATTGTAACCAAGTGAAATTCAATCCAAGAATAAAAGAATGGCAGACATGTTATTTGTTGATCCACTAATATAGTTTGATATCTCAATAGTTTGGAGGAAAAATACATGATTGTTTCCAGAGGTTAAAAATTTTTTTTCAAAAAATCATCCTTATTTAAAAAAAAAAAAAAAACTCAATAAAATAGGAGTAGCTGAATTTTCCCTAAATAGTCCCTAAAATAACATCTCACCTAATTAGGGATTGTTAATTAAAGGCATTGTTACTTTAAAAAAAATTTCTGCCTTTTTTTTGTGGAATTATAAATGTTTTTCTTTTTTGGCTGTACTTGCAGCATGTAGAAATTCCTGGGCCAGGGATCAAACCAGCACCACAGCAGCAATCCAAGCTGCTGCTGTGACAACACCCGATCCTTGACCCACTGCATTGTGAAGTACTCCAAAATAGAGTTGATTTACAATGTCATCTTAGCTTCAGATGTACAGCATAGTGATTCGGTGTTTTTCTGATTATACTCGATTCATTACAAAATAGTGGTTCTCATTTCTTGTATTCTATAATATATCCTTATTGTTTCTTTTATTCCTCTCCATTTTGCCCCTCCCCCCTTCCCTCTCATGACTGGTAACCACTGGTTTGTTTTCTGTATCTCTGAGTCTGTTTTTGTTTTGCTTTATACGTGTGTTTATTTAATGCTTTAATATTCCATAAATAAGTGGTATCATATAAGATTTGCCTTTCTCCATCTGACTTCTTTCACTAAGTATAATATTCCTAGGTCCATCCACACTGCTGCAAATGGCTGAGTAATATTCCATTGTGTGAATATACCACATCTTCTTTACCCATTCCTCTTATCAGCAGACACTTGGGTTGCTTCTATGCCTTGGCTATTGCAAATAGTGTTGCTATGAACAATGGTGTACATGGATTTCTTTTCAAATTAGTGTTTTCTTTTTTTTCTGGGTATATACTCAGGAGTAAAATATAATAGCTCATTTTTAAATTTTTTGAGAAGCCTCCTTAGTTTTCATTAGTGACTGAACCAATTTACATTCCCACCAACAGGTACACGTGTCCTCTTTTCTCCACATCTTCACCAACATTTCTTATTTGTATACTTTTGGATGATGGTGATTCTGACAGGTATGAGATGATATCTCATTGGTATTTAAAGGCATTGCTATTAAGTCTTAAGCAATATGAGGTTTTCTGCTATTATTGCTACTCTTTAACACAACTTTGGAAGAATTAGTAAGAGGAATTATAGGCAATTCATATATATAAAAGTATTACATATATACATATTTATGTAATTAAAGGCATGGAACTTTCAAAGGAAGAGTTACAGTCATCTCTATTTGCAGATAATATGATTGTTTATTAAAAAATCAATAGAATAAAATGAAAATACATTACAAAGAAAGATAATTGCAGCAGCACATAAAATAAAGATACTGAAATAGTTATCATAACTATAAAATATTACATAGAAATAACAGAAGGAAATTCATTTAATAACAAAAGGATAAAATATCTAAGCATATACTTTAAAATATATGTATATTTCTAAATGGCACAAATGCGGACTTGAATTAGTCTAAAAATATGACATAAGAAGAATCATCTAAAAGATCTCAATTTTGTGGTAAGTTAATATAAATTTGATGTGATTTATATTAACAAGAAAAAAACAGATTTTTTTTTTTTTAGTTACAGAAGTAGATTATAACTCTTATACAGGAAAATAAAGCAGCAAGAATAGACAGAGAATCCTTTAAAAAACAAAGCATAGGCATTTGATATTGGTTAATGAATAAGAAAAAATCAGATTTTTTTTAGTTACAAAAGTAGATTATAACTCATACAGGAAAATAAAGCAGCAAGAATAGACAGAGAATCCTTTAAAAAACAAAGCATAGGCATTTGATATTGGTTAATGAATAGGTGGACAGAGCAATAAAATAGTCACCTAATAAAAATAGTAAGCTTCTGGGAAGGAGGGTTGGAGGTTACAGGAGCTAGAAAAGGAAGGCAAATTTCTCTGAATATATCATATTATATAGTTTGCCTGGGGACACATATTTCAAGAATACTATAGAATTGAACATCCACAGAGGTACCCACAGGAAGATATCCTAAGAACAAGTAAGAACTGTAGGTATATCTTAAAACCTTCAGTCGTCTATTTGTTAGCAGTAATATTTTATATGAGATATTTTATATGCACATTTCCAGATGATGCCAATAAAAAATGATCTTAATGTTGTTAAGAACACATATTTTGCTGTAAGATGAGAGACATGTAAGTATAAAAACAAAGTAAAAAAAATAAATAAAAACAAAGTAAACTAAAATAAAAATAAATAAAAACAAAGTAAACTAAAATAAAAATAAATAAAAACAAAGTAAACTTCTGGATTGTAGAAATATTCATATAAATCATTGTTTTGTTTGAAATCTCTATTTACTGGCTCTGCCCCCTCAAAATGTCCAGAACTAATGATCGCTGAATCACTAGGTGCTCACTAGGTGAGCAGACCTAGTGCCCAGATTCTATTTTCCAAACACCATTCTCCACTAAAATGAATTAGGGTTTCTTAGAGCAATGGCTAATTCCAGATGGAAAGCAGGAAATGCACATGATGAGCTTAGAAACGTCTTGTGCCAGAAAGCAAGAAAGTGATCAAAGACAGATGGGTTGAGCCTGAAGGACAAAGAAGGCAACGTAAAGCTCTCTCATCAGCCTAGAGCCAGAGATGGAACAACTTTGGCATCAAAAAGAATAATTTATTTAAATATATTGAATATGTAAAAACCTATAAGTTCACAATGATATGAGAGAGAGGGGGCCGGAGTAGATATGAAATATCTAGGGCACCAACACTGTGCTAAAAATTGAAAATTGCCAACAAAAGGGAAAAGTTAAACATTTATTCTGACTTTGCCACGCACCCTCTAATTCACAGAGAACTATTTGATACCATGATTTTCTCTGCAAAGAAGAGAGATGGCCAATAGATGTATAAGGAATGAAAAACTTAGGAAATTGCCATGTTCCAACACCGAATGAATCAGTTCGGTTGTGGAGTAATCCTCAGTGGGATAAAAGATCGAAGAGAAATTTGGCACTGAAAACATCAGGGTTTCATATGGGAAAAAAAGAATGGATGCATGTGTATGTATAACTGATTCACATTGCTGTACAGCTGAAACTAATATAGCATTGTAAATCAATTACGCTCCAATAAAATATTTTTTTTAAAAAAATTAAAAAGAAAGAAAGAAAAAGAAAAGCTCAGGGAGTTCCCACTGTGGCACAACGGGATCAGTGACATCTCTGCAGTGCCAGGATGCAGGTTTGATCCCAGGCCAGGCTGGTACAGTGGGTTCAAGGATCTGGCATTGCTGCAGCTGCGATGGTCACAACTGAGGCGCGGATCTTGTCCCTGGCCTGGGAACTCCATATGCTATGGGCAGCCTAAGAAAGAAAAAAAAAAAAAATCAGGATTTCAGCACCAGAAAAATTTCAAGCTCAGTACCTCTAAAAATGGGACAACCAGACTGTATGAAACACAGCAAAATGCTTATAATGGATTTTTGGAGGGGAAAAAAATAGGTTTTTCAACTGAACCTGAATTTAATCAAGTCTCTAGAACCTATAGGAATGTTTACATACACAAATAGAAAGAAAGGAGGGCAAAGGGGTTTGCTTTAGATTTTAAAGAGCTTAGGTGTCATAAAAAGTAAATACGATCTGTGGACTCTTTGGGTACTGACTTGAACAAGACAAATTTTGTAGATGTTTTTGGCATATCTCATCCCAAAGAATGGTTGTTAACTTTGTTCAGTGTAATAAAGGCATTTTTATTTAAAAAAATTATATTAAAAATGCCTACAAAAATATATAGGAGCAAAAAGATGTGACAACTAAGATTTGCTTCAAGATACTACTACAAAGGAAAAGAGAGACAAAGAAACAGATGAGGAAAATGTGGCAGAACTTTGATAAATGTATAATCTGATTTATGTTCATGGTATTTGTTATACTGTTCCCTGTTCTTTTTTGTGTGTTTGGAAATGCTTGTGAGACATATACTTTTTGAAAAGATTGTACAGAGGGGCAATCTGGTATCTCAGCAAAAACATTAGGTTCCATATCAGACAGAGGTGATTTCACATCTAGCTTTACCATTTAATTTTTGGCTAGAAGAAAGTTAGTTCCATTAGTCAATTTCTACTAACCTCCATTGCTTCATCTTTAAAATAGGCAGTAAATTTTCAAAGAGGATATAACTGGAAAATGGGGAGAAGATTCTCCTCTTAACAATGATTCACTAACAAGGATCAGTCAGAAAGTTTCTGACTGCTCGCCCCATGTCTAAATAACCTTTTAATCTCAAAGGATTTGCCAAGACTTCCTTACCCTATGAAAGTTTTATGAAATATACCACTCCTATGCACTGTTAGTCTAATTATCATTAACAAGCTTAGAAATAGTGCCATTCTTAAAGCAGCGAGCCTGATTACCATGATATATTAACCAAATTGTGGCTATGCAATGACTTCACCATATCAACACCAGCTAAAGTGAACTGTACTCATTCAGGCTTGTGTGCCTACCTGTATGAAGAGATGTTAAAAGAATTAACCTTAAGGAAATGTGAATATTAGGAGACATTTTTAGAAAAACATAGACAAGGCATTGCTTGTTGAGAAGTGTAATGATATGATACTCTACACAATTATATATGGTAATTTTGAGAAGTATGGGCTACACTGTAGGACACAGAGAAAGAGGAAATTAAATAGGAGAAAAGAACCATGTTTCAATTACAACTCTCTATGCAAAATATATAGGGTTATATAACAAAAACGTTCTCTTAGGATGTTAAAGAATGTTTATTCCCAAGGATGAGTAAAGAAATAAAAATGCATTTCAGTTCTGAATGACCATTTCAAAAGAAGACTTGAGAGTCTTTTAGCAAATCATGATAAAAGTAAAGGCTATAAAGGACAATTTAATGGGATCTTCTTAAAAAGAAAAGGAAATTAAAAAATCCAGATGTCTCTTTAGTAAAATTTGTTCTTAGGAAGTCAGAAATTGCAACATAAAATACTTGTATTTATTATGTTCTATTTGATGGGGATTCTATTTGATAGCTGGATGCTTGCAGAGTTTCAAAAATAAGGCACAGTCCAGTTTCTCAAAGAGCAGCAGTTTATCAAAAGAGAATGAAAAAAAAAATCCCAGATATTTTAAATATGTGATTAGGATTTGATACAAAGAGTTACAGAAAGGAGAACTCATAAGGAGCCTCTGATTGATCAGATGTGTTTATAGCAAAAATCACCTCTGAGCTGAGCCCGGATGGTGAGAGAGATTTCATCATATAAAGAAGAGAATTTATACGGAGGACGAAACACCCAAAAGACACAGGAGCATGGTCCCAGGGAAGGTGAGTGGTTCTTTGCCTCCAAGCAACGGAGTCAGGAGAAAATGTTTTCCCCTCTGAAGGTTTCCTGAGGCCCCTCTTGCTCATTTCCCAATCTTTCCAATCACAGCCCCAAGGAACCAGAGATCTGCTTTCTGTTTCTGTAGTCTAGAAGTTTCTAGAATCCCATTTGGTGGAATCATACCATAGGTACAATTTATTCTGGCTGACTTCTTAAATTTAACATACTATTTTTAAGATGCATCATGTTGTTTCATGCCAAATTTACTTTATTTCTGTTTATTGCTGAATGGTATTCTAGAGTATAGATACACTTCCATTTATTTATCTTTTTATCTGCTGCCAATCATTTGGTTTGGGGGCTGCTATAAATAATGTTGCCATGAACATCATTCACAAATACATTGTTGTTGATACAAATTTTCAGTTTTGCTAGGTAAATACCTACAAATAGAATTGAGTCAGGGTATTCTAACTCAGGTGTCCAAAGCAGCTATCCATTTTGCTTTGCCCCCAAGCAATGCCTGAGTTCCAGTTGTTCTATATCCTTACTGAGACTTGGTGTTGTCAGGACTTTTTTTATTTTTTTATTTTTTGTCTTTTTGCTACTTCTTGGGCCGCTCCCGCGGCATATGGAGGTTCCCAGGCTAGGGGTCCAATAGGAGCTGTGGCCACGGGCCTACACCAGAGCCACAGCAACGCAGGATCCAAGCCGCGTCTGCAACCTACACCACAGCTCACGGCAACGCCGGATCGTTAACCCACTGAGCAAGGGCAGGGACCGAACCCCCAACCTCATGGTTCCTAGTCAGATTCGTTAACCACTGCGCCATGACAGGAACTCCAGGATTTTTTTTTTTCTCTTTATGGCCACACCTGCAGCATATGGAATTCCCAGCCTAGGGGTGGGAGCTACAGCTGAGGACTACGCCAGAATCCAAGCCACATCTGTGACCTATGCCACAGCTTGTGTCAACACCAGATCCTTAACCCACTGAGCAAGGCCAGGGATCCAACCCACATCTTCACAGACACTATGTCCGGTTCTTAACCTGCTGACCCACAGGGAGAACTCCTAGACACACACCTCTAACATAAAGCTGAAGGAAAAGGACACTTTTTGTTTCAAAGACGCATTTTACAATGGTGTCTCTTACTGTTTGGGAGCTTATAAGCAGTCAATTTTTTTCCATATTTCAAGGCCCCAAACTTCTGCTGTTTTTCTCTTTTTTCATCTGTTTGCAAACTGGCCTTTCTTTCTAGAGCTCATCTCTCTCTTACGATCCCTTACCAAAGACTGCTAATACCAACCAAAACCCACAATCAGCATTTATTTTACAGTCTTTTCCCCTGGATCACAAATACCTTAAGTAACCTAAAGATCAACCTCCCAAATATTTTGCAGTGATTCTTCATCTTTCTAACATGCAATATCATTTTCTTTCCCACCCACCATACAGTAGTAAGCCAATACCAGATATTTTAGGGTTTTGTACCAGTCCATGTTTAGCACTAATTTACATGCTATTTTATGGCTCTTTTTTATATTCTTTAAATCATACCCATCTGTAAAGCTGCATAGGGTTTTCTCATGCATCCTTAGCATATGGTCAATTTTGTTCTATAGGATTCTCTAACTCTAACATATGGAAAAGTTTTTGTTTCCATACCCAAATGTCTATTAGACTAATCTATTAGTTCTAACAGGTTTTTATTTTACTTGTAGCTTTTCTACACAAAAATAAATTTTTTAAAAATGTGTATTTTCACTCTCATTATATGGACTAATATCTTTATGCCAACATTAAAAGATATTGGTGACAGTAACATCCATTATTTTATTCTTGATTTTTGTACCTCTAAGTTTTCATCATTAAATATGAAGTTGATTGTTGATTTATATAGGAAGTATTTATAATATGACAATGTAATCTTCTAATGATTTCAAGAATGGATTTTGAATATTGTCAAAAGCCCATTTACATCCAAGATTAATTAGTCATTAATTAGTCACCTAATTAATCAGTCATTACGTATTTATAGCCCAGTGTTATAACACTTGGCCTGCAATGGTGAATAAGAGAAATACAGTCTTTGCTCCTAGTGATTTTCTGATCAGAAATGAAAACTATATTCATTTTATTTATGTTCCATGTTAAAATTATGTCAATCTCGTATTACTGGCAGAAACAGTACTTTTAATTACTAATATTCTTCTTGTGAGTTCTCACTGTGGCACAGCAGAAACAAATCCAACTAGTATCCATGAGGATGCGGGTTTGATCCCTGACCTCGCTCAGTGGGTTAAGGATCCAGCATTGCCGTGAGCTGTGGTGTAGGCTGGCAGCTGCAGCTCTGATTGCATCCTGGCCTGGGAACCTCCATATGCTGCAGCTGTGGCCCTAAAAAGACAAAAAAAAAAAAAGCTCCTGACAACAGATGACTGCTTCTGCCATGGTCATCACAAAAATTACACTCACAACCTTCCAGATTGAGATTTAAACACTATTAGTACCAAATCTTTGACCTGACAACATCAGTGGAAGCACCAAGAGTCCGCAAAAAGCAGAGATGATGCAGGTCTCCCTCCAGCTCCCCCAGCTGCGCTCAAGCCACTCTGCCAGGGCCAATAACAAAAATGTAAATCAAAATTTTAAAAAGAAAGACAAACATCATATGATATCACCTATATGTGGAGTCTTAAAGAAAAAGGGTACATATAAACTTGTTCACAGAACAGAAACAGACTCACAGACTTTGAAAAACTTATGGTTAGGAAAGGGGTTGGGGAGGGATGGACAGGGGGTTTGGGACTGGCATCTGTACACCGAGGTACATGGAATGACTGGCCAATGGGGCCTTGCTCTATAGCACAGGGATAATATTGGGCCCAGAGAACTCTACCCAGTATTCTATGAGAATCTATATTGGAAAAGGATTTGAGAGAATAGAAATGTGTATGTGTGTGTGTGTGTGTATGAATATGTGTATATGTATAGATATGTATAGATATGTGTGTATAAACATATATACATATGTATATATGTGTATATAGGTCTACATATGTTTGCTTCTGTGTCTGCATGTGTATGTGTAAATATATGAAATATGTTAGTATATCATCTCGTCTAGATTTTCTTTTTTTTTTCTTTTACAGCCATACTTGCAGCATATGGACATTTCCGGCTCAGAGGGTCCAATCAGAGATGCAGCTGAGGCCTACACCACAGCCATAACAACTCCAGATGCGAGTGGCATCTGCAATCTACACCACAGCTCACGGCAATGCTGGATCCTTAATCCACTGGGCAAGGCCAGGGATGGAACCTGCATCCTCGCAAAACCCTCTGAGCCACAACAGGAACTCCTCTTCTAGATTTTCAAGTGGCTAGAGGGAAAAAAAGTTCAGAGCTACTTCGAAAAAACAAAAATAAATAAATGATCGCTGTATAGAGAAGTAAAATAAAGTAGTATATGCATATATTGGTCTTTTTTTTTCCTAAAAACTGTTCTGTATCTTTTTTTTTTTTTTTCTGATGCTCACAAAAGACTTCTCACTGAATTTCAAATGCTTAAAAGCTGGGCTTGCAGTGTTTAAACCGAGTTCTCTGATCAAAGTAAAACTAATAAGTAGTAAAGCAATAGGAGAAAAAACAAAGAAAGATGACCCCCACAGAACTCCCATCAGTAAGTTACAAGAGATACTGGACTGTAAGGTCCCTGTATCTTGCTTCGGGGCTTCTCCCTTTTTTTTTGTTTTTTTGTTTTGTTTTGTTTTGTTTGTCTTTTTAGGACTTGTACCCAAGGCATATGGAAGTTCTCAGGTTAGGGATCAAATCGGAACTGCAGCTGCCAGCCTATACCATGGCCATAGCCACAAAGGATCCCAGCCATATCTGTGACCTACATCACAGTTCACCACAATGCCAGATCCTTAACCCACTGAGCAAGGCCAGGGATCAAACCCGCATCCTCATGGATACTAGATGGGTTTGTTACCACTGGGAACTCTAGGGCCTCTCCCTTTGAATGCCAGACCTGCAAAACAACATGTGGGCTTGTCGGAACAGTCCTTTTCGTGGAACTGTGGGAAGAACCCACTTCCTTCCTCATAACTGATTCTCTCCTCATGTGAAAGGCACCACAGGCTTCAGTGCAAACTTCCATGGGTCCACTGTCCCCATGGTGCCTGAAGAATTTCCAGCTCCCTGCAGGTGCGTCTTATACCAGAACCACAGGCACCATTGCAGGGGACAGTGTCAATACCACACATACCAGAGTTTTGATGGTGTAGGAGGGTGTAAAATTTACAAATATATTTTTTCTGGCTGGTACCCTTAACTCCTGTGGAGCCCAAGGCTTACATATAAACAGCCTGGCTAAGTATTTCATCACTCAGTGAAAGGCTACTCCCACAGCCCACTTATCCTTCTTGCTGTATTTGAAGGCTTTTTTCTTTACTTGTAAATCCATGATTTTTTTTTCTTCCCTTGGACGTCACCTAATGGAAGCAACCAAGCCAATCCCATGACAGTTTCTCAAAGCCCACCCTCAGGCAGAGAGACTTTGGGTTCTGCTTCACTTACTCAGCATGGAAGCAGTGCCCAAGCTCACTTGCTCCTGGGGCTGTAAGATACACTTTGTCCTTGAAGGAGGCTCACGATGTGTTTCTCCAGCTCTCCTGGAACACTCTGCATTTAAAATGATTAGTTTAATGACTTCAGGCTAGAGCTTACTTTCCTTAAAAGACAGGATGTTTGTTTATGATCTTGTGTCTTATTTGAGACTCCTGATACAATTTTTGTCTTTACAAGATTCCTTAAGTGATGAATTTGTCAAGTTTGTCCTAAGCACTAAGAGGAGGGCAGCAGTTGATTGCTGTTGAGCCTGCTTATATATCAGAGAAAGAGATTTATTGTACTGAACAAATTTGACTTTGTATGTGAACATTAAAAAAGAAAAAAAAAACATAATCTAAAATTAAATCAACACTCTTCCATGACTCAAAGGTCATCAATATTCATAAATTCATATATATATATATATATATATACCCTGCTACTTTTCTCTAAATAAAGAAAAGATTATGTACTGAAGAACTAAAAAAAAAAAAAAACTGTAATGAAAAATACACCAAAATATCACCATAGCTTGTGAAAATAAAAGTGATTTTTATTTTACCTTCTGTGGTTTTTTTAATATTCTACAATGACAATATTACCTTTTTAATAATGCTAAATAAATATTAAAGTATGTGCTTTATATCATAGACTGACTTTTTTTTTTTTCCAGTGCTGCACTGTCAGCATATGGAAGTTTCCAGGCTAAGGGTCAAATTGGAGCTGCAGCTGTAGGCCCACACCACTGCCATAGGAAAGCCAGATCTGAGCCACATCTGTGACCTACACCACAGCTCATGACATCATCAGATCCTTAACCCAGTTAGAGAGACCAGGGATTGAACCCATGTCCTTGAGGGTACTAGTCGGGTTTGTTACCACTGAACCACAATAGGAACTCCTCTGAGTGTATTTCACATGGGTTCTTCCTTAGTACAACTGTGAAAGGAGAATTCTCTTCCTGAGGAGGAAGTTAAGAACAGAGAGGCATTTAATTCCATTTATATTTTGAAGATTTGAATTTTTACTCAATTGCCAGAAACATAAGTTGGAAAGTTTAATAAATTTATTCTTTCTGTATATATCCAAGTCATAGACTGAGGCTATTAAATTGTTCATAGATGTGAATTTAAAATTATTAAATACATAAAGAAATTATATAATAAAAATAATTTATATCAAAATCCAATCTTCTTTGAGTTATAAAGAGTGAATAAGAAGGCAATAGCAATGAAAGTTTCTTCTAATAATTTTAACATATCTTCATCTATGCTTTATAAGATGAGAAAAGTAGGGATATTAAGCAATAACATTCACTTTTTTTTTTCCCCTCAAACACTTGAAAGCTGGAACATCTTAATACATTCATGAAATTTTTCAGGACTTATCAATTAGGACTTACACTTATTTTTTTAAAAAGCTTCATTTCCCAGGAAAGAAAACTGGATTCTTTGAGGGGCTAAAGGTCATCAAAGTAGATTATAGATTTGGAATTTCAATTTAGCTTAGTGCTTTTTTACATTTACCATTAGTCATTATTCATGTGATTGTTTTTCTGTATGTCGTGTGGTGTCTTTTTCTGGCAGCCATCAATGTTTTTATTTTGCTCAGCCTTTTCAATCTATAAAGTTATATCTTTCAATAATTTGGAAAAATTTTATATATTCGAATTTAAATCTTGAGTTCTTTCCTATTTTCTCTATCTTTTCATTCTGAGACCCTCATTAAACTAATGTAGACACGTTGGTATTATTTCCCAGGTCCTAAGGGCCTGTTCTCTTTCTGTTTTCTCCCTGTTCTTCAGATAAGTCATTTCTATTCATCCATCCTCAGTTTCAGAAGGCTTCTTTCTTGATCATATTCAGTAAATTTTTAAAAATCAGATTTTGTGTTTTACTCTGCTATTTGATTTGTGTTTTACTCTGCTTTTTTTTTAAACTTCCCTTTCTTTTCTGAGAGTTCCTATTTGTTATGTTGGTTGCAAATATATTTTTGATAATTCATTTTCAATTTTCAGTTTTTTATTTCTGACAAATTCATTCTCTCTCGTTCATCTCAGACTTGGGCTTCACTGATAACCTTTTCTTTTTGGCTTGTTCTTTGTGGATTGAGTAATTTTGGATTTTGAATGCTGTTTTTTGGAGACTCTGGGTTCTGCTGTATTCCTCCAGAGAGTGTTGGCTGTTTGACTTAGCAGGCAGTGAATTGAGCTGAATGGAAACTTTGAACTGTGTGCTAGGTAGAAATTATTTGCTTTGGCTGCACTGCTTGAAATCTGCCCCATACATGGATAGCTCAACGTTTGGGAAAATTTTCGTGCAGAATTTGGAGCTCCACATCAGCGATTTTCTCTTTCCAACATTTCTCTCACCTTTCACTTTCCAGATATTGTCATTCCTGTAAGCTTTGTCCTTGGGCTCCTCAAGAAGCTAAGATAGGATATGTTCATCTCAGTTTCGTCCAGCCACATAGTGGAAGTTTGGGACTTGCCCTAAGGCCAAATGTTGCAAAATTGGGGAACTCTTCTGAGTCTAAAGTGCCCTTCAATTTTGGCCTAGTTTTGGTCAATCTCTAATTTTTAATTGCCTTCTGAGGAAGGGTTTTTTTTTATAAGAACTGTCTACGGAGTTCCCTCTGTGCAATGGGTTAAGAACCTGACTGCAGTGGCTTGGGTTTCTGCAGAGTTGTGGGTTCTAGCCCCAGCCTGGCACAGTGGGTTAAGGACCAGGTGTTGCTACAGCTGTTGTATAGGTTGCAACTGCAGATCAGACTCATTCTCTGGCCTAGGAACTTCCAAATGCCATGAGTGAAGTCTTAAAAAAAAAGAACCAAAGAACTGTCTGTCTTTGACATGAAATTGAACCATGTCAAAATTAACTTTTGTCTTCTGTTTAATTTAATTTTAACCCTTGTGATGGTTGAAGTATATTGTTTAGTAGTTACAAACAGAATCAGACTACTTGGGTTCAAATATTAGCAAAAGCTAACTGTGTTATCTCTTTGTTTCTTATTTGCAAAATGAAAATAGTAATAATAGTACCAATCTTTTTTTGCTTTTTAGGGCTGCGTCTGTGGCATATGGAGGTTCCCAGGCTAGGGGTCCAATAGGAGCTGTAGCCACCCGCCTATGCCACAGTCACAGCAATGCCAGATCCAAGCCATGTATGCAAACTACACCACAGCTCACAGCAATGCCAGATCCTTAATCCACTGAGCAAGGCCAGGGACTGAACCCTAACCTCATGGTTCCTAGTCAGATTCATTTCCACTGAGCCAGAAAGGAAACTCCAAGAGTAGTACCAATCTTATAGGAGTCTTTGTGGGCATTAAATAAGATAGGATTTGCAAAGTAGCTCAGAGAGTGACTGATACATTATAGATATTTGAATGTTGGCTATGGGTAATGTAATTAACATCCCTTTATTAAACTGCAGATTACATAAGCTTTACCTCTGAAACTCAGGCCCCAAGATTTACAAAGATCTTTCATTGGTCACTGTTGTAATCAAACTTGGTACCATTCCCAATTTACAACTGTCCTTTGAAGGATTAAAGGAAACATGTAAACACATAAATGTACTTAGGGACACCTGCCTTGGGAAATGATTGAATTTTGGTTAACTAGAAATGAATTATTTAAAATTTCATGAAGTTCTCCCTCTCTAGGCAATTATTTTATGTGGCTGGCTGACTAAGCTGTACTTTTGCTTTCTAGCTGCCTACACAGAAAAAGGATTGGAACCAATGTGGACATGGATTGACCAATGGACATGGATTGGAACCTTATTTATTTAGAAAGAGCCATGTATGGTTTAATCAGACCAGCAAGCTTATTTTCTTGCACCTGGCTGCATGACTTTCTGCCATCTTGTTTTTATTTCAAGAGTCAACGTTACCGCTACTGGTGAACTGCTCAAAATTATTTTAAAATAGTTTAATAGTTTTAGAGCTTGCTTTCTCAACTCAAAAATAAATTTTAAATCAATCGGCTAATGAATCCCCTCTTTCTCTTTATTTGGACAACCTTCAACCGCCAATTTTCAGAGCTGGGGGGAGCTATTTTTACAAACATGTTAATAGAAAATCCCGACTGAAGAAGAGGAGAAAGTCTGTCTTCTTTTTCATCTTCTGCAGCTGCCTGTAGCTGCAGATCCAAAGCTTTTAAAATTGAGGAGTATTATGGAAATTATAGAACTTGTAAAGGGGTGCCTCAGGAAAAAAAAAAAAGTTATAAACTTCAGAAGACTTATGAATCACAGGCAAAATTTATTCAGAGTAGAAACTTCCATGATTTTCAGACATCACATCAACAGTACTTCCTGTGCAGGGCTGTTCTAGCCTGAAATCCATACCATCGCTGCAACCATATTATGTCACCATCATTTTTCCTTCATTGTATTCCTCTAATTTATATGCATCCCTCAGGCAAAGACCAAATGTGGTTTTTCAGAGGTTGGTAAAGAATGCTTACATGAGGTCATCTTAGTAATATAAATTAATAACAAAAATAATAATAATAATAACAATATTCTATTACAAAGCATACATTTACAGCAAGGCATTAACAGCTGTAACAAAAAGCATCGAGATTTAGCAAGAAGCAATGCTTAGCAAAATATTACAAAAGTTACCAGAGCCTTTAGCTATAATATTTTATTCAGTTCCATAAGTTTGAAAGATTTTTTTTTTCCAGTAAGAACTGGAAAGTGTAGTCAAATCACTTTATCCAATTTCTATTGCTTTCCCTTTCCATATACAAAGATTGATGAACAAAACCTTCCTATGTTCATAACTGAATATTTATACCCAATTTATTTTTATTTTTTTCTCTCAAATAATTGTAGCTAAACTTCCCTTGAACTAAATTAAAAAGCAGGATGCAAATTGTCTGTATATTGTGGTTGCAATTATGTAAAAATATGACTGCATCTGAATAAAGGACTAGAAGGGAATATACAGAAATTACTTTAATTATATAAGTATGATGGAAATTACAGGAGTTTTCCCACACACATACCATTTAAATTTTATGTAATATTCTGTAATTGTTTTTACAATAATATATTTTTTAAGTTTCCCCACTGACAAATGCAATTCTGTCAGCTTGAAAATACATTAGGTGATTTTTAAATTAAATCCATTTTTTTTTCTACTTTTCAGGAGCTCCGCTCATAACTTCCCTATCCACTCCTCTTGCTGCAAATTCATTCCCTTTTTTCATTTAACTGAAGTTTATTGAGCACCTAAAACATGCCAGGTCATATGGATGCAGTGACCACCACAATGTGTCACATCAGTTGATGTGCCCCTGTTCTGGCTCTCCTGACTCTCAAGAAGTGTTCCATTGATGCCATTTCTAATGATTCTTGTAGCCCCTCCCAGTCTCAATCAGGTCTTCTGCACACAATCTTTAAAGCAGCTTCACATGATCAAATGTAGTTCCCACCCTCTTTCTATCTCCCCACCTTTGGCTAACTGGACAACACAGTCCTATTTTTGCCCCAAGGACATTCTGCTTTTCCAGTCTGGTGACCTCTCATGTCCCATCCTTTTCTCATTACAGCAGGACCTTTAACAGACTCAACTCGATCCTTCTTTTTAATCGTCTTCTCCTCCATTCCTTCTTCCACTTAAAAATCAGCTCCTCTCTCATTTGAATGATCACCACTCTTCTTTATTTTGTTTTGTTTTATGTTTGTTCGTTTGGCCAGCCCACAGCATATGGAATCTCTGGGGCCACAGCAGTGATCTGAGCCCCAGAAGTGCCAATGCTGGATCCTTAACCCTTTGAGTCACCAGAGAGCTCCACCACACTTTCTCCTTTGCCCCCTTCCTTTTTCTTTATTTCCTACTTGTGAATTCCCTCTTCCTCAAAAGTCTTCATTTGTTTTTATCACTCTCTCCACCTTATCTCAATGACGCCTTCTGCTGGAATGATATTCACGAGAATCATGACATTATACAGTGGACTTCTGAATAACAGGTGTGAACTGTGTGTGTCCACTGGTGTGCAGGTTTTTTCTACAAGTATGTTGAAAACATTTTTGGAGATGTGTGACTATTTGAAAACCTTGTAGATGAATCAGGTAGCCTATAAATTAGAAAAAAAATAATAAAATGTCAGGAATGTCATGAATGCATAAAATATATGTGGCTATGCCTACGACAAACAAAAGATGTGTTGATTGTTTATGTTTTCAGGAAGGCTTCTGGTCAACAGTAGTTAGTGGTTAAGTTTTCAGAGAGTCAAAAGTTATGTGTGGAGAGACGGGATTAAGATGGTGGAATAGAAGGACTGGAGCTCAACTTCTCTCCTAAAAACAACAAAATTCACAACTAAAGACTGAGAAATCTCCACCCAAATGGACCAGAAACCCATACCCTACTCCAGAAGAAAAAGAGGAGGCCACATCCACAGGTAGGAGGGGTGATTTCGTGATATAAACAACCCCATACCTCCTAGGTGGGAAGCTCCACAGGCTGAAAACTAACTGGCTCACAGAGACTCACCTACAGGAGTGAGAGTTCTGAGTTCCACATCAAACCCTCACATGCTGGGATCTGTCACTGGGAGAAAGAGCCCCTGGAGCATCTGGCATTGAAGGCCAGCGGGGCTTGTGCACAGGAGCTCCACAGGACTGGGGGAAATGGAGACCTCATTCTTAAAAGGCGCACACAGACTTTCACGTGCACTAGGTCCCAGGGCAGAGAGAGGTCTCCACAGGAATCTGGGTCAAACCTGACTGCAGTTCTTGGAGGACATCATGGGAAAACAGGGGTGAATGTGGCTTGTTGTGAGGGAAGGACATTGAAGGCAAAGCTCTCAGGATTATTCAGCAGCTGCCTTTCTCTGGAGGTGGCCATTTTGGGAAAATCTGGCCCCACCCGTCATTCAGCACTGAGAAGCCCCAGGACAAACAACAATCCAGGTGGGATCACAGCCCCACCCCTCAGTAAACAGGCTACCTAAAGACCCCTCAGGCACACAGCTGCCTCTAATCCCATCCAGAGACTAAGCCCCACCCTCCAGAGGGATTAGAATCAGTTCCACCTACCAGTGGGCAGGCATCAGCCCCTCCCATCAGGAAGCCTACAGCAAGCCCCCTATACCGACTTCAGCCACAAGGGGGGCAGGCACCAGAGGTAAGAGAGGCTACAACTCTATTATCTATAAAAAGTCACCACACCAAAAACCTATAAAAATGAAAAGACAGAGAACTATAACTCAGATGAGGGAGAAAGGAAAAACCCCAGAAAATCAGCTAAGCAATGAGGAGATTCTCAGCCTCCAGGAAAAAGACTTTAGACTGTTGATGCTGAAGAATGATGCAAGACATTGGAAATAAACTAGAGGCAAAGATGGATAACTTACAGGAAACACTGACCAAAGAGATACAAGATATAAAACTTAATCAAGAAGAGATGCAAAATACAATAACTGAAATAAAAATCTCACTAGAAGCAGCTAACAGCAGAATACAGGAGGCAGAAGAACAAATAAGTGAGGTGGAGGACAGATTAGAAGAAATTATGGATGCAGAACAGAAAAGAGAAAAAGGATTGAAAAAAAATGAAGAGTCTCAGGGAACTCTGGGACAATGCTAAACGCACCAACATCCATATTATAGGGGTGCCAGAAGGAGAAGAGAGAGAGAAGGGGACAGAAAAAATATTCCAAGAGATAATAGCTGAAAACTTCCCTAACATGGGAAAGGAACCACTCACTCAAATCCAGGAGGCACGAGTACCATATAAAATAAACCCAAGGAGGAACACCCCGAGACACATAATAATCAAACTGACCAAAATTAAAGACAAAGAGAAAATCTTGAAAGCAGCCAGGGAAAAGAAACAAGTAACATACAAGGGAACCCCAATAAGGTTATCAGCAGATTTTTTAGCAGAAATTCTGCAGGCCAGAAGGGAGTGGCATGATATACTTAATGTATGAAAGGAAAAAACCTCCAAGAATACTCTACCCAGTTAGGCTCTCATTCAGATTTGCAGGAGAAATCAAAACCTTCTCAGATAAGCAAAAGCTGAGAGAATTCAGCAACACTAAACCAGCTTTGCAACAAATACTAAAGGAACTTCTCTAGGCAGGAAAGAAAAGATCAGCAACAGGAAAAAAAAAATTCCACAAATGACAAGGCTCACCAGTAAACGTATATATACAGTAAAGATACAAAATCATCCATGCACAATTATACCATCAAAATCAGAAATCATGAGAAGAGGTGGGTACAAATGCAGGACACTGGAGATGAACTTGCAATTAAGAGAACAACTTAAAAGAATCTCGTATACATATAGACTCTTACATCAAAACTTCAGAATAACTGCAAACCAAAAATCTACAATTGATACACAAACAAGGAATCTCTGGAGAACAAATATATCTCATAGTAAATAAGTGCATAATCCACCATGAAGGGGCTCATTTGACATCATTCTTGGAATGCTGAAGTCTTCTTAGATCTGATTCTGATTTCCTCTCCATCAAAGAACTTATGATAATTATAATTAAATAATGCCACTGTACAATTAAATAATACAGTTCTACAATTGTATTATTAATAACCATTTCTCTCCATGGTGCAATGTAAAGTCTATAATGTCTTGTTTATCACATCACCTAGAATGGTGTAATGCCTTTATTGAAAAATCAATGAGATGGAACAAATTGTGAGGACGTATTTATATAGTTACACTGTTTTTTAACCAACTTATGCATTTTATATTTTACTTATTTTCAGAGGGTGTATTATTTTTGTTATTCTTACCAGTTGTTATTCTTTTTACTATGCCATATAAAATATTTAATGGTATATAAGGCTTTCTTCTTTATAAATTTTAGTTTCATAATATAACCATTTAATATAATGCTAATTTTTAAGGAAAAATTGAAATGTAATAGATAAAACTAAGTAGTAAAGATGAAAGCCATAAAATTGGGATAAAGTATAGAATAAATTTCCTATTTGTCTCAGCATATTTTCCATTCCACTTCTCCAGTGGGAGTCACTTAATCTGTTTCTTAAGATCCATGTTATAATAATCTGTGTGAATGTAATTGTGTGTAAATGATGTATTTTATTCTGTAAAAAAATAAAAATTAAAAATAAATAAAATAAAATAAAATAAAATAAAAGTGATGTGTGGATTTTCAACTGTGTAAGAATTTAGTGTCCCTAACCCTCATATTCTTCAAAAGTCAACTGGAATTTTAATAGCTAACCTTCGTTGAAGGTTCATTATACACCAATTTCTGTACTAATAAGTGCAGACTTTTTTTCCATGATTTCATTTAATCTTGACAACAACCGCAAAAGGTAGAAATCCTTATTATCCTTGTTTTTTTGTTAAGGAGAAAACTTCTGAGCTTTAAGGTATTAAGATGTTTTCCTGGGATCCTCATGTGAGTGGAAGACCTGAGCTCTGCCTCCACCTATATGTGAGTGCAGAGCCCTCATCCTGAGTACTAGGCTGTGCCCCTGCTCAATGCCCTTCCATTTACCCCCTCAAGCTGACCTGGCCTCTCCGATTAACTCTTTTCCCATCCAATCTACTTTATCCAACTATCTACTAGCCCTTTCCATGAAAGGACACACCATAATCCTAAACAAAACATGGAAGAATACAAATGCTATTCCCCTAAAATACTTTCTCTGCTTTCTCTACTAATTTCAAGGCTATCGTCACCAATTCATAATCAAAACTCTGGTCTTTATTGATATTTTTTTCCTCCCCTTCTGTTATCCACCTCCATAAATTTACCAAGATTCAAGGAACGCACACACACATGCCAAGAAACACACACAAATACATATACACAGATGTATACACAACAGCAAAAAACAAAAACTAAAACAAATATCACCTAGCAAATCCTTAATTCTTACAAGTTAATTGTAAGAATTCTTACTTAATTCTTACAAACCTTACATAATTACAGATGACAGCTGTCATTCATATCAATAAATGTAGTTGGAATAAAGTTTATCAACTGGAAGAAAAACTTTCAAATCAAATCAGGAAACAAAATCAAAGTGTGTGTCTCTGTATGAAAGCTATATATAAAGTAAAATGACTTAGAAAGACTAAAAATAAGAATGCGGAAAAATATGCCAGACAAACACAAATGAGGAGAAAGCAGGAGTCATTTATTCAAGGCAAGAGCATGAGATAAAACCAAAAGCACACTTCATAACAAGAAAGTGTGTAATTTTCAATGACAACAGTAAAACCTGTGACCTCTACAGATCATCCTCTGTCTCATTTGTATGTTTGGGGACTTCATCAGTGGGGAATGGGCTGAGATTTTTTTAACTGCCCTAACTCCATTTCCCAATCTCCAATGCAACATTACATAGTCACAACGTGAGATGTCCCATGAAAATAACCTCTCCCCTTAAAAGCAACACAACACGATGGCTGAGATTAAGGCTCTCAAGTCAGATGCTTGAGTTCAAATCCAGGCTCCATGACTTAATATATCTGTAACCTTGAGCAAGTTACTTGACCTTCCACTGCTGTGGTTTCCTCACAGGTAAACTGTGGCTAGTAGTTGTCCTAACTCACAAGGGGTTTATAAAAATTAAATAAATGAGTGTTTAGGTGCTTAAGAAAATAGTACCCTTTAGATATGGAGTAAGATGTACCTACTTGATATTATTAAATAAATATGTACACCCTCTGGATAAACAACATCTATGGATAATTCTTGATTGCTGAATAAGATGCTATTTCTTCGAACTGAAAATGAAGTCCTTTATTTTTCAGAATATAATTAGTCTTTCTGAGATCATTTCCCAACACTCTAAAGGCTACTGCATCACGCAACTCACCAGTGGCCCTGCAATCGGGGTCCATGGGGTCCTTCAGGCTGAAATGCCAGGCTGTGGTTTCTGCCCACACGTCCATCAAGCCCCAGTTCAAGTGTCACTTCTCTCCAAAGCCACTGCTTGATCATCCCCTTTGAAGATGGTTTAGGTCTTCTCATAAATCTTATCACTACTTGTGAGCCGCTTATGCAAACAATGGACTAAGTGACGAGAATATCACATTTGGGCCGCATTTTATTTTCCCCATATTTTTAAGCTCAGGGAGTAAGGCTGGGGATGTTCATTGTTGCTTTGTAAATTTCACTATGTCTGATGCATATCTTTAAATTACTTGGTGTTCAGAAGTATAGTTTGAATCAATGAAGGAAAATATTTTTGCATTTCCTGAAAGAGAAAATGTGTAGTTTTTAACATCAAATAATTTTTAAGTATCAAAGAGCAGCTCAGTTTTACTCAATCAAGACTCCTCCTTGGTTAATTAGGAAAATTTTGCTGTCATGTCTTGGATTTCCCTTTCCTTCTTGTCAGAGACCACTAAGATAGCATCTTTTTGCTTTAGACAATAGCATAGTGAAAAGGTACAGGAAAGAAGTCTGAAAACTTGGTTTAAATCCCATCTTTACCACTGGCAGCTCTCTTAACTTGAATGTTATGTAACTTCTCTCAGTCTCTTTCCTCATGTGTAAAATAAGGTAATATCATCTATCATGCAAGATTAATGTCAAGATTACATAAGACTTCTGCAATGCGTTTGGCACACAGAAGAAACGTAATGAATGAGAGAAAATTACATTGAATAATAATATTTTTCCTTCTAGCCTCTGTTGTATCACTCTTTTACTTTCATTTTATTGTATTTGGGTTTTTGCATCACCAATGGTGTATTTTAACTTCCTTATATTAACAGTAAAGTTATCAGGCTAACACTGTACCTACTTTCCCATCATTACAATCTTCCCTTAAAAATAGATCACGCTGGAGTTCCCGTCCTGGCTCAGTGGGTAACGTACCCGACTAGTATCCATGAGGAAGCAAGTTCGACCCCTGGTCTTGATCAGTGGGTTAAGGATTTGGCTTTGCGGTGAGCTGTGGTATAGGTCACAGACACAATTTGGATCCCATGTTGCTATGGCTGTGGTGTAGGCCAACAGCTCCAGCTCCAGTGTGACCCATAGCCTGGGAATGTCCATATGCCATAGGTGCAGCCCTAAAACAACAGACAAAAAAAAAAAAAATAGATCCCATTTTAGGAGTTATCCCTTAGTCCATTTATCTTCCTAATGGTCAAGAGCATCACTTAAAAATATATATTTTCTCATCCTAATAATATTCTCCTATCAATATACTAAATATTCTGTGGGATGGTCTACTTGTGAACCAGACTGGTAGATGATAATATAGACAGCTTCTAAGGCAGTACATGTTTCTGCTATCCCTGGTTAATATATGATATTCCTCTAATAGCCTGGAAGTCATTAATCCATGGGATAACTTTCTAAATGCTCCTCTTTCTCCCTTTTGCAATATCTCCTGTTCCTTTCCCATCTCTTTCTCTGTATGCTTAGTGTCTTTCCATCTCTTCATTTCCTCCTCTGCTTTCATTCAAAATGATGGTCATGATCAACTAATCTGACTTCTTACTAGAACTTCCAATCTCTAGTTAGGGCCTCTTTTATGAAAATGGCTGTGTCTCAAACACTTCCAGTGTTAACCAAAGGTGGTATAAATGATGCTGAGGGAAGCCAGCAAGGACTAATTGGCACCGTCAATGTATCTATCAAGAGATCATCTCCTTTGTGGCTTTGCTTGTCCTCGTACCTGTTTGGGTTCCATGGAATAAAGGATGCAGGATGCAAGGATGCAGGATGCAAGGATGCCTGGGGCCTTTGGACTCAAGCAGATCAGGGTCAGAATGGAGCTCCGCAAAATGCTTGCTCTGCCTTTTTAACCATCCCTATTGTGTGTCTGTGTAAAGGAAGCTAGTCTTCTGCGAAATGGGAATGAAAGTGCCAAGCCCAGGCAGGGGGCCTCCATCATGGAGGGTCTTGTAAGCAGTAGGCTGTGTTAGCAACACAGGGTGGAAATAAACTGCACTAACCTAGCCCAGAAAAACAAATCCCCTTTAACAGTTATGTCTCCCTGGGAAAACACATTTTGAGTTGTAAACAACTAATTCAGGAATATATATTAGGAACACAATTAAAGTATCAGATGTTGCAGAGTAATAGGGCCTTGCTGGTGAATTCTAAGCAAATAATACATGGGATGTACGATTAACTGTTAACTTTTGGATCGTGTTGCCTAGTTTTAAGAATAATTTCAGTATTTGAAGTAGCTGTAGGAATAAAGTTGGTTATTAAAGTCAAAAGATTAATTTTTCAATTAGCTTTCCCTGAGGAAAACAAGAGAGCCGCTCTTGGTGAGTACTGACTAATGGGCCTATGGACTCAAGAGTGCGAAGATACGTTAAATTACTCAGCAATTATCCTTGAGCAGATGAAAAAAAAGTGGCATGTTGATTTTTCACATCCAGAAGACTAGGGAGGCATCTTTTAATAGCAGGAGAAACCTTGATCAAGTGACTTTTCACACAAATTTTCACTACACTGTAAAGCTTGACATTTAGATTCACAGCCTAAAGAAATCAAAAGATATTTATATCTGACCATTGATGTAAAGGCAAGTCAGTAAACTGACTGAAATTAGAAAATGTATTTTGTCATAGGCAAAGGAAAACTACAAAGGAGATAAATGTAGAGGGCCTAGTAAACAGCATATAAAATTCATCTCTGAAATAAACAGAAATCTTCTGAGCACCTACTACGTGCCAGGCATGGCACTGGATGCTCAGGATTCTTGTGAACAAGACAGACAAAAGTTTGCTCCTCACAGAGCTTATACCCAAGGAGAGAAGCAGATAAATAAGCATTGCCCTGTCATATAGCATTTAAATTCAGTTCAGAAGGAGTGACTTACCCTGCCAGCCTAACGAAGGGCCATCAATACAGGAATCGAGTTTGGCAAGGATGGAAGGGGTGAACGACTGAGTGCCCACCCTTTTGCCGACATATCAGAGATTCAAGAAGGCTTCTAGCCAAACTCAGATGGAGAAAGAGTTTCCCTAATATTTTCCTTTCCTCCTTCCCCAGCTCAGGAAGTCGCTGCTGCACTGTATTCATGTTTCTACCTACAAATGCTCATCAAAATTTCACCTTAGAACCTTTATACCCAATAATGTAAAAATGAGCCTTTAGGGTAGAGTCACTAATTCCTCAAAATGGTTTAAATATTCAATGACTAAAAGCTTTACATTAGGATGCAGTGTGTGTGGAATTTTACAGGTGAATCACTAGTAGGAGAAGATAGAGTTATAGTCCCTATTGGCAGTTGCTAAGTAATCCCCAGTGAGACACTGTTTATGAATATTCCTAGCTAACAGGACTGTCATTAAACATTTTTCTCCAAATGAAAGAAAGGAAGTTCCCATTGTTACTCAGCATAAACAAGCCCAAATAGTGTTCATGAGGGTTTGGATTCAATCTCTGGCCTCTGTCAGTGGATTAAGGACCCGACGTTGCCGTGAGCTGTGGTGTGGTTGCAGATGCAGGTCGGATATAACATTGCTGTGGCTGTGGCTGCAGCTCCTGTTCAACCTCTAGTCTGGGAACTTCCATATGCTGTGGGTGTGGCCCTAAAAAACAAAAAGAAGAGAAAAGAAAAGATAGTCTCAGATAAAATTACAGGCATGAGACATTCCATTTCTTGGCCACCTAGCTTTACCCTAAGTAGAAAATTGTGGCTGGACAGAGTGCCTTTTTTTTAATTTTTTAAAGATTTTTATATTTTCCATTGTAGTTGATTTACAGTGTTCTGTTAACTTCTACTGTACAACAAAGTGACCAGTCATACATATATATATATATTCTTTTTCTCACATTATCCTCCATCATGTTCCATCACAAGTGACTATAGATATAGTTCCCAGTGCTATACAACAGGATTTCATTGCTTATCCACTCCAAATGCAATAGTTTGCATCTATTAACCCCAAACTCCCAGTCCATCCCACTCCCCCTTAGCACCCACAAGTCTATTCTAGAAGTCCATGAGTTTGTTTCTTTTCTGTAGAAGGGTTCATTTGTGCCATATCTTAGATTGCAGATATAAGTGATATTATATGGCATTTGTCTTTCTCTTTCTGGCTTACTTCAGTTAGTATGAGCATCTCTAGTTCCATCCATGTTGCTGCAAATAGGATTATCTTGTTCTTTTTATGGCTGAATAGTATTCCATTGCATATATATACCACAACTTCTTAATCTGTTCATCTGTTGATGGACATTTAGGTTGTTTCCATGTCTTGGCTATTGTGAATAGTGCTTCAGTGAACATGGAGGTGCATGTATATTTTTCAATGAAAGTTTTGTCTGGATATATGCCCAAGAGTGGGATTGTTGGGTTGCATGATAGTTCTATATTTAGTTTTCTGAGGTATTTTCATACTGTTCTCCATAGTGGTTGTACCAATTTACATTTCCACCAACAGTGCAGGAGAGTTCCCTTTTCTCCACAACCTCTCCAGCATTTGTTATTTGTGGACTTATTAATGATGACCATTCTGACCAGTGTGAGATGGTAACTCATAGTAGTTTTGATTTGCATTTCTCAAATAATCAGTGATGTTGAGCATTTTTTCATGTGCCTGTGGGCCTTCTG
Source organism: Phacochoerus africanus (assembly GCF_016906955.1). Taxonomy (NCBI): domain Eukaryota; kingdom Metazoa; phylum Chordata; class Mammalia; order Artiodactyla; family Suidae; genus Phacochoerus; species Phacochoerus africanus. The sequence continues at coordinate 54,323,223 of NC_062548.1, read as the reverse complement.
TATATCTTCTTTGGAGAATGTCTATTCAGGTCTTTTGCCCATTTTTCAAATGGGTTGTTGGCGTTTTTGCTGTTGAGTTGTATATGTAGTTTGTATATTTTAGAGATTAAGTATTTGTCAGTTGCATCATTTGAAACTATTTTCTCCCATTCCATAGGTTGTCTTTTTCATTGTTTTTTTTTTTTTTATGGTTTCCTTTGCTGTGCAAATGCTTATCAGTTTGATTAGGTCCCGTGGGTTTATGCTTGCTTTTATTCCTATTGCCTTGGGAGACTGACCTGAGAAAACATTTGTAAGGTTGATGTCAGAGAATGTTTTGCCTATATTCTCTTCTAGGAGTTTGATGGTATCTTGTCTGACGTTTAAATTGTTTTTTGTTTGTTTGTTTGTTTGCTTTTTAGGGACACACCACGGCATGTGGAGTTTCCCAGGCTAGGGGTCTAATCGGAGATGTAGCCTCTGGCCTACACCACAGCCACAGCAACACCAGATTCTTAACCCACTGAGTGAGGCCAGGGATTGAACCCACAATATCATGTTTCCTAGTCAGATTCATTTCTGCCGCACCACGATGGGAACTCCCACATTTAATTCTTTAAGCCATTTTGAGTTTGTTTTTGTGCATGGTGTAAGGGTGTGTTCCAGTTTCATTGATTTAGAAGAGGTTGTCCAGTTTTCTGAGCACCACTTACTGAAAAGACTGTCTTTTTCACTTTTTATATTTTTGCCTCCTTTATTGAAGATTCATTGACCATAGGTGTCTGGATTTATTTTTGAGTTCTCTATTCTGCTCAATTGGCCTGTATTCCTGTTTTGGTACCAGTACCACACTAGCATGTTTACTGTAGCTTTGTAATATTGCCTGAAGTCTGGGAGAGTTATGCCTCCTGCTTCGTTTTTGTTCCTCAGAATAGCTTTGGAAATTCTGGGTCTTTTATGCTTCCATATAAATTTTTGAATTGTTTGTTCTAGTTCTGTGGAAAATGTCATGGGTAATTCAATAGAGATGCATAGAATCTGTAGATTGCTTTGGGTAGTATGGCCAGTTTTATGATATTAATTCTTCTAACCCAGGAGCATGGGATATCTTTCCATTTCTTTGAATCCTCTTTAATTTCCCTTATTAATGCTTGAGGTTGAAGAAGAAAGAACAATCCCAAAGACATTCTATGAAGTCACGATCACCCTAATACAAAACCAAATATACTACCAAAAAAGAAAGTTTTAGGCCAATATCTTTGATGAATACAGATGCAAAAATTCTCAACAAAATTTTAGACAAGCAAATCCAACAACATATAAAAAGATCATATGCCACTACCGAGTGGGATTCATCCCAGGTTCACAAGAATGGTTCAACATACACAAACCAATCAACATCATACACCACATTAACAAAAGAAAAGTCAAAAAAAATCTGATAATTTCAATAGATGCAGGAAAAGCATTTGACAAAGTCTAATTTCCACTCATGATAAGAGCTCTTAGCAATGTGGATATACAGGGAACATACCTTAACATAATAAAGCCATTTGTGCAACTGGGAATAAACCTGACCAAGAAGGTTCAAGACTTATATGCTGAGAGCTATAAAACATTAATCAAGGAAATTAAAGGAGATTCAAAGAAATGGAAATATATTTCATGCTCCTGGGGTGGAAGATTTAATATTGTAAAAAATGGCCATACTACCCAAAGTGTTTCTTAAGTAGAAGGAACAAGTTACTTCAGAGATCAAAAACCCATCTCATCTTGAACCGTCTTTCATGGTCAACTTCTTGATCTGCCAGGCTTTACTCTCTTCCCATGTCTTCTCTTTAAAGTCCTACTTCCCCCAGGAATTCATGCAGGGCAGTGACTCACCTGGACACTACCTTGTGGGTAAATCCCATTCCCCATCCCAGGAGAGGTGAACAGCTCAACCATACAGGATACAAATTCTCCCAGTTCCTGTGCCCATACATGATTTTAGCTTAATGATTAAGATTATGCTACTCTCATTATGGGAGGCAATTGAATTACACTTCAGTTTGCTCTAAAGCCTTGCCTATTTTCTGGTGGCAGAATCACTATTAAAACTCTACATTTTGGTAAAACTAATCAGCATGACTCACAATGGCCTAGAGTGGCAATTATTCTAATCTCATTGCCTTGGAGAAAGTTTCTAATATTTGGTTTGATCTAAACATGTAGTTGGATGAGTGACTTTTAAAAATACTTAATTACATAGGCAAGACCAAGTACAGTGGTAACTAGCTATCAGAAATGTCCAGATTTTAGATGAAGCACCTCAATTTAGACACAGAGATAGGGAAATTCAACAGGGTAATAGAAAGTATTATCCCTAAGAATATTAATCTCCAGAATGCTGTTTGCCTTTGACAGCATCAATGTCTGCTCTTGGGGACTTTATATGCAAAGGCAGTGAAATGAACAAATCCATATGTTATACATTCATTAAAACAAGGCAGTGTCTTACAATTACAAATTAAATTGGCACATCTGGAAAAAGGAATACTAGGATTTACAGGTTTTTGTGATTTTTCCTTATCATAAAATAATGGAAATTGTGGTCCTGATTTTTATTTGATTAAAGGAATCATTTCATTGGTCTAATTGGAAAGGTATGTAGAATTTTGGAGCATAGACATATGGATCAGGTTTGCTAATGGTATCTGTTAATTTGGTGTTGTTAACAGTCTGCTTTTTCCCCGGTGTACATATTTTCAGTTAGAAAGTATTTAGTTGAGCAGTTTTTCTTTAATTCCAACTCCCCCAACCCATTTATTACTTAAAATATGTTGAGAATTTTTATTGCTTTTATGTCTGTCCAAATTTTCTCAAATAACACAATTTTTATGTGCTGTTGGGATGAAGACGTTTTAAAGTCCCTCTAGAATAGTTCTGTTTGGAAAACATCCTATTGACATGATTTGCTGGAGGCAAGTTAACATTATAGATTAAATGTATACACCAAGAAAACAGAAAAAAAAAATCATGGTTACTTTCAAATTAAAAGAGAAAGAAAATTTTTTTTTTTATCTTTTTCTTCTGATCCTGAAAGACCTATTTAGAACTTTGAAAGGAAAATGCACCATCATGAACGTGGTAAGATATTCTCCTCACATTTGTTAAAGCTTCCATTTAGACCAATATCCTAGGTACAAGGATACCCTAGGGACTTATAGATATTTCTTCTGCAGCAGACTGCCTGACTCATGCTAAATAACTATAGTGGTGGTCCATGAAAATGAGAGATGAAACAAACCCAAACAACCACATCTACAAAACAGACTTGGAGCAAACTCTCACTGGTTGGAAAATATTTCCTATCACCTGTCTTCTAGAGCAAATTTCCTGCTTATTTATAAATAAACATAGAGAATGCAAAATCCAGGGCTGTCAAAAATAAACAAATGCATTCAGGAACTCTCTAGTAATTGCTAGGTCAGAAAAAACTTTATTAGTTGTTAAAGCTCCTGTGTATTATATTATCATCTATTTCAGAGTAGTCACTGGAGAAGCATGGCAGTGGTTTATATCTAACTTGCCTTTCCTGAATGACATTAAAGAGTCATTTACTTGGCTGGCATGCCAACCATAAGCAATTCAATATAAAATTTTATTTGCAAATTGAGGTACATCTTTCTACTTTTCTTGTATTACTTACAGAGTCACTGTATTACATTTTGAACATTCCTTTAATAAATACCCATCTTTTTGCATTTCCTGACGATATTGAAAAATCTGTCTATAAAAGGCATGCAGATTTGTAAACCAGAAATCTGCATGGAGTTCCCGTCTTGGCGCAGTGGTTGGCAAATCCGACTGGGAACCATGAGGTTTTAGGTTCGATCCCTGGCCTTGCTCAGTGGGTTAACGATCCGGCGTTGCCCTGAGCTGTGGTTGCATGTGCGGCTCGGATCACACATTCCTGTGGCTCTGGCGTAGGTGGGTGGCTACAGCTCCAATTCGACCCCTAGCCTGGGAAACTCCATATGCCATGAGAGCGGCCCAAGAAAATGGCAAAAAGAAAAAAAAAAGAAATCTGCAGAAGTTCATGCAGAAAGAAGCATCTTTCCAAAAGAAGCATTGAATTTTACCTTTGGCATTCCCAGCTTAGGTAGAATAAAAGGTAAAGGAAACATATGGTTTTAAATCAAAGTAAATAAAGCCTGAACAAAGTACCAAGGGGCAAAGTCAAGGCATCTCTGCAACTCGGACAAGGTTTTCATAACTGAACGTCATTGACGTAATACCTAAAATCAAGGTTACTCCTTCAGGGATGTGAGTATTAGCAACTACCTCCATGGTGTTGTCTGGGTCTGAGGAAGAGGATGGAGTGAAGGGGCAGGAGGAGAGAAGAGATCAGGCCTTTATGACACCACCTTCTCTTTCAAACTCTTCTAAAATTTCCATTATTGGAGCCAAATTGCAAGTTCTCTATTCTCTTATTGAGTAAGGTCATCAAATTACTTACTTACCATGAAGACATGTTTGGCACATCAACATAGGCCATTCCAATAGTTAGTAGCATAAGCTTGAAAGAGCCCCTCTCCAAGGCATGGCCTCCACCACCCCTGCTTTGGTCCCAAACAGCCTCCAGAATCCACTATACCTTCCTTCCAGGACCCTGCTTGAGCCCAATGGCTGGCATCTAACCTTAAAGTTCAATGGCCTTGTCTTAATGGTTATTAAATACTTTTACTATTATTCCTGATTATAGGTAAACATATTCCCTCCAGAAGGTTGGGAGAAGAGAAGACCATCTGTTTTCCCATTTCTCATCAGCTCATGAATGTGTAGGCAAGCTGACATGAAGAAAACTCTTCCTAAGATCCAGTAAACCTGACTGCAGAAATGACCCCCTGGGCAGGTAATTTTTCTAAGCAAACTACACACAGAAGAAGATGACAAGTAGAGGACACAGGCCAGGGGAGGCAGCCTCAGCACAATTCTCCTGCAGAGAAGGTCTCAGGGTCCCAGATCGATATGTGGCAAAGATATTCAGAGCCCTGAATCCAACAGCAGTGGGAAGTGGTAGTGTGGGGAAGGGGCCACGTAAGGAAAAAAACAAGAAGAAACCACAGGCAAACTTGGCCTATTTTATTATTTTTCCAAGAGCAAGTCTGAATGAATGAAAATCCTTGTAGAAAGTTCCATTTCTTTGCAAGAGTTTCCATTTCACTTTTCAAACTATGGTTCCATGTGTCACTTGGTCTCCCACCCTCTCTGCACAGTGGCATATGTGCTACTTTGCTGAGATAGAATTCTCCTGTGTGCTTGTATGTGGGCCCCTTTAGGCTGGGAGATCCTTAAGGTCAGAGGTCACATTTTAGTATTTCTGTGTATCCAGAGCCCCACACAATATCAGCATATAAATAGGTACTTCATAAATGTCAGGGGGGGAGTTCCCATCATGTTTCAGTGGTTAACGAGCCCAACTAACATCCATGAGGACTCGGGTTCCATCCCTGGCCTCACTCATTGGGCTAAGAATCTGGCATTGCCGTGAACTGTGGTGTAGGTCACAGACGTGGCTTGGATCCCACATTGCTGTGGCTGTGGTGTAGGCTAGCAGCTGCAGCTCTGATTTGATGCCTAGCCGGGGCAGCTACACATGCCGTAGACAAAAGACAAATTAAATAAATAAATAAAAATGTTTTTAATAAAAAATTTTTAAAAATAAATGCATTTCAGTAGGATCCTCACTAAGAATCCATAGTGAGCTGAAAAATACAGAGGTTAGGTAGCAATTTTACCCCATCGGGGTGGCAGGAGAGGGCTTCTTTGAATGATTAGATAATGAGTACCTCCTTAAGCTTTGTTGGACACACATTTCCAAAAAGTATTTTCAAATGTCTCTGTAATCTTGTTTCTATCTGAATTGGCCCATCCAGGATGCAAAGGTGATTTGCTCAGCACAATAGGGACATTTAATCTTTTACTGTGTTTTCACAAATACAGGATTAGGAGAAAATAAATGACTCTGTTATTACTCTATTTGTATACACAGGCAATACTGCCTTTGCCCTGATCCATCCCACTGAGCTGAGCAAGGCCTACAACCCAGGGGAGGAAGATTCAGCGCAGGATGCCTTTTAAATGTGTTGAAAAATCAACACACAAAGAGCATTCCGTTCTAGCTCAGTAAGATGAAATACATGACTTGAAATCTTCCAGGAAAACACTTCTCCCTTTCACTTGTTTCTGGAGGGTAAGATGGAATTCTTCTACCACAGGTCACTTCTAGAAAAGAATCTTCTTCTATATATCTCTTATACACAAGCAGACAAAGTGGGCATAGTAGGAACAAGAATTATATGCCCTCTGTCTTAATCAACTCAAGCTTACCAAAATACCATAGACTGGAAAGGGCTCGAAACAACAAAAATTGTTCCAGTTGTGGCTCAGTGGGTTAAGAACCCTACATAGAGTCTATGAGGATATGGGTTCTATCCCTGGCCTTGCTTAGTGGGTTAAAGGATTTGGCCTTGCCCCAAGCTTCCATGTAGTTTGCAAATGTGGCTTGGATCCAGTGTTGTCATGGCTGTGGTGTAGGCCTGCGGCTGTGGTGTAGGCCTGCAGCTGCAGCTCAGATTCATCCCCTAGCCTGAGAACTTCCATTTGCTGCAGCTGTGTCCTTAAAAAGAAAAAAAGAAAAAAATGATTTTGTTCATGGATCCAGAATCTGGATAACCAATATTAAGGTGACAGCAGATTTGGTTCCTGATACCAGTGGGCCTCCTGTCTTGCATGTGGCCACCTCCTCACCATGTCTTCACACATGGTGAGGGAGAGAGTGTCCTTTAGTGTCTGTTCTTATAAGGACACTAATCCTATCATGACAGCCCCACCCTCATGACCTCATCTCACCCTAATTATGTCACAGAAATCTCATTTCCAAATACCACAGGACCCACTGTTAGGGCTTCATCATATGTGATCTGGGGACATAGACTTCAAGCCATATACCCTCATATGATGAGCTAATGGGCATCCCCAGCAAGGAAGAGTGGCTTTGCTGTTCCCTGAAAGGACTGGGTCCCTGTGCCATCATATCTGCTCCCAGATGAACCTGAGCTGATAAAACCATGACCCCTGAGCTGAGCATGGCACTGCCCAGGTCACTCAAACATGAATGCAGAATGAGGAAATGGATATAAGCATGTGGACAGCAGTGTGTCAAAATGTCCTCCAGGGAGATTCCTAAGGCTCCTGGATCAAGGACATCTAGCGATTACTCAGGGATAGCAAGCACAAAAAAGGCTCTGAGAAAAAGAGGCAGTTGAATTCCAATTGCCTGATGAACATCAACACATCTAACTAAGGAGCATTTTCTCTATAAAACAGCAATGTATCCTGTTCACAATGTTCACAGAATTGTATCCTCCAGAACTCTCTTTGGAAAAGGTTTTATGTCAGGAATGGCACTTCAGTCCTGTTGTGAAATTGTCATTACCAGTAGGAAAAAATTGAAACAAAGTGTCAATCACAGAGACTTGTTTATGAAGCACAAAGTCCTTGCTTGATGGAAGATTGAGAGAATGGTGTGCTATGCATAAGGGGTTCCCGCGTCTCTTTTTTTTTTTTCTTTTTTTTCTTTTTTTTCAGGGTTGCACCTGAGGCGTATGGATGTTCCCAAGCTAGAGGCTGACTCAGAGCCGCAACCACTGGCCTATGCCACAGTTTGTGACAACACCAGATCCTTAACCCACTGAGCAAGCCAGGGATTGAACCCACATCCTCATGGATATTAGCTGAGTTTTTAACCCACTGAGCCACAGTGGGAACCCCTCCCCTGTCTCTCTAACAATAAAAAGACCCACCATCATCCAAAGGGTAGCTCATCCAGCCACCATCTGCTGCTGTCAGAACGCTTCCCTACACATAGAGGTTTTAGTCATTGAATAAGCTTGACATGATGTATCAAATCTTAAGTTTGGGACGAAGATGCACAGTGGAGGTAAGTTTCCTATACATAGGTTCCTGCCTGATGGGGAGACAAGAGTTTCTTGAATGGTGGAGCTTGAAAAGTCCATTAAAAGCATTGGCTACAAGTTCCTGCTGTGGCGCAGGAATTGGACTATTCATTGCTGCTTTGTAGAGAAATCTCGTATGTAGCAAATCAAAAAGAATTGACCAAAGAATCCTGAAATTAATAAGCAATGATTGCAAGGTTGCAGGATACAAGGTTAATATACAAAATCACTTCCCCATATACCAGCAATCAAACAGGGAAATCTGAAACTAAAAGCACAACCCCATTTACATCAGCACCCCCCTAAAGTGAAATACTTAGGTATAAATATAACAAAAATATGCACAAGATCGATATGTAAGGAAAACTACAGAACTCTGGTGAAGGAAATCAAAGAAAAACTATTAGGGAAATGGTCCATGGTCATGGGTAGGAAGACTCAATTTTGTCAAAATGTCAGTATTTCCCCACATGATCCATGGACTCAGTGCAATGCCAATAAAAATACCAGCAAGCCATTTTTTGGACAAACTTATTCTAAAGCTGGGATGAAGAAGCAAAAGACCCAAAATAGCCAACATATTACTGAAAAAGAACAAAGTCGAAGGATGGTCAAGATCTGACTTCAAGACTCAATATAAAGCTGCAGTAATCAGAAAAGTGTGCCAAAACAAATGATCATACTCATTTTCTATCCTGAACCTTGCCTCAAAAAGGCAGCATGTAATTATGGAGTACTTTCTTCCAACAGTATTAATCAATGTCATTTATGATATCAATAGCAATTACTATTAATGAAACACTTGCTTTGTGAGAGGTGTAGTGCTCAGCCTTTAATCCTGCAAATAGCAAATATAGTAGATAGTGTCATCACTACTTTACAGAAGGGGGAACTGAGGCACTGGGAGGTCAAGACTGGTGTTGAGAGTCTAATGGCAGCAAGAGGCAGAGCTGAGATCTACAACCAGTGCTATCAGATTCTGTGCTTTTAACCACAATGCCACACATTCCTTATGGGGAGAGCTGGTGGGGTGGAGGTGGGGGTACAATGTTACAACTGCAAATATATGAATAATTAACTCTCTAAGAGTCCTCAAAGAGGGAATGGCAATTGTGGTTCAATTTTTAATTTTTTACAAAAGAGGAAACCAAGGTAAAAGGGAAATAAAAATAACTCTAGTGAAAGGAATCATCAGAATGTGTGCTTTTCAAATGCAAGTTCTACTTCATGTTTATCCTACCTTCGAATTGTAGGAGTAGCAAGGGGCACCTAGTGAATAGCAAGTAGTTATTATTTATGTGTTAGACACCAAAGGGACACCCAAAACACTTGGAAAAAAGAAATAAGAAATAAATTTCTTATTATGGAATTTCCGTAATTTGAAAATATCTGATTTCAGTTTTCATAAGTAGTTTCTGGAATATAACCGGAGCTAAAGACCCAGGAAATTTAAAGTCTTTGAAATCTTGACTTAGTTATAAAGGAAGCAAATTTAAATTCAGGTTTCTTCATAAAGGAAAAAAATCCAGATGTGTTTGGCATGGGGATTCTGGGTAAATCAGGACTTGTGTACACACACACACACACACACACACACACACGTCATGTGTAATTGTCAGGTATTCCAACATGACTTAGAATAACATGTATTTTCAAAGAGTGTCATAAAAATACACTTTAATGCTGAGATTTCCTGTCATAAACCTATTTAACTAGTGAAAATAGTTTAAGCAAACTTATTGGTTACCTGAATTACCCATCTAACCAGGGAAAGCTGTCTGAGTACATATTTCTCTCTCTGTGATGGGGTCAGAGGGGTTCGAGATTTGAGAAAGAGCCTCTAAATGTTTGTTCCCCTTTATAATTCATGTTAGATTATGCATGTTATTCATGATTTAATGTAAAAATACCACCCCTTTTTCTCTGATGTTATTCATTAATGAAATTATTACCAATACCTGTATTTCCTCTCTACCAGGGACTATAAAATTTTCAGTTTTCTGGATTCCTCAGGAGGTGGAACCAGCGCCCTTCCTGGCTGCACCCCAATGGGAACAGTTAGCAGCATGGAGGAGCTTTCCATGTCTGATGGCACAGAGGTATGACAAGAGGAAAATGCTAAGAATCCATTATTCATGCTTTGGGAAAAAAAAAACAAAAATGAAAAATCTTTAAAATGGGAATTGTGCCATGTCTCTAACTATCCCAGCTAGTCATGCACTGGTCTGTGACGGCGGAAAGGGAGCAGATGTGACCAGGTAACGCACCGCAGCCAAGGCAGCTGGGATTGCCAATGGAAAGAAATGCTAATAATGATTAAGTGACTCAACTGTAAATAAGGGGAAGTTTAAATGGAAAAAAATTCCAAACACAACATAAAATACAAACCAAGAACCACTGGGCATTGAGTTGTGAAAATCACCAAGTTCCCAAACTTGCTTGAAGCAGGAGGAGAAAGGCTAAGTTTTGAGTTTTTGTCTGTTTGTTTACTTGTTTTTAAGAATGTGGAAATCACCAGTCTCCAAAGGGCTCCTTCTTGTAGGTAATCACTTGGGGAACAGTCAAAGCCAATGAAAGCAAAACTAGAGGACAAGTATGTACAAAGGCACAGTAGATGAAAAACAGCAAGTGACCCCAAATTTTAAAAACTGTATTAAAATTTGTGAACAGATTTTTAAAGGCACGGTTCAAGTCCTCTCAGAAGGAAAAATAATTTCTAGAAATAGATTAACTGGCATGGTTGAAAAGTGAAAAGCCAAGTTAAATTGATCTCCAAGGAGTTCTCTGGTGGCACGGAAAGTTAAGGATCTAGTATTGTCACTGCTATAGTGCAGGTTCAATCCCTGGCCCAGGAGCTTCAGATGCTGTGAATGCAGACAAAAAAGTGCATCTCTAAAATGTGAAATAAAGCTATTTTAGTATAGCTTAAGTGACTTTAAAATCATATTTTAAATGCATGTAATTATACATGTGTGTTTGTGTATATATGTATGTATATTCATATAATATAATTATGTATATTTGTATGCATATATATATATACATATAGATATATTCCCCCCCACAATGGTAACTCAATTCTGTTTGAATTGGAAGGGAGGTACTGAGAGGAAAAATTATCCATGATCCTGCTTCACACTAATAATTACTCTTAATAACTTTATGTTTCTAGATATACATAAATTGATACTATAAATGACTATCATATAAATCACACTAAACATAGTATTTAGAAAAAATGCTTTAATAACCTGAAATACCCTTCTATATCACTAATATTTGTCTGCAATATTATTTTTAGTACTCACATAATACTCCATGACATGAATCTACAACAGTTTACTCAACCATTTCTGATATTTAGATTGTTCCAGTTTTTTCCACTATTATCAACTATGCTGTGATGATTATCATTGTGTCTAAAACTATGAATGACCATCCTTAGTATAAAATCTTATATTTCTTAGAGATGGACCAAATACACAAGCATTTCAGAGTAATCAATGTAATACAAAGAAATAAATATCCATCAAAACTCTTGATCCAATAACCTTGTCGCCCATCATGTGTGGCCATTCCTACTGGGTGCCTCCATTCTGTCTTCATTGTAAGTTTGACGGGAGAAAATACAATTTCATTGTGAGGTTCGATGTGATTCCTAACAATTTTTATATATTCTTATGTCAATTCCCTATCTGCATCCTTTGTTAATCCACCCCGCACACACTCAGAATAAGGGGAAAATTTGTGAGTTTTCTGATTAGCCTTTATATGCATTATCTACATTTATGAGACAGAACTTCACTTCAATCTGCATATTAATTCTGCCATTTCATCCATTTGTTTTTCTCCTGTTTTCCTTAGACTTGTTTTATGGTTTCCTCTGAAGATTCTTAAGATGAAAAGTTTATTTGTTCACACTGTGATCGCTACCACAGGGATCATCTCTGCTTTGTTCACTATTAATGTAGTGTTCAGAATGTGGTGAGCAAGAAAAGCCTTTATGAAATCAATTAATGGAAATTTAACAATATGACTTTTCCTCTAATTTAGTAATTTCTTTAGTTAATTTTAGAGACATATTCTAACTTCTATTATTTTTGAAATAATCTGAAATTAACAGATTGATTACTTATTTTCCCTAAGATAATTAGAGTATCATTTCTACAGATGTCAATGTGGAATGGCAATTATACTGTTGGAGCTTTTTCTCATATCATAAGATGGTTTATAATTTCTATTTTAAATAAATAAAACTATAGATTATTTTAATTTACTTTGTTGTCTGACAAATGATAATTTTTAAAAAATTGTCCCAAATTGAAGAGAAATAGAATTTGCATAGTCTTTAGCTATTTCTTCCAAGACATCTCTTAGTAACAGAGAAAAATAGCAACCTTATAGTTCTAGAAACTCAGCAGAAAACAACTTGACCAACTGCTCAGTCAGTATCAGAAATCATTAGACTTAACTTTGTGAATCTCTTAGGAAGAACTGAGAAGACACCAGTACCATCCTGTGATGTTCATGACAAAATTATATAACTTTCATCCAACTGGAGCAAACAGCAGACAGACCCAAACTGAGGGATATTCTGTAAACTAAGGAGCAAGTACTGTCCAAAAGTATCAAGATCATGAAAGACAAAGTAAGAAGGAAGGATTATGACAGATTGAAGAACACCAAGGAGGAACCCAATGTGTGGTCCTGGATTTGATCCAGAAAGAAAGAAAGGATGTTTGTGGGAAAGTGAGATGTGAGGTCTTTTGTTAACAGTATTTATCAATGGTAATTGTAGGTTAAACTGTCAATTTTAGGGGAAGCCTAGTGAGAGGTATAGGGAACAAACTGCACTGTTTTTGTAAGTTTTTATAAGCCAAAAATTGCCTCCCCAGGAGTTTCCTCATGGCTCAGTAGGTTAAGGATCTGGCACTGGCACTGCAATGGCTTGGGCCACTGCCACGGCATCAGTTCAATCCCTGGCCTAGGAACTTCCATATGCCATGGTGTGGACCAAAAAATAGAAAGAAATTGGTTCCCCAAAAGGTTAAAAATGTGTCAAGTCTACCTGGAACTATCACTTTCCGACAATGTGACCTGATAATTTTTTACTCTGTGAGATTTCCATCCTTGCCAATAAATCTGAAGCAACAGCTACATCACAAGATTATTCTGAGGAATAAATAAATATGTAACTCTTTTGGCTCATTGAATTGTCTCAACAAATGTTTAATGAGTCTCAAATAATTGTCTCAAATATTTCTGAAGGCAATGCATATTTTTTATTTGTCAGGTGCAAAGTTTGATGCAAGCCTATTAAATCAATATTTATTTTTATCTACTTTATCTGCTGAAGACAGAGAACAAAGTATCAAAAATATTCCTCTAATTTTAATTTAAAAATTTATATAGCCTTTGGTGGTCTTATTTGGTGGCTAAATTACTCATGACTGTCCTAATACTCATTTCTCTGCATAAAATATCACTTTATCTGATATTACTAATTCTATAGCTGCTTTCTATGTATTTTCAATTTCCTGATAGATAATTTCTTCTTTTTAATTGCTCTCCATTGGAAATTTTATTTTTGTTAATAATTTATAATTATTTAAATATTTAAGAACTTAGTCTTTTGTCTGTCACATATGTTAAAAAATATAGTCTTTCACGTTTTGATTTGAACAGTTGAATCCATATCATGTTCAATGCTGTGGTCTGTGCTTGGGTTGTAAAAAGAATTTCCAGATTCATAGCTGGGTGAAAAGAAAGATAAGTTCATTGAGATAAGAGATACAATGGGATGACTTCCTGATGATCAGGGAGAGCTGACCCAGAATGCATGGTCCTATCTGTATCTATAGCCCAGAGACAAAGGAGAGAGGAGAGGTCTTAAGATATATCTGTTGACCTGCTGATTGATTGGAGAAAGAGGAGGTCTTCCTGTACATTTGCTGGTTGGTTGGGGGTGTGTAAGACCCCTATAGGGGCAGGGTGAGGAGTGGGCCACATACCTTTCTTAGCAGGGCTAGGAAGGAGTAGGCCAGATTGCTCAAGGTGGGGTGGGGGCTTGGGAATTTGTAACAGTTACAATGAGAGGTGGAAGGATAATTCTTACCCTGGCCAGAGGCTTTGAGTTTTACGTCCTTGGAGAGGACTTTAAGTCCCACATTCAACAATATTTTTTTTTTCATTTTCATAGGTTTAAAGAAAGGAAATATATTTGACAAGCATGTGTCTCTTAAACCACTTGAAAGGATTCTACCTCCAACTGGGTGGATGCCTGCTAAATCTCTCAGGCAGAGGTCAAAAGACAAAGCAAAATTTAAATTGACTGTTCAAGGTGTGAGTGCTCTGGACCAAATCATTTCTATGTCCAGCGTTAAGTGGCAGCCTCACCTCCTTGGCTTTATCTCTGGCTTGCAAGTATGTATTCACAAGAGTGAGCACCACATTCCTCCACATGCTGTCTGTACCATGTCCCTCCCAGGAATAAATGCTGAGGCCGACTTGACCTAAAAAGACTGGGTTCTTAGTGCCTGCACAGCTACCTGGGTATCTGGGGAATTCAAATATGATTCCCCTCCCCAACCCTGCTGTCTGGTGTTCTGTTCTGACTTCACTAGTGTCTCACACCCTGGACCAACATTAGCTTTTTCCGAATGCCAAGTTCAAATTGGTCAGCTTTCCCTATAGGATGCTCTTACATGTGTGTTCATCTCATGGACATGCAGGTGGGATTCTTCTCCAGATGCCAGCTCAGGTGCTCAATCCCTTTGCCCAGGTTGTTATTTTAGGAAAGTAGGGAGATAATTGTACAAAGTCAAGTTGTTGCATTGAACTAAAACCACCTTTCAATCACTGGCAGCATCAACAATTGTCAGGTGACTACCTCTGATGGGATAAAATAAAGTTGAAACCAAGTGAGTATTTTTCTTTTAAATGAATTATGGTTTTTGTTACAATCCTTTTTTTTTTTTTCTTTAGCTGGAGAAGGTGGAAAGTGTAGAAATTAAAAAGATTTAAAATGTGGTAACAGAAACAATAGACTTGGTTGGCTTTTATTTTTCCATCATTTCTTTCTACCTGACCTAACTCCTCAAAGGATAAACTCCCAAAGTGTTTTCAGTTGAAAAAAAAAAGTTTAATGTTTGAACTTCTTATGTCTGATGACTGCTTCAGGGTTTATATAAATTATTCTTTGCACAAGTGCTTTGCAAATTGTAAAATCTTATATCAGTGCTGAAGCATTAGGCAACTCAGAAGCCCACCATGCCCACTGAAAGGGTGCTCTCAGACCACAACCTACATAGAATTCATGTAAAGTCATTGTATCCATGGTCCTAAAACATACTAACCATTGTCAATGCCATTAGGAGTCAGACACAGTAAATGAACAGAGGATGCAGTGTTATAGGTGATCTTAATGTGAAAGGGGACTGTTGCTAGAGATACTAGGTGTCCAAGAATCTGCTGAGTTAATTGTGGGGATTGAGGAGAAATTAAAAATCCATTCCATTCCAAGAATCAGCTGGGTGCTTGGTTTCTGGATGAAACAACATGGGAGATTGGGTTACTAAGGGGTAGAGTGGTTTATTGGGAAGACTCTATAGTTCTGATGATCAAAACTGATGAAGACAGCCAAAACGTTTGGGTATTATGGGCCCTACCCCAAAGCCAGCCCCCAGCCTTGCTCTTGGAAGTTGAATCTTTGAGGCAGAAGCATGTTTTTTTGTGAGGGTGTTTGCTAGAAATGCATAACCTCAAGCCACATTCCAGACCTACTGATTCAGAATCTGCTTTTAACGAGATCCTCAAGTGAGTTGAACACATTAAATATGAGGTGTTCTGTTCTTGAAGGATATTTTTATTTCAGGACTCGTACACATTGTATTTGAAAGTGACAATCCCAAAGTCAAAGATAAGTACAAGTATAATCTGTGTTTTCGTACCTCCTGATGTTTTTTACAGAAATTTTGCATATATTTGCTCACTTTGAAACCTGGCAGGACCCTGTGGGGCTCCTGGGCATGGAAGACTTTCAATATCCTCCCATTTCTTGTCTGTAGTAAACAGGCTTCATTCAGCCTCCCTAACCTTCCCAGAGTTCCAAAGGGCAATCAGGGAAGGGAGGGGATGCAGAGACGGGGAGGAACTTTCAGGAGACAATAGTGCAGCCTGGGGGCAGGTTCCTGATTCCCCTTCAAGGGATACACATAACAATATCTCCTATCTCTTCTGCGGAACTGAAGTGCCAACTAATAGAAGATGTTAACTACTTGATGAAGGCTTCTTCATTCCAGTCACAGTGAGAGAGCCTCAAGGACCACAAGAACCCTTTGCAGGACTACCCAAAATCAACTTTGAAGAAGAATGCAAGCTTGCATCCACCCTGATCCATATCTGTGGCCCTATTTTCTACTCCCAAACTAGAAAACACCTTCCTACTATCTCCCAAGGAGGGCACTGTCTTTAAGGCACTGTCTTTAGGGCACTGGCCTGCTGTGGCCTCCTTTGCCTGGCAAAGCAGTAAAAAAGCTACTCCTTTCTCCTTCACCCAAACTCTGCCTCTGCTTTTCCATTTGGCACCAGTGGACAGAGGCTGAGTTTCGGCAACAACTTGAATCTCATAACATTCCCATGAGAAAACAGCTCTAAAAGGTTTAATTGCCTGGCCAAAGTAAAGTGGATTGAACAAGGCTTACTATGAAATGATCACCTTATTTGGTTTTAAGCAACAGTTTTACTGAAGATAATCCTGACTTCTTTCTCATAAACTCCCATAGGAATTTGTTTATATCTGTATTATAGTAATTACCCCAGCCTGCCTTGTGTTAACGTTATTTTTGGATATTGACCAGATCTCGTGGAGGATTCCATGTGGTACTTACTAGTGGTACCTGAATCATCACTGGGTCCTAATAGTTGATGTCAAAATTGGGATTGAATCAAAACTTCTATGAAGTTCAAAATTTTTTTTTTTAAGTTTTGAAACTATTTACCCATATCTTGCTGAAGGCAACATAAAATGGTTCAACAGTTTGGAAAACAATTGGACAGTTGCTTAAAAAGTCACACATACACTTACTGTATGACCCAGCAATCCCATCCCTAAAAAATTAGAAATTAGCAAAATTAAAAAATATATGTCCACATGAAACTGAAACACCTCTGACTCAAACCCGACCTAACACAGATTGGGACTTGAACCTTCTTTTTTAAAAAAAAAAAAAAAAATTAGAATCACTCAGCTTGTGTCTGGACTTACTGAGGCTCAGGTTCTTTGTGTCTCAGCACAGAAAGAATTCAGCAAGAAATAAAGTGACAGGCAAGAAATAGATTTATTAAGATAGAACACTTGTGAGAGACACAAGCAGACAGGTGAGGAGGCTCTCTGCCTTGAGGATTAGGTGGGCAATATTTTTATAATCCAAGGAAAGTGAGGAGTGGGAAAAGACCACTATCTTCCTCATTCTTCAGGTAGACATTAGGCTTACGTCATTAGCTCCCCCCTTCTTATGGGGTAAGAGAGCATTTGACCCTAGGAGGTCAAACTAGGACTATCATGGTGCTTATTCAAATCAGCAGAAGGGTGGTAACAGATGCTAAATTATGTTGAATCATGTCAGGCTTCCATACAATGAGGACTTCCTACGCTAGAATGTCATTTTCCTCTTAAATTCCTATCTTAGGTCCTAAGGATGATTATCTTGCTGAACTTGAATGCAGGCCTGATTTTGTTTTTCACTTAATGTCCTGAGGCATATCTCATGATTTATGATTTTATATCTCATTTATGATTTTATAGATAACCAGGCTGCTTGTTCCCGAAGCTTGTTCCATGAAGGTTCTGATGGCTTCCTGGAGCGATTAACTTACAGTGGTCTCCCATGTTTCCCTAGGTTTTCATCTCTCTCTCTTTCTTTCTTTCTTTTTTTTTTTTTTTGGCTTTTTGGGGCCGCACCTGTGGCATATAGAGGTTCCCAGGCTAGGGGTCCAATCAGGGCTGTAGCTGCCGGCCTATGCCACAGCCACAGCAGCGTAAGAGCCACGCCACACCTCTGACCTACACCATAGCTCATGGCAGCGCCGGACCCTTAACCCTTTGAGCAAGGCCAGAGATTACATCCATGTCCTCATGGATGCTAGTCAGGTTTGTTAACTGCTGAGCCGTGAGGGGAACTCCTAGGTTTTCCTCTCTTACCTCTGGTCCCACACTGGGAATTCTACAGCTACCTATGTAACTATCTTACTCTATCTTTATCACACATAAAGATTAGAATGAAAAAAAATCTGTGGAAGTATTTTTCGATAGAACAATAAAAAATAGCCCAAGTTTCCATCTGCTGGTGAATAGATAATTGAATTTGGATGTTTCTATCCTATGGAACACTACTCAGCAGTTAGAACTACTGATACAGGAAAAACACAGATGAATTTCCAAAGCGTTATGCTCAGGCAAAGAAGCCAGATACAAAAGACCACACACTTGATGGGCCTAATCATGTGAAATTCTAAAAATAAAAAACAAAAGTTGTGGCAGCAGGAATGAAAAACAAAAATTGTGGTAGCAGGAAGCAGATCAGTGGTTGCTGGGCACCTGGGATAGCGGAGACAAACAGCAAAGGGGCACAGAAGAACTTGGGAAGATAAGAATTTCTATATTTTGGTTGCAGTGAAGGTTTCAAAACGCATAAAGTTGTACTTAAAATGGGTAAATTTTAAAACATATAAATCAATAAAGCTGATTTAAAAATTATAGCAACAGACACTGGCCTTAGGAGGCATCGAATGGTGTTTTTTCTAAGTTCATGTAATTTTATACCTTTTGACAAAAACCTGATAATACCACCCACCCTTGCAGGAGTTTATAAATGAGGATGATTTTGCCTCTTTTACCAAATCATGAGCTGCTACTCTATTCTCTACTCCATAGAGTGATTTTACCTCACACCACCTTTTAGAACATTGCTCATCTCAATGCATCTGACCCAAGTCAATTATTTTCCTGACTCTCCCAAAGATTCAACTTAGCCAGTAACGAAGAAATACTCATGGAGTAAATTAAAGTATGAATGAATATGTATAGAACCAACAGTTATTGCGGCATTAGACCTAAGAAGCAGTACATTTCAAGAATTTCATATGATTCAAATAACTTTAATCTTTGCAAGAACCCTCCGAGGTAAGTACTATCATGGTCCTCATTTTGTGATGAAAGGGACTGGATGAGGTCGAATCATTTGGTCCAGGGAATGTTCAGTCTCAGGCAGAACTGAGAGAGGCGTCTCCAGGCTATGTGATACCAGTGCTGAGCTCATAACCACCCTACAGACAGGGACAGAGTAAAGGGACAAAGTAAGTGCTTAAGCAGTGAATCCCACTGAGGGACTGTAAGTAGAAAAAGTATAGGAGACCCTGTAAGTTAATGATCACTTAAGAAAGCAGAGTTGCTTAGCAAAATAACCAAGCAACAGAAGCATGAGATTTGTCCCCACACAACAAAACAATGGTGGAATGAACCCCACCTTTTGCCCGGGGAGGTTAATAAGTTAATAATTCCTGAGACATGTTTCTCTGCACACACTGAAAACAAAAATATAGAGGAGTTTCCATTGTGGTGCAGCAGAAATGAATCTGACTAGGATCCATGAGGATGCAGGTTCAATCCCTGGCCTCGCTCAGTGGGTAGGGGATCCAACATTGCCCTGAGCTCTGGTATAGGTCGCATATAGCTTGGATCTCATGTTGCTGTGGCTGTGGCTATCGTGTAGGGAACAGCTCTGATTCAACCCCTAGCCTGGGAACTTCCATATGCCATGGGTATGGTCCTATAAGAAAAAAATAAATAAATATATATATTTACATTTAATATGTAAAAACAAATATATATGTGTATGTGTATATATATATGTGTATGTGTATATATATATGTGTGTGTGTATACATATGTATATGTGTATATATGAGAAAAGGTGACATTATACAGAAACCTGAGATGATTCACCATATTTTGGTATATGTTACCTCCTTTTTGTTCATTTCCATTGTGCCATGACTGTCCCAGTTTGACCTCCTAGGGACAAGAAAACTCCCCTGCCCAACTTAGAGGAGGAGCCAATGCTGGAAGCTTGACATCCACTCAAGCATGAGGAAGATGATGGTCTTCTCCCCACCCCATTCTTCCTTTGATTATAAAACTGTAGTCCCCTAAGTTCTCTCTGGCTGGGGCACCTTCTTGCCCACCCACTTGTATTTCTCACAAGCATCCCATTCTAGTACATCACTTAACTCAGTAGCCATTAAAAGCAGCTATTAAAAGTAACCAAGGGATATTTGTGGATGTTTTCCAAAAAGGCAATCCACCTAGAAAATGCTAAAAAAAAAAAAGTTTTAGTTTCCTTTGACATGTCATTTCTTTAAGCAGTCTTCTTACCTCACTGCTCTTATGACCCCCTCAGTCGCAGATACAATTCATTTCTTATGCAGACTGACAAAAAAGATGCTCGGTATATGGCACTGCATATCTTGACTTCATTATTCCCTCATAGCAGAGACTCGAAACTGTAATATGTGAGAAGGAAAAGGTGCCAGCATGACATTTACTACTGCTAATATGAATCTGATTAATTCTACAACAAGAAACACCACCTTAACTCTTCACGTCCTACAACAAGGGAGAACGGGGAAGTGAGTGTGCTATTTGACGGGAGCACATCTATTGGAGATTCTTGGGGGATGGAATGATAATGTCAACACTTCCTTGGCAAGAAGCGCCTGCAAATTCTCTGCCTCAGAGGGACCTCCCCCCTACCCCAGCTGAAAAGACTCCAAGTGAGGTGGAGGCAGCTCTGGACTCTCACTTGGTTCTGAATCCCTCCCTGAATCCCTCCAGCTTCAAGGGGGGCTGCTGGCTGATGGGAAAACAGGCCAAGGTGAGAGGTAAGGCCACCGAGAGCAGGTGCACTGCTTTCCAAAGAACACTGCAGCAGCTTTTATTTTTATTTTATCGACTCCCTCGAAATGTTCTTCATTGTCCTGTGGCCTCAGGGTGTGTGTTCGAAAATGATTCTACATTTCAGCAATCCTGTACTTGAAATTGCTATTAAAAAGAAAATACCAGAAGATTACCCACACGTTTCACTTAGAGGCTGTTTGAGCAAGGACACATGCTCCCTAACGTGTGACCTTAAGATGAATTTCAAACACACAAGCGGACCAAAATCTCAGGTGATTCAAGATTCTGTGAGAATTTTAGTTCATAAGGAAAAAAAAAAAGAGTAGTTTATTCTAGAACTGTTTTCTACAGAGTATTTCTCGCTATGAGAACCTTTTAGTGTCTGCTAGATTTTTTTCCACTTATTAACCTCCCCCTTCGTTTTCTCCTCACAGCACATGTATTGCAAAATATGTATATACGTCTTTTCAAAGTTACTTCATTATCTTTCATGAACTATTTGTGGTAAATCTTTGCTCTCTTAGAAATTATGTTAAAAATCACCCCCCCAAATCACCCCCCCCAACTCAACTTTGCTTTCTGTCAGCTCTTACATTGGCAGCGATTATTGAAAGCTAAATATTGAAGCTCTTCCGTGTAACTCCCCCTCCTAACAGGTTTGGCTAAAATGTCAAACATGTAGAAACTGTGAAAAATACTATAGGATGTGCCGAATAATGTATCATGAGAAAAATGTTTTCCATCAACACACGTATGCACACACACACACACACACCAAAGCGGGGGGGGGGGACACTGGCTCTGAGCATTGAAACATGTATTTGATCATGTATCTCTAATCTCTTCCTTACGTATTTAGCATGTATGTACTTGGGACGTGGTTTTACAGAACACGATCGCTTTTTGAAGGTAGGTTGAAAAATTCTTTCTCCAGCTGTCTTTTAAATGAAAGTGAGAAGCAGCTGTTTGGAGGGCTTGATAAATCGCATCACCTTAGAGGCTGTGCACACTGTATCATTCAGGGTGGAGGGGTGACATATCCTGTTGCTGGCAAATTGTCCTTGGTGAAAAAGCCAGAGCACCCCCAGCAAATGGAGCCGGGAGCCAAGGAAGGAGAAAAGAGGGAGGGTGGAGCTGAGTTTATTTTACAAGGTAAATTGCATGTGCTGTTGTTTACTGGCTACTGGTGAGGAAGCCAGTCCTGGTGACTGTTGTTTTGCAAATCAAAGAATACCAGTTAAGTCTGGACTCAGGCAAAAGACTTGGGGCAGGCTTTTAAATATGAACACATGCTCTGGAGGAGCCTGGTCAGAAATAAAAATTGTTCCTGTTGGGTGAGTTTAGATTCTGAAAGAAGCTTTTGTGTATAAAGATGTAAGGGGATCCCTGGCTGGAGCCCTGCCCCTTGGCATCTGGGTCACAGTGTCTGTGTCCCAGGGACCAGCTCTAGAGCACGGAGCAGGTCTCTGCCCTTTCCCTCCCCCACCCCCCAAATCGCTTTTGTAAGCTCCGGTTTGCTTGGGCCAGAAGGACTCAGAAAGGGACCGTTTTGTGCCCCTCAGTGGAGGTCTTCCAGAGGGAGACCAGGGGACTGGGCAGAGGTCTACACACACCACCGTGGTTGTTCACAAAAATTAAAGAGCAGTTCTGTTTGGATATTAGAAAACTCCGCTCATTGAATGCCATCCAGAAATCTGCTGGTTCAATTTCTTCATCCCATCTGTTTCCCTCTCCTCAGCTCTATTTGTTAATATTTCCTCAAGAAAGGGCACAGATTGATCATTTTGGCGGGACGGGGATCGGATGCAGGAGAGCAGTGCGTTTACTTGCTTTTCCTAGTCCAGAGTCAGAGACAGAATTTCTTCAAGAAAAAGGCGGTGGGGGGGGGGAGAAAAGAAAGAAAAAAAAAAACAAAAAAAAACAGGGCAGTTGTTGGTACTAGAAGTGGGGGTGGGGTGAAGCGCCTCAGCGATGTCAGGAGAGCGATCAGGCTGCTTATCTGTCTTTCTAGGTTGGCTCCTGAAAGCTCCCAGCTCAGCACGCCATGTGTCAAATCTATCATTTCGTATGTCAGCAACCATTATTCCCTCTTTTGTCACCAGTTTTGACCAAAGGATGAAAAATTGCTGTCTTACTCAGACAAAATTATTGCTGGGGGAGGGAAAAAAAAAAAAAAAAAAAAAGGCGACTCCAGTGGAGAGGCGTTGGCCAAGGTGAAACACGGGAGACTTTCCTCAGATTAGGTCTGGGTTAAGAGAATATTGATCTGTGTGCTAAAAACTGTTGATCTCTCTGAGCAGAGGATGACAAATAGTGGCAAACAAACAACACACACAAAAAATTGAGTGTCTCCAAGGACATTTGAGCTGCTCAGTGTTTTCCGTTAGTATTTGTTTGGTTTGCGGGTTTCTGCACTGGGGATTTCAACAAAAATAAGCAAATATTAAACAGAAATGAAGCAGCCACAAAAATGATACAGAGGAAACCCTAGGGGAAGAGGACCAGACCAGAAACTGGGCAAGGTACACATATTGAATAGCAGGAGTGTTATAAGTATAAAGTGCTGCTTGTCTGAGCTCATGGGTTGTGTATGTTTTTTTTTTGGTATGTTTAGTGCTGGATTGTTATAAGTAGGAGAGAAGTGTTTTTGTCCCAAGTAGGTCCCTTTAATTATGGCAAGTTAGATGCCTTAAAAAAAAAATCAAACCACATATAAAGTATGATGCCGATGTTCATAAACCCACAAATGAAAGGAAATATAGGGGCTTGCATTCATTAAGCAAATGCAGTATGACAAGGCATAAATTCAAATGAGTTGGAGGTTTGAGTAATTTTTCCCTACTGAAGAAAGCGGACTCCAAGTATGAAGAAGGACTAGGAAGGCATAAAATACTACCTGTTTTTCATTCCAAAAGAAATAGGGCTGTGGCTGAAAGCAGGGACACTGACCCACACACTTGAGTTGGAGTTCCATTCATCAATCCCTCATACATGCTATGGGGTGGGATTTTCAAGTTTTGTCATTTTCAGTGTCCATTTTCCGTAATAACAGAGATGGAATACTCCTCCTTCTCAGAGTAGTGACCTGAGGATTCATACATTAGCAGACGTAAAAAATTTAGAACTTGATGGCACAAAGAAGGCATAAACATGATCATTATTTCTGTCTTCATAAATGTGTGAATGTCCAGTAGAAAATCCCTTCTCTGCATCAGTTGTTGCTGGTGCAGGAAAGAGGATCCCACTCCCCCACCTCACTGTCCCCTTAGCAATTCCTGCCCACCTTGGGCTTACAATGCCACTCTGCATCCACAAGGAATCCTCACCCAGCCAATCCCTTCCCAAAACAACACTAGAAAATCTCCCCAATTTTCTCTCCTGGAGCCCTAATCTATTGCCTAATTTATCAGCTTCCTATGGTTTCTCCTGTACAGAGATGAATCTATTCATTTAATGAATGATATTATGGTGCTAATAGCTTCTTTTTGAGCAAGGAAGTGAGCATCTTAACTTAAATGGAGAGAAATGCCCTCATGTGAGGGTCATGCGTATTCCCTTCACAGTGAATGCCCTGCCCCCAGCCCAGTATCCCACCTGCCTGGAGGAGATGCTCAGTACCTACATGATCAATGAGTGAGCCAACAGGTGAAAGAGTGAATGAATGCATGAGTTCCTCAGTAGCCTGTGCAAGAGGCATCCTGCTTGAGAGCAGACCCGGGGGCAGAAGACAAGGGTCCTTGCTTTGGCTCTGTGACTTGGAGAAAGTCTGCATCCCCCCAACTTCCAGGTTCCAGAAACATGCAGGGTTGGCATCACGATGGAATGTTCCAGGTCTGTGAGCACCTCCTCCACTTGATCGTCTGGGGTTGCAGGAGCCAATCACAACTTCCTGTCCTAAACATTTTAATTCATAACACAGTTGGCAAGTGTGTTTAGACACAGTTACAACCAATACCTGAGGAAAAGGTTGAGTTTACATAGAGCAGGACACCTCACCTGTGAAAATATGTGTTGAAATATAATATTCAAAAATGGTTTGTGGAGGAGTTTCCATCGTGGCTCAGTGGTTAATGAATCCGACTAGGAATCATGAGGTTGCGGGTTCGGTCCCTGGCCTTGCTCAGTGGGTTAAGGATCCGGCGTTGCCGTGAGCTCTGGTGTAGGTCGCAGACACAGCTCGGATCCCAAGTTGCTGTGGCTCTGGCTGTGGTGTAGGCTGGTGGCTGTAGCTCTGATTTGACGCCTAGCTTAGGAACTTCAGGCCTCAGGTGCAGCCCTAAAAAGCAAAAAATAAAAAAATAAAAAAATAAAAAAATAAAGATAAATAAACAGTAGTCAGAGGAGTAGTTGTCCAGGACCCAGTCTCTATTAACGATAATGTTACAGCCCTGTGTGAATTCTTACTGAATATATGCAAATCAGCTACTTTCCTAAGATTCAGACAATGTGTCTCCAATCTCTCTCACCAAAGCAAAACTTTGATCAGGTTAAGAAAACAACCCACAGTTCAAAACTTCGGAAGGAGAAAAAGATGTTTTTATTTCTTGTTCCCACAAACATAATTTTGACTATTTGTTTCACCGAAATAAAAACCACAATTAAAGACCTTGACACCAAAAGGTAATCAAAACCATGAAAGCGTGTTTGTTCTGTCTTATTTGGTAATACGTGAGCATCAGGAAGAGACTCAAGTGTTTTCAAGAAAAGAAAAAGTGGAAGTTTATTTAAAACACGGGACATCGAGTAAAAGCACTTTCAACATTACCCCCAAATTCAGTGCACAGTGTAAAATGAAACCTTCGCAAGAAGGAATTTTCATAGTTTAGTGTACTGTATACCTAAAAGTAATTGTCCCCAAATAGTAAATGCTAACGCGAACTAATAATGTAATTGTGAAAGCACAGGATTTATAGCTAGGAAGACTCATGTTCCAGTCCCAGTGGCGTGATTTCTGTTTTTTGCCGTCTTTTGTGTGTGTGTGTTTTGGCAAAAGTACCTTAGCCTCCATCTACGTGACTCATCTATAAATCTCACAATTCTAACAGAATGGATTGTTTCAAGAGATAAATTAAGAAATCTATATTAAGTGCCTACTTGGACATAATTAGCATGAATAAAAGATACATCTTTAGATTGTTGTAAGTAGTAGCAATACTGTGTGTGTCGTTCGGTATGTGGCAGAAGTGTCAGAATGCAGCAAGCTTGAACCTGGGGATTCAAGATCCTTTTACCCGAGAACACACGTTCATCATATTTATTGCAAAATCTGAAGAACTGTCTATGATAAGATTTTTTTTTCTTTGTGAAGAAGATATCCAAAGTAATCAAGTGGAAATGTGAAACCTCACACATGCGTGAATGTGGAACTTGCATGGTTGTTTTCTACTAATAAGAAATGTTTACTCTTAATCTGCTTGAGACTTTGGTGTCTAACACATTGTCAGGATACCATAAGAGTTATTCATAATAACATCACATATTAAAATTATTAGCTCTCAAATTTAATTCTAAAACAAGTGTCTATCCCCACATAAACCTAAAATTATTCTTTAGTGTTCAAGGGATAAGAACGTACAGATTAGCTATAAGTCGGAAACTTGTCTTCTGCCGTCAATCCAAGCATCTTCCTTTGGTACGAAACATACCTGTATGTCCCGAGTACTTTCTCTTTTTCTTTTTTTTTCCTGTATGTATTTTTGGGGTGTGTGTGTGTGTGTGTGTATGTGTGTTTTAATTAAAGTATACTTAGTTTACAATGTTGTACCAGTTTCTACTGTACTGAAAAGTGACCCAGTTACATTCCCTTTCTTATATTATCTTCCATCATGGTCTATCCCAAGAGATTGGGTATAGTTCCCTGTGCTATAGAGTAGGAGGTTGAGCTTAGAACATGCAAACAATTACATTTAGAATGAGGAAGTTCTCATTGTGGCTCAGTGGTTAATGAACCTGACTAATATCCATGAGGATGCAGGTTCAATCTCTGGCCTCACAGTGGTTAAGGATCTGGCGTTGCCATGAGCTGTGTGTAGGTCACAGACGCACCTTGCATCTAGCGTTGCTGTGGCTGTGATATAAGCCAGCGGCTACAGCTCCAATTCAACCCCTGGCCTGGGAACCTCCATGTGCTGTGGGTGTGGCCCTAAAAAGTCAAAGGACAAAAAAAAAAAAGAATGAATAAGTAATGAGGTCCTAGTAGATCACTTTTTCTTAATCTCTCCTCTCTTTAGGTCTCTCTTGCTATTTCTCCTGACTCACACTCACTCCTTTCCTCCTTCTGTTCTTCCTCAAACATACATGTACCTTATTCTGACAAGATATTGGAGAATATTCTAGCAGGAAAAATATGATACAATGAAAATAGGATATTTGAAGAGTTTAATAAAAGGTCTGTTTACAAAGGCATGGGTGAGGTGGAAGGGAACTACAAGATTCAGGGCAGTGCCCTGGGCTAGAGAAGGGGTCAAAGTGGGGAGTTGGAAAGGAGGGTGATTGGGAGGCAGGGCAAGGGTACTGCAGATGGGAGTGCAGGTGGAGGGGACTGCCTTAAGTGAGCCAAGACCCTCCGCAGGGCATGAGGCCCAAGGAGCCCCCGCTGCAGAGGAAGAACCAGTGGACAGGTAGTCAGCCTCACCAGTCATGCCCTCTTTTATCTCCTGCTGCAATGCCCCATTGCCAGTACCCAGGTATATGCCAGAGGTCCAAGGCCTCTTCATCAGCCTATGTAGGTCAGCTTCTCTGGACACAGAGCAGGTAGACAGGGCAGAGCTGAATCTGAAGGAGAAGCGGAGGTCATACAGCCAGTGGTTTTAATCACACACACACACACACACACACACACACACACACACAGTATCACACCATAACATTTTAAATATCCATGAAAGATGAGTTAGGATGCTAGGACTGGGGTGGGAGAGCCGTAAGATGAGCCTGGGGCAACTTGTAGTTTCAGGAAGTCAGGAAGTGCTCAAAACTCTAACAGCTACAACAAAACCTACAATGGAGAGTATGTCAAAGGGCCATAGGAGCCAAGAGCAAAAACACACAAGGATCAAATTGTTCTAAATTTGAGCCACAAAATCTATTTCATTTGGAAGGGATAAGCAATGAGATCCTGCAATAGAGCACAGGGAACTATCTAGTCACTTATGATGGAACATAATGGAGGATAATGTGAGAAAAAGAATGTGTAGATATGAATTCCTGGGTCACTTTGCTGTGTAGTAGAAATGGACACAACACTGTAAACAAACTATAACAGAAAAAAAACCAAAAATCATTAAAAAATAAATAAAGTATTGGATGCAGCCAAGAGTACAAAATAATTACCAAGTTCATGTTGATACAACAAATGATTGAATTATCATAAATAAATAAGGGAGAAGGGGAAAATTTCATATCATTTTGCATATTCCCTATCTTCAAAAAGTGGTGCATAACCCCCATCCCCCACCCCCACCCCACTCCTTAAGCATAGACTGCACATGGCGACATCCTTCCAGAGAGGACAGTATGGAAAGGGGATTGTTGGGTGGCGGGGCGAGCAACTCACAGAGGAGGAATCTAAAATCTCTGCCAGGTGATCAAGGCCAACACCAACAGGGATAAATCACACCAATGGTACAATACCCTTGATCAGAGAGGATGAATGTAGGGCTTTGCCTCTGTGGTCTTCCTCCCTCAAGCCTGGAATTCCAGTCTAATCATGAGAAACACAGCAGACCAATCCCAACTGAAGGACATTCTACTGACCAGTACCCATCACAACTGTCAAGGTCATTAGAAAAAAAAAAAAAAGCCTGAGAAACTATCACAGCCAAAAGGAGCTAAGAAGACATAACAACTAGACAAAATGCGGTGTCCTGGATGGCTTCCTGGGACAGGAAAGGACATATGGTAAAAACTAAGGGAATGGAAATAAAATATGGATGGTTCTTAAGAGTAATGCATCAATATAGGTTCATTAAGTATAACAAATGCAGCATGGTAATCCAAGATGTTAATAATAAAGGATCTGCGTGTGGGGTAAATGGGAGCCCTCTGTACAATCCTTGTGGTTTTTCCATAAATCCAAAACTGTCCTAAAAAAATAAATTTAAAAAAGTGAGTTGATGAAACTAAAGAGGAAAAGGGAAGACAGATAAACTAAGAGTGAGAAAAGTGAGGTTGATCCTGATGGTGAGTGCCATGACTAAGCTGGTATCATTTTTTTTCTTTTTTTTTTCTTTTTTTTTTTTTAGGGCAGCTCTAGCGGCATATGGAGGTTCCCAGGCTAGGGATCGAATGGGAGCTACAGCTGCCGGCCACAGACAAAGCCATAGCTCACAGCAACTGGGCCAGGTCGCTGACCCACTGAGCGAGATCAGGGATCGAGCCCACATCCTCATGGATACTAGTTGGATTTGTTTCTGCTGAGCCACAACAGGAACTCCTGAAAGCTGATATCTTCTGCTGTTAGTTCTTTTCCTTCACAGTTTTGGAAACTGTGGTCCTCTCATTACTAATCACAAGTGTTATTACTATAGTTGCCCTAAAAATAAGCAGGATTTTGAGTTCACTTGTAGGAATGTGGAGGCTTTGGCTAAATATTCTATCCCTTCAGTCACACTTTAACTGCACGGACAGATCTTCCTACACCCACACAAATATGACACTTACACCCAATTGCATCCTGAGCCAGCACCTACACACCCATCTCCAGCAAACTCTGTGGAAAGGAGAAGCTCGAAAGCAACTCCTGCCATGATCAACCCTCATGTAGAGTTCCCAGGTCAGGGGTCTGATTCAGGTCACAGTTTTGACCTACACTGCAGCTGGGGGAATGCAAGCAGGATCCTTTAACCCAATGTGCCAGGCCAGGGATCAAACTTTGGTCCTGGCCTTAAGAGACAAATGCTGCCAATCCCATTGCGCCACCGCGGGAATTCCTCTAGCTGAATTTTTCAACGTCTTTTTATCTCATCTTCCACTTGCAAAATTATGGGGCAAGATTAACTTCTACACCTTCTACCTCTAAAATTCTTTTTCCAAAAGTGGCTAAACGGTTGATTGGAATGGGAGAAGCAACTCTTTCACAAAGCTCCTTTTCGGCCATTAAGAAACAAAAATACAAGGTCAATATCTTACTGACACCCCGTTGCTTCATGACTCCATGAGGACAAGTCCATCTGTGTCCTCCTCCAAGGTTCCCAAGACATACATTCTCTTTTGTCTTTATTTTTCTGCCACCGCTGCATACATTCTGAAAGCACACTTGTTTGACATCCGCATTTGTATCAACGGCCCGAAGATGGAACTAATCAAGTGCCTAACAGTTGTATAAATTACTTTTGCATCATGCTTCCAGATTCACAATGGGGGGTTTTCCTAAGTCATCTAGCTCTAAAGAATAAGAACACAATCAAGTTTCACTCTCAGCCCACATCCCAATGTCTGACCAAGACTGGAAAGAATGACCACAGATCTCAGCACAGGGGTGCAGTCTGAACACCAGTCTCCCACACAGTCCCCAAAGCCCAGGGTAGCACAGCTGCCTGTGGCCAATCTCTGGACAAATTTTCAGCTGCTGCTGTAGGAGAACATGGACAAGCTGAGAGCAGGGCCGGCAGGGTGCTTGTGGGGGCCAGGAGATGGCAGTCAGAGTGGCCAGCAGAGCAGTCCACGGTGGGTACGTACAAAGGCCAGCACACATAGGAAAGGGCTCAGGCCCTGCAATTCTGCAGCCCCGCAAGAGCACCCCTTTGCATCCCCACCTCTTTCTTGTCAGAGGTCCCCAACACCAGCCCTAAAGTATCTGCGGGTCCCCTTGGCCATCTCCCTGGTACAAGGTCCTGCAGCCTCAGACCACAAGCAACCCCTGTCTAGATACATTCTCTCAAGAATATCAATTGCTGGCTTAGTGGGCTAAGAAACCAGCTAGTATCCATGAGGATGTAGGTTCAATCCCTGGCCTCGCTCAGTGGGTTAAGGATTTGGCTTTGCCTCAAGCTGCACCATAGTTTGCAGATGTGACTCAGATCCAGTGTTCCTGGAGCTGCAGCTCTGATTCGACCCCTAGACCAGGAACTTCCATATGCTGCAGGTGCAGCCCTAAAAAAAAAAAAAAAAAAAAAGCTCTTTGAAATGACAGTGTCGTGTCTTTTCATGCTTTATAAAAAAATTTTCAATGACATCAAACTTTAAAGCACTGAAATTTGAATTTCTGATTCAAATAAAATTCTGAATAAATTCCAGGTGAAGAACTCATATAAACAGTCCAGATTCTTTTAGTTTCATCTTTTGACATAAATCTTTTCCCTAAAATGAGTTCTGAAGAGATATTTTTTGTAATGAAAGAGTAAGTGAATCTAAACCCTGGATGATTACTATATAACATATACTTTTTAATCAGCTTTTGTTGTTGATCAAGAATTTCAATATCAAATTGCATGAGACTAATACCATTTTTAAAAGAAGTGTATTGAGTACTTGCCCTGGAGCAATTGCCGACTTCGCCACAGGAATAGAATTAGTCAACCTGAAGAGCTATATAAAGTGATTTTTTTTTTCATAAGGCTATGATTAAAAATAAAACTAACTTTCTCTTCTGGAATGATGGCAGATCTGATCTAAAATATGCTGTTTTAAAATGAATTATAAACTGTCAGAATTCATGGTTATAAAAAGGGATTTCCAGATATTTCTAATGACTTGAAATTTGTGTTTAATCTAACACACCGCACTGACTATTGAATTTGTGTATCTGTGAATATAAAGATTTATTGTCCCTGGAGGTAATTATTGACCTCAACATCTTATCAGTCAATATTTACTTCTCGGGCCAATAAATCTTGATATAACCTCATGAAAGTCAATATCTGTTTAATAGCGTACATGGAAATCTGTAATAGTTTGATTACAGGCTTCAATGTCATGCTGGCTAGTGAATCCCTTCACATAGAAGGGACATTGAATCAGTTTTTTTCTTTCCAAGACAGCACATCTCTGATGGCTGATGCACTTATTCAAAGCCTAACACGGGGTTGGAAGTAGGCATATAATTCTTTAACTCTTTTTTGCGTACAGGTTTTGCCTCTTCAATCTACTCGTGAGCCCCTGAGAAACCTAAGATTAAGTTAGTACTTCTGTGGTTTCACTCTTCCCTCTGAGCACAGCCAGCTCTTCATCATTACGAATGGCACAGTTGCTGTGGCTGGACAAGTCTTCCAACACTGGGTCCCCCAGGGCTTACTAAGTAAGTCATTGCCCTGCGGATGGGCCCATCTCAGAACGTCTTCCAGACCCGGGAAGGATTCAATACTATCAGAGGCCAAGGCAGCAGAAATGAGTATCTGATGATGGCTATGATGTTCCTCATCCCAGAAGTCAGGAAGCTGAGGCATCTGCGGGGTGTGCTGGAACATTAGAAATTGAAGTTGACAAGGCACGTGACTTTCTGGATGCCCATAGCACATGGGTTGACCAGGCCCCGGAAGAAGAAAATACCGAAATTATTTTTGCTGTTTCATGGGCAGGTTCTGAAACCTTAGGAATGCAGTACAGGGAGTTCCCGTCATGGCTCAGTGGAAATGAATCTGACTAGCATCAGTAAGGATGCAGGTTCGATCCCTGGCCTTGCTCAGTGGGTTAAGGATCCTGCATTACCATGAGCTGTAATGTAGGTTGCAGATGCGGCTCAGATTTGGCGTTGATGTGGCTGTAGCTCCAACTGGACCCCTAGCCTGGGAACCTCTGTATGCCACAGGTGCAGCCCTAAAAAAAAAAAAAAAAAAAAAAAAAAAAAAGAAAGAAAAGAAAAAGAAGAAGAAAGAAAAAGAAGAAGAAAGAAAAAAAAGAAAAGATCCCAGTGCAAAGAACAATTAGGCTACCTCAGAAAGTTCTTTCTATTGACTAAGCACAGATGTAGGCCAACAATTACGTTGCATCCAGGGGTGACACTTTCAGTGGCTTGTAGATGTCTTTGGCAGTGTTTCCATACCCTCTGAGTCTGGATAGCACCACTGGGCTCCTGATGGCCTGAAACAGTAAACTCTACTAGCCTTCCAAGCCTGGCTTGATTTCTGCCTTAGAATCTACTTCTCTTTGTAAACCTGCCCGTTGCTCCAGCAGTTAGGAAACCAAGTGCCTCTCCAGCCTGTGGTGGTTTTCTGGTTTCCCAAAGCAGGCCAATCTGGGCCCGCTGGGGCAGCAAACACTGGGGAAACTCATGTGGACATGATCTATAGCTGGTGGGATTCCTCGTTGCCCATTCATGCAAGGACAGCCCTGAGATCTAGCAGCACGGATGTCATTACTGAGAAATGGCCTGGCCCCTTGAACTTGTAAAGCTCTTTTTTTTTCTTTTCTTTTTTTTTTTTTTTTTGCCGCATCAGCACTTATGGAAGTTCCTGGGCCAGGGATCGAATCTAAGCAACATCTTCGACCTATGCCACAGCTGTGGCAATGCTGGATCCTTAAGCCACTGTGCTACAGTGAGAACTCCTAGACAATGCAGTTTTTATGAGGTGTGGTCAGGAAAGTGCCAACTCCTCTCCTGATGTGATCAGGTGCAAGAATGCAAAAATAATAAGTCATGGATATGATGGAACCTTGGCTTCTGCCATCCACCACCAGCTCTACGTCTGTGGTGGGAAGTAGCCTTCAGTCCTTCTCAGGCATGGCATGCGTGGGTTGAGCCTGCAAGGAAGAGCTGAAGTCCAAACCTTGACAGTGGGGTAGGCTGCACCCACAGCATATGAAGTTTCCCAGGCTACAGGTCCACAGGATCCAAGCCAAGTCTGTGGCCTACACCACAGCTCACGGCAATGCCGGATCCTTAACCCACTGAGCAAGGCCAGAGATCAAACTCTCAACCTCATGGGTACTAGCTGGATTCACTTCCACTGTGCCCCAATGGGAACTCCAAGGCTGACTCTTTTCTGAGATCAGTCTCAGGTCAGATAATATTTATTCCTCTGTTTATGCTGCCAACCAAAATAATGTTCCTAAAAACAGTACCCCTGCCTATGGACACCTCTTGCCATTTAAACATCCAAGAGGCCACTTACTGATGCAGCCATAGAGGGCACTAAAGCATGGTTAAAAATGGCTGGTGACTATACCTGGCTGATAGGAGATGGTCATTTATAAGAACAAGCTGGGAGAGAGTCATTATCCCAGCAGGTGTCATAAGACCATCATCTGTGACCTTTCAGGAAATATCACTTTCAAATCTTCTCCCATAGCTTGGGAACCCCTGTCATCCTGAAGAAAAGAAAAGCATCACACACAGTTCACAGGATACCCAGCCAACAGATAATGCTGTCTGCAGCATCATGTCCACCCAGACTTTGGCCCAGATTGTAGTCCAGATGCTCAGCTACGTGGGAAAGTCAGGGTCCTGGGAAAACAATATTTCCTACAGTTGTGTCGATTCCCCAGCCACAACTCTGGGGTCACTAGAAGACAGATGAGAGGAGGGAGAAGGTGAACTCTTCCAGCCTTGGGACTATCAGGGTGGCTTCATTTCAGACATATGGGCCAGTCAGTACACTAATTTGGGACAAGCACTGTGTCAGTGCAGGTTGTCTTGATTTGGCTGTCCCCAGGTTCAAGTTCTCTCTCACCGTTTGAGAATTAAGGGCCACTGTATCTATGGGGGAGAGTCCAGTGTTGTGCTCTCTGAGCAGGGAAGGGTCCACCATCTGACTTGCATCTGAATATCCTCACTTTTAATTATGGTCAGATATTGGCAGTTGGACATCTGATGCCCCTGCCATGATGCTGAAGCCTCCCCTGAGAATCCTGGTACGTTCAGGAGGTAGTTATCTAACCACATCAGGATCACCCCTCCACTTTGGTGCTTTCCCGTCTGAACCTCATAAGGACACGAGTACAATTGTGGCTTCCTTACTTCTCTGCCATCCCGATGGTATGCACCTTCTCTAATATCCCCTCAGTATCTAGTCCTCATACCTCCCATATCACAAAGAGGCACCAGACATGTGAGTGGACAAGCCTCCAGAAGATTCTAGTTGTGGACATTTGAATCCTCCGAGCTGAGGCTCCAGACCCAAGATGGCAGAGACACAGCTGCTGCTGTACCAAGTCTGAATTCCTAACCCACGGGTTCCAAAAGCCTGATGAAGGAGGGGTCTTGTTATGCCACTAAGTTTGGGGTGGTTTTTATGCAGCAGGGAATAAAACCAAATTGTGGAAGCTGTGCCTACCAGACGGAGGAATATAGATTTCATCCTGCAGGTCAATGATTTTCTAGCTCTGGCCACAGCCTCCAGGAAGGCAGGCTTAGGAAGGAAAGGCAGAGCATTTACTCCTTGTTCATCATCAGAACATACATGCTGAAATTACAGTGGAGCACAAGATGTGTAATAATATGTAGCAGGATGATTGAAAATATAGATTTAGCAGTCAGGTGTCTTTATAGCTTTGGGGAAGTTACCTAATTCTCTTTTCCTCAATTTCCACATTCAAAAAAAATAAAGACACTGGTTTCCAGGGAAGATTAAGAGAGAAGGGATGAAGGTCAAACGAAGAGGATTTTTAGGCAAGTGGAACTATTTTTTATGTTATTTATTATAACGGTGGATTTATGATCTCATGAATTTGGTAAGACTTTATAGAACTGTATTCCACAAAGAGGGACCCATAGTGTAAACTGTACTTTTTAAGAAATTGTGCCATACCAGTGCAAGATGTTAATAATGGAGAAAACTGGAAAGAGAGGTAGTGTATAGGACTTTGTGTAATTTCAGGCTTTCTTTAAACCTAAAATTACTGCCACAAGTTCCCATCATAGCTCCCAAGCAACAAATCTAACTAGCATCCATGAGAACACAGGTTCAATCCTCAGCCTCACTCAGAGGGTTAAGGATCCAGTGTTGCTATGAGGTGTGGTGTAGGTCACAGACTCAGATCTGGCATTGCTGTGGCTGTGGTGCAGGCTAATGGCTACAGCTCAGATTTGACCACTAACCTGGGAACCTCCATATGCCACAGGTATGGCCCTGAAAAAGGCAAAAATAAAATAAAATAAATTCAAATAAAATTGCTGTAAAAATAAGGTCTTTTAATTTTAAAAATGTAAAAAAAAAAAAGATGAAAGTGAGATAAAGACATTTCCCCTCCAAAAATACTAATAAACCTAATTTCACAAGATTGTGCAAAGATGGTGTACAAAAATGTAACTATGGTGTTTGGCACACAAACCGACCAATAATAATCATATTATTAATGTTAGTTATTTTAATTGCTTTATTAATTTATTTAACATATTTTATTCATATCTATGTTGCACCATTTTTTCCTCCAGTTTTATTGAGATGTAATTGATACACAGCACTTGAAGGTGAATGGCCTATTGATTTGACTTGCAGACACTGTGAGATGGTCATCATAAGAACTTCAGGGAACATCTGTCATCTTAGATGGATACAAAATTGAAGAAGTAGAAAAAGAAATGTTAAAATAAAAATGCAACAAAAACATTTCCGGGAGTTCCCGTCGTGGCTCAGTGGTTAACGAATCCAACTAGGAATCATGAGTTTGCAGGTTTGATCCCTGGCCTTGCTCAGTGGATTAAGGATCCGGCGTTGCCAAGAGCTGTGGTGTAGGTTGCACATGCGGCTCGGGTCCTGCGTTGCTGTGGCTCTGGCATAGGCTGGCAGCTACAGCTCCGAATGGACCCCTAGCCTGGGAACCTCCATATGCCGCGGGAGCAGCCCTAGAAAAGGCAAAAAGATTAAAAAAAAAGAAAGAAAAAAGACATTTCCAAAAAAAAAAAAAGAAAAAAAACGCCAAAAGTCCTTCCAAAAAAGCCTTTTCTTAAGAGAGATAATACCACAAAGAGTAGAATGAAGACATTTTGTTCTGTCTATAAACAGTGTGGCTATTGTCTATGAAATCATATTCCTAACACAGAATAGCTTCCATTGGACCCTGTGCTGGTGCAGCGGTTCAGCATCTCCTCCAGGTGTGTGATGCCCCTGCACCTGCATACGCTCCATTGGGAGGCCTGGTCCAGGTATGGGCCCATAGTCTAATATTTTATCTCCCATTGCTCTCCAAGCTCACAGTCAGGCCTATGCTACCCTAACATACTGCACCTTCCACCTGATGCTAACTTCCCTCACACTGGCTCGCTACACCCACAATACTACTCAAGTGAGATCTCTGGACCCACCGTAACTTTTGGGGATTACAGCCATTAGCTACTCAAGGTGTGGGAAATAGGAGTAGTTCCTCATGGCAAGGTCACAGTGCAAAAGACTTGGATATAAGAAGGACATTAATTGGGGCTGGCAATGTAGTCATTCAACCACAGGGGTAGAGATGAAAGATAACACATTTTTAATATGCTCTCTAGAGTGTAAAAGAATCCTTTACACATCAAAGTTTCAGGATCTCAGAAGGTACCAAGAAATAACCAGGCTCAGAGCCCATGTCTTATAAAGTCAACACTTAAGTGACACCCATGCCGCAAGAGTCATTATGGGTTTCATCACCTCCTGTTTTCAGGAGGAAGGATCTGTTAGCTCCATGGATTAGAATAGAGAGACATGGTAAACCATGAGACCTGCTAGGTTGTTGTAGTGACTTGGGTGTGAAGTGACAAGTCCCTGGAAAATCAAGGTGTCAGCCAGGCTGCATTCCTTTCTGAGGTCCCTAGAGGAGAATCCATCTCTTTGCTTTTTCCAGCTCCTAAAGGTAGCCTGCAACCTTTGGATGGTGGTCCCTTACTCTGCCTTCAAAGCCAGCAGTGCAACATCTTTAGTATCTTCAATATCTGCTGACTCTGACCTTTCTGTCTCCCTCTTTCCCTTACAAGGACCCTTGCAATGACCTCAGCCCACCTGGATAATCCAGAAGAACCTCTCCATCCCAATACCTTTGGTTTCATCACATCTGTTTAAGTCCATTATGCCTGATAAGACAACATATTCAGAGACTCTGGAAATTAAGATGTGGCTACCTTTAAGGGTCATTATTCTGTTCCCTCCACCATTTTTCCATTCTGGGGAACTTCTGAGGAGCTGCCAGGCAGAATGAAGAGTGAGGAAGTGGGGGGGCATCTACCTACTAATTCTCATTCCTGATCAACTGAGGGTTTTCCTGGGGGCATTAAAACTCAGGCACTTCCTGGCTGCCTGGTCTATGGGCTAAGTGAGCATCTATGGGAGAAGAGAAAGCCTCAGGCAGAAAACTGAGAGACAGGGGTACTTGGATGGGATGCTCTCTTCAAGGATGGCAACTGTGCCCCCAGCTCAGCCCTAAAGTCAACTAAGGAATTATGAGGCAAGTCAACAGCCAACATGGGCACTGATCACTTCTAGACCAAAATTATACTAGCAGGCTCTTCCATCCCCTGGATGAATTATTCTGCCCCCTCTCTTTCCATTCTCTTTTTTGAAAGCATATTTGCAGATCAAGGACCAGCAGAAATTTAACCTCGCCTTTGAAGCATTTTGAGGGTTGGTAACTTTCTCTGCTTTTCCTGAGAGTTTATTTCCTAGCCTCTGTGACCTGACACCACCTGTCTATTCTATAACAATATCTACTATTTCAGCACCATCTCTGTTCTGTAACTTGACAGCAATTCCTTGAAAGCAGGAGCTATTGTTTTTTTTTTTTTTTTTAATTAAAATATAGTTGGAGTTCCCGTCGTGGCGCAGTGGTTAACGAATCCGACTAGGAACCATGAGGTTGTGGGTTCGGTCCCTGCCCTTGCTCAGTGGGTTAACGATCCGGCGTTGCCATGAGCTGTGGTGTAGGTTGCAGATGCGGCTTGGATCCCGCGTTGCTGTGGCTCTGGCATAGGCTGGTGGCTACAGCTCCGATTCCACCCCTAGCCTGGGAACCTCCATATGCCACAGGAGCGGCCCAAGAAATAGCAACAACAACAACAACAACAATAACAACAACAACAACAAAAAAGACCAAAAAAATATATATATATAGTTGATTTACAATGTTGTGCTCATTTAATGCTGCACAGCATAGTGAGCCAGTCATAGATATGTATACATTCTTTTTCTCATATTATCTTCCATCATGGTCTATCCCAAGAGATTGGATATAGTTCCCTGTTCTGTACAGCAAGACCTCATTGCTTATCCATTCTAAATGTCATAGTTTGAATCTACTAAGTCCCTCCCACTCCTTCCCCCTCCCATTGGCAACCACAAGTCTGTTCTCTATGTTTGTGAATCCATTTCTGTTTTGTATATAGGTACCAAAAAAAAATAAAAAGCTAGAGTTTTAAAAATAAGTAATTTATTTTCTTTTTTTGTGTGTCATACCCTTGACACATGGAAATTCCTGGGACAGGGACTGATCCAGTGCCACAGCTGTAACCAGAGCCACAGCAGTGACAACTGCCAGATCCATAACCTGCTGAGCCATCGGGGAATTTCTTTGTTTCCAGCTGGAGGAGTGGCGCTCAGTTGATGGGTGGTGAACAAGAACCTAGAAAGCTCAGGGCTGTGCTAGGTCAGGAGTCACTTTAGAACCAGAGCATGGGTTTGCCCAGCCGGTTATCAAGAATTTTTCTGCATTGAGTGAGTGCTTGTGGTTGGTTCAGGAAGGATAGAAGGGGTTTCACTTGGGGCCTTCCTTCACCTTCTCTTCTCTGTTGGTTTATTTATACCTGAACCTCAGGTTTTATAGAAAGAAAAAAAAAAAAAGGCATGTGTTGGTAAACCAAAGGTCACATGTATTTTGAGCACTGAGTGTAACTGGACCTAAAATCCACCCACTGCCAAAGTTAACCACACAGGAATGCTACCTTAACCACGAATCCCTTGGGGCCCTTCCTGCCCAGAACATCCCTGCTGGGCTTTGGTCCTTTGATCCACTTCCCTGTCCCCATCAGTGGACAGGTCTCTGCCAATGAAAGTCAGGCGGAACGGCAGGTTTAGAGGCAAAGTCGGCAGGAGACCACAGCCATGACTTCATCTGTCATTGCTTGTAAGAGGTGAAATAAACCCTTTATTTTCAAGAGGCCAGTGAATGCCTAAGCAGAGCGATGGGCTTTAGGAAATGGCATTGACTATTTTAAGCTCTGGATGGTGCAATCTGGATGTCAGCGAATGGGCTGCTTTTATTTAGAAAGACATTATTATAATGATTACTCATATCATTACCTATTGCAAAAGACGCTCCCTCATGACTTTACTGTTCATGGGAATTGCAAAGTGGCTACCTAGAGCTTCATCCTTTAAATCGCTTGCATGTTGGTTTTCGTCGGATAAGTGTAATTGTGGTCTGATGAGTTTAAATGAGGCAGACACATACTATCCAGAAGGTGGGCTTTATCATTTTATTTTCATATCCTTTGATCTCCTGTTCTCCATGTCATTTATGTCCTAGAGTGAAAGATTATTTCAGAGAATAAGCACAACTGATGGGACGATGTGATTTAAGCCCAGACTG
The DNA here is from genome assembly GCF_016906955.1 of Phacochoerus africanus. Taxonomy (NCBI): domain Eukaryota; kingdom Metazoa; phylum Chordata; class Mammalia; order Artiodactyla; family Suidae; genus Phacochoerus; species Phacochoerus africanus. The sequence continues at coordinate 54,282,858 of NC_062548.1, read as the reverse complement.
GAGATGAGCTGACTTTCCACAGCTATTTCCATGGATTGTGAACTCTGCTGCATCTCTCTTCCTACATCAGATTCTCCGAAGGAGAAATAGATGGCAGATATTCATTTATTCATTCATCAATGTATTGCTATTCAAAAAACATTTATTAATGCCTCCCTTACCATTTTATATCAATGTCAGGTCATAGGAATTTGCAAAGAAGTTGATATCGGCTATGTCACTGGATTAACATTATCATGAAAGCAGTGATATAATGAGAGAGAAATATAATTATTAAATTATATTGTATTTTATTCAACACAAGTTTCTTCCAGAATGTAACACACTCATCGAACTCTGTTAAGTAAGACTTGAGGCAGAGTTTAGTGTTGGTATTTGGAAATTGCTTTCAGGTAACAATTAACACATTGCTTATGATATTCTTTTGGATATCATGTATAAGACACAAACTTTTTATGAGTATAAAAATAACACAGGAGTTCCTGCTGTGATCCAATGGATTAAGGACCAGGCATGGTCTCTGGCAGCGCCAGTTCAATCCCTGGTCCAGTGCAGTGAGTTAAGGGTCCAGCATTACCACAGCTGTGGTAAGGGGCAAAGCTGAGGCTCAGCTTCGATCCCTAGCCCAAGAAGTTACATATGCCATGAGTGTGGCCAAAAAAGAAAAAAATAATAATACAAAAATTCTAAATTAAATTAAGTGCTATTTGTCATTATTCTCCTAGTCAACTAGAGCAGAATTTTTGGCATTATCTTTGATTCTTTTCTCTGTCTCATCCCACAGAGTCAATCAAGCCTGTAAATGTTGATATCAGGCAGGCCAGATAACAAGGCCAGAGTCAAATTCCTGCTTTTATAATTCTGATTAATATTATTTATTTTCAACTATACATGGATGAGTTGAAACCATACTTAAAGCAATATTGATACTGAACCACAGAATTAATATAACTTAAAAGATTCACAGGGGGGTTCCCCATCATTGCTCAGTGGAAACAATCTGACTAGCTTCCATGAGGACACAGGTTTGATCCCTGGCCTTGCTCAGCGGGTTAAGGATCTGGCGTTGCTATGAGCTGTGGTGTAGATCACAGACGCGGCTCTGATCTGGTGCTGCTGTGGCTGTGGTGTAGGCCAGTGGCTACAGCTCCGAATTGACCCCTAGCCTGGGTCAGGCCCTGAAAAGACAAAAAAAAAAAAAAATTCATGTAAGTTTCAATTTTTACTATAGTCTTTCACTCATAAAATACATTTATTCTTTAAAAATGCATTATTCAAAATTTCACAGTGGTCTCTTCCAGGTCTTCCCCTGACACATACACACTCATCCTTACCCAGTCCTGGCCATACCCTAGATATCAACTTCTTTTACAAACAAGCATTCACAGATCTTCCATTTATTTGCACCTGTTCTCAGCTCAAAGCATTGCCATGTCCCCATGTTCTCAGAAAATAAAGCTCCCTTCCTCCTAACTCACAAGTCTTTCAGAATCTGGCCCCAGCTAAAATGTCACCTGAGGCCAATCTACTCTTCCAATAAGAGTGGCTGACAGCCTGGCCTTTGCGTGTCATTTGCCCATTTTAATGCTTGAGCCTTTTTTATAGAATCCACCACCCCCATCCAAAGGTCCCTTCCCAAATCTCCAAACTTCCAGAAACCTTCTCTTTTCAGCACAATCCATGTGGTCCTCTCAATTCTAAATCCCTATGGCCATTTTCCCCCAAAATAATTTCACTTAGTTATGGGTCGTCCTTTCATATAGGCACTTTATAGTATGTATTAATAGAATCTCTGTAAGGAGAGTTTAATCCTGAAAGGGATTTTTTTTTTCATTCACCAGTGTGCCTAGCCCAGCATCTTGCACATCATTTCAGCACATCAGAAGCATGCCTTGATGAATTGATATGGCACAAACTCAAGCAAAATCACTCAGAATATGTTTCCAATATATATCCTGATATGTAATCTTTTTAATCTTATGTTGATCTGCATAAATCACTCTACATTCCAACTAAATTTAAGAGATGTTCAAAACAAAAGAACAAAATTCTATAGCTTGACGTCTTTGGTGACTTCTTTATTTGAAGGTGAAGTATTTATCCCTGCCTTATTTATGAAATGGTATCTATCTCAACCACTTGAAAAGTGCAACACTAAAAAATCAAGATTTTTGTTGTGAACGACAATAAGGAGTTGGTTGAGGCATGTTGCCTTGTGGAAGGTGCCCCTTCAAACTCAAAAGTAGACCTGTAGTCATAAGTGGTAAGTCCATTAAGATGGGGGGACCCTGCCATTGTCTTTAGCTGAAAAGTCCTTTGGCAGCAGCAGATTTTTTTTTTAATCAAAGTATAGTTAATCTACAATGTTGTGCCAATTTCTGCTGTACAACAAAGTGACTCAATTATATCTATGTATACATTCTTTTTTTAAAATTATTTTCTAGCATGGTTTATCCCAGATTGGAAATAGTTCCTGTTGGTAGCAGTGGATTTTTACCCCATTCCCTAAATCTCCCAGGCTTCTGTGTGGTTCTTAATGGATCTTGGATGTGCTTGACCAAGGGAATCATTGTAGCACACATTGCTTAGTAGTTGACAGTGGACACAAGGCTATGATAATAATGCTCACCCTACCATTGATCCCACAGCATGAATGACCCTTAGGCTCACTGATCTGCCAATTGGATATAAAAAAGAAGCATTAATAAATATTTAAAATAAATTCTTTGACTTCCGGTTCCTACAAGATAGCAGATTTTCCTCCCTGGCTCTTCCTTCTAAGGACAATTATAATACCTGGGAATAGCCCAAGAGGCCACCAATATAAGTTTCAAAGGGAGAAAGAGGCAGGAGAACTTATGAGTGATCCCAAGACTAGAGGAAAAATAACAAGGAGAGGGCATCTTAGGGCCATCCACCCAATAGCAGATGTGAAACCAAGCCTGACGTCTCCCAACCTTGGACTGAGTTGTCAGGGTCCAGCCAGCAGCACAGATGAGCCCAGAAGCATGAGAAAGGAAGATGAATGTGGATCCTGCTGAACCAAAGCATGGGTTCATAACAGCCCCATTCAAGTGTCCTGTAGTAAGTGTGCTGAACAGCCTGTAGTACATCGAATCATGGAAAACTCCACAGCAATCAAACACAACTACTACTCAGTCTGGGTCATATAATAAAATACCACAGACTGGGTGGCTTATAAATATCAGAAAATTATTTCTCACAATTCCATAGGCTGGAAGTCCAAGACCAGGGTGCCAGCATGATGGGGTGAGTGTCTGCTTCCAAACCACAGGCTTCCTGTATCCTCAGGTGGTGGAGGGGATGGGTGAGGAGGCTCTGTGGAGGTTAGGATTAAAAGGGCACTGATCCCAGGGATGAGGGCACCATCCTCATGACCTCAGCACCTCTCCAAGGTCCTGTTTCCTAATACTTTCTCTGGGGGTTAGGATTCAAGATGATGAATTTTCAGGAGACATATTCATATCACTGCAAACTAGCTATTGATCCATGAACCTTCATGGATGACTCTCCCAGAAATGATCCTTAGTTTAAAAAGTCAGTCCATAAGGCTCTATACTGTGATTCTATTTCCATAACATTCTGGAAACAACAAAGTTAAGTAAAAAGTGAAAGTAGTTGCCAGGATCAGGATCAAGCCTAGAGTAAGGGTAGCTGGTGTGCTGATAAGACACTGACAGACAACTGCAGAGCTCCTCCAGGCTGAGAAGCATTGATAGAAGAATCTAAAATCTAAACAGCTTTAACGCACATCTCAAGACCTCCCTGTGAATGGACTCCAGCTCCTCAGTCACTGCCTTGCATGCAAGTCTGTTTCCCACCCGCTGAGATGAATGTCCCTCCCCTAAATGAAGTCCTGTCTTCCCTGGGTCCCCACAGAGTTGCAGCCTCCTGGCTTCTGTCCACCTCTCAGACCGCTCCTTTTCTGTCCCTTCTGCAGATTTCGTTCCTCTGAAAAGGAATTCAGTGACTACTCAAGGCTCTCTATCACAGTTTGCAATTCAGTATTCTTTTTTGTTTTCTCTTTTGTCTTTTTAGGGACTCACCCACCTACTCGAGCTGCTGCAGTGACGGCACCAGATCCTTAACCTGGTGTGCCACCTGGGAATTCCAGTGATGTGTGTTTAAACGCATATCATTGAAACTTCAGTTGAGGAAGGCAAAGCTGAGGTATGAGATGGCAACTGAATTAATCCAGCTGGGGAAAAATGAAATCTTTAGAACCAGAATAATCTGTTGAAAAGAGAAGTCTGGAGCTTTGCTGTTTGAGGCTTATCTGTTTTAAGCAAATTTCTGAGCATTCTTTTGGATTCATCTAGTTAACATTAAAGATCCAACTGCCATTAGATTCCCAGGGAGGTGTAAGAACCACATCTTCACATTTAAATATTAAAACCCAGAGGTAAAAGTCATCCTAGCACTGTTTATTACTATAGGAAATTCAGTACTCTGCAAGATTACAGATTTAAAGACTAAAGGAAGTAGCATTGGCTTTTGGAGAAATAAAAGTAGTAGGAAGCATTAATAATAATAACAAAAGCATTTCAGATAACATCCGAGAATCCTAGATTTTTACCAAAACTGTTCTTCAGCAATGAACAGAGGAGATGGTAAACCTTCCTATAGAATAATAACCATAACACCCTCCTGCCACCACCACCAACAATAACAAAAAACTCATTGCAGGAGAAAAGAAGGGGATACCCATTTACCACATTCAAAAATCAGAGGTCACATCCTGAACAACAAAAGAACACCAAAAAAATCTAGGTTTATCCCAATGTTGTAGACCAGTTATATTAAGCAAAGGAAGGGCAGGGTCTCTTCTTCTCCCAGCAATTGTTTGGTTGGTTTCAGTAGTGGCAATATCCTGCACTAGGAGCATTTGAAGTGTTTAAACCAAATAAATACAATTTCTGCCCTCGAGGAGTGTGAAACATAAACAATGTGCGAGATGTTTGAATACCTACAAATGAAGTGGGTGATCAGAGAAGCAGGAAGAAATACAACTAAAATCCAGGTGATGGGCATAGACTCGTAAAGAATAGGATGGTTCCTTCTCTAAGACAGAAGAGAGGAGGAGGAGAGAATGAGCAATGATGGGCCATGAGCATTTAAATGATTGGCTTTTTTGGACCACACCAGTGGCATATGGAAGTTCCCAGGCTAGGGGTCAAATCAGAGCTGTTGCCACTGGCCTACAGCACAACCACAGCAATGCCAGATCCAAGCCGTGTCTGCAACCTACACCACAGTTCATGGCAACGCTGGCTCTTTAACCCACTGAGCAGGGCCAGGGATTGACCCCACATCTTCATGAATACTAGTTGGGTTTGTTACCTCTGAGCCACCACGGGAACTCCCTAAACGACTGACATTTAATGGAAGAACTGAAACCTTCTAACTTAGGGGCACAGCTATACATTTGCGGGATAAAAATAAAAAGAGAGAGAGACCAAAAGTACATAGAATTTCTAATTTTAAAAAAATAATAAGGAAGACTATGTCCTCATCTTGAGCAGTGTCTTTTGTCCTATCCTGCAAATTTAAAAAATATACTAAAGGACACTTTGCATGAATAAAAAACATCAAAATCAGTGTGGAATTGAGGAAGGTAAATGAATAGAGCTATGTTTCATGATACTTCTGGATCTAGAGCAGACGTAAATGAAAATGTAGGCTGTGCAATTGTGATGTGACTTAATTGCAATTTTGAGGAAAAAATAGTTATAAGAAAAGATTTGCATCATCATACTTTTCCATCTTCACACTTCCTTATCTTCATATTTTCAAAGAAACTAAATGTGTTCACAGAGACCACAATAAATAATAAACTCAGTCCTTCAATTAGAAATATTCAGAGGTGATTTACTTCACACAGTGCAGAAATTCTTTTTATTTTTTCTTTTTTTCATGGCCACCCCCACAGCACGTGGAAATTCCCAGGCCAGGGATTGAATCCACGCCCCAACAGTGACCGGCGCCACTTTTGGTAACAAAGCTGGACTCACTCTTAAGCCACTGCACCACAAGGGAACTCCTAGTGCTGGAACTCTCATAATATTACCAACCACTCATTGTCCAGCTGCTGCCTGAATGAGTTTTTGTAAGATTTTATTTTTTCTAATCTAGTTGATTTATAATGTTCTGTCAATTTCTGCTGTGCAGGAAAGTGATTCGGTCATACACATATATATATATATATTCTCGAATGATTTTGAATATAGTAAGCTCACCATATTTCTGAAAACACTTTTCCATTTAGAGGCAGAAGTTTCCTTTTTCTATGAAGTGGGATCTGCCAACCACTTCTAGCGTAAGAAGGGATAAATCTAGCTATTCAATAAGACAATGGCTGGCCCACCCCCGAGTGTTCTAGTCTCCAAGCTAATGATCCCCCTTATTTCTTTTTCTCCTTATTTTTTTCTCCTCCTAAAGAATTTGAACATAAACTATTTACAGTCTGGTCCTGATCCGAAATAATTCAGAAATCAATTAGCTCCGCTGACCACCCCACCTCCTCACCATCAACAGACAATTTTCTAGGGAAGTTAGTGGGACATTAATATCTCTTCATAGAAAAATACATTATCATTTTTCCCGAAAAACAGTGATGGGTAATCTTAACCTTTTGATCCCATAGCAGCTGAATAGTCCAGAATCTGGAAAAAAAAAATTGTTTCTTAAACACTTGGTAAATTGTCACATTGGACATGGTTAACCAGTGATAACCTTGAACCCTGTGTTAAATTTTATTCTGCCCAGCTGTTAGCTCCCACCTTTGCAATAAGCTCAGGCCTGAATGCAGTGATGACACTGACTCTAACCTGGACCACGAATTAAACTAAAATAACCCTCCCTATACTTTTGATGTTTCATTTTCAATCTTGGACATTCACAGCCAGGCTATGTCCTCAACTGACTAATGGCCTTGCCTAGGAATTGCAGTTCCTGAAATTACAAGTAGTTCTGTTCAGTTCTGATCTATCTGAGTTCCTGGTATTCTTGACCATTGAGCATAGAGCCTGGTGGTCATTAAAAACTTAATACACTGTAATGATGATAGTAATAACTGTAATACTAGTTAACACATACTGAGAACTTTCAGACACATAAAGCTTTTTATTTCAAAAACAAAATACTCAATGAGGCAGGTCAAAGGTTAATAATCCGGCTTTTGGATCTATTTCTCTGTGTAGCTTCTCCCTCATGCCTGCAAGAGGGCTGCTGTAGTCTTCACGAAACACCTCCAAAAATAAAAAGGAAGGGCGGAAGAGAGCTTTCTTTGTCTAGATACATCTTATTTCTTTATATAAAAGAAGGAACGTTTTTTTCTCCATCAGCCCTCTGATAACCTTTTTCCAGGTCCCATTAGGCAGGATGTAAACATGTGTCTATCTTTTAACCAATTCCTAGAAAAAGGTAAAGGGATTGCTAAAATTAACTTAGTTTCAAAAATTCTCATCCCCTGATACTAGGGCAAGAATCTACCAACTCTGCATGTGTTGTTGTTCAAAACCTGACTGTCCTTATTACTCAACATAAAATTTAAAACCTGATTGTCTGAGCTAGGGATTATGGCAGGAAGTTCTTGGCAGAGCCCTGTCTGACCAAGGTAGATCTTATTAGGATTCTCGTTAAATAGATGAGGAAACTGAAGCTAAGAAGAAGAGTTAAATAACCAGCCCAGGGTCACACAGCAAGCATGTGGCAGAGATGTGACTTGAGCCCTGTCTCAGTCAAGTGATTTATTTAATAATTTATTTATTTATGGCTTTTTAGGGCCATACCGTGGCATATGGAGGTTCCCAGGCTAGGGGTCGAATCAGAGCTGCACCTGCTGGCCTACACCACAGCCACAGCCATGCAGGATCTGAGCCACGTCTGCAACATACACCACAGCTTACAACAAAGGGGGATTCTCAGCCCACTGAGCGAGGCCAGGGATCGAACCCACATCCTCAAGGATCATTGTCAGATTCTCTTCTGCTGCGCCACAATGGGAACTCCTGCAAGTGATTTTAGAATCCAAACCCTCCTCAAGTAAGCTGTGCTGGTCCTCAGGGAGTACAAATGAAGCCTGATACAATTTCCACACCATCCTCTGGGAAATGGAGAAAACGATTGCTTTTTCTTTCCAATTCTCCATAAGAAATATTCTAGATTGTCACGGAAAGACAGAATTCCAGAGAGAGAACACCATGGCACAAGGTTCTTGCCTCGCTCCTTGGTATCAGCGAAATGGAGGAGAAAACACCCTTCCAGAAGTAACACCTGGGCAGGGGGAGGGTCCCAGGAGCTCTTGGCGCAGCTCTGGAAGCAGTGAGATGGGGGTGGGAGTGGAAGCAGAGTCCCCAGGGCTATAGTGACTCTGGAGAGCTTACTCCACAGGAAGGTCGCACAAAGGTTTAGTCTCACCTGCCCTAGTCCCTTCCTGTGCAGTGCTCTGTACTTTAACAATCTCTAATTCCTAGAGAAGAAAAGCCTTCAGCCCACATCTGCCAACCTGATCCTATACTCCTCAGTTAATCATTTAAGACCTTTTATTATCTCATCCCTTTCCTAAACTTGCTTTCTCCAACTCACTTACAAAAATGGACCAGTTCACACAAGTAGCCCGCACACATATTGTGTGTACCCCCACCCACTTTTGTTTCACACACAACATACACACACTCACTCACCACATATACCCATACTTACACCACACAGTCATTCACATAGGCATGCATACATAGATACCCACACACATACACACTCACTGTATACATATTTCTCTCTCTCTCTCTCTCTCTTTTTTTTTTTTTTTTTTTGTCTTTTTACAGCTGCACCCACAGCATATGGAGGTTCCCAGGCTAGGGGTCTAATTGGAGCTATAGCTGCTGGCCTACGCCACAGCCACAATACCAGATTTGAGCCATGTCTGCAACCTACACCACAGCTCACAGCAATGCTGGATCCATAACCCACTGAGCGAGGCCAGGGAACAAACCCGCATCCTCATGGATGCTTGTCAGATTCGTCTCCACTGAGCCATGATGGGAACTTCCTGTGTACATGTTTCCTATTGGACTTTCTATGAGTAGCAAATCTATGCTGTCTCCCTGCTTATAATAATCCTATTCATTCATGAAAGTATGTGATGACGGTTGCTGGCCCAGCTAGCCAACCATCTGCCTACGTGGGCACATCACATGCATACACTCATGCAATGACGTTAGACTTTTGGATGCACTTAAAAAAAATAAAAATAAAACAATATAACTTCTTGAAATAAATAAATGTAAAGTTTAGATAATAGTTTTTGGAAAAAAATTTGGTACATGGTACCAAAAACAGAAACCCTAAAAAAGTAAGGTTATGGAGGAACATAAAGATTAAATATGTAAAAAAATTACTATAAAAATAAAAAATGAAAAACTAAAAATATGGTGGTATATATCAGACAAATGATGATTAGCATTAATATAAAGAGAGCTCTCACATGTCTTAGAAAAAATGAAGGCGGTGAAGAACGTGGACAAAGGCTTCAGAAAAGCCAGTTCCTAGAAAATAAATTTCCAATGAATATATAAGGAAAAGATCAGTACATTTTTGTAATTAAAGAAGGGCTAGTTAAAATTAGGTATGAGTTTTTTCATCTCAAACTGAAAAGTAAAATCCGCAGTTGCAATACCTACATTGAGGGTTCAAGACAATGTGACTCCTGCAGTAAGAAACCCATAAATAGGTTCAGCTTTTCCAAGTGTACAATTTGTCCTCATATGCATGACACTAAAAGAGTTTAAATATAGATCTGTGTACCTTGTGATTTAATTATTTCACCCTTAGCAATTTATCCTTAAAAAAATATTAGCAAAGACTTGCTTGAAGGAATTTATTTTTTCTTTTTTTTTTCTTATTTTCCCACTGTACAGCAAGGGGGTCAGGTTATCCTTACATGTATACATTACAATTACATTTTTCCCCCAGCCTTTCTTCTGTTGCAACATGAGTATCTAGACAAAGTTCTCAATGCTATTCAGCAGGATCTCCTTGTAAATCTATTCTAAGTTGTGTCTGATAAGCCCAAGCTCCCCATCCCATCCACTCCCTCCCCCTCCCTCCCCCTCCCATCAGGCAGCCACAAGTCTCTTCTCCAAGTCCATGATTTTCTTTTCTAAGGAGATGTTCATTTGTGCTGGATATTAGATTCCAGTTACAAGTGATATCATATGGTATTTGTCTTTGTCTTTCTGGCTCATTTCACTCAGGATGAGATTCTCTAGTTCCATCCATGTTGCTGCAAATGGCATGATGTCATTCTTTTTTATGGCTGAGTAGTATTCCATTGTGTATATATACCACCTCTTCCGAATCCAATCATCTGTCGATGGACATTTGGGTGGTTTCCATGTCTTGGCTATTGTGAATAGTGCTGCAATGAACATGCGGGTGCACGTGTCTCTTTTAAGTAGAGTTTTGTCCGGATAGATGCCCAAGAGTGGGATTGCGGGGTCATATGGAAGTTCTATGTATAGATTTATAAGGTATCTCTGAACTGTTTTCCATAGTGACTGTACCAGTTTCCATTCCCACCAACAGTGCAGGAGGGTTCCCTTTTCTCCACACCCCCTCCAGCACTTCTTATTTGTGGATTTATTAATGATGGCCATTCTGACTGGTGTGAGGTGATATCTCATGGTAGTTTTGATTTGCATTTCTCTTATAACCAGCGATGTTGAGCATTTTTTCATGTGCTTATTGGCCATCTGTATATCTTCTTTGGAGAAATGTCTATTCAGGTCTTTTGCCAATTTTTCCATTGATTGATTGGTTTTTTTGCTGTTGGGTTGTATAAGTTGTTTATATATTCTAGAGATTAAGCCCTTGTCGGTTGCATCATTTGAAACTATTTTCTCCCATTCTGTAAGTTGTCTTTTTGTTTTCTTTTGGGTTTCCTTTGCTGTGCAAAAGCTTTTCAGTTTGATGAGGTCCCATGGGTTTATTTTTGCTCTAATTTCTATTGATTTGGGAGACTGACCTGAGAAAATATTCATGATGTGGATGTCAGAGAGTGTTTTGCCTATGTTTTCTTCTAGGAGTTTGATGGTGTCCTGTCATATATTTAAGTCTTTCAGCCATTTGGAGTTTATTTTTGTGCATGGTGTGAGGGTGTGTTCTAGTTTCATTGCTTTGCATGCAGCTGTCCAGGTTTCCCAGCAATGCTTGCTGAATAGACTTTCTTTTTCCCATTTGATGTTCTTGCCTCCCTTGTCAAAGATTAATTGACCATAGGTGTCCGGGTTTACTTCCGGGTTCTCTATTCTGTTCCATTGGTCTGTCTGTCTGTTTTGATACCAGTAGCACACTGTTTTGATGACTGTGGCTTTGTAGTATTTCTTGAAGTCTGGGAGAGTTATGCCTCCTGCTTGGTTTTTGTTTCTCAGGATTGCTTTGGCTGAAGGAATTTTTATTGCAGCATTGTTTAGGACAGGAAAATAAATAACCTAAATATCCATCAATGGACAGTTGAATTATTTATGGCACACCACCTTAGCTGGAATGCAATGTAACCATTTAAGTGGAAAGTAATAAAACTATTTAATTTTCTAGAAAATGTTCATAATAGTTTGTTGGTAACAAAATAGTCTTCATAAGTATATTTTAAAAATGTATCTGTGTATGTATGTAAGCAAGATAAAAATAAAAGATCTTTTGCATATTTTTCCCTTTTCTTTAAATGTTCTAAAATTACTTTGTAATGAAATATTGGTTTTATCTGATCCATCTTTCCAGGCCCTCCTTACATATGGCCTTCACAAAATGTTCTCTGATTTCCCTAAGGTAGACATTCCTTCCCATGACATCTTAGAGCATTAATTGTCTATAAAACTCATAAAATGTTTGCAAATGCTCACCTGTGTTGTAGCCTTTGCTGTGTTGTTATTGTTATTGTGCATGACTTCTCTTCCTCACCATACCATCAGCTCCTAAAAGGCCAGAACTTCACATCTGTGCTTTAGTATTTCCTATATAACCCTTAAGAATTAATATGTGTTCAGGAAACTGAACCATTATCATTAAGTTTTATCTTTTCATAAACCTTCCTGAAATATTACACAATAAAGAATCTCACAAATGCAAGAGGAGCAAATGTGATAACATCCTTTTACCTGGGAGGGAAATGGAAACCCAGGGTTCAAAGATACATGTAATTTAGGTCAGAGCCAAGACTGAACCCAGCTTTACAGACCCCTAGACCTCATTTTCCACAGTGTATCAGAAAGAGCGACTGCATTGTGTGCTTGGGGCGGGGGGGTTGGGTAGCAGCACCCAGTGACCCATTTCTCCCAGTATCCACACCTTTGTAAAATACCATCCCCCACCCAACATTAACTCTGAGCTTGACCAGGTGACTTGCCTTAGTCAATGGGACATCAGAAAATGAGATGCCAGCAAAGGCTTGATGAGTGTTTGGGTGACAAGGCTTGTTTCTTGGAGCACTGACAGTATCATTAAGGGGAAAAAAAAAAAAAAAAGGGAGTTCCTTTGTCACTCAGCAGGTTACAATCCCAACTAGTATCCATGAGGATGTGGGTTTGATCCCTGGCATTACTCAGTGGGTTAAGGATCTGACGTTGCCATGAGCTGTGGTGTATGTCACAGATGTGGCTTGGATCCCGTGTTGTTGTAGCTGTGGTGTGGGCCACCAGCTATAGTTCCCATTTGACCTCTAGCCCGGGAACTTTCATATGCCACAAGTACAGCCCTAAAAAATAGCAAAAACAAAACAACAACAACAACAAACAAACACAGTCTATCCAAGTGAAGATGCCACAAGAAGTGGCCAAGTTGTTCTAGCCAACATCCTCAATTAACTGCAAAGATGTCAGTGAGGCCGTCTTGAGCCATCAGCCCCAGGCAAGACACCAGCTGAGAGCAGTTGATTAAATAACCCCAGACCAAGGACAGAACCGTCCAGCTAAACCCAAAGCAAAACACAAATCAGAAGCAAATACTTGTATGTGTTGAAAGCCACTAGGTTTTGGAGCAGTGTCAACTGCTGGGTTTGCAGCAGGGACATGAGGAGCCCAGGGGGTGGCTTGTCCACCAAATAGGGCAAAGGGTGGAAGAGAGAGGTTGTTGGCTGGTGTATCAGTGACCTTGAGGAGACTAGGAAGGGTAAGTCAGGGAGAGAAGGGAAGGAGGCAGAAGGATATTATAAGCACAAGAACAGCAGACACAAAACTACAGATCTATGACAGCTATGGCAGATTCAGGACACCTGTTACCACCTCCTGTCCCCGCCTGATGCCCAGGCAGGCGTCCCCAAAGAAGGTGCCTGATGTGACAGTTCTTTGGTCATGTTAGGTCCTGACTGGTTCTAGTCCTGGTCCTCTGATCAGCTCCTTCCAATCATAGGAGCTGAGGTATATGTTTAAAAGTCTTTGTAATCCCTAAACAAGATGATAGTTTCTCTTATCTCAGGGGGCAAGTTGAAACAGATCAGCCTTTGTGGAAGGTTGCAGACCTGTGTCAGATGCTATCAGAATTGAGTGTGATTTGGGTGATGATTTACAAACAAGGAAATTTCTGCCCCTAACTCACCCGTCCAAAATTGTGCTGTAAGATATATCAGCCTTACCTCCAGGTCGTGGCTGGACTGGTAAATGATGATCCATTGCACTCAGTTTCAGAAGGAAGGAGGGAAGGAAGGAAGAATGGAAAGAAGAAGGAAGGAAGGAATAGATTGAACAACAATTACCATTTGTTACATATTCTACACACGCTACCCTCCCGCCAAAGCAAAGAATTTAACGTCAAAATCATAAACGTTTCAGGGGAAGCCAGCATGGTGGCCCAACTTTACTGTAGGCAAAGCTGGCCATCTGGACCTCACTTTCCACATCTGTAAATTGAAGGCTGTTACATCTGTCCCTTACAGGAATATCATTGTAACAAATGAGAGGAGATACGTGAAAACATATTCTTCCGAGAAAAGTAGCTATAATTATCATAATTTAAGAAAGCATAGAAATCAACTTGTGTTTACCAAAACACCATATATCTTTCCATTGTTGTAACTGAATTCCTGCGAGGTATGTGCATTCAAATTTTGTTGACAATGATTTCAAAGGAAGCCACAATTTAGCTACTTAATATCAGTGTAGCTGTTTTATCATCCGGAATTTTAGTTCCAGTAGAATCCTCTTCAGATAAATTATATGTGTATTGGAAACTAGTGATTGTATTATTTCTCTGAGAAATGGTTTTGTTTTATGCCCTCAAAGAAAGAAAACCTTTGAAGACAATGACAGGTTGTAAAACAAAATATTTAGCAATAAAATTTTGCAGATAAATTATCAGATCTACAACTGAAACACGTGTACCTTTTAGTCTGAATTCTAATTTTCACTGCTCTAATAGGTAAACTTTTCAGCTATCTGAAAAGTTTGTTTTGTTTTGTTTTGTTTTGGTCACAGCTGTGGCATGTGGAAGTTCCTGAGCCTGGAATCAAACCTCCTCCACAGCAGCTACCCAAGCCACAGCAGCAACGACAACACTGGATCCTTAACCTGCTGTGCCACAAGATAATTCCTGGAAGCTTTCTTAAAATGAAAATAAAATGTAAAAACATCCCTGGCAATTTAAAAAATCCTATAGTCACTATAAATCATGGAGAATTTTGTCACTGAAAAAGTTCTAACGGATCATTTCAGAATTCTTCAGTTTGCTCCCTAGACTAAAACAGTAGTAAAACAAACAAACGAACAAAAAAATCCCCCCCAAACTCGGGCGTTCCTGTCATGGCACAGCAGAGGCGAATGGAACTAGGAACCATGAGGTTGTGGGTTCAATCCCTGGCCTCACTCAGTGGGTTAAGTATCCGGCATTGCCGTGAGCTCTGGTGTAGGTTGCAGACGTGGCTTGGATCCCATGTTGTTGTGGCTCTGGCGTAGGCTGTCGGCTACAGCTCCGATTGGGCCCCTAGCCTGGGAACCTCCATATGCCGCGGGTGCAGCCCTAGAAAAGACAAAAGACAAAAAACAAAAAAAACCCTTTCATGTCAATCTAATCTGAAATGCTTAGTTTAATTTATAAAGTCAGCAAAATACAATAAAGAGTTATAGCAACATAAAAATAGTTCAACCCAACTCCTCCTTCGGCTCCTTCTCACATGATTTGTCCTTGTTCTTCAGTTAAACCAGTTTTCAAATTCCTTTTCATTCTGGGCAAATGTTGATCCCTGAACATAGTTTTTGAAATACAGCCTGAATGCAAGCAGTTTCATAGCAACTTTCCTTTTGAATACGTTTGGCCTCTTTCATCTCACTTCGTTCTCCTGGCGCCAGTAAACAGAGTTGGGCAGATACTAGGATTCTTGACATTTTAGGGATTAAGCATCTGAAGCCTGGAGAGATTACTCTAATTGGATGAAAATCAACAGAGCTAACCCCAGCTGTCTGAACTAGACAAGGCCCATTCTTCTAGGCCACCTTCAGAAATACTGAGTCATGGAAACGTGAAGGGAAGTAGGAAGTCTTTCCAGAACTGGTGTGGTAAGCAGGCTGGCTGCCCATTTCCCTGCACTGAGAGCCTCAGCCCCAGCCACAGTACAGCCTCCCTGGGGTCAGGGGCAACAGCTATGCTCCAGGAGCCATTGTACATCTGCAATCTCCCTCCCCGCCTTGGGGTCAGGTGTTGACCTCTGCTGCCCTGCGGCTATTTTCTGCATTCTCGCCACACTCTGTCCTTCTGAATTGCGGACTCAGGCTTTCTCCTGGAGAGAAGCTTCCTATTCAAGAGCCACTGGACCTGCCTTTCCCCTTCCCCCGACCTACCAGTGGCAGTGGAGGCAGAGGCCACCTGGAATTGAGTCCAGTCCTTTTTGGAGCAGTGGGCAGTTACAACCCAAAGTGCCAGGGTCCTTCTGCAGGGACTGAGCAGGAAGAATGCCTTGGGAAACCTGATCCCTTCAGTGGAAGGGAGAGGCATTTTGTAACAGAGGGATGGAGTGACTGCTCTTCATGGCACTGGGTTTGACCAAGTGACACTGTTGGAGCAGCAGGGGAAGGAGGCCAGGAAGGGAATCTAACAGAAGGTGTGGCCAAAAGGGCAAGATGGGGAGGGACAATGTCCAGGCAGGAAAATTCCTGTGCCCTGTAGCTGAGCTTTCTTGGGGGTGCGGTGAGGGAGAAGGGACAGGTAAATGGACCACATCCTGAATGGCTTGTCTGAGCCTCTTCCCAAATCCTAGTCTGATCCTGGATCCGTCAGAACCTTCGAGTGAGCTTCTTGGAGTCACTGAAGCTCAGGCAAGAGTTCCCCAAATCTACACCCTCACCCCTATTTAGTTACCTACTGCCCTGCAATATTCATCAAAAATAAAATCAAGCCGCCGGCCCCCACAGTCAAGGAAAGGATAGTCTGAGATGAAGTCTTAGGATCAGGAACATGCTGCAGTGAGCAGAGCCTGTGGAATCTACAACATGGAGTGAAGGTCTGGTGACTGCACGCGGAGGGAAAAGCCACCATACAAAGGGACATTGTCAAAGGAAGGCGTTTGTTCTCGGAGGGTTGTCAATCAACAGTTCTGAGCCCCTGCCTCTGCCTAGTCTTTAAGTGTTGTGTTGAAAGCTTGTGGAGAGGCACAAGAGAAGAACCGTATAATCACCAGTTATCATACCCTAAATGCAATGTTTGTTTTCTCAGATGGAAATCATTCTGTGGGCGGAGGGGGAGGAGATAAATACATTTGTGTGTTAGTCAACCGAAACTGGTAACTGAGGTAATAGCGCTTTTTTTTTTTTTTTAATGGAAAAGGATTATAGCGAATACAAATCTTCACAAAAACTAGGTCATGCTCTGAGATGCTGGCTGCCAAAATCATTATGGACCATACAGTGTTAGACACTGGGATTTGTGGGGACACCTCTTCTCTGGGCGCAGGTCTAGGTGGGAACCTGGATGGCTTGGGGGCAGGACCATTCATCAAGGGTGAGAACAAAACTGGGGACAGGGGTCAGACCATCTGATGTGAACTTAGCCTCATGTCATCCTGAAGCCTGGGGGCCTGATCAATAAACCAACACTGTATAATGGACTGCAGTATTATCTTTTGCATTTTTCCAAGAAAAAATTTTGCTCGTTTATGCAACTTAGACCATATTTTCAAATCCAAATCTTTGTCAGGGAGAATATAAAGGAAATCAAAGTTGTAGTTGAGAAATTACACATGGCAGACCCTGCCAGATGCCCCAGACCCATCAAGGATCTCCTTGGATTCCTGGAAATTTCATCTCAGACAAATCAGATCAACTAATACTGTTATAAGCTTCAAGTCCCCTTCGAGGAGATGAAATCCCAAAGCCTCTAGCCAGGTGTCATTGTAATGCCCCTTCCCCCACCTTGCCCTCCCTGCTAGAGAAGGGATGTCGCCCATTCCTCATCCCACCTCTACATAACCTGTTCCCTATGCAAATAAGGTCTCCTGCCTACGACCAATCAGAAGATCAAATACATCCCCAAACAAGATCAAACAACATTCACGGCCTTTATGTACAGCATAGGGGGCTGGGGCAGGAGAGATTGGGTCTCCACTCAGGTCCGCGTCATGAGGTATAAGGACAATGATAGAGTGAATCAGGCCCTTTTTCAACCCGTTCATGCTCTCTCTGAAAATGTACTTTCACTTTAATAAACTATAAAACGTCTGCCATCCCAATGCTTTGCTACAGTGAGACAGGGACGGAAGAAACTGTAACTCTAACAACACAATCTCATCCTATAAAGGGTCCAGAGAGATATTAAAAGGAACTTAAAGACAGATTGTTTCTGCTCCTTTTTACTTGGGCAAGTACCATAAACTATACCTGCAAATTATTCCACATTCCCTACAGTGTAGCTACAGAACCTGATATAGTTTTTCTTCCCTTCCCACTTTGTCAGCCACTCCCACAACCAGCCACAAGACCTTTCACATAGAAGCAGCTCTGGAGTTCCCGTCGTGGCGCAATGGTTAACGAATCTGACTAGGAATCATGAGGTTGCGGGTTCAATCCCTGCCCTTGCTCAGTGGGTTAACGATCCGGCATTGCCGTAAGCTCTGGTGTAGGCTGCAGACGCAGCTTGGATCCCGCGTTGCTGTGGCTCTAGCATAGGCCAGCAGCTACAACTCCGATTCAGCCCCTAGCCTGGGAACCTCCATATGCCGTGGGAGTGGCCCAAGAAATGGCAAAAAAAGACAAAAAAAAAAAAAAGAAGCAGCTCTCATAAAACCTCCTGGATGATTCTGGGCTTAAATATCCCCAAACTTCAAGGGTCAAGGGCCTCAAGTCATAGCACACTATCAGTTCCTTGGGCCTAATCTCACAATGCAGGAGGCATACATACCACGGCAGCCCCAGGTACAATTTCCATAAACTAGGTGATGAGCAGCTGGATCTTTAAAGATTCTCAACACATCAGGTTAGAAGTAAGACACTGTTATGTGCTTGTTAATCCCTGACTCAGACACACTCTGCCAAATTCTGTCTCTCTCTCTCTCCCTTTTTTTTTTTTTTTGTCTCATCTGCACCACTCAAAATTTCCAGGGCCAGGGATCTAAACTCGCCACAGCAGCAACCTGAGCCACTGCAGCAGCAATCCCAGATCCTTAACCTGCTGTGCCACCAGGGAGCTCCTCAAAATTCTCCTTTGGGACTCTGAAATGTTCTGGTCATTATAGCGAATCCCAGGCCAATCCGGTAGTTTCCAAGTTTGAATTGCCACCTGGTTCAAAGCATTCCCACTCCTGGGGGTTCCATGGACATCTAGACCTATGGCTCTAGGAGCATGAGGTTGAGAAGGAACCAATGCCCTCTGCCCCGCTTCTGAGCATGTCTTCCTCCAGGGTTGGGCAGAAGGAGCCCCAAGAATCTCTATCTGGAGGTGGTGACAACTGACATCTAGGTGGAGAAAGGCACCGAGCCAAGACCCTAAGGCACCATCTCAGAGCCATTTCAGAGCCGCCCATCATTCCGTACACGGCAGGAGTATAGTGTCCGAGTGGGCCCCGCAGAGGAGGTGCAGGAACATCTGCCAAGTTCTCAGAGATGAGAAACATATTTAAATGGGAAAAACCATGTGAAGTTTTCCATATAAATATTGAAATGTATCATGGTTCTATTTTTTGTCTTTGGAAGCCACAAAAATATACATTTTTCATAAAAGTAGAAATCAAAAGCAAAGGAACACTGTGAGAATTTCAGTAAAACTGGGCTTGTGGTAACACTGCAACCTTATTGGCGCTTCTTAATCGATTTCAGGTTCGACCTCATGCCCACGCATTTCTGTTCATGTTGATACTTGCAAAGCTCTTGATTTTTGTACTCACCTCCAGTTGATCCATATTTCGGGCTTGATTACTTGAGGTTTGCTTCTTCCCTATTTCTATGATTTGAAAAGTTTTTCAAAGAAAAGTGAGTGTCTCGTTTTTCCACAAATGTCTCTAACAGTTCAGCCAGAGAGTCAGGCTATGGGGCTAAAGGACGTAGTGTAAACACAACAGCCTTTTATCATCATGAAAATTCAGGTGACAGGAAAGGATAAGTAGAGAATGAATACATACAAACTAGGATCCTGTGCATAAATGAAATTATAAAAATGCATCTTGAATTTCATAAAAATATATGTCGATGAAAGTGTCACTTCAAAGTAAAACAGTTTCAGGAAAATCTTTTTTAAAATTTTGGTTTTTAAAGTTACTTTTTCATTTTTTAAAGTTTTATTGAAGTATAGTTGATTTACACTGCTGTGATAATTTCTGCTGTACAACAAGGTGCTTTAGTTACATATATACACACATCCATACTTTTTCAGATTCTTGTCCCATATAGATTATCAAAGAATATTGGGTAGAGATCCCTGTGCTCTACAGCAGTTCCCCTGTGTTTGAAGGTTTTAAAGAATCCTGTATTTCTAATTTTCAGTGATTGGTTTAGAAAGTTATGAAGATTGTGTGTGCTATTACCAGGCAGATTGTTGTCCCCCCCAAAAAAATAAAAATTATTTGTAAAGAAGAGTTACTTATTGCTTAAAGAGTGTCTGATGAGAAAACAGTCTGGGAAATTTCAGAAAATGTTAACAAGTAAAATGCACCTGAAACACTGTAATTTTGGAGCCAATATTAGGTTTTAATGATGTAAATATTTTAGCCAAATTATTGTCTGCTCAATGAAGTCATGATCAGAAAAGTAAACTTAGCTTGAAATGAATAATTGTTTACTTTTTAGGAAACAGGACTTCTGGTTAAGAAGGTATGATAAGTAAAATTCTGTCTAGGTTAGAGTGTTTTTTGGTGTTGTTAGAAATTTCCATGAAAATTAAAAAAGAGGTATTTCTTCTTCTTCTTCTTCTTCTTCTTCTTCTTATTGTTAAAATATAGTTGATTTACAGTTAGAAATATTTCATTGTGTAAACTCCCAAATTATCTTACCAAAATGGACAAATTCAAATTAAATTGTTAAAACAATAAAGATTTAGAAATTTCAGAACTTTAAGAATGAGGTCAATATTTATCCACAATGTTCCGTAAGCTAAGATTAGATTGAGATGTTTGAAGAAGCATCACAGACTATTTTGATTAAAAAGAAACGCAAGTTTCATCAGTGCTGACGCTATGACAGACAGCATCTTACCAACACAAAATTTATCTGTCACGAATCAAAGTTAATCTTATTAACACTGTGGCCAGGCTTCATTAATGTAAAATGAGAGTGGAAATTTTAGTGGGTTTATTGTGAACTAAAAGAGGCAGAGGAGTTCCCTGGTGGCCTAGTGGATTAAGGATCTGGCCATTGTCACTGCTGTGGTGCCAGTACCATTCCTGGCCCAGGAACTTGTACAAATAAGGAAGGTGTGTGTGAGAATATGTTTAAGTTAAAAAATAAAATATATATACAAATACACACACACACACAAAGAAAATGCAAGAGGACTAACTCACAGAAACGAAGACAAGTCAGACCCAAGAACAGCTTCCTTAT
The DNA here is from genome assembly GCF_016906955.1 of Phacochoerus africanus. Taxonomy (NCBI): domain Eukaryota; kingdom Metazoa; phylum Chordata; class Mammalia; order Artiodactyla; family Suidae; genus Phacochoerus; species Phacochoerus africanus. The sequence continues at coordinate 54,261,829 of NC_062548.1, read as the reverse complement.
TTGAAGCTTAAATAAAGCAAGTGCAATAACCTAAAGTGAAGTGTCGCAGAAATGCACCAGAGAGTGGCAATTAGGAAGTGCCGAAAAAAAGGTACCCGTGGTGTCTGCCTGAGATGGGTAGGATGCAGAAAGGCTTAGGTATGGAGTGGGCATTGCATGCAGATGGGACATAGGAGCAGAGGGCATACCAAGCCTTACTTGAGGATCTATCTAAGAAGGAGGATGCAGGAAAAAATATGAGAAGAGCCTGCAAATATAATTCCTTAACCCACACCAATGAACCAAAAGCACTCATGCTGTCCTTTGGGTGGGCTTTGCAGCAGTCTTGACACTTCCTTCCTCCAGCTCTGCGGCTGACAGTTCTGTGACTGCAAGGCCTCAAGACCCCAACTGTGGATGGAGGGGGCTGGTGTCCCTGAAATTCCCTTAGCTTCAGAAATATTGCAGCCTACCATGGCAGGGTCACTCTATCACAGACAATTCAAGAAGCAGTATTTATATCTTATAATTACAGGCAATCATTCCCTTGATCGTCAGCCTTACACTCATCTTTTCGAATTTTCTAAGACTTTGCTGATACCTTTTCACTTCAAACTGATACCTGCTGTTATTTTCTTTTATTTTCGCACAGTGCTTATTCCTGAGACTCCCCTTGCCATGTAAATGAAGCCCCTCTGCGTTCTCATTTATTTCATCTTCCTTTTGAGTGGCTTTCTGGTTGTGCTACGGAACCGAGGAGTTGTGACCTCAGTAAAGTGCCAGTTTGGAAGAGAAACACGAAAGAAAGGGAGCGAGTGGTGACAGTCATGAATGAGAGTGAGGAAAGGGCGTGTTGAGGGTAAGATAATTGTTTCACCTCTGCTTTAATTGAAAGGGAAACATTTATATTATGTTATACTTTAGATGAAACTTTTCAGAATGTCACTTTAAAACACATGAACAAGGCCAACTATGGGTTTTTTAAGAATATGTTTTGAAAACCATACTCTTAAACACTGGCTTACATTTGTGTAAAGATATATTTTCCTTTTTATTTTCCTTGAACATTCATCACTTGCAATGGGTTTGTCTTCCAAATTTTCTGATCAAGGACAACAAGGAAGCATCTGATCAAGGAAACAAGGAAGCACTGTAGTTCATGGCGTGGCTCACACTTCCTCCCTAACAGGAGGCCTGTGACTCACGGAAGCACCAGAGACCATGCTCTACAAACACCTTCAGCAGGTCTCCAGGCTGGGCTACTTGATTGATGGATTGATTGATTTTTTTGCTTTTTAGGGCCACACCTGCAGCATGTGGAGGTTCCCAGGCTAGGGGTCCAATCAGAGTTCCAGCTGTCGGCCTACACCACAGCCACAGCAACGTGCAATCCGAGCCACGTCTGCAACCTACAGCATAGCTCATGGTGACACCAGATCACCGGCCCACTGAGCGAGGCCAGGGATTGAACCTGTGTCCTCATGGTTCCTAGTTGAATTCGTTTCTGCTGAGCCACAATGGGAACTCCAAGGTGGGGCTACTTTAAAAAGAAAACTACACTGTTCTTAAAAAATTAACAATAGACCATGATTCAGCAATGTCACTTCTGGGTAGCTACCCTAAAGAATTGAAAGCAGGGACTCAAACAGATATGTGTACACCCACGTTCATGGCATCATTATTCACAACAGCGAAAAGTTAGAAGAAACCCCAGTGTCCATCAACAGAGGCATGAATAAACAACACGCAGTCTACATACACCATGGAATATGATTCAGCCTCAAAAAGGGAGGAAATTCTGACACAGACTACAAGCTGGAAGAAGCTTAATGATGTCGTGCTGGGCGAAATAAACCCATCACCAAAAGACAAAGACCTGATGATTCTCCTTATGGGAGGAACTTGAAACAGTCAGATGCATAGAAAACAGAATGTGGTTACCAGGGGTTAGGGGCTGGGGGACATTGGGACTTATTGTTCAGTGGGACAGAATTTCAATTGGGGAAGATGAAAAAAGACGAGATGGGCAGTGGTGATGGTGGCACAACCAAGTACTTAACGCTGCTGAATTACACACTTAGGAATGGTTAACATGGTCATCTGTGTCATGTAGTCTCAGCACAATAAAAAATAATAATAATAATAACAAGGGAATGAGGCATCTTCCCAGGAGACGGCAGACCTCATGGTCTGTCCAGCTTCCCGGTGCTAGATCATGGCTGTTATGTTGTGATGAACAGAGACTGGAGAAATCACTTGTTGGGCAGCCTTGAGAGACAGCTGTGTCAGGTGTATATTCTGGTCCCATTTCTGGCTGCTGAGAAACCCCATCAGGATGTTTTGACTCCTTACCCTACGCCTTCATCAGCTGATGAAACTAGATTTTTTTCATCGGCTGATTAAGATTCAAGATAATGAGTCAAAACATGCCAGTAGTAATTCCTAACAGCTATGAAGACAGGATGCTAACTTTTCCACGCACGTACGTGCACGCAGCTAGATGCAAAAGGAACCCATCACAGCCCACCCGCCTGCGGAAATTTCATTTCACTAATGAAAGCGGTGGCAACTGCCATGGATACACCCCTAAAAGAGAGACAAACCAACAACAACAACAAAAATCTGATCAAATAATTGGATTGGTTGCTAATAACTGTAATAAGAAGATGGTAAGAGCGTGAAATGATCTCAGGGGAGGTTTCAGTGGGAGGAAAGAAAATAAAAGTCACGCAGGAAATTGCCATGCACAAATGGGAATGGATTCTAGAAAAACTCCATTTCCACATGCCGTGTGCTTCCTCTCGAATCCACAAATGCACTTCAGGATGTTTTTGATGGCAACTGTATCTAAGATTAAAGTTCCAGGAATGTCCCACAACTGTTCTGCATTCTGGGGGCCTTTTCTTTCTTATGACTACAGCATATTGAGTTTTACCAACAAAAGCATTTGATTGAATGCTATGACCCTTCATATCAGATATATATATCTTTTTAATTCCATTAGGCATCCATGGGGATGATACCTAATAGTTGGAATGTATGGCTTAATGTGTTAACTGGTCTTATTTGCGTGGGGGCCTCAGTGTCAGAAAGGCTAAAAGCCCAATGAGAGTTATTGCTCCTGAAAAGATTCTGTGCAGGGCGTGAGCAGAATGGTTCCTGGGCCAAGAGTCAGGCAAGTTAAATATTTCCTCAATCTGGTAACAGTCCAGCCTTCCAAAAGCTGAGGCAATATTGAATATAAAATCTTGTACCTATCAGCTTAGGTTGATCTCTTTCAGTGTTTCGAGTAAACCAACTTATAAACTCTGCTAAAAAAAAATTTAAAAAAATCCCTCAAATTATAATAAATGCTAAAACACGGCATAATATAGCCTCGGTGGTAAACTGAAAGCAAACAGTTTACTCTGGGAACAAACAATGGCTGTGATCCTGATTCTTTGAATTGCCGCGATGGAGAATTCGATGCTTTAAATTAAAGATTCAGAGCAGCAAATCGTTCTCCTATGATTAAGGAACACTTCTACCTACAGCTCGCTGCTGATCTGCAGAGGCTCTAGAAAAGCCTTCTTACAGGAACACTTTGTTAGAATTTTGTCTGAGGTTTTGGGGGGAAGGAAGAGCATAGTGCTAAAAAGATGAAAACTTTCTTTTTTCCTTTCTGGCTGTTTTATTTTTTTTCTTCCCCGACTGCTACATTCCTGCTTTACCACTGCCTGTCACTTACAGACGACACCATCACTCAGCTTATTAGGAAAGCATCAACCCCACTGCTGTTCAATTTAAAATGTGCTACTTAAAATACCACCTCTAAGAGGCCAACACGTGCGTGTGTTCAGAGAGGGTCTTAATTGATGTATGATTTACTGCCGAAGCAAAACTTTGCTTGCATAGACTGAGATGCTATGTTGAAGGGCCCTTTGTGTGGTTTTATGGGCTTGTCTTCTCATTGGGAGCCTACATTTACTAACTGTATAATTGGTGGCACAGTTCTACCATCATAAACATTGTTATCAGTTAATTAAACTGGAAACGCAGCTTTGTTCCACGACATGTTTTGTCAGATTGTTTTCCTTATTTATTTATCATCATAAAATTTTACTTGGTGACTGGCAGCTTCTCAGCCCTCCAATAATAATATAAATCAAAACATAAGATTTTAGTCTTCCTGCAATTTCCTTTTGGTCTGAAAATATGAAACCAGATGTTTTTGGCATGCTAAAGATGCTTTTCATCTTTTTTTAGATTCTTTCAGTGCAGTCAAAGTAAATGCATTTTTAAAACCAACTTATGAAAGTTAAATTCCCTTTGTTCATCTCAGTGTGGTCTGGTTTGCATTGATGCAGCGGCATGGAGAGACCTTTCAGATAACATACTGAATTTCTCAGAGGAATTACACATATGGGGCGAACAGCACAAAGGGCAACAGAAATTGTATTAATAGCAGATCAGTAGACCATGAACCGTGATTCACCAGAGGGTCTGACCAAGCGGGATGCCGAAAGGTGGCGGTTCAGGCTGGACAAGGACCAATATGATCTCGACTATCTCGGTATCATTGGGGCGATGTGCCTAATTTGTTCACATAGTTATCACATACTTGTTCCAGCTTGAAAATGTGGGGCCCTTGCAAGCCGGGCCATTGGAATTTCCTGTGACGGTGAATCTCATTTCAGTAGATTTTACCATCTATCTCAGCCTAAGGCCATCACTAAAACACCTAAACATTCCCAGATGGAAGGCGCTTTGCTGATATTACAGGGATTGGATGTTACTGGAGAGACTCGGGGTCAGTAAGGAGGAGCGGGGCTGGAGTGACACATGGCCTAATCTCATTTGTACGTGGTCTCAGGTTGCCATGACGTCCCTGGGCTATTTTGTGGTTTGGGTATTGGAACTCTTAGGACAGCCTGAAATGCTTTGGGATCTCAATGGGGTGGTGTATGGAATGATTTATAATCAGCTTTGCTATCTCGGCTTTGATGTGGTCTGCATCCTCGGCCCCCAGCTCCGCTGCATACATTCCACCACGGCCCAGTGCATAGGACAGGTCTGCCTCATCACCACTGCCCCCAACCAGCTCAGTAATCTCTGCCTTCAGGAGGAGTGCAATGCCATACACCTCACTCTGCTTGATTTTTCAAGCAGGTTTTCCCAGAGGCGACACTTTTCCACATACACAGACTTCATAGATGTCTTATTACCCATGGCAATCGACTTCCCATTTCCCACATTCCACTGAATTTGCTGGCAAAAGTCATCGATGACCCCTTAGTAGCCTAATCCAACCCACTGGTCTTGGCTCACGTCTTGACCTCTTCCTTTTTCAGCTTAGACTCTCTGGGTTCCCGCAAACTCAGGTCTTGGTTCTTCTGTTTCTCTGGACTTCCTGCCCACTATTTTCTGCTCCTTGTCGTTTTCTGCCTGGCTTGAAAACATGGTCATCTGGAAGTCTCTGCCTTTGTTCCTTTTTCATCCCCACTCATAATCATCTAAGTGTGACATTGACTTCTGTGGTATCTAACATTGACCTCCATGGTATCTATGGGCTGTCCTGTCTCCCATCCCGGTCCTGCTTCTAAGCTGAAGAACCCAGTACCCATCTGCCTACGAGAATCCCCACACAAACACAACCTTAAAAAACTCATCTTTACCCCCAAATACTGTTTTCCCTCAAAAGTCCAGCCTAGTTAACATCACACCAACATCCAAGCCAGAAGGCTGTTGGCCATACTGATTTCTTCACACAGATTACAATCCATTTCCTCAGAGCCTTCAAATCTGCCTTTGAATTATCTTTGAGAGTTGTCCAAGTATTCCGTTAATCCTTAAAAAAAAGAAGAAGAAGAAAAACCAATATTTAAATGAATTAGGGAACACTTGGTTCTCCGGAGATGTGTGTGAGAAGTTTCTCATGTTTAGACCCACATTTGGGTAAAGATTCTTAATCTCAAATCATATAGCAGAACCACGGCCTTCTCTCAGGTCTACTTTGAAGGACACAAGAAGATGGAAGGTGAGATACAAGTTTAACAAAGGGAGGGAGGACAATGGCAAAGGGATGAAAGGCCCCGGGCTCGAGGAAAAAGGCATTTCCCCAAACCAACTTGTTGTCCTCTTCTCTTATTTTGAAGACAGGCACTGAAATCCATTCTGTGGCTCAGCTCAGGGATTTTTGTCTTATGTCCTCCTTGGCTCTCAGCCCCCTGGGACAGTTAGATTCTGAATGCCCTGGTTCCTACTTGCCCATCTTCCAAGGCAGTCCCATCACTGCTGAGCCATGCCTTGTCCTTCCCATGGAAACTGCGTGTGACTGCCATGGGTCCTCTGGGGTTTTTTTTGTTTTGTTTTGTTTTGTTTTGTTTTGGCTTTTCTGGGGCCGCTCCCGCATCATATGGAGGTTCCCAGGCTAGGGGTCTAATCGGAGCTGTAGCCTCCAGCCTATGCCAGAGCCACAGCAACGCGGGATCCAAGCTGCGTCTGCAACCTACACCACAGCTCACAGCAACGCCAGATCCTTAACCCACTGAGCGAGGCCAGGGATCGAACCCGCAACCTCATGATTCCTAGTCGGATTCATTTAACCACTGAGCCATGAAGGGAACTCCCGGTCTACTTTCTGTTCTCCTTTGTCTCTCTAGAAACAAGACCTGCTGGAAGTCTTTTGATGCCTCATTGTGGTCAGGGTCAAGTTAAACTTCTTGGTAAAATGATCCCATCACCTTTTGGGTACTTGTCTCTGGTGTTTCTCCTTTGGCACCTCACATACAGGTGTACTGAACAGACTGTGTTCTTAAGTTCCAATTGGATCCCCACTGGTCTGAACTATGCTCCCTGAACATTCTTCTCTCCCTCAACCTCCATTCCCACCTGCCCAGGTTGCTAAGCTCCACCACCCAGCTAAAGCATCTCTTGTCCAGGTCTCCCTCACTGTTCATGTGGAACCCTCCTAACCATCCTTTTTAAAAATGTCTCCTCCGGCAACTTTTACCATCTTCCGTCTTTCAGCACCAGTAGCACCATCTGACACATTTTGTACACAGTCTCAAAAATTAGACTGCCACTCTTGTTGTTCCAGAGCCATTGCTGGCTATGCTTGGTGTTCTAGTTCTGAGCACAGTGCCTGGGACATACTAGACCTGCGTGACATAGATCAGGGGTCTCATAGGGACTAGTCATAAACACACCACCCCCTATGAGCCACAAGCCTAATTTTCAGCCTCTGTTCTTGGAGTTCCAATCCTAGCTCCATCACCTACAGCCAGTACAACCTCTCTATGCTTCTAATGCATTGTCTGTCAAGTGATAATTACAATATCACATACCTAACAATATTGATAAAAGAAAAAAACAATAGTATGTGAAATGCTTAACATGAGCACCTCAGATAGAGTGACTGCTTAAGGAGCGTGAACTGTTATCATCAGCTGATCAATGTGTGTTTATTAAACAAAGAAGTTACTAGAAAAACTATGACAGCTTATCAAGATCTCTTATTTCCTTGAGATTAACAATCAAGCTCTAGAGTTCCCATCATGGCACAGAGGAAATGAATCTGACTAGGAACCATGAGGTTGCAGGTTCAATCCCTGGCCTTGGTCAGTGGGTTAAGGATCCAGGATTGCCGTGATCTGTGGTGTAGGTCGAAGACACAGCTTAGATCTGGTGTTGCTGTGGCTGTGGTATGGCTGGCAGCTGTAGCTCCAATTAGACCCCTAGCCTGGGAACCTCCCCATGCCACAGGTGCCGGCCTAAAAAGACAAAAAGACAAAAAAAAAAAGAATCATCCTCTGAGTTTCTTTTGAGTTTCCTTATTGGGGTGTGTGTCTGTGTCTGTGTCTGTGTTTGGTTCATATTCTCAGAACAATGTCAAACTCAAGATACAAATTCCATACATGTAGTTGAACGCTAGATCAAAAAGATAATATGTAGCCAAGTTCAAATTTGGGGGGGGTGATAAACACAAAGGATAATAAAATCAAGTGGGAGAGGAAGCTCAGAAGTGTCCGGAACACAGGGATCTATGAGCCTCAGAGTGAAGGAGCATGGCTCTTGTGATACACAGACTGCAACACAACACACTGGATGAGCTGGTGTCAGGCTTTTCTTTGCCCGTTTTCTTCACCGTCATTATTTGATTCATTTATTTTTTTCAAAATTTTACCGTCATGCATTAATTATCACGGCCTATCTCAGGGCTGATGTTACCTCTTTGAAGATGGACACAGATTCCTGCTTTCTGAGCACCCTCTCCTCAAAGATTAAAGCTCTCCCTCGAGAATGAGGTGGTCCTTCCAGTGGATGGAACTTTTGAGAGCTGAACTCTGAATCTGCTTGCAGATTTCAGAAAGTGACAAAGATAAGAAGGCCTCTGTGTCCTGATCATGTTTAGATTATTCTTTCAGCAAACTTTATTGTGCACCTACTGTGGGTAGGAAACCAGAACCATATTTCCTGTTACATAAACAAAGCACAACTGGTTTCAAGTGCATTTATTAATTGGAATCATGTTACAGGATGCCCGGGGAAACTTCCGAGACCCTCAGGTCTCCTGATGCAGTATTGTATTGTCTCCTTCTTGGAAACAGACAAATTAGCAGGCTTCTCATTGGAAGCAGATAAAGTGATTGCTTGATGTTGACCTCAGGAAAGATGCCCAAGGTCAAGTGTAAAGTGTACCCTTCCTGGAAAGCTTATTTTTCTCTCTGCCCTCACATACCCTTCATCCTTCTGCTCTGTAGCATGGTGAGCTAACAGCTGTAGACTAGACTTCCTTCAATCCCCTGCCCACTGGATTCTTGCTTGTTTCACCCAGTGGAAGCACTGGCAGGATTTTAGGGGTTGGTAGTGTGTGTCTGTGGGGGGATGGGGTGGGGCAGAGGGTTGAGGATGATGATGGAAGCCATAGTATTTCAACTCCATCTCTGTTTCTCTGCAGCAGTGGCTTACTCTCTCCTAGGAGTCTGTCTACAAAGCAGACTCTTCCCTTAAGTCTCCACCTCCTGGACCTTGGCACATACCCCCATCCTTGGACCTCCCATCCTTGGGGTGGCAGCAACATCCTGCAGTTGTGACCTCTGGATTATTTCACTTCCCCTTGTGGTTATATGGTCCAACCCCTCTGCAATCTGCTTTGGACACAGACCCTTAATAAGCCACCTCGGCAGGAGCCGTTTTCCAGCAGACCCTGACTAGTACAGCCAAAAGTCCCCTGCCGTGTCTGTAACCTGCACAGAGACCTCTTCTCAGCATGCACTTTGGGGCCAGCTGCCTTGCCACAAACTCCCCAGAGTCCATGTTTAACCCTGGCGGAGGAAGGCTGTGGGTTGGTTTGATTCTCCAGCCTTCCTGTGTTCGAGGGTCTTATTTTTCAAGGGTCCACTGAGCCACGCTAAAGGGCAACTGCTGAGAACAGACGGCCTGAGCCTCAGCTTCCAAGGCTCTCTCCTGGAAGGCAGTTTCTCTGTGATGAAACATTGTTCTGAATGTGATAATCTCTTGGCAAAATAATGTTGTCATCATCTGCCTGAGCTCTCCTCAGCGATATTACTCCTCAGCAATATTCAGCACTTCTTATTATATACGGCATGCCTTTTAGGAAGAAAAAAAATCCTGCAAGAACATATACACATGTTTGGGGGAACCTCCAGATAGCAAGATCTGGATGTCTGAAGGCGGTAACTCTGTATTGCTCACTGGTGGTGAATTATAAATGGCTTTTAGTCCATTAATCACCTTGTCTTCAGCCTTACCTACACACAGCCCACTCTCAAGGCTGCTGAAAGAGTAGTCACTGCAAACACCAGACCTAAAACATTTACTGGATTTTCATAGCTTGCAACATGAAGACCAAATACTTTCCCGTGGAATTGCACCTGGTCCTTCAAATATGTGGTTTCCACTTTTCTCTGTGCTCACACATCCACTACTTTTGCCCTTCTCTTGTTCCCTCCACTGCCAGCAGTGTACTGAATCTGCCATAGCTGTCATAGATCTGTAGTTTTGAGTCTGCTGTTCTTCTGCCTATAATATCCTTCTGCCTCCTTCCCTTCTCTCCCTGACCTACCCTTCCTAGTCTCCTCAAGGTCAGCTGATACACAGGCCAACAACCTGTCTCTTCCACCTCTTGCCCTATTTGGTGGACAAGCCACTCCCTGGGCTCCCCATACACCTGCTGCAAACCCAACAGTTGATACAGTGCAATGACCATATTCCCACCTGAGCAGCTCGCCCAGCAGAGGAGCCATCTCACCGGCAAGGTCATCCTCTTATACATTTTAACCTTCATCAGTGTCTAATTTAGGGCTTGGTGTATATTAGGCCCTTAATACATGCTCTCATCATCAGTTCATAAGAGTGCCCAATACTCTATATTCTTACCAACTCTTAGTGGGCTAACTCACTTTAAATTTTAACCATACTAATGGCTATGTAGTAATATTTCATTGTCATTTTAATTTGCATTTCCCTGAAAACCAGTGATGCTGAAAATCTTTCCACAAACTTATTCCACTTAGATAGATTCCTTTGTCAAGGGTTAGGTCTGGTCTTTTGCCATTTTATTTTTTTTAATATTTGCTATTGATTTGTAAACATTTAATATACACAATTTTGGTAATTTGATAAGTGCAATGAATAGGTGAGTAGCATATTGAATTTGATAGAACTTCGTAAAAGAACTTCTGTCGCAATGTCCCTGAGGTTTGTTTATCTGAAATCTTTAAATAAGAAAATATGCCATTATTCTGAGTTATTTAATTCACCAACTTTAATATACTCCTACCTTGCATAGAAAGGGGAAATTCCAAATAATATTTAACTACAAAATATTTGTTTATATTTAACATCTATTTTAGAATATATTGGGGGCTTTTTTAACATCAAAATGTGACAACCACAAAATAATGTATTTCTTCATAAAATTGACCTTATTTTTTCAGAATTTACCTTAACTAGTTCCTCTCACATTCTAGAAAAATGTACAGTGGGAAAACATGACACCAACCATTTTCATTTGTCATAATAAACACACACATACATCTATGAAAGGAATTTGGATCTAAATTATTTTTTATAGGAAATGGATATGTTTATCACAGATTCTGAACACACCGTACAGATAACAGAATTGGTTCTTAATGTTTTGATCGTTGCCAGAACAAGCACATTTCCGGATTTATTTATTTTTTTCCCCAAAGGTTGAGTAAGACATAACAAACACTTCCTGCCACAGGCATGGCTTGGCGGTAGGTCGGATACCTGGGTTATATAAATCTTTACACTGAACATTTATGACATTTCAACTTAGAAGTTCATTCAGTTTGATGATTGAGGCAGCAGGCAATTATGACATTAAACAGTTCACAGACATTAACCCAAGCCCCAAATGGTTTAATTTTTTTAACGGCTGACTTTGCCTCTCCCGATGTGCACAGACCAATGTGGAGTTTAAAACCCTCACCCATCTTAATTGCCCCTGCTTTGTTGCAAGCACCGCTGACTGCCTTCTAGTTCCAAATGTCTTCGGTTATTAAAAATTATCAATAGAAAGTAATAGAAAGTAATCCAGACTTACACTGGCGGTACAATTGGCCACATATGCCCTAGTGGAGCATAAAATAAGAAAGATCGTTACTGTTACTATTGAAGTGTCATATCGAAGAACAGACTTTAAGAAGGAATCACATTATGCCTGTTCAGTCAATTATTTCTACTCGCAGAGACAGAGCTTCTTTCTGAAGATAACTTTCCTTTCTTAGTTAAAGACACGGTCTTAGATTAGAATATATATTTGAGTCTGAAGATGCTACTCACGGAAATAACCAGATTTGGGGAAACATTAAATTTAAATAAAAGTCCCATAGACTTTTATCGTGATAAATATATTCACACCCAATATTTCCTATGTTTCTGAACTCACTGCAATTAATACATTGGTGTCCTATTAAACGCCTATCATTGTCAACATTTCCTAACATCGAATGGATTTTTCCAGTACTGCTTCGTAGGTATAGTCACTGCTGGTTGTGAATGCTAAGCCTTAGTCTTCTAGAAAGAAGGCAGGACAAGTAGAGCAATGCTTATTGAGGCCAGTAGGGTTAGAACATGTTCAGTATCTTAAGAAATGTCTCTTACAACTATGAAACATCCCCATGATGGGAAGTTCTCGTTGAATTACCATGTTTGATCCTCATAATGCTCTATGTTAGACTATTTTGATCCTCATCTCAAAGCTGAGGCATCTGAGTTTCAGGAGGTTCAAAGCCGCACATCTTGCTCATGCTTCTCGAGGGAGGTCAGGTGGCTTTTCCTACAGGAGGTCTCTTCTCACCTGGCAGGCCCAGGAAGGCACTCCTCCTGCCTTTGACCCGATGTCACTGTTTGACTGTCATCTATGGGACAGGACATCTGTCAGGACTCTGAGTGACACGTCGCTTTCCCTGAGGACGGGACCATTTTTATGAACTCTTGTAACCCTGGGGCCACTGTCAGCGTCTGTACTTGGGAGGGGATCAATAACTTTGTGTTTTGTGTTGTTCTTTTCATGTTGTGTGTCTGCTTAAAGAACAGCTCACTCTTGGCTCTTGACTCATGGTCTTCCTCTGCAGTCCGAATCTTTGTGGACTAGACACATAACACTGAGGTGTCATGCTGGAAGTGCCCACCTTTGTCCTAATTCCACCAATCCACTTGTCATTTCTCCTGATAGTCAGATAGTCAACGGTGCCAAAGAAATGTCCCCCTTATTCCCCTTCCTTAGTCCAGATCTATACACAAACAGACATGTGGCAAAGCAACTAATAGCACAGACCCTACAGCCACACACCTGAGTTCACATCCCAGACCTGCTACTTGCAGGTCAGTGGCATCAACCGCTCAGTGTCTCCAAATCCTCCTTTATATAGTGGGGAAAGGGAAAGGACCTACCACACGGAGGTGGTATGAGGGCGAGTCATTAAATTATACATAATACACACATTGCTCATGCTCATGTATGTGCATATGTGTATGCAGTCAGTGCTCATTATTTGCAGCAGTTACATTCTACAAAGTTGCTGAAAACACTGAATTAACACATGTGAACCATTGCTCCTGGGGGAAAAGCAGAGTTAGGTTCCTACGAGCCTCTGGTCACATTATCATCAACTGGTCAGTCCCCAACCTTGTTTGATGCTTGTTCCTATTTAAAGACATCTTCCTTAATAGGCATCTGGCTGGTTCATTACCGCTGAATTCACAATTCGCAGCACTACATCTCTTACCTGAAATAAGCTTATCTACAACACAGGCTTTCTCTGTAAGATATATCATAGCTTTCTTGTGCTTAGAAACTCCAGCCAGCACCTCAGCACTACACCTGCGGGTCCTTTAAAACCACAAGAAACAGGAGTTCCCATCATGACACAGTGGAAACGAATCCGACTAGGAACCATGAGGTTTCAGGTCCAATTCCTGGCCTCGCTCAGTGGGTTCAGGATCCGGCGCTGCCATGAGCTATAGTGTAGGTCGCAGACTCTGGCATTGCTGTGGCTGTGGCCTAGGCCAGCAGCTACAGCTCTGATTATGCCCCTAGCCTGGGAACCTCCATATGCCGTGGGTGTAGATCTAAAAAAGAAGACAAAACACACACACACACACACACAAAAAAAAACCACAATAAACAAAAAACACAAAAGTGCAGAAAAAGTGTTATAAAGGAGAGTGTGGAAAGGACACATGTTTACGGTCTGGGAGCTGAAACGAAGGCAGAGATCTCTTGGTCCACCTTAGCCCGGAACATGCACATGCTGGACAATGGAAATTTTCACCATTGTCCACATGTCTGCACCACATGTCTGCAAAGACCACAGAACCCTGTGAGTATCATTTGGGGGTTATAAATCTATCTTAGCAAGTAAGTCAACTCCCATAAATATGGGATCTGCTAAGATGAGATTTAACTGTGTACACACACACACACACACACACACACATTACCAGCCACACTGCGAGGCACAGAGGGCTCTGTTATTCAGAGTCAATCCCTCTACCTTTGGTCTCACCACTTCCTACAGCAGTTGGTTCTGTCCACCATTCCATTTTATACATCTCTAGCCCTTCTTTTGGTAAAGGTGCTCAAACATCAGAAAGAAAGAAGTGAGTTAAGGGTCCTGCATTGCTGTGAGCTGTGATATAAGTCACAGATGAGCCTCGGATCTGGCATTGCTGTGGCTGTGGGGTAGGCCAGCGGCTACAGCTCCAATTTGACCCCTAGGCTGGAAACCTCCATATGTCGTGGGTGAGGCCCTAAAAAGACAAAAGACGAAAAAAGAAAAGGAAAAAAGAAAGCGAGAGAGAAAGAAAGGGATGGAGGAAGGAGAAAAAGAGAGAAGAAAGGAAGAAAGAAAAAGAAAGAGAAGGAAGGGAGAGAAAGGGAGAAAGAAGGAAAAAAGGAAACAGAAAAGAGAAGAAGAAAAAGGAAGAGAAGGAAAGAAGGAAGGAAGGAGAGAGAATGAGAGAAGGCAAAAGGAAGGAAGACAGAGAGAAAGAAGCAGACACCTGTACTCCCTCGAGCCAGCATCCACCTGCGGCTCACCGATCCATCTCTCTCCTCTCCTGCTGTTGAAGGGTCTCCACAGCCTCCCTCACTGACTCTGGTCTTCCTCCTCCCACCCGTGCTTCAAACCCCTACAGCGACCACCTGTGGGGACCTGTTCTCCCTGAGACCACCGGCCCCACCCAATGGCCAGATTCTACAGGCACTCCCTACACTGGGCTTTCTGACCTCCTTTCCCGCATTTGACACTACAGGTCACTCCCACCTTCAAAGCCCTTCCATTCCCTGGGACCCTCCGAACTCTGCAGCCTCACACCCCTCAGGGTGTCCTTACCCTGTCACCTTCCTGGAGCCCACCTCTCCTGCCTTTCAGAGGCCCAGGCCCCTTCCCTCCTGCCTCAATCTTCCTCTTGACTCCAAAGTCCTGACGATGCTCATTCATGCACCTGCACTTCAGCCCCACCCCGATTTCCCATCACACGTTTGATCACCTCTCCTCTCTGCCTGGACCACCCTCTTCTGCTGGCCACGCCCTCCTCACCTGTCCCCCAACCAAACCCCCGTTAAGAACTGACCTGGAGTCTTTGTTTTCAGCCGCCCCAGACATACGAAGTTCCCAGGCCAGGAATCAGATCCAAGCTCTCGTTGTGACCTATGCCACAGCTATGGCAACACCGGATCCTTTAAACTCACTGCACCTGGCGGGGGATTGGACCTGAGCTCCTAGTGCTGCAGAAATGCCACTGACCTGGCTGTGCTACAGTGGGAACTTTTTTTTTTTTTGACCTGGAGTCTTCTAAGACTTAAGGGTTCTTTTGATGATGAAAGGCAGAGCTCTCTGTTTTCAGGTCCAAAGAGGAGAAGGCCACCAGGCAGGTCACACAGGAACTTGCCCCCAGGGACAGGGTCACAGCAAGTAGAGGCGACAGAGGCAGTTATACATGACAAATGTGACAGAGTTCACTCTACACTGATCACCTTGAGTACTTTCTAGGACTCTGGGCATCACGCTATCCCTACCTATCTGGTACTTGTTCCCCAGAGATACTAGGGTGGGTGCCTGTTGGCCCTGGAGGGTGAGAGCCACCAGTGGAGAAGTTTGGAGTGTGTTGGAGTATGAACTCAATGAGCTGCTCAAGACAGGAAACTGACCAGCCTCTCATCAGAACCTCAAAACCAGGTCAAAAAAGCATGAAAACAACAGCAGCTACATTTTACCTGGCATCAGCTTCTCCCGTGAGATTAGGAGCTTCCATAAGACCCAGCGTCCCTGACTTAGGCATCGCATTACAGATACCCCCTCAGGTATCTGTTCACTAAAAGGAACTTCACTGTTCCTTTTAGTGGCTGGAAGGGTGTCTTGTTCATCCTCATCCCAGCACAGGAAGGGCACTTATACATAATTTCTTTGTGAGTTAGTTAAAGGTGAAAAACAGACAGTAAAATAGAACATCCTCTGGATCTAAGGGAAAACGCATCTTTGTTTAAAAATGTGACCATTGGGGGGAAAAAAAGAAGGCAGAGAAAATGTGAGCCACAGTAAATGTTCTAAAGTAAAACTTGGTGTGCGAGCGAACTAGGTATTAAGTTGCGATGGGAAAAAATTAATTCATTCGAGGAAAGATGAGAAGGGTATAACGGAGATTAATTAAAATTTAGTTTATCAGATTTTTCTCAGGAGATTGGCAATTTAGTCAGAGGAAAATCTTATTTAAGTGCAGAAGTATATTTCAGCATCTAAGTGCGAGGCGTGATAAAATGAAAACAGAGGAGAGCAGGGGACGTTCCGTCATTACCATGTTGGAATTTGATATGCCCTAAAATTCTAAATCGAGAAAATAAAAGTCTCTGGTTAAATGTTTGCAACTCTCTCAGTACGATGACTTTTGAAAGGCCCACATGCATGGGGTCCCCCATGACTTTCATGTCCCTAAATCTAGTGACACTTCTTGGGGTTCATCTTACTTGCACATCTGGGACCCCTCCATCTGGAAGAATTCTCTTGCCTCTTTAGTCTCCTGGATATAAAGCTCTTTCTGGCTTCATTTCCTGGTCCCCCACCCATACCCCATCCTCAACATGAAAGTCCTAAGCAATCAGCATCGACCCTCATATCTTTTCTACCTAAGTCTTCTCAGGAGATAGACCCTCTCAGAAAGAGAGCTTTCATGCTCATCTGTCTGTCAACAACGCTGGTCTGTGTTTCCAGTTCAGGAGGCTCTCAGCCAGGCAGAATCCAGGCTCTCAAGTGAATGGCCTGGTTTTCCATCCTTGTTATACCCCTGCTGCCTCAGCGTCCACATCTGAGAAGTGGGGATTATGAAAAATTATGCAGGAATGTGTGGGAGTTCATCCAGGAGGAGAAGAATCTGGTGCAGAGTAAAAAACTCAATGTAATTGGTTCCCCAGCATCACCAAGCCTCTGCGCCTATCTCTGGACACCATGACTCACCTCCACGTGGCAGCCGCCATCCTGTCCCACTGGTCTGTTGCCCAGGCTCTAACAGGTCCCTCCTTTGCCTTCTGCTCTTCCCCCGCAGCAGCCTCTGAAAAGGGGAGTCAGGAATTCACCTGCTGAAAACTCACCCAGGCTGCTCACACCTTTAGGATAAAGCCTGACTGCTTCCACATCTGTTGACCTTCCAGGTCTGTCCTGCCCCCCTCGTTCCCTTCTCCTGCACCCCAACTCTCCTGCTTTCCGGGGGTGGTTTCTCCAACAAGGCTGTCCCACTCCTGAAAAGCCCCTTCATGGCTGTGGGCAGCTGGTCCTTCTGGCCTCAGCCCCCCTCTCCCTACCTTGGGGAGCCTGCTCAGACCCTGGCTCCAGGCCAGGATCTTCAGCACCAGCTCCATGCCCGGCGCTAGAAGGGAGCCACCAGCTCCTGTAGCTTCAGTGGAGGGGGGCTCACTTTTGGAAGCAGGACCAGCACATAGTCTAAGCCCCATCCACACTGTAAAGGGAAAGTGAAAAGCACTTTGAGGGGGGGCGGGGGCGCTAGGGTCCTAGTTGAGGTTTTACGGCTTAAGGAAGGTCTCAGGAAGGAAGAGACACCATCTAAGACCCAAAGGGCAGAGAGGTCTGGAGAGGTGCACTAGGCTGGGACTCAGGCTTTAGGGCTGGCAGCTTGGACCCCATCCCCAAGGAGTGGAGAGGGGAGAGGCTGAATGTTGTTGAATGGATGATGACACACAATGGAATAATCCCTAAATCTAAGTCTGACCCTCAACATGGATTGTGCATTTTACAGAGGAAGACAAAAGGAGAGGTGCTTTTACCTGACATCTAAAAATCAAAATTCCAGGGGCCAAAGATGCAGTGAAGAGACCACGTACAAGCTTAGCTGTGAGTCGGAGTTATGGGCTGAAGTCCCCGGCCACCCGGGCCCCTTACCAGCTGTCCCACCTACTGGAAATGGGCTCTGACAACATCTGAAAATGTACCAAGATCAGCTTGGGGGACTCACAGGTTGTAAGTGGTGGGTATGAAACCTTGAATTGGATCCAGGATAGACCCTCCAGGGACCAGTTTAGAAAAGAGCACATTTAATATATTGGGA
This sequence comes from Phacochoerus africanus, assembly GCF_016906955.1. Lineage (NCBI taxonomy): Eukaryota > Metazoa > Chordata > Mammalia > Artiodactyla > Suidae > Phacochoerus > Phacochoerus africanus. Next base: position 54,243,757 of record NC_062548.1, on the reverse strand, counting down.
AGCATTTGCCAGGATTTCCGTGGTGACCCTGACATCCATAAAGTCTCAGGGTCATAACGAGTGCCTAGGCATGAACTGGGTGATGACAGACATCTGAAGCTCAGTTTGGTTGGAGGAAAAAGTGCCTTTGTGAGTGGATGACAAGGGCAGAGGAAGTAGCAGCTTCAAGCTTCTGTCACTCTTTCTTTCTTCCTTTTTTCTTTTCTTTTTTTTTGTCTTTTAGGGTCACACCCACAGCATATAGAGTTTCCCAGGCTAGGGGTCGAATTGGAGCTGTATCCACTGGTCTACACCACAGCCCAGCAATGCCAGATCCAAACCGCATCTGCAATCTACGGCAACACCAGATCTTTAACCCACTGAGTAAGGCCAGGTATCAAACCTGTGTCCTTATAGATATTAGTCAGATTCATTTCCACTGTCCACAATGGGAACTCCTGTCACTGCTTTCTTGGTGCCAGGCCTGCACATAACACTCGGGGGCCTTGACGCCATCCTAAAATCAGGGGTGTGACAGGAGGGACCTCAGTGAAAAAGACCCGCAGGTCCCGCCCAGCCTGCTGGCTGAGAGCAAAGGAGCTGAATGGGAAATCGGGATGCTGGGACCCCAGGGTCTAACCCCAACCCCAGTAGAGTGCCTCTGACACTTTGTATGTGTCAGACAACTTGTTTTTAGCTCCACATCTCCTCGGAATGAGGATGATACAAGGACACACAAGGGAGAGAAGAAAAGAATGAGATTCTCCCTGGGGACTGAACTTCATTCTCGAGGAAAAGGTTGGAGCTTCCGGAATTGACGAATCCTGGAGGGCTAATGGGAAGCAGTTCTGGGGAATGAGGAGCACCGGTTACGCAGCAGGGAAGCAAAACTGAAACCCTGCCACGGTGATCTGTGGCTTTGACCTCTGCAGCAGAAGAAAATTTGCTCCAGGAAGCGCAAAGAACCAGTTAGTGGCCACTCCAAGTTTTTGGCTGAATTCTGTGGCTCCCCTCCAGATTCTCCTCCCAAAAAAACCCCTTGACTAGTCTTCCTCTCTTTCTGAGAAATTTTTTTAAAATCGGAGATTCAAGTTCTTAAAACTATTATTACCCAGTTTTTCCCCCAATCAGCAATGGGAGGTTTATGGTTTTTTTGAGCATAAAAATTCTTCTAAACCATCAATGAGCAGACATAATACTTTGAACTATTTCTCTAGTCAACTTGTTGGTCAGAAACCATTTATTGGAGTTGCCTTCATGGCTTAGTGGTTAAACTGGACTAGGATCCATGAGGATGTGAGTTTGATCCCTGGCCTCCCTCAGTGGGTTAAGGATCTGGCATTGCCATGAGCTGTGGTGTAGACTGGCAACTGCAGCTCCAATTTGACACCTAGACTGGGAATCTCCATTTGCCACAGGGTGCGGTCCTAAAAAGACAAAAAAAAAAAAAAAACAAAACAAAAAAAAACACTTATTGAGCATAAAACTCTCTATATATTCCATAAACAATCTTCAACATGCCAGGCCCTGGAAGATTTGAAAGGCACGGATATTCATGGTGGAATTACCATCAGGAGCTTGAAGCTGAAAAGGAAATCCCGCTTTGGACTGTAGAGTCCAGATGTCTTTCTGATCACCTCTGAAATGTGCCCCCAAAATAGGATTTCAAGCATCTTCAAGGAAGGAGGCCAGGAACATGAATGCAGTGGAGAAGAATACGTTATCCCAATACCACAACCTAGAGAACACACCACAGAGGCTCCCAACCATCGCCTGATCATTAAACACATTTTGAAAACGAATAACCACAATGCACACTTCAGGCTAATTAAGAGCTAAATTGAGCTGACATGGGTTCAATTCCCAGCTACATTTTTAAAAATAATTTCCGCCATTGTACTCCCTTCCATTTTGATGGAAAGATAAGATATTTCTGTACAGTCATACATTAATAGTCTGCACAACTATTTATTGAGCACCAGTTACATGTGGGACCCTGAGCCAGGCATCCTATGAGCCATAAAGGACAGCAGCTTAGTTGTCCTGTGCTCCCGGCTATGATTTAGAAAGAGTCCCTTGTTTAATCATCTCATCTATTTATTTCCCAAGAAGATGGTTCTACGCAGTAACTTTTAATACAATGTGTGTCAGGATAAAAAGCAGCATGCAATTATCCAATTTTCCTCTACTTAAATTTTAATGACCATACTGACTAGCCCATTCCATTCTGCAACTTTTAGCCCATGGGCTCTTAAGTAGCAGTTTGAGACCAGAGAGTCTCCCAGATTTAGTTCTACCTGGCAAGGCCCCTGGGACCACTGCTTATTGTGTAGTAGGTGGTTTGCGCTCCAAACAGCCTTCCATTCAAACTGCCAATATTCAGACTACTTCACTAGCATGCAATCCACAATTCTGTACTTAGCGAGTAACACCCAACCCAAAAAATCGAGAATGTTTTATTTCATGCTTCCCCTCGGGAGCCTGGAAACATGAAAGATGGGATGATTTCTCCCAGACATTTGACTCAGCTAGCAGGTCAGTTCAGCAATAACCTCAGGCCTTGGATATGGAAGCCTTTGACCTGGGGCCCAGCAGACCCTTTTGTACCCAACCTGAGAATGCAGGACACATGAGAAAAGTCCAACCTCCTCCTCTCAAGTGGACTTTGAAAAATATATCCATGCAGTGGTTTTCATCACTTTTTTTTTTTTGCTATTTCTTTGGGCCGCTTCTGTGGCACATGGAGGTTCCCAGGCTAGGGGTCGAATCGGAGCTGTAGCCTCCGGCCTACGCCAGAGCCACAGCAACGTGGGATCCAAGCCACGTCTGCAACCTACACCACAGCTCACGGCAACGCCGGATCCTTAACCCACTGAGCAAGGGCAGGGACCGAACTCGCAACCTCATGGTTCCTAGTCGGATTCGTTAACCACTGCGCCACGACGGGAACTCCCTTCATCACTTTTGAAATAGAAGATTGTAATCCAAGGCAAGTCCCTGCGGAATCAATCAGAGATCTGCTGAGTCCTGGGCATTCATTTTGGTGCCATGCAAAGAACAGTGGGATCTCCGATCCTATGGTAGGATTGTCACCTGCACCTGACTCTGCCATGATGTGTCTCTGCCTGCCTCTGGGGCCCCTTGATCACAGCACTTTTATCCCATTAGAATCCAGTAGGTTTTGTCCAGCACCTGGCCATGTGTATTACTAGCTATCAGAACTCATTAAAGACACTGTCATCCTAAATCCAGCTCTTTTAAAGGCAACACAGATCAACTGAAAACCAAAATTACCAATGGGGAGCGGCTGGCATTGAGCTTATGTAAGCTGGCATTCATTGTAGAAAGAACTTTGAATGAAAGAAAGAGTGCAAGGACAGAAAATGTGAGCAAGGATGTGAGGAGTCAAAGCAGGTGTCTTGCAAAGACTGTATCTTACCTCATGTGCAGCTTGACCCTGGAGCTGCCTTTCAGCACAAGTTCTAGGTCATCTCCAAGCACCTCCAAGCATCTCACATGGAGCTCTGAATCTTCAAGTTCTGATTCAGCTTCTAAACCCGTCTTCTCACATTTAATCTTAGTCTGCATAGGCTGTATTTTGCTGCAGTGAAAAATAGCTCCAACATCTTTGTCTTAACACACAAAAAAATTATTTCTCACGCACGTCAAAGATGGCCAGGAATATAGTGTATGATGGACACTTGAGGACCCAGGCTAACACTTGAGGCTCCTCCACCATCACCTACGTGAAAATGGGACAATAGTAAGTGACACGCCAGCTCTGAAAACTTCCCTCCCAAAGTGAGACAATTCCTGGCCATACCTGGAGATGGATAATTCTGTGTCAGCATGACTGGGTCCCTGGGTGTGAAGCTAGTCAATCCAACATTATTCAGGGAGTGTCAGGGAGGGCACTTGGGATGTGATTAACATTGAAATCTGGAAGTTCCCATTGTGGCACAGCAGTAATGAACCCAAACAGTATCCACGAGGATGGGGTTTCGATCCCTGGCCTCACTCAGTGGGTTAAGGATCCGGCATTGCTGTGAGCTATGATGTAAATCACAGGAGTGGCTCAGATCCCGTGTTGACATGGCTGTGGTGTAGGCCAGCTGCTGTCGGTGTGGTGTAGGCCCACAGCTGTAGCTCTGATTTGACCCCGAGCCAGGGAACTTTAGGCGTGGCTCTAAAAAGACAAAAAAAAAAAAAAAATTGACTCTGTAGCCTGAGTAGAAGCAGACTCCCCTTCTCCCCCTCCACCATGCGGGTGAGCCTCCTCCATCTTCAGAGGCTCTGATCCACTCCTGAATCAGAGAGCCTCCCCTGCCTGACCACCTTCAAGCAGGGCCACCAGCTCTCTCCTGTGTTCACACTCAAAGCTCAGCCCTTCCTGGGCCTGAAGGCCATGGTGTCAGGACAAGGTCTGTACCACTGCTCTCCTGGGGCCAGAGTTGACAGACTTACCTGCGAACCCTTCCCAGAGAGGGAGCTGGGGCCAGGGACCACCAGAGGGACCCAAGGGGCTGCCTCTCTTTGGAGGAATCCTCAACTGGGTGCCAACCTGCAGAGACCACCACCATCTATGAGGGGGCCAGCGCGCTAGAAGAGAAGCCACCAGCATCAGATGAAATTAGACCAAGTAAGACACTGGAGCCATCTCCTCAACCCCAACACAAACGTGGGTAAGAAAAGTTCTGCTACTGGCATTCCCCAACTGGGCCCCGGACTCACGCGGCCTACCCACACCCCCAGAAAAATGAGCAGAGGGGGAGCTATGGCAGAGCAGGGCCCACTCCAAAGGCCTGCAGTGCTGGGGAGTTAAAAACCAGGGATATCTCTAAACCATTTTACCTCTTTCCTTTTTATTTATCCCCACAATTCTGAATAAAACGTGATCATCATGGGAGTATCAAATGTTACGGTAAAATACCCGGTCACAGCCATGTAAACATTCACATCCACTAATAGGTAAGATCTCTCGCATTCAAAACCAACTGTCCACGGGTCACGTCTTTCAACACCTGCCAAGGCACTAAGAAGCGTGCAAATGTGTCCTGCTATTGGGGGCTATGCACGTGTTAATTTTGTTTTAATAGAATTAACTCCTATCACATTCCATGAGCTCAAAATTACAGGGACAGCATTAAATGGACTGTAAATGCAGACTTTGATTAATCTTTAAAAGGGCAAGTTCAACAGCATTGCACTGAGCAAAGAGGTGAAACAGCAAAATAATTGTAGTGTTTCTGTTTATCAAAAAAAAAAGTTTCGTCAGAATTTTACATTCCTAGTAAATAAAGGGAAATGTTAGTTTTATTTACACGGTGTCATATGTGCCAGGTCTTTCCAGGTTTTCTCCACTCTCCTACAAAACTGGGAAAAAGCCTGGGGTCCTGGCTCACAAATGCAAACCTTGAATAGTTGAACTGAGAATCACACAGTCATACATATGCCATATTCAATTATTTCGCTATGCATTTGCAGTAGCTGAACAGATACTAAAGTGCTGCAAATATGTCAGCCAATGTCCAGGTGGTATCACTCCATCTGGGACACTTTGCAATTTGTCTTTTCCATTGAAGGTTTCTGGCTGTGTCAGGAAAAAAAAAAAAAAAAAAATTCAGTCCTGATGTAAATCTTTAGCCTGGTTACAGACTTTCGAAATGTTTCAAAGTAACTGTCATCTTCTTCTGCTAGATCAAATTCTGTTAACATTTGTTCTGGTAGCTCTTACATATTTCATCCTCTGTAGCTTTGCCTTCTTCTGTTTCATAGGGGGGAAATAGATAAATATAATTTTTAATATATAAATATATTTAAAGATATATAAACATATCTTTTAATATATAAATATATTTAAAGATATATAAACATATATCTTTTAATATATAAATATATTTAAAGATATATAAACATATATCTTTAAATATATAGGGATATTTTTAAAAAAATATATTGGAGTTCCCAGTGTGGCTCAGTGGTAATGAACCTGACTAGTACCCACGAGGATGCAGGTTTGATCCCTGCACTTGCTGAGTGGGTTAAGATCCACATTGCCATGAGCTATGGTATAGGTTGCGAATGCAGCTAGGATCTGGTGTTGCTGTGGCTGTGGTGTAGGCTGTAGCTGTAGTGTAGCTGTGGTGTGGCTGTAGCTCCGATTTGACCCCTAGCCTGGGAATCTCCATATGATAAGGGTGCGGCCCTAAAGAGAAAAGAAAAATATATCTATTGCAGGACAAAGTTTCCCTAAAACGCAGAGATAACAGGGGAAATGGAACTAAAGGGGAAGGATTCAGCAGAGTTGCATTTAGGCTTACAACCTGAATTCCTTACAGCACCACTGTCCAATAGAAATGTAATGCAAGTGCAGGTGAAATTAACCTAAGTAATATATTTTAATTAAGGTGGTATTTTTAAGTTATTACCATATTCATATGTAACAGTGTAAAAATTTACTCACGTGATGCTCTAAATTCTCATTTCAATACCAAGGCTTCAAAAGCTAGTGTGTGTATTTTACATATACAGCAAGTATCATTTAACATGCTCCAGAGTCACGTGGAGCTACTGGCTACCTGCAGCCAGCCCAGCTTCCAGGAATATGACAAACTGTCCTAAGGGCCTGATCATGTGGCCGCAAGTAGCCTGCTTGTCCCGTCAGTATAATGCCTGAACTAATAATAATGACTCCAATAAGGACAGTATTGGAGCACCTGTAGCTGATTCCTGCTATGGCTGAATCTTTGTGATGGGTTGTCACACACTGTTTAGAAGGAAACTATCAACAGTTTTCAGGGGTTTTTTTTGTTGTTTTTTTTTTTTTTTGTCTTTTTAGGGTCACACCTGTGGCATATGGAGAGTCCCAGGCTAGGGGTCAAATTAGAGCTATAGCCGCTGGCCTATACCATAGCCACAGCAACTCAGGATCCAAGCCACGTCTGCAACCTACACCACAGCTCATGGCAAATGCTGGATCCTTAACCCACTGAGCGAGGCCAAGGATCAAACCTAAATCCTCACGGTTACTAGTCAGATTCATTTCTGCTGAGCCACAACAGGATCTCCCATCAACAGTTTATGCGTGAGGAAACCAAGGTTCAGAAAGCGCCCAATGGCACTGAATCCAGATTGAGTTCCACGGGTCCATTCTTCGGACCGCTGGTGCTCATCGCAGGCTGTGGTCCTGGACGTGACCAGAAGGTGGACAGTCTGGGTAGCCAGGCACTTGGATGATGCCCTAAGAGGTGTCTGGTAAGCCTGGGCTGGGCTTCAGATGGCAGGCACTGCAGGGTTTTTCACAAGGATTGCCGAATGAGTGTTGTTGTGGCTTCCATCAGGAGTTTAATCTTCTCTGTTGGAATTGCTGCAAGTTTGGATCAAGTCAAGAATGTCTTTTATCCTGGAGTTCCCATCATGGCCCAGTTGTTAATGAACAGGATTAGTATCCATGAGGATTTGGGTTCAATCCCTGCCTCGCTCAGTAGGTTAAGGATCTGATGTTGCCGTGAGCTGCGGTGTAGGTTGAAGACGCTGCTTGGATCCCACATTGCTGTGGATGTGGTGTAGGCTGGCAGCTGTAGCTATGATTGGAGCCCTAGCCTGGGAACCTTCATATGCCTCAGGCACAGTCCTCAAAAGACAAAAGAAAAAAAAAAAAATAGCCTGTCTTTTATCCCAAACTCTCAGGAATCACTCAGGATCCTGACCTGCTGGGGCACATAGAGTGTTCAAGTATTCACCTTGTCTGCTGTTACAGAGGTGGTAACTGCGAGAGCTGTCTGGGTACCTAGGCCTGTCTGATTCTGCATTCTAGCTGGCCACCTCTTGCATTTGCCCACTGTGACCCACACCTCAGAGAAGTGGATCTCACAATCACCAGGTTTGGAGGAAAATAATCCTGGCAAGTAGACCCCCAGCCAGGCATGTCTTCACTCAGTGACACCAAGAACAGCACCTGCCAATGAACTGAGGGCAGCCTAGACAGAGATACCAAGTCGCCAGCCACGGGGCACGGAGATGCTGGTGTGCCTATGAGCCGGGAGCCAAGACCTACGAAGGGGGCTGAAAAGACTGGCAGGGATGGTCCTCCGGGTTAGAGAGCAGAGCAGGCTGCTCAGAACCCACACCCCAGACCCAGGGTACAGAGGGCTGCAGAGCCTGAACTTAAAAGCATCAGCAGCTTCAGCAGGAGAACCATCTGCAGGACGAGCCCAGGCACTGCCCCGACAGAAGCAAGCAGTCTGCAGGGCAGGGCATCAGGGCAGGGCCAGACCCCCTGAGGTTCCAGCAGGGGGGAACTTGACATCTGGAGCTTCCAGAAGCTTCGTCACAGCAAGTGACAGCAGGGACAGAAGAAAGGGCCAGGTTCCCAGTAAGAGGAAAGAAAGCCACAATCCTCAGATCCACTTAATGACAAGAGGAAATTTCATGAAGGAGGAGACAGAATCTATTTTGCCGCTGTCTTTCTAAATACATTTGGACTAGGGTTGCCTGATCTAGCAAATGAAAACACAGGACACCCAGGTAAATGTGAATTTCATATATGAACAATGAATTTTTTTTTAGTATTAAGTATGTTCTACACAACACACTTCTAAACATATGACGAGTTGTTTATCTGAATTCAGATTTAGCTGGTGTCTTGCCTATTATCTAGACTATGGAGTCCAGCTCCCATGCTAGCCTGTGCACAAAATTAGTTTCATTGTAAACTTGGATCCAAGATAGCCTAGCAGTTAAAAGGTCAAAATGGAGTCAGAGACCAAGGTATAAAATAAGCCCTGGAGTTCCCGTCATGGCTCAGCAGAAATGAATCTGACAAGCATCTGTGAGGACACAGGTTCGCTCCCTGACCTCGTTCAGTGGGTTATGGATCCCATGTTTCCATGAGCTGTGGTGTAGGTCACAGATGCGGCTTGGATCCCATGTGGCTGTGGCTGTGGTGTAGGCTGGCAATTACAGCTTCCATTGGACCCCTAGCCTAGGAATCTTCATAGGCCTCAGCTGCAGCCCTAAAAAGAAAAAAAAATAGTAAAAATAAGAAATAAATAAAATAACCTCTGACACATACCATTACATGGCCTGAACAATGGAATTTTTTCTCTCAGCCTCACTGTTCTCATCTGTAAAATGGGGATTGCATCTCGTCTTCCACCTTGTATTAGGATTTCATGAAATAAGAAGTGCTCGGTAAATGGAAGTTATAATTACTTCAGAAAGTATTCTTATTTATTTATTTATTGTTTTTGTCTTTTTGCTATTTCTTGGGCCGCTCCCGCGGCATATGGAGGTTCCCAGGCTAGGGGTCTAATCGGAGCTGTAGCCACCGGCCTACGCCAGAGCCACAGCGACACGGGATCTGAGCCGCATCTGCAACCTACACCACAGCTCATGGCAACGCCGGATCCTTAACCCACTGAGCAAGGGCAGGGACTGAACCCGCAACCTCATGGTTCCTAGTCGGATTCGTTAACCACTGCGCCACGACGGGAACTCCCTTTATTTTAAAATAATTAATAATGCCACATTAAGCTATTGTGAAACCATTCAATAGACTTTCTGGATCTTGGGAACACTTTTAATAAAATTGGGAACACTTTAAAAAAAATGAGTTTAGAGCTTAAAAGATCTTATTTTGGGTACTTAAATTTTTTAGGAACCTAAATCAGGTGATGTAGAAAGAAGATAGCATTATGTTTATTTTTAACAATAACAGTAAAAAATATGACAAGTTTGAAACAACAAAAAAAAAACCACCAATGTAATATTTAAAAGAGGGTCCCACAGTGAAAATACTAAACTATGGAAAATACTTTTTTAGCATTTATAAGGCACACCAATAGCTCACTAAATTCGAGACACCTCTATAGTGTGTGTTCAGTGTTCAGACAAGTTTAGTTACTGATAGAATCATTTATAAATTAGACCAAAACATAAGTCACCCCTGGTGTCTGAGAACACACACACAAAGAAACACAAACAACACATACATAGACAAATGCACTTTTTTTTAAGCCATGGAGCATCTCAGAATTTGAAAGGGAAAAGATGTGCTACTATTTGACAGCAACACTTGGCAATAGTTCTGACAGTTTGAGGAGAAGCCAATCTCAGTGGTAAAACCCTTTTATGGGCCCTTGGCTGGGACATTCAGATAGGAATGCGCCATGCGGGAAGAACAGGCTTGGCGAGAACTCGAGCAGGCTTCACTCTGTTTATTTCTGCCATCACTGTAAACTGTGCTCGTGGCGGAATATACATTGTCTCAGGCTTGCTTTGCATCCTAGAGTACAGTCCTGGGGAGGGTGAACTGAGGCAAATGAGAGGAAGGAAAGGTGAGCCAGTGCTCACCTTTCAGTTCAGCTCTCAGCCAACTTTGAATTCATCAGTTGGCTTCAGTTTCACCACCATTGAGGACCTACTAGATCTCAAGCATCATGTGAACCACTTGACCCGCCTGGTGGGCAAGATGGGAATAATAACTGTATCTATTTCCTAGGGGTGCCATGGTGAGGCCGTGACAGGATGCTGATAAATTGCGTGTCACAGTGGCTGGCACAAAGTAAACATTCAATAACTGTTAAGCCTAAAACTGAATGGTAGATTTAGCGCATGATAATTATTGAACAGTTAGTCTGCACAGATCCAGGATTCAAACCAGGCATCCTGGCTCCAGAGCCAGCCCTCTTAATCACTATCTTGCACTGTCGCCATTAATTACCCATTAATTTTCATAGTACATTGGAAAATGCATCATGGTGGTTTTTCTTAATATTGATAAAATGAGGCGCAGAGAATTTTCACGCCTTGGCCAAGATTTTCACGAAATGGAAGCTTCCTCTCACAGCTACCATTCTGCACAGTAGTTCAGTAAATAAACCGTAATAAACGCTTTCAGCACACCCAGTATGAAAGCAAGGATTGCTGAGGGAAAAAAAAAAATAAAAGAATCAGAAGATATGGTTTCCAGCCTGAGCAGGCTTCCATTCGGGTCATAAGGATGAAGCAGATACCTGTGGCTGGAGAAGAACTCAGGTTATAGAAAGAGACACTCTTGAGACACAGAGATATAAAAATTTGTGCATACAAAGGACTGAAAGGAGAAAGTAAGAATGGAGCCGTCTCACAAGCTTCCAGGAAAAGGGAGCTTTGGGGCCAAGTCCAGAGAGAAAAGAAGGGTCTGTCTTGCCAGACACCTCCCCCCTCCAGCCTTCTTGCCAACGACAAACCCCCTGCATCCAAGGTGATTCCCAAAGTGCAGTACCAGCCCAAAGCCGGGCTGGCAAGGACAGCCTGACAGGTCAGGGCCACTTGGAAAAGGGCCACTGACAAATGGCCAAAAAAATGCTCGAGGATGGGAGAAGGTGACCTATTTAAGGGGAAGCAAGAAACTTTATAAGCACAATTAGAGTCTTGTAAAAAATCTCAATCTTTTTTTTTTTTCTTGCTGGTCTGAGAACACGCCCTGGCTTTTCCTCCTGTGGGATCCTGATGGACACACGTGCCACAGTTGTCCTCCTTGTAGACCCACCCCCACCCCCAGCCTATGTCTATGTTCTTCTTCCAAGCCTCTCCTCTTCCCACCCCCCTCCCCAAAGACAAATAAAAATAAAGCAAACAAATATGTGAAACTTACTTGGAATGATTCTAGAATCTCTGTACTATTAAGACACTGAGTAATGATTGGCTGCTCTCCAGGTGGCTCTGCAGTCTGTTAAATAGCTCAATTAGTGAGCAGGGCTCAGGCTAGCGCGGGCTCTCTCTTTCTCTCTCTCCTTCTTTCCTTCTCTCCCTCCCACCCTCTCCCTCTCTCATTGAATCTGGCCAAGTGCATGGTCGTGAGGGGCAATGCCAACGAGCCCAGCCACATCCCTTCAAAGCCCTGATGCCTGCAGCACCTGAGAGCAGCGGCGAAGTCACAGGCTCCGGGCCCATGGGGACCGGGAGGCAGCACTGGGAGGATGGTTTTCCTTCTGGAGGGCGACTAATGAGCAATGTAGGTGAAGCCCCCAGGGAGGCACCCGGGCACCCTGCCCACCCAAACAGAAGAAAGAGCGAGGTGGCAGCCGCTACCAGAGACCGGAGGTGGCGGGGAGCGGAGGCGTGGGGAGCTTGGGCCAGGAAGCAAAAGCTCTGCTGATTTACTGAGATTTGAATGGTCCAAAGGAAGCCTGAATCTCTTAAAAAAAAAAAAAAAACCCACAGTTCTCAAAAGCATCAGCCCACAGTGTCACCACCATGTACCTCCGCCGTGAGCCTTTGCCATCATTTCTTCTGGGGCCGGACCACTGAGCTCTCCTCCCCTCTTGCGGGGAGGGATGGTGTAGGAACACACTCCTCAAGTCAACCAGACACGCACATCAAGTGAGTCCTCAGCGCCCTCCGATATTTATGTCTGTTTGTGGCTCACCCAGACATAAACAGTGTCAGAAGGACAAATGAGAAGGCTACATCTTAGAGCGGGTCCACCAGCCCTGCAGAACCCACAATCCCCTGGTGGAAATCTGTGGCGGTCCTCTGCAAACTCGCACAGAAAGCAGGACATTCATGCCGTAAGGTAAACACATTTAGCCTGTTGTCTGTTTCTCGAACACTTTTGTCGGTCTGGGCTGTCTGATCCCCATGTATTCATTACATCTTGGCATTTACAATATACAGTATCTCTCTGTTTGACTCATTACAGCCTCCCTACCAATTAGGTGAAAGAAAATATTGTTTGCAAAAATACTTTGAGGGGGATTACATTTATCCTAGAATATTATGCATCACAATTTGAGAAACATTAAGGCCCAGCATTTACATATAATTATTACGGTTATACCCTAGAGAAGATATTTAAATGTCTACCCTATCTGTTGAGTGTATGTTCCCCTTGGAAGGAGTTTCCTGTCAAACAATTAGAAGGCTGAAATAAGAGAAAATATTCGTGGTTGCTAAATTGAAGGAAAAGTTGCCCCAAGATAAAAATTCTTAATGTAAAATTGTACTTGGATTTGGGTGGTTTATTTTTGTTATGACATTATGGGGACTTTTTTTTGAATTTTAAGCATAAAATTCATGCAACTCAATTATCAGGATATTTGCATCTGAGAAAATCAAAGAGTGAAATTAGGCTCATAGATTTTTATGTGGACTCGAATCTGTTTCGTTGTCATTTCAATGGTTACTTGGAAGAGTTTGGCCATGAATGCTAATACGCTTTGTGTTTTAAGTAGTGATTCTGCACATGTTGAAACACAGACAAATTTGAGCTGGAGACACAGACCAAGCAGTTTGTGGAATGCTGCTGAGGCTAATTGTTAAGGTCCTTCAAAAAGGAGATCTCCAAATGCATCCTTCTTCAAAAGACAATGTCCCTACGAGTGCCTGCTTTTCTTTTGGCTGGAGGTATATCTTAATAAAAGGGAGAAAAGTTAATTTGAATAACAGGTCCTCCCTCTCTTATCACACACCTCTCTCTCTCTCTCTCTCTTTTTTAAGGACTGATCAAAGGTGAGAGCAAATACCTGTATAAGTCACTAGTAAAATTCTGCATTAGGATAATCTGTCATCCATTTTCCATTTTCCCCCCCTGGAAGAAAAAAAGAGAGAGAGAAAGAAAACGAGAGAAAGAAAGAAACCATAATCAAAAGCCTAAATGACAAAGAGTTGACAGTCAGATTCTGTGGTAAATGATTCCAGAGTGGCCTGCGGAGACGCCAAGGAAGTCCCCAGCAGACCTGATTAATTCCAGTCTCTCCAGCTGCCGAGGAGCAGAGGGTAAGCAGTTTCGCAGAGAGGAGCCTATTACCACTACTAGGCTGAAATAGATCTAATCAACTCACAGCCGCTCCAAAGAAAACTTTACAGGTTTAGCTCACTAAGGCAGTGCTTTAAAATGATGACTACAAAAGATCATGGGAGGCTGAAAGCATTTAGTCTTTATTGCAGCTCAAGGAAATTTTCTGCTGTGGTTAGGCCGTGCTAATTTACTGAACATGACAAAGCCTCCCAGACTGGGTGACATCATTTGTTTAAAGGCCCCAGTGCTCATACTGGAGTATTTTGAATATTACTTTATTTTTTTCTTCAAAAACAGTTAATGTGTTGATATTTCATCGGTGTTTGGGCTAATTACACGCACCGTTATAAATGTCCAGACTAACCTACTTTAACATTTAATTTAAACAACAAAGGTCTGTAATTTGTCATGGTGCTTACAAAGTGATGAACATTGCAACTTGGTTTTCCAAGCCATCAACATTTTATCTGTGCATCTTGAAAAAGAGGAAATTCCTGTTGGGAGGGAGACTCCCAAGAAACAGCGGATGTGGGGTTCACACCCCCAGCTTCGGAATTACACTAACAGCGATTTGTGTGATAAATAACCCTCGGACTTAAATGGATCAAAAATGGTATGAACTAATACATATGCTATCGAACAAAGTTTGGAATTCTTATAAATGTTCACGTTGGCTTGAATAACCCCCTCCTTTTTAATGGAAGATAAACAGAGGGAAATTATTAAGGCCGGAAAGATGCATGTGTTAGATTGAAACCAAATAACCATTTGTCTCTATGTTTTTTTTTTTTCTTTTGGTTGTTGGAAATCTTTGTAAAGATTGGCAGAGGTAAATCTGCTTTTGTTTAAATAATCAAGATTTGGAAACTCTACAGGCGTTACATGATCCGTTATGCCGAACCCTGTGTGTGACAGCAAATAGGCACACCGCATGCTTATTCAATATATTGATTACTAATGACTTCGTTGATCATACCACCAAAAGAAATTAAAGGATCGTATGCAAATTGTTGAATTTAAGTGAACTGCAGATGATAATCTGCAAACCGTTTCCTTTAGAAAATGTCTGTCCAAGGAAAATAGGGTAGACCCAAAAGATGAAGAGTGAAGAAGCAGAGCTGAGATAAATGATGGGTAATTTAGGGTTTTAATAAATCCCGAACCTCTCTGTGTTTGTCATTATTTCAGTCTGTTAAAGATGTGCCACCAGGGGAGAAAGGCAGCTGAGCAAGCCTGCTGGACACACCACAATATCAGAAAAAGCAAAATGTAGTCATGGGTGATATTTTGAAAACAAGTTCCAAGGTTCCACTGGAATCTGACCTCCAGATTTCAAAAGATACACTAGGCTGCTGAGCATTTGCAAAGAATTTCCCATAACCACATCCAGTTGCTTCTAGAGCATTATTTTTGTCACTAGCTGAATTACAGTTAAGGCATTCATACACTTGGAGCATGTGCTGGACAGGGTTCCAACTTAAAATTGAATTTTGAGTTTTTTATCATTTATCCAGAGCTTAAAATGGTGCCTTTGGGCTTTCCTTCATGTCATGGATTCCAGATGCATCATAAAAATCCATATCGGAATTGGATTTGTAAATTTCTGACTTTCATCAGAACATCACTTTGGTTACATTACAATGTACTTGATCGACATTCCTGAAGTTCAAGCAGGATTTGTGAGGAGATCAAAGAAAAGCTTCCTTTTCTGAGGTCTTTCAATTTTGTTTCATTCAGGTAATATTAAGGTGCTTAAAATTTCCACACCAAGAATCCAGCATTTCCCTGAAAACACATATAAATGCCTCTGAAACTGTAAGATGGAAAAAGTCAATCCTCAACAGAGCTACAAGTTCATTGTACACAGAGGACACCAAAGGCCAGATTTACTTCTGTCTCCTTCAGCAACAGTTCCTAGTGGCCTCAAATGTGCAAGCAATTAGACAGTCGTACGTATAATTGGTTTGACATGCCTGTTCCTCCAGAGAAACTACCTTCAAAAGTTCCAAGGATCGATTTTTGACTACAGAGATTGCTTTTAAAAATATGTTGTTTTAAAATTCTGCAATATCTAATAGGGATCCAAATGAAATTAAAAGATTTGTGCAGAGTACCAGATGCATTTGGCCCCTGTGGTGGGCTTGATCCTTGATTTGGAAGAGAGACCTGGGCCGTGGGGGCCCAAGGCATGAATACATTTATCAAACCAGGCCTGTAAGTTTCAGTCTGTTCCAAAGCCTAATGACAACACAGTACATACTTATTGTTGGGGGAAAAAAATGTAGTGGAGAGGAAGATAAGTAGGACCAGGAGGAGACAAATGAAAAATCTGTATAAATCTATCTGAGGAAATAACTCAAAGCAAATTGTCTGCTGATGTCCAATTAGTAGCATCATTTTCACCTAAAAAGCATTTGCTCTTGGAACCTCCCCTTTGTTGATTGGAAAAGAAAACCAAAATTACTGATAATCCAAATCTTAAAGCTGGATAAACTTTAAGAGTAATAAACATAGTGGAAATACAGGCATGTAGTTAGAATATTGAAGGCATAGAGGTGAGATGAAGGATGATAGAGCGAAAAAGCCCTGAATGAAGTAGACTTTGAGTACATGAGTATATAGTTTTAGGAAAAAAAAAAAAATCAAGCTATCTGCCATCTTATTTGGGGATATGTTGTTGGAGGGTTTTTTTTTTTGGTTGCAGAGTTTACCACCTTAAACCCATGTTCAGTGCATAGAGTGTGTCTCTGACCAGTGCCATGCCCATCCCAGAAAGACACCAGGGTAGAGCCTTGTCACTGGGGACTCCAAGGGACAGAGAGCACATGAGTGCATGCACATGGGGTCTGCTTCCAGAGAGTTAAAGCCTGAGAAAAGAGAAACCATCCTGCCAGAAATCACCCACATTCTAAGAGCGTGTTTTATAGCTTGGTTTTGAAGGAAAAGAGGATGGCTCTGAAATCACCTGGGTTTGTTTTATTATTTTGTGTCTTCTCCAAAGATCCCAGTGATGTCCTTTGTGATTCAGCAGTAGAGACTCAGCAGTATGGGCAGACTTTTAGACTAAATTCCAAGGGCTCTCCTTTTGGACAGGCTACCTCCATGTGGTTTGGCTTTTGAATGGAGTTCAGTAGGGTTTGTGTTTCTTATTATGATTTATTTTTAAATCTCCATGTACTATAGTGTTTGTGCTACTGAATGTTGCTCTAGTTTTCCTTAAATGCCAAATCCTCAACATGGGATCATAAAGATGTGCTAATTAAACTCAACCCGTTTCTCTTCGATTAATTCAAACCATGGTCTCTCATCAGATTTCATATGTTAAGTAGGATTTAGGGCTGGTCCACAGATGTACACTCGTCACCAATGTGATGAACCACCAACTCCACTGACCATTCCTGAGTCAGGTCTTTTTTTTTTTTTTTCTTTTCCTTGTTCAGATGCTGAAGGATTATATTTCAGTTCAGCTAGACATTTGGCATCAGCCGAGAAAACTGCATTTTACAGCTCCCCTGAGTATAGATCGGTTATAGTTATTTTAATTATTTCCAACATTTTGCTTTTCTCCTGAAATGGCTACTCTTTCTTTGATTCTGCCCTTGAGACAGGCCATGACCATGTCACCCATACTGGGCAGAGGGAGACCAACACGAGATGACCGGAGTCCCACTGGTACACAGGGCACAGCCCTTCATTCCAAGAAGCAGTTTACATCCCAACCAAAACCACAAGAATCCATCACGGACACAGAGAGCAAAACCTTCCTAGGAGGACCGAGGGACAAAGACTTGGACTTTTTTCGAGAACGGTTTTGGTGAAAAAATTCTGCATTAAGAGAAAGTCATTAAAATCATTAACGTCTCTGTGTTCTTGCAAAAGACACCGAGAGGAAATACATCCTGAGCCTCAAAAGACAAAGCCACGGCAAGATAAAGCCCACCCATGTCACACCCAGCACCTTCATCCATCTCTTTAGTGTAAAGAAAGAAACTTTATACACAAAGTGAAGTTCAGAGCTTCGCACAGTAGTATGGGGGTTTCTTAGAGGTCTCTACGGATCCATCCCTAGTGAGAGATATCTGACAGGGAAAAGGCTATGCAAATGATAACTATTCAAAATCAAAGTGAAAGTCCGAAGATCCCTGGCCAATCAAAGGGTTCCTTTCTGCCCCCTGGTGGATGGAGAAGAATTTCCACCTGCCCATTATGTAAGTTGTAAAAAAAAAACAACAACAAAAAACCAGGCACTTCAATGAGTTTCTGAAAGTGGGTTTCTGAAAAAAGGCAAACGATGATAGTCAGATTTAACCAATTTTCCTTTTTAGTGAATGCTTTGTAGCAAAGTAACCATTTAACATGCTCCCTTGGTCCTTTAATATGGGAAGAGACATTTCTATTGGGGAGCAGGGCTCTGTGGGTTGCAGTGGTCTTGGGGACACACTCCATGGTGTGTTTCCCTCTCCTTATCGGCTTATTTCCCCTTCTCATCTGCTCATCTCCAAAAGAGAAGCTAAAAAAGAGAAAGGATACTTCATTCCCCCATTATTTCCTTCCCTGCATTTTTTTTTTTTTCTGGCATCCATCCTTTACAATTTCCTCCCTTTTCTTATCTTTCCCTCTCTGATGCCCATGATGGTATTTGTTTTCAACAGATGAAAGATGCTGAAGGAGTAGCAACTTAAAGTTCTCATGTATTTTCCGGGTCAAATAAAATAAAAACAATATTAGAACGAGTTAATAAATGCATGATGGTATGGCACCCGGAGAGATTTCATTTCAATTTTGTCACCCTTAGAGAAGTATTTTTGAGTGTGCTATGCTCTGAAATTTTTATGAAATTCTTGCCAAAGGTAAAAATAATATGTAGTGATGACACTCCCTTTTCACAAATGCACATATTGTAGAACCTGTGCCTAGCCAGAGGATTTCACAATCTTCTGGGATTGGCAATTCACACGGTGCAAAATCCCATTTGCAACCTAGCTTTCCCCAATCCCATGGGATTCATTGTGAGAGCATTTTAATATAATAGTTTTCTGAGAGTTGAGAATTCTAGAATGATTGCCCGTTGCCTAAGACCGAGGGACGTTAAGTAGGGTTGAAATAATGAACTGATGGCATAAAAATGGTTTATCTTTTGCATTATTTTACCCTGTGGATGCTTTTCTTGCCTACTTTTCACTGCCGTTTCACCATGCCTTCTACGAGAAGGGCACAGGCACATAGATTCGGATCGCAACCACGTGCACCTCCTCTCTCTTAGACACAACAACATGAATAGTAGTCATTTAAAGAATAAAATGTGTAAGGAGTTCCCGGCGTGGCGCAGTGGAAACGAATCCCACTAGGAACCATGAGATTGAGGGTTTGATTCCCAGCCTCAATCAGTGGGTTAAGGATCTGGCTTTGCCTTGAGCTGTGGTGTAGGTTGCAGATGCAGCTCAGATCCTGAATTGCTGTGGCTGTGGTGTAGACTGACAGCTGTAGCTCCGATTTGACCCCTAGCCTGGGAACCTCCATATGCCACGGGTGCAGCCCTAAAAAAAAAAAAAGAATAAAATATGTGTACCCTCCCCACTTCCACCCACACACCCTAAAATATCCACATCATTTCCTCTGACCGGTGAGAAAACAATGCTTTTTGAAAAGCATCACCTCTCCGTACACAGTATTTTCCATGCTAAGCATCGTGTAACAATCCATCGCTGCTCTGTTCTCATCCAAACTTCCCCTCCCCAGCAAGTTTCATCTTTATTTGCAGAACTGTCAAGTCACATGAAAATAATTCTCTCATAGGAGAAAAAGAATGCATATAGGTAGAGGACTGGGCCACTTTGCTGTACAGCAGAAACTGGCTCAACATCTTAAATGAAATGAAATACTTTTATTAAAAACAAGGAAAGAATTCTCTCAAAGATGGCCCCCAAGTTTCCGGGAACAAATGCCAGACTGGGTGCCTTATGTTTGCCTTCTCCAGTGAATTCACACTTTCCAAAATGTCCAGTGAGTTCTGAAAATTGAGCAGAATATGAGGATCAGCTTTGTCATGGACTAAATATCGATGACGATACCAAGACTGACAGGTGGATTTGCAGGGTAAGAGATGGGACGGTGTGAGGATGACAGAGAGTCTTCGTCGAGGCAGAATTAGATTTCTTTCCAACCACTACCCCCAGGCTGGGGAATCATATGTCATTCTTCGAGCCCATCATCACTTTGAAAGTCAAACTTCTGATTGAAAGGGGAACAAAATCTCACTGTCTGTATTTAGCGGTTATTCAGGAGTTTAGATGTGAGCTCTTTCACCAGAGCCCCCTTTTGTAACTCTCAGGATTTGTGGTCAGCCCAGGCTCCTTCAGCCTTGTCATCAGGACACATAACATCAGCGTTTAGATTTTCACACAGCTGTAAGTCATAAACAAAAACAACAGAACTTCTTCCCCGAAGAAGTATGGAGACCTAAAAATTAGAACATGCAGCGAATGCAAATCATCCAATGGAAATGAAAAGATTCAGTCCAGAGAAAAGAGAAAAGTTAAAACCCACCACGTGACTTTCCCCTTCTGATGCATCTCTTTGGGTAAACAGAGAGCTTGACCTTAAAACCCTCGATCCACCGTGTTTTCATTCAGTCATTGTCCCTGGAATTAGAAGAAGCAGAGGAAGAAGATGAAGAAATCAGAGCCGATTACCAATCAGGACAAAAAGGAACCCAATTTAGTCATTCACAAAATTGCCTAACTTTGGGGAAGGGGCATGTGACTCGTCCTCATCTGTGATACACCATTTAGGAATGAAACTTAAATTAGCTCTTTAAAGTGGTCCTGTGACTTTAATTATTCAAAAAGTACACCAATTTAATGAGTTTTTAAATATTAAAACTCGTCTCCATCGTCACCACCTACACTATTGTGAGCTCTTAATTTACAGAGCAATTAAGTCAGGACCCTCATTTATCAGGACATGTGCATTTGTTGGAAACATAGTCAGTTTTTATTAATTGATGCTATGGAAATATGGAGGTGAAATTAATGTGTGTCTTCAGAGGTCGTGGCCGCGGTGGTGGGGG
The DNA here is from genome assembly GCF_016906955.1 of Phacochoerus africanus. Classification (NCBI taxonomy): domain Eukaryota; kingdom Metazoa; phylum Chordata; class Mammalia; order Artiodactyla; family Suidae; genus Phacochoerus; species Phacochoerus africanus. Next base: position 54,222,926 of record NC_062548.1, on the reverse strand, counting down.
GCTCAAGAGGAGCAAGACGTGAGATAAATAAGTCACTGCTATTTCCTGATCACTCCAGAGATCGCTGAAATATTAAGTGGCACAATAGTTACCCTTCTCAGCCAAAATGCTTGCAAGAAAATGCCCCCTGAGTTTTTCTCTGGCAAACATCTGTCATGGGTAGTAGCTGAGAAATCGGGTAACTTCAAAGCGGTACTTTCTGATTATTAGCAGAGTGGGGAGTGTAATGTTCTTACATTTTAATGCAAACCAAGTGTTGATGAGCTGAGAGGGCAGAATTAAAAAGTAGCCCAAATTTCCTTTGTTCTTTGGGATGGGGCTGACAAGAACATTCACAGCCGGCAGCGCTCCCCAGTCTTTATCAATTTGCAAGGCTCAAGAAATTCCTACTCCGGAGGCAGATGGTGGTAGCCCAGCAGGACCAGGCAAGGGCTTGCCCTGCTGACCACTTTGAGTCACCATCCCTCTGCTCAACTGTCCACTGGTCAGTGTGACTCTTTTCAGGACGGTCTCATTCAAAGGGGTTACAAAAGGGCTTAACAAAGTTCAAACGGTGTGTGCTCCATAAATGGTCCTATCTATGAAACAGAAACAGACTCACAGACATAGAGGACAGACTTGTGGTTGCCAAGGGGGAGGTGGTGGGGGAGGGATGGACAGGGAGTTTGGGATTAGTGGATGCAAACTGTTATATATTGAATAGATAAACAACAAAGTCCTACTTGTATAGAACGGAGAATTATATGCAATATCCTCTGATACACCGTAGTGGAAAAAGGGAAAAACATACACAAAAAACAGAAGCAGACTCACAGACATAGAAAACAAACTAGTGGTTACCAAAGGGGAAGGAAGGGGAGGGATGAATTAGGAGCATGGGATTAACAGATACAAACTATTCTACATAAAATTGCTGTACCGTATAGCACAGGGACCAATATTCAATACCTCCTAATAACTCATAATGGAAAATAATCTGAAATATATATATTATACATGTTTACATTTATTTTTATATTACATTTATTTATATATGATATATAATATATATAAATCTATATTTATATATTGATTCATACATATATCACTGAATCACTTTGCTGCACATCTGAAACTAACACAATATTGCAAATCAACTATATTTCGATTTTTAAAAAGAGTACAAATTTTAAAAAACGCTATGTCCTCACCTCAAAAAAGTTTTCTGTAAAGGCTAAAGTAAGAAGCACACTTTCTGTTGTGAAATATAGCACAAAAATATCTAAGCCATCTTGTCAAAGTTTCAGGCAGTGAATGGAATGATTTGAGCATAAAGGGACTGAACATTCCCTGGAATAGGTAAGGGGGAGACACACAGAAAGTTAGTTTTATTATTATTATTGGCCCTAAAAGAAGCATATGGAAGTTCCCAGGCCAGGGATGGAATCTGAGCTGCCTCTGGTACCTATGCCATAGCTGCTACAATGCCAGTTCCTGAACCCGGTAAGCTGGGCTGGGGATGGAACCTGTGCCTCAGCAGTGATCTGAGCCACCGCACAGAAAAACCGCATTCTTAACCCACTGCACTGCAGCAGGAACTCCAGTATTTCACTATTTTTTTAAAGAATAAATTTGATAATGGAGTTACGAATCGGGCGTTGTCACTGCAGTGGCTCCAGTCACTACCAAGACACGAGTTCAATCCCAGACCCCTAAACTTCCATGTGCCTCAGGAGTGGCCCCCAAATAAATAAATTAATAAGTTTGAGAGTGCAGCAATCCCCAACAATTCTTTAAACCCTGTTGTCCACAATCCACACCAGAAACCAAAGTCAGGCACTAGAAAAGCCCAGCAAAAAGCCACTTCCCAAGACATACAAGGTAGGACTCCCGCCTCCCCTATATGCATGTAATTCTATCAAATTCTAAAGTTAAGCAAGCCAGCCAGCAGGTTGGCCTTCCTATTTCCAGAGCCTGGGGTTCAAGGAAGAAAACAGCCTTTCACTCCTAATCCCTGGTGGTTTGGACCTATGATCTGCACAGCCCCAAAACGTCAGATGGGACCATGCCACAAGGTCCCCAGGAATCAGGGCTTGGTGCATATTCGCCCATTTCTCAATCAGACAGGCAACAGAAGAAGAAAAATAAAAAAGCAAGCGGCAGGGCCACAACTGCTGTCTTCCACAAATGCTCTGTAATAAATTGTTCTTTCAGCAGTGCAGAAGACAGATTTTTCTTCCCTTTGCTTCTTTCCTCCTTTGCTGGGAAGCCACCAATGGGAGGCTGGCTTTCCCACCTGGCCCTGGCTGCCGGTGCCCATAAATTTGCCTATGCGACGTCTGTTTACGGGTCGCTGATGGAACACGGAGCCGGTGCATTTTGTAAGCACCGGGTAGATAATCATGGTAATTGATGTTTGGAGCTGTGAGCTCCTAGAAGCCCAGGGTCTCTTTCTCCCAGTGAGGCCCTGCTCTCTGTTATCAGTTCAGCCCATAATTAAATATCACTCTTTTACAATATGTTTCAGGCTCCTTAATGAGTCTAAAGCAGAAAGTCACCTCTTTCCCCTCTGAGCTTTATTTGCTTGTTATTAAACAATGTTATTGAGCTGCCTTCTTTCCCTGTGTTGCCAAACCTGCATCATTTCCGTTTTATAATTGCACAATTAGAGCCAGAGCTGTGCTTTCATACATCAGCAGGCCCTGCGTGTGCGTGTGCGTGTGCGTGCATGTGCGTGTGTCTGCAGAGAGAGGGAAAGAGAAGGAAAAAAAAAATCAGGTGTTCACAGAGACTCCTCAGATGCATCTTATTTTCATTAACTGCCAGATTTTGCAAAATGGGAAGCCATTTATCATGAGCCATTTTCTCCTATCAACCACCTCCACCAACAACACTGTGACTTTCCCGGTGACCTTGTGCTGTGTGGCGGAGGGTCCAATTTGCTCACTGTGACTCATCGCTTCATAATCCTTGGCCCCTCCCCCACGGCCTTTTTTTTTTTTTTCTTCCCCCAAGCAAAATCCAGTCATTTATATTCTGAGGCTAAACGGTCTTTTTTTTTTTTTTTTTTGCCCCCAAAGCTGGCGCGCTGTATAACACTAGTAATTCCATCTAACGAATTTCCAGAGAGCTCCTCCTCTTACACATGCTTCCTCCCACACACACACACACATGCACGCACACACACACACATCCCATGCATCCAGCCTCACGTACACCCCTTTAAGCTGCTCTAAGCAGTGTATTAAGTAGCTGAAGAAAATCCATTCACATTCTGCTCTGTGGCTTTCTTCTCAAGTCATGAACCCATCACAGACTTTTTCTGGCTGTGGGTTGCCACGGTGAAGATTTACAATGCCAGTTATTCATACATCTGCCTTCTCTTTTCTCCCCCCCCCATTCTTAAATCCCTTGGGCGAGGGCAACCTTGATACTGAGACTCGTAAAATTCATGCAGGCTTATCATCCTTGGCAAAGGCTCCAGGCAGCACCCCTCACCCCCCAGCCTGCTCAGTGCCAGGACGGGTGGGCCCTGGGGGCTTTTATTTCCAAGGAGAGGGAGGGGCTGGGGGGGGGGGACCGAGGTATCATTATACGAGAAATAGTAGAAAACTTATATTTTTCAATAAAAGCAGTATTCTGTTTCGCTGATCATCTGTTAATTTTTAAAAATTCCTTTGGGGTCATCTGAGACCAGGATTCCTTTGATGCTGGAATGCTAAATAAAAAGTGACCTCAGTTTGAGTAACAGGATGTTAAAAGATACACTCAGCCGTGATCAGGTGCAAAGAGAGAAGTGACACAGGGTTTTTTTTTCCCTTCCCATCAAAAAACCTGCAAGAAGAAGTCTCGACATTTGTAAAATGTGCATTTGATGGCCAGTGTTTGTCGTGTGATATTTTCACTTAATTATTTCTTCTTCTCTTAATTATCATGAAATTCATTCTTCTTAAGAACCATGGAAAAGAGGGGAAAATAAATTTTTTTTCAGCAGCAAAGTTATAATTTTAAGGAAGTCACTGACATTTTCCTCAACCGAAAAAAGAAGTGAATCCTATGAAAACATAATAGAGAACTACTGTCAAATCATTAAAAAAAAAAAAAAAAGACTTACAGCATATTTATATTTGTAAGATATGGCTGGGAAAGAACAATGATGATCCTGGTAGGTAATTATCTGGAACCCTTTTGAAAAAGCTGACGAAATGATTTTTAACAGAATTGAAATCAAATTCTGTCTCAGTATTGTCGTTTTGTCTAATTTTATTTTTGTTATAGTATAGTGGATTTACAGTGTTGTGTCAATTTCTGCTGTACAGCATAGCAACCCAGTCATACATACATATACATTATTTTTCTCATACTATCTTCCATCATGTTCTATCCCAAGAGATTAGATATAGTTCCCTATGCTATACAGCAGGACCTCATTGCTTATCCATTCTGAATTAATTTGCATGTACCAACCCTGAGCTCCCCATCCATCCCATGTCCTAGTCTCTCCCCTCTCCCCACCGGCAACTACGATTCTGTTCTCTATGTCCATGAGTCTATTTCCTTTTTGTACATATGTTCATTTGTGCCATATTTTAGATTCCATCTATAAATTATATCAATATGGTATTCTCTTTCTCTTTTTGACTTACTTCACTTAGTATGAGAATCTCTGGTTGTATCCATGTTGCTGCAAATGGCATTATTTTGTTCTTTTTTATGGCTGAGTAGTATTCCATTATATACATGCACCATATCTCTTTTTTTTTTAATCTCCTATCTTCATTTATTACTTTCAAAAATATAAACTCTGGCCTCCTGGCATCCTTCAGGTCCTGGTCTGGTGGTGGTTGGTGTGTCTGCAGGGGCAAGTTCCCCTTCCTGGCCCCTCCCCCTTTGCTGCTGCCTTAAGTCACAAGGGCCCTGGGGGCTGACACACATGCAGCGCTTGAGCTGAGTGGGCTGTGGTGGCAGAGCTATCGGGGGGCCACATTCTGACTTCCTTCAAAACATCAGCGAATGGACCACAGGCTACCTTTCAGATGGGGTTCAGCTTTGAGAGAGGCTGTGGATTTTTACCTTTTATCTAGGGGGCCGGAAGGTGTTTGGAGAGAAAGCCAAGCCAAGGAGGGACCTAGCTTGTCCTCACCTGTGGAAGCCCAAAGGCCTCAGTTTCCTCCTGGGTAAAAGGAGGAAGTGGCTCCTAAGGTTTTTCCTCGTTTTCCACAATCTAGATGTGATTCAATTAAATATGGGCAAAAACTAGCTTAACCTAAAAGTTCTCTTCCTCCAGGTGAAGGGCGAGTATAGAGCTCAGGCTCCCCAGGAGCAGCTCAGGTGTGACCTGGGGTGTCCCTTTGTTCCTGAAGCCATGTTGCACCATTTAGGAAACTGCCTCAGAACACGAGTCTGCTGAATACGTGCAATATCCAGAAACTCAAGGTTTTGATTTATAGTCCAAGGAAAACTGGGAAAGAACCACACAGTAGCTGTAGTAGCTCTTGCTGTATCTTCTGAGACTGTGTCCTTGACCTTGAAGCTAAGATGAGACAAGAGCGGAGATTCCTGGTGGTCCAGTGGCTTAATGATCCTGTGTTGTCACTGCAGCAGCTCAGGTTGCTGCTGTGGTTTGGGTTTGATCCATGGCCCAGGAACTTTTGTATGCTATGGGCACAGCCAAAAAAAACAAAAAACAAAAAACAAAAAAAAAAACAAAAGACAAGAGCAACATAAGGATATTCTGTTGTATTTTATTTGTTATTGTATTTATTTGATCTGGTGCTTAATTTGATTTATTATTTGATTTATTTTTTCTGTTCTGGCCTAGTCCCCTTCCTTTTAGGTAGATATTTCCTCTTCTCAAACATGTGCTGGCCCACTCCACTCCCCATGGCTCCTGGGTTCTACCAGCTCCTATTTCAGGGGTAGGAGCAGGGGGACTGACCACCTTCACTGGCCCCAAATATACCTCTGAATATTGTCACCTATAGCGTTTCACTGCCATGCAGCTGCACCTTCACTTAGAAAACTATTTGATCTGTATATCTGAAGGTAAGTTGATATTCAGTTAAACTTTCAAAATAAGCTATGGCTGCTAACCAATGAAACCCCAAATTTTATATGGTACAATTCCATCTGCATATGGAGGTTCCCAGGCTAGAGGTTGAATCGGAGCTACAGCTACTGGCCTATACTACAGCCACAGCAACGTGAGATCCGAGCTGCATCTGTGAACTACACTGCAGCTCAAGACAATGTCGGATCCTTAACGCATTGAGTGAAGCCAGGGTTTGAACCCACATCATAATGGATACTATTTGGGCTCATTACTGCTGAGCCACAATGGGAACTCCCCATCTGCCTTTCTTATCTACCTGGGTCTCCTAGATTTATCTGGTAAAGCAACATACCAGCAAACCCTTGTTCCCATCTGAGACTGTTTGCTCATCTGCCTCTCAAGGAAGCATAATAATCCCAATCAACTTCTCAAGATTCTGAGGGTCAGGTACAATAACATGTGCAGAATTTTAACTATTCTGGAATGTACCATGTAGATCTATTGTCATCCTCATTAATTATTATTAATCTGTCAATTACTACGATGATAGACACAATGGCTTTAAATGTCTTGGACCATGACCAGAAGAAAGAAATACATTTTATCTAGTATATCAGAACATACCTGTGTTGTCATAGCTAAAACAAAACTTTCCTCAAACAATACAGATTTCCCATCAGTAAGGTATTCTGATATTTTATGCCACAGACAGAAAATTGTCATGCCTCAAAATGGTCCTAGATGGCATTTCGAAAAGTGGGTGTGTCAGAGTTCCCATCGTGGCTCGGTGGAAACAAATCTGACTAGCATCCATGAGGATGCAAGTTCGATCCCTGGCCTCGCTCAGTGGGTTAAGGATCTGGCATTGCCATGAGCTCTGGTGTAGGTCAAAGAGGCCTCTTGGATCCTGGGATGCTATGGCTGTGGTATAGGCCGGAAGCTACAGCTCCGACTCGACCCCTAGCTTGGGAACCTTCATATGTTGTGGGTATAGCCCTAAAAAGAAAAAAGAAAAAAAAGGGGGGGGTGGAGCACCCTGTAAGTTTAAGTGGAGCTAACCCAGGACCTATGGGGAGCGTCTGTTTGCATTAGGAAGACACTGCCCTTCCTCCAAGACTCGTGCCTATAGCTTGGATTATGGGGTAGGGCTGCATCCAACCCCACCTGCCCGCTCAGATGGAAGGCTCTGTTGTGAGCTCTGCACACATAGCCCTGCCCTAAAACCTGGTCAGTATTGGAGTTAGGGAGGGGGAGTTGGGCAAAGTAGGAAAAAACGTTATGCAAGCCTGTGAAATAAATTTGGGAGTTACACTGAACGGAAAATAGGGAAGAGAGCATTGGAATAAGATTTAGCAAAAACTGGCCTTGGTGTTTATTACATCATCCTGTGACTTAAGAACGATGTCATGAGGAACAGCATCTCTGATGCACTGCAGATTCTTAAAGCCATTTTGATCTGGGGGAATTCCCATTATGGCACAGCGGCAACAAACCCGAGTAACTAGTATCTATGAGTATGCGGGTTCGATCCCTGGCCTTGCTCGGTGGGTTAAGGATCCAGCATTGCCTTGAGCTGTGGTGTAGGTTACACAGGTGGTTTGGATCTGGAGTTGCTGTGGCTGTGGTATAGGTGGCAGCTGAAGCTCTGAATCAACCCCTAGCCTGGGAACTTCCATATGGTGCAGGTGTGGCCTTAAAAAAAAAAAAAAAAAAAGATCCATCCCCAAATATCCACCTCCATCCTGAACTGCAGAAATAGAAGCTGGGAGAAGATCTCCAGAAATTTATCCTCCTAGGAGCATCAACATTTATTTCCATTATCCCTGTCATTGAACAAGGTGTGATAGGCAAGAGGTGACATGGGAGCATCTCCGAGCTCCCCTGAAGGTCTTCCTAACCAAGAAATTCATTGGCCAATCTGTCCTATTGCGGGCCTGGCAGGACACTGGACTCTAGTAATAGACTAACGAGGTTAAAATTAAGTTTATTCTTCAAGCTCATACCAAAGTTAACCATTTGGAACAGGCAAGAAACAGAAACAAAGCATGATAGCTAAAAACAAGCAGGTCCTTTCAATATTCAGAATCTGAGTCTTTACAGGTGCACCTTTTCTATTTAAGGCACTATAAACTTGACTTCTGCTAGGTAATATACCATACTGGATTGTTTTCATTAATATAATATGGGAAGATAGAGCAAAATAGCAAAGAATCAGGTATTTTCCCATTTTTCCTAATACCTCTTCCTCCCCAAGACAGCGGTGACCATTTTTGAAGTAAAGCATTGGGAGTTCCCGTCGTGGCTCATCAGAAACGAATCTGACTAGCATCCATGAGGACACAGGTTTGATCCCTGGCCTCGATCAGTGGGTTAAGGATCTGGTGTTGCTGTGAGCTGTGGTGTAGATTTCAGATGCGGCTCAGATCCCAAGTTGCTGTGGCTCTGGCGTAGGCCAGCAGCTACAGCTCCAATTCAACCCCTAGCCTGGGAACCTCCATATGATGCAGGTGCGGCCCTAAACAGACAATCAATCAATCAATCAATCAAAATAAAGTAAAGCATTGAATTTGAACAGGACAAAAACTACATTATTCCTAAGCATTTTATAGGTACATAACATACTACCGTAATTCATTGGTCTCTTTTTCTTCCTTTGTGTTTGTTTTCACAGATTTTTTTTTCCAGTTTTATGGTGATACAATGACATGACACTCCATTCAGTTAAGAATACAACAGAATTGGAGTTCCCGTTGTGGCGCAGTGCTTAATGAATCCCGACTTGGAACCACGAGGTTGCGGGTTTGATTCCTGGCCTCGGTCAGTGGGTTAAGGATCCAGCGTTGCCGTGAGCTGTGGTGTAGGTTGCAGATGAGGCTCGGATCTCACGTTGCTGTGGCTCTGGCGTAGGCCGGCGGCTACAGCTCCAATTAGACCCCTAGCCTGGGAACCTCCATATGCTGCGGGAGTAGCCCTAGAAAAGGCACAAAGACAAAAAAAAAAAAAAGTATACAACAGAATTATTTGATATCTGAATATATTGTGAAACTCCGCCTTAAAACACCCTTCACATACAGTTATAATTCTTCTTCCCCTCTGATGAGAACTTTTAAGACCTACACCCTCAACAACTTTCAAACAGACAAAACAGTATTGTTACAGCATGTGAGAGGCACCACGCTGGACATTACCTGCCTAGAACTTACTCATCCCATAACTGGACGTTTGTACCTGTTGATCTTGCCCTTATGTTAATAGCTGTTTTTTAAAACTCCCAACAAGCACTGTTCTTTAAGGAGGGGGACTATTTTGAAATGTCCTCAAATGTCAAGGTCTTGGGAAAACAACAGAATTCCTTTTTTACATTCTTCACAGGAAGCATGGCTTTCTGCTGATATGACGTGGTGATGTGAACAGCTGCAGACAATCGCCAATAGCACAGAAGACCTCGTATTTGATAGGCATGGCCATGGGATGGGCACCTCCTCTCTGACCTGCACCAGAAAAACAATAGCTTCTAAATTACCTAAGGGAGAGGAAGTCATAGGTCCTTAGCAAATCTGCATTATTACTCATTTCGCCTTTTCTCATTTGTGCCATGTTGTTACCTTAAAAACATAACGTCGTCAAAAATGTCTTCTCTGTCCTATTCCCCAATCTTTTGACACTCTTAAGATAGTAGGTGGTATAGGAAGAGAGCAGGCATCTCCCGTGCCAACAAAGGCTGCCTGTAGTATTTCCTTCATTTGGGGTCATAAAGAACTTTGGTCAACTTCAACAGCAAGCAGTGTGTTCTACTTGGCCCTATCAGACATGTATTCCCATTTTTTTTTTTTATATTTTTACCCAGAATAGCATCTTAGGAACCAGGGTTATTTTTTTTTTTTTCTTTCACAATTGTCTCTGGATGGAAACTAACAGTCACTGTCATTTTTCTCTGCTTACAAATAGCCTTTTCCACGTACCTCCTCCATTTGCCTGTAGGCTTCTTTTTGTTTGGTTAGTTCTTGTTTTTTAGGGCCACATCCATGGCATATGGAGGTTCCCAGGCTACAGTTGCCAGCCTACACCACAGCCAGAGGAACGCAGGCTCCGAGCCACTTCTGCAAACTATGCCACAGCTCATGGCAACGCTGGATCCTTAACCCACTGAGTGAGGCCAGGGATCGAACCCAAAACCTCATGGTTCCTAGTCAGATTCGTTTCCACTGCACCACAATGGGAACTCAGCCTATAGGCTTCTTAAACAACCCCTGAGTCTCTTGATATTCAGGGACTCTTTCTCCTCTGTTTTCTTTATGACCCTTTAGGGAAAGAACAGAAAGTAGATCTGATGGCTCCCAAAGGATGGACATGTATCTCCAAAGATGTTGATGGGTGAGTGTCAATTGTAATGTCAGAGAAGCTTAAAGAACTTAGGTCTGACTGGGAGGTGGGGGCAGGTAGGACTCCCACTCTGTGGGTGTGGCTCTGGGCAAAAATGCCACCTGCAGGGGGGTTTGGGAGCAGAGACCAGCAAACACCCAATTTCTGAAGTTACATCTGTGTTGAAGCAAGACCTACCGCAGCCAGCATCATTGTTCTGGGCGGGGTTCCCACTACAGCCCTAGAGGAGTGGGTTCCATAGAATGACAAGATTCATCAAACATGTTCAGGCCGGGCTTCCAGGAGGAAGGCTTCTGAGAAGGTGTAATGGTCCAAAAAGATCATCAGGGCATCACTACCCAGCTGCATCCACCCTGCTAGAGCCTCCACATCCACAGCCTCATCCTCTCACCCAGCTGTTATCTCCTTCTTGCCTGGACCCTCTTGAGTTCATTTCTTATTCTTTGAAGTCAGGCCTTTCACTGCACCCAACCTTTGGGAAGGCAGCTTCCTAATCAGGAACCTGCTTTGCAGATGACATCCTGGACTCAGGGTGGCCTTCCTAGGTCTCAGCTACCCAGTGGATTCTCCCTTTGATGCCCAACCTCTCTGAACACAACCTGAATATGGAGAGCCCTTTTCCTCTTGCCCAACAGGAGACTCTTCTCTGACTTCAAAACTCAGAACCTTCCCGTCTGTTCTCATAGAAACAGATAGATTTCTATTTTCATTCTTATTACATTGTATTGTAAAGACTTGTTGAAGTTATAATCCATCTCACAAGCCACGAACAACAGGAAAATGGGAAAAATCAGAAGTGCCACATCTAGTCCCAGTAATATACAAGAGCCTATTAATTATAGATGTTCAATAAACATTTGTTGAGTGAGCAAATGAAAATGGGCCTGACTGATTTATAAGCGTGGGTAACCAGCTCCCCTAAAATATTCACATCTCTGTATTTATTTGGCCAAACACAGAGAGGAAAATTTGTTTAAACTGGATCTCTCGGAGTTCCCGTCGTGGCTCAGTGGAAACAAATCTGACTAATACCCATGAGGACGCAGGTTTGATCTCCGGCCTTGCTCAGTGGGTTAAGGTTCCAGCATTGCCATGAGCTGTGGTGTAGGTTGCAGATGAGGCTCAGATCCTGTGTTGCTATGGCTGTGCTGCAGGCCAGAGGTAGGTATCCAATTCAACCCCTAGCCTGGAAAGCTCCATATACCATGGGTGAGGCCCTAAAAAAACAAAATAAATAAATAAGTAACCCGGATCTCTCAATTTGGCTAATTTTATTCTAATTTTTTTTTAATTTTAACTTTTTTCATTTTTTAAAATTTTATTAAAGTATGGTTGATTTACAATGTTACAATAATTTCTGCTGCACCACAAAGTGATTCAGTGATCCATGTACAAACATCCATTCTCCTTCAGATTCTTTTCCCACACAGATTATCACAGAATACTGGGTAGAATTCTCTGTGCTGTTAGCAGACCCCATTGGCCAATCATTCCATATACAATAGCGTACACATGCCAATCCCAAACCCCAGTCCATCCCTCCCCAGCCACCTGACCCCCTTGGTAATCACAAGTTTGTTTTCAAAGTCTGTGAGTCTGTTTCTGTTCTGCAAATAAGTTCATTTGTATCTTTTTTTTAGATTTCGTATATAAGTGATATCATATGTTTGTCTTTCACTGTCTAACTCGATATGATCATCTCTAGGTCCACCCATGTTGCTGCAAATGACATGATTTCATTCTTTTTTATGGCTGAGTAATATTCTATTTTGAAGATGCAACTTTGGCTAATTTTAGGTAATACCGGTCAAATCAGACCTATGAGTGTGTTACTGATATAAATTCTATAATGTCAGCCTACTTTCAATATTAGATGGACCCTTGGCCATCATGTGCATTTGAATTTAACTTAGAGCTTTGTGTTATGGGACTATGCTATATCCCAATGAATGAACACATGTGGAAATACTCTTACTTATTTACCATCTCGAAGATGGTTATCCAGATGCATAAAGTAATAAATTAATGGAAGACATATGTCTGATAATAAAATGTTCAGATTAAAAATTTTTAAATCAGTATATTTGACATATATATATATGCATAATTATATATATTCTTGGAAATGAAACCAATGGATTATCAAAGGCTTCAGAGTGCTATTAATTTCTTAGGGAGGACCGGAGGAAACTTATTTTCACATTGAAGAAAAAACTTTGCCCACATGATATAATCTCTTTGGTTTTAACAACTGAACATTTTTCTGTCTTTTTTCATCCTAGTAACCACATGAGTGGTGCCATTAGCAGACACTAGTACTCCTGAGGACTCCCCTCCAGGACAGATGCACACTGAATTCTTGTTTTCCAGGAGTTCAGCATCTCCGTGAAATCTGCCTTTCTCTCCAAAAACCATCACTAGTGGAATCATGACTGTAGGTTGTAGCCATGGCCCAAAGTTTGCCAGGTGAGGCAGCCGGAAGCGGGTCAGAGGTGAAATTCTGCCTTTCTGACCTGTGTCCCCTACAGGCCTCTTCATGCCACCAACTTGAAGCAGATCTTTCAAAGTGCTTTTAGCAGATTCTGTAACAATCACAGCTATTCTGTGTTTATTCCATGGCCCAGATTTTTGATTTAGGCAGCACAAATACTCTCCCTTTGGCCTTGCTCAGACAGGCTTGTGTAATAAGAATAGAGTAGTATTTTAACCAATTGAACTTCAGGGAAACAAAATCTGTCATGGGTGCCTCTTTTTTACCCTAGGTTTTGCTTTCCATTCAAGTTCAGTCACTGTTGGCTTATCCTTCCTGGAGGAGCATGGACAGGTAGAGGACTGGACTTCCCTGAAGGGCCGGGACTTTTCCAAGGGCAACACCAACCCTAAGTTATCAGACAGAAGATTGGGCTCTTGACCGTCAGCCCAGGCTTCTGCCCCCAAATCATGCCATGTCCACTTCGAACACTGTTTCTTTTCTTTCTTCCTCTTTCTCTCTTTCTTACTCTCTCTTTCTTCCCCAATCTCTTTCTCCTTTTCTTCCTTTCTCTCTTTTTTTCTTTCTTTCTTCCTTCCTTCCTTTCCTCTCTCCCTCCTTCCTTCCTTCCTTCCTTTCTCTTTCTTTCTTTCTTTCTTTCTTTCTTTCTTTCCTTTTTCTTTCTTTCTTTCTTTCTTTCTTTCTTTCTTTCTTTCTTTCTTTCTTTCTTCACTTCCCTTCCCTTCCTTTCTTTCCCTTTCTTCCTTCTCTCTCTCTCTTTCTTTCAATTAATGGAGCATATGGACAGAAGCACTAAGAAGTTTCAATCCGCCCATTCAAAGAATAGATAAAATCCAATTCTTTTCTTTCCATCTATATATTTTTCAGATTCCTATGTTCTAAAATAGCAGCTTTAGCAATACATACTGTCTTTTTTCCAAGGCACATTACTCTTTCATAAGTGTGAGTTTTAAAAATAGTTTGGCTAAGAAAGATGGGTCAGAGACAACCATTTACATGAGGAAACTGAGGTAGAGAGGGAGGAGGTGATTTGCTCAGGGCCATTCCTGACTAAGCCCGAGCTCCCTTGGACTTTGGAACTTAATTTATTCCAGAGAAGGGCCAAGTTCCAGACTATGCAACTTACACATGAAAAGGCAACCCAAACAAGACGACTTTCCTGAATTTTAAATAGAAGTTTTAAATTGCTTGCAAGTAAGCATAAAATTCCAAGTTTTACTGTGCAAAATCCTATAGTATAGGCAAACAGATGGACAAAGAAGCAGGAAAATGATGACTAGAACGAGCACCAAAAACCACCTTCTTTATACTACGAAAATCGTATCGTAGGATGCACTATGCATTTTGGTGATAAAATATTTTTACTTGTGTGTAAGTTTCATGATCTTCGTTACAAAGTATACAATCAAGACATAATGAAGTATGAATATTCCCCTTTTATGTTTCAAGTTCAATCACGAACTTAAACTTTTGAGAAGAGTCATCCTTGACTCTTAGAAAATGTTATCTAAGTGATGGGGATCTGAACGAACCACCATAATGGAAGCTTAGGTTTGCATCTTGCTTCAGTTTTCCAAATGTTTTGCTGTCTGGCCTGTTAGAGCATGAGGTGCACCTTTTTACATTCTGCAATTTTCCATGTCCAGGCCAAAATATGGGCAACACTGCAGCAAGACAAGACATCTGGATGAGACCCCAGGAAGTGATCCTCAAGGTTAAAACCCCAGGGATGGCTAGAAGACCAAGGCATGCCAAAATCAAGAAGTCATGGGCAGACATCACAGTAGTCTATAAAACCCCAGGCTCTGCAAAGATGAACACAGGATGAAAGAGGAAGGCCTCTGACACAAAACGAGTCTGACCTTAGGCCAAATACCATCACACTGTGATCTCCTCCCATGTTCTCTGGTAGGGAAAGGTCCAGGGATCATAGTGGAGTGTCCTGGTCAGGCAGGTGTGTGCAGGGTTTGAAAATAAATGGGGAATATTCTAACAATAGCTACAGGCAGAATCACACCCAAAGAATGGAGTTTTTAGTAAAACACTTAGATCCAGTAAATAGAACCAATGTTATTAATATTTTTATAGTTTTCCATGGATATTGATCATAATTTCTTGATATTTATGTTGACATCTATGTGCACATGAGTCTGCTTGTGTGTGTGTGTCTCTCTCTCTCTCTCTATATATATATATATGAACAAATGCAATCTTGCCCGTTTAACTATAGAGTAAAAAAGTGAAAACTTTGCACAGGGAATTATATCCAATATCTAGTGATAGAATATGATGGAAGATAATATGAGAAAAAAAAAGTATATATATGTATGACTGGGTCATTTCCCTGTACAGCAGAAATTGGCACAACATTGCAAATCCATTACACTTTAATAAAAAATTTTTTTCAAAAAGCGAAAACACGAAACATTAGCCCCCAGTAGCCAAAGTTGTTATTTACATACAAAATAACCTTTAGGATTTCCCCAGAGGCTCAGTGGGTTAAGGATCCGGTGTTGTCACTGCTGTGTCTAAGGTCACTGCTGTGGTGTGGGTTCTATCCCTGGCCCCAGAAACTTCCACATGCCACAGACAGAGCCAAAATAAACAACCCCTCCCCCCAAAAAACCTTTAAATTTCCTTTGCTAATTGTTCTAGGCTTGACCCTACATAAGCGGGGAATCGCAGCACTGGTTTATAAAACCCATACAATCAGAGAAAAAAAAAAGATGTTTTAAAATAGAAATTAAGCAGTGCTAAAAGACAAATATTCCACGAAGCATTGCATAGATAGAAACATAACTTAAAACAGGTTGACTATTTAGAATGTGAATGAAAATTCTGAGTTTGTATGTTTAGTTTGGGTTCTATTTATGCATCCACTCTCAAAGTAAGGGAAGAAATGAAAGATATTTTTAACAATGCTCTATCTATACATTCAAAATAGTCTCAGGGTTTAACAAAATTTCATACTCTCTTGTGGCTGGGAATGAACTAAATACATTGGTAGGTAAATTTCCAAAAACAAATCATCTGAAGCAGTATCATAAAATGGAAAGATTCTGCACCAAGAATCTTTTTTTTTCCCCCAGAAAGATATGGATGAATTAACACCATAAGCTTGAAATGGTAATTTTATGTTAATCATCTCCTGCATTTCAGAGTGCGTGGATACTACTGTGCAATGCACGAGTGTGTGCCTGTGTGTGTGTGTGTGTGCGCGCACGCGCGTACTTGTATGAGTAGGTAAGTGTCTCTACCCCTAGATGTTAATTGTGAGTCTGCTTTTCATATACAGGCTGGGTTCATCACAGCAAATTCCAAATGAAGAAATAAATGTCCTTGACATTCCATTTAATAGACAGTGGGTGGCACCATCTTAAGGAGCAGATGATGTAAGGTTGCACTTGGCACTATTTTCTTTATTTGGGCTACAAACTCTATCCAAATTGTGAAGGACTTTCCACATTAGTAATTAATGGGGCCCCATTATGCTAACTATCATCCAACTTAGGACATCTTAGAGGAAAGATAAGAGATGAATAATTTGAAGTAATTTTCTTGTAATCATGCCAATCACTTGAGCAAAGTAGTTATTAAAGGAAACAGTGTTACGAAGAATTATAGGACAGCTAACACGGAATACCTTTTCTTATCAGCTGCTTATAGTTTCTGATGCTTTGGGGAAAAAAAAAAAAAAGACAAACAAGCGGAAGTCTATTCCGAATAACACTCATCTTACTGTAAATACTAGTTTGTTTAGCAAACCCTGCATTTTAATGAGGCTTGAAAGGCAGACTTTACCTTAGTGTCTGCTCATCTCCTTGAAAAGAACTGAAGTTTGCCCGCTTCACCTTCCCTTATAAGGTAGATGTGAGAGAATGAGTCACCCCTGGTGACAAGGATTCTTCCGGTTCAGATTTACTGAAGTGATGAGACATTATTTATCTAATTAAATGTTCAAAACACATCATTATTGAAAGGAATAAATTCGGTGCATTTGTTGAGCAGTGTTAACTGAAATCTAACTGCACATCATATGACTTTTTAACATTTTATTATATCTATTAAGTCTTTCTGTGCTTAATTAAATCAACTTATTTTTTACAGTTAATTTAACGTGATTTCATTTTCGTTACAGAGTCGGAATCGGATATTATGGAGAGAGCCAACTGTATACACAAATTAAGCTCTGACTCCTCAGGTGCTCCCTTGCATTTCACTGGCGTCTGGAAGCTTCTGGGGATTCCTAGGATTTTAAATGAATGTTATGTTTTACCTTGTGGAGCACTTACTCTTCATCGCCTTTTTTTTTTTCTTCCCAATGCAATAATGTTTGAAGCTAGAATCATCAGATTTGAACTCTGTGCAGCATTGATCAGGGCCAACATTTGGAAGAATTTTTTTTTTTTTTTTAATGCTTGGGACAAAAAGTAAATCAGAATAAAAAGGTAAAGGGATCAGCATCAATTGTTGCCTCCGGAGAGCTGTATTTCTTAATTGTTCCTGTAGGAACAGGGGTGTCTAAATAATAACACTACAGTTGCTGAGAAGGCACAGAGGATTTGAGTAGCGATAACTTGGGAGGGTAAGTGTGATGGAGGAAGTTATTCGATCATTATGACTATCTTCGGAGTGCCTCACAGCCATCTGTATTTAGCAGGGTTCTTTTCTTCCCAAGAACCCCAAACTACAAAGTGGGGGATGAGAGGAGGAGAATTAAAGCCACACACGTTTGGTGCCAATCAACTGCAGTGACTTGTGTTCAACTACAGAGAGCCACGGGAACGAGGGGGTGATTGGGTGCATTCAAACCTCCCCTGAGAAGCGTTAAAACGGAGAGCATGGCTGGAAACAAATGGGAAGGAAGATTTGAAGGTTGCAAGTGGTGGTGGAAAATTCTAATTAGACATTTACATCAGCTTGCAAAGCTCCTTGTTTTCCCAAATGTTGGAGTGTTTCATGGTTCCGTCAGTCTTCAGTTGAAACCCCTAACCAGAGAGGCTTCTGAAACCTTCATGGAACCAACAGGGTGGTGACCTGAAAAGGTGGCCCACCCATGCCTTGACTTGCGATGAGCTATCCCATACCGGAGGACAAAATGAAAGAGAAAAAGAGAAGAAAGTGAATGCGTGCGTGTCTCCACAGGTCCTGCCTCCAGAGGCCTCTGATGTTGATCAGAAAGCCTTGCTCCCCCTCCACTCTGGGGGGCTCACTCTGGCTACTCTGTGGCCACTTGGACTGGCTTCCATTCCCCCCCCCCCCCCGCCGCCCCGGGAAATGTTCATGATGGCAAATTTGGCCAAAAGATTTTTTTCATTACCCTCCAACATTTCCTTTCACCTCCAACCTCGAGGCAGGGCCCTGGCTTTCTCTTTGGAGCTGGGATATAAAGCCGTGGGGCCATCCGGGAGGGCCCTTCTGTCAATCACTGTCTCCCCATCTCTGCTCCCTTTCACACCAGGCAGCTGGACCCGTCGCTGTCAACCAGGTAACAACCCCCAGACAATAGAGGCCTGAAAGCCTGGTCTAGACACTCTTTTAGCCACTTATTTGCTGCTCTTGGCAGCTGTTGAAGCATAAATAAGCAGTTTGTAATCAGAAAGCTGACATCATCGCAGCTCGGCTGAGAAGAGAGATTGTTCCTGAGCTCTCAACGGCTTTTTTTTTTTTTTTTTTTTTGTGAGTGTGACAACAGATTCTGGGGTGGGGATGCAGATTTGTGCCATGCTAAGCTGGGCTTTCTTTGATTTATAGAAGACAATTGGATCAGGTCCCCAGCTCCAGGACACACCAGAATTATTTTTTCATGTTCCATTCCTGATGGCCAGTAAAATCAGATCATAAATGGGGTGGACGGGGCATAGAAGTTTGGCCTTGGGATGCTTTCTGGGCCACAGGACATAGCTCTCCCATCAGCCCCTAGGAAGTGGGCTGGTGGCCCAGTTGGGGGAGAACACAGAAGGGAGGTTTTGTCCTGGATCTACATGTCCGTGTGCTTTGAGAGAAGAATAGTTTCACCAAAGGCGGCAGGGAAATGGGTGTGTTGATTCCTGCTTTCCCAGTGCGGTTTGTTGTTGTTGTTGTTGCTGTTGTTGTTTTTCCCCAAGATCAAGGTTGCCATTCAAAGTGACTGGCAGTTGTCCTGGTGCTGGGGAAGAAGCATGAGCCATCTCCGGAAATGCTGCCTCTCTCATCACCCCTGCAGCTGAGAAAACTCCCCTGAAGTCGCGTCTCCCCAAACAGAGGTTGATTTGGGAAGAAGCCCGAGTGGCAAGATGACAGGCCTTCCTTAGGTGTAATAATTGATTTCTTATCATTGCTTTGAGGACGTGCCCAAAGGCAGAGGAGCCCCTCTGGTTTCCTCTAACAGTGTCACTCTGAGTGTCCTGACACCTGCCTGCCTGGGACGCCTGCTCAGGGGCTATTGGTAAAAGGTGGCCCCGGATGAAGGCCAGGGTGCCAGGGAGCTCGCCACCTGAAACTCATCCAGGTAGTTTTTCCACCTCCAGATTCCCTTACTTTTTTTTTTTTTAAAGCAGTTTCACAAAAATATTGACTTCCCATCTCCCTGAGGGTTTCTGGTATTAGTTTGCTATAAGTAGCTCATGATTTAGAGTACAAAGGCATTTCCAGAATGCATGTTTAACAAAATGACATAGCAGATAATTGAAATTTATTTGCAATTTTCAAACTACAATAAACACAATTCTCCTTTTCTTTCATTAATAATCGCACGGCTAATGCATAGCAATCCCTCTGCAGCTTTTACAAGCAAACTTGAGCTGCTGTGTTGTAATAGCTGGAAAAGTTAATGTAGCTTGAACAAGGTTCCTAATTGTCCCTGTCTCTGTCATATTTGTCTACTTGAATGGTCCTAAATACCACAGCGATTAATTACTACAGAGCAGGTATTACAAGATGTTATCAACCTTCCCCAACTGTCTGGGTGAATGGAAGGAAGCAAGAGATTGTACCTGTGTTTCATCTCTGCTCTTCCTGTAAGGCACTTTAACCAGAAGATTTAACGTGTCAAAGTTAACTGCGTTCTCCAGCAGATATTCACATTCTAATTAAAGATTAAGAACGTAGTACATTACACTGTGATTTGTCATACATGGCTTGTTAAATAGGAAACCTACCGGGATTCCCTAACATTTTATAAACATTATTCAGAGCTTTTAATGTGGGCGAAGAGAAAGATGGTTCCACTGAACGGCCGTCTGGAAAGCGGGTTGCCCTCTGCCCACCCCCCCACCCCCACCCCCACTAAAGAACCAACTCAGACAAACTCAGGCACTTGGGAAACTGTCTTGCTGTGGAGGTTTTGTTCAAACCACGGTCACCTCTGGTGTGTATGTGGCGGTGAAGGGGAGATCTCGGTGACAGTGCCTCGGCAGGTTTTTTTTTTTTTTTCCTTTTTTTGACTTTTGCTTTTTGCTGTGGGCTGAGGAGAGGAAGAGGCTTTGTTTGCATTTGAGTGCCAGAGGAGGGCAGGGAGATGAAACAGTCTTTCTACCCGCAGCCTGAGCTTTCCGCTCCTCCTCGTGGCCTGATCGGCATCATTTTCAGCACTAGTGGCCCAGGACTGGTTCACGTTCTCTGATTGCCTGAGGAGTAAATTAATGAGGTTACTGAGACACTGAACATTTGCATATTCACAGATGCTTATTAGGTAGACGGTGAATGCCAGGTGCACTGAATTTGGGGGATATAGGATTTGTTAAGAATTAACATCTTTCCGCTGCTCAGAAAAGGGGTGTTTTGTCACTAAAAATAATACGCAGGCAAAACTCCTGCTTTAATAACTCTCGGAATAATTATGATGGGAGAGAAAGCCAAGGCAAAGGAGGGTCTTGCCTGAAAGCAGCAGAAAGCCCACCAGGCTGCCCTTGCGGTAGAGGGACTTGGAGGCGGTGGTCTCGGCGCATAAAAGAA
Organism: Phacochoerus africanus; assembly: GCF_016906955.1. Classification (NCBI taxonomy): domain Eukaryota; kingdom Metazoa; phylum Chordata; class Mammalia; order Artiodactyla; family Suidae; genus Phacochoerus; species Phacochoerus africanus. The sequence goes on along the minus strand of NC_062548.1, from coordinate 54,202,086 downwards.
GCCAGTGCTCTGCTCTCGGTGGAACGTGGGCTTTCATTATGCTGGTGGCGTGCACAGCGGAACACGATGCCACCATCCTGAATGCAAAATTATCAATTGAAGGAGACCTTTACATTTGTAAATATGATTATTGACAGGCCGCCAATCCAAGCTGGAACAGGGGGAAGCTTTCCTAAGAAAATGATGTCCAGACCTGAAGCACAGACTCAGCCTGGCCTGTCTCTCTGATGGGGCTGGTCTATGGCTCCGTCCTGGGTGATTTCTGCTGGGGCTCAGTGGAAGCACATGGGTCGTAGTCATTATTAGGGACAGTTTTATGCGGCTGGGGTTGTGCCTGGGAGACCACCTCCTCAGGGCTTAAATGGGCAGAGTCCATCTCACTCCAGCCCTCAGGAATGCTCCGCAAAACAGAATGACGACTGGCCATGTTTTGTAGAGCCCTGTGCTTAGGGGAGCACCTGCCTGGCCTTTTGGCTACCATGTTATACAGGTAGGTTTTCTTTCTTTCAATTTCTTTTTTTCTTTTCTCTTTAAAGAAAATGATTGGCAGCATTCAACCTCAAGGAACTGATCTATCAAAATCCAGCTGGGATAAGTATTTCTTTGAGAAATAATATATATTTACCAACAGGCTCTCTTCTGCCCCCCTCATTTCCATGTACCTGGCACACCATGTCCCACCCTGGCCAGGACACTGATAACCTTGTATTAAGAACATAGTCACTGTGTCTGTCTGTGTGTGTGTATATATATACACACACACATATATACCTATATATATTTATTTATATATAGTGTGTCTGTATATATTTATACGCACATATACATATATTTTTATATATATATATTTCCCCAAAGATTCCCTGACATGCATTCTCTCTCTATTTTATGTCCCTTTTCTTGATTTTCAAAATATTCCCAGCATCTGAAGAGCATTTTGAAAGCTGTTCCCCCCATTTGTAAAAGTAGCCTCTAAATAGGAATGGGTTAAGTATCTTCCCAGAAAAAACTCCAAGGGCTTTCAGTCTTTATTTGAATCTTGCATCAGGCTTAAGCTTGTCATTTATTTGGTCGAGGTTCAGAGGCAGAATAATTGTCAGAACGACCCACCCCCCCAATAATGTGCACATGTTTTAAAATGTGATTTCTTTTCTCACACAGATTTTTGATGCATTCACCAATATTCCGAAAATCACAATTATTTCAATGTGGCAGAGTTGTAACCAGGCGCCTATATATTTTCAGAAATCAGGGTATCACAGATTGATGACTATTTGTTGATCCTGTTGTTTAGAATTTTTTAAAAATCTCTTTCACCCCCCACCCCCAAGGGCCTGCCTGAAAACACACACTGCGGGTAACACCCCTGGAGTCCAGGGTTTTTGTCACACAGGCAGAGCACAGATTTTTTTGATTATGTAGATTTCTTTTCCTATTGCAGTTTCATATGCAAAGCATGCACAGCCCCATCCATGCTATCTCCTTAAGCAGTCATTCTGAAACCCAATCTGGGGACAGTGCAGACTAAATAAAATTTCATTTTGATTTGGCCTCCCGCTGCGAATGGGACTGCTTTGTCTCAGCCGACAGAACGAGCCAGCCAGAAAGGTATGTCCTGTTTTGCATGGCTGTTGGTGCCCTCCAATTCCTGCTCAGGGCAGGCAGGCTCCGCAGCTCCTACTCTCCGCCGTCTTTCTCTTTCCTCTTCCATTGCTCCCTCGCCGCCTGCCTCTACCTGCAGGGCAGAGCCGTGGCAATCCCACACCCATGGTTTACTTTGGCAGACGCTTAATAGCTTGCGTGGCTGTTTGCGGTTTTTCACCGTCTTTGTTGTGTTGGGCTTTTTTTTTTCTTCTTCTTCTATTTTGGTTTTTGTTTTGTTTTTGCTTTCCTTGCTCACATTGGCTTTCCCTGTTTCTCAAGGTGTTGAATGCCAAAATCCGAACTTAAAGAAAAATTGTGCAAAGTGGCTATGATGCTCCAGAGATTTTTCCTGGAAGATTTGTCATGCTGAATTGTATTGTAAATTTGAGGCTGCGTTTAACAGCTTTGAAAGACCTTAGTTTTCATGGCCCTTTTGAGCCTCCTTGGCAGAAAAGCAATCGCCCATTTTAGAGAAAGGGGAAAATAGAAAATAAAGACTCTTCTTCCAACAGGACTGAACTGTGTTGCCATCTTGGTATGTTTTTGTAAAATGCATTGTAGTGTTTGCCCGAAGGGCTGCAAAACAGGACTCTGTTTTAAATGATGACCCTAACCTGGAGTCATGTCAGCAGAGACTGGATTGTGTCAAAGGCTCTTCTTACAGGTGTCACACCCTTTGGAGAATGTATTGGCAGTCAGGGGACAGCCCGCTGTGAGGTTCTCAGAAGAAGCTTTAGATAAAATGGCGAAGTGCCAGGGATCCTGACCCCCCCCCCTTGGGGGGACGGGGTGGACACTCAATTTTCAAGCCCAAATTTCTCCTTGGAATTGTCCTTGCCCTTGACCAATTCATATGGAATCATAAGAGAAAGACATTCCTGGTTAATGTATTGGCATAGTATTAATATACACTAGAAAACAGCAAACTGGTAAAGACAAGTATAAAGTACATGAAAACAATACATTGCTTAACCGAGGAACAGGAGGGCCACCTCTCTGACTCTGGGTTCAGCAAAAGTAATTCCACAGAGGAGAGAGGGGAGTAGGAACAAATGCTAATTAGTTTCATGGGGATCTCATCCACCCACTCCTTCAGAAGTGGAAATAAAATGAGTCATGGAACTCTGTAGAGGGTCAGAAATTAACTTTGTAGCTCCATGTCCTCCTCGAAGCCATCCCAGTGTTCCGGTGGGGAGTGGTCCTCCGGGGGTCGTTCTTGATATCACTTCTGAAATTCAGTGGACGAGGTCTTTGCCATTACAACAACATTTTCCTTTTATCACTAAATCTGTAAGTTCACCATTTTGCACCTGTTGGCCAAGAGCCTTGATGAAGGAGAGTCAACAAATCTTTCAGATTTTGTTGGGAGCCCCTTGCGTGTCATGTACAACAGGTTGGAAAACAAAGTAAAAGTTAGTTAAAGAAGACACTGAGGAAACAGTAGCTTGCAAACAGCACAAAATGTTGTCGGATAAAGATGGCACCGTCGTCCTAAGGACAGGGAAAATGGTTGTGTTGGGCATGACCGGCAGTGGTTGGTTGGACAGGTGCACGATTTCTAACTTTACGCAATGGTACGTCTTTTTCACCCTACCCTCACTATCAGAGCCACTGGCTTATTTTATAGCTATAAAGTGGATGATATGAAAAAGCCCAAATTTGTTTTTTGTCTAATTTGTAAACACTCTCACAGGCCACTTGTTGGCAATAGTCGGACTTTTTTTGATAACTAAGCGAATAATTTAAAATGTAAAATCCACTATGTCGCCTCATCGGCTTTTCAAAAAAAATATAATTGTTTAGCAAGGATAAGATAATTAAAAAAAAGCAAATGCAAATATTGGTTTTGAATAACACGGTACTCACAAAGGTTTAATTATCCATAAAAATATATGAGAATAAATGTTTATATTATTTATGTGCATACGTGTGTGTATTTATGTGTGTGTATATATATATGTATATACATATATATATATTCTGAGAGAGACTGAGCCAATTACACCATTAAAAAAGAGTCACAAAGCTTATCTTGAGGATAAAAACAATAAGTATATATGTCAGATAAAATTCTACACCATGGTTGGATTTATCATATACATGTAACAATCACCAAAGCTTAGCCTTAAGACATAGGATATTTTTATTAATTCATGTCTTCATCTAGAACTCCATCTGCAGGAGGCAAATGCCTGTAGTAAGATCTAAGCTCTCATGTGGTTTGGGGAAATGTGAAGAATGGATGTTGCCTTAGCATCCGTCTCTTCATCCCAGTCTTTGGCATCTGCCATGCCTGTCGGTAGCCGTGTTGCATTTCATGTGCCCTGTAAACCTGGTAGCTCAAGGTGTTTGCAAGCACTGAACACGATTGGTAGAAATATTGGAGATAAGGACGGTAACTGTGGATCTTGGCATGCGTGTTTGGTTTACACGTTTTTTCTCTGCTAAGGTTTGCGATGACCATAATCGGACCTTCCTTATGTTGTCCTCTGGATCCCTCCACACATGAAAGAAAGGTAGAATGCTGCCTGAGGTTAAATGTAAATTGTGGGGAAGTTCCTGATGTGGCTCAGCAGGAACTGAGTGTGGACTAGTCTCCATGAGGTTGCAGGTTCCATGCCTGGCCCCTCTCAGTGGGTTAAGGATCTGGCATTGCCATGACCTGTGGTATCGGTTGCAGACATGGCTCAGGTCTGCCATTGCTCAGATCCCAAGTGGCTGTGGCTGTGGCTGTGGTGTAGGCTGGCAGCTGCAGCTCCAATTCCACCCGTAGCCTGGGAACTTCCATATGCCATGGGTTTGGCCCTAAAGAGCAAAAATCAATCAGTCAATATAAATTGTGGCCAAAGCAGAGCTTTCTGTTTTCCATTGACCCCTCCTAATTCTCAGGAAACAGTGGATACCCAGGAAGTTTTTCCTGAGAGAATCACTGAGTGAATGGATGACGTGGTTGGGCACAAGAGGAGAGGAACAGGCGAGCTTTTCACTCCTGGGAGCCCATCTGCTCACCACCTAGTGGTCTTCACACATGGGGGAAGGAAAGAGATTTGAAAGGCACGGATTTATCACCTGGGGCCCACCAGATGCATACGAATCCGCTGAAAAATGCATGTGCATTTTTCCAAAAAAATAACTTACATGACATGCTCCAACCAGCCTAAATAGAACCCCCAAATGTTAAGAATGTAGGAGTTTAAGAAGATCTCGGCAGAGAACAGTCACACGTGGCAGGGAAGAGCAAATCAGAACATTCCCTATAAAGGTCAGTCTGAAAATAAGAAAAGAAGTTCAATGTATTTATATTCTGTAACTACTTCCCGGTCAAAAAGAAGGCATACCACACAGAGAGGCTTAAAAAGGGCCTTATTAAAAAAAAAAAAAGTTATATAGAAAGTTCATTTTACATTTCAAGAATGCCAAAGTAACAATAAAGAGAATGCAAGTCAGAATCCAGACGTTGGGCTCGGATGAGTTACCAATGACAAAATGCCTTTGGGGTTATTTTTCAAAACATCATATAGGACTTGGTATAAAACCACTTATGTTGTTTTAATATGAATAGTTATATTTAACAGAAAGGCCAGAGTTCCCACTGTGGCTTAGAGGGTTAAGGACCTGTGTTGTCTCTGTGAGGATGTAGGTTCGATCTCAGGCCTCACTCAGTGGGTTAAGGATCCAGCATTGCTGTGGCTGTGGTGTAGGCCGGCAGCTGCAGCTCTGACTCGACCCCTAGCCTGGGAACTTCCATAGGCCACATAAAAAGACAAAAAAAAAAAAAGAAAGAAAGAAAGAAACCTTTATTAACAGAAAGGCCATTTACTATATCAATCTTAAAATGAAAATAATTCTGTATTTCAATGTATATGATAATAATAAAGGCCATTCTAGATTCAGAAACTACATGGGGACCTGTGACCGTTCCGATTTTCTGTTGAGATCTAGATAATCTTGGGAAATCCGCATATAGCAGTGGATTCGGGAAAGAGATTCAAGCAAAGTTCATCCTTGAACTTTCTGACATTAATGTTGTGGGAGAGAAGACTTCTACTTGATCTATGAACTCCAAAGTCGTGTGGTCAGAGAAACTCCGTAAACTGGCTTTCACTCATATGGAAGTAGTCTTAGATTTCAATATTTTTTTTATTATTAGGGCCACGCCCATGGCTTATAGAAGTTCCCAGGCTAGGGGTCGAATTGGTGCTGCAGCTGCCTGCCTATACCACAGCCACAGCAACTCAGGATCTGAGCCACATCTGCGACCTATGCCACAGCTCACAGCAACGCTGGATCCTTAATCCACTGAGTGAGGCCAGGGATCGAACCTGCATCCTCACAGAGACAACACAGGTCCTTAACCCACTGAGCCACAGTGGGAACTCTGGCCTTTCTGTTAAATATAACTATTCTTATTAAAATAACATAAGTAGTTTTATTCATGGATGGATGAGGGCTTCATTTCTACTGTGCCACCATGGGAACTCCCTCAACTTCGATATTTGTACGTTATGAAAATGTCCAGAAAACTTTAATGTCCAGAATAAAGGACCTGAGTGTTAAATGTAGAGCAGTAGATATTCTCTGTGCAATGCTTGTCTTCAAAAATACTGAAGCATCCATGTCACATGTCTTACAAGGACCACGTCAGAAATGTCCATTGCCTGGCCAAGGGATTAGGCAGAGTGAGGCCATGTAGTTGAGCCCCCAGGCTACTCTGGGTTACTTAGCGGGTGAGTGCTGCCGTCACAGGGGCAAAGACTGGGAACCAACCATTGGCCACTGAGCTGGATGGAGTACATGACGGGGACTTGGGGGCCTCCAGACAGAGAGGCGAACGGAGGTCATATGCCAAGGGGAGCCCTGTGCTCTTGCCTTATCATTCCTCCCAAGACAAGAGGAAGGTCATGAGTTTTCCAGCTCTGGACTGCTTCCAGGAATGCAAGCAGACATCTCAAGACCAGAAGGACAGCGGATTCAGCAAGGAAAGGGCCAGAAGATAATGCAATTCCTAACTGATTCCCAAGGCTGGCAGGACACCTAACTCGCACCTACCTTCTCCCCCCACACTAGGATGTCATCTTAGGGGAAGACACAGGGAAGGGGGTAAATACATAAGAGATTGGATATTGTATCCAAATGGAAGAATGAACACCAATAGAGAAAGACGGCTTAAATTATCAGGCCTGACAGCTCCAAACTTGATTGGACAGTTAATTAATTTCTCTCCCATACCCTCACTCACTCCCGATTGAGGGCTCAGCAAGAAGCCAAGATAAGCTGCTACCAAAATAAAGAAAGTAAATTATATTTTCCCTTTATATACACACTGCCTTGTGACTACAATTTTGCAACCGGCTACACTCAAAAGATCCTGGATTTTTGCACAAAGGCCTACATCGACGGTCAAGGAAATGCTAGAAATTCAATATGCCAATCTCAGAAAAAGGGAGGAAGTAATATTGAACAAGGAGTGGTTGCAATATGTCAAATTAATCTTCAATACCTACCATGCAGTACAGCTTTAACTCCAAAAGGTTGGACTGCTCTTAGGCATGGATGTCTCACAACAATTTCTCCACTTCTGGGAGGGATCCTTGATACAGAAGGATGGGCTCCCAGCTGCCCTGCACATTTCTTGAGTCCAAGTCCTTGACCTGGTTCATGGGCCAGTGCCGAGAGGAGCTCAAATAAAGCCAGACTCTCTCTCCCAGGAATGTAACATTAGAAACAGGAATGCCCACTTGCTGGGGGTTGCTGGAACTCAGTGACATGAACATGGGTGTGGCTGGAAACACGGGAGTTTTATTCCTCCTTCCAGAAGACCTGGATGCTGCCACCCTTTGCCTCCTTCTGCAGACCTGATGCATCAACTGCTTACGTTTGAGGCTTTGAAATGCCACGGTATTATCTCAATCATTCCCCTCTTCTGCTTAAATTTTCGAGTTTATTTCTATTGTTTCCAACTTCAGAGACTCTTATGTGTGGCCAACGAATATGAGAAAGAAGATTCTTAGAAATCAGTGCAACATCCTAGACATTCAACCACATAGCCTAACGGAGGAAGTGTAGAGATGGAGAGAACATCACCTTGGACAGCTTTCCACCTTCTGAAACTGAAATGTTGAATTTGGTATTAGTTACAGGTGTTCATGATGTTAACCAGAAATTTTCTCAAAAAGCATGTAAATGTCATTGAGATGCCATCCTCTGGGTTAAGTGTTCCAGGGTACAATGCATAGAATAACCTTCCAAAAGTTATGCGATATATTCCCTCTGCTCCATTGGCTTGTTTATTCATGTGAAACATGTATCAAGGATCTTGAATGTAAGCAGACAACTAGCTTAAAATTCAAGCTAAAAGTCAAAAGAGTGATGAAGAATGATAATATTTAAGGATAGCAGCAAAACCAAGCCACCAGTACATGGGTCTAGATACAAAAGGAGATGAAATATTTCTCCAAACAGAGACTGGGGGCTGGAGGAAAATAAATGGAAATCTCAATTTCTTTAAAACATACCTTATTTTGAAGGTTTGCTACTGAAACATGCTCTTGGACTTTACCAGTGAAACAAATTAGGGAAGTGGTCTAGATATAAATTATAGTCAATACTGCAATCAGGCATAACGAAGGCTTGGTTTTCACCTGTAGAACAGCTACCTTGTAATATTTTAATATAACCATGCATGAAGCCAAATTATTAGTTCCTAATATCAATGGTTTTATTAAATTAATGATTACTGACAGACAGTATATTATCAGTCAATGCTTTGTAAACCAGGAGAACATTTTGGTTCATAATATGCAAGGTTAATGTTATAAAAGAACTCATACAGAAATAGATAACTTTGGAGGTGGGGGGAATAGGCTTCGTCCAGTTGTCTTAATGGTTTGTTACTATGTCTGTGTAAAGGGCAAAAGGTGAAGTTAGCTATACCATTATCACCCGCCCACATTAAGAATGTATTTATTCCCTTCTAGTCCATTACAGACTGCTGTGCTTCTCACTTAGAGACTCTTTTGTTGTTGTTGTTTATTAAAGAAAAATACTTGAATCTTTTACCATTAAAGAATGTTAAGGAGAACAGTGTAGGAAAAGTGAAATTAATTCAATGTCTAAAGAAGAGGGGACGGCAGTGTAGCTAAATGATAACCAAGAGTGTTGTTTTTTTGTTTTGTTTGTTTGTTACCAGCTGTCTATTAGTATTTGGAGAGCGCAAATACCTAATGAGGGTGAAGAGCTCCGTGGAACAAGGGGAAAGAGTTTGGAGTAATGGGAGGAAATTAAGAAAAGGGAAATTTAGGTTGATTACCAATTACCAATTGAAAATCTTCTTAATGTTGAGGTCTATTAGACTGTAGGGTAATCTTCTGAAGGAAGTGGTAGGACTCCCATCGCTTAGATGTTTAAAATTAGAGTGGACAGAGCACCACTGAGAAACCCCCTGGGGTGAACGATCCACCCCACTGTGTGGAATGGGCCAGTTCACCTTGGTTGCCTTTATAGGTTCAAGCTTCCACATGACCTGGGAGAGAAGGAGAGAAAAAATGATCCCAGTCTGACCCACACAGACCCACCATGCCCAAGGGATGGGGGAATAATTTTTAAATATTCCCCCTGCTTTCCATCTAGATTAGTTTTCCTAACACTGTTATTAGAAAGGCCCCAAGAGCATTTCTTTGGGCAACAAAGACTCTCCCAAAAGTGTGTTTTCCACCGAGGAAGCTGACATCTTACTGAGACTCAGAGAAAGCAGTGTCTTGGGTCACATGGTACTCTGCTTTTTCAGTAAATTAAAACTTGGAGCACCAGGCAACCAATACTTTAAGAATATGGCTATCATGACATTGGTGGGTGTATATGTTCCCTCATTCTCTTTTCTTTTTCTTTTTTCCTTTTTTTTTTTAGGGCTGCAGGTGTGGCATATGGAAGTGCCCAGGCTCGGGGAGTCGAATCAAAGCTGCCAGCAACAGCAATCTGCATCTGCAACCTACACCACAGCTCATGGCAACACCAAATCCTTAACCCACTGAGTGAGGTCAGGGACTGAACCCGCATCCTCATGGATACTAGTTCGGTTTGTTTCCACTGAGCCACAACGGGAACTCTTTGTTCCCTCACTGTTGAAAGACAGAGAGATGGAGATAATGAGATAGAGAGGTAGAGATTAAGAAAGAACAGATCTGATTCATGATTGATGGGAATTTCACTGTGTTCCAGGGTCCTGGGAAAGTGGATAGCATTAATTACATGAAAAAAATAATGGCTATTTCCTTCTCTTCTCTGGGAACCCATCATGGTACTCGGAAGTCCATTTCAGAAAGAGGTCTTTTTCTTCATGGAAACATTTCTGGAAATTAATATCTTAGAGAAGGTACAAATATATCTTCTCATTTTAATGTAGCACTCCATGCTCTTTGAAAAGTTTTCTCTCCCTCATAATAAAGTAAGAAAGACTATTATATCCACGTGGTGTTGGTCTCTTCTTAGATAATCTCTCTTTTCTGGTGTAAATACACATGTTCAGCCCGACAAATGCCAGGAAGAAGAGAGTCCTGAGATAATATGCATGTTTCTCTGTGAGTTGCTGAACTGAGTAGACAGCAGGAGTCAGAGGAGTGGATGGTAGAAATCAGGCATCAAAAGCTTAATATCCTCTTGTTACTGGAGGTGGCACGGAGGAGGCTAGAGGTCATATGAAGGTGACAGAGGGCCCTTGTGCCCCAAAACTCTGTATGAAGCAAAACAAGTCTCTCCAAGTAGAACCTCAACAGGCACTGCTCTTCCTCCATTTTCACTCTAACTTTCTAGTCACTAATGGTTAGTTATCTTTGGACTTCAGCAAAGAGAATTTGGGGCAAGAGAAGATAAATATAATGCAGGGTTTCAGTTTCTCTTCCAAAAATTATGCATGCCAGAAGTGAGAGAGTTAAGAGAAAAGATTAAAATTGTGCCTTACGTATGACATGCCCTGTTCCAGTTTTCCATTTCTTGTGCATGGTAAAATTTTTTTCCGTGTTTATGAGTTTAATGTTTTCCTTGATTACAAAATCACCATCGTCTACATCAGTCAATAGAAATATCTCACTTCTACCAATTGGTTTCACACATGAACATTTTTCAGAAAGAAAAGAAAACTACCTTTTTTTCTCTGGTGGGGAAGAAATTCTTCAGAAACTCGTGATTGTACATGAGGAGATTATGGCTCCGAGTTCTAACACTTCCATGCACTCCATTGCTGTGACTCTTGGCTTGAAACAGAGCCATGTGATGCTTATATAATAGGAAGAGTATTTAGAGAGAACCTGGGGCATCCACTGTGAACTCCAGGTCTGGGCAGCTGGCAAGTGTATCCTAAACCCTAGGCTGCAGCCAATGCCCAGAAAATGGGCACAATGTTTATCTCATAAGCCAAAGAAAGGTGATACCAGGGTAGAGGTGAGGTAGAGAAATACTGTGTCTTTCTTTTCTCCAGTCTTGGGCAGGTTGACAAGAGAGGTTGATAGATGACAAACTAAATTTTCTAGATAAGGACACAAGGGATTTGCTTTCATGAATGTGAAGGTTTCTGGTGAATAGTCTCGCCTGGTAAAGATTGTGTGAGTTTGTGGTCTCAGAAATCCCCATATCGCCAGCTAGGGCATCTTAAAGTCAAAATATGGAATTTGAGCAAAGTCATTCATCTGAAACAAACACCCAAAAGTTTTCACTGTGGAAAAAGACAGCATTTCTGGAGTTCCTGTCCTGGCTCAATGGTTAATGAAACCAACTTGTATCTATGAGGACGCAGGTTCGTTCCCTAGCCTTGCTCAGTGGGTTAAGGATTCAGCATTGCCTTGAGCTTTGGTGTAGGCCACAGATGTGGCTCAGATCCCTCGTTGTGGTGTAGACTGATAGCTGTAGCTCCGATTCGACCCCTAGCCTAGGAACCTCCATATGCCGCGGGTATAGCCCTGAAAAGACAAAAAGAGAAGAAAAGAAAAAGGCAGCACTTCTGAAAAATTTTCAAAGTCACTCAAATTTACCTTGAAAACAGTATATGCATCATTAAAATATCCAAAAAAAAAATGATTTTTTTTCCTAGACCCAAACATTGCAATTTACTTTTAAGCTAATAATACTTATATGTAAATTTAAGTTCAAAGCACTTTCATGCACATTATCTCATTTTATTCTTTAAGAAATACTTCAATTTTTATTACTGAAAAAAAAAATCCTTTTCTTTTTATGGCTGCCCTGGCGGCAAATGGAATTTCCAGGCTAGGCACAGAATCAGAGTGGCAGCTCCTAGCCTATGCTACAGCATAGCAAAATGGGAATTGAGCTGCATCTGTGGCTTACACTGCAGCTTGTGGCAAGGCTGGATCCTTAACCCACAGAGCAAGGCCAACGATCAAACCCATTTCCTCACGGAGACAATGTTGAGTCCTTAACCCACTGAGCCACAGTGGGAAATCCACATCAAAACAATTTAACTATAATTTAGTTTCATTTCACCAACTGGTAGAAAAAAAAGTAGACCTGACATTATGCATCAATAAAATTCCCATCCAATAATAAATATGGCAATAACCAAACAATGACCTCTTATCGTATTTTTCACCATGTTTGCTGAAGTAGGCTTTTGAATGGGAATGGGATATTCATATCTCATAAAAAGTGTGATTTTTGTCCCTTGGGATTGGAGATGAGTGGTATCCCAACACACTTTGTTTTCTTGTCAGTAGGGTGTTGAGATTGGGTTTTCAGGAGACAATTTATGTTGCAGTCACATGTTGGAGTTCCGGCTTCTCTCAGTTATTCACTGCAAGCCCCACTTCCAGACTAGACACACTATCCTGGCTGAGGCTGGACTGGCTTTGTACTTTCTCTCTCTCTCTGAGCTCAGTTTCCCAACTTGAACAGCTGACACTTTTGATGACCCACTCATGCTCAAGGCCCACTATCTAAAAAGATGCCAATAGCTTTGCTCTTCTTTAAAAACTTTTTGGCAGCATTTCTTTCTTTTTTTTTTTTTTTTTGGTCTTTTTGTCTTTTTAGGGCTGCACCTACAGCATATGAAGGTTCCCAGGCTAGGGGTCTGACCAGAACTATAGCTGCCGGCCTACGCCACAGCTACAGCAACACTGGATCCTTAACCCACTGAGCAAGACCATGGATAGAACCCATGTCCTCATGGATGCAGGTCGGGTTTGCTAACTGCTGAGCCACAATGGGAACTCCTTGCAGCATTTCTTCCATGACTGTGAGATGATATGTGCTCCCTTTCTTTGGCCTCAGGCCTGCCTTCATTGTGTGCAGGTCTGTCTGGGGGGTAGGGGCGGGTTCTGAGGTGTTTCTCTGTGTTCTCTGAAACTAAGTGTTGAGGGGGATAAGGATCAAAAGCTCAAGGCTGGCCTCTGAGAAACCCTGGGTCCTGATCAGCAAAGCCCTGGGCTTGGTCAACATTCATCATTCTGGCTCAGGCTTGGCTACAGCCTGGGAAGTAGGCAGGCCAGATGGGGAAGCCGAGGCATCCAAAGTGAGTGGATGAATCAGCATTCAAGCCACATGTTCTAACATCATGCTACTCCTTAGCTTAGACCCTGCTTAACTTAGCCAAAACATGTCCTTCTGCCTGACTGACAAGAGAGGACTTGAGATCGTACTGCAAAAGGAAGGGAGAGAGACTCTCAATCTTGCTGAAGTTCAGAGGGTTTGCCCTCTTCAAGTTTGCATGCCCCCCTTGACCTGGCAGCCCCTGAATGAAGCGGCCCAAAGGCAGAGATGAGGGAGGGAACACAAGGCAATGGAAAAGAGTTAAAAACTGTTTTAACTGTGAGTGAAAAACTGGTGGAAGTTCCCATCATGGCTCAGTGGAAACAAACTGGCTAGTATACATGAGGACATGGGTTCAATCCCTGGCCTCGCTCAGTGGGTTAAGGATCCAGCATTGTTGTGAGCTGTGGTGTAAGTCGCAGACACTGCTTAGATCCCGAGTTGCTTTGGCTGTAGTGTAGGCTGACAGCTGCAGCTCTGATTTTACCCCTAGCCTGGGAACTTCCAAAGGTTGTGGGTGCCGCCCTAAAAAAAACCCCAAAATTAAACTAAAGTAATAAAAACTGGTTTGCGAAAACATGATGTAATTCCAATGACATATATATATAGAGAGAGTCAAATATACATATAAAACCTTATTTTCGGAGTTCCCGTCGTGGCGCAGTGGTTAACGAATCCGACTAGGAACCATGAGGTTGTGGGCTCGGTCCCTGCCCTTGCTCAGTGGGTTAACGATCCGGCGTTGCCGTGAGCTGTGGTGTAGGTTGCAGACACGGCTTGGATCCTGCGTTGCTGTGGCTCTGGCGTAGGCCGGTGGCTACAGCTCTGATTCCACCCCTAGCCTGGGAACCTCCATATGCCGCGGGAGCAGCCCAAAGAAATAGCAAAAAAAAAGACAAAATAAATAAATAAATAAAACCTTATTTTATTTTGCCATATATATGGCATAAGAAGTCCTAAAGAGCATGCTGTGAAGAGATCTTCTAGGTCCCTCATCTTAAATCACAGATGGCATCAGTATTAACTGGTAATTTGTGGGTCTGGGTAAAGATGAACCTTGTTAACAGTGGTTGAGAATTTCAAGACATAAACCAAACATATGTGAAGCTGCAGTTCTCACACCCATGAAGGGGACCTTGGTTGGCACTGACGTTTCTGTTTTTTGTCTTTTTAGGGCCGCACCTGTGGCATATGGAGGTTCCTAGAGTAGGGGTCCAATCAGAGCTACAGCCACTAGTCTACACCACAGCCTCAGCAACAAAGGATCTGAGCTGCATCTGTGATTTACATCACAGCTCACGGCAATGCCTGATCCTTAACTCACTAAGCAATGCCAGGGATCGAACCTACATCCTCATGGATGTGAATCGGGTTCATTAACCCCTGAGCCGTGACGGGAACTCCCTGGCACTGACTTTTCTGCATGTTATTTAGTTCTGCTTCAAAAGGCCCAGATTGCCCATACATACTATCTTCCATCATGATCTACCGTGAGAGAAGATAGTAGGCACAGAAGAACGTATGTACAGGTGTGACGGGGTCACTGCTGCATGGCAGAAATTGACACAGCACTGTGAATCAACTCTACTCTAATAAAAATAAAATCGTAAAAAATTCAGGAAAGAAATTTTGAGTCTTTTGCTAAAGATTTCGGCACCATGTACAGGAAAACTCTCTAACAACGAGGGCTGTTTACCAACAGAGCAGACTGCTTTGTTAAGCAGGCTTTGCCCTTCAGTAGAAAGTTCACACAGAAGCTAGAAGACCACCTGTCAGAGATGTCGAGGAGGGATTGATTCCTACGTTAAGACCAAGCCAGATTTGACCTTACAGCTCCCCTTTCACACTAAGATTCTCTGGGCCAGACAATTTTCACCTTTTTCAGATTTCTGAAAGGAACTCCTTTGCATGATTCCAGAATACCGCCTAGGAGCCACTCCACACTTCTGGACACTTTCACTTTAAGAGGATAATGTCCAAGCCATAGACCCGGACATTCTCATCATTTGACATAAGTGAAGGTGACCAAGGCGACCTGGGCGTTAGGAGCATCTACCTGACTCTGCTCAGCATGGAAGACGCTTGTTCTCAAACTCGAAAGACAGCCAAGGCGGTTTAGGTATCCTGTGACTTCAACATCCATGGATCCTTCAGCACTAGGCAAGCCAGTGGTCCCCTTAGCCACCAGTAACTACCACAACCAACACTTCTGGGTCACTGTAAGTCTTCCCAGAATCATGGTGTCCTGGTACAGAATAGCTCAGGTAAGAGCTTACTAAGGAAGAGTTGGAAATGTCGAAGCCATGATATTGACATGCAAATCAGGGTGATGCTGCACTGTTACAAGCAAGCGGCATCGGGCTGAATCCTATGCCTTCCTGAGTTGATCAACAAAGAAACCAGCCCACCCATGGAGCCGAGCCGGAAAAACTATTCAGATTCTCAACTCACAGGGCATCCATGGACCAAAGTAACGAGGGGAAAAAGAAAAAAATGGAACTACCAAGGTCCTTTTGTTTTTTCCGGAGTAACAGAATCACTAACGATATTAATATCTTGTATGTTTGCGCCGCTCCCAGCTGTTCAGCTACTTTAAATCTACTTATCGTCAGTTCAGGGGAGTCTGGCTGTGGTCAGATCAACGGGCTCCGCTTTGCTTCCAAACCTCTCCTTCAGGAGCATGCGCCATTGCCATTTTGTTAATAAAATAAGGATGGCTTTGGTGTCTAGCATCCTGGATTTTTGTCGAGCAAAGCAGCATGGCGTATCAAAGGCATGTCAAGAGATGTGACGTAAATGGAAATCGCAGAGTATCATAATGCGGCACAACAGGTGCACAGAATAGACGTTCAGAATGGTTTCTATTATTTGGCTTTTTTGGAATCAAATCAGAATCAAGAACAATAGTGGCCATTTCAGAGAAATTACTTCTGCACATTCTTGCAGATTGAGCAGCTGGAAAGGAGGGGAGGGGGGAGCTGGGGGGGGGGCTTGCTCTTTGGAAGGTAGATGCAAATACATTTGTAGTGTGTACACAGTATATTCAGCATATTAAATTTTCGCCTTTCATGTGCCATGATAAAAGTAGTTGCCTTTCCAGGATTGCATGTTTCATTAATACCACATTTTTAATAATTAAATAGCACAACTCTAGAGGCAAGAGCGAAGATAAAAGTTTGCAGACAATCCATTCTTTTGCTCAGACACTCCCTCCGAAGATCCCATGGAGATGCGGTGGAAGGATTCGAGTTCTAAAATGGGGAGTTTCCTAAAATCTTGGGTGTTTATGTAGTTTCATTCCGGCGAGCAGGGGCTTCTCTTTTGTCAGGTGTGGGGTGATTAAGGCTAGGAGGTGGAGTGGGGGGCCGGCCCTCCCCTTTGTACTTCATTATCCACTTCAGCCCACTCTCTGGCTGTTTCTGTTACCTGATAGTTACTATTTGTAATTGTTAATATTGGGAAGAGAGCGGTTTGTTGTCTTTTTAATCCTCTCGGTTAGCATATTCTATTTTATGAGACATAATTCAGAGGGCGAGAGAGAAAGGGAGGCAGACACTGGTTAAGAGGGATCTATAATTGGGTGTAGTGGGATTAAACAGTTATTAGTGTATAGTCCTAATGGATGCCCCATAAAGAATCCATGGCATTAATGAGTTATGAAGGAAGAGCAGGCCAGCCGAACTATATTTCCATGACTGCCTTCCTACTTATCTGCAAATTGTCTAGTAACCCCTGAAAGGAACCCCAGACTCCTGATGTATTGAAGCAGAGACATTTTCCTTCAGAATTGTCAGTTCTTTTTAAACCTGCAACTTCCAGTTTGCAGGATCTGTCTCACATGCCAATCCTAATATTTGGTTTTGCCTCAACCTCGAGCTTTGAATATTAAAAAAAAAAAAATCCTGAAAAATTTACCTCTGATGGAGAAATCTATAAATGTATCTACAAAGATGGCTTCTTCTTTGATTAAAAAAAGAAAAAGAAAAAAGAAAAAAGAACAAGAAAGCGAGATATGTGAACACTAATGCCCCCAGGTGATGGGAGTGGGAATCGGGAACTAAGTTAAAGAACGTGGGTTTTTAGATATAAATATTTTAATGTTGAAAAAAGGTTAAATGCGAGCATTATAATGCGCTTCTCAGTCAGACTTTTTAAAAGGGGCCAACATCCTTTGTTTTGCTGTGGTTCTGGCTTGTGTTGTGGCAGGTAAAAAATCAAAGAGAAAGTGAAAGCGTGGATGGAAGATTTCACCCAAGTGTTAGATAAGGTGCTTTAATGCATTGGATGGACAAAGCTTTGGTTTCCGTCTATGCCTGATGGATTGCTTTCCACTGAAATTGTGTGTAAATATGTACAGGAAATGTCTCCTCTCTATACTGTTTTCATTCTTTCCCTCTGTCACAATGCACTGGGTTCTCCTCCCTCTTAAAGAAACAGAGTATAGATCTGGTGACCACAGCAGAGAAGACAGGACCCACCCTTGAGGGGTGCTTTTGTCCAATATTTGTCAAACCTCCCAGATTTTTGATAAAACGTTTCGCTAAGAGTCCCTGCTGCACTGTCCCATAATTCTGTGCATGTTTGTGAATTGCTTTCTCCCCAATAACATCATCACTCCCCACATGGAAGATGACCTTGAGGTGTCTTTGTGTCAAACTTTTATAAGCATTAGAAGCCCGGCCCCAAGGTAAAAGTTTGGAATAATATGCTTTCCCAAGGGAAGATATTTTTTTAAAAACAAGTTAAATTCCGTGGCTGGCTGTGTCTTCTAAAACACCCCCCTCTGCCTTTCTTCTTCTGTGGAAGTCTGTCCAGCATGTGTAACTTGAAATATGTTTGTAAAATAGGAAGGAACCCAGAATGGTATTCCATGGAAACTCAACCACCTCCCCAAACAGAATGTTTATGTAAGCAATTTCACATGGTGGAGTTGACAGTTAAGCCAGCACGCATCCAAGATCTAGGATGTCCCCCTTCCAAAGAAGCACAGTTGCTTTTTTTTTTTTTTTGATGTATCTTTTCGCTTTTATAAAATGGGTTTCAGTTCTCATCTGTCAACTACTAGACAGAGAAATGAAAAGTTTTTTTGCATGAGAAATAGTATCCTAAGGTATATGAAAACTTGGGGTTGGAAGTAATTTTCACTTTTTTCCATTCGTTTTTCTTGCTTTCCAAAGTGAAAACTCCATAGCCTCAGAAGCCAAAGGGCCTTTTGAAAAATGCCACTTGCAGATTTCAGCCAACAGCCACAGCTGAATCGACAAGGGAGTTTCTAACAAGACAGTTGCTTGCTGCCGGCTACAGTTCCCACTTTTGTTTCCTATGGAAACGAACACGGGGCAAATTGAAAGAGTGATTATTTTAAGGCTCCACTGTCTTTCCTGATCCAGTGTCTACAGTATTTTCACAGAAAATGGGAGCAGGGAAAAAGCAGGGGGAGATGTCAGACCTTGTCAGTTTCAGCTGTGGTTGTTGGCAGAGAGCTGAAAGTTCTAGCTTTTCAAACAAGCTACAGAAATCTCTGCTCCTTTTACTTTGGAAACAAAAATGTTAGTTGAACATCGACTTCACCTTTATCCGTCCTTTCTGTGCCATCCTTTGGCACAGCGATTTTTTAGGGAGGAGAAAAAAAATGGCACTATAGTTCATTTGGGTGGTT
This sequence comes from Phacochoerus africanus, assembly GCF_016906955.1. NCBI lineage: Eukaryota > Metazoa > Chordata > Mammalia > Artiodactyla > Suidae > Phacochoerus > Phacochoerus africanus. Next base: position 54,183,248 of record NC_062548.1, on the reverse strand, counting down.
ATGAGGGAAACCTGCACTGCCAAAACTTTGTTCCAATACATAACCCATGAATAATGAATTCTCTTTAACCCTGGGACACAGTAGCTTGAATGTAAGTAACTGGTTTATCCCATGGCGATTTAGTCAGGCCTCACATTTTCTCTTCATTTATAAATCTCACCTTTTATGGGGTAAGACCAAAAAAAAGGCAGGGGTACTATAAAGAGTCGCTTAAAAAGCATAAATTATTATAGATCAAATTATGAATGAGATGGTCTTTGCAAGGATAGAACTATCCTGTCCTCTATAACTAGCTACTTCTTTAGCACTCTCGAGTGATGTAACAAAATCACTGCATTTAAATATGACACATTCCATATATTTACCCATTTTTTGAGGCCCCAATTCTGGCCGGTTCTTTTTAAAAATCACATGATGGTTTAAATGAGTTCAGAATTTAATAACATTCGATTTTAAGACCTCAGAATATGTAATTAAACAGAGGGATGAGGTTTTTGAGTGTTTTCCGTTATCATGAAAGGGAGGGCTTATTATTCGGCTAGGGTAGCATCTATTTTTATTGTGCATTTATTAGGCACCAGGCTCTTAACATGCATTGTCCCAATTAATTCTCCCAGAAATTCTTCTCAGGTAGCTACCTACCATTATGCTTATTTCATAAGTGAGAAAGCTCAGGCTAGCTTAAATAACATGGCAACATGACACAGAGCTGGAATGCCACACAACCCCAGGTCTCTCTGACTCTGAACACATATTCTCCATACATGGTGCCAGAGTTTTTAACTTCTCCTCGGTCACACAGGGGAGAAGGGAGGGAGGGAACTGACACACAGGGATTGTCCATGTCCTGCTTGCCAGTGCAGACAAATAAAAGGTCCCACGCTTTTAAGCTGACACATTGGAGGGCACAGGGCAGATACTCGTTACGGTGCTTCACCGTACCTGGGAGGAAGGAACGCTGTTCATAGAGAGAGCTATAAATAGAGGTTTGGTTGGTCTTCTCACTTGGAAGTTTCTAGCATCTGCAGCCAGCCTCAGCATCTGCAGTTTCCTGGGCTTCTCCCGTCAGCACAGAGAAGGAAGTGGGCCTGGCTCATCACTGCTCTTCCCCAAAGGTGCCTGAGCCCTGAGCCCGATCTCAACGCTGTGGGATTGGAGAAATGCAGGCGTCATGGGACCTCAGAAACCGTGCAGGCATCTCGGACATGAAGGAGAGGGACTGTGCTGACAGCAGCGGGGTGGAGGGCTGGCCTGACACATCCTGTATTTTCCAAGGTCACTGTTCTTGCCTTCCTCCACACACACCCTCCTTGAACAAACCATGTCTCTATACAGTTTCAGAGTCAGGAGTATTTAGGCAGCCTCAGCTCAAAATTGCCCTTCTTTGAGAGGGGAAAGAAAAAGATATTCATTCTGCGACCCACAGTTGTCGCCATAAAAACTCGAATATCTGTGAGCTTTAACAGTTGAGGTTCAGGATGTGTTTAAAGTCTGAATGAAGACCTCAAATGATTTCCCAGTTGAAGAAGGCAGAGGCACGGAGATGCAGGTGTTTCTGAGATCTTTGTAGTCCGGAGGTTTGGTGGACCAGAACGATGGAGGGACCCTTGGGTGGGAGAAAGTCAGAGTTAGGAAACTAGCCCTACTCCAGCATGGACTGCCTTTCCTGTGTACTGTTTAGTGTACATGAGAGGTTTTGTCTACACTAGTTCATTGATAAAGTTGAAAAGGAAAAACCTCAAACGTCTGCTCTCTGGTTGCTATTGAAGCAAAAGAGTCTCTCACTAACTTAGTTACTGAAGTAAATCGCCAATTTCCTTTTCTTCAGAAACAAAAAAAAAAAATCTTCTTTTCAGAATTGACCTCACTGATTCCCATTAGATAACAATATATTTTGAGAGAAGTTTTACATATTTCTTTTTTTAAGTTTTAAAGAAATAGAGTTGATTTACAATGTTGTGATAATGCCTGCTGTACAGCAAAGTGACTCACTTATATGGGTACCCACAGCCATTCTCTTTCAGATTCTTTTCCCACACAGATGATCACAGAATATTGGGGAGAGTTCCCTGTGCTGCACAGCAGGTCCTCATTGGTCAATCATGTATTTCTGGATAGAATCATTTTGGACTGTTAGATCAAAACCCTGAAATTATTTTGAGTCATCTCACAAATTAAAAAGACACTGCATTCTCAAAGGGCAAATGTCCAAAATCTTCTAATTAAAAAAAAAAAATCCTAGTTATTCTCTAAATTTGCACAATCTTGCTAGTATATACTTGCTGGTATATATTATATGCACACACACACATGTACATATACACACACAGTTATACACATGCACATGTGTGTGTGTATATATATATACATATACACAATATACATACACATACACAGCATATACACACACATGTATTTGCATGTCCACATACATGTTTTAAATTGAGAAAGGATATGTAAGGAGAACAGACTCGGAAGCCTGAGTCCACAGTCTGGGTCTGAGCCCTAGTTTCCTGGCTCTCTGCATCTTCCTTTTTTCATCTCTATAGTAGAGAAGTTTGTTGAATGAATATTAGGATGGCAATTCTACTCACAACACCGTGGTGAGCCAAGCACCACTATCATCATCCAGGATTATTCTATCCCAGTGAGGGACACAGCTAATAATGGCATTTAACAAATTGCAGGTCAGCCTGACCCCAGACCCCTTGTTCTTTTCTCTCAATCACATCACCATCATTTCCTAATTTACCCTTGCCAATAAATTTCCTTTTTATTTATTTATTTTTTTTGTCTTTTTGTCTTTTTTGTTGTTGTTGTTGTTGTTGTTGTTGCTATTTCTTGGGCCGCTCCCGTGGCATATGGAGGTTCCCAGGCTAGGGGCTGAATCGGAGCTGTAGCCACCAGCCTACGCCAGAGCCACAGCAACGTGGGATCCGAGCCGTGTCTGCAACCTACACCACAGCTCATGGCAACGCCGGATCGTCAACCCACTGAGCAAGGGCAGGGACCGAGCCTGCAACCTCATGGTTCCTAGTCGGATTCGTTAACCACTGCGCCACGACAGGAACTCCTAAATTTCCTTTTTATACCTGCTTGTTTTAAGGCTTATTTCTTACTTGAAATTGTTTCTTATGTGTTACAGAGGCTAATTATTTAATAATTATATAGCTTCTTGTTTCCACTTGTTTTTTGAACTTGTATTTTATGGCATCTTTTTTTTTGCCAATAAATCATTCCTGCACCGTGGGGGAGTTTTTTGATGTCATTTAAGAAACACTTAAACTCTATATCAAGAGCATATTCTCTTATATTTTCTTCTAAAATGTTAATTTTGTTTTCCATATTTAAAGCATTTATCCATCTGGAATACATTTGTGAAAAGGGTGCGAGGTAGGGATCAAATGCTACCTTTTCAATCTCTTCTCCTTCTGGTTATTTCTGCACCATCCATTGACAAGCCATCTTGTCTCTCTTTGTCAACCCAGATCAATATAAGGGCATCATACTGAGCTCCTGCATAACCCCCCCCCCACACACACACACACACGTACATGCATGTGCGTGGCTATTCCCAAGCTCCCAGTTCTGTTCTAGTGGTCAATTTGTTTATCCTTCTATGAGCACCACAAAGATTAGTCACTAAGTCTTTATAATAAGCCTTTGTACCTGTTTTCCTCCTTTCTATTAATAGTCTCATGAATGTATTGCTTTCATCTGCATGATTTTCAATTTCCTCTTGCCCTTTTCTGCTGATTTTAGGGTTCAATTTTTAATTCCTGAAGACTTTTTTCAATGATGCCTATGAATGGTAGACTATGAATCTCTGTGAAAATGTTTGAATTTCATTTCTAGTCCCAAATGGTTATTCATCTCTACTGGGCAGTCTATGATAACAGTTTGGTTGTTCAGTTACTCCCCCCCCCCAGTACCAGTCTTCTTTCTGCCAACTGAGAAATTTCCACTTTAGAGCTCAGCGGGATTAAAAGAATCTTTAGGAGTTCCCATCATGGCTCAGTGGTTAAAAAATCTGACTAGGAACCATGGGGTTGCGGGTTTGATCCCTGGCCTCGCTCAGTGCATTAAGGATCCGGCGTTGCCGTGAGCTGTGGTGTGAGTCACAGGTGCAGCTCAGATCCCGCGTTGCTGTGGCTGTGGCATAGGTCGGCAGCTACAGCTCCAATTGGACCCCTAGCCTGGGAACCTTCATGTGCCATGAGTGCAGCCATAGAAAAGATAAAAAGAAAAAAAAAAAGAAAAAAAAAAGAATCTTCATTAAATTGCATTTGCCTCTTTGGTATTGGTACCGAGAAGAAATTCGTGACACCTAATCTACCATAATACTAGAACCAGAAATCTTAGGATCCCCTTATCAGGTCTTAACCAGGTGCCATGTTGCAAGGGTGTGCAATGATAATAATGGTGGGGCTTTTGAAGACTAAAGTAGTGTTCTCAATCCTGTCTTTTTTGAATCACATTTTTATACTCGATGATACATTTAGGTATGGGATTTTATCACCATGTAGATTATATTCTAGTTATGAAACAACATCTGAATATTTGGTCAATGGCATTTGTTGACTGTTCACTAAATTCAAAGTTTAGAAAGTGGAACACTTCAGGATGAGAATCCCTCTACCCCTACCCTAGGTCCCCTGCGTGCATCCTCTTGTCAGTCCCTGAGCATCGGTACTATTCTTGTCTCTTGATCCAAGTGGGCCATTTTAATCTTCAGAAATAGGATCATGTTCTATTTCACTTTCTATCTTTACAACCCAAGCAATGACTGGTGTGTAAAAAGGTATCTTGACTATCCACATATATCTGAGGATATTCTTGCCAAATAAAAGAATAATATAGAGTCAGGCAGAAGGAACAAGGATAAGCCAACATGAATCAAGCAACGTTTTAAAAGCAGTGCACTTATATTTATATACAAAATGTTACTTTAGATGGGAAATTCTAACTGCTTGAGTTTAAATATGTGGTTTTTTTTTTTTTTTGAGAAAGGATATTGATACTAAGATACTTGTTTTGCTAAGAGAGAAAATGTAGAGCTGTCCATGGACAGAGAAATGCATTTGGGGAATGAGCTGTGGTGGAAAGGAGAGTCAGGTTTGGAAAAATGGAGTAGTAACAGAAAAAAGATCTTGGTAAGAAGTACAGCATCTCCAAACTGTAGAGGATCACAAAACAGATTCTTACCTACAAATTCTGATTTGATTCACTTCGGAATTTGAATCTTAGACCTATTATCGGCATAAAAACGATGGGGTGATTAAAATATTACACATGCAAAATCAATGCACCTTATTTGAGAACCATCATCTTGTGGCATATATCAAGAATTTATTATTTTGTATTGCTAGGTAATATCTCACTGTATGAATATATTACATTTTGCTTATCCATGAAACACTTATGGATACTTGGGTTATTTCCAGTTTTTGACTATTATCAATAAATTTAAATGACCATTTTTGTACAGGTATTCGTACGGCCTTACTTTTCCATTGTCATTTTATTTCATAAATACCAAGCAGCGAGATGGTGGGATCATATGGCAGAACACTTTTAAGAAAAGGGCCAAACGATTTTTCAAACAATGGCACCATTTTATGTTTCCACCAGCAGGGCATCTGTATTTGAATTCTTCCACATCCTCATCAGCACCTGTGATGATTAGTGTTTTTAATTTTAGCCATTTGCTCTTCTAATATTTATGTGGTTCTATCTCATTGTGGTTTTAATTTGCGTTCCCTCATCATGAATGATGTTGAGCATATTTTCATTTGTGTATATGTCATCTGTATCTCTTCCGTGAAGAGTCTGTTCAAATATTTTACCCACTTATAATTAATTTCCTTGTTTTCTTAGTATTGAGTTTTGAGAGTTTCTTTGCTTCCAGATCCAAGTCTTTTTTCAGATGTGTGCTTTGAAAATATTTTCTTCAACATTTAGTTTTTCTTTGCTTCCTATTAATAGTGACTTTTGGAGAGATGAAATTTTTTATTTTGATGTAGTCCAATTTAAATTTATCGGGTTGTTTTTTTTTTCCTTTTATGTAGAGAGATTTTGCTGTTGTAGCCAAGAAATCTGTAGGCAGAGTCACAGAGATTTTTTCTTCAAGGAGTTGTATGCTTTTAGGTTTCACATTTAGGTCAATAATACATTTTACGTTATTTTTTGCATATGATGAGATTATAGGGATCAAGTTTCATTTGTTGGTGATAGATAGCTAATTGTTTTTTGCACCATGCTTTGAAATGTCTACAATGTTTCAACATACAGAGGTTTTCTTTTTGGTGGAGATAAACATCAATCTTTTTTTGTTTGTTTTGCCTCCCTTTTGCTTTTACACTTAGAAGAGTCTTCTCCAACCAGAGATCAAATAAACTATATTTCCTTCAGGGACTTTTACATACATAAATTATTTAATTAAATAGAACCCTATAAGATTCCTTATACCAAAAATGGTTCCCCTTGGTTTTAAAGGCTGCATAAAAAAGTAAAAGTGGGAGAACAAGAAAAACACATAAGTTTTGGTTAGGGTGAGGTGGAACATAAGATACTACTACATAAGCAAGATGTAACAATTGTAATATAACGTCAAATATATATTTAGTATGAATACATTTGGAAACATTGAAAAATCTAAGAAAATAGAAAATGATAAAATTGGCTGAAAAAGTTGACAAATTGAATACAACAACAAACAAGGGAGAAATTGAAATTGTTTTCAAAGAATTGTCTCCATGAAATGTGGATCCAAGTAGTGTTATGGGTGAATTCTTTAAAAAAAAATCAAAAAAGTTCCAGGGTATATAAACTGAATCAGAACATAGAAAAAGATTTCCAGTTTCCTGAGTACATTTGCAAAGCTTGTACAATACTCAAAAACAAAACTACAGTCTAATCTTAATTGTGCATATGGATGTAAAAATCTCTAAACCATATCAGAAGATTTAATCAATCAAATCTAGAAGTATGGAGAAAAATTCACATGCCATACCCAGTTGAGCTTTAATCTAAACTGTTATGGATGGTTCAAAACAGGAAATCTATTAATATTAAATCAATAGAGAAACTATATGATTACCATAAAACATTCCCAAAGATCTAATTTTTAAACATTTTTCATTTTGAGTGAATGTAGTTGTACACACAGTTGTAAGAAATAATATACAACAGTAACATAGAAATTATACCCAGGTTTCCCAGTGTAACCTCTTACACAGCTATACTATAGTACAATATCACAAACCAGACATCTACTTTGATGAAATGTATCAAACTTACTCAAATTCTGCCGGTTTTACATGCACTCATTTACCTGTGTCTTGTTCTGTGCAATTTTATCGTAAGTCGGACCAGCATAATTCACCCAGCCTAATGACGTGGAGGTTCATCTCTGTCATTGCACGTATCAGTAGTTTAATACCATTTCATTGCTGAGCTTTATTTCATGGTATAGATGTACCACAGCTTTTTGGTTTTTTTAGCTATCACTTGTTGAAAGACTCATGAGTCATTTGGTGTAGTTTGGTTATTATGTGTAAAACTGCTATTAAAATTTATGTGCAGGTTTTTCTGTGAACATAAGTTTTTATTTCTCCTGAATAAATGGCTCGATTCATTCCAAAATGTTTTTTTAAGTGCACTTGCTGGGTCATATGGTGTGCATATGCTTAGTTTTGTAATCAACTGCCATACTCATTTTCATTTTACTTTCCCACTAGCAATACATGAGTTTTCTACTTTCTCTGCATCCTCGCTGGCATTTGGTGATATCACTATTTTTTATTTTAGCCATTCTTTGAGGTATGCAGTAATATCTCCTTGTGGTTTAAAGTTGCATTCCCCTAATGGCTAATGAAATGATATTGAACATCTTTTCATGTGCTTATTTGCCATCTGTGTATCCTCTCCAGTAAAATGTCTATTCATGTCTTTTGCCCATTTTCTAATTGGTTTGTTTGCAAATATTTTCTACCAGTCTGTAGATTGTCTTTTCATTATCTTAGAGTTTGTGCAGAGCGAAAGTTTTCTTTTTGATGAAGTCCAATTTATCAATTTGTCTTTTTACAGTTTGTACTTCTGGTGTCATATCCAAGAACTCTTGGACAAGTCCTAGATCCTGAAGGTTTCTCCTAAGGTATTTTTCCTAAAAGTTTTACACCTTTAATACATTTAAATTTGTGATCCATTAAGTTAATTTTTGTATAATGCAGGAATAGAGGTTTGTCTTTTTGCATGTGGATACCCAATTTCTCTAGGACAATTTATTGTAAAAGTTATCCCTTCTCTATTAAATTACTTCTATACTGTTGTCAAAAATCAATTGTGCATATTTGTGTAGGACTATTTTGTGGTCCTCTATTCTGTTTCATTCTTACATGTCTATCCCTCCACCAATATCACATTGTCTTGAATTATAATACAGTGGCCTGGTTATCCCAGAGTGAGACCTTTCACTTTCTTCTTCTTCAAAATTGTTTTTGGCTATTTTAGAGCCTGTGTTTTTCCAGGTAAATTGGACTTGTCTAAGTCTACAAAATATATTGCTGAGAATTTGATAAGAATTGCATTAAACCCATAGATCGATTCAGGGAAAATTGTTATCTTTACTATGTTGCGTCTTCTAATCCATGAATAAAGTGTGTCTCTTCATTTAGTTAGATTTTCTTTGATTTCATTCATTAGCTGTCCGTAATTTCCAGTATAGAGATTAAAATTTTGGGCACATCTATATGAAAAAGTTTTATTATAGCTATATGTTTACTATACATATATAAATATTAGTTTTATAACTAACATTCTATCATTGGCTTTGGCACAATGATAAATTATATTTTGTTTTTAGTTTTGATTTCCACTGGCCTGTTGATAGTTTATAGATTTATTTCTATTTTTCTGTGTTGATCTTGTATCTTGAACCATTGCTGAAATTATTTATCAGTTCTAGGAGATATTTTTTGTGATTTCTTGAGATTTCTATGTAGACAGTAAAGTTATAATGTGAACTACAAATAAGGACAAGGTTGGTTTGTTCGTTTTTTCCTTTTAGGTGTACATGCTTTTTATTTCTTATTGCTCCAATAGAAACTTCAGCACTATGCTGGATATAAATGATGAAGGCAGACATTCTTCCTTGTCCTAGATCTTAGGGAGAAGAGTTCAGGCTTTTGCCATTAAATAGTAGGGTACATATACATCATGTCTAGATGTTCTTTATCAAGTTAAATTTTCCTCTATTCCTATTTTTCTGAGAGTTTTCATTCTGATTGAGTATCAGAACTTGTCAGGTGATTGCTCTGCATTAATTGATATAATCGTATCAGTTTTCTTTTTAGTTTGTTGATATGGTGAATTACATTTATTTGAACCAGGCTTGCACTTCTGGAAGAAATCCCACTTGTACATGGTCTATAATTGCTTCTATACCTTTTTGAACTCACTCGTTAATATTTTCTTGATGAGTTTTATGACTAAATTCATGAGAAATATGGGTCTGTACATTTCTCTTTTTTCTCCTCTTTTTTATCTAGTATTGATAGTAATTTCATAAAGTTTCTTATGAATATTCCTTCCTCTTGTATTTCTGAAAAAGATTGTGGAGAATTGGTGTTACTTAACTCTTTAAGTATTTAGTAGAACTCTCCTGTGCAGCCATCTGGGCTAGAGATATCTTTTGTGGGACATTTTTACCTACAAATTCATTTTATTTAATGGTTTATGACTATTCAGTTATTCTGTTTCATCTTGGTGAGTTTTGGTAGTTTGTGGTTTTGAAAAATTAGTTCATCCTTCTAGGCTGTTGACATTATGAGCATTAAGTACTACATGGTATTCCATTATTTTCCTTTTAATGGTTGAAGATTCTGTAGCAATATCCTGTTTCATTCCTGATTTTGGCAATGTTCTTATTCTGTCTTTATCTTTGTAAGTCTTGCTAGAGGGTTATCAATTTTATTATTTGCTAAAGAATCCACTTTTTGTTTCACTGTTTATATCTGTTACTTTTGTGATAATTTGACTGATTTTGCCTTTATTGTAGCCTTCTTTCTGCTGGTTTTGTGTTTATTTTGCTCATTTTCTCATTTCTTGAAATAAGAACTTAGGTTATTAATTTGAGACTTTTCCTCTTTTCTGATGTAATCATCTAGTACTATGAATTGCCCTCTCAGGATTGTTTTAACGGTTTCCACATATCTTGATATACTTTATTTTAATTTCCTCTATTTTTGTATTTTAAAATTTCCTTTCGCATTTTCTCTTCTACCCATGGTTTGTTTAGAAACATTTAATTTCCAAAGTGTTTGGAGATTTTTCTGTTGTCTTTCTTAGTTTGATTGCACGATGGTCAGAAAACATATCTGCATGATTTTATTAAAACAAATTTGTTAGATAGACCAGGATGTGGTCTATCTTGTTGAATATTCCATGGGTTCTTGATATTTTTTTTTTTTTGGCTGATTATGTTGTTCAATTCTTCTGTATTCTTACCGCCTTTATGCCTAGTAGTTCTATCAATTTCTGAGAGTAGGGCGTTTAAGTCTGCACCTATAATTGTTGGTTTCTCTACTTTCCCTTTCAGCTCTATCAGTTTTGCTTCATGTATATTGAGGCTTCACTAACTGGAGCATAGTCATTTTTAGGATGTTATGTCTTCTTTGTGTGTTAATTCTTTTATCATTATCTAATGCCCCTCGTAGTCTCTAATACTTATCTTTGCTCTGAAGTATTCTTTATAATAGTGTTGTGGTCACTCCTGCTTTTTGAAAATTAATGTTTGCATGGCATATTTTTTTCCATGCTTTTACTTTTAACCTACATAGGTTTTATTTAAATTATGTCCCTTATGGACAGTATAAGGAACTATGCTTGGATCTTTCTTTTTAAAATCCGCTCTAGCAATTTCTATCTTTTATTTGAGGTGTTTAGATCATTTACTTTTAAGGTAATCATTGACATGACAGGCTGCGAGCCTGAAATCATATGACTTTTTCTCATCTCTTTTGCCTCTGTTTCTCTTTTCTTAACTTCCTGTGGGATACTTGTACATTTTTCCAGATTCTGCCTTGATTTATTTCTAGTGTTGCCTTAGTGGTTTGCTCTATCAAAGTTCAATTTTTAAAACTTCATGGTAAAGAAAAATTGAAAGCCTACTCTCCTAACATAATAAAATATATTAAAATAATTAAAAATCAGACATGAAAAAAAAAGCGCCCCTTAAAGTCATCCAATACAAACATGTATGTTATTATCATTAATATTGAACTTTTTCTGAAACATCTAGCTAGTGCAATAAGAAAAAAAGAAATGAAAGAGGTCATACCTAGAATGGAAGAGTCAGATTTATCTCTTTATTCGTATATTCTGATCATTTGATTGACTTCCTGGAAAACCAAGGAAAGAAATTCAAATTAGTGAATCGATAAGATATTTCAGTTATGTGATTAGCTATAAAATAAATACATGGAAATAAACAGCTTTCTGTAGTGAAAAATCTAGCAGAAAAATGTAAAATTTATAGTAGAAAAAAATCCTAAGAATAAACTTATCAATATGTCTATTTTTTTAAATCATCAAAATTTAATGACTTAGAATAAAATTCAAAGGAGTAGTGGGACATGATATGATTTTTTTTCTTTTAAGATTAAACTTTTGCAACTAACTTAACACTTCTAAAATCAAATAACTTACTATGATTTCAACAAAATTTGTAACCAGACAAAATTATTCTAGAGAAAAAAATGAGTGAGAATGGCTAAAAAATTTAGAAACAGCAAAATAATGAAAGAAGATTTGACCTACCTACCATCTAAGGGCCTTAAAAAAGTTGCAGTAATTAAAACAGTGTTATGTTGGTCCTAGAAATCCAGCCAGATTAAAAGTATGGGATAAAATCCAGATATAAAACATAAAATATATAAGTATTTGGTATATCACAGAAGATGTATTTTAAATCAAGGGAAAACTGACTGTTTATTTAGTATTTTTAAAACAGCATAAAATAGTGAATTGTAATTTTCATGAATTTAATTTCCTTTGAACCTGAGCATATATGGGTTTGCTCAGTTTTTTCTTAAAAAGACTACTGAGAGGTTAAAAATAACATTTTTCTTAAAGAGAAAATCTCAGATTTATCTATCAATCTGCTTTTGTAGTAATAGATCCTTTCTCTTTTACTCCTGGTTTGTTTTTGTTTCATCCTTATTTTTCTAACCTTCATACGGATAATTAACTCGTGTTAGTCTATTCTTTCTTCTTGAATATTAAAAGTATTTTTTACTGTAATTTATGTCTAATTAGAACTGTGACAATGTTCCATAAAATTTTATATATGTTAGTTTTGATTGTAACTGTTTATTACATATTGCATAACCACCAGTATTATTTATATTCTTTTTTATTTATTAAAAAAGTAAGATTTTATGAGGGTTTTTTTTTATGTATTTCTGTTTCTAACTTCTGGTCTTTTTGCACAGATGTCAGATATCGTGTGAGAGAATTTCTTTTTTACAGGTTATATTGGCTTTGTAAATAATATAATAATATTTAAGTTATTCAAACACACTTGAAATGTATAGTACAATTACATATTTACTTCATCAAATTGAATTGGTTTCCTGATTTAGATATTAGATATCCTTATATTTTTGCCTGTTATCTGTGAAGTACTTATAAAAGCATACCACATCTTTTACCTCTATTGATTTTCTGTAAGTTACCGTTTATGTTTCCAACTACACTTATTTATATATAATTTGCTGCTATATAATTCTGTACATAAACTTTCATGAGCATTATCTTCTTTGGTGATTACATTCTTAATTTTTAAAAGAAAGAAAATGTCCTTTTGGTTCTGTCATACCTTCTTTTAGCCTTCAAATATGCTTTAAACTTTATCTGTCCTTTTGGTTCTGTCATACCTTCTTTTAGCCTTCAAATATGCTTTGAACTTTATCTCATTTTTATTTTTTTCTCTTGCTTTTTTGGGGGGCCACATCCATGGCATATGGAAGTTCCCAGGCTATGTCAAATCAGAGCTGCAGCTGCTGGCCTATGCTACAGCCACAGCAACATGGGACCCGAGCCTCATTTGCAACCACACCACAGTTCACAGCAATGCCGGATCCTTAACCCAATGAGCAAGCCAGGGATTGAACCTGCATCCTCATGGATACTAGTTGGGTTCATTACTGCTTAGCCACAACAGAAACTCCTCATTTTTCATTTTTTTAATTGATTAAGTGGCATGCTTAGCCCTGCTTTTTTATTCAAATATTTTCCTTTTCTTTTCATTTTGTTCTATTTTATTTTTTGGCTTTTTGGCAATGTGAACTACGATCTATTTGAATTTTCTCTAGTAATTTTTAAGTTATAAATTCTGTTTTAATATTACTACTAGACACCTTTAAGACAAAAGGCCTTATGGTCTTGCTATTGACTCCATCAAGCATCAGAGAATGCCTGTCAAGCCTGCTGCTCTGCTGCTTGATGTAGCCATGCCTGATCCCCATTTTTGATATTGTTATTAAAAGCTAGAAAAACAGAGCCCCATGGGTACTCCCCTCCATGTTTGTGATCTGTTTTGAAGTAAAAGCTCCCAAACTGGTGCAATTGGGTTTCTTAACAGAATCTCTATTTCTATCTTGTTGAAGCACACTTCTTTCTATGGAAGTAAAAGCAAGAGTTTTCTCTTGGTATCTTTTCAAAATCCCATCCAGTTGCACAATTTCTAACTTGAATGTCTGAGAATTTCTGTAATACCACCTTAGTTTTTGGCACTGGTTTCCTCCCCGTCCTCACTTCCTGCTTTGTATTCCCTTGCTCATCTTCATTGAATCTGGAGAAAAAGCTGATCTCTGTGCTAAGGTGTCTCCTTCCCTCATAAGACTGATTCTTGAGACTGTATGTAGGATAAATCGTGAAAGAAGGCAAACTACGGAAGAGCTTATCAAACAATAAACTGTGCACCTTGAGCTATCAAAATTTTTTGATTTTTCATAGTAGGAAACTTTACTTCAAAACATGTATCTCAATATATATAACTAATAAAAGAACAAACTAATAATATAAATTTAGCATTCCAAGCATAGATAGGATTGCTTCATCTTCATATTTTCAAGCCTAATATTTAAATCCAGGAGAAATCCTTATTTACTGCATATCCCTCCATGGGAAGATTTTTTTAAAGGTAAAATAAACAACCATAAAAATATTAAGATTCCTAGTAGGATCAAGAATCATATTCTTAAACCATTACAGTTATAATTTAATATATTTAATTTGACATAATCTCTTGAGTTTCTCTGGAATAATAAATGATGAGATCTCATTACCCTGTCTGTTAATGACTTTTAGGTTTCTTTTAAGAGGGTAAACATATCTTAGACTGGGAACTTGCCTAACTTAGAATCTGTGTATTTTGCAAAGGCCATGCAACTTGTATCTCAAAATAAAAGAATGTGAGTTAAGTGTCTTCAGCATAATAACTCTGCTGTAAAAAGCTTTATCATTCTGACAGTTTCTTTCATGCAGTTCAAAGTTAGGTATACAACTTTTTCTCTGGTCTGCAAATTTTCTTCAGAAATAATTAGAGTTGTTTGAGCTGTTTTTAAGACAACACTCACCTCTTCTTTTACTTGGCGCTGTTTTCAAATCCAAAATTACAAACCATCAAAACAACATTTAAACAAAATAGTTTATGTTCCTGTCTTCATCCCTCTAACTGAACTCTTATTTATAGTTTTAGTATAATGTTTTTGAATTATAAAGGTTAGGCATTTGTTCAAAACCTTCAATACAATTGAAAGTTTATTTTCCTATGATGCATCCATTCTAAACTAGTATGCACAAAATAAAAGAATCATAGCCCACTTTAGAAGGAAACTTAGAGACCATTTGTCAAATTCTTATTTATAGATGAGAAAGTTTGGCCCAGAGAAGTTCTGTGTAATGAAAGAATCTGTGTAATGAAAGAATCATAATGTCAGTAGCATTTGTGTTTTCCAAGCAAAACAAGATGAAGGCAGACAGTTGCTTTGCTTCCCTGAGTAATTCAAATAAAAAAAAAAAAAAGCTGAGGTATCTTTCAAAAGCCAGATGATATGTTTGCCTTCAAGTATCAGGACAAATTTCATTTGGAGTTTCTCTCATCTGCACTATTTGCAAGCTTTCTGATTAAACACTTAGTCAGAGATGACAATTTATGCATAAGACATTCAGTTTTCTCTGTACCTCCCATCTAGGAATCATTCACTCCGTTGGAGTTGGACAGTGAGCAGAACACATGTGGGCTGTGTCCCAACCATCCTCTAAAGGGAAGCAATGCCATTATCCCTGATTTTAAAAAGTAAAATCTGAGCTCCTCTGCCTGAGAAAATCTAAGTAGCTTGCTCTCGCATCTACATCTCATATGAAAGTTAGACACTCAAGAAAAAAACCACATACGTCTGTCTCCAAATGGTACCCATTAGGCTATAAGCAAACCTTGGCTGGTGCAGGCTTTGTGGGGATGCTTTTCCTGCTCTGGTGGGGGATTTCCTTGCCTCCTTTTCCAGGGGTGTTGGTCTGGTCCCCAAACTTCCTCTGTGTACCTTGCTTCCTGTGCCTGCACGGGGACCTAGGACTGCTGGTGGCATCCTGACATCCGCTGGCCCAAGCCTGACCAGAGGAAGCACGTAAGCACCCATTTCCTTACCTAGATCAGGACACTTCCCAGGTTTCGCTCAGACTCCAGCACTCAGGCTGGGGCTGCCAGTGCCTAAGAAAACCCCCTGACTGGCTTCCTCCAAGGAGTCCGACTTTGTACATCCTTTCTAAATGACTCCTCATCTCCCACCTGCTCATCGACCTAAGATGCTCTTCATTTCCCCCTAGATGATCTGAAGCTGGAGGCTCTGGTGGGAAGGACCGTAGCCACATCCCAGCTTAACTTGGTCTAAAGTTTTGCCTCTTGCTCCTTTGCTGGATATCAGAGAAGCTTTTGTATCAGAAAAAGGTCGTTTGTGAGGAATGGATATTCTTCCTGAAAGTGCAAATGTGGGGCCTGGTTTGAGCACAAGTTTTCCCAGAAATGATTATATATTTTTCCTTTACAGCCTTTCTGACTAACATGTTGAGTCCCTCGATCTTCTGTCGTGATTCTTCACACAAATTCAGGACTGTCTGGATTCACCGGAGATCTGGAAAATGGGTAGGCAGTTCTTTTTCACATGTCTCTTAAGCTGGCCCTGCCAGGTGGACAAAATGCTTCCCAGCGTGGTTTTTCTGAAGCCCAGCCTGGTGGCCAGGCGCCCAGCAATGTGTGTCTCCATCTCTCCACCCTGCGGGCTGAAAAAACCTGACCACTGTCCTCCATGCTGACCAGGCTTCTTCCACAGCCCCCCAAGCTCGGGAGGACAGCGTTTCCTTAGCTCAGGGCCATATGCTCCCTTTAGCCCTGACTCTGTGCGTCTGCTTTCACCTCCTACACTCTCTCTCTTGTGTTCAACCTACCTCCTATGACATCACCCATCTTTCCTCCAGCTCAGCATGACACCACCCTGGCTTCCAGGTGAACACAGCCATAACTAGCATCACAGAGGTTAAGTGAGTCCTTTCCCCGAATTCCACAGGAAATGCATCTGGCCTCCTGACGGCATCCTCATGGTTGACTCAGCCACATGGCTGAGCATCATTTAAAATTGATCAAGGGAGTTCCCATTGTGGCGCAGCAGAAATGAATCTATAAGGATGCCCTGGCCTCACTCAGTGGCTCAGTGGGTTGTGGATCCGTCGTTTCGGTGAGCTGTGATGTAGGTCACAGACACAGCTCAGATCTGGCATTGCTGTGGCTGTAGTGCAGGCCAGCAGCTGCAGATCTGATTCAACTGCTAGCCTGGAAACCTCCATATGCCTCAGGTAAGGCCCTAAAAAAAAAATCAGTCAAGCTCTTTCACTGAATGACAAAATCTGGGTAGATGTTGCCTTTTAAAATAAGCATCTTCGATCAGTGACTTGGGACCCATTGCCTTGAAGCGACACTTTTCCCTTCTATGGAGGAAATCTGTCACTCTGATAGGAGAATTCCCTTCACCAATTAGAATCTGAGTGTGTCTGTAACCTCCATGGTCAAATATAAATTGGCAGAGAGGCACGGTTACTGTCCGAAAGGAATTTTGTCAATCATTTCCTGGTCCAGCCTGTCGCTTTATAGACGAGGAAGCAGACTCAGAGAAGTGAAGAGACCCCCGCAGCTCCTTTTATCTTATTAGAACACATATTAAATTGAGGCACAGAGAAAGGAAACCTACACAAACAGTGGAGAAGGGGCTTTCTTCCATAGCTTTTCTTCTAATCACCACAATGGTCTGTCTACACAGGGGATCAGTGTCAAAGGGCGAACTGATCTGATTCCGAGTCAGAAGCCAGAATCCCTCCCTTCCTGTTGGGTTGTATGTCTGCGTGTTTCAGAGGAAATCACTTAATCACAACTCACATAGATGCTCGATTTAAATACAAATTCTCCTGATTTTGAAATGTTGTTCAAACTGTGAGTGAGAAGATTTATACTCAAGACTGCTTTACAAAGAAAAGAAAGGAGAATTCAAGGCATCCACTCAGATCGTTGGAGTTAGAAATCCACACGTGTATTTTTCTCCCGGGGTGGGGAGGGGAGACAGCAGCTGCAAACAGCCACCTAGAAAGTCATGGTTGAGTGGAAAGTGACCGGTGGAGACACAGAGCCAGGAGGGCTCAGAGGAGAATGGAATCAGAAGGTCAGTAGATCAGACCTTGCTCTTGGGAGGGGTCACGATTTCATTGGCTGAGCCATTCAGAGATGACGCACAGAGTCTAAACCAGGGTTGTTTGGCCCTGGTCTTTTGTCATCAATAGCCATTGCTGCTAGATGGAGATTTTCTACGAGGATACTGTGTGGATAACTAGGAAATGTCTGAAATGCTCAGGCGAGGCAAAGATTTGTAGATTCTAGAGAGGTGTAAGCCATTCAACATCCACCTGAGCATCTTCTAGGTGGGAGCCATTGTGATGCTGAAACAAACTGGTCAGGAAGACATGGAGGAGGATGCTTTGCTCTACCCAAGACTGTAGAGGGGAGAGGGAACCCTGAATAAGTGGGGTCAACAGGGGCAAATGATGCCAGTCAGGGCAGGGGTCTCTGCTGCAGAGGACAGGAGCAGCCCCTCTGCTTGGGGAATCCACCTGGCTTCAGAGACCAGGCGTTTTAACCACCTCTTCAGTAACAGCAGGGAAAGGGCTAATTAAGAAGGAAAGCCCACTGAAGATGCAGATATAAATACCTAAAATAATGACTGCTGGTGCCTTGGCTGTGTGACAATAAAATGTCCCTTCTTTTTTTTTTTTTTTTTCGTCTTTTTGACTTTTCTAGGGCTGCACCCACGGCATATGGACATTCCCAGGCTAGGGGTCTAATCGGAACTGTAGCCGCTGGCCTACACCACAGCCAAAGCAATGCAGGATCTGAGCTGCCTCTGCAACCTACACCACAGCTCACGGCAACGCCAGATCGTTAGCCCATTGAGCAAAGCCAGGGATCGAACCCGCAACCTCATGATTCCTAGTCGGATTCGTTAACCACTGAGCCATGATGGGAACGCCTCCCTTCTTTTTTCTAACTTGAAGTTTAATTGATTTACCATGTCGTGTGAGGTTCAGGTGTACAGCACAGTAACTCGGTTTTTCATATATATCTATGAAAATATGTATTTCATATATATTATTTTTCAAATTCTTTCCTCTTATAGGTTGTTACAACATAGTGTGATGTTTTGGAAAACTTGTTTTTTGAGGCTC
The DNA here is from genome assembly GCF_016906955.1 of Phacochoerus africanus. Taxonomy (NCBI): domain Eukaryota; kingdom Metazoa; phylum Chordata; class Mammalia; order Artiodactyla; family Suidae; genus Phacochoerus; species Phacochoerus africanus. Next base: position 54,164,423 of record NC_062548.1, on the reverse strand, counting down.
CATGTGCACACATGCCCTTGAACAGAATAATTTCATGTCAGGGGAGCATGGATTTCTGGTCATTCTTTGCCTTGTAAATGTGGACACATTAACCGAGCGTTCTGTTCAATTCAATTACACCACCAAATAAGGCCAATTGATTCACCAAAGTACCATTTGTGAGTTTCAGAGTCATTCACCTGTAGACTTTAGGAAATCATCAAATGTGGGCATGCTCAGATTTGCACCCTCTTGGCTTGGATGGAAAATGGAAAATGCATATTCCCAAGCAGGACATACAAGGAGCATTTTCTTGGTGGGCACCACTTCCACCTGTCAAACAGAGAGACCCACAGAACTTCCCTTCTGAGGCTCGGGATCCCACATGTCCTTCATGAATACAAAGGAGGGGAAAAAAACCCTTTTGTGTCAAGGCTCCACAAATGTGGAATCAGTTACCAGTCGATTTAAGAACAATTGGAAGCTTTTCCTGTTTTAAGATGGAACTGAAACAATACCTCGTGATGACTGGAAGTTGTCATAATTGTTTTAATTGACGTTATTCTTGTGTTATCTCGGTTTATTGTGTATTTATATGCGTTCGCTTATCCCAGGTCATGCTTGAAAATGGGCTTTCAGCTCCATTTACAGACACAGTTAACAAATCAATCAAGGCATGTATGTACGTTTCTCAGCCCTGCTTGTTTATATCAGATGGGGCTGCCATATGCACGCTCCATACATTTCATCCCCACATGTTTATATCACACAGATAATCCATCTGAGATTGATTTCAACTTCACTTTTAAGTCCTTAGGACCAACACAGCAAATATGCATCTTGAAATACCAGCTGAAGTGGTTATTTTGCCATAGAAGAACAGAAAGACCTACTTTTTTTTCCTTTTTTTTTTAACTCTTTCTTATGGATCTATTTAAAGGAACATCCCTGTGGCCTGTGACAAGAAGTTGCTGGAGAAGAAAGTGACCCTCAGAAGGCTGTAGGTTTCTAATTTCACACTTACCCCCCAACCCCCAACCCCCCACTCCCGCCCCCAGTCCACCGTTCCAGCGCTGAAAGCAAAAAGATGCTATAAACAAAGCCACAGGGACAATCACTTGTGGAGAGATGCATTCGAACATCAAGCATGGATATCACGGCTGATGGAGAAATGGCATGTTCAATTTACACTCTATTTAGAAATGATAAACATCTCCACCCACCTCCCTACCTTTCATTTCCCCATATCCTAAAAGCAACAAACATGCAAGGAGAAACAAGGGAGAGAGCACACTCTTATTTTATCCATTGCAGTGACAGACTTACCAGCCACAGATACATACACGACGGGGGAAGGCATTTTTTTCCTGAGCTTCATAACGTCACCGTGCTATTTCAGACGTCATCACAGTCTCGCAGCCGCTCTCCCTACCAAAGCCACTAGAAATTTGAGCAGTCTTGCTTCCTGGCCTCCTAGGAACATACACCTGGCAGTGAACAGAACCTAGGGGGACAAAGGCACACTTCCGAGACCTGATAATCTTTGCACCCTAAACCATTTCGCCGCCCGCATGGGAAAGCTGTCTCACGGATCTGCAGCATTCGGACTTTCCAAGGAGTAAACACGTATGCAGAGCAAAGCATCTCCTTTAAGGGGTGAGCCTTTGGCGTGACCTGGCTCGGGCATTTCCCTTAATAAATACCCGAATCTGAACACCACCCAGGAGAGCGGTTTGCAAGCAAATCTGAGGGAAGAGGAGGGATGGCAGTGTGCAAATGGGATGAAAAAACCTGAAACAGCCATTAGGGTCCATTGTGTCATTCCAGCTGCTGCACAGACATACTTAGTCCATGTGACAAAAACGCTTACTAAGTTTTTCTCTTGGAGAGAGATACGCCATAAGCACACCATAGTTTTTGTCTCTTCCAAAGGCTGGATAGCACAGGCGCTCTGCATGTCTGTAGGAAAAGTGCACTGGCTTCTGTCCCCAAAGCTCCAACCCACGCTCCCTGGGTCTTATCGCTGCACCCTCTGGGCGCCACTCCATCAGAGGACAGGGATGGCAGGAAGTTTAAGGCTGGGCCCCGGGAGGACACAGGGCAGATGTGGCCTCAGCATCGAGGGCCTCAAGCATGTCCCTTGTTCTTTCCACAAACCTTTCGTGTCAGGGCTCTCCAGAGGCCTGGCCTGCATTTCATTTAACAGGGTAACGGGACCCTGATGACTCAAAGAGCTCTGAGGTGGCCTAAAGGTTTAGGCCACAATGACAGGGACCCGTGAGGATAGCCATCGTCAAACACTCGGGACAGGGACACAGTGCCTCGAAAGATGTGGAGCTGTCTTCAGAAAAATACCCATCGCTGGGGGACGGACCCTAAACCTGAGAGGGCAAGTAGACTCATTCGGTTGTAAAGACGGACGAGACCTTGGGGACCATACGGTTCGAATGGGGACTGGGAAGGACCGAGATGTTGAGTTACAGGTAGAAAATGGTGCAGGTCACGGCCCAGAGGCCGTGCCTTCCGGGGCCCTGAGGTCTGACCCGCAGCACTGCCTGTTCTCTGTGCCACACCCTGCCACACCCCTGTGCACACAGCCTCTGCAGAACTAAAAAGAGGAAGTCCCAGCAAAGAGAACAGAAACATATGTTAACACGACGACACGCATTAAACCCCTTGCCCCACGTTTATCAGGGAAAAGATACATGTAAACGAGGACACATTCCCTCAGACTGCTTTTCATTCTCAGTCTTTCATTTCACAATAAGCCCATAGTAATAGTTCAAGGCCGACCTGAAACAACCCATCTCCTGCAAAAAGTGGTTTTTCAGAGATTCCGAAATGAGTCTCTCCTTCTTTCTTGTTTGGGGGAGGGGAGAGCTCCTGGGGTTCAAATCACATCACAATAATATGCCTCATGATAAGTGTTCTCTTCCAATATCAAAGCATTCTCCCGCAGACCTATGGCTGTCACCTAAAATTATGTATTTCTAATCATTTGTTGGCTAGAATTCTTTGAATTCGGGAATCAATCTTGTAGTGGAACACAAGTGTAGCATCACAAATGAGAAATGCCAGCCTCGAACTTTGAAGTGTGAGGATTTATCGTTGGCACAGAAGTGGGTGCTGGCCATGCCCGGCTCTATAGAGACTGAATGCAGCAGCATTCCTTCTGGAGTTTACAACAGAGAACCTCATAACACAGTGACAAACAGAATCAGGGCTGAGAAAAACTGTAAGGCAGGCAGGATGGTTTCATTAAATGCAACGATTGTTAATCTACGTCATTGGCAGAAAGAATGTTAACACACAGCAATGATTTTCCTTGAAACAGATAATCCAAGAACCGGATGAATATTATAGACTCAAACCCGGTCAGAGAAGCCTGACTTAAAGAGTAAGGTCAACAGGTGAGCCGTGGAGCTCCCGTGGTGGCTCAGTGGGTTAAGAACCTGACACTGTGCCCTTGAGGATGACGGTTCCACCCCCCCCACCCCCGCTTCATTCAGCAGGTTGCTGCTGCTGCATAGGTCATAGATGTGGCTCAGATCTGGTGTGACTGTGGCTGTGGCTGTGGTGTAGGCTAGCAACTGCAGCTCCGATTTGACTCCTTGCCTGGGACCTTCCATATGCCACAGGTTTGGCCTTAAAAAGAGATAAGAAGAAAAACAAACAGTTGAAAAAGAGAGATGAGCCAGCTGGAGGCAGAGAACTCTCTCCATGTGCGCTCTTTTTCACCCGGAGCGACTTAATGGATGATTTTCCCACCTGCAGCACGTGGAGGCTGTAAGCGGACGGGATGCTGCACTGACTGGGAGATGATTCACTGCACTGACTGGGAGAAAACGATTCATTGATTCACTTATCAATGCTGCATCAAACCCACTGGACACAGGCATGGGGCCCAGAGCCAGGGATATAAAAATGCATAAGACAATCTTTGCCTTGAGGCAGCTCCCCATCCGATGGAGCAGATTTAAATACTTACATAATAAGTATTTAAGCCAAATGACCACCACAGGATGCTCCGGGGGTCAGGGGCCATAGAAAGCATTATCAAGATGTTACCTGACTCTTAAAGGTTAAAAAATCAGTCTCAAGGTGGCTGAGGGGGAGGAAGACATTTCAGACAGAGATCATCACAGATAAAGCATGGACGTGTGGAAAATACAGACACAGTGGGTGGATTTCAAGGTGCTTAAATCTGAGATGATGATTGGCTTTTGTTTTAATCTTCATGCTTTTAATATGTTCCGAATGATAACTGGTAAGATTTGATTTTTGATCGTCAAAAGCAAAAAGATCCGATGCTACAAAAATTCAAAAAAAAAGGATTTATGGGAGCAAGATCCTTCACGTCTGGGCTTTTCTCTGTCGACAATTCAGAGTCAATAACGGTTTTTAAACAGGGAACGTGGATGGTCAGTTTGCAGTTCAGAAGGTGAACTTGGCACCGGTGAGAATGAGAGGCAGGTGGTGGCTGTCATTCCAAGAAGGGATAAAGGACTTCATTTTATGTATCAGACATCTAGGCGTGTTTTATTTATTTTTAATATTCAAAGGAACTTCCATAAGGTTATAGAAAAAAAATTGTTTTAAATACAAATATCTCCTGATTTGAGTCTCAGAACTTCAAATACTCTTAGAATGTCAAATGATAAATTTTTAGTGTGGAGTAAATATTATCTAGTAAAATCTGATTCCAGTTTGTTCTTCAGGGCTTATTTCCTTTATAAAGACAAAGCCCATTACTCATGAAGCTCTACAGAAAACATAATCCAAGCCAAGAGATACCACATTGAATTGTTTCAAGTGTGTCTCCCAGATGCACTTTTCTCCATGATAAACTTGTGCTTGATCTTGGTGAGATGATCTTGGCCAGCTTTAGGGCCTGGATGCTACTTTAGGCTCCAGTTACCAGGAAATGCAGGCATGGCCTCTGTAGCATCAATAGCCATGTATGAATGAAAGCTTGTCTTTAATCGATTTAGAAATTCAGAATTATTTCAAAGTACGCTCTTTTCACAGAGATATCCTGGTAAGCTTGATAGGGTGTCGTGTTAAAGTACTTTGAGTTCTTCTAAATGAGTCCAATCTATCTGATGTTGATGAACAATGGGCCTTTGAAAGAGATTGGGGCAAATGTAAACAGAGGAAAACCATAGGAATCTCCAATATTTTTTCACTGTTTTCACAATAAACAAGATAGCGCATATTTTAAAAATCAAGAGGATGAGACGTTAAAGGAGCGTTTTGCAGCATCAGTGATTTCAAGAGATGCTAAGTTTGTAATGGCAACTAACCAGGGCTGCTGGTTTCTTGAATGGAATAGGTGAGGTGTTGCAGAAGTAATATGCGTTGCTTCCAGTGGAAGGAACTAAATGAGTCATTATGGAGACACTCATTACTGGCTGTTTCACTTAATAGCTCCATGAAAAGATGTATCAAGGGCTACAAACTTTGTGACCAATAAGAGAGTGGAGAAATAATGAGGTAAACTTGCCCAATCTTTAGGCAGATAAAATTCCAATAAGCCACAGTAGGGGGTAAGTGTTTGGAGCTGTTCTTCTTTGGTTCAGGTGCCAAGGGTTTTCTAAAGCCTGATTGCAAAACCAGGAAATGACAGAAAGGAGCAGAGCGAGTCAGAGACGGAGAAACCTATTGGGTAATACGATTTTATTCCTTACAGAAAGCACGTTGAGATGTTCTTGTCACCCACTTGTTTAGACATGATTGAGTGTTCTGTTTCTGCAAAACATTTCAAAGGTTGATGGAAGTTGTACATTTCCAGAATTAGGAAATAGTACACTGTGCCCTCTCTAATAACAGATGTAATAAATGTCTTTTGACGTTCCTTTAAGAGCGTGCCTTCTCTTGAGAGGTAGGATGGGAAACCCTTCGACATGTAAATAGCTGTGTCCATTCACACAGATACCAAACTCTATTGGTGAAGCGGAGGATGAGGATTAAACGACCCCCCCAAGCTCCACTGGTCAGAGAGGACTGGATTTTGACATCGCACACCCATCCCAACTAATCACGCTTTAAATTCAACCCCAGCCATCTCTAAGGAAAGACGTGCCTCCTTCATCTTTTCTAACTTCGGATAGTGCTCAAGCTCGTCCTGATATTTAACCTCGGTCTGCCCTGCTGCAGAGTAAGCCTATTACTTCCTGTTTAGACCCCATCGACTAATGAGAATAATTGGCCCCCTCCTCTTTATAATATCCCTTTATGTAGGAGTAAAATAGTTCTTATGTCTCCCTCAGGTCTTCTTTTCTGCAGATTGAATGTGTCCCCTTCTCTTAACCTTTTCTCCTGGGTCACATTTTCCAAAGCTTTTATCATCTCTGATGCTCCCTTCAGAACCCCCTCTAATGTGTTCTGTCTGTGAAAGGCAGGATGCTCCAAAGCAGGGTGCCAAAAAGAGCCTGTCCAGCACCAGTCAAATGAATAATGGCCTCCTTCGCTTTAAAAGCCAGCACCTCTTAACATAAACCGCCTCGGTCCCACATTTCTTGGCAGATGGTCCTATCTGCTGGCACTTTTTATTAGGTTCTCCCAACAGTTAACCTGGAGAGGGGCTTGGTTGCCTTTTCTCTGGCAAATTTCAATCTTCCATACAAGGATGTGCTTGCTGGAGTTTTTCATTAATTGGTGTTTTTCTTTCTTTTTTTCTTTTTTGGCTCTCTCTTGGTATGTGGAGTGCCTGGACCAGGAATCAGATCCCAGGTGCCGTTACAGCCTATGCCTCGCCTGTGGCAATGCCAGGGATCAGATCAAACCTGCATCCTTGTGCTGCAGAGACACTGCCAAACCCATCGAGCCTCAGCAGAAACTCCTGGACCCTGATTTTTGTTTGTTTGTTTGTTTTGCATTTTTTAAGGACTGTACCCATCACATATGGAAGTTCCCAGGCTAGGGGTCAAATCAGAGCTACAGCTGCCCACCTACCCCATAGCCACAGCAACTCAGGATCCAAGCCACATCTGCGACCTCCACCACAGCTCACTGCCATGACAGATCCTTAACCCACTGAGCAAGGCCAGGGATCAAAGCCACATCCTCATGGATACTAGTCGGATTCCCCTGGACCCTGATTTTGATAGCATGTTTTCGCATAAAGCACTTGTGTTGAGTACCAAACTTTTGTTTTCCAAACAATATGAAAGCAAATCCACCCGATGGGCCTTTTTTAAAAAAATAAACTTTATTTTTTTTTGAGTAGTTTTAGGTTTATGGCAAAAGGGAACATAAAGTCCAAAGAGCTCCCATTTGCCTCGTCTCCTCACACTCACAGCCTCCCCCAGCAAAGTGGGACATGGCTGCAATCTCTGAACCTACACCATCATTATCTCCCCAAGGCCACGGTCTACATCAGGATTCACTTTGGTACATTCTATGGGTGTTGACAAATGTGTAATGACACAAATCACCGTGATCACATCACGCAGAGCAGGTCCACTGCCCAAAAAATCCTGTGTTCCCCCCTCTCCATCCCTCCCCTCCCCTCTAACTCCTGGCACCTGCTCATCTAAAGTGAGTTTTCCCTTTTCCAGAAAGTTATACAGTTGGAATCAGACGGTATGTAGTCTCTTCAGGTGATGCTTTCTGAATTCGCAAATAAGCGCCCACAGTAGTGTTGTCTGGAGAAACGGGAAAGAGGTTCAAATGCAGAAAACTGCAGGTTTCATCGCAGATTCTACCGCTGATGGCTCCAAGGCCACATTTATAGGAACCTTGCTTCAGTCTCTCTGTGTATGTCAGTGTTATTTCCAATGCAAAGTCCCTCATTGAATGTTGAACAATTCCATTCTCAGGTCTCAGAAAAAAATGGCAGATCCTCCATCATCACTTTATTTTTTTTTTTTTCTGTCATCAACTTTAGAGTTGTAGAATCTAGGATGGTCCCTTGCATCACAGCAGGTTAAGGATCTGGCAGGCATTGTCACTGCTGTGGCTTGGGTCACTGCTGTGGCACGCATTCAATCCCTGGTCCAGGAATGTCCACATGCCATTGGTGTGGCCAAAAATAGTAACAGAAATTGTATAATCTTTCAATTTTATCATCTTTCAATAGTTGTAATTTTAAAGTGTAAAACAAAACAGCCAAACTGTATCTTATCTTCCTTTTCCATAAAATAAATTGTGAAATATCCTATAAAGTGACAGGGAATTACAACCAAAAAAAAGTTGAAGCCTTCTCAGCTGAAGGCCAGACAACCACCTTCCCCCCGAATCCATTCTGAATTTCTGATCCACAGAAAGCCTGAGCATAATGAAAAAGCTATTTTTAAAGACTGGGTTTGGGAATAATTTACTCTATAGCCTAAGACAACCGGAAAATTTTCCTAATAGTTTCGAGGGTGTCAAGATAGGGAAAATGGTAAGATGTTGAATTCAGAGTTTTGTTTTTGTTTTTTGCTTTTTAGGGCTGTACCTGCAGCATATCGAAGTTCTCATGCTAGGGGTCAAATCAGAGCTGCGGCTGCCAGCCTACACCACAGCCACAGCAATATGGGATCCAAGCCACATCTGCAACCTACACCACAGCTCACGGCAACGCTGGAGCCTTGACCCACTGAGTGAGGCCAGGGATCGAATCCACATCCTCATGGCTAGCAGTCCGGTTCGTTAACCACTGAGCCACAGAGGGAACTCTGAAATCAAGGTTTTGGAAGCACTGACCAGGACCACATTGCCAAGGAAGACAGTGCTAAACAGAGAACAGGACAGCACTGAGCTAAGTGTATGGCTCTTTGATGCCCCGGCAAACCAGCCAGTCTATTCTAAAGATCTGATATGAAACCAAAACTCCAAGCCCACTGCAGGATTCCAAAAAACACTCTCTTGTGGAATTTTCTGTTCCTTTCAACAATCAACGCGTGAAGATATTTACGTACACCTCTTATTTTTCTAAAGGCACGTGGCTCCATGAGTTTAGATGTTAGCAATTTGTTATGGCATTTCTCACTCTTCTAAGACACATATATTCAGACTCATCACTGAAAAATCATCGATATGGTTTTTTTTCTAGCAGAAATTGTTTCTGTTGACACAATGCAATTAGCAAGCCAACAAAGCACTAACTTCACATGTTAAGTACCACCCTGAGGTCTGCACTTGCCAAAGCCCCCACCTCTGAAAGCAGCTCTGGGAGTGTTGCTTCCTGAAATCTTGTAAGATGGGATGAAAGTTGGCGAATTGTATGCTGAGGTGTTTTTGATTCATCAGAGTTCTCTTTCTGCACGCACTTCCTCCCAAGGCAGGCAATTGCGGCTCCTTGGCAGAGATTCTGAGAGAGGGATGCTTGTTCACTCTCTGGTCACATCAGATGATTCATCAGAAATTTTCCTCTTTTCTTTCCAGTCTGTAACGATGAAAACATGAAACAAAGCAAGGCTAGGTGTAAAAGGGACCTGTCTGTCCCTCTGCTTGGTTTGGGTATCTTGAGGCTTTGCTTTTCTAAGCAATGGAATCCCTCTGACCCTTTCCTTTTCTTTCCTCCCTTTTCAGAAGTTGAGGATCAGTGCATCCGTGTAACTGAGCTAAATGCCAGGCGAGCTCCCTGCTGTGTGGTAGGGGTCCACCCGACACCCAGCCCCTGGCCACAGAGATTCGAGCTATTTAATTTTGGAAATGACATTTCTTTACACTTCTTCCAAGATAGCAATTTATGTCAATCATCTGAAAACTCTCTTTTCCAAGAACAATCAATGGACTTGAATTTCCCATTGACGTCGGGGGCGAGAGGGCTATCTGTCTGACTCCTCTGAGTGGCACTTTTCACTCTCCTATAGAAAAGTTTACTTCCCAAGGAATTTTTCTTGTAATCTCAGACCTAATCTAACCTTCCTTTCAGAGTGTCAGAGAAAGAGGAAAATTCTGCATAGTGTGTCATTGCCAGGAAGCTTGTCTCTCGTTGACTCACTCGATCTTGAACTCTTCTGATATTATCCCAGAAAAACTCAGTTATAACTCAGGGGGAGATAAAAACCCTGGAGCATCCAGATTTAGCAATGGCAGTGTCTTGGTGCCTCCTAGGAGCAGATGTGACAATAACCTATAAAATACCCTCACATGTATGAGTTCTAAAAATCACTGTGTTTGTACAAATTAAACAATGTCTTTCTTTCTTAGTATTGTTAATGTTAATATTAATAATTCATTCATTCATTGGATAGGATGAGATTTAATTCATGTTTTCCTTCCCAAATGCATAATTGGGGTTCTTTTGTGTGTCACCCACACAAATCAAATATTTGTATTTAAAGGACACAGATAAGATTAACAATGGGTATAATAAAAAAAATTCTTACAATATTTATTTCCTATGCTCCATTTAAATGGGTGGGTGACCTGAATATTTTTATTTTACTAGTAGTTTAAAATTGCATTTTGAGATGGTAAGAAAAGTTATTGTCAAGCAAAAGGAGATGATGGTCTAGGATAAATGGAAGTACGATTCAAGTCAGAAGGTGAATGGTAGGATTTTGTTTAAAAAACTCATATTTTAGTGAGTTCCCACTGTGGCACAGTGGGTTAAGTATCCTGCATTGCTGCAGCTGTGCTATAGGTTGCACACCCTGGACCTTTCACATGCTGTGGGTGCGGAAAAAAAAAAAACACCCTCACATTTTGCTCCCCAACAAGATCATTTTGTTTATTTTGTTTTGTCTTTTGTCTTTTTAGGGCCACACCCATGGTATATGGAGGTTCCCAGGCTAGGGGTCGAATCAGAGCTACAGCTGCCAGCCTACGCCACAGCCACAGCAATGTAGGATCTGAGCTGCATCTGTGACCTACACCACAGCTGGTGACCCCGGACCCTTAACCCACTGAGCAAGGCCAGGGATCGAACCTGCATCCTCATGGATCCTAGCCAGATTCGTTTCTGCTGCTCCACAATGGGAACTCCCTTGTTTGTTTCAGTTTTAATTTTTTGGCCACGCCAACGGCATATGGAAGTTCCCAGCCCAGGAATGGATACTATGCCACAGCAGCGACCCAAGATGCTACAGTGACAATGCAAGATTCTTAACCCACTGAGCCACAAGACTACTCCAGATGTATATTTTAGAAATGATGGTTTGTGTGTGTACACACAAAGTGTATTTAAATTTAAATTCCCGGAGTTCCTGTCATGGCACAGTGGTTAACGAATCCGACTAGGAACCATGAGGTTGAGGGTTCGATCCCTGGCCTCACTCAGTGGGTTAAAGATCCGGCATTGCCGTGAGCTGTGATGTAGGTCGTAGACGCGGCTCGGATCCCGAGTTGCTGTGGCTCTGGCATAGGCTGGCAGCTATGGCTCCGATTCGACTCCTAGCCTGGGAACCTCCATATGCCATGGGTGCGGCCCAAGAAATGGCAAAAAAAAAGACAAAAAAATAAATAAAGAAATAAATTTAAATTCCCAGGCCAAGCTATGGCCATGCCCATATTATTCAAATCAGTCTCTCTGTCTCTTCAAAAGAAGACTATTCTGAGGACCAGATCTTCACAAATCCGATTTCCTTGAGGCTGCTCTGAATTAGTCGTCTCATTCTTGAGCAAGTGCTATGTGCTGCTCTCACAGACTCAAAGACTGTGCTGTTAATGCAAACTTGTTACTCAATGTTTGACTTTCTGGTTAAAATTTTGGTTTGGGAGTTTGAGGTGGAAAGCAAAAAGTCTACCTTAACCTCCCAGTTTGGAATCCATTAAGAATGAAGACATAGGAGACAGGAATGAAAACACCAGCTGTATTTCTACGAAAGCTGATTTAATGATATGTTTTGGGGAGTTTCCATTGTGGCCCAGTGGGTTAAGAACCTGACCTGTATCCATGAGGATGCAGGTTTGATCCCTCGCCCTGGTCAGTTGGTTAAGGATCCAGCATAGATCAAAGATGTGGCTTGGATCTGGTGTTGCCATGGCTGTGGTATAGGCCCGCAGCTACAGCTATGATGAGACGCCTAGCTCAGGAACTTCCATATGCTGTAAGTGCAGCCATTAAAGAAAAAATTAAAATAAATGGGTTTTAAATAGGCACATCTCCTAGCGCAGTTATTTTACCATCTGCTCGGGGTCTCACATGGGTGAAGCCTGATCCCTTGAGCTTACCAAAGCCAAGGACAGGCCAGAATACACTTGCTCCCTGGACAATAGCATCCAAACAGTGCAGGTTATGCCAGCGCCCACACAGTACCTAACTTGTTTCAAAAACTCACCGCTCAAGTCACACCTACCAACCAAGTAGGACGGAGGGTGGGGCAGAAATAAGCCAGGACACAGCCTCCTTTATTTTTCTCTCCTGGAAAGTGAAATAAAAATTTTCTTCTCCTTATGGAAAACCTAAGATCTGATAGTTTCCTTTTGGAGCAGGGGACCATGACCACGGCACGTGGACGATCCTGGGCCAGGTATTGAATCCGCACCACAGGAGTGACCTGAACCATAGCAGTTGACACTCCGGATCCTTAACCCCCTGAGCCACCAGCAGACTCCTGGGTATTTTCCTTTAACATCTGGAACCTTCTCAGATATCACTGAGGAATAAAATCTAGATCAAATTGCCCATGGACCAGGCTTACTGCAGCTCTCAATTAGTGTTACTTTTATGTTGTTATAATTATTGTTGCCTCTTAAAGTTAATACACCTTCAGATTCCAAAGACAACATATCCTTTTCCAAAGAAATCTACTGACCCTTTGAAAATGATGCCCAATTTATTAGACATGGCTAAATTCCTTTAACAGTACCTGATAAAGAAGACATGATGTTAAAAAGAAAAAAAGGATGCACACAGATACCACACACTGTCCCAGTGCTGAATCCTGGATCTTCTACCCTCATCGTCCCTTCCTTGATCCACTGTTTTCTTGGACCATAAGCACATACCTTTTATTTATGTATTTATTTATTTATTTATTTTGCTTTTCAGGGCCTTTTTAATCCCTTTTTTTTTTTTGGTCTTTTGTCTTCTTAGGGCTACACCTGCAGCATGTGGAGGTTCCCAGGCCAGGGGTCCAATCAGAGCTGTAGCCGCTGGCCTACACCACAGCCACAGCAACACCACATCCGAGCCACATCTGTGGCCAACACTACAGCTCACAGCAATGCTGGATCCTTAACCTACTTAGAGAGGCCAGGAATCGAACCTGCGTCCTCATGGATACCTTCAGGAACTTGACTTCACCTGTAGGCAGACCACAAAGAATCATCTTCTGGCCAGTGTACTGGAAGTATTTACTTGAGGGTTTGGGATGTGAGGTATCCAGCTCCCCCCCACCCCCGAAGCATCGCCAGTGTGTGTGTGTATCTGTTGAGTAGTTCCGGGGATGATTCGAGAAGAAGCCTGGAGCTCATTTATGGGAATTCAGCAAAGGTGCCATGAGGTCGTGTGGGGAGGGAGGAATCGGCTTTGCCCCGCTGCTCTGCCCATCAACATTCATCCATTACATTTGTGGATATGATGAACAATTTACTTCCACCAACAATATTTTAAATACTTCACTGATCCTGTCATGTGATAGTAAAGCTTTGGTCATCGTAGATTCCTTATAAGAAAAGCATCATTCCCCTTATTCTACAGGATACACAAACTGGGTCTCCCAGAAGAGAAGTGATTTCCTGAAGATGCAAGGGTTCAAGCTCATGCCTTGGTGCTATAAAGTCAAGTCTTAGATTTTCTTTTACACCAACATTGCCTTCTTTCAAATGCAAAAATAGTCAGGCTTTTTTTGGTTTAGGTTTTGGGGGGTTATCATTTATTCACTAAATCTGTATTGTGCCTTTACAATAAACTAGATCCTGGGAATAGCCGGGAGAACAAGCTATAACCCTGACAATTACCTACAGCAGAGCACAGCCAGTACCAAGAAGGGGTGAGGAGAGGTGCATGGTACATAGGGGAACCTGCGGAGAGGTGCGGACGGTGTCAGGGATCCTGGTGTTTGGAAAAGGCATCCTAACTGATGGAAGAAAGAATGGATTCAGCCAAAACACAGGGTCTGAGATTTGGGGGACGGCACTGGAACAGACATTGCTAAGCAGAGGGAGGATGTGGAAGACGGGAGAGTTCTGAGCTGCATGGAGAACTGGAAACTCCATCAGGGAGCACTGTCCTGAGCCCTGAGGCTGAGGAGGTGAGCAGGTCCAACCCCATGTGCATAACTTGCCAAGGATTCTCGGTTTTAGCCTGCAGACAATGAGGAGTCATTGTAGTGGGTACGCATAGGCAGACTGCCATGGTTGTGACCTGAAAGTTGGAGGAAAAAAGAACAAATAGGGTCTGTTGGTGGAGTTCAGGGTGACAGACGATGGTGACAGTTGTCTCCACGGTCATCTAAATCTTTTCAGGGCAGAGATGTATATCCAGCTGGGCGCATTCATCCTTAATCGGGATTAAGTTGCTGCCGATGTCATATGAGTATTAACTAAAGACGTCATAAACAACCACGGTCAAATAAAGCTCAAATTCATGTAAATTGTATATAAGATTCTTTGACATTGACTGGCACCTGCTAACACTAAATAATGAATTCCTTGGCTAGCTGGAGAATAATGATGCAGTTAGAGCAACCTGGGGCGGTAAACTGGGGAAGCCCTATTTTGGAAGATGGTCATTTTGTCCCCCCTACAATAATGTTTATTTATTTAGGAACTCCTGATTCCAGCTTTGTGAATCTGCTTTGGGGTATGGACATTGTTTGGGCATCACAGGTCTTTCACAAAGGTGATTTGGGCAAGCAAAATCCCAGGCAAATTCTGTTTTGAATTCCCTTGGCCTCCACAGAAGCCATCAATTTAAGCTACCTTCTGTCTGGATTTCCCCTGCCAGCAATTTGCTGCTTGATCATTGTTTCCAATTGCTAAAGTGACCCTTGACTGTGGCTGCTAAAGAATTACCTGGTTCCTTCAAAGCAATGGAGAAATCCTAGACCAGTGGGATTTTTTTTTTTTTAACTAGCCCTATGCCCTCTGTAAATACTTAGGTAGCTGCATTTTTCTCTTGCTCTAAATAGGCACTCCTTAAAACACTGATGATGTGGGCAGCATCGAAGGAGGCAGTGTAGCCTTGAAGACAAGACGATGTCTAGAAAGAACTGCCTGTCCCACTGTGGACTGTCCTTTATGACGTCGGGGGAGCAGCAGTTTTATTGCCTTAGTCCACTACCCAGAATGCTTTGGGGACCTCGAGTAGCCAGAAAAGGATATAACCTATTTGTCTCTTATGTGTTTGGTTGTGGTCTCTGAAAAATTAAGCACACTACATCATAGAATTAGCACCTCTGAGTTAAAGCTAAGCAAGGACACTTCGACTCCTGTGACAAGAAGGAAAATGAGGGAAGCTGAGAAGGAACCACTAGGTTCGCTCATTTTCATGCCTGGGCTCTGGTGGTTCTGCCCTATTCTCTTGTGTCAGTTTCTCAGGCTCCTTGGCAAGCTGTGGAGGAAGACAAAGGTGGGCCCCAAGTCTGGGTCCTGCTTTAGCGAAGTACAAGGGAGAAGCTGCTTTGAGGTTGTCATCATTTTAACTTCTCTGGGGGAGAGTTCAGATACAGCCTTTGTATGTGTTACAGCATATGGAAGTTTCTATATTTTCCTGGATGTCTTCATTCACTCAACAGCTACCCAACATCTTCCATCCTCCAGGAACCATGTACATTCTAGGGGCTACAAAATGGACAGATCATGGTGCTTGGCTCTCAAGAGTACCCAATCGATCCAAGGGAACAGACATGTGAGCATATAATTCAATGCAATGTGATGATGCTTATATTTGAGATATAAACCAGTCGCCATGACAGGGCTCCTCCATGAGCCACCAGCTTCCCAAGGAATCAGCTTGTGCTTCGGAGAGTGTGATATTTCCTCTGGAAGTTTTTCATCCAGAGAATCATTTTAGTTGAAAAAAGGAAAGTTATTGGAAATTGGTTTTATTTCAGTAGATAAATACATGGATATACAATTGGGATTAACATATGTTAAAACTCTACAGAGCCATAAGTTATAGGTGAAAAGTGTCACAGACAAGACCTTATCCAATACCTAAATTTGGCACTTCCTAGAGAACTATATAGCCTAAATATGTAAAAGATTTAACTTTCTCAAACCAAAGATGTTAACCTTTTTAAGAGCATTAATCATTCACAAACATAGGTCACTCATACACACAGTAGATGCCTACTTATTCAGAATCCAAATTGAGGAGCTCAAAAAAGAGTCATTAAAAATATATCCTACAGGAGTTCCCGTCGTGGCGCAGTGGTTAACGAATCCGACTAGGAACCATGAGGTTGCGGGTTCGATCCCTGCCCTTGCTCAGCGGGTTAACGATCCGGCGTTGCTGTGAGCTGTGGTGTAGGTTGCAGACGCAGCTTGGATCCCACGTTGCTGTGGCTCTGGTGTAGGCCGGTGGCTACAGCTCCAATTCGACCCCTAGCCTGGGAACCTCCATATGCCGCGGGAGCGGCCCAAGAAATATCAAAAAGACAAAAAAAAAAAACAAAAAACAACAACAACAACAAAAATATATTCTACAAATTCTTTCATGGAAAACACTTACTAGCTAATGTCAAAGACATTATTCAAACTAAAATCCTCGTGGTCGGGATTTCCCATTGTGGCACAGAAGAAATAAATCTGACTCGTATCTATGAGGATGCAAGTTCAATCCCTGGCCTTGCTCAGTGGGTTAAGGATCTGGCATTGCCATGAGCTGTGGTTTAGGTCACAGATGTCGCTCAGATCCCTCGTTGCTATGGCTGTGGTGTAGGCAAGCAGCTCCAATTCAACCCCAAGTCTAGCAACTTCCATATGCTGCACCTGTGGCCTTAAAAATAAAATAAATAAAATAAAACAAAGCAAAAAAATAAAATCCTCATGGTCTGTCATAGGCTTGGGACAATGCCATATTAGCATATTAAAACTAATGAAATTTTGAAAGACCTTAAACTTTAAAATGAGGTTAAGTTAGTAGACTATTATTGCTAAATATATTTGACTGAATGTTAATTTCCTGAAAACTTATTAATTTAGTATTTTATAAACAGTAACTGAGCACAAAAAATTATTAAGAACCCCCCCCCCATCTGTTTCACCCATGTTCTCCCCTTCTTAGAGACCCAGTCCTTGTAGTTTTCAGGTCAAAATCATGCATTCACCTGGGTTCCTCTTTCTTGCACTTCTTACTCTGTTTTTTCAATGCAGGAATCCCTTTCTAGTGTTGCATAATTTGCATAATATCTGTCTGTCCCTGTTAGAATCTCATCATCACAAAGGCTAGATTTGGGTCTCTTTTCTAAGCATGGGGAATGCTCAAGAAAGATCTGTTGAGACTAAATAATGTACTGTCATCTTACTCACTGCCCTTATTCTGTCTCCCCACAATTTCCTCTTGAGCCCATTACCCCAATGTCTCTAGGGTAACCTCACTTCCTTTCACATCTGCTTGGACTATTTTGCCCATTCTTCTTCCTTTCTCCATTGAGGAAGGGACCACTGGAAGCCCACAGGAGTCAGTTCTTATACCTCCTCCCTCTCTGTCTTCCTCACTCCCTAAGTGACCTCATCCAGTCTGGAGGCTGAGAACACCAGCTCTGGACTCTAAACCATCCAATATATCCCTCCCACTCAGACCTTTCCCTTCCTCAAAGGATTGTATCAAACCACCCACTTACTTCCACATTGGTGTCAATAAGCACATTGATCCTAATATGCCCCAAGCTGAACTCTTAAATTTTCCCTGAGATAAGCATACCCATCATGTCACCCATCTTAGTTAACGGCACTTACACTTTCAGTTGCCCAGTCCCCAAATCCTTGAATGCTCCTGAACTTCTTTCTTTCCTTCCTATCTCCTGTCTTTTGGTTGTGTCTTCCCAATATGCCCAGCTTCTGACCATCTCCAGCACTGCCATCTTGAACCAAGCCTTCAGCCTCTCTAGCCTGAATTACTTCTTCCTAATTAGTTTCAGATCATTCTCCCGCCTGCAGCAAGGTGACCCTTCCTAAACATCAATCAGATCACCTGATCCCTCTGCTCAGTCCTGCCCCTGCCCCCCTACCCCTGCCCTGGGTCTTCTAATCTCAATCAGTGTTACAGGCAAAGATTCTCCCATGATCCATGAGGAACCAGGAGTTCTAGCTCTCCCAGCCTATCACTCCTCTACTCTTTCTGCTTACATGTCCTCTCACTGTTCTCAGACATGCCTGGCACACTCCCACCTCAGGGTGGTTGTGCAGGTTGTAACTCTCTCTCCCTGGGAAGTTTTTCACCCTGATATGTCCAGGGTGAACTCTGTCACTTTCTTCAAGTCCCTGTTCGAGTATCACCTTACCTGAGAAGTCCACTATGATAACTCAGTAGAAAAAGAGCCCCTCAGCACTCTCCCTCTCCTTTTACCACTCTGTATGTAGCTTTTATAGTTCTTACATCACTTAACTTTGTTGTATGTATTTATTTCTCTACATCTGTCAGTGTACCATGTAACCTTGAAAGCTAGGAATTTTTTTTGCTGGCAGAAAAGAGCCAGCAAAAAAGTTTTTAATAAATTTATTGCTATTTTTCTGACACGACTTTTATTTTTAATGTTCCTCCCTGTGGAGTAA
Source organism: Phacochoerus africanus (assembly GCF_016906955.1). NCBI lineage: Eukaryota > Metazoa > Chordata > Mammalia > Artiodactyla > Suidae > Phacochoerus > Phacochoerus africanus. The sequence goes on along the minus strand of NC_062548.1, from coordinate 54,145,847 downwards.
AGGCCCTATGAAAAACAGTACATTATCCCTATCTCACACCATATGTATAAATTTAGTCAAAATGGATTAAAGACCTAAATGGAAGAGCTAAAACTATAAAACTCTTAGAAGAAAATGCAGGGGTTAATCTTTGCAACTTTGGATTTGGCAATGGTTTCAAATATATGACACTGAAAGCCCAAGGAACTAAAGAAAAATAAAATAAATTGAACTTCATAAAATTTCTTTAAATTGTGTGTTAAAAGATATCATAGAGTAAAAAGAAAATACACCGAATGGGAGGAAATATTTGCAGATCATAGATCTGATAAGAGACATGTCTAGAATATATATACAATAAAGAATTCTTATAACTCAGTAACAAAGGCAAACAATCAAATTCAAAAATAGGCAAAGGTACTGAATAGACATTTCTTTAAAGAGAGTTTATATAAATGACCCATAAGAATATGGAAAAAGGTTCAACATCATTATTCCTTAGGGAAATGCAAATGCAAATTTCATCACAATGAAATGCCTTTCACACTCACTAGCATGGCTAAAATGAAAGAGAGAAGGAAGGAAGGAAGGAAGGAAGAAAGGAAGGAAGGAAGGAAGGAAGGAAGGAAGGAAAGAAAGAAAGAAAGAAAGAAAGAAAGGAAGAAAGAAAGAAAGAAAGAAAGAAAGAAAGAAAGAAAGAAAGAAAGAAAGGAAAGAAGAAAGAGAAAGAAAGAAAAAAAGGAAAGATAATAACAAGCATTGTAGAGGATGTGGAGAAATGAAACATTCACACACTGTAGGTAAAAATGCAAAATAAAGTCACCACTTTGGAAAACAGCCTGGCAGTTCCTCAAAATATTAAACAAAGAATTACCATGTAACTTTCCCAATCCACTCCAAAGTATGTACCCTCTTAAAAAAGAAAATCTATGTCCACACAAAAACTTGATCTGGAATATTCATAGCATCATTCATAACAGCAAAAAAAAAAAAAATGAAAACAACACAAATGTCCACCAATTGATGAATGGATAAATAAAGTCCATTTAATGAAATACTATTCAACAACCAGAAGCAGCAGCAATATACGGCACAACATGGACAAACCTTGTAAACATTATGCTATGTTTAAAAAAAAAGCCTGTGCAAAAGGCCGCATATTGTATGATTCATTTTAGAAAACGTCCAGGATAGGGAAATCTGTGAAGACAGAAATTAGTGGCTGCCTAGGCTGATGGGGATAGGAGAATTGGGGGTGACAGCTAAAGAGTACAGACTTTTTTGGGGGGTGAAAACTTCCAAAACCAATTTTAATGATGGTCGCACAACTCTATAGATGTCTAAATATCTATGTTACTGATTAGGTTCTGTGTTTTTTGCCTGACTGCCGCAGAATGAGGCAGCTTCGTGGGAGTAGGTACCTTGCCCACTTCCCTGTTACTCCAGTGGAGCCCGGAATATTGTCAGGCATGTCCTAGACACTCAATAAAGCCATGTTGGATACACACTAGTGACAGCATTGCTATAAATACTAGAAAGTCATGATTATGAGCAGAGTATATAACAAGTGCTCAGCCCATGGCAGAAGCAGTATTTGGAGTTTTCCTGAACAACACAAATATTTTACATTGAATAATTATATTCATTGGGAAAATAGTTTGAAGAGATTCCTTTGATAACCAAGAGCTTACTGCATTATTAAATGTTTTAATGAAGTGTCCTCTCATAGAAATTGTTTCATCTAAACACACTGGAGTCTCATCTTAATTTTAACTTTGCTAATTAAGTTACGTAAAGAGATATGCAGAAGGGATTTCAATGAAGGTCAGCAGTAGTTCCTGCTTGGCCTACAATATACGTTTGATTCTTCTGACACATTTTAATGACTTTGTAGATAACCAGCCAAATCATCCTGATTATAAAATCCAGTGTTAATAATTATCTTCCTGAATTTATAGTCAATTTTCTAAGGAATCCAACTATCAGAGAAACATCTGTTTGTCACTCATTTGTGATTTGTGTCTTGCTTTTAAATTCATTACTGAAACCAAAACCCCATTTAAATTACTTTTAATTCAAGATCCGAAATTCTACATTGTTCATGCAATGGGATATGGGACTCTCTTACTTCATGTAATGCTAAAAAGCTATTTATAGATGCTGCAGTGTCTGAAAGATATAAAAAGGGTTACTCCCAGGTGACTGCTTTGGAAAAAAACAATACCAAAATAGCTGGTAAAGTTTGAGAATTGATCACAAGGTCAACATACAAATATATATTTACCACCTAGAATATCCCACAAAGGTCTATATTAAGTTCAGGATTTATTTTAAAAATATGAATCTCTCAGTAATCCCAAAACTCAAGCTGCTTGAATCACATTGACTTATTTTACAGCAAATATTGGCACTGTCAATTTTGTTCAAGGCAAGAGCAAATTTCTTCCAATTCCTTCAAGAAGCAAGATTTAAAAAAAAAAAAGTATGTATAATTATCATACAAAAGAAGTTTCATCACACTATATCTAATTGCTATTAACCAAATGGGTCATCACTGGTTGAAAGTAATAAGGATTTGTATGAAAAATATTTTGCATATATAACATGGCTTTTTAAAAAACACACAATCGAAAACACTTTCATGGCTTAGCAGTAATATAAAATTGACAATTTCAAATAAAACGGCAAATGAAAAACAAGCTATATTTAATCTTCTCCTCCCTCTCTAGGGCTGTCATGGTACAGGAAATACATTTACTTGGGCTTTAGGAAGTGGCGGCCTGGCCAGTGGTGCCCAGGGTGCCTGCAGTTATGTGAACAGGGTTGCAGGTTGGTGAAGGTTCCTTCGTTACCTGGTTACCTGCGGTGGACTGAATGAGTTCTACTCCAGCCCATCCTCACCAGTGATGCCTGAGGTTCTTCTGGAAAGAGCTGGAGAGAAACATGAGGAGGAAGGAGAATGCATAAAACAGAACTGCACATTGATCCACATCAAAATATTTAAAATACTGAATCTTTAAAATAGCAATGTAAAACATTGTGGGAACTCAAAGTCCTTGTAGGACTTTCTCGAAGTCAGCTACTAGCTTATTTAAGCAAAGAGGATTCAAATGAGAACTTGGGAAATTCCAGCCCAAAGAAGTGAGTCTGTGTAAATTCTAGGAATGGGAGAGAGAAAGAAAAAAAAAATACACAGAACCATTAGATTTCCTCCCCAACTTTACCAAAAAACACATACTCCTTGTGGCCACAACAGAACTATCCTCTAATTTTTAAGATTTTGCTAGGAACTATTACTTTAAAAGACTAATAATCATCCCCTGTCTAGTGTACAGTGGCTATGATGTTTCAGATTGAATTTGATGCTTACTTAAATATAAAGTCACATGTTAAGTCATGCCCAAGCATCTCTCCTTTAGGTTTAATAATTGGTACAGCTTAACCCTGCTTTTTTGCCTGAAGCCCGGAATCCTCTGAGGTCCCCTGAAGGACTTCAGTTCACATCTTTCTTGCAACATTTGTAACATTCCTCTGTTTACACCCACATTCCACATTTTAAAATGAAGGCATCTTTAACTCTCTGTCCTCCTCTTCCATCCAGGGAATGTTAACAATGAATGAATCTGTTCCCTGACTCAGGGGTCCTTCAGGAAGGATGGTACCTGACTGGCCACACGGTCACTGCATGTGGTCTCTCCACTGCCCCATGGTCACCCACCCCTTAAGCCCAGGACGTCCCCCCCCCACACACACCTTTGACACCTGCTCTTCCATAGACCATGCACTCTGCCCAGAATTGCCTTGTCTTCCAACATTCTTCCAATATTGCTCTCTTCCAACTCAAGAAACCCCCTCATGCATTTTGTTCATTTTTCATTTCCATTGTACATGCTTTTCCCCAATTTCTTCACCATACCTACAAGTAAGTGAGGAGAGTTAAAGTATAACAATAAAAAACAAAATTGGAAAAAGAATTACTTCTTCCTTCAACTCATAGAAATTGAACATCAAAATAGCTGAGATTTCAGAGGAAAAGAATTTAATCTCCTGAAATGCCTTGGTGTCTGGGATGTGTGGTGGGGACTTTCTGATCATCAAGGTCATTTCCAACTTCTAAGCCTGCTATATGCTCACCTGGACAGTTTGTCTCTTGAATCATCACAGTTGTGCAATTTCCTTCTTTAACCATAATGATGATTTTTGCCATAAACTCTTTTTTTAATCTAGTATTAATGTTGCTACACCAACATTTGGATGTTATTAGACCTGTTTCTGTTATTTTTAATATTTCTGTGATTCTGTTTCATAGAAGAAAGATACAGCTATATCCTTAAAAAAAAAACCCACTGTGCTGGTATCAAACTTGAAATATATGTGTTTAATCTATCACCATTTATTGCAACTACATTTTGAACTTGTTTTACTGCAATTCTTTTTCATTGTGCCTTTTTTCCTTCACTTTTAGTCCCAATTTCTGAGTGTTTGATAAAGTTTCCAGTATTCCTTTCATTCATTTGCCCTATAAAATTAACTATAAACATTTCTAGCAAGATCTATGGTGATTTGGTGTCTCTAGTCTCCTGAAAGACAAGAGCCTTAGCTCACTCTGTGCTCTGATCAGGTCTCCCTCTCCCCCTCTCTCTGTTTCTCTGTCTCTCTGTCTCTGTTTCTGTGTCTCTCATCACCCTCTCTGTCCTACTGTTGTTATTTAATGCACTTTTAAGGTCCATCCTTAAAAACAAAAGAAAAAGGATATTTTTGCAATCAATCATATTATCAGTTTTACTATTCTTTATCTATCCTGCTCCTCTCTGCATTTATTTTTCCCCTTCATGATGTACATCATTAGGAATTTTTTCAATAAGTTCTGCAAGCAATACAGTCCGTCTTTGGAGTTCCTGTCATGCCACAGCGGAAACGAATCCAACTAGGAACCATGAGATTGCAGGTTCGATCTCTGGCCTCACTCAGTAGGTTAAGGATCTGGTGTTGCTGTGTGTTGTGGTATAGGTCACAGATGTGGCATTGCTGTGGCTGTGGTGTAGGCCAGCAGCTGTAGCTCTGATTAGACACCTAGCCTGGGAACCTTCATATGCCGTAGGTATGGCCCTGAAAAAAAATAAAAATAAAAATAAACTCTAATCTTTGTATTTCTGAATTAAAAAAAAAACAAACCTCCTTAATGCATAATAAGGTCACTGGGTATATAATTCAGGGTTAATGGCACTGAAGGTTTTTATCCTTCGTCTTCTGGTACCATTTATTGCCAATGAGGAAGCTGCTGTCAAAAACTTATATGTTAGCTCTCTTTTCTTTCTGGTGCCTCTTTTATATTATGCTGTTACATACAGTTATGTCTACATGTGGATTCCTTTTCTCTTTCCTTTCTGTTTTTGTTCCTTATTTGAAAGGCATTTTTAATCCAAGAACATAAAGCCTTAATCAATGTTGGCAAATGTTCAGCCATCCTTTCATCTAATATTAGTTTCCACCAATTTCTTCTATTTCTTTCTGCTGAAGTCCTAGTTGACTTACATTTTTTTTTATCTTTTTGACCTCCATAAGTTTATAAGTTTATATTTAAGTATATGTATCTCCTTGCAATGTGTTTTCAGATATATTGAGAAATAACACTGTATTTGTTTTTGGTGTGAAACAGAATGGTTTGGTATATGTCCATATTGTAAAATGATCAGCACAATAAGCTTATATCCATCACAGAGTTACAGAGGTTGCTTCCTTGTGATAAGAACTTTTAAGATCTATTCACTTAGCACCTTTCAAATATATGATACAATATTGTTAACTGCAGTCACCATGCTGTACAATGTACCTCTAGAACTTATTATCTTATAACTGGAATTTGTACTTTTTTTTTTTTTTAGTGTTGCACCCAAGGCATATGGAAGTTCCCAGGCTAGGAATCAGAGCTGCAACTGCTGGCCTACACCATAGCCACAGCAATACCAGATCCGAGCTGTCTGTGACCTACACCACAGCTCACGGCAATGCCGGATCCTTAACACACTGAGTGAGGCCAGAGATCGAACGTACATCCTCGTGGATGCTAGTCAGGTTCATGTCCCGCTGAGCCACAAAGGGAACTCCCTGGAAGTTTGTACTTTTAAGAGTAGACATATAGAAAGATACCTATCTATTCCACCCTGCCTCTCATTCTCTCTCTCCATAGATAGATAGATAGATTGATAGAGATATATAGTTATAGAGATATATACACACACACAGAGCTTAGAGACATTGTGAGTTTGGTTCCAGAATGCTGCAATAAAATGAATATCACAATAAAATGAGCCACACAAATTTTTTAGTTTCTCAGTGCGTATGAAAATTATATTTGCACCATACTGTATTCTATTAAGAGTACAATAACATTATGTCCAAAAATGATGTACATATTTAATTTTAAAATGCTTTATTGCTAAAAATGCTAACCATCATCTGACAACACAGAATTATCACAAATACTCAACCTGTAAAAAAAAATACAGTATCTACAAAGTACAATAAAGCAAAGTGCAATAAAACCTCCACAACCTCATTTATCCTTGAAACAATAAATATTTCCATTTTATAGATAAGGAAAATGAGAGAGATTCTGGGTGAAATTCTCAGTAGAATTCAGTCTAGAATTCATCCCATCATTTTTGTATTTCATATGATTTCCTATTTTTATATTTACCTCCAAGATTCTCAGCCTATTTTACATAAATGATTTTGGTTTAACTCCTGTCTTTTGTGATTTATTATTCTTGTTACAGGTGCTGTTCCTTCATTTATCTCATTGATGATTCGTAAGCACACACAGTCATTTTCAGAAATGTTCTTTTTTCTTTTCTTTTTTTTTTAGGACTACAACCACGGCATATGGACGTTCTCAGCTAGGGGTCAAATCGGAGCTACAGCTGCTGGCCTACACCACAGCCACAGCAAGGCAGGATCCAAGCCACATCCGGGATCTACACCACAGCTCACGGCAACGCCAGATCCTTAACCCACTGAGCGAGGCCAGGGATCCAACCCACATCTTCATGGATACTAGTCAGGTTCATTACCACTGAATCACAACAGGAACTCCTGTTTTATTATTGTTTTTATTTTGTCTATAAATCAGGTATACTTGCATTTTTGACATTTTGAATGGACATTTTGGCTCCATTCCTTGGCACTAGAATTCTTGAATATACCTTGACATGTTGGTATGTAGGTCACTATGACACATTCTATCATCATGTGTGTTGATATCTCTTCCTGTTACCATCCCTTGTGTGGAGCCCTGCTGCACCCCCTGGGGACCTGAGTCCAGAAGCAGGTGTTACAGGTAGTAAAGTTCTCGATGTCCTATATGGCAATGACTCTGAGAGCACATATTCGGGGTGGCCACCTTGGTCCCGAGGACACAGAGGTGCCTGTGTCTTCCTCCCTCCTGGACACAGGGGTTCACAGAGGCCACCATCCCCTAGAGCAGCACAAAGCAGGTGTTTCCAATCTTCTCCCTCCTGCCTGGGACTCCCCCCGCCCCCAGACCTATTTTCAAGCAGTCCTCCCCATTTCCTACCCCCCACCCAATTGTTTCAAGCATCTTTGGGCCCTGTTACCTGCAGTACCAAAATTTTGTCTGTCCTTACCTTCTTCCAGACCTGAAGCCCAACAAGTCCCCCACAGGCCTCCGCACTGTGCACTTCTTCCTCTTTGCTGGTCTGCAGCGAGGCGTCTTTTGGTCGAGTAAGTTTCTCTTTCTGTATTTTTCCATCTGGGTGGCTCCAGGGGCACACGAATTAAGAGCCGTAGGTCTGGAGTCCTTCTCCTTGAGAACAAATCTCGGCTCAACCTCATGCCACCTACAGGCACTCGAGGAAATGACTGCATTTCTCTGTCTCGTGTTCCTCTGCTATCATGGAAACATTTATGGCTGCAAGGAATGCGTGAGATGCCACATACAAGGCAATACAACACAGGGAGATGTCATGGTATGCTAGCGATGACATCAAGAACACGATTAGACCACAGTCTTGACAAGGAACTATAACAGTACCAACCTGTAATGAAAAATCTGTTAAAGATACCACATGAGAAGACAGTTACTTGAGAAAACACCATTCATGTTCTGTTATTTATTCTCTTATTATTTGCTCATGTATATATGCATTCATTTTTTCTCTCTTATTATTTGCTCATGTATATATGCATTCATTGTTTCTATAGAATGGTATCATTCTTTAGACACTGTTCATATAACTTGATTTTGTGGCTTAGCAATATATTATGAGCTTATTCCTACAGGGATAATATTCCACAATGAGTAAAATAGTTGTATTCATGGTTATCAATAAAATTGTACTGCATATTTGGGTTTCTACACATCAGAATAGTACAGGCAAAAGTCTTTTGAAAAGTGATGCAACAGCATCTGTTCCAACACTTACAAAACATACTGATGAGTTATAACATTTTTTTCAATTTGGATGTTTAATCAAACGTAGGCGTATCATATTTCTTTTTTAATGTAAACAGATCTAATTGGCACTAGGGCTTTTAACAATTCCTAGCAATATTAAGCCTAGCTTTCTCTCCAGTGAATCCATGTTGAGCTATCTTATTTTACTGATACATTATTACATAATCCATGTGATGACATATCTATTCATAAATTTATTTTATAATTGTATTGTCATCTGCTTCCTGTTCCTACAAATATAGTTTAGAATAGCCACTATGTAATAGTTGGGGGGAAAGGGTATATTGATGGATACTTACATATTATAGAGTGATTGAATTCTTTACATTTTTGATTTATTAAACCACAGTGAAATAATCTGTCTTATCACATGAAAATGACTTCTACTTGCTATTGATTTCTTTTTTTTTTTTTAATTTTTTTGGGCCACACCCACAGCGTATGGAGGTTCCCAGGCTAGGGGTCGAATGGGAGCTGTAGCCACTGACCTACACCACAGCCACAGCAACATGGAATCCAAGTTGCATCTGTGACCTACATCACAGCTCACAGCAATGCCGGATACTTAGCCCACTGAGCGAGGCCAGGGATCGAACCTGCGTCCTCATGGATACTAGTCAGATTCATTACTGCTGAGCCACAACAGGACTCCCCTGCTGTTGATTTCAACCATTTGTTTCATTTGCTCTGTACTTTTGCTTTTCAGAAAAACAGACATTAGGTACATGTAACCACTTACGTTTAAATTATTTAAAATTAAGTATAATACAAAATTAATTTTTATTAGCATTGGCTACATTTCAAGAGCTCAATAGCTACCTGTGGCTTGTGGCTACCGTATAAGACATAGATTAAACATTTCCATCATTAGATAAAGTGCTTTTGGACAGAGCTTCAGTATACCTTTAATTTGAAAAGTGGAGAAATTTCAGATTTTAAATCCCCAAGTTATTTTGTTTCATCAGAGTGAAAATAGATTTATTGCTTAACAGCAATACTACCTAGACAAGGGCCGAACCCTCAGTATATGGAGGTTCCCAGGCTAGGGGTCTAATCAGAGCTATAGCCGCCAGCCTACACCACAGCCACAGCAACGCGGGATCCTTAACCCGATGAGCAAGGCCAGGGATCAAACCCACAACCTCATTGTTCCTAGTCAAACTCGTTAACCACTGAGCCATGACAGGAACTCCTTCAATGGTGTTAAATCAGGTTTTGCTAAGCTTTTTTTTTTTTTTGGCCATGCCCACAGTTCCTGCGCCAGGGATCCTGAGCTATAGCAGTGGCAATGCTGAGTCCTTAACTGCTAGGCTGCCAGGGAACTCCTGCTTTTTCTTTTTAAAGAACACTTTTTTTTTGCTCATGTCAAGATTTACTAGTGTTTGAGATGGTTAGTGACGGTAGACTTTGAAATCGTGGATTATTTGAATTGCACAGACTTATCCATGATTTGTAGACTTAAACTATTTAAAAAACAGGGTATGGTTTCCCACTTTTTGGGACAGTAAATTACTTTGGCAGGATGAACCCTCCTATGGGTCAGAAAACAATGTAAAATCCAAACAAAAAGTAAACACACTCCAAAACCCCCAAGCAACTTGAAGTTACTTTTGAGAGACACAAAGCAGACAGAGACTTAGAGGAGAGAGTTCTGAATTTAGAAGGTGGGTTACAGCAGGTGAGATTTGGGAGTTTACAGCCCTCTGGCCTGAGGACACTCACTAATTTGAACATGGCTTTGGTGGCTGAAAGCCATGTTTGGCTTGAGGTGCCAGGAGACAATTTAAGGTGCTGGCTGAGCAGCCAAAAATTTGTGCAAAACCCAAATTTGTGCAAAACCTTTTCTCAGACCTTAGATTTTCTATCAAATAGTACAAGATGAGTCACATCCTACTTAGAGGTGAGGATTTCAGCCAAAGGGAAAAATAAGATGATTGGAAGCACCCTTTTCATGCACCACAGATAACATGGTACTAACTCTCCATGAATTCACGGCCAATTGCTTTTCCAGCCCAAATGGAATAGATTGTCGTTTCCAGGGCTGAGCAAAGGATGGTGTAGTCGTCTTTTATTTGGAGACCTGCTGTGGGAATAGCACTTCCTATTCCAGACTCCCAGAACGCCACTCAGAGAGGAAGCGGGATGGCTCTGTGACCACTAAAAGACCAGAAGACTCAGGCCACTCACTGCCCTGTCACGCACGGAGTGACAAGGGGGGATGGGGACTTGAACTATTTCAGTTTTTCAATTTCCACCCCCCTGCCACCATCCGCCTCCCTCCCTCTCCTCTCTGAAATGCATGCGCTTGAATTTCAACGAGTTAAGTGTGCAAAGGTGAAACTTCATGACAACGTATTCGGGGAAAGCATCAGTAAAAATGGATAGAAACCAAAATTGTTGGCCCTAAATCTCTAGGTGCCAGTTACCCAGAAAATCCAAACTGCCTTCTTCTTAAACCACACTCAATAATTAAGGCTTTAGACTCTTCTTGGATTCACAAGAAAATAGAGCAAGAGCATGAGATGATCTCTGACCACAAACAATTACTACCCAGAAAGACTGACCTGTGGAAAGCACGTCCTGATTAAGGTGTCAGCACAAATTGTCTGCCATACTTATGGTCTTGGAGTACATTTAATCTGACAGTTTCCCCTCTCTGGGTATGTCTATTTTGGTTTCGACTGGAATTATCGAGCTTACCCAAATGGTGCAGTTACACTGCCATGTGATAGCAGAAATAAAGAGAAGCTTTATTTAGCATATTCACCTGTTCAGGAAAGTCCTGATTTATAATTTTAAAAGTTCCAAATATCTTAAGAGGATAGGACACAACTTTATCTGGAATAAACAACAGTATGTGAGGTTTATTTTTTTAAAGAAACTATCATATGAATACTTTTCTCTCCTTGACATACTCATCCTTTTGATTATCCATTATGTGAAACTAATGATGATAATACTTACAGCATCAAATGTACCAAGTACTTTACACAACATGTAAAAGTCGTGACCTGGGCCTTCAGAAAAATATCTTTACTCTTCCTGTGTAATTCCTTTTGAATCTTAAACTGAACCCATTACCAAAAGTACTATATGCTCTGCATTGACTAGAACTGGCTGATTGACTCTATTGTTTGACTAAAAAAAAAAAAAAAAAAGAGTTGTGATTGTATCTGAGGATGGAATGATTTTCCATTTTGAATTATTGCTCGATTTTCTTCCCATCCAATTCCATTTTGAGCCCCCTGTGCATGCAAATCGCCTTATTTATTGCCCAAAGATCAGAGCCCTCGAGTTTGTGTTTTTTCTCCTTTTCTCTGACATTATTTGACTTATTCCCATAAACGGATTTTGTGACTTTCAACTCTTTTTTTTGTTTGTTTCTTCCCATTAGTGGTTTCTCTTTCATCTCTCCAGTGTTAAATTTTTAAGGGGCCACATTTGAACCATGTCACTTTCGTGTCTGTGATCATTCATATTCTGAGAACTGAGATCATTGGGAAATTGCTTTCTACTCTTTATCTGCTTCTTTAGTGATTTTCCCCCCTGTAGTCAGAATACAGTGAGAAACTGGAGGAGACTCTTTCGGAGGCAGAGGGATCCTCTTATTGATCTTCCGTAGAGAGGCTCCCACTCTGGGAAAATCCTGGTTCCCGGCCCAGCGTGTCCCCGGCCTCACGTGGTGCCCACTCTTGCACACAGACTGAGGCTGGCAATGAGGATGCAAAGTTCCATTTTAGGGAGGACCCTGAAGTTCCCAAAGTCAAGTAGACCCTTCTTTTTCAGTCTTTCTTCCTAAACCCTCAAAAGCTGTTTTGATGTATGACTTGACTTGTCTCCTGCTTCTCTTTTGCAGAAGAGCATGACAGTGATATTTTGTGTCAATAACATCGTACCTCAACGGATAACTATGTGGTCCTTTCTGCTCCACATTCCCTTTCTGTTAACATTGTCTTGCAAGATGATTTCTGCTAAAAGAGGCCCCTCAAATTTGTCAAGTGAGCCAATGGATATACTTTTGAATCCACGCTACAAGCCAGGCCATGAGGAAAAACAGCACATGGACACTGCATGAAGTTGTGGAGAGGGGGGGTAGACGGGGAGGAGGACCCAAGGAGGGCACTGGGGTGAAAATCCACTGTCAATGCTGTGCAGTCAGCATGAAAAGCTCAGAGCACAAACCCAAGAGGCACAGAGGATGCAGGTTGGTGGGGGTCCAATGACCTGCACGCCCTCTCTAAGCAATCGAGTTGATGAGGCTTCTAGGATCATAAAGAAAACCAGTGGGAAAAGAATGCCTGTCTTCCAGTGCCACAAATAGCAATGCTGCTTAAGGACCCTTCCCCTTAGCATGTGCACCACAAAATGCAACCAAAACTTACATTTATGCCATCAGAGCTGGGATTTCTGAGAATTCCAGCTCAGCTAAATGACCTACCATCTCTATGTAATTTCTGATAACTTGCTTAACCTCCCAGAATTGGTTTCCCTTCAGAATTGCAATAAGGATTAAATGAGATAGTGCTTAAGACATGCCCAGGCTAAGAGCTTGCTCAGTGAGGAGTGTTCCCACAGATGCTGCTGCTGCTAACAATGATAGTTTCATATCTACTACATAAGCAAAAGGATCTGTGTACCAGAACCCAGAAGCCGAAAAGTGGAGAATGACAATGGGCTCTTTACATCTTGTCACAAACAAGCCAGAGCAGGGCAGAGAGTTAAATTATCAAACTGTGCTGGGAGCCTGAAGGTGAAGGGTGGAGGATGAGGAGAAGAAAGCAGATTTGGACAAGGGAAGCATCATCCAAGCTGGAGTTAGCAGTGGCAATAAAGTTCCTTAGAGAGAGCAGCATCCTCAGAGAAGACAGTACCTCAGAGAGGGCAGCTTCCTGACGGGCAAATGATAGCTCTGCTATATTTCGGGTCCCCTAGAGCTTGTCACCAGTGCCCAAGTTCCAGGCCTCCAGTCTGCCCGGTGGTTGGTGGAGCTCAGGCCCTCCCCTACACCATTTGGGCCAAATGAGGAGAGATGAACATTTGCAAGGGTGGGGGTCCAGGAGACAGTGGCCAAGGGGACCAATGATTTTTCCACCTGGGTACTAAAACTATAGAAATACACATGTTAAATGATGATGGGAGTTTCTGCAGCTCCCATGTTGAGGGCCTATCAGGTTCCTCCTGACTGTCAGGTATCTGTAAAACCATCCTCAAGACCTCCAGTCAGATAATATTGTGTGCCCTGAGCAAATGGGAGCCAGACAGGAGAGATGTGTTAATTCACTGGGCAGCAGTCAGCCCTCTTCAGAGCTGGGTCTGGCCAAGGTCATGCTGGGCTCATTTTCTAAACTTTCCCGTGGTGACTCTTTTCATGAAAGCTTGAATTAACTTTTACTAGGCTGATGATAAGAGAAGCAATTGTTCAGAAGCCAAAAAATAAAAAATAAAGTCAAGCAAGAGAACAGTAACTATTTATTTACTATTTTTCTTTCTTTTTTTTTTTCTAGGGCATCATCCGTGACATATGGAAGTTCCCAGGCTAAGGGTCGAATCGGAGCTGTAGCTGCTGGCCTACACCACAGCCACAGCAACATGGGATCTGAGTTGAGTCTGCGACCTACACCACAGCTCATGGCAACGCCCGGATCCTTGACCCACTGAGCCCAGAGATCGAACCCACATCTTTATAGATATACTAGTTGGGTTTATAATCCACTGAGCCACATAGGGAACTCCCTTGAGAACAGTCACTAAATATAAGTCATATTTAGATGTTTTGTTTTGTTTTTATGGCCTCACCCATGATGTATGGAAGTTCCTGGGCCAGGGATTGAATCCAAGCCACAGCTGTGACCTATGCTGCAGCTGTGGCAACATTGGATCCTTTAACCTACTGTGCCAGGCCTAGGATCAAAACTGCATCTCAGCAGCAACCAGAGCCACTGCAGTGTGCTTCTTAACCCACAGCACCACAGCAGAAATTCCTAGATATCTTTTTTTAACCAAGTAATATGCAGGCAAAACATTTCTTGTTGTCCTATAATTAAGCAAAGATGCAGAGAGGCCATAAAATACCACGTCTTGCCATCTGCTTTTACTTGGATAAACAAAAAGCTCTTATTCGCCCAAGTTTCCTGAGTCAAGAAGTGGAAGTGTCATGTCAATGAAGTTAACTGTTAAGAACAAAGTATTTGAACTTCAAATTGTCATTCAGGAAAGAATTTTGAGTACTCCGTTAATAAAATTGGCAGTTGTCATTTAATAGATGAGGTGATCTAAAAGCATATTATTTTTTAATGTTACCTAGGAGATTTCATCGGCTTCGTGACATTCTTAATCTTGGGTATAATTGTCTAAATTGATAGAACATCTTTTATTAAACAGATAGAGGTACATCCTGGCCTATCATAAGTCAAGTAAACAGGTGTGATTATTCAGGCTTCTGAGTTCCCACTTCCTTTGTCTTGCTCCCCCCCCCCCCCCCACAATCCTCTAAAACTCTCTGATAATGATAAAAGTGACATTGTCTTAAACGATAAGAAGCACCAAAATGATTTTCTCCCTGACCTTTATAGTTTCCAGAACAAGTCGTTTCTGTTAGCAAAAGAGTTCAAGCTCTTTTCTGACAAAGGATCCCTGGCTTCTTGCCACAAGAAAAACATTTACTGTTCCTGATAAGGAAAGTTATTAAGCCTTCATCTTTTTTTCAGAAAACCATTTAACTGAAATAAAGTCAAAGCGTATTTCAGGAACTCCTGAGGAAAAAAATTGAAGGAAAGTAAGGGGAAAAGAGCTCCATAGGTTACATTTTCTGCAGGTGTGTATGGAGTTTTAAAATCTGGACAATGCCTTCTTGAAACACATCAGCTACATTTCCAGGATAATTCTTGGCTGCCTTTCCGTATCGGCGGCATAATTTATACCGCTAAAGTTTAACATGGTGAAAGGAAGTTTTGTAAAAAGAACTGGGGGGAGAAAGGCAACAGCAAAATTACATAAAATTCACATAATATGTGGATTACGCTTGAACCTCTGCAACTGACTGTTTCTTGGATTGAGGAATTGAGATTCACTTTCTTTGGGGTTTGTACCAAAATAGTTAACGAATATGCTGCTAAAATAAAGCTAACAAAAGAAAGACTGATATAGTTTTACTGGTTTATCTTTTTTTTTTTTTATCTTCTTGTCTTTTTAGGGCTGCACCTGCGGCATATGGAGGTTCCCAGGCTAGGGGTCTAATCAGAGCTGTAGTCGCAGTCTACACCAGGGCCACAGCCGCATCTGCAACCTACACTACAGCTCACAGCAATGCCAGATCCTTAACCCACTGAGTAAGGCCAGGGATCAAACCCGAAACCTCACAGTTCCTAGGCAGATTTGTTTCTGCTGCGCCACGACGGGAACTCCTGGTTTATCCTTCAATTCACAAAGTTGACACACGGAAAGTATGTAGCACAACATCCATGCACCTAGGCTTGGATGAGCTTACAGCCATTTGGGTCACTGAATAAGAAAGACACAGAAAGCAACAGAGGGGATGGTTTGAGGGGGTGGTCAAGGGTTACCTCCCTTATCGCAGATGCCCTCAGCAAGCATTAATACAGGCAACAGGAAAAGAGATTTAAAAAAAAACACCCAAGTGTCTTTATATACAAACCAGTGCCTCGTGTAACCATCTTGCCTGCAAAAACGACAAAATCATCTGTGAGACAGCCTGTCAGCACCTCACTATATAAATTAAAAGTCTAAAGTTATTTTTTTAAAGGCATTCCCCTCTCCTTCTGAACCCAAATGTGTGTGTTGTCATCAAAACTGTTACCAGCATTCATTCTGAAAGGCAGTACGTGTGCAAAGGCTCATCCGCCGATGGTCAGCTGCCTTCAACTTTTTTTTTTTCTTTCCTGGATTTCAAAACAAACAAGCATGATCTGTGTAACCATGCAGGTTGCAGCATCGATGAGAACAAGATGACACTGTTGTCATTGATTCTTAAAGAACTATGAACTAAATGGCTGCAAAGGCAAAGTGATAGTAAAAACCTCCTCCCTGTTACCAAAAAAAAAGTGCGGGTTGCTTTTGCACTGTTTTTTGACTCAGCTGGAGGTACAGTGTACAGTCAGGGAAAGGCACCGAGTGTATTAGAAGCATGCATTTACAAATAATAAGATTCATTAAGGAAAATAATAGAAGAGGCAGTAATGTTCATTAACTCTAGAATTCATAACTTGAGATTTCTCATTCACAATAAGCTTTGTGGTATGCCACAGTTTTTAATAGTCTCGCAGCTTTTTTTTTTTATCCTTTCCTTAAAAGATGATTGGCTTTGAATGTTAGAATATGCAAATACACATAAAAGACGGGCTTTCCTGACCATTTCTTTTGTGTTTGGGTATATATTTCTGTATGGCATAATATTTCCACTTGCACTGGTTTCCTGGCATGAAAATGTTTATTGCGCTCATTAGCTAAGAGGGTATCGGCACTGGTCCAATGAACACAGATCTGCCTTCTGATTTCAGCCATTAAATTGCAATGGGATTCACAGGCTTAACATTGTGGGTGTGAGAATAATAAAATGGAACTCCATCTTTTAGCCCAGTTACCATGGATGCAGTTAAAGGTCATAGTGCCAGCTGCTAACTAGTTGCCTTTTGAGCTCCGTTTCCCCTCCTGCTCTGTGTTTTCAAGCACTTCTGTCCCTCTAGGTCTGTCCCAGAATACCTTCACCCACTTGAGTGACACACCAACCTCTCCCCTAAGACAGACTCCCTCTTTGCAAGACAATAGTTGCCCTGGGTCTTTTATTTATGTCGTATAGATAGGGTGCAGACGCAGAAGGTAAAGGGTACCTTAAAAAACGCACACTGCTCTCGCTTCAGCATCCGGAATCACTCTCATTTTCTGCAGATCGCTCTACATGCCCAACCCACCCCCCCGCCCTCCAAAAAAAAAGTATAGTAAATTCCTGTCTCCGTTTAAACTGGTAATGGGTTCAGGCACCGATGCATTCACAACATGAAACATCAACTTCTTCATTCGGCCCAAAGTCCTAGGAGTTAATTCCGCGTACTGCATGAGGTGTCAGAGTAATTACCGCTGATCAGCCCTATTTCTCCCAGCGCTGCCCAGCTCCCCGAGCCCCCCCGCCTGTTTATAGATGCACCAAGTACAGCACAACAGTGCTTTCGTTCAGCCGAGCTTTCTTAATCGAAAGGGTTTGGACAATGCCGGATTTTCAAAAAGAAGTTGGGGGGGGGCAGGGAAAAGTAACCAAGCAAAATAAAGTGTATGGTAAGAAACCTGAAAAGCTCTACAAAATATTTCCTGATGTTGACACTTCATTTCAATAGATTTCAAAACTCCTATTCTTTTCCAAAAGAAGATACGATGGGCTTTGCCCTGGGGAACCAAACTACAGGATAGCATTTTGAAATATTTGGGGAACACGTGGCTTTAAAAAAAAAATCACTTTGGAAAAGTTTATTGTTTTTCGTTCCATTTAGATATAAGTTCAAACTATGTATAGCTGAATAAGCCAGAATACAAAGAAACTTACCAAAAAAAAAAAGTTGTGCCCCTCTGTTTTAAACATACATTTATATAACTTGTCATTTCATAAAAATAAATTAAGTATTATATGAGCCAAATGTTTCAATTCCACACAAGAGTGGTTTCTGGGACTCTTGGCAGAATGCCACTATATTCATTTTTATTTCAAACACAATGTGAAGTCTTTAATTTTAATATACTTTGTAACTGTAATGGTTATAAGGCATCCTTTTCTGGTCCTGGGCAGACTTCATTGAGGAACAGGAAGATGCATTGATTTCATGTAGCTTACATATTTGAAAATGTTGTGAAAGAGCAGGACAGGCGGGGTGCAGAGCAGGGAGAAGGAGAATTAGAGTCTCTGCACCCTAGATGCTGACACTGGCTTTGGCATATTATCCCTCCACATCCAGAGTCCCCAGGTTTCCAGCGATGGCCAGGAGGAAAGGCGACGAGTGTGGAAATGGCATCTGCCACCCGGGGCATTTCCCCAGCTCCTGGGTCCCTCACACCTCTCCTGGGAGCCGCCCTCTGCCTCTGGCAGCTCTCTAGTCTGAAGCAGGAAAGCCTTGGTTGGTCGGCTGATGGGAGCCTCTCTGTTGCCCTCCCGTGTGATGGCAGAGGGTCCAAGGGCCCCTTTATTCTTTGGAACTCCACTAGCCAACAGTCAGAGAGACAGCAGGGGACAGAATACCAGGAGAAGCCAGCCCCGGTGAATCCCAGATGCCCTGCCAGAAAACAGTGTGGCTGATTCCCTGGAAGAGGAAACAGTGTGACAAGGACACGGATGTACAACTGTTAATTCCCAGTGAGGGTTCCAAGGCTTTGGAGTGACCCTGTAGCAGAGTGGTATTTCTTCATTAAAAGAGCTGGTGGAGGGAGCAGGAGGGAGAAGTGATTTCCCTAAGCTGTATGACCGCGTTCTTGGGGACCCCGGGATAACATGTTTCCTGCGATCATGGAGACTTCAGCCCGACTCTTCCTCTGCCACACTTCTAATCAGAGAATTTCTTCCTATGCCTTGTTTACTGTTGATATTTTCTGGCTGATTGGAGAGGAATGACATTTTGACAATTTACTGTAGCAGTAAAGCACTGTACAAACAAAAGGTGCTGATGAAAACTGGAACCCATTATTATGTAAATGACAGCTGAGTAACACAGAATCCATCTCCCAGTCACCATCATTGAGACCAGTTTTACTCAATGATAATAATTTTCATGATTGCAGACTTCAGAGTGATCAGAAATATGCTTTAGCTGTTGCATTTATCTACTGCTGGTACTTGACCCTTAATTAAATTCTGAAACTTTTTTATATAATAAAGTAAAATACAGCTGACACTTCTGTTCAAACAAAGAGGCTCAAACACAGAGCTACCAAATAAGATAAAGGTATTTCAGACTTACCTCTCTGTATTTATAGTAAACACGGATGGTACAGTGTATTTG
The DNA here is from genome assembly GCF_016906955.1 of Phacochoerus africanus. Classification (NCBI taxonomy): domain Eukaryota; kingdom Metazoa; phylum Chordata; class Mammalia; order Artiodactyla; family Suidae; genus Phacochoerus; species Phacochoerus africanus. The sequence continues at coordinate 54,126,395 of NC_062548.1, read as the reverse complement.
AAAGCGAGCTTAAAGTTTAAAATGCAGATGTGTTATCAAGCAATTTCAATTCTGTGTTTCAGCGCTGCTCCTCTTAAATGGTGCTAAATGTCTTGGACACGTCATAATAAAAAAAAAATTGGTTTAAAAGACATGTAAATGTGCTCTGAAAATAAGTTCTGTGGATTCTTTAAATCTTGCGTCTTAATATCTAGACTCTTCAAAGCACGTCTTCAAAACGATGCCACTTATTAAGATACACACAGCTTGGTAAGCTGGCATTGAGTTTTGTAAAGGCATATTTTCTTCAGAAATGCGTACTTGTCTTAAAAGGAGAAAGCCACAGCAAATCTTAAAGCAGCCTTTTGGCTTTAATGAAAAATTGATTGGCTAAAACAGATGTCAGAGCGAAAATACAAAGAGTCAGGCATTATGCGAGGATCAGCTGTTTTTTAAGGATGCCCGAGAGTAGAAGACATTTTGGCGAATGTGTTCTTATGCTCCTGAAATCCTTTCAGTGCTCTCGAGCATTTATTTTCCTTGGAGTTTCCATACTCTTGGGGTAGGAAAAAGGCTCTCCGTTTTGAATATGTTCACAAGTAGAAGTCCGCTTGAAGGGGGCAACTGTATAAGTCTGTTTTTAATATTTCCTTCCATAGAACCCTTTTAACCAGGCAGCTCACAGAGCCAATGAGCTAAGAAGGTAATTACTTAAGTGGGTTTCATGAAGAGGAGAAAGATGATTATGCCGCATTAAATAACAATTGTGTCCTTAATGATGTGTTGGGCTGGAATACAAACATCCCTCCGCCATCACTGGCAGGGGCCCCCAGTACCTCTGTCCCCCTGCCTTGTCTCTGGGATTTCAGAGCCTGTGTAAACACCAAGTGAGCTGGTATATTTTCTTAGACTGCGGGGCTTACAGCTGCCTGGTCATTGATAAATTGGCTATGAATTGCTGAAATACTTCATATGAATATAAACATTGGTGTAGCTTTGTCGCTGGGGAAGAAAAGGAAGAAAGAAAAGCATTTGCCGTGAGAGGGAAGACTTCAATTCTGAGCAAACCTTCCAGAGCTTTCCTTCATAGATGGTAAAGGCTCTGTGGACATGACAACCAGCTCCATGGGCCCCCAACAAGGGAGGAGGGTGGGGATGCACTGGAAAAGTTCATTATTAAAAAGGGATTGGAGCTCCCATCGTGGTACAGCGGAAACAAATCTGACTAGGAACAGTGAGGTTGTGGGTTCAACCCCTGGCCTCGCTCAGTGGGTTAAGGATCCAGGGTTACCAGGAGCTGAGATGAGGATCTGTCGTTGCTGTGGCTGTGGTGTAGGTCAGCAGCTGTATCTCCAATTAGACCCCTAGCCTGGGAACCTCCATATGCCGTGGGTCTGACCCTAAAAAGACAAAAGACAAAAAAAGGGATTAAAAAAACGGAATCAAATGTGTGTTTGGGGGTGTAGGTGTCTGTCGTGTACAGAAGCAGGCAATAAGGTTGTAGCACATTGTTTTTTTCCTTGAGACTGTATGATAGTCTGAGGTCTCTAGTCACTCTGCTTTGGGGAGAGACACCATATCCAACATATCCAACAGCTGAGTTAGGGTTCATATGAGATGCTACCTAATCTTTTTTTTTTTTTTTTTGTCTTTTTGCCTTTTCTAGGGCCGCTCCTGCAGCATATGGAGGTTCCCAGGCTAGGGGTCTAATCGGAGCTGTAGCCACTTGCCTACGCCAGAGCCACAGCAACACAGGATCCGAGCCGCGTCTGAAACCTACACCACAGCTCACGGCAACGCTGGATCCTTAACCCTCTGAGCAAGGGTAGGGATCGAACCTACAATCTCATGGTTCCTAGTCGGATTGGCCAACCACTGCACCACACATCGGGAACTCCAAGATACTACCTAATCTTACAAGAAGAATTTCCACAGCAATGTAAACTTGAGAGACAAAAAAAAAAAGAAAAAAAAAGATAATTAGCCTCTGGCTATAAATTTTCTTGACTGCTCTTAGAGGCTATTATAATGACTATTTTCCCTATAGTCCCCAATTGTATCTCTTTGTAGATGTGTATGTTGAATCCTTACAAGGTCATGTCATTCAGAATGTTAAAATTCATGTTTGATTTTTTTTGATTTTTTTAAAGATAGGATTCAAATGAAATGGACAAAATGCAATCAATGGCCCAAATGTGAAGAAAATACATGGCACTAAATTCTAACTCTGATTCACACTGTAGGAGTGATAAAGTGCCTAAAATTAGGAAACTCGTCAGAAACGTCACTCTAAGTGAAATATGTGGTGGGAATTGAATTGAGCCCATCACTAACCGTTTGTTTGTTTGTTTGTTTTAGTCAGGGAATGAAGACACTGGGACAAGAACAGATCACGAAAACCAAGACATAATACACTCATCTAAGCCCATGTTAAAAGATCCTGTGTTACTGTTCCTGGACTGAACTTTGGAAATAAGTATTACAAATTTCAGGTCTGGAATCACGGATGAAGCCCTTGGTGATGTGACCAGCGTCAAGCCTGGAGCTATAAGAACACCACCCCAGAGAGGGAGAAGGAAGAGGAGGAGGCCACCGCTGCTGGGTCCTGTGCTTTTCGGGGATGCTTCCTTCCTGCTCATGGCTGTCTGTGACAGAGGGTATCAGGCCCACCAGAGGCTGCCTGGCTCTCTGCTTTCTCAGAGCCTGGGTCGAACCCCCGGCCTGACAAACTCCAAAGCAGGACTTATTTCCAGCCCGAGCTGAGCTATAGCAGTGAGTGACCCAGTCTCATTATGCAGCCAGCATCTCCTGGAACTCCAGATAGTTAAGTTTTGTATGTCCATTGCTTCTCGACCTCTTGGCTAAGAACAAGTGTAGTTTTGTATGTCCATTTTATAAATGAGAGAAATGAAATGTACAAGACAAAGTATTTCTCTGGAGCCATGGTAAGTGAATTATAGTGAATGTGGGAGAAAAGCCAGGATGCTGCCAACAGCAGTGGTGGCTGGGTGTCTTCCTTTGTCACCAACATTGGTGATTCCCAGGCTTCCTAGATGTGTCTGCTATGATCACTTTGGTGACATTCTCAAGTGGAAGAAATAAAGAGTGGTACACAGCACACAACCTGCCTCAAATCATGGGCACACTTTAAAAAAAGGGGGGGGGGAGGAATTCCATCTGAATAATGGCCAATTATTTAGAGCCGATTATGTGCCAGCCACCCTTTCAAGCGTTTGGTGTACATCTACATCTCAAAACAACCCCATAAGGTAGGTATTATTATTTTCATCCCTGAGGATGAAAGCCGAGCCACAAAGATTAGGTGGCTCGCTCAAGGCTATGCAGCTGGAGAGCAAAGAGCCAGATCTGAAGCCAGGGTGGACTTCCAGAGCCTGGACCACTGAACAGCCCTCCTTCCTGCAAAATCGATCATGGTTGATCAGAGTGACCCACCCCAGACAACAGGCGGCATGAAGGTTAGAAACGTTGTCAATGGGCCTAACTATTAATTCCTTTTAATACAACATATGCGGATGCCTTCATTTTATCATGCCGCCTATAAAGTATTCAAATTAAGGGCCACAAAATTTGTCTCGTACCCTCAGACTGAAATGCAATAGCACATAGACTTAGTTCCAGAAACATCTATGCCTATATAATATTGTTTAGTGTTTCTGTATTGGAGCTAAAAAAAAAATAATGTAACTTTTTGATGCCAATGAGACAGTTTATATGACAGATACTTGCAAAAAAAAAAAAAAGATTATTCTCAAAGCACTTCAGGGAGGGACTTAAATTAATGATAAAATACCAGAGGGTGATATAAAATTATTTGGGGTGAAGCTATAAACTGGCTCTAAACCATAGCGAAAGGAAAGGTCTTCCTCTCTAAGTGATTTCTAACTTTCTCTTATTGTGCTGCTCTGTTTCTCACTCGATGTTGGGAGATGCCCAGAATCCCTTGAGGTCTGCAGAGCACGTGGCAACCTTCTTTCTCCTTTGCCACTGAGGTCAAGAACCACAGTCTTGGCCTCGTTCCCACATGGTCCCTCACACGGATGCGCAGTGGAGAGCCCCTCGCTGGCCTTCAAGAGCCAAGTGGTCCCTAGCTTCAGAGCACACGGCCCCTTCTGGATGGAAGCCCAGTATTTGTTCACATATGAATGAGGTTAGCTTTGTGATATGTGCTTACAACTTTTTTTCCCCACATTATTGAGGGTAATCTCCTTTATTTAAAGCCTACTGATTGGCAGGGTTTTTTTTTTTAATTTTATTCAATTTTATTTTACATTGAAGTATAGTTGTCTTACAATGTTGTGTTAGTTTCAGGTGTACAATAAAGCAATTCAGTTATACATACACTTCTTCTTTTCAAACCGTTTTCCCATGTTGGTTATTACAGAATATGGAGTAGATGTCCCCGTGCTCTGCAGTAGGTCCTTGATGATTATCTATTTTATACATAATAGTGTTTCTAGGTTCATCCCAAACCCCTAATTTATCCCTCTTCCCCTCAGTCCCCCTCTGGTAACCGTATGTTTGTTGTCTACGTCTATGAGTCTATTTCCACTTTGTAAATAAGTTCATTTGTATCTTTTTTAGATTCCACATATAAGTTATATCATATGACTTTTAGTGCATACTGACTGAGCCACCGCTGTGTATGCAACACTGCCCACCCACCCACCCCCTCTTCCCTGGAGCAAGCGTGGAGACCTCAGAGCAGAGCTCTTAAAGTCTGAAGGACCCTGGCCAGCCTGAGGCTCCTCTAAGACTAACTTGAAGTTGCACCTCCTCAACCTGCTCCCAGGAGCCTGAGCTGCTTGGGGGCACTTTTCTCTCCATCTGGGCTCCCAAGAAGCAGGCACAGAGCTGGAGCATAATGTGCAGGGGGCTTGGTGGGGAGATGTATAGGGAGTAGTATGGTAAGGAGGCAAGGAATAGAGCTGGACTAGACAGAAGGAGATGCTGGGCGGCTGTGCAGAGCAAGCGGGTCCCAACTGATGGAGGCGGGGGGCAGAGCTGACCTTGCGCACTGTCCCAGGGTGGAGCAAGGTGGTCAAGCCTTTAATGCTCCACTTCAACTGATCCTCCCTTGTCAGTATGACCTTGGTCAAAGCAGTTTTTCCCAACTGAGGACAAGTTCAGGAGAGGCTGAGCATTGAGAGCGATGGGCCCCCACCAAGCCCAGTAGAAGGAAGAGTGTGGGAGCTGCAGTGCCCCTGTACCAACCCCGTCATATGTGAAACCTAGAACCCTGTGCTATGGAAGCAAACAAATCCAGAGAATGAGCAAGTCTCTGGACAAGATTGGAGTTTAGAAGCCACCAAGTCCGCATCCTTTCTGTATAGAAACCACCCTACAAGACCCCGGATGGTGCGTCACCCATTTCTATTTGGACCCTTTCCAGACAAGACCTCATTGTGGGGGAGCTCTCCAGACGGACCCCACTCTTCTAGATAGAAATTGTTCTCACTGTAGCACCAGGAACTCTATCTAGTCACTTGTGATGGAGCAGGATGGAGGATAATGTCAGAAAAAGAATGTATATATGTATGTGTGACTGGGTCACCTTGCTGTACAGTAGAAAATTGAAAGAACACTGTAAACCAGCTGTCATGAACAAATAAAGATCATTTAACAAAAAAAAAGAAATTGCTTTCAGAGTTCCCCTGTGGCTCTGTGGTAATGAACCTGACTAGGATCCATGAGGACACAGTTTCAATCCCTGGCCTGGCTCAGTGGGTTAAGGATCTGGAGTTGCTGTGGCTGTGATGTAGGTCACAGATATTCTCCTGATGCCACCCCTAGCCTGGGAGCTCCCTTGTGCCGTGGGTGTGGCCCTAAAAAAAAGAAAGAAAAAAAAAAAAAGAAATTGCTCTTGGAGAATTCCAAGTGTATTGACAAATGATTGCCTGTGTAGTTGGACTTGGGAAAGAGTAGTATGTTTGTGCCAATTCGAGTACACCAGGACTAAAATAATAAAGTAGATATGTATCCATTTTCATTAACTTCAACAAGCTCTTCTTCAAGGGAGTCAGAGTGGTCTTTGTATTTATTTATTGCTTTTTAGGGCCACACCTGCAGCATATGGAAGTTCCCAGGCTAGGGGTTGAACCAGAGCTGCAGATGCCGACCTACCCCACAGCCACAGCAATATTGGAGCCAGGCCTCATCTGTGACCTACACCACAACCACAGCAACGCTGGATCTTTAACCCACTGAGTAAGGCCAGGGATTGAACCCCCGTCCTCATGGATCCTAGTCAGGTTCATCACTGCTGAGCCTCAGGGGAACCCCAAGTGGTCTTCCTTAAAGGAAGGTCAGATCCGGCCTCCTCTGTGTCCAGCCCCATCCATTTGGATGAAGCCCACCAGCCTGACCTTGGACCACCAGCCCTTGGATCCTGGAGCCTGATCATGTCTCAGCTCTCGCCTCCTCACCCCTCTCCTCCGGGCAGCTTTGCCCTCTTCCCTGTTCTGCAGGGTCCCCCACGTCATTGTGCTTTAGCCTCTGCACGTGCTGTGACATCTGTCCTACACGCCATCCCCCAGGCTTGTCAAGTCCCCACTGGAAGGCCAGCTTCTCAGGGAGGCTTCCTGACACGTCTAAGCAGAGCACCTCATCCTCTCCACCCTCCTCCTTAGCTGTGTCTCCACAGCCCATGTTCATTCCTGGTAAGGAGCATGTGTGTGCTGTGTGGTGTGTATGAGGGTGGTGGTGAGGTATGTGTTATATGTGGTGTGTGTGTGGGGGGGGTGTGTGTGGTGTCTGTGTGAGTGTGCTGTGTATGTGGGCGGGTGGGAGGAGGGTGTGTGTGGTATGTGTGTAGTATGTATATGCGGTGTGGTGTGTATGTGGTGTGTGTGGGGGGGGGGTGTGGTATGTGTGTAGTATGTGTGTGTGGTGTGGTGTGTGTTAGGAGTATGTGGTGTGTGTGTATGTGGTGTGTGTGGTGTGTGGTGTGTGTATGCGTGTGTGTGTGTGGTGTATGTGTGTGTGGTGGGGGGGATGTGTGGTGTGTGTGTGTAGTGTGTGTATGTGTGGTGTGTGGTGTGTGTATATGTGGTGTGTGTGTGGTGTGTGTGGGGTGTGGGGTGTGTGGTGTAGGGGGGGTGGTATGGTGTGTGTATGTGTGTGTGTGGTGTGTGGGGGTGTGTGTGTGTGGGGGGGGTGTGCCTGTGTCTGTGTGTGGTGTGCGTGTGTGTGTGGGGGGGGGTGGTATGTGTATGGGGGGAGTGGGGGGGTGCTGTGTGTGTTGAAGTTTTGTTCACTGCTCTTTCTCTAAGCTTCCAGGACATTCCCTGGCATACAGGAGCATTAAGAAAATATTTGCTGAGTGAGGACGTAAACGAAGGAATCAGCGAGCGAGTCGAAGCGTGCCGCAAAGTTATGGATGATGCTGTTTGTAAGTTGCGGAGATGTTCAACGAGGGGATGAGAGTGGAGCTCAGCTAAAAGAAAATCATCCCATAAAAGGAAATAAAAATGTTTATTCGACCGAGTTATGATCAAGGAGAAGAGAACTTGTATCTCATTTCATGTACAGGCACCATATTATAAATTCCTGGAGGCCACGGGACCAGGTTTCAATCCTGTTTTATCCCCCAGGCCCCTAGCATGGTAGCATGGTACCAGGAATACATGAGGCACCCACACAATGTTTGGGGGCCTTAAGCAATACAGCATATCCATGAACCTTGTCATTAAAACAGACTTTGGTCACCCAACGATGTCATGAACAGAGAAGGTTAGCCTATTTCAACTATCATTACATTTTTTCTTGATCATCCCTAATCATATGAGACTAGTGCACCAATTTTCCTCAATATGCTGGTAGCTGGAGAGTTAGGAAAAAACATTAAATATTGCATTGCAATTGAAGAGAATTTGCTAACCTTCACGGGAATGAAAGGCCCATTCAGTGGAACGGAGAAGGACTAGCCTATGAAGAGCATTTATGGGGTGGGCTTTGCGCTCAGCCCCACCGTGGACAGAGGCGCTGTCTTAAGGATCCAGAGGAATGCTCAGGACACACTTGGCTGCTGCAGGATGTGGTGTGGGGAGTCTGGCTGGGCTCCTTTATTTTAGTTTGGTAAACCAGCCACTCTACCTCCTTATGGAAAATTGGTACAGTGTGTCTTGAGGTAAGTCAATGACGGACCAGCACTCTCCCCTTCCCGCAGACACACGTCCCCAGGAACGCTGGGAGAAGTGAGACCTGGAGCAAGGCTCGGCGTCCCCTCCACGGGGACTTTGGGACAATGTTGACAACGAGGTTCAGCTGATCAGCTAGATTGCAGGTGTCTAGCTCAGGGAAGGCGTACCAACATGGACCCTCTTACTGATATTGCAAGCATCCCACATGCATCAGAACAGGCATCAACCTCCCGTCACAGTCACTGTGGAGAAAACAAAAAATGAGGAAACAGAAGGGGAGGGAAGTCGGATAGACCAGGTGCCTCACAGGCGGCAGGAGTGGGCCCTGTGTGTCCTGTCTCTTTTCAAAGTTACAAAAACCATGTTAAGAAGACACTTCATTTTTTTCATTAGCTCTCTCTTTTTATCATAATGAAAATAACCCATTAAAAAAAATCCTAAGCACAACACTCATGTGAAAGTTGAATAAAACCACTCGTAAATCTTAGCACAGGCAGATTAGCACTTGTTAATCTTTTTATGTGACTGCTACCAATACCTTTTCTCCATATAATATAGCTCATGTCTACTAACTAATAACTTAACCATCTAAGAATTCTGCAGCTCTACGGAATACCAGAAAGAGAGGGGACGGCTGTGTTTGGCATTTGTGGGGTTTTTTTGTTATTTTATTTTATTTTGTCTCTTTACTTCCACACCTAAGGCATATGGAATTTCCCGGCCAGGTACAGAATCCAAACTATAGATGTAATATATGCCACAGCTGGGGCAAGGCTGGATCTTTAATCCTCTGTGCTGGGCCAGGGATCAAACTCTCAGGGACCAAGGCTACTGGGTCAGGTTCTTAACCCACTGTGCCGCAGTGGGAACGCCTCTGCATGTTCTTTGGTTCATTCATCCAATGAATATTTTTTAAGTACCTCCCATGTTCTTAGAAATATTCTACTAGCTGGGGATGCTAAACGAAAGATGTTGTCCTTGTCCTCAGGCATATCGGAGCGAGAAAAGAAAGTAATTATGGTTCAGTAAATTATAATTCAGTGAGTAGGTGCCTCTTACTTAGCCAGAGACTGCAATGTTCCAAAGACATGATAAATGAACTCAGTATTGATGAGTAGGAGGCAGTTAATAGGGAAAGAAGAGAGGGGAGAGGGCGGGGATGTGCGGTTGAGAGTAAACATTGAGAGTGGTGCACGTTTGAGCAACAGCCAGGCGGTCAGGAGAGCCGGCGCCCAGGAGGTGACACACCCAGGAGAGGGTGGATCATGTTTATGGGGTGTGCGACAGAAGGGTTCTGCCACGCCTGCATTGGCATTTATTAAGCCCACCCTGAGAACAGGATAAAGCACGGGCAGGCTTGGGGGGCATAGAAGCTGTCGCAGTGAAGGCTGACCTGAGCCAGAGCAGAGGGATGCAGCTACTGGGTCAGGTTCTGGGAGCAAGGAGGAGGTGAGAGGGGATGGGGTGGAGAGGGGTCAGCCAGGGCTGTAGGGTCTGTGGGTGGGATGGAAGGGACAAATGCCAGCCTTCTGGGGCAAAGGGCTGATGACCTGGGCACCAGCTCAGCAGAGACCCAGACAGCAAACTCAGGAAGGGGAGCTGGAACTTAGTCAAGGGAACTAAACTCTGCAGTGGGAATCTGTAAAAGTTGGGAATCGGCAGCTATGCGGCTGTTTGAGGCACAATCCAAGACAAACTGGACACCAGGCCCCTAGTGGCAAGACTACTCTCCCCTCCCCTGACCCCTCCTCTGGATGGCCACCTTCAGAGAGGTCACTGCGCATGTGCTGTTCCCCCAGGTTGTTCCCATCTTACCCATGTCCATCAAAGGAACTCTGGTTCTTCTGTGCGTGTGCACATGCATGTGCATTTGTGTGTGTGCATGTGTGTGCGCGTGCAGGTGTGTGTGAAAGCTACTTTCTCCTTCCCAAATGCTGCCAATTCTTGCCTGGATTTCAATCAGAAATGATCTTTTTTCTATTCTTTCTCATTTTTTGTTTCACTTAGTTTCCGCACAAGAGTCTTACTACTTTTTTCCTGGAAAGAGGCTTGCTGTGAGGTCTGGATGATAGAGGGCTGGGGTGGGAGAGGACACGAGTTTAAAAGAAAGATCATAAGAATGCAATTAGAAATTTCTATCAGAAGCTACACACACACACGCATTTCAGTCTACAACCTCATCTTTTAAAACTATATTTCTTCACACATTAACATTTTAGATCAAACCTTTAAAAGGATTTCTCGGTGAATTTTATTACCTGATAATTTCTCTTCTGGATTTAATTTCCCAGCATGGCAACTGTACTGAGATCTGGCTTTTTGCAATGTGTAGTTTTGCATCCATGCAGGCGCAGTGGATTAAACAGAATTTTATAAGTTAGATCTAGAACATAAGCACTATTTGGAATGCATGTTTTTTAGAAAGTGGATCTTGGGCTCCCAAACAACATACTTCAATTGAGCGTGTAGAAGTTACCCACTCATAATCTGAAATATCCGGAATAGACACAGGTATTGACATATGTAAATATGTCTAGCTAGAATTCTAGAAGGATGGTCTAACTGGGTCGTAGCTAAGATAATGTTCCACGGCAGTGTAAATTAGCACATTTGTGAATTATCCATATGTTGAACACCAGTTGCAAAGATCTAATCATTAGTTGAAGAAAAACTTACTCTAAATCAGAAAAAAAAAAAATTCTCTGTGAACACCATTTGATGTGTTTAGATTCCTGGAATGAATGGCAAGATTGATTAAAGTCCAACAACTCATGAATTCCAAACACACTTTCATTTGCTTATGGCCACTTGTCAACAGTGGAGTGTGTGTGTGTGTGTATATATATATATATATATATATATATATGCGTATGTATATGTGTGTGTGTGTGTGTGTGTGTGTGTGTGTGTGTATAGTCTTTTTAGGGCCACACTCACAGCATGTGGAAGTTCCCAGGCTAAGGGTTCATTCAGAACTACAGCTGCCAACCTACACCACAGCCACAGCAACTCTGGACCCAAGCCACATCTGCAACCTACACCACAGCTCACAGCAACACAGGATCCTTAACCCACTGAGCAGTGGAGCCAGTTATTTAAAACACATCCTCACAGATACTAGTTGGGTTTGTTACCTCTGAGCCATGACGGGAACTCCAACAGTGGAGTACTTTATGCTAAATCAAACCTTACAAACAAAAATTTAAAGGAAGTATAATTAATTGAATCACAGACTTGTTCTTTCCTATCACAGATTATCTTGAGGTGATAATATTAGAAGTGGGGGAGTTCCTATAGTTCAGTGGAAATGAATCTGACTAGTATCCATGGGGACGCAGTTTCAATCCCTGGCCTCTTTCAGTGGGTTAAAGATCCGTCATTGCCATGAGCTGTGATGTAGGTAACAGACACAGCTTGGATCTGGTGTTGCTGTGGCTGTGGTGTAGGCCAGCAGGTGCAGCTCCAATTCGACCGCTAGCCTGGGAACCTCCGTAGGCCACGGGTGTGGTCCTGAAAAGACAAATAATAATAATAATAATAATAATAATAATAATAACAATATTGCAAGTGGGAATTTAGAAAAACATGTCCCCAAAATATAGCCTGTAAGAGATTGATGCCTTAAACGATGTCAACGGTTATTCTATTGGGGGGAAAAAAGCCATGGGTAGGATTGGGTGAGCTGATTTAATCACAGTCAAACAGGCTTTCTCTAGAACATCTCGGAGGTTCTCCTATGCTGACAGGTATGGATTTCTAAGGAGGGACATTGTTTCTCAAGCTGACTGGTCTCTCAGCAATTGGCAGTGGAGCTTTGTACCTCGCACAGCAGGGAGCAGAGTCTTAGGGTGGGAAGGTCTTTTAAAGAGGGTGAAAGTCCTGGTGGATTCAGACCACACTCTGGGCCTAAAATGGGCCTGAGAATGTCCAGGTGCCCAAGAGTTTTTCATGACAGCTTTGTTACCAGTGCAAGTCTGAGAATCCATCACTATATTCGTGCCTTTCAAACACATTTAAGGGGGAGAAGGAAAAAACCAAGGTAAGTTCCCCGGAGCTGCCATTTTTTTAAGATGCATGACAATGCCCACTGAGGTGTATGGAATGACTGGCCAATGGGGACCGGCTTATGACACAGGGATGTCTACCCAAGAGTTTGTGATCATCTATGTGGGAAAAGAATCTGAAAGAGAATGGATGTGTGTATATGTATAACCGAATCACTTTGTTGTACAGCAGAAACAATCACAACATTGTAAATTAGCTGTACTTCAATAAAACTTTAAGAAATGAAAATAAAAAGCATGATGATCTAGGGGGAGGTGGGCAGGAATGTGGGGGAGGCCCAGGAAGGGTTCCCTACAGCAAGTCACCTGTGTCCAACCAATCTACTTCCCACAAATAGGCAGCAAACTTTAACAGCCTTGAATTCATGGACATCTTGGAGGGACGGGTCAACTCAGCCACCGTGTTGAAACCCCCTGAGACACTCAGAATCAACGGCCGCAAGAAGTGGCCTCTGCCTCTGCAGGCTCAATGCTTATCACTCCACAACGGTTGTGCTTCACATTTCTACTCAATATTTAATTCATCGACGCCGAGCCTGAAAACTGAACGTACTGTCAGAGTTGGCAAGGGGACTCGAAATTTATGTTTTAATTAGCTGGCCATTTCATCAAAAGGTAGACACGATGTCTGTGGTTTATAACTTTGAAATAAACTCTATGTGAGGGGGAAAAAAATGCCGGGCACATATAGAGCTCATTCATGTCCAAGTTTATGGTTTCTCTACCTGCGAAAAGGAAAGAGTTTGTGAAGGTATATTATGGCAGAAATTTACACAGCTTTCTTGTTCATCAAATTAAGCCAGTGCATATTTTCCTCAGCAGAATATGAAGCTAAGGTGTGGCTGCTTAAATTAGGAGCAGGTATTTTTCTTTGCAGGCGGAATTTCTTCTGAATTGTTCAATGAAAGTACCACACACATGGGAAAGAAAGCTTGCAGGGGGAATTGGGTAGGGGTCTCTTTTTTCAAGTATATAAACTCAAGTACCACACATTAAACTTTAATAGACGCTGCTTGCTGGGAGGGAAATTCGAAGCCATTGCCAAGGATGACACGCTTGACGCTAATGGTCCGGTGAAATCGGTGAGATTATTCATACAAGCAAAGCCTTGACTTCCTAATACCACAGCTGGGAAATAGAAGTCAACCAAAGCTTTGTTGCTCCTCGGTCGAACCTTTGGATGGTCAATGCCCAGGAAAGAGCCCTGTCTAAACCGGTCACACGCCCAGGCTCCAACACAAAGAGCCTTGGGACAGATGTGACAGGGAGGGAGGAAGGTCATTCACTGTGTCACCCCCATTCTTGTAGACCCCAACCCCATCCTTAGGATGTACTCTGCTCTAAGAGGGCTAGAAAACCAGTATCTTTCATAGTAATGACTTCCAGTTTACAGCCTTCATTTGTTATATTTCCTCAATAGCTGTTGTGTTGAGATTAACTGCATAAATGGTCTGCAGCTGTCTGTTATGAATTAAGGGAGTTTAATCAAAGTATTTCTAATGTACAGCATAATGATAATACATGGGGGAAGTACTATTTAAGAGATAATGATGGCTTCAGAAGATCACTGTTGTAATGTTTAGTGCATATGCCTTCAGCATTGAATTTGTTGTTGTTCTGAATATGCTTAATGGATCACTGAAAGGCTGCCTAATGCAGGATTGTTTGATGGGGCTGACAGAGCTGGAATTAGCCCATTGCTGTTTACTGCATACAGCCATTAAGATTAATTGCTGCCAGATAATTTTGACTGTTTTTATCTTCTGGAAAAAGTGTCACTAATGGGTTTATAAATTGGTTCACTATTGCTAATAGTAAGGCCAGTGTAACGGGATAGAATGTCAGCTAATTCTAAAGATAAAGGTAAAAAAAGTATAACGTACTATATGGCTTTTGCTAGTTTTAAGGGATACTGTTATCTAATAACAGACACGCTGATATATGATGCTCATTAATGCTATTTCCTGAGCTTTGGGTTGAACCTAATAGATGCTAATAAAGTCTTATTTGATGTCCCATTAAAAAGCTCAATCTGTTTTCTACATTAACGCCCGGTGCTGTTTATCACATCTTTGATGACTAAACCCCAAATTCCAATCTGTTCCCAAACCAAGCTTCTCGGAGCATCATTCTACCTGCTTTTGTTTTTATATATGTGAAATGTACACAGACAAACCAGAGAAGAATTAACAAAGTTCATGATTTTGTAGCCTTGCTAAACAGTGTAAAAGTTACCTGTGAGGTTCATAATTTGGGCTTTTCTATATAAGGTCTGGGCAAACTTCTAGAAACAGTGTGTTGCCCTTCTAAGAACTGTTTGCAATTGAATACAATGGTGAACACATAGGTAATTTAGCTTAGTGGTACTTAAAAAAAAAAAAAAAAACAACTTCACATTCCTAGATTATAGATTATAGGATTAAACTGTTCAAAGCATATTTTTCTAAGGAAATTTAAATGGACATAATTGTTTTTCAATGAGGTGATTCTGGTCGATTATCCACGGGGTAGTCATTGGCATCTCCATGAACTAACTGACCCAGACTCTCTCACTGGTTTGTGGAAGTCAACACATTAATTTTGAGTTTTGTCAGTTTAGCACAATCTACAACAAAATTCTTTGTGCCTTGAGTTTCAAATGTGTTCTTTATTTATGAGAGCTAAAAATCAATGGAAAAAATGTGAACCAGACAGGTAGACAGTGAATAATTTAATCATAAGCAGAAACCAGTATGTGTTCCCACTGTGATGCCTCGGGTTAAGGATGCGACTTTGCTGCAGCTGTGGTGTAGGTCAAAGCTGCAGCTCAGATTTGATCCCTGGCCCAAAGACTTCCATATGCCGAGGGTGTGGCCAAACAAACAAACAAAAAAAAAAACCCGCGTAGAAACCAGCACTCATGACTAATGAAGCAGTTTCTCTTCCTCAAGAATAGATAGTGTAAATTATGAAGAGTTTCTTTGGTGCAACCAAAAAATATTTATCTTTTGGCTACTTTTTTTTATATTGCACTTATAAGTTTTACATTTAAAAACACCTGAACTCTTGAAGGGTATATAAGGTAACATATGAAAGATTTTTATTCTTTTTTTTTTTTTTGGTGGATGTTGTTCAAAGAGAAGGGGAAAATAAATCCACATATTCTGAATACTATTTTCTATGGAATGAAGGTCAATATAAATAAGTTTTAAGAAAGCCATTCTGTTGTCTTTTACCACCTTGCTCTAAAGTGACATGAGCTCAATGATGCTGAATTGGGCATTTTTTTTTCCTCTTTCTTATTTTCAATATTTAACTTAGAGTCAATGTTTCACATAGAAAATATATACACTGCCCCCAAACAACACAGTGTGGGCAGAGTTTGTAAGATGCAGGCTTTCTTCCTGTCCAGCCACCCATTCACGGGTGGGCGCTGGGTGGTGGGGAGCAGGTGAATGACGGGCAGGACCTGCCTCCCTCCTGTCACCATGCAAGCCCTTGCTCAGGGACCTGCACTGAGGCAGCAAAGTGACCAGATTCCAGCAGGAGCTCTGGAGAACACAGAGCTCCTTGTCAACGTTTAGTTGTACCTGCTCACATACGCTGCCTAAATATAAAGACGTTTTCCCACTGCAGAAAATCCTCGTTTCATTACCTGCCTCATTTTGCCAACTCTGGAAGCTCCCCTACCCCCTCCTGAAGGGGGAAGTATTTCCAAGCCCCCTTCCAACATCCGCTGCCACTTCACAAATGTGAGATGTCCCCAGGCATCGCACGGCCCCCACCTCTTGTCTCCTTCAGACCAAGAATGTCTGAGGCTTGGCTCACCTTTCCCAAAACAGCAACAGTGCAAACACCAGTGTAAACCTGAATATCTTTCTCGCCTCTTAGATGCTTTACATCTGCTGGTTTGAAAAAGGGAGATTGACCCTGACTGCACCCACCCAACTGAGAAGTGAAAAGGAAACCTAATATTTCAAGACCGTTTCTCTTCCTGAGCAGAGTACATCCAGCTCCACCAGTTTCAATGGGAGGAGCAGATTGGAGAGGGTGACAAGGGGGAGAAAAAAAGTCACTTGAAATGATGTGTACAGTCTCCATCTCACCGTTGGGAAAAGGATGCTCAGCCTCAGCTCAAAGCAAATCCCAGAGCCTTAAACTCCGTCCATCCATTTGTTCAACTTGGCGACAGAGGGGAAGGTGGCAGTGGCAGATACTTTAGGACTTTTCCCCACATAGAGACTTAACAAGGATCCTGCAACCACAGGCACACAATTCCCACTGCTGGAAAGGAGCTGCATTTACTGCAGCCCCTTGACATCTGCCTCATTTCAATAATTTCCAGCCATTGAACCTCTGTCTGATGAGCACTAGGAAACAGAGGCATGTGTGGTTACTGATTTGAGTGTCTCTCTCTCCAGTTGGAATTTCGTGCTCTGGAAAGGGCTCATTGACAATGTTGACGTCAGCAGCTTTCTCTCCCGATGACCAGACACTTTCGTCATCTCCACGGATCCAGGTGAGGAAGAGAAGCTGGTCAGTGGCTACGTTTTCCTGCTATCAGCAGTACCATTGGATGAGCTCTGCGGACAGATGTTTCCTTGTTAAGAACTGAAGTGAGACCCGTAGGGACCGTCTGAAGTCTCTCCCAGGTGAGGTCACACCTGTCAGTCACTGCTCCCTGGATTGGCATCTGAGACCTACCCCATGCAAAGAACTCTGTGATTTTGCCCCATGCAAAGAACAAGAGCCCTGGCATCAATTTGCCATAAGACGTGATGAGCTGCTCTAATTTGTCCAGAGGAGGGGAATACCTCACCTGTGGGCAAGGCCCACCTCGCTACCTGTCAGCCTTGATGAGGACATGTCTTGGGAGACGAGCTGATAGGAATGGATCAGATATGTCTGTGAGGAGGACTCTTTTAAATTTTAGTATAGTTGACTTATGATGTTAGTTTCAGGTGGACAGCAAAGTGAATCAGTTCTTATACATATATCCGTTCCTTTTCAGATTCCTTTCCCATACAGGCCACCCCAGACTATTGAGTAGACTTTCCTGTGCTCTACTTACGTATTCTATAGATACTAGTGTGTATTTGCCAAACCCAACTTCCCTGTGTATCACTCTCACCTATGACAGAGGAGAACTCAACACCTGGTTTGCAACCTCACCTTCTCCACCCACCCCCTACTTCACCCCCCACTGCTTCCTATTGTCAGGCAGTGTGCTTGGTCCATTCAGAAGAATCTTGGATATTCATGGTCATCCTAGTTATTAGTATATGCTCATGTCTGCAGATCTGTTCAGGTGATCCCAGTACCAGGTTCCTCCAGTGTTACGAGGCAGATTCTTCATGTCTCCTTTCCCAGACAACTGGATTTGAGATTACAGGCTCTGCTCCCTTGCCTGGACTGCATTTGCCCTGCAAAACCCATTCCCTTCACATCATAGGAATGCTAGAGACATGGGGGGATGAGAGAGCAGGCGAATCCCAAGACCAGGTATAAGACATAGTTGCTGCTGTTTCTTTAACACAATCCACTCTTTCTTTGATCTGTGACACTCTGCAGCATCCTGCCATGGTTATTGGGATCCAGGGGTTGAGTGCTGGAGGCTGCTTAAGTATTCATTGTCTGGCGTTGGATGATTTTTCTCTCAACCATGTTCAGCCTGCTCCCTGTGCAGCGGGGGACACTGTGTCCCTGAGGAAAGAGAAGGTAAATAAAGTCAATTTTATAATTACCCATTGAACTCACACCATTAAGTAATTCTATAAGAAATTCATAAGCAGAGACAAGTAGGGAGTTGAAAATGCTACCAATTATAAGTGTGGGGTATCAGGGAGTGTACACTTATTTTGCTCTTTGTTCTGGCTGCAAAGCCCCCAGAGCTAGGCATGGCTCTGCCCAGGGCTTAACAAAGAGCACCTGAAAGGAAGTGTGACCCCCGAGTGCCCCCAAAAGGGGGATTATTGTAACAGCATTCCGCTCATCTCTAGGAACTGGTCTAAAACACCTTGGCGTCGCTCAAGTTACACTTGTTCCAATGAAGCATTAAATGTTCTGTCTTTTCCCTCTTACCTTCTCCTTCTTGGTGCTTTCCCTTCTCAATTCCTGTCCTACCAGCAGCAAGCAATTGGAAAGAAACAAGACTCATCTTGCATCAAAGATATTTTCCTCTCCTTCACCCCCAAATGCCAAGAAAACTTCTAACCACACCCAGCCATGGGTATTTTTTGCTGCCATTATCCCTGGTCATTCCGTCCTATCTCTTTGACAGTTGTGGAGTCTAATTATGCTCGTTTTCTCTGATTCTGGTCTGTAAACTTCATGAAAACAAAGGCAGTTCTATTTTCAAACAACTGAACCTCAGTATCTAAAATGGAACTCTGCCCTCTGGCATCCAAAGCTGTGTAACAAACTCCCCCCAAGTGTAGCTGTTTAAAGTAGCAACAATTCTCTTACCACCTCTCCCAGGGTCTATTAGGGAAGGGCTAGTTCCTGCCACCCTTGCCCCCATCTCAGTGGTTCTGCTTCAGTATTCCCCACTTGGTTGCAGGAGGTATAGCACCCGGGAACTTTTTGAGCATCTTTTGCTCTCCCATCATCTCAGGGCCTCTCCATTTGGTCTCTCTCTCTGGTTAGTTGGGCTTCCTGGCAGCATGGCTGTCTTAGGACAGAAGGCTACTGACGTGACAACTAAGGACTTCAAGGCTGAATATTTCAACTGCAAGGCAGAAGCTATGAAGACTTTTTGGACCCATGTATGGGAGTCACACAGCATTGTTCCCACTGCCTCTCTTAGTTACAACCGAGTCCCAACCTTATTCAGACTCTAGGAGAGGGGAATGCCTCTCCTCCTATTGGGAGAACACTCCCAAGGTTTGAGAAGACTGTTGGGTAATGGAGGTAACGTAGCGTCTTTGGAAAGTAGAATCTGCCACAGACAAAACCCAAGTGTTGTTGGTAAAAGAAGTAAATAGATATTTTCTGAATGATTTATCAGACTCTCCTACTAAATATTTCCTATAACTTCAATTTTCAGGGAACTCTAATTTCTTTTTTTAATTAATTAATTTATTTACTTTTTGGCACACCGAGGCATACACACAAGTTCCCCAGAAAAGGATCAAATCCAAGCTGCAGCTGTGACCTATGCCACAGCTATGCTGATGCCAGATCCTGAACCTACTGTGGCACAGCAAGAACTCCCAAAGAACTCTATTTTCATTCTAAGATATCAAGATCTCCTCTAGCAACTTCTTTCTCTCTTACTTGTGAATGACCCTCTGTCTTCTACTAATTCTGCTCTTTTATAAATTATCTTCCTAAAACATTGGTTCTCATTTTTTCTTCAGCCTGTGTTCTTTTCTCCATCTGACTTCTCTCTATTCTTACATATGGAGAGATTCTATCAAGTTTAGGTTTCAGTCATTTGTCTTAAGATGAACTCCAGAAAATCCAATACACCCCTGTTACCTCTGCAATCATAGCCCGACCCACTCCCATCCTAATGAAAACCATATAAATGTTTTATAAATTTCCTATTTTTCATAATTTTCAGACTTCTGTGGTCACGTTTGACTTTTCTCAAAGGCATTTAGTGTGATGTCTCTGTTTATGTCTCCATAAGATAGCTAGACACCGTTAATTTAAATTGAGCATGACTAAAGTATTTTCTGTGTAAATTTCTCTTCTTTATAAACTTATCAAAGAAAGTGGCTGTGAGTAACAACCATTCAGTCCTTTATACATCTTGTTCATGGTGGTATTCTTTCCAACAGCCAACAAGTGAAAGTGCACAATGATGAATAAATAAAATGTGATCTATACACACAGTGGAATATTATTCAGCCTTTATTTATTTTATTTTATTTTATTTTTTGTCTTTTTGCCTTTTCTAGAGCCGCTCCCACGGCATATGGAGGTTCCCAGGCTAGGGGTTGAATCGGAGCTGTAGCCACTGGCCTATGCCAGAGCCACAGCAACACGGGATCCGAGCCGCGTTTGCAACCTATACCACAGCTCACGGCAACGCTGGATCCTTAACCCGCTGAGCGAGGCAGGGATCGAACCCACAACCTCATGGTTCCTAGTCAGATTTGTTAACCACTGAGCCATGATGGGAACTCCCTCATAAGCATTCTTTTTTTTTTTTTTTTTAAAGGGCCACACCCATGACATACCAAAGTTCCCAGGCAAGGGGTTGCATAGGAGCTGTAGCCGCAGGCCTATGGCACAGCGACATCAACCCAGATCCTAGCCACATCTGTGACCTACACCGAAGCTCACAACAACACTGGAACCTTAGCCTACTGAACAAGGGCAGGGATTGAACTCCTGTCCTCATGGACACTAGTTGGGTCCCTTATGGCTGAACCACAATGGGAACTCCTATTCAGCCTTTAAAGGACAGGAAATTCTGGATATCTCTTGTGGTGCAGCAGGTTAAACATCTGGTGTTGTCACTGCAAGCAGCCTAGTCACTGTTGTGATACAAGTTTGCTCCCTGTCCTGGAACTTCCACATGCCCTGGGGTGTGGCCCAGAAAAAAAGAGAAGGGAAATTTTGTCACATGCTGCAACATGAACAAAATTTGAGGACATGATCCTAAGTGAAATAAGCCGGTCACAGAAAGACAAGTACTGTATAACGCACATGCATGAGGTTGCTAAAGTAGTCAAGTTCACAGGGACAGAAGGTAGATGGCAGCTGTTGGGGGCTAGTGTTCGGGCATATAGAGCATTATTGTTTACTGGGAAGAGGTTCAGTTTTCTAAGATGAAGAGTTCTGGAGGTGGAACACCAACATGAATGTACGTAACACTAGTGAACTGTCCACTTAAAAACAGTGAAGGAATTCCTGCATGGCTCAGTGGAAACAAATCTGCCTCGTATCCATGAGGACACAGGTTTGATCCCTGGCTTCGCTCGGTGGATTAATGCCCTCACTCAGGGCTTTGGGGTGAGCTGTGGTGTAGGTCGCAGACACGGCTCAGATGTGGCATTGCTGTGGCTATGGTGTAGGCAGGCACCTACAGCTCCTATTCAACCTCTAGCCTGGGAACCTCCGTATGCCACAGGTGCAGCCCTAAAAAGACAAAATTAAATCAATAAATAAAAATAAAAATCGTGCTCAGGAAATTTTTGTGCTGCTATGTAATCTAACCCAATTTTTAAATTTTTAAAAGACTTTTTCAACTTCTTTACACTTTGCTGGTTAAGTTTTGTAAACTACATCCTTATCTCTGTTTTGCTTCTGAGAGACCCCACAAACACCTGTTTCAAATCTGTTTCATTTTAATCATCTTATGGAAAGGCACCCATCATGGAAGCCAAACCCATCTGTTGAACTGAAGGTTCTCTGAAACCAGAGTAGGTGATCTTTTGCACCTTTAGATAAGAATGTGGGTATGAGTGATTTACTTAGGAGTGATCTAGGAAGAGGTGGTAGGATTGTGGGGAAGTAACAAAAGTTAATATACTATGAGTAGGAGTATGCTATAGGCATCAGAGCTCAGATCTGCTGAGGGTCTCAGAATATGTCTCAGTGTTGTCCCTTTATATCCCCCTGGTCCTTCATGCTATTGCTAACATCTGGAGGATGTCATGCCTCCACCCCTGCCCATTAGTTTTCTGCCCTTCAAACACTTACATAGACATTTCCTTTATTAAACACCCTCTATCTGAAATACCTAGAAAGGAACTAAGTGCAGCCCCATCTCTGCACACACTCTGATCTGATATCATCCACCCACTGAGCCAAGGACAGCTCCCATCTCTCTCCAGACGTCATCTCACTTGAGAAAATTACTTAATCTGCTATGTTTATTTGATCTGTTGTGATTAGACATTTATTTTCCTTCTAAGAAGCCAAAAGGTTTTATTAAACAAAATTACCCTAAAATGTATACTGTACCGCATGTCATCCCTTCTCTCCATTTATTTATTACTTGTTTGTTTTGAGCAGCATGTGTCATAGACTGGTGGTTCCCTGTACACATACGTGCTTCTTAACAGGTCACGTACAGTCCATGATAGAGTCTAGGCTGTAAGGGAGACAGACTTTCTGAAGAGTTTATTTCTGCTACTGCTGCTTTTAGGAACAGACAGAACTGTTCTGTTCCACGTAAGAATACTCTCTTAGACCCAGAGCGTGTTCTTCTTAAGGTCAATTGCTGGGGTGCAAGAGCCAGCCCAAAGCCCACAAGCACGCTCTAGGCTTGTACCACACAGACTCACATTCCCCTGGCTCACATGAGTCATGTGGCTCCAAACAGGGCTAAAAAGTGGCTTTGCCCACCATGGGAGGGGAAAGAGTGTTGAAAGATAATTCTCACATTTTACCATGCATCCGAATCCCCCAGAGGGTTTGTTAAGGCAGGTTGTAGGGCTCCGTTGCGGGATTTCGGACTTGGTTGGCTTCCGTATGGGGCCTCATCATTTACGTTTCTAGCAAATTCCCGGGTGGTGCTGATGCTGCTCATCCGGAAATGACACTGAAAACTATCCATCTAAACTCTCACCTCTGACCGCTGGAGATGCCAGGCAATGTCTAAGTGGAGAATGGGAAAATATCAAGTGCGAAAGGAATGAAAAACTCCAAAAGATGACAGTCTCGGGACAGTCTGTGAGAAAATGCAGAAAGATCTCGGTTTCATCAGTCTAAAGAAGGGAAGCTAACAAAGAACTTAATGAAAACACCAAGGCTGCAGTGGAATAGGATGGATGTTTTTGGAGGATGGAAGAAGATTAAGATGCATCAGGAGAGAATCGGGGTAGCTGTGAGCAAAAACTGCCCATCTGCAGGGCTGTAGACCTTCCACGCACCGAAGGTCTCTGAGAGAAGCAGAATGAGATCACATAAATCGTGAATTCCTTCCACTCTAATGACTTGACTTATGTCCTGTTCCTGGAGCAAAACATATCCCTGAGGGTGATTTTGGCTCTATAGTCTGCCATGGGGATGAAAGAAACAATGAGGAAAAGGTAAAGACCTGAGGAAAGAACGCCTTCAGCACGTGTAAGCACCTTCCAAGGTGCCACCAATCATTTTTCATAAAAGCAAGCCCTTCTTAATTTCGCCATCAGCCCTAACATGCGATGAACCTCAGCGCATTGGGAAGGTGACCTCTGGAGGTCAACTGAAAAAAAAGCATAACAACACAAGCCAGAGAACCTGGCTCTGGATCCAGATCCGGCCATGTTTCTGTTGTTTAGTTAATTACTTGGACCTTTTGAAGTTTCTTCTCTGCAAAGGAGGATAATTGTACGGACAACACTAGGGTGAGGCAAGGATCCAAACAGCCTGTGTGTGAGAAACTGCTTTGAGAACCATCAAGAGTTAGTGGAACCCTGGTTTGGTGGGAATTCATGGTGGGGGCGGGGCAGGAGGGATGCTGTCCATCACAGGCTGCTGTGCTGCTCCAGGGGGAACGGCAAGCATTTCAAGGGGGACAGTCTGTAATCCAGACCTTAGATGATGAGAGTTGAGTTAATTGCATTATCAGTTAAGGCATATTAGGAACATCAGTTGGCACAAGGGCCTTCTGTCTATAGTTTTTATGATTTTCCCCTCGAACCCCATTTTCAATCCGATCCTCCTCTCCCCAACTCCACATAATCTTTGATACATGTAAATCTTTGAAACACAATATTTTTATTTCCTGTGTATGCTATTGTGCTTTAGCCCTTGCTCTGTGTTTTACTCAACATCATTTTCTTTCCAATCTACCCATTTAACATTATATACCTCCAGTGACTACTATACCAGTCTTCCTTTTATAATTAAATCCTTGATATAGGTAATAAACTTTTATTTTGCCAATTAAGGACATAAGACAAACAAATGTCTACCATCTACCCTTCCTACCATTTCCTCAAAAAGAAGGTTTTAAGATCCCCACATTCTAAAGGTTAGACTCTCCAGGGGAAGAATGGCTTTTATGTTGACTCCATCTGGCTGGTCCAATTTTGAGGAACACTTCCCCCACTGCTCTTGTTTGTGGACCAGTGAGGCTTTCTCGTGGGCTGAAGACAGGGAAACATGGGTGAGCCAGCTGCAAAGTCTTCCCTCACAGCCACCCGGTGCTTCCTGGCACCATCGGTGGGCTTCCTGGTACCACTGGTGGGCTTCCTGGCTTCCTGGGCAGGTGCACAAGGCCACACTCACTGAAGGGCCTGTGCTTGGCTTAATGCCCTGCTGTTGTCATTCTTATATTCTTACTAATTTATGGATGCGAAGCCCTGAGTTTTCATTTTGCTCTGGTCTCGTGTGGGTCAGACAATCTCTGAAACAAATTAGGATTTGTCTACTTCTCCCCACCTCTGCCACCCAGGGCACCAACACCGCCAGTGACCACACATAAGGTTATGAGAGGGGTTGTGTTCCAATAAAACTTTATTTACAAAAACCGGGAGCACGATGGAATTGGGCCCCAGGGCCAGAGTTTGCTGACCTCTGCTTTGGAGCACGGGCTATGGAATAGCCAGACAAGGTTAAAATCCTGACATCTGCTTACATGGCCCGGAGTCATTTACTTAAACTTCTCTCGATGGCACATGTGATGTTTGTACAAGTGTGATGATAATAGAGGGCTCTCCCACAGGGCTACTGCAGAACCAAGTGAGGTCATACATACCCGGGACCTCAGACCTTCCAGGGGCAGACTTGTGAGAAGCCGAATGATGCTATTCCCATTCTTACTCCTGTTTTCCTCCAGCTTAGCCTCTCTCCCTGCCCTGGAGTCTGGTATTCACAATCCCAACCCTTCAGTCTCTTTGGGAATCTTCTAGAACACATATCCGAGGAAAGGGGATGTCTCCAGATTACTTCCTCTATTGCTCCCTTTCAAGGTAGATTTTGTGGGCTAAAATCAGAAACACCTTTTGATAAACCAGATCACAGCTTGCAAGCAGTTCCTACTGACTCCTCGCAGTCTCACACAGGGTTCTGGGATGTTCATACGGAGGTAAAAATTCTCGTCAAACTTCTCCACTGCTGGCTGGTGAGAGGGAACGACAGCTCACACTTCCTACAGGTAATATGGGTGTATTTGCAGTACATTACACCTTTGTCTTCAGGCAATCAACTGTCCTTATAGGTTTCCTATGGCATTAAGCTTCTCCTCTGTCCATCATTTAAAATAATAATGACAGGAGTTCCCAACATGGCTCAGCGGAAATGAACCCGACTAGTATCCACGAAGACATGGGTCTGATCCCTGGCCTCGCTCAGCGACTTAAGGATCCAGTGTTGCCCTGAGCTATGATGGAGGTTGCAGATATGGCTTGGACCCCACATTGGTGTGGCTGTGGTGTCGGCCGGCAGCTGCAGCTCCAATTCAACCCATAGCCTGGGAAACTCCATATGCCATGGGTGCGGCCCTACAAAGACATAAATAGGAGTTCCCGTCGTGGCGCAGTGGTTAACGAATCCGACTAGGAACCATGAGGTTGCGGGTTCGGTCCCTGCCCTTGCTCAGTGGATTAACGATCCGGCGTTGCTGTGAGCTGTGGTGTAGGTTGCAGACGCGGCTCGGATCCCGCATTGCTGTGGCTCTGGCGTAGGCCAGTGGCTATAGCTCCGATTCGACCCCTAGCCTGGGAACCTCCATATGCTGTGGGAGCGGCCCAAAGAAATAGCAAAAAGACCAAAAAAAAAAAAAAGACATAAATAAATAAATAAATAAATAAATAAATAAATAAATAAATAAAATAGTATGACAAGTGGCTTCTTTCCTAGGTTTTACAATAAAATCATTTTTCCCTTTCATTTTCTTTCTTGATTTAAGATCACAGGGTTTGAGTCACAGATACTTCTGAGAGTCTAAAAGGAATTCTGTGTATTTTATATGTATATACATATATGTGTGTATATGGGGACACGCATACTTTTCTTACATAAAATTTCAGGAGGTTAAAAATCCTCCAAAGGCAGAGGCACAGCTACTAAACATTGATCTAGGAAAACAAATGTAACATTCCTACCCGAGGGACTTTCAAGCTTTCCTCTTTGAGGTATCAGAATCCCAAGCTCCATCTATGCTGGCTAGAACAACCTGGAAGAAGAGGTACATTCTTAAAAGTGTGAATTAAAGAATGTGAATCCTAGACTCTTCAAGTCCTTTGTGGGCACAGGGATGATGAATGGACAGTTTGTAGGAAAGAAGCCCTTCCTCCATCCATTAAAAAAGCGCTACCTTCCCTCTGAGATGAGCTCTATACAGACGCTTCTTCCGGTTACGTTCAGGGTAGTGAGTTTTGCTTCAGAAAATGTGATTGATGTGGCTGTGCCTCCATGCACACATCATTAGTCTGTAACGGGTAAGCTCAGATGGTCGGAGCTTCGTGCTAATGAGGCGGAGGTTAGGGGTTCAGTGCCCATGTGGGCCACTTAGCTTTTGTCTCATTCATGTCCCCAGACTGCGCCCAACGCAGGCCACCTGTCTTGAAAATGTATGTCTATGGTCAGAAGAAGGAGCCAAGTAGAAGGGTCTGAATAGATTGCTGCAAATCTCTCATGACGCTGGAAAATAAAGCCCTCTAAGGGCTCCTAGTGGGTGACAGGATAGTTGTCACTATTTACAAAGGACAGAAGGACAGCAAGCATATATGGTCTGTTGTCACATCGTCACTATATTTTATATCCTTGAGAAATAGATAACTGAATGAAAGTATGTTAGACAAAATGGTGGTGACGTGACCTTTGCTTTTAGTAAACTAAATGTAAGTATTTGCCTACAGAGAGAAGGGTGAGCATTCAGCATGCAGAAAACTCATTTTACTAAAAAGCAACCACAACTGTTCTTGAGTTATTTAACTGGCAAATCCTCAATGAAATATTATTGCAACGATAGTTGAACTGAACAAAACTTTTTTTTTTTTTTTGGTCTTTTCAGGGCCACACCCGTGGTGTATGGAGGTTCCCAGGCTAGGGGTCCAATCGGAGCTGTAGCCACTGGCCTACACCACAGCCATAGCAACTCGGGATCTGAGTCATGTCTGCGACCTACACCACAGCTCACAGCAACACTGGAACCTTAATCCACATGAGTGAGGCCAGGAATCGAATCGCATCCTCATGGATGCTAGTCAGATTTATTTCCGCTGAGCAACAAGGGGAACTCCTGAACAAAACTTGTCAGTCTCATATTTCCTTTATAGAGCAAAACCTATGTTTGCATCCAAAATGGTCTGACTTTGGGTAAAAGCAGGATGATCCAACACAAGCCAGAAGTAAGGAAATGGGTCTCAGGTCCCCCATGACCCATAGACTTTTCTTCAACTCACACGAAGCCAAAAGGTCTTGGGTTAGATCTTCCGTGACGGTCATATCTACCCCTTCCCCATGCTCATTATCACCCTGCAGCTCAAACCCTGATTATTTCCCTATCAGCCTGCCAGAGCACACAGCTAACTAGTCTTTCATCCCTCCCTAGCCCGAGGATGAGTTAGGAAGGTGAGCTCTAGGATGTGACTGCCTGGTTAAAAACCCAAATCCACCATTCATGAACTATGTGAGTTTTAGCCTCATGTTTTCTTTTCACCTGTAAATTTGGGGATAATATCTGGTTCGTGGGACTGTCATGATGATGTGAATCAGTTCATCTATAAAGGGCTTCCAACAATTTCCTGGAATATAGTCGCCCTTAATAAAGGCTAACTGCTCTTTTGTCATTATTATTACTGCAACTGCTATTAATCACAGTCATCCTGTCTATCCCGGAAGCGTGGACTCTGCAGGAAGACTGTTTAGGTAGAATCCTAGTGCAAAACTTCCTAATCAAGTTACCTACCCTCTAATTGGGTTTCCTCATCAGCAAAACATAATTCCCCCCAAGGCTGGTAAATGGTATTTTTAATTCTTCTTGTCATGCCCTCAGTGGCCTCGGTTTACCCACGTGGAGTTAATGATAGGATCTACATAATACAGTTTGGTGAGGATTAAATAAGAAATATCAGCAAAGTGCTTAGGACAATACTTGGCACACTTTAAATGTTTATCAAATGTGGGCAAGTGTGTAACTACTGAATCATTAATAAAAAGCAAGCCCATGTTGCTCCCTTGCTTAAAATCACCTAATAGTTCCTCATCAAATCCAGCCATTCTTCCCAACTTTTTGGAAGATAATAATATATTTTTTTTATGACTGCACTCACAGCATACAGAAGTTCCAAGGCCAGGGACTGAACCTGAGTGGAAACTGTGACCTAAACCACTGCTCTGGGCCAGGGATCGAATCTGCACCTCCACAATGACTCAAGCTGATGCAGTTGGATCCTTAACCCACTGTGCTGCAGCAGGAACTCTGATAATAAACTTTTTAACATAAAAAAGAAAATGTTTTCAAGGACCATGATATAGCAGCTCTAATTACTCTAAATATTTGTGTGAGTCTTCAGCCACTTGGTAGACCCAGCTGATGGGGAGAGGTCCCCTCCTGATATGAACATAAAAATATGTTGAAAAGGATTAACATGTTTTCATGCAAAGGCAAATTCAAAAGAGCAAAAGGAACTTTCCAAGCAAGAGAAACTGAGAGTTCATGCAAAGCTGAAACAGACCCATCAGTGCTCACTGGAGTATATTTTCTGATACTAGATCCTAGGGCCTGGGAATGGTCCTTTAACACTTACAGTGGGACAGATGAGGAAACCGCTCACCTGCACAAGGTAGATAGATGGAAAAAATTAATTTTTTAAAAGCCTGGGTTTCAGAAGGGCTACTTAGGTCATGACAAGAACAGTTTTAAGCTCCCATCTACCAACCTTGGGTGGGAGTCAGGGGATGTAGCTTTCCATCTGCCTTCAGCTGCAGGACAGAAATGATCTCCTGCAAGAAATTAAAACCCCTGGCTTGTGCTGTGAGTGTATGTGAGGTCCAAAGTTATATTATAATCTATGTGCTGTGGGAGCACCAAATGAAAAACTAGGAAGAACATTTCACCTGTAATATGAAATCCCAAGAAATCTAAAAGAAAAACTGCTTTGTAGGGACAATTATACAACCCAGGGGGTGTGTGGACTCCCCTACACACAAAACAAACAAACAAAAACAATATAGACTTTGTGAAAGCACATCAGAAAATTATATATACTTTTAAAATTCTTTATTCACTTTCAACACACATACACATATATAAAATAACCAAAGAATAAGCGATATAAAAACAGATATCTTTAGTAGAAAACTTACTTAAACTTCTAGAAACTAAAATTGTGGTCATTAATATGTTTTAAAGCAGTTAAAATGTGTTAAACACCACATTAGACATAGCTGACAAAAAAATTAATGAACTGGAAAACAAATTTGAGAAAATCACTGATTGCAACAAAATAAGTAAATTAAGAGGTTAAATCTTAAAGGAGTTAAATAACGTAGAAAATGCCCTTTATTTACCTAATCACTAACTTAAAAGTCAAGAGGATTTTGAAGAGAAAATAATTGATAATTTTCCAGGATTGAAGAAAATCATTATGCTGCAAAATACAGACTGGCCCCAATTCCTTAGCAACTAAAAACAAATAAAATCCACTCCTAGACTCATTTGAATACAATTAGAAAACATGAAAATAAAGAAAAAAATTTTGAAAGTAATTAGAAAGAAGACAGATCCACAAAGGAAACAATGTGCTAAATACAGACATCTTATCGGTAATAAAGGCCAGATGAAAGTAGAATAACTTGTCGAGCTACAGACTGTTAAACTAGTATTTAAAAGTGAAGGTAAAATAAAGGAATTTTCAGATGGATATTTAGAAAGTATAGCATTTACATACTCAATAAATATAAAAGAACACATTCAAAAGTAATCAAATGCTGAAGAAAAAAATGAATTGTAAGTACTGATGATAAAATAAGCTGGCAAATACGTAAATAAGCATAGACGAATTTCATTGAGCTATAAAGTTTTAAATATAACCTAATCAAAAGCTTTTAAAAGCATGATTTAAAATACTAATCAACAATAACATGGAAGATAGACAGGGAGATAAACATTAAAATGTTGTTTTTCTGGGAGAGAGTATATATATTGATAAACTTGGACTTTTTCACATCAAAAATGTGTGTTGAAGAATAAGGGTATTGAAGAATCAGGTTTTCTGGGAACTGAAGCTTTCAAATCCAGGAAAAGGGTGAAGAAATGACGATGTGCTGTCGAATTAATAAAATCAAAAAATAGAAAAAATAAGCAAAGGAAAATCATTGAGAACAGAAAAAATAACACAGCATAAGATGTCCAAATAAACCCATAATTACAGTAAAAAAATTAATGAGGTCTACTTGGGAAGTTTCAAAAATTGGAAAAGAAAAAAAATCCCCCAAAATTGAAGGGAAAAGTAAAAAGATATTTCTGAACTAGAAGACATAGATGTAAAAAAAAAATTTATTTTAATTTTAAAAAATAAAGAAACACTGAGGGGACAAAAAAAGCGTAAAAGAAAAGAAACCCTGAGGGAAATCACCATTCTTTCATCAAGTAAATCCTCGGAATTTAAGAGAATTTGGTGATCTGAGTTGCCAAAACATTAAGAAAATTTTGTTAAGTTTGAAATCCATATAGCTTCTGTTCCCTCTAAGCCTGCAAACTTTCAAATGCTCTGAGTCAACCAACCATAAAAGCCATTTGTACTTTTTTCTACTAAGTGATCATTTCAGACCTCACATTGCTCCAAAATCCTGAGGGCTATCTTTTATCTTCTTGGTGGGACTCTGAATAGAAGCAGGTGCTCCTTGAACTGGGCATAAGAATGTGGACATCCCAAGCTGTGGAAAGCATATATTTTTATCACCTGCCCCCCCAAAGCTGTGTCTCACATATACCCAGAACAACGGCCTGGCACTTAAATAATTAGCTTTTGATTAGAAAGAACAGGCTAGCTAGTTCACAGTTCTCTTTTTTTCTTCATTTTCTTTTATTTTCTCATTATCATCTTCTGTCTTGCCTTTAATCAGGTGGAGTTTATATAGACAGGTAGTTAGATGATAGATGGATAGACAGACAGACAGACAGACAGAGAGCCACAAGTCAACCTGTAAGATGGTCACAGCTATGCTTTTAAAATCATCCATGTCTGAAGTTCCCCAAAACATAGACTGGGAGTTCCTGTCGAGGCGCAGTGGTTAACGAATCTGACCAGAAACCATGAGGTTGCGGGTTCGATCCCTGGCCTCGCTCAGTGGGTTAAGGATCTGGCGTTGCCGTGAGCTGTGGTATAGGTTGCAGACTCGGCTCGGATCCCACGTTGCTGTGGCTCTGGCGTAGGCCAGCGGCTACAGCTCCAATTCGATCCCTAGCCTGGGAACCTCCATATACCGTAGGAGCAGCCCAAAGAAATAGCAAAAAGACAAAAAAAAAAAAAAAACGTAGACAGGATGCTCTGCTGTGAACTCCACAGTAGAGACCCTCTCTGGAAGGAGAAGGGGGTGGGGACTGGTCCCTCAACTCTCCAGGCTGAGGAGGATGGGCAGTTCCCAGTAGACCACAAGCTGGGAGATGAATGCAGCTCAGTAAGAAAACTGTCCAAAATACAAACCACAAAATATTGGTTATCATGGGGCGGGGGGAGGAAAAAAAGAGAAAAGAGATGAGGAAAGATCAAATCCTCCTCCCTCAGCCTCAGAACGTTCTTTGGAGCTGGGCAGAAGTCTTTTATTATAGAAATAATTCAAAGCAAGACATCTCCTGTCAAGACAGAGACAGCCTCTGGCTGAACAGGGCATCTAGTTCAACTGCCCTCATGGCCTGGTTGCTCCACAGGTGAATGTGGCCTGGAATAAAGGTATAAATTTTCAGCACAGCACATGGGGGCTTAACCTTCCAATGACCTTCCATTAACTTCACACCTTCTCTGCCTACAATCACCGTGTGGCCTACAGGTCCTGTGTGTGGTCTGGCGGAAGGGAACACAAATGTGTCACTGACTTTTGAATTAAGAACGAACAAAATAATCCTAACTGTGGCATATAAAAGACATAGCAATTTCAGGTTTGGTTGTTTCCCGTGGAAGGTGTGTGATTTTTTTTCTCACCCCCTCCTCTGTTTTTCCCTTAAAAAAAAAAATACTTGTTAAGTTTTTCAACATTGTGGCCTTAGGAGGTAATTTGCTAAATAGGACAAAATTAGCTGATTTTTGGCCCATTTAAAAGAACATTTCTTTTGAAAGCATATAAAATGTATTAAAGCAATCTTCCAAGTCTTTACCCCTGCTTGAGATTTTAATTTACTCCAAGCTAATAAATTATCCCCCTTCTCAGAAGCTATTGAAAAATTTCAGTTAAATCCTTTTTAAATTTTAATGCGTTCAATTGAATCCCGAGCAATTTAGACGCACACAGTCACAGCTTGGGGTGGTCAGCTCACCAAGGCAAGACTGAAAGCAGGTCAGATTAACGTGAACCCCTCCGCCTCCTGGGATTACCTAGGTGGTATTAACAAGTCCGGCTTCCCCCACACCTACAAGTCTGATTGTTGGGTAATTACTCTTCCACAACAGCATTTAACAAACGCTCCTGTCTGAAGGCCAAGACCATTTTCTCTGCAGCTGGCCGGAGCTCCATCCAGGCCGAAGGACGTGGGGAATCAGGAAGCCGGGTGCCAGGGAGCTGGGTCCCTTCGGCCGAAGCACAAAAGGCTCCCTTCATCTCAGGCAGGGCTCTGCCTTACCTCTGCACACTGATCAGAAATATTTTTTCAGGCTATCAATTATTATATTTGAACATTGCATTCCAGCTCTGGGGAGTCCTTAGCAAGCTGTAGCAAAAATCAATCCAGTTTTACAACTTTTACCTTGGCAGAGCTCCAGCTCCGTACGTTCCCTGGTAATTTAAAGATGCCATATCTCTTTCGGTAGCACAGATAGATCCCTACGTATGACATGCCCTTGATAATAACAATATTTTTTTTAAAGTTTGCCGGGTCAAGCCTAGGTGGGGTTAACGGTGGTGGAAGCGGCTGACATCACTTTAACAGTCCTACCCTGTCAATAATGATCTCGACTATGGTGCGTAGCAAAACTCATTGCTTTGTGGGAGTTCCCGTTGTGGTGCAGTAGAAACAAATCGGACTAGTACCCACGAGGATGTGGGTTCGGATCCCTGGCCTCAGTCAGTGAGTCAGGGATCCGGCATTGCTGTGAGCTGTGGTGCAGTTTGCAGATGCGGATTGGATCTCACGTTGCTGTGGCTGTGACATAGGTTCGAGGCTATGGCTCCCATTGGACCCCTGGCCTGGGAACTTCCATATGCCACAGGGGTGGCCCTAAAAAGCAAAAAAAAAAAAAAACAAAAAAAAAACAAAAAACAAAAAACAAAAAACAAAAACAAAAAAAATCAAAAATCAAAAAATTGCTTTGCCATCCTTTGTTTCTCCTTCCCAGGCTGAATGTTCTAGATGGCAGCAGCCAGGCAAGTTAATTTTATTTGATCAGGTACAAGAACCTATTGCATTCTTTAAAAATCACAAAATGGGAAAAGTCCCATTTGGAAACTCTTGAAGCCTGCTAAGACGTGAATGCAGGACCCTCTAGAACTTGCCTCGTTGACTGACACCATGGGGAGGTGGTCCTGGCCCAGGGAGTGACTGCCTGTTAGCTGAGTGCACGTGTAATAGCATATTAACGGACAAGCCTCAGACTGGCACCGTGAGAGAAGGCTGTGTGTCAGAAGCCGCTGTGGCGGGATTTTAAGAGGACGCAGCTCGGCTCAGGGAAACATTTGCAACCTCTCACAAGGTGGAAGCGTGGATGGCAGCTGGGACAGGGATGAGTTGGTGTAGGTGGCAAAACCCAGCGGCCCATTCCAGGCTTTGGAACATCTGTGAAGAAATAGGAGTAAGAGAGTAAGGGTTCCCTTGCCGCTGCATTGGAGGAGACATTTTTAAGCGGGTGTGTTTTAGACACCAGGAGCATCTCAGTCTCTTTAGATTCCTCATCTGTGGACAAAGCAGCCATCAGACCTGGCTTCTTATTCTTGTGTGTAAAAAGAATAACATCCTCATCCTAATGTTCAGTTACAAGGACATGCTTGATCGTTTCCTGTGCATCTCATTTCTGAATGTTTACTCTGAGCATTTCGCCAAGAGGCTCCTTGGTTCCTTCCTTTCTTTTATTTTTTATTTATTCTTTTGTCTTTTTAGGGCCCCACCCACAGCATACGGAGGTTCCCAGCCTAGGGGTCAAATCAGAGCTGCAGCTGCCAGCCGATGCCACAGCCACAGCAACGCATGATCCAAGCCACGTCTGCGACCGACACCACAGCTCGTGCAAAGCCAGGAGTGGGGCCAGGGATCGAGCTGGCATCCTCATGGATGCTAGTCCGGTTCATTACCACTGAGCCATGATGGGAATACCCCTCCCCCCGCCCCTGCTTCTCTCTTTTAGCAGCTCATGCTATGATATCAAAATTGTACAGACACTAAATAAAGGTTCAGAAACTGAGGTTTAAAAAAAAAGCAAATTACAGGGAGCATAACTCTCCCATCTCCCATCATTCATTCATTCAGGCATGAATTCTGTTATAATTTGAGATTATAATGCCTGATTAAAAAAATAGAGTAAGCTCATGTGTAGAATTGCTACTTTTTTTAGTTGCTGGGTTTTTTAAAAATTTATTGGAGTATAGTTGACTTAAGATGTTGTATTAGTTTCGGGTATAGAGCAAAGTAATTCAGTAATACATATATCCATTCTTTTTTCCCATATACGTTTTACAGAATATTGAGGAGATTTCCCTGTGCCCTAGAGTAGGTCCTTGTTAGTTATCTATTTTACATACAGTAGTGTGTATGTAGTGTATAAATCCTCCTAATTTATTCCCCCCCCCATGATTTCCCCTTTGGTAACCATAAATTTGATTTTAAAATCTGAGTTTGTGTCTATTTTATAAGTTCTTTCATATCATTCGTATCATTTTTTTTATTAGATTCCGCATATGTGATATCATGTCATTTACAATAACATGGATGAACCTAGAGATTATCATCCTAAACGAAGTGGAATTTCTACTTTTATTTTGAAGGATTTAAGAAGATTCTAATGTTGTTTTGCTTTTTGCCTTTTATGTTTTCTTTTTTTCACTGTGGTTTGCAATAGATATAGGCTTACAGGGAACTGCAGAGCTCTGGGTAGCATCACCCAGTTTCCCCCAATGCTTACATTTGACATAAAGATACCACAGAATTGGAGTTGCCATCATGGCTCAGCAGAAACAAATCTGAATGGCATCTATGAGGACACAAGTTCAATCCCTGGCCTTGCTCAGTGGGTCAGGGATCTGCGTTGCTGTGAGCTGTGCTGTAGGCCACAGATGCGGCTCAGATCTGGCATTGCTGTGGCTCTGGTGCAGGTCAGCGGCTACAGCTCCAACTCACCCCCTAGCCTGGGAACCTCCATATGCCGCAGGTGCAGCCTAAAAAGACAAAAACAAACAAACAAAAAAAACTGATACCACAATATTCAAACCAGGAAATGGGCACACAGTTTATTTAAACTTTCATTTACTGAGGAATATTTGGGTCGTTTCTAGTTTGGGATATTATAAATAAAGCTGTTATGAACAATTATGTACACTGATTTGTATGGACATAAATTCTCTATTGCTGGATCATGTGATAAACATATTTTAGATTTTAAATAAACTGCTAATTTCCCAGAGTGGCTGTACCATTTTACATTCTACACGACACTAGCAATGTGTGAGAGATCTACTCTCTCAGCATCCTCCCAAGCATTTGATATTTTCACTCTTTTAATTTTAGCTGTTCTAGTTAAGTGTGTGGTGATATCTCATTACAGTATTTATTTACATTTTTCTAATGTCTAAATATTCTCAGTATGAGATGATGTTCAACATCTTTTTATCTGCTTATTTGCCATCTGTTTATCGTCTTCCATGAAATGACTTTTTATGATGTCATCCCATTTTATAATTGCATTGTTTGAGGTTTTTTTTTAATTGAATTTTAAGAACAAGTGGGGTTTACTCCAAGGAATGTAAGGGTGGTTCAGTATTCCAGAGTCAATTAATGTAACCCACCATGCTGACAGGCTAAAGAAGAAAATCCATGTGATCATATCCAGTTTTGCAGAAAAATTATCTGACAAATCCAACACTGTATAATAAAAATTCTAAGAAAAATAAAGGACAAAAATAAGGAAATAAAGGTCACCTTCATTTTGATTAACATGCTTTTAAAAACCTGCAGCTAATATAACACTAGCGGTGAAAGACTGATTGCTTTTCTCCTAAGACTGCTACCAAGGCAAGGAAGTCTGAGCCATCATTGCTATTCACATTGTACTGGGACTCCAGCCATCACAATAAGGCAAGAAAAAGAAAATTCATACAGATGACAAAAGAAGAAAAAAAACCTTCATATCTGCAGATGACATGACTGTTTACATATATCTCATAATATGTACAAAAACATTTTTAGAACTAATTAGTGAGTTCAGCACTGCCATAAGTTGTGTGTTTGTCTTGTCTCTCATATTGATCTTTTTAAGAATCAGCATTGTTTCACTAATTTTTCTATTGTATTTTTGTTTTTAATTTCATTCGTATTTGTTCTTATACTTAGCATTTCCATTCTTGCTTGGGGTTTGTTCTGTTCTTTTTCTAGCTTCTTGGAGTGGGAGATTGGTCTGCTGATTGAGACTTCTCCTCTTTTCTGCTGTAATCATTTAATGCTATAAATTTCTCTTAGTGCTGTTTAAGGTGTTTCCCCAATTTTTTGATGTGTTGCATTTTAATTTCCTTTTATTTAAGTTTCAGTGGAGGTTTTTAATTTCTGTTGCGACTTCCTCTTTCATTCATGAATTGATCTGTATTGTTTAGCTTCTGGGCGTTTGGAATTTTTTCTGTTATTTTTCTATATTGATTTATTTGTGGGTAGAAAACACACTATTTATGATTTCAGTTCTTTTAAATTTTTGAGGTTTGCTTTATAACCCAGTATATGGTCTACCTTATATATGTGCCATTGGGCACTTGGAAAATATACATACTCTGCTGCTATTCTGTGG
Organism: Phacochoerus africanus; assembly: GCF_016906955.1. Lineage (NCBI taxonomy): Eukaryota > Metazoa > Chordata > Mammalia > Artiodactyla > Suidae > Phacochoerus > Phacochoerus africanus. The sequence continues at coordinate 54,089,189 of NC_062548.1, read as the reverse complement.
AGTGTTCCATAAATGTCAACTGGATCCTTTAGATGAATGATTTTGTTGAGTTATTCTATATTGTTGCTGATTTTCCATCTAGTTCTATCAATTACTGAGAGCAGGTTTTGAAGTCTCCAACTATAATTATGGATGTGTACTATGTAGCTCTGTTTTTGATACATATATATTTATTATGTAATGTCTTTCTGGTGGATTGATATTTAATCATTTTAGTCACTATGCCATGTCCCTCTCTCTGGCAAGTTTACTTACTTTGAAATCTACTTTTACTCTCATACTTTAAGTTTGCATAGTGTATTTTTCCATCCTTTTAATCCAGTCTCTGTGTATCATTATATTTGACGTGTTTCCTAGAAAAACCTGTATAGTTGGGTTGTATTCTTACTTGGTATGCCCACTTCTGTCTTTTAATTTGTGTATTTAGATAATTTACATTTAATGTATGTATTGATATAGTAAAGTTTAAATCTGCCTTTTTATGTTCCATCTTCTATTTGTTGTATATGTTCTGTTTACCTGTTTCCTTTTTCCTGTGTTCTGGTAGAAATCTATAGTGTTTTTCAGTTTATTGCCTTGTATAATATTTTTAACAGATGCTTTAGGGTTTAGTAAATATTTAACTTATCAAAACCTAATAGTGTGGACTATTTCTCTTCTTCTGGGACTTCAGTGACACAAATGTTAGATTTTTCATCACAGTTACACATATTCTGGGCTTTCTTTTTCCCCACAATCTATTTTCTTTCTGTTTCTGAGCTTAAGTTATAGCTGTTTACCTATCTTCGAGGTCAATAGACTCTTTCCTCTGTCCACATCATCTGCTTCTGAGTTTAATTCTATTCATTGAGTTTTTTATTTATATTTTTCAAGCTTAAAGCCTTTGGTTCTTCATATCTTACATTTTTTGTTGAGACTATTTTTCATTTATTTCAATTATGTTTGTAATTCCCCCTTGAGGCATTTTTATGATTGCTTCTTTGAAACCCTGGACAAACAATTTTAACATCTGCATCATCTCTGCCTTTGAAAATGTTGATTTTCTTTTGTCTTTCAATTTGTAAGCTTTCTGGTAGTTATTCCGACAAGTGATCTCAGATTGAAACCCGGACATTATAAGACTTGGATATTATAAGACTCTTCTTCTTATTTCGGTCTTGTGATTTAGAAGGCCTCATTTAGAACACCACCTCATTTCTGCTAGGTGGGTACGGAAGTCTAGATTCCCCTCTTGGCCCCCACTAGTGCCTGGGGACAAGGAACCCCTTTTTACCATTGAGAGTTTGGGAGTCCAGGCTCCCCACTGTGCCTCTGCTGGTACCACCCTGGCTTGCAGGGACAAAGTCCCTGTTTGCTACTCTTCACATATCCTCCACTGACCAAAGGGGGCTGGGAGCACAGCCTTCTTAGTGCTAAGTGGTAACGAAAGTCCCAAAGCTTCCCAAGGCCTCCTCTGACGCCACTGCAGAGAGTGAGAGAAAGGCACCTCCTTACTGCCAGGTGGACCAAGGCTCCCCAAGCATTCTCCTGACAGTGCATGTGGTTGAGGCAGGGTCATTACCACAGGGAAGGACATGTGTATTTGACGAGGGGCATTCATGACCAGCCAATGGATGAATGCACCTGCTCCCTTTGGCCTTCCCTGATGCAACAAGAGCTGGGGTGGAATTGGGGCCTCTTGTTCCGGCCTCAGGAGAGCGGAGGTCTAGGTACCCCCACTGCTGTTGCTGATAGGAGGGATGGAGCCAAACATCCTTGTGTTTGCCAAGAGCAGAATGTTAACTATATAAAAGGTTTGTGTTTGGCTCAGCTAGGACATCCCTTTCCTCATCCTGTGGCTTTTTGCGCACCTTCCACTGACATTCCTGGTTTGCTGGCTTCTCTGGTATCTGGCCTGGAATTCATGAGGCAAGAAGAAACCCCAGGAAACTCACCTTTGTCTTTTCTCAGTCCTGCAGGACCTAATCCGCTGCCTTCTCTCCACCTTGCGGTGTTTTCATGCCTGTCTCGTATAGAGCATCCATGGTTTTCAGCTGCTATCAGCAGGAGCAGTAGGGAAAAGGACATTTACTCCATCTTCCTGGAAGCAGAAGTCTTTTTTGATGTCTTCTCAAATTATTATTTAGTTTAAAAATGGCTTTTTCCCATGACAGTTCTATGGCTGGATTCATTAATGAACAAACGAGTTATTTTTTTTCAGGTATTGAACTTTAGCACATAAGTAGCATTTGTGTTCATTAAAATTTGAAAGCAAATATAAACAACAAATAGTTCTGATGATAGCTGCCTCATTTTAATATTTATGTGGAAGCTGCCATATCATAAATATTGAGCTATGCTATTATCCCTGTCTGTCCTGGCTTTTAATAAATGTAAAATCTGGCAAATATTACTACTTCTATGCCTTATTTAGCTTTGAACTTAAGAAGAGACAATGCAGTCCCTTATTAAAATTTGAAAAATGTCTATTTCATGAGTAGAATCTTACTTACCTATTTCTCTCCCACTACCTAAATATTCTCCCAAACTTGTCTTATCATCATCATTTTTGTAAATGCAAATAAATATGAAATTATTCATATACCCGAGAGCTATCACAAAGCAATGACATAAATGGTTTCTCACCTGCTCATGGTTTCCTTTTTTTTTAGGACTGTACCCAAAGCATATGGAATTCCTAGGCTAGGGGTCAAATCAGAGCTGCAGCTGCTGGCCTACACCACAAACACAGTGATTATAGTAATTAGTTATATTACATTTATATATTATAACATATTGTATTATATATTATTATATCATATTTTAGTTATATTTATAACAGTTATAAATGTTATATTTATAAATAAATATATTTACATTTATAAGATAATATGATTATAGTTATAGTCACAGAGTGATTATAGTTAACAATACTGCATTATAACTTTCAAAACTGCTAAAAGACTAAATCTTCACTGTTCTCAACATTAAAAAAAAATGATAATTATGTGACAAGACAGAGGTGTTAGCTGTCCCCTCTGTGGCAGTCATATGGCAACATTAAAATTATCAAACCAACACACTGTACACCTTCAGCCTATGCAAGGCCACATGTCCATTAGATCAATAAAAAACAATAACAACAAAAGACGATCCTACAAATTGAAAGTGCCAAATGATGAATCCTTTCCTGCTAATGGCTCCAGGTTAAACCCAGAACAAGTTTTGACTCAACTGAGGGGCTCCTGTTTGGGAACCCAGGGCATCAACTGCTCTCAATGGTGACCTTCAAGGTCAGAGGGACAGGTCATCCCTGGGAACCCGGGACACTGTCTGGTTCATATGCAGCCACAAGTAAGTGCTCAAAGAATGAAACCTACCAGAGGAAAAGGACCCTTCATGGGACCTTGGGGCCAACACTTTCTAAGGGCTGTAGCTCTTCAGAGACTCCAGGAGAAAAAACACATGCTTAGACACACACACACACACCCACACACACATGAAAAGTCACATTGCCAACATATACATTCAAATGCAGTTATTATTCTTCTTTTTTTTTTTTCTTTTTTTAGGGCCGCACTTGCAGCATATGGAACTTCTGGGCTACAGGTCAAATCAGAGCTGCAGCTGCCGCCCTACAGCACAGCCACAGCAATGCCTCCTCTGTGACCTACACCAGCTCACTGCAACACCACATCCTTAACCCACTGAGCAAGGTCAGGGATCAAACCCACATCCTGGTTGGGTTCGTAACCCTCTGAGCCACAATGGGAACTCCCTCAAATGTAGTTGTTCTAATTGGCAGGTTCAGAAACAATATTTCAAACTTCCATCGGATAAGTAGGTCAGAGCTTGGCAATAGTAATTTCTGAGAACTGTAGAAATACATTTCAACTCAGCAAGAACTGCAACTATTTTACAGAAGCTGCCAGAGTAGGACAGTGAGGATTTTGAGGGGAGAGCAGGAAGGAGGTGCTGGAGGGGCAGGTGAGGAGGCAGGATGGTGCAGCCTGTCATGCATGTGCGGTCTTTGGAAAAAGGAGCCTGCAGCCCCCAGAGTATACACATTAGGCACAGCAAGCTCACACTTCTGTTTCTCTGGTGTAATTGCTGAAAGTGCCAGTGGGGTCCTGGTTAACGCTTGGAGCCGAACTCCACAGGTTCAAATCTGGACTCCACCATCAACCAGGCATGTGACCATGAACAGTGATGTATGATGCTTGTTTTTAGGAGCACCAGTTCCTTGCAGTGCGGGGGAGGCTGGGAAACTACAGTTGCTGCCAAGAAGCATAAGAACGAACGGATTCAAGTTACTTAAGAGCTGACAGGTAATAAACATTACATAAAAACATAGTTTTAAAATTGTTATTGTTGGAGTTCCCGTCGTGGCTCAGTGGTTAACGAATCCGACTAGGAACCATGAGGTTGAGTGTTCGATCCCTGGCCTTGCTCAGTGGGTTAAGGATCCGGCACTGCCATGAGCTGTGGTATAGGTTGCAGATGAGGCTCGGATCCTGAGTTGCTGTGGCTGTGGTGTAGGCCGGCGGCTATGGCTGCGATTGGACCCCTAGCCTGGGAAACTCCATATGCCGTGGGAGCAGCCCAAGAAATGGCAAAAAGACAAAAATAAATAAATAAATTAAATTTTTAGAAAAAATTAAAAGCTCTTGACATGACCCCAGAAACACAGGAAACAAGAAGAAAAACAGACTGGACTTCATTACAATTAAAAAAAATAAAATTAAATTAAAATAAAATTGTTATTGTTGAGTTGTGCTTTAAATTTTTCATCATGTCTTTTGGCAAAAGTAAATTAGCAGATTGGGATTAGCATATACACACGACTATATATAAAATAGATAAGCCACAAGGTCCTACTGTAGAGCACAGGGGGCTCTATTCAATTTCTTGTAACAACCTATAATGGAAAAGAATCTGAAAAAAGACTGTGTGTGTATACATATAACGAATTGCTTTGCTGAACACCTGAACCTATCACAACACTATACATCAACTACTATTTAAAAAAATCTTTAAAAAATAAAATTCATAGATGCTTGCTTTTTAAAAAAAAAGTATACCATACAGAGATCAAAATTAAAATTTTGCAGAGAGAGGTGAAAATGGACAGCAAGGCAGGATGATGCACCTTCTTCCTCCCACACAGGGACCTCTTCCAACCACAGCCCCCACCGCTGGCAAGACTATCTTCTTGTAAAGGAGCAAAGCGGAGATACGGGGATCTGACCAGCAAGCTCCAGAGGCAGTGACTACGGAGGCCAGCACCCTGCCAGCAGCGGACGAGGATGCTGAGGCCAGTGAGAGGGGATACAAGGGTACTGCAGCACCCCCTCGGCAGGAGTCCCCAGGATCTCCCAGAGGCGGGGCCACCTGCATCTCTGCACCTGCAGCCCCAGTGTGAGGGGACGCTCCCTCCACCCCCCAGTAGCGGGCCACAGTCTCCCACTTGTTTTCCTTCTCATGCTCAGCACCAGGACCTCGCTCCTACTTGAGGGAAAAGACAAGAGGTGGAGCACGGCGCTAACAAGGCTGTGCCTTCAGTAGGCAAAGGCTTTCATTCACTTTGCCAGAATCTCCTGACTGTCCGGCAGACCCCGCCAGCCTTGCCGCAGACGTGGTCAGGATAACCTGTTGCCATGGCCAGAGAGACCAATGGAAGCTCAGGCTCCGGACCACTCCCCGCAAAGGGCGGTCACTGACGGTGTGATGCGGGCATGTCATCCTACAAGATGGGACAGCTTACTCTCTGCCCACTTTGCTTGGATTGTCTCTTTCTTTATTGAATACTTTTCTCCTTATAGGACACTATGCTGCAATCAAGGAAGACCAAGTGAAGGGGGAAGAGGAGAAAAGGGGAAGGAAGGGGAAGGAAGAGGGATGGGGAGAGGGGGGAGGAGAAAAGGGGAGGGAGAAGGAGGAGGAGGGGAGGGAGGAGGAGAGAAGACCCAAGGGGAAGAAATGGGGGGGGGGGGAGGCAGGAAAAGGGAGAGATGGAAAGTTCACCTTCTACTGTATTTCAATTACTGTGGGGGTTTTTTAAATAAATTTTATTACATTTGTAGTCATGCAACAATCATCACAACCCAGTTTTATAGCAGTTCCATCCCAAACCCCTGTAGGTTTTTTTTTTGTCTGTTTTTTTAAAAACATATATAATCTCACTTAATCCTTGCTCCCGCCTTCCGGAGAAAGTGTTATACCCATTTACACATGAGAGTAAGAGGCTCAGATAATCAGAGTCTGAGAAGAAGAGAATGATGAGCATACACACATCCATCAATGGCCAATTTTCCTCTCCCTGGGACTTGAAGTGGTGATGGAGAGTGGACAGCACCCCGAGCCAGGAGCCGGGGCTTCCAGGCAGCTCTCAGATGAATGATCGGGGTGATCCTGGGCAAATCACAGGTCGACCCCAGCCTCTGTCCGGTGAGTTGGATCATCAGGTCGAAGGCCTGTGGAGGCTTTCGCTCAGCAGCCTGATGCAGGAGGACAAGCGGAATCTGATCGCCATGGACAGGCGTGCACTGCATCGCCATATGGCCTGTGACCTTGAACCCTGCCACTTCCCACCTGGACCTCCTCCCCAAAGTCCTTTAAGTCTGCAACCTCTGTGCAGTCTAAATCCTTCCAGAGCCCAAGTTTAGCAAACTCATTTTAAATGGCAGGGTCCCCCCTGCCCCCCGCCCAATATTTGTACCAAAAAGTTTTTTGCAGATTTCAGATCTCAAAATACTGGCTTTATTCTGAAGGGAGCACCTGAAATAATTTAATACCCAGATCCTTCCAAAGACTTAATTCCCTGTGCTAACCCACCAAATATTCACCTCTTTTGAACGGACATATAAATCAGCCCAACTCTTTCTAACAGACATCCAAGACCCTGGGGAAGATAAAAGGAAGGGTCTGAATAAAGATGGATGTTTGATCTCAAGTTATGAAACTGGCCCAGAACCACACCCCCTAGGGGTTGCCTACCAGCCAGAGCTTTCTACAAATCTTGAAGAAATTCTGAGGCTGGTAACTATGCCGCATTCAATCAGATGAGTTGCGTCTGTGGCATTAATAAGTGGACCTAGCATTTTCCACCTGAATATTTTGGAATCTTTATGCAAGGTGACTACAGGAACAGACAGAAAGGAGTCAGTTCTCAAAACTGTCTGTCCCTGCCCTTCTCCCTTTCCCCTCTTCCCCTGTGAGAAATGAGAGGAACTTTCTGCAGAGGTGGTGTTAGCAGAGTGGAGGTGCCGTCTCCGAGGGCACCCCAGCCTCCAACTCCCCTTCAGGGCCAATCCCACTTGGCATGCCCTCCCCTGCCAGGATTCCTGTCCAGTGGGTGACCTCTAGCTGGAAAGGAGGAAGACACCTGTTTATAGGAGCCAGACACCTGTCCTGTCCCTCAGGACACCTGGAACCTGTCTGCCACACCTGGAATGGTCCCAGCCAGAGATGGGGGTAGAAGAACATTTCATGTTCATATTGCAACTGGTACTCGATGTGGCTGGGAGACAGAGGCTGATGCTTAGAACTGCAGAGAGGAGTTCCTGTTGTGGTGTAGCAGAAATGAATCTGACTAGTAAACATGAGATTTCGGGTTCGATCCCTGACCTCACTCAGTGAGTTAAGGATCCGGCATTTCTGTGAGCTGTGGTGTAGGTGGCAGACGCAGCTCGGATCCCTCGTTGCTGTGACTGTGGCATAGGCCAGCAGCTGTAGCTCCGATTGGACCCCTAGCCTGGGAACCTCCATATGCTGCAGGGATGGCCCTAAAAAAAAAAAAAAAAAACCACCTGCAGAGAATGGAAGACCCTTTTCTTATACTTGGGGCTCAGGGAGAAATGGCAAGAGCCAAACTGACTGCAGTGCACAGGAGCTGGGCTACACAGTGACAGCCAGGTAACCCCGCTACCCAAGGTAGAAAAGAGGTGAAGCTGAGACAGCCTGCAGGTTACTTGTCAGGCAGGGAGGATTGCCAGTCACCTCAGTTGTCATCTGAAGACACTAAGTGCCCCAAAAAGAGGAGAAAAAAAAATGAAGCGCTGGTCACTTTTTTTCATTTTTAAAAGTTTGATTGAAGTATCGTTGATTGACAAGGTTGTGGTCATTTCCTCTGTACAACAAGGTAATTCAGTTATACGTGTCCACACATCGATTCTCTTTCAGATTCTTTTCCCACAGAGGTGATGACGGAATATTGGGTAGAGTTCCCTGTGCTGCACCGCAGGTCCTCGTTGGCCAGTCATTCCATAGACCTCAGTGCGCACATGCCAGTTCCAACCCAGCAGGTCACTTTTGTTAGGCAGTGGTGATGAGATGGAAGAGGAGCCCCAGAGGCCGAGTGGCCCAGTGACTGAGGCTAGGCTTTGGACTCTCATGGACTGCTGACAAGGTTCTTGGTCTTGAACTTCCAATGTCCCCTGAACTCCATTCCTCTCTGATTCTCAGATGGCTTTCTTCTCCCTCTGCCTGGCTTTGTCCCTCTGAGGCAGGCACATGGCACAGGGGCTCTCCATTGGCAGCTGCAATCAAAACCACGGGCAATTTAATTCCCTTTAAGAGAGGAAAATGCAGTTACCTGATTTCAGGGGAGAACGGCCACTGAGAAGGAAAATATTTCCATGCTGAGTGCATGCTGCAATTAAAAGGTGCGGGATGTTTTTTTAAGTCTTTAAAAAGAAACCCTTAGCATACCTCAACTGAACTATACAAGGTCAGGTACGTGTTCAAATGTCTGTTGCTGGTGTCAGTTGCCTAAATGGTTAGCCATCCAAACAACTGACCAAATAGCTTAATTTTTTTTTTTTAACTTTATGGTCTGGCCGTACTCTTTTCTGAGTTGGTGTGGGCTGCTTCACCAGTGCCACCAATTCTCATTCCTCATCTTTCCTTTCTTTCAAATCACTGAAATGCCCTCAGTTTCCCGATAAAATGAGTGCCTAGCCTCACAGAGGTAGCTTCCAGAACACCAAGAATTCTGCATTAGAAGGATTTGTTTTCTGATACTAAGACCGAGAGGGAGAGCTGAAAAAAAGGAAGCCAGCCATTTTGAGAGCTCAAACATTGTGCAGAAATATCATTCCTCAAACTTGGAATTGAGCGTGAAAATGCTAAGGAGAAACTTTTGGCTGAAGACAAATGTTCTAGGGTGGAATTCCCAACATGCTCGGCATGCTCTCCATCCTCTGTCCACCACGTGGCAGGTGCAAACCCCTCCCGTATCTGAGGCTGGCCGCATGTGTGTGCGCGCACACGCCTGGGTACCTAATGCATAAATTCTCCTGTTGTTTTGTGCTCCCCACTTAAGATGATAGGATATGCCTTGGCAGCCTTGACTCCTGCGGGGGTGAGAAAAACTGTGGCCCCAGTAGGTATCGCAGGTAGCAATGATACACCATGCCACTAAAACAGAAGCCTTGGATTTCCCATTGTGGCTCAGTGGTTAACGAATCCGACTAGGAACCATGAGGTTACAGGCTCGATTCCCCGGACTTGATCAGTGGGTTAAGGATCCAGCGTTGCTATGATCTGTGGTGTAGGCTGCAGACGCAGCCCGGATCTGGCGTTGCTGTGGCTCTGGCGTAGGCTGGTTAGACCCCCTAGCCTGGGAACCTCCATATGCCTTGGAGGCAGCCCTAGAAAAAGACAAAATAAAACAGAAACCTTGGCCCTGAGGTAATCTCTTTCAACAACGCCCCAGGGACGGAAACGTGGCATTTCTTTTACAGGGCATATGCCCTTAGTACTCAGGAGTAACATTGAATGTTTTATTTGAAGATGTCCATGGATTTCAAGGCAATGTTTCTCTTCAGCAATTGCTTGTTTACGGGTGATTCACTGAGAGCCAACAGCCTGTTAGGAAAATGCACCTGGCCTGAGAAACACACACCTCAAGGATGAAAAATTAATTCTGCCACTTTCCGATGCTATCTAACATTCATATAGCATTGGATCTATTACCCTTTGGGTTTCAATTTCATTTATTCTTGCTAACTTTCTAATTTCCAGGGTGGAAGCATGTTAAATGGGTACAGAGCATCCAGTGGAACTCATTGGTGATGCTTTGCTGGGTTAAATATAAGGGGTTAGGGAGCTCAGGGTCACCTTTGCCTATAAATCACTGCACATGGTCAAAAAAAAAAAAGAATAAAACTTTATGGCAAAAGCAACTGGAACAATATTTGAAGATATCTAATCTTTACACTTTCTTCTCATGAACAATTAGTGTTTAGGACCCAGTAACGCTTAAGTCAGAACCTTTTGCTAGCTGAACACTGATTTACTACGAAAAGTCATTTGAAATATATGTAAGATGTTTTTCATGGCATTTTTGGAGTATCCTTTAGTTTATTTGTACGATGGTTGGGTTCTATTAGTCTGTTTGTTTGTTCAGAAAGGAAATGAAAGCCAAGTATCATATCCAGATTTTATATTCAAATGTACCTTTTGAGTCATAGTGATTCCATTTTGTATCTTTGACATGTTTAATAGTTTTTTTCGTAGATCAAAGAAGCAAAAATTTTGGCAAACTAGTGCCCTCATTCAAACGAATTAGAATAAGGTTATACACATCATCCAAAAAAAAAAAAGAGAGAGAAAAATTCATTTCAGAGTCAAAGTGAACCACAGAGAGAAGCCAAGCCCTTCCTTTCCTGGATCATAGAGGCACACAAACCAAAAGCAACAGGAAATCACGGAATGCAAAACTCCCAAGGCCCTTCAGGACTTGTTTTTGTTTTTGTTTTTAATTCTGTGCAAGGGCAACTGCTTCAGAATATGAGGCACAAAACCAAAAAAGGATTTAGTATTTTCACCAGGGTTTAGATCCACCTGTGTTTAACCTCTCTGTTTACAAGCACAAGTGGGCGATTTATTTTTTTTTAAGTACTCAATGAATTTCATTACATTTATAGTTGTACAACAATCCTCACAACCCAGTTTTATAGCATTTCCATCCCAACTCCTCAGTACATCCCCCCACCCCCCCAACCTGACTGATTTGGAAACCGTAAGTTTTTCAAAGTCTGTGAGTCAGTATCTGTTGTACAAAGAAGTTCATTGCGGGTAATTTAAAAATAAACTTCCAGGAATCTATGTTCATAGGCTCACTTGCCCAGCCCATTGTGTGGGCAGCATCACAGATCATCAGGGCTCAGAGAGCAACAGGATGAACAGTTACAGACCCTCTTGTTGTCTGGGTCCCATCTCTTAACCTTGATTCCCACTCATTCGGTAGCACCCAACCACAGTGATTTCTGGGGATTTCTCTCTTGCTCTTTGCTCTTCTAGAAAATCAAGGCTGTTGGCTGGTAAATGTGGAAAATGCCAACTTGTAGATTAACAAGAGGCTGAGGCAGGGGTGTCTATTATGCTCTTAAAGCGCATAGAGTCTCTGAAAATTGTTTGGACCAGCTTAGTGGCACATGCTTTCAGAAACTGTCCTTTCATCAACAACAGCAGATAAGTTACCATAACTTAAAAGACGCCAATGAGCAAGCCTGGGGAAACCCACAGAACCAGCCATGGTCATGGTCAAGCTACATTTAAACGACTGTGTAGCAAGATTTCAATCTGAGGGGTTTTCTTACTGGCATTTACTTAGGAGGGATGCAAAATTGTGTAATCTGGCACCATATACTCTTAAAACCTATTTCAAGGCTGATTAGGCCTGAAATTTTATTCCTAATTACAAGCCTTTATGTCTTTAATTAGCAGAATAACTCTTCTTGGGTTTGTTATTTATTCGCAGATATAATATTAGTTCCTAAATCATGGTCATGAAAGCATGATTACTTACAGTTGCACAATCGGTTATCCCCAAGGCCAAGTCCAAAGCCAAGTTTGGCCCAGCCCTGGACTCTGGCTCCAATCCTCTAGATAGTTTCCCGAATTAAATGCTCAGGGTCAAACATCCAAATCCAGATGCAGAAAAAATTCCTTGCAGAAAAAAAGTTAACGTTTCCACACCATTTCTTTTGTGACTCTCACGTCCATTATGTAACCAACACATTTCTTATTGCTAAAAGATGCCACCTGTAAAGCCATATCATTCACCGTCGCTAACGTAACACGTTTAATCACCTGAATATCCTGATGATGAACAAGGGCTGAGAGCTCGTTTTCACAGGCATTCAAGATTTAAGTATCGTTAATTCTCACGCACAGACTCACAGTTCTAGTCATCCCCCCCAAAACGTCCAGCCACCTCCTGTGCTTCTTATCTTTGATCTGAAAGTTTCCTCTCTCCACCCCTCCACAACTTCCTAAGGCGCCATCCTTCTAATGTTTTGCACTTGTGTTTCTCCTTTTCTGCAACTGCTTTATGAGAGTTATCCCATTAATCCTCACAAATGCCCCTTTTAACAAAATCTAACATTAGCAATGCATGATGAAGAATTATCATAAATAATCAACATTAAATACCTTCCTGTCAAAATAAGTGGGAAAGGACGTTTTGCAGTGCAGGACTCCTGATTTTTATTGTTTATTCATGTACTTGCTAATTTGCAAAATTCTATAATCCACAATGGGTTCCCCTGTCATTAGTGCTAATTAGTGGGATTCTACTGTACTAATAAATCAACATTACCCGAGCACAGTGCATGGAGATGGGGGCGATGATATATCCCTGGCTATGAATTTTTAAAAATTAGATCGTGTTCTTCACTGCAGTCCTGATTTTCAGTGATCAGATTTGGATGCAGATCCCATTGCATAGCTAGGTTTTTATGGAGAGAGCACGAGTGTTTGTAACAATTGTGTATCCATTCTACATCTCACACACTCCACACTAGGAGGAGGAAAAGGGGAAAAGGCAGGAGGGGACAGCTGGTCTCACATCACCCAGTCAATCGACATAGGACAAAAAAAGTTGTTCAAAGTCCAGCTGGTTCTCACACTCAAGCCCATTTTAGGGTGCCTTCTGGTACATCCAACTGGTCAACCAGGTGAAACACCTGAACACCAATCTCCACCAAAGAGTTATTTTTCCCACACTCTAAAATACCCAAGACTCTCCCGCCAGCCCATTCATTTCCCAGTCTGCCAGCCCACATCTTTTTTTTTCGTTGTCTTTTTAGGGCCGCACCCATCACATATGAGGGTTCCCAGGCTAGGGGTCCAATTAGAGCTGTAGCCACCAGCCTATACCACAGCCACGCAACACCAGATCCGAGCTGCATCTGCAAACTACACCACAGCTCACAGCAATGCCTGATCCTCAACGCACTGAGTGAGGCCTGGGATCGAACCTGTGTCCTCATGGATGCCAGTCAGATTCATTTCTACTGACCCGCGATGGGAACTCCCCAACCCATACATTTAATAGGGCCCATTCTGCTAAACTTGTGCTTTCTCTGCCCTTGTATTATTTAGTTGTGAACTATGTGCTTCCTGTTCATAGCTCATCATGTGTATTATTTTTTCCTCTCAAGAACATTCAGTCAATTAAATTAGACTTACAGTGGGGGATGAACCTCAGCACTCCGAAGGCCATTTCTCTGACCTGGGATCCATTGATTGAACAGCACACTTTTCTTCCAACCTTGTGCCATCATTTAATTATAATAGACAAATATGGTTATCCTGGCCAATCGGTACCACGAGAGGGCATATGGTCCCTGACCCACGTCTGTACGGCTGTTTCTCAGCTCTCTTCACAGCCTCGCTCTCTGGTTGGCCAGTGATGGTCCATAAGCCAATCAGTGCAAATGCTTTTTGACTGAATAGTTATTTTACAGTAAATAATGTTCGACAGTGGTCATGGATGACCTGGCATTTCTCTGCCTCTTGACAGGGAGATGGGTGACAAAGGAAAGATTCTCAATCCTAACAGTAGCCCATCATCCAAAGTCACAGAGGCAGGAAAGAGGCCATCTTCTCTCCAGAAAGAGGGGACAGTTTTCTTTTTGAAATAGGAAGGGGAATTTTCTGGAAGGTCTTCCAAGGTGCTTTTAAGTTCTGCGACTCTTTGATTCCCTCGGCAGTGGTTGGTATTGTAGCTTCTCCCACATTTTTGAGATCTTGTCATTGAATGTACATTTATATGCATGGATGAATATTCAACAAATCTATGAACAGTTCATTGGAAAAAAATTGAGTATAATTTTAGTATCCCCGTACTATACAAAGGGTATGCAGAATCATAGCAAGAAATACACTGGCATCCTTCACTACTCTGTCATCCAAGATGGAGAAACTGTCTGGTTCCTGTTAAGCCTGGATGGATTAAGAACGACTGTAAGATTGCATTTGGACAAGAACCCTGAAGTTTGGCTGCTTATTCAAGTCTTGTGCAAATTTCTGTAGACTGCTGCATTGGTCTGAAGTGAGGGGTTAGCCTGTAAATATTATGGACCTTGACGTGCCTTTTCATCTGCTGTTTTTCCTATCAAATTATAAACTAAACCTGGAGGTGGCTCAGTTAAGTGAGAAAGTGTTGGGAGACACACCCCAAAGCCAAGTGAAAGGAAAGAATGATACAAAATGGGCCACACTGGGTTTCAAATTAAGCGTATCCCAGTGAAAATGCTAAATATTCTATTTTATCATAGGGGAAATATATTTTTCCAACAGCTTAATATTGAGGTATTCAGGACTGTATTTGCAGAAGTCTTTGATTTGAAGGAGGTTCTGGTTAGTTCTAAAGTCTCATCTGAAACTTTTAAAATCCTACTTTTACTGAATATCATGACTGTGCATGTGTGTGTGTGTGCCCTCACATGTGTGCACATTTGCACTGAGAGAACTGGCAACTTGATCGTTGTAGTTTTTGGTGGTTTGCAGCTTTCAAAGTTTTTCACATGTCAATATCTACTTTATTATTTTTTTAATTGTTATTTCCCCAATACAATTTTTTTCTATCATACAGCATGGTGACCCAGTTACACATACATGTACACATTCTATTTTCACACATTATGTTCCATCATAAGTGACTAGACATAGTTCCCAGTGCTACCCAGCAGGCTCTCATTGCTAATCCATTCCAAAGGCAATAGTGTGTATCTATTAACCTCAAGCTCTCAACCACCCCACTCTCTCTCCCACTTTATGATGACTATTTTAGAAAACCATATGAAAAAACAGAAATTCCTCTACTGTGCTTAGATTATATTTTTAGAGGTTCTTGTGTTAGATGGATTTGACAATGGACTTAGTCTTTATTGACAGAAACAATGGCCAAGTCCTTATTTCGGCTATGGAAATGTACTAAATGTACTAAGTGTCCCCAACATTTGTCTGTCACTGCACCTCATCTGACTCTCTTCTAGTTCCACAAAGTGACAATCACATCATTAGGTATTAATTAGAAGTGGTGCCATTATGAACAATGCAATACAGAAACTTTCTGCCTTTTAAAGATGAATACCTAGGTAAAGCCAACCATCGTGGTGAATAATCAGCAATGAATTTTCCCAGGTGATTTCCTATAACATCCAAAAAATTAACATTTTCACCTGCTTCATGAACAGCAACAAAAAACCCCAACAGCTGGTTGCAGAGATTCGGGACATAATTACGATTAGTAATTATTACGTCGTTCCTAAACAAGAAATTCACGGGAACGATCTTAGGATGGTCTACGTGTTTAGAGACAGGATTCTTTTCATCATTTTAAGTCGTGAAAAGACGTGTTGTTGGCTTGCCTCACGCAAACGAAAACTGTTCATCGCTTGCCGAGAAAAATATCAGCTTTGCTTCTAATTTCCCGCAGAAAGGAGCAAAGAGAAAGCATAGCAAAGAAAAAACGGTGGGAGTTCCCATCGTGGCTCAGCTGAAACAAATCTGACTCATATCCATGAGGACATAGGTTTGATCCCTGGCCTCCCTCAGTGGGTTAAGGATCCAGCGTTGCTGTGAGCTGTGGTGTAGGTCGCAGATGAGGCTCGGATCTGGCATTGTTGTGACTATGGTGTAAGCTGGCAGCTACAGCTCTGATTCAACCCCTAGTCTGGGAACCTCCATATGCTGTGGGTGTGACCCTAAAAAAGAGAGAAAAAAAAAAGAAAAAAACTGTGTACGCATGTGCACAGGAGCCCAGATGTCTAAGAGGTGAACATTTTTAATTTCCGGAGGGTTTATCTATTCTAGTTTAGGTTTAGTTAGGTTTAAACTACTAGGGTTTAGTCGTTCATAACTACTATATGTAACATGTGGCTCACTATGTACAATTGGACCCTGATGGTTACCGTGGAGAAATAGTACAAGTGAATCCTTAATGCGCGTTATCTATCCTATTGCATCGCAGTAAATATCGTTGGTCCATCATTGCATGTTCCAGTGGGGGGCAGGATGTTTGAGCAAGTTGAACTAAGCAGTGGTCCTCACCTCAGGTGAGTTTTGCTCCCCATAGGACACGTGGCCGCATCTGGGAACGTTTTTGTGTTTACTGACTGGGGAGGAAGAGAGTGGACACTGGCATCTTCATGGGTAGAGAGCTGGGCTGCTGCCAAATATCCTACAAGGCACAGAACAGCTCCCACAGCAAGGAGTTATCTGGCCCCAAATGTCAAGAATGCCAAATTTGAGAAGCCCTGAATAAGGGTGACCCACGGCAGATGCCCGAGTTTGGTAACATCTTTCTCAAATGTCAACCGTCTATCACTGATGACACAAAGGTAACATCCTAAATGTCCCTGCACTGCGAGACCCTCATGGAGACTCTGATGGCTCCTTGCAGTAGGGTGCAGCTGGATAGAAATTTGCCTGGAGCAGAAATCCCTTTTGCCTCTCCCTATTTATCATCATCATTACTTTTTTACTTGGGTTAGCAGATGTTTCTTTAGTGCTCTGACACCCTTTTTAATTTGCACATTTATTAATTTGGCTGACGGAAAGCAGAGTGCTTTACCTGCCGAATTCTTCTATACCTGGGGGCTGGTGGCATCCCACGTAAAGGGTGGCCCTGGCCAAGCATCTGCCACTAGGAAGCATTTTCAACCTAGATATCTTTAAATTGGATCCCTGTCTGACCAGGGCGTTTGGGGCTTTTGTCCCATCTCTCCCACCAAGCGAAAGGAACTGATGGCTCTGAAGTCCATTTACCTGTCCACTCTAGGGGGAATTGTTTGGATTCTAACAGGCACCCTTACAACATCCCATTTATAGCTGTGACCAAGAAGTAAGCAATTAATCAGACATCTCTCCTAACAGTACTGACCTGCCAGCATTCAAATGCTTTAATTAAAATCACA
Source organism: Phacochoerus africanus (assembly GCF_016906955.1). Classification (NCBI taxonomy): domain Eukaryota; kingdom Metazoa; phylum Chordata; class Mammalia; order Artiodactyla; family Suidae; genus Phacochoerus; species Phacochoerus africanus. The sequence continues at coordinate 54,072,000 of NC_062548.1, read as the reverse complement.
GCACAATATATGCCAGGGGTAACAGCTTAGCGATGTCTCCACAAGACAGGAAGCTGCCTTCCTCACCAACCCTGAAGCAAACACATATTCTAGACATCCCAGGCAGGAGACCTTTAATGAAAAGGAAAGGACTTCTCCAGGGATGGTTTTTACATGCTGCTGTTCACCTGCAAAAGTAGCTTCTGTCCACAGCATCCGCAGAGACTGCGGCATACAAGGATGCATCCGATAGAGATTTTCTTGCTTCTTTTTTTCTTTTACTTTCCTTCTCCCTTTTTTTTCATTTTAATCTTTGGACACAGAGGAGCCATATTATACCCAGCACTGTTCAGCTTAGCTCACCTCTGCTCCTTCAGATATAAAATGTCAGTGCAACTCTGAGATTTTTGAATTCTTAAATATCAGTAAGCACAGGAAAAGCTGGATTTTTTTTTCTTCCCATGGTAAGTCACCCCTGTGACAGGTTGGAGTCTCGAAATACGCATGCCTGCCCCCGGCCACTCCTGCCGCATACTCAGTCATACAAAGATTTTAAAATAGCAAGAATATGTTACATTCAGAGTTAGATTATTTTGGAGAGTTTGGAAATATTGCCATCCCCTGAGTTTTATTACAGGTGCACTCATTTTTCCCTCAAGGTCATATATAATGCCGTTGAAAGAGGTCAGCCTTCTTTGAAATAAACACAAAACTCATTAGTTTCTTCTTGAGGTATGGCACACCACAGTTAACAATTGCCTATCTTGCCTATTTTTAAACTAGTAATCTGGATGTAGTAACAGGTAATATATAACATGAGCAGATTACTTCTCTAACATAAACTACAATAACACAAAATGCCCCTGACTCCTCATACCCTGTGGTCATTGTCTTATACTCTGAGTTCAGTTGGTGTTTTGTCTTTTGCCTCTAGCTGAAATTCTGCAACACTCTCTCCATGCAAAGTGTTTTTAAAGAGTTAGTCTTCTTGGTAAATTTCCACCAGAACCGATGTCCGATACTATTAATATCGGTCTCCCAGTCACCCAGGATTCCCCAGTTGCTTTGGAAAACTTCATGTGTCTTTTGCTAAGAATCCAAATCCTGAATGACTTTACTCACGTGGCTTCCACCCCCCCCCCCACTCCCTGCCTAGCTGCCTTCAAAACTTGTGACCTTTGTGGATTCTATTATAAAGTGCTTTCATGGCTTATCTTTCCTTCCACATGTGGCTCATAAACGTTTGGGGCATCTGCAGGGAGTAGCCTGCATCCCTTGACACCTCAGAAGGGGTCTCTGTATCCCTTTTCCCCGCTGCCTGGCCCTCTGGGTCTCGTCCTCCCTCCACTTCCGGAAGCCAGCCTCCTCTCACTGTGTTTATCCATGCTCCCCTCGGGGCACTGCATATGGCCAGCTTCCTTCTCCACTCAGCAGCCCGTTACACTCTCTCTTTCTCATATCCTGGCCCCTTTCAAGTGTGTATCCTTTTCCCTTTGAAGGACACTGATCCTTCCCACCATGGTTTTCAACTTGGAAATACGAAACTCAAAACGGTCCTTCATTTCCCTCCTCCCGCCTCTACCTCCCTTCAGGGTTTATTAAAATAATCTCCTTCCTTCTCTCTCTCTCTCTTCCCCTCCTTCCTCCTCTCTCTCTCTCTCTCTCTCTCTCTCTCTCTCACACACACACACACACACACACACACACACACACACGCGCACACACACAGAGTCCCTGAGACCAGCATGCTCAAGTTCAGGGAGAAAGACCCTTTCATCTTCTTGCCTGGCCATCATGAAAGACAGTGAACAATCTCAGCAGAACAGACCTGGATCCAGGTGGCAGTAACCAAACATTATTCTTGTTAAAGGAACTTGGAAACCTAAAGACGGCAGGACACAGAGTGAGCTTTTCTTTATCCCAAGTTTGATTTTTCTCTCACCCTCTTCATGGGCTCCTCCTGATCGCCTTTAGCCTAATCCATTTTCTAAAGGTTATCTCTTTTTTTTGTCTTTTCTAGGGCTGCACCCGTGACATATGGAGGTTCCCAGGCTAGGGGTCAAATCTGAGCTGTAGCCACTGGCCTACGCCAGAGCCACAGCAACACGGGATCCGAGCCGCGTCTGCAAACTATACCACAGCTCACGGCAACGCTGGATCCTTAAACCGATGAGCAAGGCCAGGGATCAAACCTGCAACTTCATGGTTCCTAGTCAGATTCGTTAACCACTGAGCCACGATGGGAACTCCCTCCTAAAGGTTATCTAGAAGGCAGATGTATTCGTCAGGATTCTCCAGAGAAAGGCATCCAACAGGACGGGGAGAGAGAAAGAGAGATTTATTTGAAGGAATTGGTTTATGATTATGGAGGCTCTGTCAATCCAAAACCTGAAAAGGGAGGAAGTGGAGGTGGCAGGCTTGAGAGTCCATTGATTCAAATGTTCACCTCATCTGAAACATCCAGAACAATGTTGGATCAAATATCTGGACACCATGACCCAGCCATGTTGGCACATAAAATTAACTGTAGGAATTCCCAAGTTATCTTCTACAGAACACTAGTTCTCTGAATTAAACACTGGATTAAACTGTGTCTTGGGTATTTCCGTTTATGATTAAAAGGAAGAAAAATCGTAACAGTCTGTATTGAACTTCAGCTAGATGTCAAGGGCTCAATAATCACTATCTTATTTAATTCTTTTTTTTTTTTTTTGTCTTTTTAAGGCCACACCTGTGGCATATGGAGGTTCTCAGACTAGGGGTCCAATCGAGCTGTAACCGCTGGCCTTCATGCCACAGCCACAGCAATGCCAGATCCGAGCTGTGTCTGTGACCTATATCACAGCTCATGGCAATGCTGAATCCTTAACCCACTGAGCAAGGCCAGGGATGGAACTCACATCCTCATGGATACTAGTTGGTTTCATTAACTGCTGAGCCACAACAGGAACTCCTTATTTAATTCTTATCACAACTTCATGAAAGAGGTACCATTATCAGAATACTTGATACTGCAAACCTATTAGAAAAAAAAAAATATGGGAGTTCCAGTTTTGGCTCAGCAGTAATGAACCCAACTAGTACCTATGAGGATGGAGGTTCAATCCCTGGCCTCACTCAGGGGGTTAAAGATCTGGCATTGCCATGAGCTTCGGTGTAAGTTGCAGACTAGGCTCGGATCCCAAGTTGCTTTGGCTGTGGTGTAGGCTGGCGGCTACAGCTCTGATTCAGCCCCTAGCCTGGGAACCTCCATATGCCACAGATGAGGCCCTAAAAAGACAAAGTTAAAAAAAAAAAAGGAAGGAAGGGAGGAAGAAATAAGATATGTACAAATATTACTGTTTTTCAACCTCGAACTTTATGAAAAGAGGGATACAAAGCCTTCATCAATGCCTGCATCACTATTAGACCAACAAATTTTAGAACCATCTAAATAGGTCTGTCTGCCACATCAGCTCTATTTACATCTAATTTGTTGGAGTGACAGCATTTTTAACCCTTTATCCAAAGCCACAGAATATTAGGATGATTATTTATGTCATCTATAAGTACATTTACCTGAGATTTCATAAAACATGACTTGAGAGTTTTTAAGCTTAAATGATAACAGAAAGTCCTCAGCTTACCTCTGTAAGCAGCCAAAGCCCAAACTGATCAAAGAACGACTATTAGCAGGAGCTGGCTAAGGAATGCGAAGTTTATTTGGGGGTAATGAAAATGTCCTAAAATAGATTATGGTGATGAATACAGAACTCACAAGTATTCACGATATACTAAAAGCCATTGAATTATATATTTTAAATGGATGGGTTTTATAGTACGTGAATTGTATCTCAATAAAGCTGTTAAAAAAAAAAAAAACTGGTTGTGGAGTTCTCATTGTGGCACATCGGAAACAAATCCAACTAGTATCCATGACGATGTGGGTTCGATCCCTGGCCTCGCTCAATTTGTTAAGGATGCTTCCTTGCTGTGGCTGTGGTATAGGCCAGCAGCTGCAGCTCCGATTTGACCCCTAGCCTGGGAACTTCCATGTGCCTCAGGAGCTGCTCTAAAAAGAATAGAAAAAAAAAAAAACTGATGGAAGTGGTTTCATGTTATAAAGTGTTCCTTGAAAGAGACTTGGTTGCAAAAAAGAAAAAGTGATTGCAACAGCATCCAGTAGGGAAAAAAGATTAGCAAAGAGTCAACTACAAGGCAAGTGCCTTTTTGTTTTGCAAATGACAACTTGGCAGTGCTGGGGAGCGAGGAGGGCTTTTGCCTTATATTCCAGCACCCAGGTAACAGATTCCATCCAAGTCACACAGCAGCTTAGCTGATCCTGCCTCACGCACCCTTTAGCCTTGAGGGCCTCCAGGGGGAAAGCAAAGGCCCTACTTTCCAAGGCAGGAGCCGAGAAAGCTGGAAGAAAGGCAAGAGGAACCCTTGGTGAGGGAATGGGCATGAGGAAAAGCTGTAGCAAAGGCCGCTGAGGTTGAGGATGGCAAATGTTAGATTCTTCAAAGTCAAGGGCATCTCTGCCATGTCACATTCTCCAGATCTGCCTTCCACAAATGGGGGCCAGAAGTCAAATGGGACTCCCTGCTTGTTTCATAAATAACAATTTTTTTAGGAATCTGGCCACGCCCCCTTCATTTATGTATTGTCTGTGGCTACTTCCCTACCAGGGAAGAGCTGTCTGACTATAACAAAGACCTTTCGATTCCTTTGACAGAGGCCAGTGCAAAGCCAGGACACTAAGGCTGCCCATTTTCCTGGCAAGCTCCACCCTGTGTCTTTCTTACTGGTTCTTGTAAAGACACAGCTTTTTCCACTTGGCCTTAGTGGTGTTTTTTCTTGTTTTTTTTTTTTAATTTCTTTCTTTCTTTTTTTTTTTTTTTTTGCTTTTTAGGGCCACACTTGAAGCAAATGGAAGCTCCCAGGCTAGGGGTCGAATAGGAGGTCCATACCACAGCCACAGCAATGTGGGACCTGAGCCACGTCTTCAACCTACACCACAGCTCACAGCAACGCCAGATCCTTCACCCACTGAGCGAGGCCAGGGATTGAACCTGCATCCTCACGGATCCTAGTCAGATTCATTTCTGCTGAGCCATGATGGGAACTCTCCTGGAGGTGATTTTTTTTTTTTAACATCCTATTGACATTCAGGGAGCAATACTTGCTTCTCCCCATCTTAACCAGGATGACTAATGAGAAAATTATCTTTAAATTACTTGGATACCCTCAGAAAGAAAAGATGACATTCTGGTGTTCCTGTGGTGGCTCAGTGGTTAACGAACCCAACTAGCATCCATGAGGATGTGGCTTCAATCCCTGGCTTCCCTCAGTGGGTTAAGGATCTAGTGTTGCCATGAGCTGTGGTGTAGGTTGCAGCCACTAGCTTGGATCCCCTGTTGCTATGGCTGTGGTGTAGGCCAGCAGCTGCAGCTCCAATTCGACCCCTAGCCTGGAAACTTCCATATGCTATGGGTGCAGCTCCCCCTCACCCCCAAAAAAAAGAAAAAAAAAAGATGACATTCACCAGGATAAAAACAGTTTCAACTGACAGGAGATTTCTTTTTTTTTTTTTTTTTTTGAGTAAAACTGCGGTAGTATCCTGAAAAATGTGGCAGATGGCATAAAACCCTGTTTTAGAGTCAGGCAGCCCTGGCGTGAAAGAGCCACTGACCGGGAGTGACATCTGGGACAGGACACATGTGCTTCTGAGACCACTTCCTGGCCTGTCAAGTGGGACTGAGAATAACCCCTTGCTGGGTTTTGATGAGGAGTTAAATGCCTGGCACTGAAGAGGAACCTAACAAACCACGTCAGAACTGAGTGCTAACAAGCAAAGTGTAATTTCTCACAACTGTGTGGTTTTCTGGGTAGTTTTGCTGGTCTCACCTGGGTTTCCACAAGCCTCCCTGGTCAAATGTAGGGGAGGAGCTGAGGGCTGTGTCAGCCGGGCCCCGGGCCTCTGTCCAGGGCCACCCAGCCTGGGCTTGGCCTCTAGGATGGTATTTACCACATTGATGCTTGCTGTGTATCTGCTGATGGGCCGTAGGCCCAGACAAGCCCATGGCCAAGCCTATGGCCATGTGGTCTCCACCTCTGATGGGGGCGGGGGGGGGGGGGGGGGGGCAGGGGGAGACCGGGCCACTCCCAGGCACCCCCCTTGCTCAGGATGAGGCTGAGGAAAGGCAGTTCTGTGTCTCCCCATCTGTGTCTGTGATGGTTCCTCGGGATCCCAGACACTGTCCATGTGCCAGGAATGTTCCAACACCCCAGTGTTATTCTTTCCCAGGAGCCAGACACTGTGCTCTGTCTACCTGACCAGTAGGTATGGCTACTATGCTCTTACTAATCTCATCTGTCAGACCTTAGGGACATTAAATAATGCCTGTGAGGTTAGAAAGTGTGGAGCAGGATTTCAAACCCAGCAGTCTCACTCCATAGCCTCTCCCCACCCCTCTGCAGCCTCTGCAGCCACTCATGTCCAACAGGCTCAGAGAGGGTTTGGCAAATGCCTCTTTGTCCAAGAGTTCATTGGCCGTATGGCGGCACTGGCTGCAGGCCCTGGAGCCTAGCACGGCTGTGGGTGTGGGGGTCCCCAAGGGTTTCCCTTCCCAGCACTGCCTTCAGGCCCAAACTGCAAAAGTCAACAGCATGGGGGTTATTTCTTTCCAAGTATTCCCAGGATGCCCAAGAGAGGATTACAGCAGCGAAGGCCTAACCTGGAAATCAGATCCAATCTAGGTCCCCTTCAGGCCAATAACCCTTTGGCCTGGGCCTTCCCAGTTTTAGCAGGTATGGAAAGCCCTAGAAAGGTCCCTTGGGGAACTTTTGCAAACTGGGAGAGTTGGTCATGGGTCTAGTCCAATCTTAGTCTGGAAGACTCTGAAAACATGTGGTCCCTGATTGAACAACTAATGGAATGAGAAAAGTGCCCCCGCCACCCCAGACTGATCTTGCTGCCAATGAATCTTCAGATCCTAGTAAAAAATTTGGCATCAAATAAGAGCTTTAAAAGAATGCTCGTTGAGTCACTGAGTATGTGGATGTATGAATAAATGAATCTAGCTCAGAAGAGGTGGCCCCTATTTCTGTTGCTCAGGAGAGCGGATGGCACCACGAAACCTAAGCACATGATCCAGCCTTTGCCCCAGAGTGGACACCAAAGACTTTTATGAACTCAGTCCCTTCTAAAGCAAGGAGGCATGGACTCAATGGCCAATTGATTCGAGAAACTCAAGTTTCACTCAAAAGAACAGATTTTTTTTTCTAAATCGCATAAAGTCCTCTTGTGTTATGTTTGGTGATATTCTAATCCAACATGTTTATTTAAAAAAGAAAGAAAGAAAGAAAATCACCTTTTGTACAATGCAACCAGCTTCACTTAAACTTTCTGGATTACTATACTTCAGGGAAGAGAGCAAAGACATAAGCATCTCCTCGAGTCTTAATGAAAGGCATGAAGAAGTCAAAGAGATCCTTAGCTAGAGGTGAAGGGCAGAACTCTGGACCAAATGTTTGTGTCCCCCCAAAAAATTCATACATGGAAGCCCTAACCCCCAAAGTGGCAGCACAGGAGGAGCCCCCAGGAATGGGATTAGTGTCCTATCTGAAGACGCATGAGAGAGATCACCTCCTCCTCTGTGGGGGGGTCATCTGTCTGCAAACCAAAAACAGCACCTTCACCAGGAACCATATAGCCTGGCTCCCTGACCTTGGACTTCACAACCTCCAGGACTGTGACATAAATTTCTGTTGTTTAAGGCCCACCTTGTTGGTGGTATTCTGTTACTGCAGCCCCCACTGACTCAGACAAACAGTGTAGTTCAGAGATTAAAGGCAAGTGTGTTGAAGTCAAGCAAACATGTACTTGAACTTGGGCTCTGCTACATTCTAGCTGAACACGGCAAGTGGGTTCTTTTTTTTGTTTGTTTGTTTGTCTTTTTGACATTTCTTGGGCCGCTTCTGCAGCATATGGAGGTTCCAAGGCTAGGGGTCTAATCGGAGCTGTAGCCGCCAGCCTACACCAGAGCCACAGCAACGCGGGATCCGAGCCACATCTGCAACCTACACCAGAGCTCATGGCAACGCCGGATTGTTAACCCACTGAGCAAGGGCAGGGATCGAACCCGCAACCTCATGGTTCCTAGTCAGATTCGTTAACCACTGAGCCACGACAGGAACTCCTGATGCTGGTGGGTTCTTAAAGCCCGTGTTTTCTCATCTGCAAAATGGACATGGCGCTGCCTGGCTTCCAAAGCTGTGGTGAGAATTCCACAGGATGCCTGTCCTGGTCAGCCTCAAGGAAGTTCAGGGGTAAGTGTCCACAGACTGACTTTTGCCCTCAGAGGTTTCGCAGTTTGCCTAAAATACGTTCACTTCGTATCAAAAGTGCTTCGCTCCAGGCCTGACTCACAGTGAGTGCTCCAGTAAACTCCGTAGCTAAATATACTGAAGTTCTCCCAAACTTTGCATTAACTTTTTATTATTTTTTATTTTTTGTCTTTTTAGGGCTTCACTTGTGCCATATGGAAGTTCCCAGGCTAGGAGTCCAATCAGAGCTGTAGCCGCTGGCCTACACCACAGCCACTGCAACGCAGGATCCAAGCCTCATCTGTGACCTACACCACAGCTCAGACAACACCAGATCCTTAACCCACTGAGCAAGACCAAGGATCAAACCCACGTCCTCATGGATGCTAGTCCAGTTCATTAACCACTGAGCCAAGACAGGAACTCCTGTATTAACTTTTTAAAATGTGTGCTTTTCACATGTAAAAGAATGAAATTAGAACACTCCCTAACACCCTACACAAAAATAAACTCCAAATGGATCAAAGACCTGGATGTAAGACCAGATACTATAAAACTCTTAGAGGAAAACATAGGCCAAACAATCTCTGACATAAACGACAGAAACATCTTCTCAGATCCTCCTCTTAGAGTATTGACGATAAAAACAAAAATAAACTAATGGGACTTAATTAAACTTAAAAGTTTCTGCACAGCAAAGGAAACCCTAAACAAAACAAAAAGACAACCCACAGAATGGGAGAAAATCTTTGCAAGTGAATCCGCTGACAAGGGATTAATCTCCAAAATTTATAAACACCTTCTGCAGCTCTATACCAAAAAACAAACAACCCCATCAAAAAATGGGCAGAAGATCTAAACAAACAATTCTCCAAAGAAAACATACAGATGGCCAAAAAACACATGAAAAGATATTCAACATCACTCATTATTAGAGAAATGCAAATCACAACCAGTATGAGGTACCACCTTACACCAGCCAGAATAGCCATCATCAAAAAGTCTACAAGCAATAAGTTCTGGAGAGGGTGTGGAGAAAAAGGAACCCTAGTACACTGTTGGTCAGAATGTAAAGTGGTACAACTGCAGTGGAAAACAGTATGGAGATTCCTCAGAGAACTAAAAATAGAACTACCATTTGATCCAGCAATCTCACTCCTGGGCATCTACTCAGAGAAAACCACGACTTGCAAAGACACATGTACTCCAATGTTCATTGCAGCACTATTTGCAATAGCCAAGACATGGAAACAACCTAAATGTCCATCAGCAGAGGAGTGGCTAAAGAATATGTGGTACATATACACAATGGAGTATTACTCAGCCATTAAAAGGAATGAAATAACAGCATTTTTAGCAACATGGATGGACCTAGAAATCATCATGCTAAGTGAAGTCAGTCAGAAAGTGAGACACCACCATCAAATGCTATCACTGACATGTGGAATCTGAAAAAGGATGCAATGAACTTCTTTGCAGAACAGATACTGACTCATAGACTTTGAAAAACTTACGGTTTCCGAAGGAGAGAGGTTGAGGGGTGGGGGATGCTGGAGGTTGGGGATGGAAATGTTATAAAATTGGGTTGTGATGATCATTGTACAATTATAAATGTAATAAATTCATTTAAGTACTATAAAAAAATAAAATGTGTGCACTTCAAAACTGTTTTTAGCACAGTGCAAAAATATCGAGATTGAAGGAAATTTCAAAACTGTGCAACCTGGTCGTGCCCTGTGGGCACCAGAGACTGTAAAGTAAAAAGGCCCTTTGGGACAAAGGAAACAATGATGTTGCCTTTGTCAGCAGGGTGACAAGCTTCTATTAACGTATACCCTGGGCTTTCTATGAGCTGGGAGCTGCTCCGGGTGTTTTCTGCAGACTGACTCCTCCACCACTTCCCACAGCTCTGAGAGGGGCACCCTCATTGTCATCCTCACTTTAGGGAAAGGGGAAATTGAGGCGCGTGGTTGCCCAGGAAGTCAAGCATCCAGCGTGGCTCCAGAAACTGTGCTCTTGACCCTGGTAGGTATGTTCAGACTAGAAATCTTACCCCAGAGGTCTCACTTTGGGTTGTCCATCCTAGGCTGGAAAACCAGATAAAACAGGAGACTCTTCTAGGAAAGAAAAAAACTGTCCAGGGCATTCAGACTTTCTGACACTTTTTTGGCCTCTTGGGGTCTTCTTTTCTTCTGTTCAAGTTCTCAACTGTGTTCCAAGACACTTGAGGTTCTGGGATAGATAGGCCGATTGGCTGGGGAAAAAAAATGATTAACTTTCCCTCTTAAAAATCAACATATTTTACCCAAGGGAGGTTTCAGAATATACGTTACCTCTCTACAAGGCTGGTCATTTTTCTAATAACTACCTGGGCTTTTTTTTTTCCCAATCACATCTAGAGAAGACATGCGCTCCACTCTAAAATAATAGAAATGGCTCAGCTTCTACTCTCATTAATATAATGATTCCATAACCCAATGACAGATAAAAGAACTTTCTTTTTATTCTATTCAAGGCAGGTTTAACATAAAAATAGACCATAACTCAGAGTCTGTAATGTCTATGGAAAGGTTATACTCGTTACCATCCAAATAGGCTGAGCTAATAAAAATTATATTTGTTACAATCCAAATAGATTAACTGGCCTTAAGGGCTTAGCTATGTATTACACTTTTCAATTTTCTTATAATTAAATTAACATAAAATAGTCTTCACAAATAAATGGCTGTTTCGGAAATAGTTAAGCTCTGCTTAACAAAAATAGCCATTCTATTTACCCATACAGCTGCTCAGGTAGACCTGAGAAGTGGAACAAGACTCTCCTCCGTAGAGTAGACTCATGGTCAAGAGAGAGGAAAGACCCACTCAGGTGTGTTCTGCTGAGGCTACAGGGTCCCAGGACAAATCCAGGATGGATGCCACCAGTGCCAGCCTGCAGCTATTCCACAGGGCGCCTGGCCATCAGCCAGCGCACACAATGGTGGGGTCCCAGTCTCTGCACCCAGGTTTCCTGCTGGTCTGAAAGCTCAATAACAAAAGTTCTGTTGCCATTCTCTCAGCCCATCTTTTCCCTTTCCTTCTCCAGAAGCTGGACCTCTGGGTATTTGCCTTCCTGCTAGATATCTTGCTGGGGTATTGCTTCCATTTGTAAAATCCTTTATTCAGGACTTTGAGGGCCATTTCATCACTCTGCCCCAGAAGTGCTTGCCACATTAAATCAACAAGGAGGGCTTACATCTCTCAGCTGAAGAGGGCTTGAACCAAGGAGTTGATGGCCCTAAACTGGTTGAATCCCTTAAGAGTTGGGAGCCTCCCAAAGCTGATGCATTTCAGCTCAACCTTGTATTTTTTTTAATGTTTTATTAAAGTAGAGTTGAGTTACAATGTTCCTTCAATTTCTGCTGTACAGCAAAGTGACACAGCCACCCATTCACCCCATTCTTCTTTTTTCTTTCTTCTAACCCAAGAGACCAGACACAGTTCTCTGTGCTGTGAAGCAGGACCCAATTACCCATCCACTCTAAATGTAACAGTCTGAATCTACCAACCCTAAACTCCCTGTCCGCCGCCCTCTCTCCCTGCTGCCCCCTGGCAAACACAAGTCTGTCCTCCATGTCCAAGACCTGTTTCTGTTTTGTAGATAGATCATTTGTGCCAAATTTTAGACTCCACATATAAGTGATATCACATGATGTTTGTCTTTCTCTTTCTGACTTACTCGCTTAGCATGAGAGTCTCTAGTTCCATCCATGTTGCCGCAAATGTCATTATTTGTCCTTTTCATGGCTGAATAATATTCCATTGTGTGTATATACCACATTTTAATCCATTCATCTGTCAATGGACATTTAGGTTGTTTCATGTCTTGGCTATTGTGAACAGTGCTGCAATGAACATAAGAGGGCATTTATCTTTTTCAGTGAATGTTTTGTCCAGATATATGCCCAGGAGTGGGGTGGCTGGATCATATGCTGGCTCTATGTTTAGTTTCTGAGGAACCTCCATACTGTTTTCCATAGTGGTTGTACCAACAGTGAAGGAGTTTCCCTTTTCTTCACACCCTCTCCAGCATTTGTTGTTGGTTTTCTTGTTAATGATGGCCACTCTGACTGGTGTGAGGTGGTACCTCATTGTAGTTTTAATTTGCATTTCTCTAATAATCAGTGATGTTGATCATTTTTTTGCATTCCTGCTGGCCATGTGTGTGTCTTCTTTGGAGAAATGTCTATTTAGGTCTTCTGCCCATTAGCCTTGTATTTCATTCTATGACTGTCTTCAGAAGAAATAAAGAAATGGAACAAGGAGCTGTTACATTTGACATGATCAGGAGCTGAGAGTTCTCAGTTCTAAGAGTCAAGAGGAAAAACACTCAAGGGAAGGAGGTAGGTGGAAATATCCGCTGGGTGCCCAGATGCCGGACTCGGGGCCCATAGTGGTACAACCCTTCGTCCCCTGGTCTCTTGCCCACACATCCTTCTGCATGTTTGGGGACACCACTCGATTTAGAAATGGGGAAAATGTTGGGAAACTTGGGCAGGTCTACAAAAGCCCTGCATGAGAGTATTACTGAAAGCCTGAAGCAGGATGCCGCCAATGGTCAAATTTGTAAAAAGGGTCCTGGAGGGACTCTGAACTGGGTACCATGGTCAGGAGCATCAGTTTGAGAGGCTCTTCTTTGAGCTCCATGGCCCCACAGCATCAATTGGAAAATACAATCTAATATGACAAATGATGATGTAATGCGAACACTCACGTACGTCATCAGCTCTTTCTACATCCCTGTGATTATCTCCTTAAAAATAATCAGAACTTCGAAAACGTCTTGATGGTGTTGGGGCAGATGGTTCAGGCTCCTTCAATCTCCATGTGCCCTCCTGCCTCTGCCCACCTTGGGGGCACCTTTATCCTCCTTAGCATCTCCACAAAAAGCTGAGCAAGAAAAACAGCGATGAGACTCAACATGAGTCCATTTAGCTGCACATCAGCAGTTTTTGCTGAAGTTTTGATGAGGAAATAGGTCCAAAGTAATGTTGTGATAAGAAAAACAAAAGATCTGTGGAGCTCATCTATTTATGGCACCCCTGTTGCCCACCCGCGTGGACAAGCAAGACCTGGCCTTACATTTAAGAAGATTAAAAACACTAAGAGTCAAAGTGCTCCAGGGAGGGGAGCAGGTGAGAAACATTGTAACTTGGTCCCTCCCCTTTGTGTGTACATGGTTGTCAAACTGTTCATCTTCTCCAACCAACTAGAGGCTTTGTCTACAAAGTAGATGTTCATCAGATGCCATCTGGAAAGCACCACCTGTTTGTCACCTGCAAAACTGGTTCTCAGAGATAGTCACCTGGTACAGTCCCGAGGCCCCTTTCCAAACAAGTAATGCCAGGAGTTCTCATCTGACTAGGAACCATGAGGTTGCAGGTTGGATCCCTGACCTCACTCAGAGGGTTAAGGATCCAACGTGGCCATGAGCTGTGGTGTAGGTCACAGATGAGGCTCGGATCCCTCGTTGCTGTGGCTGTGGTGTAGGCTGGCAGCTGCAGCTTCAATTATACCCCTAGCCTGGGAACTTCCATATGCCAGTGATGCAGCCCTAAAAAGCAAAAAATAAATAAATAAATGATTAAATAATGCCTGGGTCCCCATGGGGTTCAGGAAACACTACTCCAAACCCTGGTATGTTGAATATTCCCTCAAAAATACTGATAAGCTCTCTTCATCAAACCTATCTTAACAAATTTTTTTTTGGTCACACCTGCAGCATATGGAATTACCCAGGCAAGGTAATCTAATCTGAGGCACAGCTGCAACCTATGCTACAGTTGCAGAAATGCCAGATTCTTTAACCCAAAGCATCTGGCTGGGGATCAAAACTGCACCTCTGCAGCTACCCAAGCTGCTGAAGTCAGATTCTTTTTTTTTTTTTAATTCAGTGAGTTTTATTACATTTATAGTTGTACCACGATTATCACAACCCAATTTTATACCATTTCCACCCCAAACCCCCAGCCCACCTGCACCCCACCACCTGTCTCTTGGAAACCATAAGTTTTTCAAAGTCAGTGAGTCAGTATCTGTTCTGCAAAGAAGTTCATTGTGTCCTTTTTTATTCCACATGTAAGTGATAGCACATGACACTGGTGTCTCACTGTCCAACTGACTTCACTTAGCATGATGATTTCTAGGTCCGTCCATGTCGCTGTAAGTGCCATTATTTCTTTCCTCTTCGTGGCTGCATAATATTCCATTGTGTATATGTACCACATCCTCTTTATTCACTCTTCTGTCAATGGGCTGAAGTCAGATTCTTAACATACTGCACCACAGCAGGAACTCCAGAAACACTTCTTAAATGAATAAACTCCAGAAACACTTCTTAAATGAATAAACTCCAGAAACACTTCTTAAATTAAATAAATAAATAAATAAATAAATAAATATTGCCTTAGGCTCAAAGGCAGTATTTTGAAACTCAATCTCTACATCCTTCTAGGAGGAATCATCCAACAAAACAGATCTCTCATGAACATAAGCACAGTGTCTTATATTGGTGGGCATATATTAAATTCAAATAATATCTATATTAACAACTAACATTCTATGTAGTCCTTATGCTGGCCTAAGCTTTTTACATGCTTTACCTCAGTTACTACTCACAATAACTTAATAGGTTAGGTTCTGTGGTTGGTGGCATTTTACAGATAAGAAAAGTGAGACACGGAGAAATTTATTAATTTACTCAAGATTCACCAAGGTACAAATGAATAAATGAATGAACACAGGTATCTGGAAGAATACTTTACTCTTGATACTTGCCCCTCTCCTTACAAAAAGCTCTCCTCTGAATTTATTGGGGGGACTTTCATTATTGTTTTGTGGCTGATGAAGGTAAAAGAGTGCCAGACAAATCATACTAATAATAAAGCCATTAAGGAGTTCCCTGGTGGTTCAGGGGGGTTAAAGGTTCAGCATTGTGAATGCTGGAACCATAACCCTCTGTGGCTATGGTTCCAGCTGTGGTGAGGGTTTGATCCCTGACCCTGGCATAAGCCTTGGACACAGCCAAAAATAAATAAATAAATAAATAAATAATAAAAATTAAAAATAAAGCCATTAAGTATAAATATTTAAGACTCTATCCTTAGTGTTTTTAGCATGACCCATGTACCTCCTTTTACTAAAACAATTTCCCCAAAACAATATGTAGCTTTCCTAAATACTGTGATGTATTATGTTCCCTTGTATTCCATTTCAGTCATCTGGTTTGTCCATTCAATTTAATTTTTTTTTTTTTTTGGCTTTTTATCACAGCTCCTAGCAATGCCAGATTCTTAACCCACTGAGCGAGGCCAGGGATCAAACCCGCATCCACATAGTTCATTAAGTGCTGAGCCACATAGGGAATTCCCCGTTCAATTTAATTTTTTTTTTTTATCTTTTTGTCTTTTCTACAGCCACATCCACGGCATATGGAGGTTCCCAGGCTAGGGGTCTAATCGGAGTGTAGCCACCAGCCTACACCACAGTCACAGCAATGCCAGATCCTTAACCCATTGAGTGAGGTCAGGGATCAAACCCACAACCCCATGGTTCCTAGTTGGGTTCATTAACCACTGAGCCACAAGGGGAAGTCCTCAATTTAATTTTTTAACGTAGATCATAACCAATAAAATTGATTTCATGAGCCACAATTGGGTTACAATCTGCCGTTGGAAAACAACACTGCTGTATATAATAAGCCAACCTGCTAGGTAGATTTTTCTTCTGCTTTCAGCTGCTAAAGTTGAGAGTTATAAAGTTATTGCATATATACTTTTAAAAGCTTTCAGAATTCTTTTTTTAAGAATGCTTTGTTGTTAGCCAGGAGCAAAAGGGACTAACAGGTTTTGGAGGTTTAGTGTCTGTAAACTCATTTAATTTTTCTCCAGTCATAGAACAATATGTTTCCTTTCATTGGATGTAACCTTCTTAAAAGGAACACACCTTAGAGTTAAACGGTTCAAGTCAGACATGAGATCGCGGTCCCATTTAAGGCCAGAATTGTGAAACTCAAATGCATTCCCCACTTTTGGAAGTAAATGCAAGTTCTTTTCGTGAATGTCTAGTATTTTCTAGACATCTCAACTAGTATGCAATCAGCTTCCTCAGAGGCTGAGATCTAAAACTCATGTTCTGATAATTCATTTTGATACATTCTGTCCGAGGCAAGAGCATATGATCAGAAGATTTGCATCTTCTAATGCTGCAGTGGAGAAAAGCAGCAAGGATTAAACAGAAATGAATTTTGGCATGATGCAGTCAGGAGGGTAAAAAGAGCTAATATTTTTTTCTTTTTCTTCTTTTTTGTTTTTTGTTTTTAGGACCACACCTGCAGCATATGGACGTGCCCATGCTAGGGATCAAATTGGAGCTGCAGCTGCAGGCTTACGCCACAGCCACAGCACCACCAGATCTGAGCTGTATCTGCATCAACACTGGATCCTTAGCCCACTGAGCAAGGGCAGGGATCGAACCCACATCCTCATGGACACTATGTCAGGTTCTTAACCCACGGAGCCACAACAGTTAACTCTGAAAAACAGCTAATTTTTTAAAGGATGATTCAAAGGTAAGTTTGATAAGATAATAAGATATTTTGTTTATATTTAAATCATGCCAGAAAAAAAGAAACTAGAGCATATGGAATTGAATTGAAATGGTGTTTCTGGAAAATAGTTAGATCTAGATCTATTCTTAAGAGTAAGTGCTCTATGAAGGCTAATAAGTCTATCGCTGCAGTATTAAAAAGTTGTATGTGCTAACTTTGAAAGCGATATATTGATATCAGTTTTCTTAACTTCAAAAAAATGTCAGTTCCCTTTTGCCTGTCCCCATTCTAAAGCAAGACTGAGTCATCTTTCAGTAAGCCATGCCAAGAAATGATGCTAACTATTTCGGGTACTCCAAGACAGTGTTTTTATCTGGTATTGGAAGGTACTTGTCAGAGCAGTTTTTCTAAAGGCTGTCAAATCTGCTCACTCCCCGAGGATCACAGTGTGGCAGATCCTCCTAGAAGCCTGGTTTCTTGGGGTGGGGGTGGGGTGAAACGAGGACGCTAATATTGTAAAAAGATCACTGGTTTGCAGTTGGCTCATCCAGACACGAATCCAGTGGTCCTCAAGCTTGAACAGTCATCAGGAAAACTGGAGGGGTTAAGGCATGGACTGCTGAGTTCTCCCCACCATGCTGAGTCAGCCAGTGGGGCCAGAGAATTTGCATGTCCAGCAAGTTCCTAGGGTGCTACTGCTTCGGCTGATCAGAACACACTTTGAGAATCGCTGTTCCAGTGCCCTGTTGTTGTGAAGTTAGCACACTTGAACTTAATCCCAAGCTAAAGTGGAGAGCCTTCCTGATGTCTACAGAAATAGCAGCTTCGGGCTGGGGAGCAGCTTGACTGAAAACCAAGAGCACCAATGAAAACGATCCGCAAATGAAAACAGGAAAGCAGCCGTGAGAATGCTGCCCCCGCTCAGCTAGAACCTACAGGGGTTTAAACTCAGCCCAAGTTCTCAAGATGTTATCTTTCAAAAAAGGAAAGGAAAGGAAAGTGTTATCAGACTTCAGGTCTATACAAATAAATGGAGCTGACCTCATTTTCCTTTCAATAAAGAGCCGACGTCTCAGGACACCAGACAGAGGAAAGGCAAGTGTGGCTAGCCTGTGGATCCGGAGAGCAAAGCCTGTAATGGATCTGGGGGTGGAATAAGGGATTTGGAGCTCAGATGCTGTAAAACAAGGAATATGAAAGGAAAGAAAGAAAGAGAGGAAGGAAGGGAGAGAGAGCAAAAAAAGGAGAGAGTGAAAGAAAGAGAGGAAGGAAGGGAGAGAGAGCAAAAAAGGAGAGAAAGAAAAAGAGAGAAAGAAAGAAAGAAAGAGAGAGGGAGGAAGGAAGGAAGGAAAGAAAGAAAAAGAAAGAAGAAGGAAGGAGGAAGGGAGAAAGAAAATAAAAGAATGAATGAAAAGTTAAGCAAAAAAAAAAATTGAGAAAAGCCATGCTGTTGGTGACTGCCACTCTGAAATAGTGGCTCTTCTGACTTCCGGGGCCGGAAACTGGCTGCAGCTGGTCTAAAGAGAAGTCCACTTCCCACAATCCCGCGGGGCGGCTCCCGCAGAACAAAGCCGCGCTGGTTCCCTGCGGGGACCCAGGTGAGCCACCGAGCCACTGTGCGTGGGGGCCAGCAGACTGCTTTCAGAGAAAAGGACTTTATTAAAATTCAAAAGAAAAAAAAAAAGCTGAGATGATTTAGAAAGCATTATGCATTTATTGAACAAACACTGCTAAAGACATTTCAGCAAACTGTGTGTTTAAAAAGTAATAAATAGCTATTGTGCTTACTTCATAAACTTGTCAGATGGTCTTCATTTTATTTTCCTGAACAAACTGAATTTCTGTACTGCTCATCCCCAGCCAGTTAATAAATACATCACCCTAAAAAGTGCTGTGGTATTAAATTTACAGCAGATAAAATATGGATGAAGTCGCTGGGCCTCAGGTACGTCAAGTGTGATTTAATATCTAGCCCTCCTCTCAGGAGGAGTAAAAGATTACTAGGCTGCTTTCACTGCCAGACAGTGACCTTTGACTCCGAGTAACAGCCCCTCAGCAAACAGCACCAAATGAAGATGGAGAATAACATATAGATTTGCCATAAGAAAAAATTGATCTAAATCCATATATCAAATCTGCTGATCAGATCTCTGAAGCAACGCCTCACCGTCCTTCATGCCCAGTTATAGAAACTTTGAGCTGGGATGGCTTGGGGTTCTTTGTATGTTTTTACCTTATTACTGTTATTAATATTCGCCTATCTGATCATTGGAATAAAATGTCCTGAGAAGAAAATGCTCCTTGACTTCATGTCTTCATGGTGAGTCACTTCTTCTCTAGTAGGAACTAGAAGCCAGGAGGATCTTTTTTTTTTTTTTTTTTTTTTTTAGGGCCACATCCACAGCATTTGGAGGTTCCCAGGCTAGGGGTCCAGTCACAGCTGTAGCCTCCAGGTCTACACCACAGCCACAGCAACATGGGATCCCAGCCACAACTGCAACCTATACCACAGCTCACAGCAATGCCAGCTCCTTAACCCACTGAGTGAGGCCAGGAATTGAACCTGCGTCCTCATGGATGCTAGTCGGGTTCGTTAACCAATGAGCCACGATGGGAACTCCAAGAAGGATCTTATAAAAGAAGGCATTGCTCCCCAGGGAAGTCTCTCAACAAGCTGATTTAATTTCTGTCTTTTTAAAAAAGTTCTGTCTAAATGATAGAAGAAAAAAAATCTCCCAGGAAAACATTTGTTAGCACAGAAAATAAATTCTCTGATTAACATTTTGCCATCCAAAAGGGCTGGTGACTCAGGAGTCCGCTACACTTCAAAGGTGGGAGAGAAATGAGTTTGAAAACAAAAGTGAAAAAGAAGCGAATGGCTGCTGAGCTATTTTTATTTCAAATATATAAAAGTAGAGCCGGTAACTGCCATATATAAATCTTCAAAGTGTAGACTGCCAAGGGTCTTCCTCTAAAGACTGCTGTGAAAAAATAAACTTGGGCAATTAAAGCGGCTTTTTCCTTTCGCCAGGAAGGTGAGGGAAGTGGCCCCGTGTCCCAGGGGCTCTCGGCTTCCTCTGTTCCCAGGGACCTGTGTGTCTTTGCTCATTTCAAAAAATCTCTCCAGCTCTGGGCCTTTGCAAATATAAAGCTTTGGTTGCCTCCCCCGCAAAATGTGACTGCTCCACGGTTTGAGGGGTTTTTGTTTGTTTATTTGTTTTTCACCAGGCACTTTTGTGCTCCATTGGTAATTGGTTTTGCTGAGCCAGAGGGGGGCTGGGGACAAGGCTGTTTATTTCCAATTTCTTCACCGGTAAATAGTGAGGCCTTTGGCGCTACCAGATAGGTTTGCACAACAGCTCTGATGCTTAAAATGTCTGAAGTGGGTGGGAAATATTTCAAAACAGGGGAGAGAGGGGATTGAGTGGGGGGGGGGTTTAAGGGGTGTCTGTGTGTGTCTCTGTCTCTGCATCTATGTGTGTGTCTGCGGCTCTGTGTGTGTGTGTATGTGTGTCTGTATGTCTGTGTATGTGTGTGTCTGTGTGTGTGTCGTGTTTCTGTGTGTATATATATGTGTGTCTGCGTGTGTCTGTGTGTCTTTGTATGTCTGTATGTGTATCTGTGTGTCTTTGTATGTCTGTGTGTGTGTGTCTGTGTGTGTCTGTGGTGTCTGCATCTGTGTGTATGTGTCTCTGTGTGTCTGTGTGTGTGTATATGTCTGTGTGTATATGTATGTATGTGTCTGTATGTGTGTCTGTGTGTGTGTCTTTGTGTGCGTATGCATGTCTGTGTCTGTCTGTCCATGTGTGCTCGTCTCTGTCTGTGTGTATCTATGTGTCTGTGTGTGTGTCTATGTCTGTGTGTGTCTGTATGCCTGTGTCTGTGTCTGTGCACATGTACGTTGGCCATGGAAACTCTCCTGCTGGAAATGAAAACTCTACAGGAGGTTAGTGAGACAGGCGTGCCCCCTTCCCACACCCACCCATCTGTGTCAGTCAAACAGCGGCCCCTCCCCACCACCTTTCTAAACAAGCACTTTCCGTGTTCTGCTTGTGCAGTGGACTGGCCAAGGCAGGGTTACACATCATGAGGGACAGGTGTGCAATGCCAGGAGGAGCTGGGACTGCCCCCTTTGTTTGCATCAGTGGGGAGGGCAGTGAGGTGGGTGGGCTGGGGTGGGGTGGAAGAGAAGGAGGGACAGTGACGGGAGGAGAGGAAACAGGACACTAATTCTTTATGCTGGGGGTTATTTAATGTTTTAAATATATATGTGTGTTTGTGAACCTAGGGAGGAGAGCTGGAAGCAACTGGCAAGCAGTTAGAGGTCATGTGGGGACAAGAAGGGTTTTATCGGCACAGTGTCAAACCCCATGAAAGCCTTCTCATGGGCGTCTCTTTCCTAAAGTGACCAGACAGGGACGGGTTAGTGTTTAGTTAACAGTTGAGAGGAAAATAATGCCCCAATTTTTAAATATCATAATGTTTTCCAAAGGCTAATTCACCCTTACCAGGCCACCTTTTATTTTACCCTTTATTTTCCTCCTGCCTACAATTTATAGATGATCTTGACAGTTATTTCTCAATATAGAATATATTCCTTAAAAACTACTGGGAAATGCTGTTTCCTGGTCCATGAAGCCAACAAGAGCCCCGCCTGGAAGTGATAAGGAAACCTCTTCAGTTAAGACCCTTTCATTTCCTTCTAATACAGGTTGAAAAGGTCTAGATATGAGCAATATTGATTTGGGTTCCGAACAGTATTTGCAAAACTGGCTTTTGGGGGAATAAACTTGCCTTGCTGGAAATGAACCCAGGGTAATTCATTAGCATTTCAAAACAACTACTAAGTGGCCATTTATTTTCTAATTTTTTTAAAAAACTAACAATACCATTAATTATCCCTTTTATGAATCCTGGTAATAGCTATGTACTTGCAATAAATTAATATTGCACCATCAGGGAGAGGGCACCCCCGCATACTGCACCATTTTTGCTTTCAACAAACCACCAGGTAGACCTCGCAATTCCCACATGAAAAGCGAGTGACAGGTGCCACTCAAAATCTTGCAACTCCTGGTGTTTGAGTCACCAGTACTGGTTTTATTTTCTGCCTTCCGCTCTGCTAAGACCCTTCCCTGGAATGTGCCCATTTCAGGTCCATGTGGACTTAATAAGAGACGGTCTTGGCATTCACCTTTCTAATCCAAGATTCTTCAAGTACTCTACTCCCAAAGCCAAATTAAGTTGCAATAATAACTTGTTTTTTGTTTTTTGTGGTTTGTTTTTGTTTTCTTTTGAAAAGATTTTATTAAAGGTCTTTACAGAACAACATGCAGACTCCAGATCCAACTGCCAAGGACACCCTATTATGCTGTGGGTACCGGCTGGGGCATGGCAGGTGGATCTCGCTTCCCACACTTCTGTCCGGAGATGGAGGTGATGGGCAATATCTGGGTTCCACAATGCTCACAAAGTCAGGCAGGGGCTTCTTACGGCCAATCTATTATATATATAGGCCTCACTCATGGCCTATGGAAGTTCCTGAGCCAGGAACCTAATCGAGCCTCAACTGCGACCAGCTGCAGCAGCGCCTGATCCTTTAACCCACTGCACCAAGCCAGGGATCAAACCAGGGCCTTCACAGAGAAGCAAGATGCTGCAGTGGGATTCTTAACCCACTGAAACAGCAGGAACTCCAATAATAGCTGGCTTTTCATTTAGTTTAGTTTAATTTTTAATTTGAATTAAAACCCAGCTCACATCTTGTTGTATTTTGTAATAGACTTTATTTTTTTAGAACAGTTTTAGTGTCTTCCTAGAGTTTCCTTTTTTTTAATATTGTCTTTAAATTTGTTCTCTTCATTCGATCAACATCATTGAAAATATTTGGAAATTATAAACCATGGCTTTTACCCCCATGAAACAATGATAAAGGAAAAAATGTCTTTCAGAATTGTACCAGTGCTATGACTGAAAATAAATTTAACTTGAAATGTTAAAAATAATAAGGACTTCGAGATAAAGGTCAGTAGTATTTATAAAGAAACTAACTAGTTAGTTTAAATTTTTTTCTTTAGGAAAAAAATCTTGCAGGAGAAATAGCTGGATTGAAAAAAAATACATTTCGGGAGTTCCCATTGTGGTGCAGCAGAAACAAATCCAACTAGTATCCATGAGGCTTCAGGTGTGATCCCTGGCCTTGCTCAGTGAGTCAGGGATCTGGTGTCACTGTGGCTGTGGTGTAGTCTGGAAGCTGTAGCTCCAATTAGACCCCTAGCCTGGGAACCTCCATTTGCCACAGGTGTGGACCTAAAAAGCAAAATAAATAAATGAATACTCTTCACATCCATTTAGGAGAGACTGTCTTTTTTTTTTTTTTCCCCACACAAGGAAATGCTGATTATTCTCATTCTTTTCATTCTGTGATAAATTGCATCATGTTTTCATTTGCAATTCACTGATATTTGCAGTTTGAAATTTTTGGTATGTATTTTCTCTGATGAATACTTTATTACTTTCTCATGGGTCTGTTGGGATTTTTCACCTTTTTTATTCGTGTACAAAAGTTCTTTTATATATGAAACATGTTAACCTTTATTATTTTGTTACCAAAACATTCTTCAATTCTGTTATTTGCCTTCTAACGTGTGTGTGTGTGTGTGTGTGTGTGTGTGTGTGTGTGTGTGTGTGTCTTTTTTAGGTCCACACCCACGACATATGGAGGTTCCCAGGCTAGGGGTCAAATTGCAGCTGTAGCCACTGGCCTACACCACAGCCACAGCAACACCAGATCCAAGCCACATCTTCGACCTATACCACAGCTGACAGCAATGCCAGATCCTTAACCCACTGAGCGAGGCCAGGGATCTAACCTGCAACCTCATGGATACCAGTCAGATTTTTTTTTCTGCTGAGCCTCGACGGGAACTCCTTTTTAAAAAATTTTTAGTTTTTTATTATGACATAGAAACTTGCTTAATTTGTGTTTAGTTTATAATAAATGTTGTAAATGTGTTGTATTTCCTTTCACACCATCTGCCTCCAGTGCAATGCTAAGGTAGGCTTTCCCACCCACCCCAAAATTACATATTCATCTCTATTTTCTGTTAATATTTTTTTCTCTAGTAAACTGACTATTGCTGTACTAGAGCCATACTATCTTCAGTTTTATAGTATATTTTAATATCTGTTAAAGCAAATCTTTCCTCTTTTATTTTCCAAATCTCCTTTGCATTCTGGAGTCTTTAAGTCTTACTAGTGGATTATTTGGAATAATGATAAGTTCTAAACTCTGACTGATATTTTACTAAAATTTTACTTTACTATTACTGAGTCTTCCCATCATGGAATACTGAAGTCTTTTCATTTATGCGAGCCTTTTTTATCATGTCACTCAGTAGAATTTTAGTCTTTCATGTCAGCCAACTACTTTCCTTTCCAAGTATTTTACTGGATAAGAGATTATCGTACCATATTTAATACTTATTATAATTCTAGGAGAAAGTTATCACATTCTACTTTTATTTTCTTACCTGCCAAAGTTCCTTACTATTCCTGAATGCTTGCTATTCCTGGTTGACCCCTTTTTATTTTACCAATCCATAATCATATCACCTGCAAGTAATAATTTTCTCTCTCTTTTCTCAATATGTACATACTCTATTTTAATTTCTTGTCTACCTGCATTGGCTGACTCTTTCTGAAAAATAAAGAACAATGGTACTTGCCTTCTCCTGCATGTCAAGAAATATTTTCACTCCTTCACCATAGAACTTGATGCTGTTTCATGGTTTGAGATATTCCATGTCCATTTTGCTACAAATTGTTAGAATCAAGAACAGATGTTAAACTTTGCATATAATCAAGAACTTCACTTGCTCCTATGAAACAATGTTTCCTCTTCTATAGATGTAATGAATTATACTCATAGACCTGAAAACACTTTTACATTCCTGGAATAAAACTTACTTGGTCACTGCGGATAAAATTTTAAAATACTGTTAAATTCATTCCAGTATATTTATAGTATATATAGGGATTTAATGGTTTATTTGGGGATTTTGTATTTGGATATGGATCTAGAGTTTTCTCTCTTTAATTTTTGGCAAGACTTGCTAAAAAGGTTATGCTGTCTTGATAAAAAGAATTAATAAAAACTTGCCTCATTTTTATTCGGCGTAACAGTTTATGTAAATTTGGAAATAACTGTTCCTTGAAGTTTTAACAGGATCCCTTAGAGTCTGGGACTAGTTTTTTCTCCATTACTCTCCCAACCCCCCCCCACACACACACACACAAACAGTTCCAGATCTATTTAATACTTACATTTCTTATTGAATATTTTTTAATAATGTGAACCCTGAAAAAAATCTACTCTAATCAGTATTTAAAATACATTCATACAAAGTTGTACAAGTAGTCCCTATCATTCTTTAATATCCTATAGCTCTAGTATTTTTTAATCCCAAACAGCCAGATATAGAGTTTATCTTCTAATTCTGTTTTTTTCCACTGAGCTCTTTTCCTAATATATTTTTAAATTTTCCATTATTTATTTATTTACACATTCACATTTTTGTTCATGGAAAGGCACCAAAAGCTACGAATTTTCATCTGAACACAATTTTGTCTATCTCTTGTAAGAATTTATATGTAGTAATTCTAGCACCATTCATTACTTTAAGGTATTATATACTCAATTTGATTTTATTCCCCTCTGAAATTCTTTAATACTCTAAAGAGAATAGTTTTTGTAGTTTCATTTTTAATCATAAATTTTCTTGTCCTGTTATCAGAGATAATTAGCTGTACTATCATCTGTTAAAAAATCATTTTTATTTTGACTCATTTTTTAGTTTTTCCTTATCTACATTTTATACCTCTTTTTCTAAGCTCTTTGCGAGGAAAAGTTAGAAAAAAATAAGTATACCAAAATTCTCTTCTATTATTGCATTTTCTCCTTTTCTCTTCCAATTGTTAATAATTTTTCTCCATGTATTTCAATCCTATATTATTTACAAAGGTTCATAATAATTAACTTTTCACGAGAAATCATACCTAAGTTATCATAATTTGCATATTTTTGGTATATATTTGGCTATCTTTAAATTCTCTCCTATTACTTTGTTTTATATGTCACTCTCATAAGCAACACATAGTTAAATTTTTAAGCTTTAATGAAGATTTTATTTTTATTAAAATGTGAGAGTTCTCATTTGTATGAAAACCATGACAGATGGGCTTGTCCGTATATGCCTATTACATCATATATTGTGTTCTTGGTTTTTTTTAAGCTTTCTTGATATTTTTGTCCTTTTTCTTTTTTTTCTTTTGGTCAATATTTCTTTCATTTCTCCCTCTTGTTATTTTGGATTTATGCATCCATCTTTAGTCATTGACACTTTTAAAATTTAAAAATCCATCTCTGTTTCTAAGATCATCCTCCACAAAAATGAGCTCAGCAACACTGACATCACCAACGGGCTTCCCACCTCCCCCAGATCCTTCACACATTTCTTCCTCTGAGATCTTTATCCAGACTTATTATGATTCTATTATTCCCTCTTTCTTCTCTTAAGCTTCATAATGGTTGCATTCTTCCTGTCCCTGAAATTACAAGGTGCTACTTATTTGTTTGTTTAAATGGTATTCTGCTCACTCCAGTTTCCCTTACACCATGGCGTCCTAATTCATGAGTTTCAAAATGTATTGTACGTTTCAAGTCTCAGTTGAGTTTATGATGTTTTTAAGTATTTTTTTCCCTGAAACGAAGCATTACTGAGAAGCTTCCTGCTAGGCTCCTTCCACACCTGAGAATGTCTTTCACACATAAACCCAGTCTGGTTGGTATAGAATTGAGAAGTCATATCACTTTTTTTCTCAAACTCTGCAGACAAAATCCTGTGGTCTTCCGGCATCTACTGTATATGTAAAACACTGTGGCTAGATTGAGACTATTAATATTTTTTGAACCTCTTTTTATCATAGTTTATGGTTTTCCCTGTTTGAATGATTTCTACGGCCTTAAAATTCAACTGTTTCAGCAGGATATTTCTAAGTAGTAGTGTTTGCTCAGTAGTTAGATAGACTTTTTTTTTGCCTTTTTTTTTCTTTTCTTTTTTTTCAAGCCGAATCCACAGGTTGAATTGGAGCTGTGGCCGCTGACCTACACCATTGCCAGAGCAACGCAGGACCCAAGCCACGTCTACAACCTACACCACAGCTCAGGGCAATGCCAGATCCTTAACCCACTGAGCGAGGCCAGGGATCAAATCTGCATCTACATGGATCCTAGTTGGGTTCCTTAACCGCTGAGCCACAAGGGAACTCCTAGTGAGCCTTTTTAAATCAAAGTGATTAAAAGGTCAGGAGAGTGATATGCAGATCTGCTAAACATCCAAAGCCTTTTTCAATCACTGTGGTACCATTTTTATCACTTGATTACTTTTTAGGATTCTGTGTATTGTTTCATTTGATAGAAAAATGTCAGCTGAGTAAAAAAAAATTTACATTCATTTTCTGATTAAAACTCTGAAGAGTGTTTTCCTTCCAAACAATTCTTCTATTCTTTGTTTCATTTCTTGGATATCTTTTTTTTTTTTTTTTTTCATTTCAAGGCTGCACCTGTAGCACATGGAAGTTCCCAGGATAGAGGTTGAATGGGAGCTACAGCTACCGGCCTACACCACAGCCACAGCCACAGCGACACAGGATCAGAGCCAAATCTGCAACCTACAACACAGCTCCTGGCAACTCCATATCCTTAACCCACTGTACAAGGCAAGGAATATAACCCGCATCCTCAGGGATGCTAGTTAAGTCATTACCGCTGAGCCATGATGGAAACTCCTGGGCCACACTTTTTATATATAAATTGGCTCTTCATTACCTTGCCTTCGTATGTATCATATTTATTATTTTTATGTGGTTGTTCTTTAACTCTGTATCCTGAGAGATTTTCTCAAATTCATCTTCCATAAAACTGATCAATTTTCTGCAAGATCAATTTTCTTACCTCTCTTACTTTCTGCTATGGCAAAAATTTCTGAAATATTTTCTTAATCTCAATGAAATAACTTTCTGTTTCAATGTTTTCTTATTCTCTCATCTTTGATTTCCTATTTACAGGAACTAAGATTTTTAAATTGCTATCGTTATCCACACTTTACCTCTGTTTCTTGGAATAATCTTTCTGTTTTGCCCCCAGAATATTCTCTTCAGCTATCTCTCGCATAGTCTGATTATCTTTTTCTTTAAGTGTGCAGAATTTGTTATAGAAAGTCTGATCACTCATCTGTGATTTTTTTTCAGAAAAAATTACTGACACCAAATGTAGGGGGTCGAGGGATTTTCAGACACCAAATACTTGTCATTTTTCCACAGCAATTCTCTGACACTAACTAGAGACACCAACTAACTAACTAACACTAACTAACTAAGTGCTCAGTGAGTCAATTCAGCTGTGGCCCTCACTTTTCTGACCTTACTGGTTAATGCAGACCTCCAGGTTAAGGATTCGGTCCCACAGCCTGACCCCACTTCAGAAGCCAGTCAAAAATCCCAAGGGCTACCCATCCTTCTGATCCACTGGCATAAACTTAAGAGTTCCCCCCACTTTCTCCTCAGGTTCCATGATTTGCTAGAACAACTCACATAACCCAGGAAAGCGCTTTATTGTTAGTGGTTTACTCTAAAGGAGTCACCTCAGAAACAGCCAAATAGAAGAGACATCGGTGAAGCTACGGGTGGGGTGAGGAGAGTGCAGAACTTTCAAGCCCTTCTGGGACTCTCTCAGCATCTCAATATGTTCACTCACCCAGAGATCCCCAAACTCCATTATTTAGAGTTTTCTGTGGGATTTTTTATATTGTAAGCATGACTGATTAAATCACAGGCCAGTGGTGACTGAATTCATCCCACCTTCACTCACCTCCCCAGAGGTCAGGAGTAGAGGTGAACATTCCAATCCCCTAATCATGGCTTGGTGTTTTGACCAGCCCCCACCCTGAAGCCATCTAGGGGTCCCCATCCAGGAGTTATCTCACTGACATGCAAAAGACACCCTTACAGTTCAGGAGATTCCAAGTTCTAAGTCTTTTTGAAACTTTGTGCCAGGAATCAAGAGACAAAGACAGTATCACATCAACTTTCAGGAAAGCATGTTTATTCTTATTCTCTTAGTTTCCAAAAATCTGTCTTGTCCTTGGGTCTTTCTTCTTTTCTGCATGGAGTTATATGACTCTCCCCCTAAAATCTATAGGTAAAGGCTAAAAAAATACACTTGTAAATCATCATGGGTTTATTTCATATGCATATAATCCCATAATATATAAAAATACTGAATCACTATGCTGCACACCTAAATATAATATTGTAAATCAACTATGCTCAATTTAAAAAATAAAAATCAATTCATTAATTAAAAGTAAAAAAAAAATCATGGGTTAAAGAGGAAGTCTCAAGGGAAATCAAAAGATGCTAAAATAAAATTAAAATGCTAAAATGAAATAAAAATAAAACACAGAAAAATGTGTACCATGAAGCTAAAGCGGTTCTCAGCATCTGAAAAACAAGCCAGCTCATGGGGAATATAAACAGCAGAGATGAAATTCTTCACTAAAAGTCCTGATTTCTTCTTCTTACTGCCCACTGCTCTTCTTACCTTTCTTTCAACCCAATAGGTCTGATCACCTTGCCAGGAGTCGTCTGAATCCTATTACTTGGAATATCATCATTTGGGATGAAAGTTCAGCTGACTCCTCCAAGATGGGACTCATTTTTCTTATTAGCATTATTACCAAGTATTCAAGCCTCTGCTCATTTCCCATTAAGTTAAGTGGAACAAGGTCTAAGAGAGCCTGAGTTAAACCAGATAATCTCTAAGTGTTCTTTGAAGTCCTAAAATTAGTTGGCCTTGCATTTACCTGACTTAACAAATGAGCTCAACTAGTTCTCAAGACCAGGGAAGAGCCTGAGATTGTACTCTGCTTGCAAACTCACATGTTTGCTTCCATTTCAGGGACGCTAGTGTAAGACATGGAACTCCCAAGGCAGCTACAAAAGACAGCGCTTTCCTCACAACAGCGATGAGATTGGCATTGGCACGGGCTCCCTAAGCCCCAATTCCCACAAGGAGGACCAGGCAACACCTGTGTGCACTGTGGGCTGTGTAACAGGAGAAGGAATCTCAGCTCAGAGAACGTGAGTCTTTTATAAACAGCACTGAGCCTGCCTGCTCTTCCCTCCAGAGTGAAACATCATTTTCCCATCGCCAGCATTGGTAAGACCAGGGCAGACTAATTCGTTAGCTTGCAAGTGAGGGAACGTCTCCTTCTGGCTCCAGATGGAGCCACTTACTCTGTCTTCCAAGGCTGTTTGCTGTACAGTATCCTTGAAAAGGTGGCCCAGAGCAAAGGCAGGCAGACCTCTTGCTTACAAGACGTCCCCAAACATGAGAGACCTGTGGAGAACTGGCTTTAGTCTTGACATTCTAAAAACTATGACTTGGACTTCTACATGTTCCATGTGCTCTGAAACAGTGTAGATGATTTACTTTTTATGGATGAAAAGTGATTTAAAAAAAAAACAGGAAATTGATCATTTAAGTTTTGAGGTTTGTCTGTTTGAAACTGCATAGAAGAGAAATTTAACGGCACTTTCAAAGGAACATAGGAAAAATTTCCATCACTGTTCCAGTTATCCATTGCCGCCTCTCAAACCCCACCCACAACGTAATGTCTTCAATTTGTTATTGTCTCTCCTACTTATCAGCTCAGCTGGACGATTGATGCTCAGAGCCACTCTCGTGGGGTTGCTGCCACGTGGTGGCCAAGGCTGTTTTCTAAGAAGCATGTTCACTTCCATCTCTGACACTTGGGCTGGGCTGGCTGGAACAGACCAGATTCTTGGCGGGAGGAACTCAAAATGGGTACAAGAAACAGGACATATGGCTCACAGGGGGCGTCATGTTTAAGTCTGCCACTTGAGTGATAGAGAATGAGCTGGGCATCTAGCCTTACATTTGGGTTTTCATGGTATGTGTTACACATTCAGGGGGGAAGAACTGTTGATCTGGAATCAGAAGCCCTAAGTTTGAATTCTGATTTTTAATACTTAGTGGCTGTGTAATCTCAAACAAATCATTTGTCTCTTGAAGCCTCTTTCCCCATCTTTAAAGTAGAAACAACATTACTCCACACATAGGTAAACCACGGAGCGAGCTAAAGATGACATGAAAGCACTTGGAAAATCTAAATGAAAATATACTGTCAATACCATAGCTTTCTTCAGACCAGATTCCACTCTTGACGTGCATATTTTTGAAATTGTAACTTTTGTTTTATAAAAGGGGACCCTCCCTTCTCTTGGACACATCTCAGTGCAGTTCTGAAAGCATAAATGAACATGCAGATTGTTCCAGTTCACGGATCCTCAATTCTCTTTAGCCTTTCAGTGTCCAGATATAAGCAGGACATACACACACACACACACACACACACACACACACAGGTGTTGCCTGGTCCTCCTTGTGGGAATTGGGGCTTAGGGAGCCAGTGCCGATGCCAATCCCATGATATGATGCTGAGTTTCTCTGTGTCACCGGGTGACGAAGGTGGGCAGTGAAATACAGGCAGAGGTGGCCAGCTCCAGAGTCATGCCATCAAATGCCAGTCTATCCTAGGAGAGTGATTTCTTGTTTCAGTACAAGAACTGGTCCCAGAAACTATTAAAAAAAAAAAAAGTATTCTAAAATAGGCTGTCACACAGAACACCAGAAATTATTGCAGCCAATTATTCTAGAACTTTCCACTAAGGAAAGTGGTCTGCCGGAGGGAGGAAAACACAAAATCAAAACCCTGTTTCTGACTTCTTTTGATTCCCTTTCTTGCCTGCTTCAGGAGAAGCTGGAAGACAGCTTTATTTAATTATGTAATACCTTTTTTAGTTTTACATATTTAAAAGCTCCGTGGGGCAACTCCGGATGACAGAAATGAATCTGCTCCTGAATAAGAGGGAGACAAACGTTCTTATGTGGCACAAGCCGAATGCATCAAAATAGTAAGGAAATTGTATAGAAAACAAGAAAGAGAGAAACAAATACATTTTCACCTTGATTTCCATTATAATTTCAGATTTAATTACTCATGGGAAATGGATCTAAAATGCAACACAAATCACCTGTCAGCAGCTTTCCATCTATTTCAAGGGATGTCCTGCCTTTATTGGCCTGTGTTCTATGTGTGTGCAGTTCCCTCACTCAACCTCTCCCAGAATAACTAGCCAAATAAACAGTTGGTCAGGAGGTGAGGAGACCTTGACACACCCACCATGGAGCAGATATTACTCTGTGAACTGCCATTTGTGTAGATGGTCTTAAACACTCCAGTCTTATGTGTATGAGTACACAGCAGCCACCGCATTGTTCCAGATATCCAACAGAATTCAAAAGCCCAGCCAGCCACAGGGAGGCTACGTTGGACTGAATATGGACTAAACCACTTCATTTTCATCACATAGGTATCACACGATCAGTGCAGAGTGAAAGAGTCTCATTATCTGTTTAGAAGGACTTCTTATCGGTGCCTTCCTTAGCAGCACCCATTAATATCAGTGTTAATTAGAATACCCTTTCTTTTTTTTTTTTTTTTTATAATGGCTGCACCCGAGGCATATGGAAGCTCCCCAGCCCAATACTGAATCCGAGCCACAGCTGCCACCTAGGCCAGATTCTTAACATATTGCACCAAAGAAAGAACTCCTAAAATAGCCTTTCTTTTTCTTTTTTTTTCTTTCTTTTTTTTTTTTTTTTTTTTTGTCTTTTTAGGGCTGCAGCCAGGCTAGGGGTTGAACCCGAGCACAGCTCAGGGCAAAGCAAGATTCCAGGAGCCAGGCCAGGAATCAAACTCACATCCTCATGGATCTTAATTGGGTTCATTACCAATGAGCCACAACAGAAACTCTAGACTAGCCTAAGACAACAAACGTGTCTGCAAATTGTTTCCACGATTTTTTGGACGTTTTCATTTATCTTCAACCGGAAGAAAAGTCAAGATAGATAAATGATAAATAAATGGATGATAGATAATAGATAGAAAGGGTTAAGAGAAAGATAGATGATTGATAGAGATAACAAATGATAGATAATAGAAAGAGGTAATAGATAGATGTTAGGTAGATATATTGACATATATAGATTAGCAGAAGAACTGAATAAAGTAGAAAATGTCCTAAGTAAATATGAACAGGTCAAAGTTGACTTATTATCAATGAGAGAGGAACTTCCAGGCCCATAGGCTTTAGTCCTAGTGACCTCGCTATCGGCCCACACACTCTTGTAATCATTAGGCACTTACTGTGTCAGAAACTAAAGAATGACTCTGAAGATGACATGCAATCTTACAGTTATCATACAGGGAGCGTCATCTCGTGGGGGTTCCAGAGATAGGGGCCCAAGTGGAGGGCAAAGATGGGGACCACGTGGAAAGCACGGATCAGAAAAGAAGGGAAACCATTCACGGAGGAAGGGGAGGCCTTGAGAAGGTTCAACCCGTCTGAAGAGCCCATGCTGCGTTGCAGGCATGTCAAAGTCACAGTTATGAAACGGCCTGAGGTCTTGGGGGAACTGAGATAATTCGGGAAGTTGTGGACGGAGGGGCGGAGTAGAAGGACCGCGAAAGAACAGGCAGGTGATAAGCCTCGCCCATGCCAGCGGATGCTCAGAACCACAGTGGGGAGCAGACGCTTGATGCTTCCTCAAAGGAGGGGTGTGAGAGGGCCAAGGGGGCGATGTTCCTGGCTAGTGATGGACCGTAGGGATGGTCCAAGGACCTGTCTTATCAAAATCAAAAGACACATAAAATGATTGCCTTTTGTGGAGTGCCTTTCTACTCAACGTGGGTAAATAAAACACTTGACAACACACTGAAGCAATATTTAAGGCATGAGACCGTCTGCATGTTGCAAAAGTCCCCCAGTGTGAGCCATGAAAGGCGCACATGCGCTGCTGAGGGAACTAACGCCATCAGAAAATCGCACAGAGAGCATGAAAGTCACTAATATGATGTGAAAACCCAGGAGTCTTCAATTATATTAGAGGCACTAGTCCATTATATTAATCTTTGACACAGTTCCTTTCTATCAAATCAGATTAGTAAATTTGGTTTAAACTAATGTGCTATAAAAATCTTATCATTTTTATTAAGGATGGGTAAAGGGTGGTTTTTGCCTCTATTGAATGGTTGCTCTCATTCATCCTTCTGTGTCAGATTAGTGATAAAGGAGACCTCT
The DNA here is from genome assembly GCF_016906955.1 of Phacochoerus africanus. Taxonomy (NCBI): domain Eukaryota; kingdom Metazoa; phylum Chordata; class Mammalia; order Artiodactyla; family Suidae; genus Phacochoerus; species Phacochoerus africanus. The sequence continues at coordinate 54,037,841 of NC_062548.1, read as the reverse complement.
ATGTCCTTTATTCCCTGTTTCTTAATAATGAAGACACGAATCTTACCACTCACAGTAGAGCACGTTTGGATTAAGATGCAAAGGGAAATTAAAAAAAAAAGAAAGTAAACTAATAAGGACCTACTGTATAGCACAAGTATATAGTACTGTATATAATACAATATTCTGTAAAATCCTACATGGGAACAAAGATGGATATATGTGTATGTATAACTGATTCACTTGGCTGCACACCTAAAACTAATAGAACATGTAAGTAGACTATACTACATTAAAATTAAAAAAAAAAAAGATGCAAAGGGATGGCAGCCGGCCCCTAATATGAAAACTAGAGAATTAAATTTAGAGGCTGGCGTTATTAAGTTTCCATTTTATTTACCCTCCAGGCTCTACAGAGCTACCAACAGACTTATCCGTTCCCCCCACCTTCTGTTGGATGTGCTTCAACTTGAACATGGTGATTTGGCCCCAGCACAGCCCCTGACACATATTTTTTGTGCACCTGCGCCTTCCCCATCCCAGCTGAGATCAACTCCATCCTTCCAGTTGCTCAAGTCTTAGTTCTGTTGGCCTCTGCTTTCCCACGTGCCCACATGGAGCCCATCACGGTTTCTGCCTGCATCGCCTTCAGAGTGCATCCAGAACGAGGCTTCTGCTCACTCCTGTGGCTGCAGTGTGAGTCAGACCATCACGCTCTCACCCAGATTATGGTTTCAGCCTTGTAGATGAGCACCCCGCCCCTGCCTTCACCCCACTTAAACCCCACAACTGCCAAAGGAAGCCTTTAAACGCAGACGTCGTCCATCTGCTCAAAGCCCTGGCACAGCTCTCCCCTTTCCACTCACAGTAAAAACTGAAGTACTGACAACAGCTACCAAAACCCTCCGTGATCTGCCTGCGCCAGCCCTCCTGTGAGCACCCCTTATCCTTGGCTCCCACCATCTCCATCACTCATTCAGCCCCGCTGCCCCACCACCCTGCCTTTCTGCTCCTCCCACAGAACCGTCCTTGTCCGAGGGTTCTGCCCCGGCCGTTCTCTCTGCTTAGAACCAACTTTTCTCCAAGAGAGCAACACAGTAACTTCCTCACCTGCAGTTCTTTCTCATGTGTCCCAACCCACCTCGGCCCAAGGCGACCACTTGATTTAGTGCCTCCACCCGCCTGTCTCCCTGTCCCATGTCCCCCAACATCCCTGCCTTTTTTGATTTTTGATTCCTCGTATTCTACTTTCCTTTTGCTTTACACCTTAACACTCTTATCACCCTCTAACGTACTGTTTAACTCCTTTACTGGGTATGTTCATTGTTAATTTTCTGTTGCCCATTTCTGAAATCTAAAGATACATTAGACTAAAGGGCTCCAAGCATCAGTAACAATGGCTGATAGGTAGTAGGGGACAATATATGTTGGATAAATAAAAGGATACATAGATAATGATATATGATACATAGATGATAGATGATAGATAGATAGATAGATAGATAGATAGATAGATAGATAGATACAATAAACTTTTTTTCTTTTTTCTTTTTACAGCCACACCTGCATCATACAGAAGCTCCCAGGCTAGGTAGGGGTCGAATCAGAGCTGCAGCTGCTGGCCTACACCACAGACATAGCAATGTGGAATCCAAACCATGACTGGGACATACACCACAGCTCACAGCAATGAGAGATCCTTAACCCACTAAGCAAGACCAGGAATCAAACTTTCATACTCATGGATACTAGTCAGGTTCATTACCACTGAGCCACAAAGGGAACTCCCAATTATGAGCTTTCTGATGTTCTTTTTTTTCCTGGATCCAGCATGGTACCTGGTTCACAGAAACTGGTAAATAGGTCTCGAGGAATTGCTGACAGTCCAGGAGTTAGGTATACTGGGTGAAATGGATGAATCCAAGGGCTTTTAGCCTCTCTGAACTTGGGGATAATAGGGCTGATTTTGGAAACAGAAACATGGTATCTCAGGCTGGGAAGGAATATTAGGAAGGATGGGCAGCCTTCCCATAGAACCAGTCTTAAAAAGACATAAGATGTTCAGGTTTTAGGAAGGTTGCCTGCTTATCTAACAAAATTTCTAGCATCTAAGTTTCAAATGCCTAAATTTCCACAGCTATGCATGCATTCATTCATTTGGCTTTTGACCTTGACCCGAGAAGAATCCAATGACTTATTTAGTAAGAACCAGCCCTCCCAGACTGTAAATCTTCACAAGACTGCAGAAACCCTAACTAGTTTGTGCATTGCTGTGTTCCCATAATAATTCACATAGTGATTAGCACATAGTAGACAATAAGAAAATAGTTTCTGGGTCAAACAAGTTGATAGAGATCAAAACACTAAGCAACCATTTTACTCAATGAGACTACGTCTCAGCACGTTTTTCTCAAAAATGGCTTGTGTGGAAATGAAAAGGACCTGAAGGTCAAGGGTAGAAGATTAGTGGACTAGTGGAAAAAAGTGCAGAAGATCAGGATGGAGAAGTGACCATCATCTCAGATCCATACTTTATCCAAATTACCCCAAATAAGAAGAACCCATGCTTTTACTGTTCAAGTTGGATGTGTTGTTACTCATTCATAATCTTCAGGTAAGGATATTTTACAATGCCCCTTCCTAGACATTTTTTACTGAGTTTTTAAAATGCTTACTATTCCAGCTATCTATTATTGCATCACAAACCGTTGCAAAATTAGGTAGCAGAAAACATCAATTTGTGATAGTCTCTGTGTGGAGAGTTTCCACCAAGTGGTCCTTTTGATGGTTACTCTTATGGTTACTTGTTGATGCTGCTGCAGCTAGATCATCTGGAAGCTTCCAATTCCTTACATCTGACATGGCCCCACACAACTTTTCTATGTGGCTAGCTTGGGCTTCCTCACAGCATGAGGGAAGCATTAGGATAATCAGACTTTTGGAGACCTAGGCTCCATAATGATTGTTCTCAAAGACCCTGGCAGAAGGCCCACAGGTCTTATTATTTAGCCTCCAAAGTTCAGAAGTGTCACATCTATTGAGTTCTTTTTGTCAGTGTCAGTCAGCCCAGAACAGAGTTAAGGGAAAGGAAACTAGACCCTGCCCCTCCATGAGAGATGTGTCAAAGAATTTTCACCTTCTATCTTCTCTAAGGAAAAAAAAAAAAGTCTTCTAAAGGCTGAACTTAGACTTAACTGAAATTTTCTTATTGTAATTGAAAGTCATTTCCATATTCAGTCTTTTTGAAGATTGTCAAGACATTACTAGAAAGCTTTCTTTTGATATCAATATTTCTATAATTAAAGGTATTGACATCTTATCTGGATTAGATTTTCCTTATCCACAAAATGAGAAGCTTAAACTTAGGCAGTACTTTCCAGATCCAATATGTAGGAGTTTATTTGAGACTCTCTACTCATCCTTACCATAAAGTCTTGTACAAAAAGTCTAAAAATGGCTTCATCATCCATACTTATTTTCAATGACTGAATCCCAACTACTCAAATAACTGACAAAAATTCCTTGCCCTCAGTTACTGACTACTACTGAATTATTCTTGTCCAGATAGAAATAGTTCTGAATTTACACATAAAAGATAAAGTTATTACAACATTTTGAAGAAAATCTTTGAAGCTAATTATCTAAAGATTAGAGAAAGAATATCTTTTAATTAATTTCAAACCCTGGATTGAGTACTAAGCAGAAACATGAAAGGAAGATTTCCAATAGGAAGTGGTGGTTATGGAAGCATCCCCCTCCCCTCAAGGATTACCATTTAATTTCCAGCATTGATTTGAAATAAATGCTAAGATGATCTCCATGGGGACACCCTCAGCTATAAATGTAACTAAGAAGCATGCAGGATAATAAGTATATGCTCTTCTCCTTTGTTAAACTCTCCTCTCCACCATGTGTTGGTTTCAATGAGGGTATTTACATTGACCTCTTCATTGTCCCTGCAGATCAAGATTGGACAGGCTGAGTCACTGAGGGCTGTGCCTCTGGCCTTCCTTGATCTTTTGATTTGCTTTCTCTCCACTCATCATCTAACATGCTGCTTGGTATTTAAAGTTTTGATAAGTGCATTGCCAGAAATATTTTGTTTTTCTTCATATTAATGGAAACATTGAAAATTTAAAAGTATCCAATTTAGGAGTTTCCACTGTGCACAGTGGGTCTGACTACAGTGGCTTGGTTCACTGAAGTGTTGCAGGTTTGATCCCTGGGCCCAGTACAGTGGGTTAAGGATCCAGCATTGCTGCAGCTATGGTGTGGGTTGCAGCTGCAGCTCAGATTCAATCCTTGGTCCAGGAACTTCCACATGCCTCAGTTGCAGCCATTTAAAAAAAAAAAAGTTATCCAATTTAAATCATGAGAATGATGCACACCATGTCAGACTAAGCTGGAAAGTACCCAGAGGTTATTTTTACAATTCAATAGCAAAACAGACAAACCAACAAACAAAAACAAAACAAAATAAACAAACAAAAAAAGCCATTACCAATAAATAATCCATGATTGGACCACTTCTCCAAGGAACATACAGATGGCTCACATAAACATCATTAATCATCAGGGAAATGCAAATTGGGACTCAAAACCACAAGGAGATATCACCTTACACCTGTTAGAACAGCTATCAACATAAAGGCAAAAGATAGCACATGCTGGTGGGGTTGTGGACAAGTTGGAATCCTCATGCACTGTAGGTAGGAATGTAAATTGGTGCAACGACTGCAGAAAACAGTATGGAAGTTCCTCAAAAAAATTAAAAATAGAACTATCATATGATCAGCAATCCCACATCTGGGTATTTACCCAAAGGAAACGAAATCAGAATCTTGAAGAGATATATGCATCCCCAGATTCTTTGCAGCCGTATTCACAATAGCCAAGCTGTAGAAATAACCTAAATGTTCATCAACAGATGAATCTGCTGTAATTGTTCTACCTCTAGTCAACAGTACGATTTTGTATACTTAAGAATTTCTCAGGTTTTTTTTAAAATATTTACAGAGTACCTACAGGATACCAGATACCGAGGAGATGCTGAAGAAACAAGGATGCATGAGAGTTTCCCAGGATTCCTCATGCTTTTGGAATTATTTTACTTTTCCTAGCTAGTCAGCCTGGATGCAACCATCCCTTCCAGCTGCCATTGTTACCTCACCTTTCCAAACTTTGATTTTAAGTTACCTTCAAATACTCATTATCTCATCTTTAGAACTATAGTCTGATGTATAACCTATGCTCTTTCAGACATGATGCTTAAATTTTTGTAAAAAAAAAAAAGCCTTCTTTTCTTTGGCACCTCTGGTCTTCCACATGTCACTGACCTTATGTCCCACAGGCCACTTTGAGCCTTCCTAGATGGCGACAGCCTACTCCTCACAAAGGCTCCTCATTCATGTCATAGCAATATGGTACATATTAATAAAAAGTCCATAAAGTCCAACATTGTGGATAACTAAAGAGAAATTCTAAGTGGTAGAGTTCTGCCCAGGCTGCTGACCAAGAAATTTCCCAATCCTAATTAATACCCACTTTAATTTAATGTCTCTTTATTGACACAAACCAAGTTCTAATTCTTTCTCTCTTAGGAGATTAAATAGCTTCAAACTGGACTCTCCTTTTTCATTAATACACTCATTTGTTCATTCACCATTTATATTTTAACAGCAACAGTGCAATCATTTGTTTACTTAGGCTTTTTTTAAAAAAAAAAAAAAGTCACTTGGCCCTCTTATTTCCTAAGCATGTAGAATTAACATTTTGAGGAGCATAATTTGGGTTCAGGAATATTTTGACTCTTTCTAAATAATAAATGACTAACTCACTGGTCTGTATTGCCTGTAACATATTCAATATTAATCCTCCCCTCAACAAGGGATCCTTGCTTCTACCTGAGTATGATTTCTGGCACCTGGACATGCTTCACTGGGAAGGAGACGTGATCACAGATGTGATCAAGGGTAAAATTATGGATGACTCTGAGAATCCATGGAAACTGTGAATTGTGGGGATCCACTGACTTGTTTGAGCAGGAGGATCACATGGTCAGACAGGAAATTTGAAGAGCTCTCTCCAGCAGCATGAAAGATATGGATGGGGGAGGCAGGCTGGAGGTAGCTCCAATAAAGAGCCCATTGCAACAATCCAGACAAGAAGGTCTTCATGGTCTTGGGGATGGAGAAATGAAGGCAACATAATATATTTAGGAATCAGAATCAACAGGTTTAAGGAGTGAATAAGAAAGAATCTAAGATAAATATCCTGTTTCTCACTGGGGGTGATCCAGTGGAATGTGTAACATTAAATAAGTTAGGGTAACACTGGAATATCATACCTGGAGGAAAAAATTATGAGTTCCTTTGAGGACACGTTAGGATGATCATGGGACATCCAAATGGTGATGTCTAGTTGATAGTTTAATATTTCTCAAGGCTGTATATTCATCATCTAAGAATCTTCAGAAAATACAGATACCCACCCAAGTCTCTCCTCTCACACTCACCCCAAATCTCCTAAACCAGGTTGTCAGGGTTAGACTCCAGAGCACTTCGTGGGATTCCAATCAGCCTGAAGCTTAAGGTTTACATTCTTAACATTTAGATTTGAGATTTAACCACTCAGGTGGTGGTTAAAGTCCTGCATGTGAGTGAGATTACCCCCTAATGTGAGAAAGAATGAGAAGATGAGAAAAGCAGGCAAAAGATGGAGCATGGGCATCATCCCAGCATTAAAAGTGAGTCCAAGAAACAATCCAAGTGTCCATCAGAGGATAAAGAAGATATGGTACATATATAAATTGAATACTATGCAACCATAAAAAAGAAGGAAATAATGCCATTTGCAGCAACATGAATGGACCTAGAGATGATCACATTAAGTGAAGTCAGACAAAGAAAAATATATGACAAATATTGTTTTATATATGGACTACGAGATATGACACAGATGAACTTATTTACAAAGTGGAAATAGACTCACAGACATAAAAAACAAACTTATGGTTACCAAAGGGAAAAGGGATGGAGGAGGGATAAATTTAGAGTTTGGGATTAACACACTTCTATATACAAACAGATAAACAAAAAGGACCTACAGTATAGCACAGGGAACTATACTCAATATCGTATAATAAACCATGATGGAAAAGAAATTAAAAAAAAGTAGAGTCCAGGTAAGAGGAATTATCAAGGAGGCCACAAAGAAGTCATTCTTAAGTGGGACTGAGTTGGGACCCTGTTGAGAATGTCACAGCATAGAACTGGTTAGGACACTTGAAAATAGCATTGAGAGAAGAGAGGACTGGTGACCTAACTGTCTGAGAAACATGGTGGTGAGACCTGGAGCACCTCACAGGGACTCATCTTGAGCATGAGGAGAGGACAGGAAGGAAGAGGACAGATGAGGATAGAGGTCAGTTGATAATGAAGCTCGTGATTGAGGGGAAGTTGGTGCGTTTTGTGGAAATCATCTCATTTTCCTCCATGAAGTATAGGAAAAGGATCTTCTCTAAAGTGAAACAGTGTAGGGTGGTCCCTGGGAGAGGAGGGGAAAGTGTGAATCAGAGACAACAAAAGAGATTGGATTGTGCAATTTTCTGCCCATATTCTTCACATCTCAGGTCTAGGAAAAGCAGCCACTGAGAGCAGATCTGAGAGATGGGCGGGGGGAGGGGGATAGACAGGTTAGTGAGAAAGTTGAGGGGTTGCCATGATGGAGGCCAAAGATCAAAGCTAATCCTTTCCTCACATCCCTCAATTTCATGCCATAATTATTTATCTTTAGAAACGGAGTCATTTGCATTCTCTCACTGGAGGCAACCTTGGCTAGTTGACTATGTTGAGAGGCCAAAAAGTTGTCTTTCTCTCTTTCAACTTCTAAACTTAGAGTCAGCTCCAAACTCTTGAAGAAAGGCATCCAAGGCAAGTGGCACCAAGACTTCATTAATATTCATGCACTCTCCGGGCTGTCCTTCACTTTGAAACTTCAATACTTAACATGGCTTTGACAATGGCTGTTTGGCCAAGGTTTTCAGTTGGGACTAAACTCTGCCCTTTGGGGGCACAAGTTTGGGCAAAAGGAGACGAGTGAGTGTAAGCTCATCAGAGCCCCCAGACATCCTTGTGAAAACTCTCCCCCCAGAATTCAGTTTGTGCCCTTGAGAGTTCCAAAGTCTGCAGTGCTCCAGAGCTGCAGGGGCCCGTTGACAGTTAGCAGCTGTCAAGCGGACGAGCCTCACACACCCAGCTGGTCAACTGAGGCCATGTCTAGACAAAATGAATGGACTCAGCTCACTGGCTCCACCCAGCAACTCTTGCAGGTCAGCCCAGGGCTTGTCACCACCACGGAGATGGGCAAGGAGCATGGGGCACAACAGAGTGGAGCTGACAGTCCCGCCCTGGTCCCAGCTTCCCAGGTTGGGCTCCAGCCAATGACAACAAAGAAAAGACCTGAAACTGGACCCTTGTTGTCCATGGCTGTGCTGGTCAGTAGTTCATTTTGACCTTAGGTCCCAGCACAGATCAGCCCAATTTTGACCTCGGGTCCCAGCACCAATCCAAAACATTCTTGAAAATTTCCGAGCTGAGCATTCTGTCTGGCAGAACAAGCTAACTCAACTGTCCAAAGACCAGAATCTCCTTACCAAAGATCAGCCATGATAGAAAAGGATTTTTATTTTATTTTATTTTATCTTATTTGTCTTTTTGCCATTTCTTGGGCCACTCCTGTGGCATATGGAGGTTCCCAGGCTATGGATCTAATCAGAGCTGTAGCCGCCAGCCTATGCCACAGCCACAGCAATGCGGGATCTGAGCCGTGTAGGCAACCTACACCACAGCTCATGGCAATGCCCGATCCTTAACCCACTGAGCAAGGCCAGGGATCGAACCCACAACCTCATGGTTCCTAGACGGATTCATTCATCACTGAGCCATAACGGGAACTCCGGATTTTTTTTTTTTTTTTTTTTAAGGGAAGAAGTCAGGAATTCCCATTGTGGCGCAGTGGAAACAAATCCAACTAGGAACCATGAGGTTGCGTTGTCGATCCCTAGCCTCACTCAGTGGGTTAAGGATCCGGCGTTGCTGTGGCTATGGGGTAGGTCCAACTTCCATATGTCACAAGTGCAGTCCTAAAAAGCCAAAAAAAAAAAAGAAAGAAAAGAAAAAAAGGGAAGAAGTCAGAGTTCCCAGCGTGGCTCAGTGGTTAACAAACCCAACTAGTATCCATAAGGATGCAGGTTCAATCCCTGGCCTCCCTCAGTGGGTTAAGGATCTGGCATTGCCATGAACTATAGTGTAGGTCACTGATGGGGCTCGGATGCTGGGTTGCTGTGGCTGTGGTGTAGGCCGGCAGCTGTAGCTCTGATAAAACCTCTAGCCTGGGAACCTCCATATGTCTCAGTTGCAGTCCTAAAAAGACATAAATAAATAAATAAATAAATAAATAAATAAATAAATAAATAAATAATGGGAAGAAGTCATAAGTTTTCTCCCAACTACCATCGCATAGCTATATTAAAGGAAAAAACTTCAAAGCATCATATCATCACAAATTTAAAATGTCATTGACTTGACCATTCTGTCTTGGGTCTAAACTTTACAATATTAAAAAACAAAACAAAACAAAAAAAAACCTCTTTTGAAGAATTTCAAAAACCGTCATGCAATTGCCCCTCAGAAGTAAAGTATTTCTCTGTAAACTCACTAACAATCAGGTGACAGGCTAGCCTTTTGTTATGGATAAAGCAAAATCTTTTCAGTGGGCAGCTTTCCAGAGGAAAAAAAAAAAGACAGAAGCCACCACAAAACCTCCTCCAGGAAACCAAAGTTGTGTAGCATCCCTCAACTCCAGGGCTGAGGCAATGGGTTCCAAGCGCCTCACCCAACATGAGCCCCATGCAGAAATATGCCAAAACAGCACAGTTTGGGTTCATTGTACCCCAATTAATACTATAATGAACTTCCTTAGGTAACCAAATCTTTAATCAGCCCCATCAAAACTACGTCTGCTCCCAGAAAGGCTCCTGTTAATTCTGCTTAATGCTTGACAATGGTTAAGCACCATTAATACTCCGTAATTTCATTGTATGTTATTGTAATCATATCAGCATATATCTCAGTGGCCAGGCAACACTCAATAGGCTGCCATGAATTACAGGGTCACGTGACTCTGCTTCCGTGCGAGCCTATCTTCCATCACAGCCAGCTCTCCTCTGCCCTCCCCGCAGTCAGTAGCCTAAGCAGGTATTAATAAAGGTCTCCTTTTTTAAATTGCACAGCTCTAAATGGTCTTTAAGGGACCCAGCAGTAATCTCAAGATCCCTATATTTTAGCAGGAAAGCAGGACAGAGGAATTAATAAGAGCCCTTTCTGTGTAAACTGCTTCCTGCTCTAGGGCTATAGCGTGATGTCAGGGCGCTAAGAGAATTTTAAATGCACAGGATGGATTGTTTGTGTTGCAAAAGCGAAACAGGGGGCAAAGGCTAAGAGACTTGAGAAAATTGAAAGACTGCCAGGGATGCTAGGATGCAAATAGCAACAAAACAGGGATAAATGCTCCTGCTCACATATGCAGGAGTCCTGCAGAAGGGGGGAAAAAGGTTATTAATTTTCACCAGGCTGTATCTTACAGCTGGTGGCTCTGCATCAGTTTTTGGTGTAATGAAAATGGTCTGAGCAGAAGATAAATGGTTCATAAAGTGGACCATTTAGATGCAATCGAGACTCAATCTGCCCAGTGACTAATCACGTCCCCCCAGTAAAGCTGAATTCCACTAACGGACTTTTTTTTTTCCGGTGGTACCAGTGAATTGTAGCCGGGTCTAAGTTCAAGGCAGGCAGAGAATTATCTTGATTTATTAGCGCACTCCCTGGCCGTGCCACTCGTCCGGCTGTGCCTTTGTGGGCTTCTGCCCTGTTGCTGTCGGAGTGTAATTTTTACTGGTCCCCTGTGACTAGTACACAGCATCATTTTCAGCTGCTAGAAAAATGGGCTGCTTTTGCACCTGTAATTTTTCTTCTTTTGCCGCTGAAGGTATATAATATATCTCTAAAGTGCGTAATAAGTTTCTGAAAAACGTGTTTTTAAAAGAAATTGATTCCAGTGGTTTATAAGCCCGAGCAAGGCCACGTAAGGAAATGCACCAGATCGCAGACATATGCCTGCTTGGCAGGGCAGCCATTTTTCCCCTTCCGTTTAGTAAATCCTGACTTCTAGTCCAGAGTGTAATTTCAGACATTTTTCTATACAGTAGTCGCTTCTCATAATGAACTCTGATCAAATAAAAATGGTGTTTCTATTGAGACTTTACAAGAACTGATTACGTATAAAATAGGGTAGAATCCCTCATAATGACATTTAATTGTGAGAAAGAAAAGATTCCAGTAGAAGAGCATTCAGCTGCATTTGTTCAGGGTTCCTTTGCATAATGCTGTTTATGGATTGTTCAATTATGACATTATCTTGAGCTGCCTAAGAGTAACTCACTGGCTCCCCATATTTTTAGACCTATGGAAAATCAACGTGGGTGTGATTTTCATGATTCTGACTGGGAGTCATTCACGGAAGGCCCTTCGTTTTTAGAGGGACTGACTGCACGAATTTGGCTGATGAGTTCTGACGCCTCACCCATCATCCTGTGAGCATCTTCAGATGGGGAATTTGTGTTGCCGTGGCCACCGGGAGAAGCCCAGCCTCCTTGTGGAAGATTCCAAAGATTCTAACTGAATGTTATTAATAACCAGCAAATGGCAGGGGCAGGGGGTCCAAGCTGGTTCATTCTGAGTCCTGCAAGGTTATTTTCTTCTGCTTTCTGAAGGGCCTGACAGATATGATGGGGAAACTAGCAAGCAATAATCAAGGGGAAAACCTCAGCGATCACACGGCATCTCTAAAGGAGCCTGGGCTCTCAGATGTCATCCTGTCCACAACATTGGTTTTCTGAAGGCGGCGGAAGGCGTAGATTCGTTGTTCCTTGCGAGCAGCCTCTGAGACCTTCATCTGTCTCTTTAGCAGGGCGAGCTTTTCCCTGCCTTCTTCCTTTGCCCACAGAGCTTTGACCAAAGCAGCTGTGCACTGGCTTTTGCAGGAACACAGACGGGCCTGTGGGATGCTGGCCACGCCCACAGCAGCAGCAGCAAAAGAAGGTGGAGGAGCATCTCAGGCATCGTTTGCAGCCAAATGTATCAGCAGAGCACGTCTGTAACAACACAAGCCCAACAACCCATGCTTCCTGTCATTCGTGTAACAAACATTCATTGCATACTTAGTATGTGTCAAACGCTGTGATAGGTTTGCGAAACACACACATGCATGAGGCAGAGCCCTTCCATCAAGAACTTGCAATCTTGAATGACTGATGACAAAGAAAATGAATGGATGGAGGTCTCCAGCCCCGATGATGTACAATACATCTGAAAGGAAAAATCCACCAACCTCAGCTTCTGGTCAGAGCCACCTAGGATTGGCATGGCTTTAGGGAAGTCCCTTACTATCTTGGTGCCTTGGTCTCATAACAGTAAAATGAGAATAAGGGTCTTTGTCCAGTTCACCGCTCAAGATGAGGTGGGGAATTCATGAGACAGCATTTGGGCAATTGCTTTGGTGCCCCACAGGTTTGTAAAGAGGTATTGCTATTTCCTGAAAGGTGAGGGACTGTGACAGTGCTGTGGACACCAGGTGTGCCCTGCTTAATGGCATCTGGTCGAGGGGGAAAGGAGAGCTGAAATACAGCCCTCTCGTGGCTCCCCAAGCCCTGGGATTGGGCAAGGAGCTGGGTCATTCGCTGGAGAAAGGGGCACGTTTTCCCAATTTGCACCAATGCACCACATGAGTGTGTGCACATGTGCAAACTCTGCCAAAACAGCTCTTGGAACCAGTCCATCTGGGAGCATTTCCATATACCGTAACTGCCTGAGCTTCTCCCCGCTTCCACTGCATCCTTCCATGCAAAGCTAAGCTCTAATATCTGGGGAAACTCTACCTTGGTTAAAGAACATGATTTTTAACATTGATGTAGCCCATAAAGTACAGCCTTACATTTTAATTCACAAGAATATAAATGTGAATGGCTGAAAATTTTTTCACGAACGCAAGCAAAGCTGATAGAGCGACTGGATCAAATTCTTTAGCAATATTGATGGATTGAATTGCCCTGCTGTGAGTTAAACCAGACTGATGCGACCTCACCACAGGGCCCACTCAACTTCGAGCCAGAATGATCTTTTATGTGTTTAAGCCTTTCCCTGCAACCCCAACTAAACACCCCCCATCACTGACTCTTGCCTCGGCCACTCTATGATCTTGATAGCACTGATTTTTAAATAATACGGAAATTATATTTTTGGTCTTGTTTACTTCCTTGTTTTCCATTTCCCCACTTAGGTGAGGTTGAGCATGTCTTGAACCTCAGTGCTTTTCACCTGTCAGTTGGAGATTCCAACACCTTTCAAGAATGTTAGGGGGAGTTCCCGTTGTGGCACAGTGGACACGAACCTGACTAGGAACAATGAGGTTTCAGGTTCGATCTCTGGCCTTTCTCAGTGGGTTAAGGATCCTGCATTGCCATGAGCTGTGTTGTAGGTCACAGACACGGCTCGGATCTGGCATTGCTGTGGCTCTGACATAGGCTGGCAGCTATAGCTCCAATTCGATCCCTAGGCCTGGGAACCTCCCTGTGCTGTGAGTGTGGCCCTGAAAAGACAAAAGACAAAAAAAAATAAAAAATAAAAATTAAGACCATTAGGGGAGAATGAGGGTAATAAACTCTGATAAAGGCCATGATGGGTCTTGACAGAACTCACCCTAGGACCCCAAGAATACATGAACCCTGCCCCAAACCAGGTAACTCTTCCATCCAAAGTTCCCAAAGGACGTGTGTTCAGGTGCCAGCAACAAATAAAAGTCACCCTTCCCCCTCCCCCCTGTGAGGCTGGAGCAGTGACAGGGCTCCAAATCCATCTGTCATGTAAGCTGCCTTGAAGGAGAGCAGCACTCATACGTGTGTGCGTGTGCGTGTGCGTGTGCGTGTGTGTGTGATGGAGTGAGGGCGAGGTTGAAGGAAGGAAAAAGTATCCCAATAGCCTGATCACCCTTTCTGCAGCCAGCAGGAAAGAAAGAACAGAGCACAAGAGAGAAGCAAATCCATGGGTCTGAGTCTAAACTGACAGCCGCCTTACTGGCTGGGAAAAAATTACGTTCTAAGCAGCTCCTGCCTGGAGTCAGTGAGATGGGGGCAGGGAGGTTGGCAGCTGAAGTGGGGGTGAACGCTTTACCCACCACACAGAGGTCCCCAGCACCTGATACCTCCTGGTACTCAGGACCAGACAGTGAATAAGATCATGATGACCTCATAATAGAACGTTTTCCAAATAAAAGGGACAAAGAGAACTCACTTTTTTTTTTTTTTTTTGCTTTTTTAGGCCCACTCCCTCGGAATATGGAAGTTCCCAGGCTAGGGGGCAAATCAGAGCTGCTGTTTCCAGCCTACACAACAGCCACAGCAACGCAGGATCCCAGCTGCATTTGCGACCTACACCACAGCTCAGGGCAATGCCAGATCCTTAACCCACTGAGCAAGGTCAGGGATCGAACCTGCGTCCTCATGGAAGCTGGTCAGATTTGTTTCCGCTGCACCATGATAGGAACTCCAAGAACTCTCTCTTTTTGAGGGCGCAGGAAGAGACTGGCCATCAGCATCCTCACCTGATTGTGTCGATGGTGCCCCTCCATGAAGGTGCCTTCCCCTAAACCAAGGTGAGCCAGCGTCTTAGTCGGTGAGGGCCACTGCAACAAGATGCCAGGGCCTGGGGGACCTCAACAACAACCATTTACTTCTCACAGCTTGGGAGCCTGGGGCTCCAAGAACAAAGAACCTGCAGTTCGGTTCCCAGTGAGGACCCTCCTCCTGACTTGAAGACAGCTATCTCCTCACTGTGTCCCCATGTGCTGGAGAGAGAGGTCATCCCTCTCCAGGGGTCTTTTTACAGGGACATGAACTCCATCGTGAGCATTACACAGCCAGGACCCACTCACCTCCCAAACGCCCCACTTTCAAACACCACCACATTAGGAATTCACCTTCTATTGATGAATTTGAAGGGGACACAAATATCCAGTTTACAGAATTCAACCTGGGCTGTTTTGTTGGGTTTTTTTTTTTAATAAGTAACCAGCAATAATGAAAGATAAATTTATAGTAGCTCAGGGAGTTCCTGCTGTGACACAGCGGAAGCGAATCCAACTAGCATCCATGAGGACTAGGGTTTGATCCCTGGCCTCACTCAATGGATTAAGGATCCAGTGTTACTAGGAACTGTGGTGTAGGTCGCAGACGTGGCTCGGATCCCATGTTGCTGTGGCTCTGGCGCAGGCCAGAAGCTGCAGGTCCGATTCCACCCCTAGTTTGGGAACCTCCATTTGCCGTGGGTGAGACCATTATAAAAAGCAAAAAAGCAAAAAAGCAAAAAAAAGCAAAGAAAAATTATATATGTGTGTACTATACACACATATAGTAGCTCAGAACTTTCACCATTTTTTAAAAGAATGTGCAAAACAGAAGGGCATAGAGGCTTTTGTCTGATATTTGGGTGGCAAGCAAAGCCCTTATTATCTCCGCCCTCTAAGTCTTTAAAAACTGAACGGCTTACAGGTTCTGTGTTGCAAATAAAATCAACACTTCTCTCTAGAAGTTATCAGCTTGTCTCTAAAAACACTTGGATTCATCTAGTATCTACGTGTCTCCAAGTTTAGATAATCATGACAAACTGGGTAAAATATTTATCAGTAGAAAATAAAATCCAAAATACACCAAAACACTCACTGAGCAAATTTACACACAGTTAGGAATTAGGCAGAAGCTCTCCATTAAAGGTAGCATCTTCCTATTATAAATATTGGAGACAAGTTTGGTAAACTGGATCTGAGAAAAAACATAGGGGATAAGAATTCACATTGACAGGGGCTGTCCTGTCAGCATTTTACACTTTCATGGGTTCCGTATGCTTCCGTGAACCTCTCCTTATATACTCATATGACAATATATTTGTCCTGCCAATAGACGTGTGTGTCTGTGTGTGTGTGTGTTTGGGGGAAGGGGAGCATGTGTTATGCACGCTGGGACCCAAGTATGCTAATTGGCTGATTATTTATTGATTCGACAACGAAAGATAATTTTCAAAGCCCAATTGACCACAAATTCTTGACTTTTCCCCCTGTACTTAGGAAATACTAAGTCTTTACTATAATAACAACTTTAATAATGATTTACCATTATTCACAGTAATAATACAAATAATTAGCATCATTCCAAAAGGTGACATCTCAATTTTGTCTTCATACTTTGTTCCTGTCACATTTCTTAAAAATTGACCCGTTGTAGTTCCATGGGTTCCCAGCTTTTTGGCAATATGACACGATTGAGCCAAAACCTTATGGGTCCATTCTCTCCTTTCCTAGAATCATGATTAAAAATGAGAATCGGAGTTCCCTGGGGCCGAGCAGGTAAGGATCCAGCATTGGCATTGTTGTGGCTTGGGTTTGATCCCTGGCCCAGGAACTTCCATGTGCCATAGGTGTAGTCAAAAAAACCAAAACCAAAACCAAAAAAAAAGAGGACAGGAAAGGAAAAAAAAAAAATTTACTGAAGGAGTAGGCAGGAACTTAGGAAATCTCCAGGTTTCAGGTTTAGCTTCTGTTTGCAATTTCTGCCAGGGGATGGCTGAGAATTCTACAGGACACAGGGGCAGGAAGACACAGGGATTTCAAAACTACCTCCACATCCACCCCCACCCCAGGAAAGACTGGGTAAGCAAGGGGGCCCTGGGCAGATCGTGCCCAGCAGGAGAGCCTCGCCACAGGTTCAGGAACCAAGGTGGTCCCCTCTCCCTCATCCTCTTAGCTTGGGATGTAATCTTTCCTGCTAAAGTGGTAAAAAAGGCAGATGTGGTCCTTCTACTGAGATCAAAGCACTGATCTGGCCGGCACTCTGCAGGTGATCATCAACCACAGGTACAAGAACTGTCCAGGATAAAAAAACAATCATGACATTTGTCATCGCTGTTCATGTCCCAAAAATCAAACATCTGGATAATGTAGGTGCTGCAAACCCTCATATTGGGATAGAAAGGGACCTAAGGTCACATGACATCCTAAGAGCATCAAGGCCAGCCCCTGGACATGCCTTCTGGGCTTTAGACGAGGCATTCTTTTGTTTCTACTTTCATCATTTCAGTATTAATAATTCATCATTATTATGTTATTATTTTTGTTATTTAAAAAAACTGGGGGCCACACCCACAACATGCAAAAGCTCCCAGGCCAGGGATTGTATCCTTGCCACAGCAGTGACCATGCCAACTCTTCAACCACCAGGCCACCAGGGAACTCCCTGGGTTTTTTTCATGTTTATTTTTTTATTGAAGTATAATTGATTTACAATTTTTCAGGTATACAGCAAAGTGATTCACATATATATATATGAATACAAGGTGAATACAAGATATTGAATACAGTTCCCTGTGCTACATAGTAGGTCCTTGTTGTTTATCTCTTTTACATATGGGAGGGTGCATTCTTTACTTACTAATTATCCCATTGGGGACTTGAAGTCTACAGTTTTCAGGATGAATTTTATTCTACTCAAACATTCAAATGATGCCTGGGAGGAGCATAAGCGAAAAAAGAAAAAATTCTGGCATCTTTGAGTGGCAGTAAATATTTGCATGAGCCCAGTTCCTGTAACTTCCCAAGGAAGCCCCCCACCGCCCCAGGACTCCAGGTTGCGTGTCTGAGCAGTTGCAAATGCCGAGTCTCAAAAAGGTAGCAACCAGAAAGAAGTTTCCCCCTCATTACCATTCACTTCTCCCCAAAGGAGAATTTATCAAATATTGATACTCTGGGAACTAAAGCACCTGCTCTTCTCAAGAAACAGTTTTACAGAAACAGGCTCAAAAGAGGATCTGCCTGCCTAGGGTTAGGTTCCTTTTTCTGTACACAGAGTAAGGCTCAACTACTCTAAAGTATGAAGCCAGAAGCATACAATTTCCAGTGCAATGGTGGACATTTGGGAAAAGCAATGCTCATGGCTTTGAGATTTAAAATCTTGTTTAAACAACTGATTGGTCCCTTCAGTCACTATGCTCTTAGTTGAGCATGTGGTATGTGCCCACCACTGTTCCAGGTGCTAGAGATAAGCCAGTGAACCAAACGGACAGAAGTCCCTGTTCACGGAGCGACAGATGCTGGTTTATCAGTTGGGTGACAATGCCCCCAACCCAGCACCCCCCGCAAAGGCTGTTACCAAGAAAGCCCCATTCCTTTTCTGCACTGTGTTAGTTTCCAAGTCTTGCTTATGATCAAAGGCACTTGAATAAGCATTTCAGTGATGTGGAGGTCACAAAACGGCAGCAGTGACAGAGAACACTAGTCTTCTATTTCGACAGGGCTGAAATGATCGGTTCAGCGAACTAGTGAAAATCCCAAGTGTTATGTTTGGAGTCAAATTTGGCCAAATCCACTGTGAACCAGTTCCAGGAACAAAGGGCCCAGGTAAGAGTTCACACCCTGCAGTGCATCACCAGGTGGGTGCCAGTTCTGTCCCTATTCGTATGCAAAGAGCCCACATCTCACTTCCACAGGCCCTGCCCAGGCAAAAATGGCCAGTATACTCTGAGGGTCTCAGAGGGTTCCTGCTGGATGCCAGCCAGCCATTCAGAGGTGAAAGTGGTCCAGCCTCTGACCATCCCTCCCCTCCATCCAATTCCCTGAGAGGCAGAATGGCCTGCCCGGGCAGGGTCCATCCCTCTTCCCGCCTCCATTTCTCATTTATCTTTATCAGTGGACGTCTGGAAAACCTAATTGCTGTTATTTCCATCTTACACAGCCTAATAGGTATCAGGGAAGGAAAAGCTTTTTTTCTTCCCTTCTCCCTGAATATGCTCCCCACAAAATAAAATAAATCATTATAATAACAATAATAATAACAAGAAAATAAGAGCCCCTATGGATAAGGGAAATCTAACTCGGTCTTTTACTTTAACGAAATTTGCGTTCACAAGAGCAGAATATGCAGCCTTGCTCCTGGATTTCTTTGGGGCGTCGCCTTCACCAGCATAAATCAACCTACCGCTTTGGAGCGGGGAATGCTGCTATTTTAAAAGATGAAAAAATTTCAGCTTCTGGATGGCTGCTTTCATTTAACACAGCTTCAAATGAATTTATGAACTGTTCTATAATGTTTTCTGCATACACCAAATGGCAGACTTTAGGCAGAAACCCAATATATGTTTAGTTACTATATAATAAACATAATATTTACATGGGCTATGTGCTGTGTTAAGACTGCTCTATAAACTGTTATTGAATTCTCTAACATAGAGCCCTACACCAAGTGGTCCACCGAGATTCCAGGAGAATTTCTGCAGCAAGACCGTGACCCACCCCCAGTACACACACGCATACACACGCACACACGCACACACACACACATGCACACACACACTCATGCACACATACACGCACACGCAGGGCCAGAAACACACACACATTTGTTGGCACAAGTGCGTGGGAGCACAAACCTGCATCTCTTTCACGTAGAAAAATCTCTTTAATGAAAGTCTTGACGCCAATCTATTTCCTTTGGCCACTAGGATGACAATGTAGTTTACGACACTGTTTTTAAGGGTAGAGGTGTCTCTGCAGTCTTGAAAGAACGTTTCGGGAGCTGAAAAAAAAAAAATGAATCCCAGTAGATAGAGAAGTTAGTTCATTGCTTAAGCAATAAACAGAAAGCAAGGGAGATGCTGAATAAGCGTGCTTCTATGGAATTTTTCTCGGAAAAGCCCACTAGTTAGGCCCTGTAACACCTCGGTTGATATTTCTACAGTGCAAACACGATAGTGGAAATTAAGTTGCCCCAGCAAATTCAGTTTAGTGGAAATTTGTTATGAATAAAATACTGCTGTTGGCTCTAGAACATTGAATTTATCCACCAAATAATATCCCAGAAATACCACTTCAGAAGAAATCAACTCTAAATAATTGATAAATTTGGTTTGTTTAGAAACCTTTTGACCTCTGTAATAGAAAGTGAAAACACATTTCGGCTATTAAAGTCACATATATTCCCTCTGGTAGGGGGAGCTTTTAATTTTAAGCTGGGCTCTGTAGGGGCCATTTGATAAAGCCGAGAGAAATTTTTCAACTGCTGTTGTTGGATTTGGGTCAACCTCCTTGGGGAAAAATGGAAAAAGATAAATGTGTAGCTTTTCATAAGACAAGAAAACTTCAGAGATTTTAAACATGAAGACCTATTGGAAGCGAAAGATAGATTTTCGGTACCCCCTTCTGGCTATTTCCTATTCCCAAATTCTCTCTTTCTTCCTCTCTCTCTTTTTCCCTTTTCTTTAGAAGGAAGGTTTAGATGTTTGTGCTGCTAAAATAAAGGAACAGAGAAGCAGCATTTCCTATGAATGTCAGACATTTCTTTGTAGATAAGAACTGTAGCTCTTATCTGCCACATTTAGCGCATTGCTGGAGGTTCCCAGGGAAAATAGAAAGGTAGTCTTTAAACTATTTACTTAAACATGGCTTTCAAATATATTTATTAAATCATTTTATTGGCTAGTTCTCTTTTGCAATAAAAAGCATAGCTTAATGAACGTTGTCTAACGTGGCTTTCCATGTTGAAAAAAATACATAAAATGATTCACATTCATCCCATTATTATCAATATCATAAATACATATTCAAAAACATAATCTTCCTTTACAATGAAGCGGCTGAAGTTAAAAAATTCATCCTGGAGTTCCCATCGTGGCGCAGTGGTTAACGAATCTAGGAACTATGAGGTTGTGGGTTCGATCCCTGGCCTTACTCAGTGGGTTAAGGATCCAGCGTTGCCGTGAGCTGTGGTGTAGTTCGCAGATGTGGCTCGGATTCTGCGTTGCTGTGGCTGTGATGTAGGCCGGCAGCTACAACTCCGATTAGACCCCTAGTCTGGGAACCTCCATATGTCAAGGGAGCAGTCCTAGAAATGGCAAAAAGACAAAAAAATAAAAATAAAAATAAATTCATTCCTATTGTTGCATTTTCCTAAGGTGTATGCTGGAATTATATAGCTCAAGTAGGCAGATTTTTATGAGTGCTTTATAAATGTCGTATGTTAAGAACAAACATTGAAATTAAGTTTCTAGAACATGGGTATACCTAGGACAGCCTCAACTGCATGTGGTCATTATTTAATTACACAGGGGCTTGTGGAGCAAAGGATTATCTCTGGGAGTTCCCGTTGTGGCTCAGTGGGTTAAGAACTGACATAGAGTCCACCGGGATGTGGATTTGATCCTTGGCCTCACTCAGTGGGTTAAGGATCCGGCATTGCCACAAGCTGCAGTGTCGGTCACAGATGTGACTCAGATCTGGTGTTGTTGTGGTTGTGGTGTAGGCCAGCAGCCTTAGCTCTGATTCGACCCCTAGCCTGGGAACTTCCATATGCTGCAGTTGTGACTTTAAAAAGAAAAAAAAGAAAGAAAGAGAAAAGGATTGTATCTGATTTTTATTATGTCCCTTACAAACCTGCTGTGCCCCTTTTCACCCAATGGATGATTTAGTCTTCATTGTTGGAAAACCTTCCCCTGACTAAAGCATCAGAATGCTTGATGCTTCTGCATCAAGGGGTGATTATAAAGGTCCCTCCCTAGGTTTTGATTCTGTTTTTCAAACCCCTCCTACTGAGGACCCCACACCCCACACCCCACATTTATTTCCACATCAGACCCTATCCTTTCCCTTTCATCCTCTCCATCATTTCATGGCCTGCACCTCCTCTTCCGGATGACTTCCGCAATTCTGCATGTACCAGGCACTCAGCCTGGTCAAAGTGGCTGGATTCCTAGGGTTTCTCGATTAACTGGGGACCCCAAACGATGGAGAAAGGGTTATTGTTTTATGATGAAATACACTGATTTTGACAATGAGCTCGTCCTTCAGCTTGACTTTGAAGCTATTTGCCTAAAAGATAACAGGGAACTGGTAATGATAACAGGGAACTGATAATGCAAAGAACAAATATACCTAAATAAGAAGTAGCTTCCAGGAGTTCCCACCATGGTGCAGCGGAAGCAAATCCGACTAGGAACCATGAGGTTTCAGGTTTGATCCCTGGCCTTGCTCAGTGGGTTAAGGATCCAGCATTGCCTTGAGCTGTGGTGTAGGTCGCAGACGCAGCTTGGATCCGTCATTGCGGTGGCTGTGGTGTAGCCCAGCAGCCACAGCTCCAATTGGACCACTAGCCTGGGAACTTCCATATGCCTTGAGTGTGGCCCTAAAAAGCAAAAAAAAAAGAAAGAAACTTCCTTCTCACTTCCTTCTCTCTCACCTGGGTATAGCAAGACGTGGAGGGAAGAAAAGAAGTGAAAGAAATTAGGAAACATACCTACACACCCCAGCAATGAGGATGGGAGCTTTCGCCATGTAGCAAACAGACAGACCATCCATAAAAATAGATATTCCGGCCGCCTTAGATTTTAGAGCCAAGAAACTCGACATGACCATGAGAGTCTAGTGCATTTGTGCCTCCAAGGCAATGAACAGCCCTGTCGTGGGCTCCTTCCTCTGTGCCCACACACGATGACAGGACATGTGCATGATTACACCCATTCTCCTGACGAAACAATCATGCTTTGTCTTCATCACCTGGGATTTGTTCTTCCTCAGCATATACTTCAGTTTTCATCCTTAGAAACCAATCAGATAACACTAAATGATGAGTGTGCCAATGCCAAAGCACAGGGGAAAATGGATGATTCTCAAGGACTAGTGTCCACCCTGACAAGGACAGCTATTAGCATAAACCTAAAAACACAAAAAGAAAAAAAAAACCATAATAAGTGCTGATGAGGATGTGAAGAAATTGGAAACTTGGTGGGCATGTAAAATGGTGCAGCCACTGGAAAAACAGTATGGAGGTCCCTCTGAAACTTAAACATAGGGAGTTCCCAATGTGGCTCAGAGGGTTAAGAACCTGACTAGTATCCATGAGGACTCAGGTTCCATCCCTGCCCTCGCTCAGTGGGTTAAGGATACGGCATTGCCATGAGCTGCAGCTGGTATAGATTTCAAACCCAGCTTGGATCCTGCATTGCTGTGGCTGTGGTGTAGGCTGGCACCTGCAGCATGGATTCAACCCCTAGCCTGGGAACTTCCGTATGCCACAGGTGCAGCCGTAAAAAGACAAAAAGACAAAAACATAAACGTAGAATTACCACTTGATCCAGCAATTCCATTTCTGGAAATGTGCCAGAAAGAACTGAAAACGGAGGCTCAAATAGATATTTGGATACCCATATTTGTAGCAACCATTATTGACAAGAATCAACAGATAGAAACAAACCAATGTCTGTGGAAGGGTGAATGAGCATGTGTTTATCTGTACTGTGGAATATTATTCAGCCCTAAAAAGGAAGGAAATTTTGACACATGCTACAACATGGATGAACCTTGAAGACATTGTGTTAAGTGAAAAAATCAGGCCCCAAAGGACAAATAGTGTATGATTCCACGTGTGTGCAGTAGTAAGTAGTACCATTCTATTTACATGGTCCTCAGATCCATAAAGACAGAAAGTAGATGGTGGGGCCATGGGTCGGGGAGAGGGGCATGGAGAGTGAGTGTTTCATGGACAGAGTTTCGGCTGGAAAAGATGAAGTGGTTCTGGAAATGCATGGTGGTGATGGTTATATAACAACATGAAAGTCCTTAATGCCACTGAAGGGTACATTAAGACATGATTTAAATGCTAAATTTTTTGTTATGCACGTTTTCCCACAATTAAAAAGAAAGGACCACTGCCTACACTCGCTGAAATCTCACGATAAAAACAAATCAAATGAGAACAGCTCTTTCTGCTCAAACCAAAGAAAGTGTGCCCAAAATGATAACCCTGTTTAATATTTTGGCTTCTTTCTCATGTTTCCTGTCCTCTTTGGGGCCATATCTGTCTTGTTGCCTTGCCTATAGATGTTGCAGTGGGAGATGGCTTACAACCTTGTTCTTGATTCTAAAGGAGCTGCTTCTAGAAAACCCAGGGCTGGTTTCTCACAGGTCCTCCTTAAGTCTGGGACATTTTCTTCTCTTCCCAGTTTAATAAAAATTCTCGTTAAGCATGAGTAGTTTGCTCCATTAAGCTGATGAATCAAAGTTTATTTGTTTCTCTTTGAGGACATCAGTATTCCTTGGTTTCACATAATTTGGGGGTTGGGTTACAAAGATTTTTAGGCTACTCACATCACTTCCTTTTCCCACACTTAGAATGAGCTCTAGGTTTTGTCATATGAAGGTGCTTTCAATTAATCTTGGCAAGTTGAATGTCCTCATCCACTATGTCAGAATTTTAAAGGAGCTTTAAGCATTTGTCACAAATATATTTTTCTTTCCTTTTTTTCCTTCATGGTGGGACTTCCATCCAGTAGAACAGGCCTAGCCAAACCATGGTTTCCCCAGCATTAGTTCACCAATGATTAAAAGTTCTGACACCCAGCACCCGAGCAAACATTCTGGAAAGGAGTAAACTGGCACTTATGACTCTGAGCATTTTTTAAAGGATTACAAAGTCAAATTTTGTAACTAGTTTGTTCTTCGTTCTCAGTTCTGCTCCACCAGCATCACTTATGTCAGCCTTGAGTAGTGTCAATTTGAATGAAAACTGAAGTATTCTTTATGTGATCAGAAAATAATTTCATAATTGAGCTGACAAAGCTATCACTAGTTAAATGCCTTGTCATGAGGATGTTGGTTGCATCCATAGTTTATTTTCTTTATTTTCATGGTTAATTCTGGCAACGATCAAATTAAAGGTACCATTTGAGAAGAAAATCTTCCTAGCTCTCCTAAACAAGCCAGCCTTTGATGACCCCTCTGGTGCCCAGTTACATGCTTGAAATTTGTTGCCTGATCGTTTGACCCTGAGTCCTGCTTTTCGTACATCCATCATTCATTCAACAACTCCCTTTTCCCGCCAAAGATTTTTCTCGGTGTTCACAAACCTCCTGGTTGGGAAACATGAGTTCAGTGTGGAGAGCTTCCATTATAGGGCACTTTGTTTGACTGGGAAGAGCGGTTAATTTTCCATGTTTCTCCATGCACATACCTTTATGACCTATAAAATATATATCTACATATATATATGTATGTGCTAGAATAAAATGAGTTCTTTACTTTCAAAAATATAATAAAGAGCCTGGTTCAGTCTAAAAAGATTGCATTTTCCCTATTTTAAATGACCTACATGGTATTTATATGTTATTTCTACACCGCTTTCATTTGCATACACTACTTGTATAATGAAAAATTAAACGTACTAAAGTAGCCCATTCCTCCTCAAACCCAGACTGAAAGCACATAGATACAGCCTACATGCATAGCTTGTTGGATTTAGCTACTAGAGTTAAATCTTCCTGACTCCACATGTGTGTCATCTATCCTACTCTTTCAACCAAGGTCTAGTCGAAGTTCAACTTCCTACTGGGTATTTTACTTAAGATGGTTAGGATTTCTTCCCAAGACACGCTCCAAACCATGTATATGTTCCCCAACCGAGTCAGGAAGTCCATCCTTGCCAGGGATGCTCTTAGCCTCCAAATCTGCTGCCATCTTGAATTCACTCTTTACTCCCGGTGTTAATCCAGTAGCATCAACCACCCATCCAGGATTAACTCCTTACTGACTACCAGTCTCATTTGGTCTCTGAAGTTTCTAAAACCCAACCCATTCCCCTTATCCTCCTGTCATTCTAATCCAGGTTCCCATCACCTCTCCCCTGGATACCTGCACTTGTGGTCTCCCCTGTCCCATCCCTGCACACACACACACCAGCAGACATCAAACTCTGCTATGTCTCGGCAATACCTTGAAAGGTCTCTTTATTAAATTGTTGGTTCACATTATATCATATGGAATCTAACCTCATTTACGTAATCCCTAGATACTCATCAAACATGAAACATCTAGTGTTAAACATGCCCATCGAGTCTCTTCATAATCTGGCCTCCTGTCTTTCCAACCTACTTATCATCACTATGCAGGAGGTAAAACGGGTCCCACCATAATATGGACTCCATCATAATATGGACTCCATCATAACAAGGACTCCACCATAATATACACTCTATCATAACTCTGACTCCATCATAACAAGGACTCCATCATAATATGGGTTCCACCATAATAATGGGCTCCACCATACTATAACTTCATCATAATATGGGCTGTACCATAATAGGGACTCCAGGCTATTGAACTCATTCCTGCCTCCAACACCATCTCTTCTACTCTTTCGTAGCCTCTAATCCTCTCCATTCTTTCTTCCCTCCCTCAATCCAAACCATTTCTACCTTGGGAAACCTTCCAGATCATTCCAAACTTTGTTGATGTCACACTCCTCTAGGAAACATCTAGTCAGTTCAAGGAGTTGCACACTGACTCTTTCCCATTGAGTACAATTTCTTGCCAACCACTTCATGACCGTGTTCAGATGACAGTCCGCGTTTTACATTCGTCTTTGGGGCACCCAGAGGGCTTTGCGTATGGAGGAAACACACTGATTGATTAATCCCTTAGCTCCCTCCCATCTGTCCTCTGTCTGCCCTAGGTCCTCCAAGGACGACAGAGGGGAGCAAATAATGTTAATGATCACTGAATAAGAACTGATAGGCTTCAGGAGAGAGAATGCAGCTGGAGAGTTGCTATGGAGAGTCATTTAGCAAAAATCAGGCCACATTTGTAGACAGTTCCACACTCTCCCAAGATAAGGCTCATTTCGGTAAACAATTACACCTGGTATGAAAATACATTTTTGGAGCTATTGAACCAGGGTTCTTCTGATTATTTGCCTCCTCAAGATTCTAAGTATCCATAAATGTTCAAATTAATCGGCTGGATGGGACTGTCTGCAGCAGCTCCATGATTGAGAACTTGGCCTCAACTCCCTGAATGATTTGCATGTGCAGACCCTGTCAATATGCTTCTGGAGAGTCTGGTGAAAAATACAGGAAGAAAGATCAGAAATTGCATTTCCTGCTTGGCATACACGTGGGGAGCCTCGAAGGGTGGGAGTTGTCTTCCCCGTTGGCCAGGAGACAATTGTATCAGAGTGTTCTGTTTTGTTCTGGCTCGATAGAGTCTACTTATCAAAAGCAGGAAATTGCATTTTAACTTGGATCTGTAGGATGCCTGCAGGGGAGGGTCTGATCTGGTTAAGGGGGTGGAGGTGGGAGGAGGCAGGCCAGGCGGGGAACAGCCAGTACTAGACCACGGCGGGGCCTGGGGCCATCTTAAGCTTGGCAGGGATAAAAACTGCATTAAAAAGCAAACCAAAACAAAAGACCTTGGGTTGAAGAGGCAAGAAGGCTTGCTTTCTCCAGATGTGAAGAAACGGAGGAGCTGTGTGTCTGATCTGCAGGGGAATATTGCTGCCTCTGGAGGCTGCCCTGAAGCCTCCTTACCAGCCAGGTTACAGGGGAGCTGACTTAGTTATAGTCCTAAAGAGGAAGTGAAGGGGCAAGCTAGTCCCACGCCAGATTGCAGGCCTCGCTGCTACTGAGACAGAGACATCCATGTGCCAGGAAAGAGTGTGGGGGGAGTAGGGGGAATATGAAGGGAAAACATATTTTGTGAGCAGTCTTTTGTTTGTGTTGAGTTTTTAATGAATGTGGTAAGAGATTTGAGGACTAATTTTAGCTAATGAAAAGACAATGAGAGCTATCAGGGAGTTTTAATATACAGGAATATGAAAGCAAAATCACATTTATTCACTTCTCTGTAAACAGAAGCAAATAAATACTAATTGGACATTTAGCAATTAAAATTGGATCTAATAGAATGCACAGAACTAGTTGATTCTTACCTTTTAACTTGGAGTTCAGAAAGCATGGGATTCATCATTTTCCAAGTGAAAGATCTGTGCGCGTGTGCACGTGTGTTCCTAAGAAATGAAAAAAGGAGACAGACTTCAAATATTGTATATATACATACATATATATACACATGGGCACACACACATAGGTATAAGGAAATGTAAAATCTGGAGTTCCCGTTGTGGAGCAGTAGAAATGAATCTGACTAGGAACCATGAGGTTGCGGGTTCCATCCCTGGCCTCCCTCAGTGGGTTAAGGATCCAGCATTGCCCTGAGCTGTGGTGTAGGTCGCAGATGTGGCTCAGATCTGGCGTTGCTGTGGCTCTGGCGTCGGCCAGCAGCAACAGCTCCAATTAAGACTCCTAGCCAGGGAACCTCCTTATGTGGCTGGTGTGGTCTTAAAAGAGGATAAAAGACAAAAAAAAAAGAGAGAGAGAGAGAGAGATTGGGAAAGAAAAAAGAAATCTGTTAGAAAGCAAAACAGCATGAGAGAATATTACTAAAATCACAGCTAAACATTTAGCTGGAAGTACGAAATAATTTGTCTTCTTAGACTTTTCATTCTTTTATATCCCTGTAGGTAACTCAGTCCACATTAGAAAGAGCATTCTGACTTTACATGTTTGAGCAAATAACAAATTAAATACACAAAACGCTATTATATTTTTCTGAATCTTGGTTGCCTTTTTTTCTGTTCACCTTATTTATAAGAGTTTTTCAATAGGGAAACCCTAGAGCGGTGTTTTTGTTGTTCTTTATTTTACTGTAACTGATATTCCCTCTTCTGTAATAGCTTTAAAGAAGAGTAAATCGGAAAATAAACCAATTCAGCTAAGGTTTAGCTTCATTTTTAAAAGTTCTATATTTAAGAATGGTGTACACAAACTTGGAAACAGATTTTTTTTTTTTTCTTTTTAGGGCCGCATCAGTGGCATATGGAGGTTCCCAGGCAAGGGGTCGAATCAAAGAATCAGAGCTGTAAGCCACCAGCCTCCACCGCAGCAACACCAGATCTGAGCCATGTCTGCAACCTACACCACAGCTCACCACACACCAGATCCTTAACCCACCGAGCGAGGTCAGGGATGGAACCTGCCAGCAAGGCCAGGGATGGAACCTTCATCCTCATGGATGCTAGTCAGATTCTTTTCTGCTGAGCCATGACGGGAACTCTGTAACCCTATATTTACTAAGTGGATTTTCTGTAGTATATGTAATATAAAGGTACAGGCAGAGGCTATTTTGAAGGTAGTACCAAAAGAAAGAGAGAAAAAGAAAGAGGACTTAGTTATAAACAAGTAGTTTCAGCGTCATTTTAAAAACTATTAATGCCTGTAAATCTATTTAATGAAGATATTAGGGGAAGCCTAGGACTCCATTTTTGTATTATAATATTTACGAGTAAGACAAAGATTAAATGTGTTTAAATGGTGTATTTTTCTGCTACAGCACCTTGCCTTTCATTGAAAGTGCCGAGGCTTTTTTTTTTTTTTTAATTTTCTTACATCCCAAGCAGCTCTGGTTAAAACATAGTTAATGTACCAACTGCAATTAGCCAACTGTCCAAGGCTCAACCGTTGATAAGCTTCATTTAACTAATTTGAGAAGTGGAAGTTTGAATTTTTTTTTTTTTTCCAGGAAGGTAGCTTGTTTCCTTATTTCCTGTCAAGCGAGCCAAGTCCTGTGACCTATGGTTAAAAGGGCTCTTTGTAATTAAGACAGGGAGTCACCAAATGAACAGTTCTCACAGTAGGAGGGGCAGAAAGGGGGGAGAGAGAGAGAGAAAGAGAGAAAGAAGGAGGAGGAGGAGGAGCATGACACCGCTTAACCAAGCGATGGGAGCAGGGCCAGTGCCTGGTCCCCTGGGCGAGCCCCGCGCCGACTGGCCATCTCCGGGGCCATGGGCTCAGCGTCCGCTTTATGGAGCGCAGAGTCTATTAAGACCTTGGCGAGCCGGCCTGTCGTGGAGAGGTGCCCCCTCTGCAGTGGCTGTGCATACACAACCAGAAACTGATCAACCGTGTTATATCAATAACATTCTCACACCAGGTTGTGTAAATTGATCTTTTACAATTTCTCTCGGTGACAGTCTCTGTAACCAACAAGATAAATCATTCCTCCTGTGGCTTTTTTATTGATTGCTGAGACCTGTATAAAAATTACACTGCTCAAGCTGTGAAGTGAACATCCTCATAAAAGAAGACTTTTTATTTACAATCAAAATATGTTTGGGCCCAGATCAAGTGCAGAATTTACTAGCTCAGAACTACGAGAACGGTGAAATTTAACAGACTTAGAGAAATCTAAAAATTAAAAAGAAACACCACTCCCCCACCAAAAAACAGCCATCACAACTTCAAGAATACACACAATGTGCCTCAATTTAAGACCACAATTTTTTTTAGAGAGCTTTACACATTTGATGCTAAGCTTAACAGAAAGCCATCTGCTAAAAAAAAAAAAAAAAAAAGACAGAAAAACTGCCACAACCAAATTAATCTTTCTATTTTGTCAAGAAAGCTTTGGTAGCTTAGAACAAGACGCACTTCAAAGATGAGACTTGATCTTTTTTAAGAAGTTTAATTCGCATTATTTTGCAATCACAGAAATATCTTTAGTTCTGCTTTAAGAATAATTTACAATCCCGGAATACTTCGAATTCTTAAATGTAGTAGAAATGCAGACAATTGATATCTTTGAACATATATTTTACACAAATAGCATCTTGGAATACAAACTTTCTTTTCTTTTCTATCCTAATTTTATATTCTACTACAAGAATAAACCTATCTGCCATTCGCCAACACTGTGTTGAAAAGAGTTTTAAAGTGAAAGTGGAAACTCTGTGCATATTTTCCCTGAAACTTCGAAGTCAGTTTTCCTTCTGGTGCACAGTTTTGCGTCACCTGCTAATAAATGTGACTGCATCCACATTCCCTTTTTTGAAAAGTGCACAAGAAAAAAAATGTTAAATATTTTTTGCATCATCTCCTAAGATAAGTCAATGGTGTTTATAAAATCAAGTGAATTACTCTGAGTTATCGCGGCCTGAAATCACTTTCCATGAATATGCCCTGTGAGCGGGTATTGTGTTTCAATTTAAATAGCATTTCACAGACCTAAGAATCCGAGCATAGCCTTTTGTATACATCTAAGAAGGAAGGACAGAGATGGTCCTTTTTGTCCCTTCCCCTTGAGCCTCTGCCCGGTTTCTCTGAAGCTGTGTTCTTTATTTGCCGTTTTAGAGAAGGCCCTTTGAATGAAGCAGGCCAAGGAGGAGGGCGGGGGAGAGCTCGGGTCGTTTGGGCCAGTTTCCTCGCTTTGCTGGCCAGGAGGAAAAGTGAGAGTGAGGCCTTTTCTGGAGTTGAGCGCCCTTTCACGGGGAAAGAACGGCAGCCACACACACGTTCTGGACAAACACTAAAAAGGATAAAGCGAGTGGCTCCAGAAGCGAGGCTGGAGAGGTCCCCTGCCTCCCACGGGTGCCCCCTCCTCCTCAGTCTGCAGGCGCGCATCTCCGCTGCCTGCTTCCCCCACCCACCCCACCCCCGGGCCACCGTCCCCCTCCCAGCCGCGCGGGGTTCAGCCCCGTTCCCATCTGGGCCGTCCTTGCCCCTGAGCACAAAGACCCACTGTGCCGACATTCACAGGCTGCCTTTTGGTTCTTGGTCACTCTTGCTTCAGTTCTTTGTAAGGCAGATCTCCCATGGGCACTGACGGGAACC
This sequence comes from Phacochoerus africanus, assembly GCF_016906955.1. NCBI lineage: Eukaryota > Metazoa > Chordata > Mammalia > Artiodactyla > Suidae > Phacochoerus > Phacochoerus africanus. The sequence continues at coordinate 54,006,216 of NC_062548.1, read as the reverse complement.
CCAGCAAGAACAACCACGGGGGCCAAGGGGTTGGGCTCTGGGGTGGGTTCCCCGTGTCTTCGCGCGTGGCGCCCGCGGGGGGCAAAGCCTCCCCATCCTGCTCCGCGGGCGTGTGCTGACAGATGCCTGCGCCCTGGACCTCGGGGATCGGGGAACAGGGGGCGCCCTGGAGCCGCGGGGTCTGCGCGCCCCACCCGCGCCCGAGCCGGGGCCAGGCATCGGCGGCGCCAGGCCAAGCGCTCCGTGGTCCCCGGGGCCAAAAACCTCCACCACGGGCGCGCGCGGCAAGGAGAGTGGAGACTCGCCCGCCAGGGAACATGGGGCACTTTTCCAGATCACCTGGTTGGCACTTAGAGCAGCAGAGTTCAGGCAGGAGGGAGGACCGCAGAGTTCACGGGCCAATTCCCGGGGAAAGCAGCCCTGAGCTGCCAGGTCCAGAAGAATGAAAAGGGAGGGTGGCTGCTGAAGTCAGGGACCTAGGGGCCACCCAGAGCCATGGGTGAACTCCTCTGCGCCCCTGCAAGAAGCTTGGCCCAGACTGGGCACGAGAGTTCTGCTGCTGCTGGCAGACGGGTTCCTTCTCACTTCTTTTTTTCCCTTTCTTTTTTTCTTACTTTCTTTCTTTCTTTTTTTTCCCCCATCTTTTTTGGAAAGCTATTTTAGTAAGATCTTGTCAGACAGGGACCAGATGAGAAAATCACTAGCTGGGGAGAATTTTTTCTCACGGAAGATATACATATAATGTGAAGTACCTTTTAAAGTGCTTTTCTTTGAAACCAAAACGGTTTTCTAAGGGAAAAAAAATAATTTTGGGGGTCCAATCTCAGAGAAATAAAGGACATCAGGTGGCTCTTTATAGCTTTTATTTAGCGTCAATCTGGGTCTTTGTCTCTCTGGGAAATGTTGTAGCCAAAGAAGGGAAACCAGTGGGAGAGGCAGGAGAAGCTTATATGAGGGGGATTTAAGCAAGCTTATGACTTGAAAAAGTGTATTTTAAAAGCTGTTTGCCAAAATAACGTAAATAAATGTCCCCCTACATCTGACTTTGATAGGATGACTCAGGAGTTTTGGCCCATGGCAGGTAAGGGAGCTGCCAAAGTCTTCCTCCCATCACGGCATCCCCAAAATCATGAATTTCAGTGAAGTGAGCCCAAAGCATTGATTGCTAGATGTGTAACAATTCACCTCTGAAGTATTTGCGCTCCCTGATGCTAGAGGAGGCACCCTCTTTTTCCTATTTCTTTTGGGGATGAGAATAGGGCCCTTCAGGGGTTAGCTGAGAATCAGGATGACAGGGTAGGTTTCCAGCATCTTCAGTGTACATAGCCCCATCCTGGGCACTGTGGTCGCCCGGGTCCTGGACCTTCTCTCTTGAAAGGGTCTAATTCACATCACGCAGGGCATTGTGCAAGGCCCAAGCTACGCCACTAAAACTTGAGTTTTCAGACACTGCCTGCCCTTGTCTTGCTGGCAGCGGGCCCACCGGCTTCCCTGGCCCTGGGTGAGGGTCCGGGAGGTGCCGTGGCTGACCCCTCCCTCCCCTGCAAGCAGCAGCAGGCACCTGCCCCAATAGCAGGAAGCTGGCAAGTGCGGTGATTTCACCTATCCTCCCACCCACCCCACCACCCAGAATGAAGGCAGAGGAAGCCCACTGCAAACAGCATCTCTCAGCCTCCTTCCTCTGTGGAGTAGAATTGGGGGGGGGGGGGGAGATGACGATAAAAAGCTGGGGGAGGGTAAAAAGGCAGAGAGGAGATGGGGTGGCTGTAAGAGAAAAGGAGGAAGGGATAGGACTTTATACCCCCTCTTGACTTTGGGGCAAACCAAAGGCCCTTTTGCTTGCTTGCTTAATTTTCCTGCTATCTTGCTCCCTGAGATCTAAGCCGTAAGGTTACTTAAAAGGGGGTAAGTTTTTCTTCTCATCCCCAATTTTCCTGGTGCAGGCAGAGCACTTTGGAATAAGGAAAAAGAAAATATAGGTGTGAGTAGCTTCTCCAGGGAGCAATGTGACCTCCTGTTCTTCACGCAGAGCCACAGAATCAGAGAAAGATGTGTTGGAGTTTGATTTCTGAAAGTTGGAAAAAGAAACCTTACTTCTAAGGTAAATCAGATTGAGTCTCCTCTTAATCTGATTACCTCTGAAAACATGGCTGCTTCCTGAGAGTGGGTAATAATTGATAACTTCTTGGGGAGAAACTATTTGGAGGCAAAAACCCAAAGTTTATGTTTTGAATTAGGGCCCTACATTAAGCTGAACAACAATTTTGCTCACATTCTTCAGGTGCTTTCCAAAGATCCCTGTTAAAATCACAATTTTCTCATAATTCATATAGAAAGAGAAGCCAAAAGCATATCTTTTGAACTGTGGGAAAACAATCCACAAATAGGACAAACTACCCCAAAGAAGACAAACACAAAATTTACTTGAAATGAAAATAAAGGGATAGAGGAAATGGAAGAGAGACATTTCTAAGAGGTAGCCTTGTTTTTCGTTTGTTTGGTTTTTTTTTTTGTTTTGTTTTGTTTTTTTTTACGAATACAGTACTGATTTTCAAAAAATACCCAAATGCAAAATTCCCTAAGTAGGTCCAAAACTTGATATTGAAAACAGTGCTGGTGTTCCTTTTAGGACTTAGCAAAGGATTCTATTCTCTGAGACATGAAGCCAAAAAATCCTTTTCAGCTAAATAAGAACCTTTATGTACCAGTTTAATTGTATTTCTGTGTTCTGGAAAGGTTAAAAAAAAAAAAGGTTGTCTTGCAAAATAAATTTTTAGGGTAAGCTGCAATTAATATCCCTATAGACTTTCTATTGTACCATGCCTAGTCGCTCTGAACAATTAAAAAGGCCTTTGGAATCACAGCACTTATTCGTGATACTGTTGTTGTATCTATTCTTCCCCTCCTGTTATTTAAGCACATGTGAGTAGAGGCAGGTGCATGGCTTTCCTTCTCACTTGAGTGCATTTTCCATCCGTTACGGGAAAAGACCAGGTACCCTTCTGGATTCTTCAATGAGTCCATTCAGTTGTTCCATGTAAAAAGCTTGAATGACTTCTCCATTTCCCACCTACTTCCAAGTCGTTGAAAGAATACATTTAAAAAGAGAAAGGGAAAAAAATAGAAGAGATATTATTATTCCAACCTTGTAGTATAAGCATGTCACGTGTTCTTAAAGAATCGTCCGCATAGCGAGGAAGTAACAAAACGTGACATGTTGAAGAAAGAAAACACAGCCGAGGGGGCCCTACTGCTGAGTGTTCTGAACAATGGAGACCCTCTAAGGATTCCCCCCCCACCCCCTGCAGTCCTGGCACTGCCATCAATTCTCTGTATGCCTTTGGGTAAAGTCACTTAACCTTTCTGGGTCTCAGTTTCCCCATGGGCAAAACGGCAGTTATTATAATAACCCTCTTACCAGTATTTTGCAAAGAACAATGATTACAAATGAATGCAAATCATCTCGTGTGTGTTAAGAATGACATACAAGGACTAAGAAATAGCATCGGCTTGTAGTTCACAATACACTTTTCCAGAAACAACAAGCGGATGGAGCAAGTGTGGAATGATAACAGGAATTAGGGACCACGCCACTGAGCAAATTAGAATCAAGAGAATCCTGTCAAAAGAGTTCATGGCGAGTCACTGAGCCAAAGGGAATAAGTAGAACAGAAGAATTCACTCCCATCTTTTCCTGTAAATGATTGTCAGAAGTGATTTTGCCATTATAAGCCTTAAGATATACTTAGTAGAGTTCATCTGAAGTTGTTCTAGAAGTGTTGGATGGATACTGTGTGTTTCCAACTCTGATACACAACCAGGAGAGATTTTTCTGCTAAAAATGTAAATCTTTGTAGAACTTATAATGCTCGTCTTGTTCTATGATCAAAGAGGGTTTTACCCATAGCTTTTTAAGAGGGTGGGAGAACATGTAATGATTAACTCAAGGTTCTATAATGTTTTCCTTTACTTCCGAAGGACCAAAATTACCAGATTTAAAGACAAGTTCTATTTAAGAGCACAAAGTCACAGATTTCTACTTTTATAAGAATCCCAGTTTTGAAGAACATGACAAGTTAGGAACATACACAATATTTATGACAATTAAAAGTGAAGAGCAGGCATACAGACAGAATTATTACAAAACAATTTTTTAAATGAACAAAATTAAGAAAAAAGGGGGGGGGGCAAGTCACCTGAACATGCAGTTAACCAAATAATAAATACAGTTGCCCAACTGACATATGGAAAAATAGTAACCTCAATAAGAAATTAAAATACCCTGTGTCCTGCTTCAGGTGGTAAAGGAATATACCGATAACTTCTGAGGAAATAACCAGAGGTCATGATCCAACACTATCAAAAGTACAATGCCTTTATCCCAGCTATTTCAGTTCTAGGAAATTATGTTTAAAAAAATCACTGTATCCTAAGATTTAACTATAAGGATGATGATAACAGCACTTCTTGTTATATTATACAATCGCAAACCACTAAACAATAGTGGGAGCATTGGCGCAATAAACTCTGGACTGGGCATAAATGCAGGGTTATGTAGTGAATAGAAAAGATGCAGAGGTGTAGGAGAGTGGGGACTGAATACAAGGCCAAAATGTGTTAGAGGCAAAACTGGTGAGAAATCATTATAAAAGGGACAATCCCAAGTTCCTCGTGGCTCAGCGGTTAACGAACCTGACAAGGATCCATGAGGATGCGGTTCAGATCCCTGGCCCCACTCAGTGGGTTAAGGATCCAGTGTTGCCATGAGCTGCGGTGTAGGTCAAAGTTGCAGCTCAGATCCTATGTGGCTGTGGCTGTGGTGTAGGCCAGCAGCTGCGACTCTGATTCGACCCCTAGCCTGGGAACTCTCATATGCAGCAGGTACGGCCCTTCAAATAAAAAAATAAAAACTTTTTTTTTAAAATGTGGCTACTAGGGAGTTCCCATCGTGGCACAAGGGAAACAAATCCGACTAGGAACCATGAGGTTGCGGGTTCGATCCCTGGCCTTGCTCAGTGGGTTAAAGATCCGGCTTTGCCATGAGCTGTGGTGTAGGTTGCAGACACGTCTCGGCTCTGGCATAGGCCGGCAGCTATAGCTCCGATTAGACCCCTAGCCTGGGAACCCCCATATGCTTGCGGGTGTGGCTCTAAAAAAACAAGAGACAAAAAAATAAAATTAAATAAATAAATAAATAAATAAAATGTGGCTACTAGAAGATGTTACATTTTACTATGTGGCTTACATTTATTTGTATGAGCCATGAGGCTCGGGTGTCTTGCACAAGCGATGAATGCTGCTGCTCATGGGCTAAAGTCACAGGACCCCCCAAGCAATGCCAAGGCCAGAAAATGCAATGCACCCCAAAGCCACCATCCTATAAATATTGGTGAGGAGTCCTAGCAGGTGCCACAGAAAGGACAAAGACAGAGAGTGAGTGCTCTCACAAATTTGGGGGAGTAGATTCGAGATCATGTGGGTTAAGTAAAGATAGGCTACTTGCAACAAGAAATTTTATTTGGAAGGTTTGGGAGTGGCTTCAAAATAAACAGTCAGCCTCCAGAGCAGCTAAAAAGGAGTTATGAGATGGTCCCAGAACAGCTGATGGGGAGTGAGAGGCAGCATATATGGAGACACTTTGGGCAGAGAAGGAAAAAGGAGCATCAGCAATTTGGAGAAAAACACACACACACACACACGCATACACACACAAGGCAGACTTCCGCAGAGAGCGCAATTCTCAGTGTACATCCTACAATGCGAAGCAACAGGGATTGCCTGGTTGATTGATGGGTTCCAGGACCTCGCTGCTGGGGGATCCACACATGTCTGTCTGTGTGCTGATACATCCAAACACATTGAAAACCCTGGAATCCCACCGACCAGAAGCTTCCTTTTCTCCACCACTTGGTAATGGGATCCCATGTGATTTCAAATTTATTCTTTCACTTACTTTTATTTTCAAATCATCTTCAAGGGAACTAATGGTGTTCAAAACTGGGAGGGTGGAAATAGCACATACATGCTTCTGTAAGATGATTTTCCTGTGTACAGCACAGGAAAATCTATGCAATAGTTTGTAATAATCTAGATGGGAAAAAAGAATGGATACGTTTATATGTATGACTGATTCACTTTTCTGTATGCCTGAAACTAATGAACACTCTAAGTCAACTCGTCTCCAAAAAAATTAAATATAAAAAATAAAATAAAATGGACCAATCAGAGTGTCCTGTGGCCTTAAAAAAAAAAATTGTTTACCATGTCCTTTACACAGGGCTCAAAGCAATGTGCAGTCATACAGATTTCAGCTCCAGGGAGACAGGATAATGTAGCCAGTACTCAGCAGGCAGATCCCCTGGATTTAATTGCTGGCAGAATGACCTCTGACAGGCTGCATAACCTCTCTTCCTCTGTTCCTCCATCTGCCAAATAGGGATAATATTCATATATCTACTTGACGGGGCTGTGCATACAAATCCAAAACTGGAAAGAAGGAAAAATCTGGTTTCCAGTTCTCAAATTCAAACTAAAGACTAAAACCAGCGAGCTACGCTCCAATCTCCAGTTGCTGCTTGGAGTAACTTTGGTAGTTTCTGCCTTCTCTTTTCTCTTCCCTTCAAAGAACTCTAATGAGAGTTCTCTGGTGGCCTAGTGGTTAAGGATTCAACCTGGTCACTGCTGTGGCTCGGGTTCAATTCTTGGCCCCGGGAACTTCCACATGTCACCGGCATGGCCAAAGATAAAATAAATAAAATAAAAGAACTCTAACTTGGAAATGTCTTCTTTCCCTCCTCCTATTTGCACAAGCCATTGATTTGTCAGAAGAAAAGTCCAAAGACTCTCACATTTTTGCATCTTTTGTCTCCCTCCTGGATTAACACTCTACTTCTGAATTTAAGGGAGCAAAGAAAGCCCCATTCAGTGTTTTAAAAGTGAATAAAATACATAAAAATTAGAATGGCTTTGACAAGTGAACATCAATTTGAGTAAGACGAGAGAAATGAAATTCTGTAGATGAGTGCTTTCATTTTAAATGGTTTTTTTTTATCAGTTTCCAAATGATGAGACGATTTTGTTTCATTCTCCGCAAATTTACAAATTAATGTTGTTAAAAGATGAAGTTAATAACCAGTTGCGTTAAAATATATTAAAAACTATAAAGGTTTCCTCAATTGAAGTTTGGAGTTTTGCTATATCAAACTGACTTCGAGTTACAATAAAAACAGCAATATCATGCGATACTAGGTTTGTATTTCTCAGTTCAATTGCTTTTTATCTTCAAACTGTGGGCAACTAAGACATGCCTGAGTGAAACTTCCTAGGAGCCAAATAATTAATCCAACATTTGTCCAAGATGCTGAACTAACTTCCACAAGTCTTCAAATGAGTATCACACCTTACATGGCGATATACAAATTTGTTTTCAGCCTTGGGCTTAAAAAAGTGTGTCATAAAGTAGTCCGATTAATCAAGAAGAACACCTTAGAATTTGTTACATTTGGAATACAGGTACCTAACTCCCTGAGTATTTTCACAAAATACTTGTAAAACTGCACCACCCAAACTATACCTCCACTGAGCCAAGAGAGAAATAGTGCCAACATCAACAGAAGGTAGTAGAAGGTTAAAGCTCAGAATACTCTGTTTCTGTACCCTCTCCACCTCCAACTGAAATCAAGAATGGAAACGGATTATAGGCTTACAATTCAATGAAAATAAACACTTTAGACTCAATTATTTTATTATGTGGAGTAAAAAAAATAATCTGGTCCAATGTTTTGGTTCTGTGCCTCTTTTTTTAAAAAAATCTTTTTTCACATGTGTGGTCTGATTTTAAAGTTCCATTGAGGCAATACACTTATGCCAGCCGGAAAATGCAGATATTACGGGATTTTATTCATAACAGGCTAAATTTGTCTCTGGTGGAAGATAAAAACCCTTTAAAGTTGATGAGTCTATGATTTTAAGTAAAATCCTCATTCAGATGTGATTGCTTTATAGGTTTAACTCTGGTCAGAGTAATTTGTGTTCTTTCTATATATTACTCTAACTATAATAGAGCTGTTTATGCAAATGTGAAATTGTCGCCATTGCAGAATTTTTCCAACCATGTGAGGTTGTGATGTTAAACTCCCATTCAAGATCAAAATTCCACATATTTACAACCTGCAAACATCCAAAATTCGCACTTTCAACATCTGTGTGGCTGCCAATTTCTATTGCAATCCCTATCATGCTTTTTCAGAAGTGGAAAGGAAAAAAAAAAAAAACTTGAGGTAAGTACAGATCAATAATTATAGTAAATATTTACCAAATATTTGCTATGACACGCATTTTATTAATTGGTAACACTTAGAAACTATTCTAGGGATATGAAAGCCTTAAAAGTTTTCAGAATTCTTGGAGTTCTCTTGTGGCTCAGTGGGTTAAAGATCTGGCATTGTCACTTCTGTGGCACGTGTCAGTCTCTGCCTGGGAACTTCCACATGCCACAGGACATTTCTTCTCTTGAGACTTGTTCTGCAAAGAGAACACACTTTTTAATTAAATAAAGAGCATGTTTTTTTAAAGAATTTAATAGGATTGTGACTGCGCTTTTCAAATACCTAGGAAAAAATAGGACTAGCCAAAGTGGTGTATAGGACTATGGTGATGTCTGCTTCATTGGATGATTTGTTTTCAGTGTTTTTTTGGTGTTTTTTTTGTTTTTTTGTTTTTGGTTTTTTTTGTTTTTTTGTTTTGTCTTTTCAGGGCCACACCCGCAGCATGTGGAGGTTCCCAGGCTTGGGGTCCAATCGGAGCTGTAGCCGCTGGCCTACACCAGAGCCACAGCAGGGTCCGAGCCACGTCTGCGACCTACACCACAGCTCACAGCAACGACAGATCCTTAACCCACTGAGCAAGGCCAGGGATCGAACCTGCCACCTCATGGTTCCTAGTTGGATTCATTTTCAATGGGCCACGACGGCAACTCCCTCCTGTTTTCACTGTTTTCTAAAATGAGGTTTTTCACAATATTTTTTCTTTTTATGTGTGTTTTTATTTATTTGAATTTTTAAAGTATAGTTGATTTACAAAGTTGTGCCAATTTCTGCTATACAGCAAAGTGACCCAGTCATACAGATATATATACACTGCCTTTGCTATTATCTTCCATCATGGTCTATCCCAAGAGACTAGATATAATCCCCTGGGCTGTACAGCAGGACCTCATTGCTTATCCATTCTAATAGTCATTAATATACAGATTAAGAACAAAATGTCCAGGAAATAATAGACAATCCATGCAGAGGAGTTGAGGTCCGAGCAGTCCTAGCCTCGTGCTGGAGTCCAGCCTGCCCAGAGAATAACTCAGGGACCCACAGGACTGGAGGGAGAGAGGGCCCTCGCCCTTCAAAGCGTGGAAGAGGAGGAGACCCTTGGGAGAAGGCATCTCCCTGGAGAAGAATAGGGATGCCCCTTCAAGGGAGAAAGGATAGATAGAGGAAAAGACTCTGCTTAGAGGCACAGAGTGAGGATGCTAAAGAAATGAGGCTCAGGGGAAGCTGAGGGATGCAGAGGGGAAGCTGGAACTTGTGTGATGCTGCTGTTACAAATGGCCACGAGAGGGAAGGGCCAGGGTCAAATCAATCAGGAGGGGAGGAGCAAGGTGCAGTGGAGTCGACTGCACCTTTGGGTGAGGTGAACTGGCATGGTTGGTGAACAGTTGCAGAATTAGAGGGCAGGCTCTCAACTTCAGGACTAAATGGACCACAAACCAGCTATGGGAACAGCCTCCTGCATGGCAGCTTCTTCAGCACCAGAGCCGAGCATTCTCGTTCTGAGTCCCTGCTTCTCTCCCACACTTAAATTTGGCTAATCATCCACTGAACACCTTCTATAGACTGTGTGTGGTGCTGGATCCCTGAGATGCCCAGTCCCAGGAATACCCGTCCTCTGAAGCATTCACGTGACGGCATCATGGATCAAACAAGATGGTGGCATCCTTGAATTCCACAGGTGAGCAACAATCCATGTGCATTCATGAACTCTGGCCAAATCACAGCTGACAATCACCCCTGTACAAGAAGATCCTCCAGTTCCAAGGTCAATCTCACAACAGAAGTTTCATCTCCTCTGCCTTTTCAGGAAGATAGTTTTTGAATTTCCTCTACAAACGTATTTAGTTTTGACTCCAAGAAATAGCTCACTTCATGTCTTTAAGTAAACTGCTTATTCTAAATTTACCTGAATTTTCAAACAGTCTACAACTGAAAACTCCACTGTAGCCTGGTAGGAACGGGACTTCCTGAGGGTTTTGCCAGGAGTGCTTGGCCTCAGACAGACTGGGAATACCATGGTGCCCTTTATTACTAGGTTTCAATATTTCCATTTCAAGCCCTGGTAAATACAGGGCTGGGAGAGAAAAAAAAAATTAATGGGAATATTTTCAAACCTTCGGAAAACTCAGGATTTGATATTTGGCAGGAGGGCTAAGAGGGTGGTTAAAGAAAAAAAGTGCAAATGCTCAAAACTTTCTTTAAGGTTGAGTTTGAGTCCAATTGACTCCGTTCTTTTTTTTGCACTGGCGCTAGCAAGGGTGCATTTTTTTTTTTTTCATCCGCTAACAACTCTACTCTTATTCTATGGAATGTTTAATTTGCCCTTTGAAAGAAAGTATGATTTGTTCCATTTTTCCATGTGCAATTTCTGTGCTATTTACAGACTAAGATAAGAATCAAGAAGGATTCATGTGCCAAAAGCACAAATTCAAGGCTGCGAGAAGAAATCAGAGCCCTGAGTCCCAGCTTGAACTGACTCGCTAGAATTCTCCTTGTTCCGGAGCCCTCTCAACACTCTGCCCTCACGGCCTGGGTGACATGCCATGTGCTGACAAGGATGTGAGGGTCCCAGTCAGCCACTGAATCAAAGCACAATCTGCACCAAAATTGAGCAGGGTATTTGGCCAAGCATCACACCTTCTAGAGGATTTGCTGGACAAAGCACGATTAGAGAAACTTCAGGGTTAATCTAGTCTCACCTCAGATCTCCACGATGATGGTGTGATAAGAAAACACCTCCTTAAGTGTCCATTGACAGATGAATGGATTAAGAAGAGGTGGTATACATACACAATGGAATACTACTCAGCCATAACAAAGAACAAAATAATGCCATTTGCAGCAACATGGGTAGACCTAGAGACTCTCATCCTGAGTGAAGTAAGTCAGTAAGAGAAAGACAAACACCATACGATATCACTTCTATCTGGAATCTCATATGGGGCACAAATAAACCTCTCCACAGAAAAGAAACTCATGGAGAACAGACTTGTGGTTGCCAAAGGGGGCAGGGGAGGGAGTGGGATGGACTGGGAATCTGGGGTTAATAGATGCAAACTATTGCCTTTGGAATGGATAAGCAATGAGATCCTGCTGTCTAGCACTATATCTAGTCACTTGTGATGGAGCATGACGGAGGATAATGTGAGAAAAAGAATGTATATAGGTGTGTGTGACTGGGTCACTTTGCTGTACAGCAGAAAATTGACAGAACACTATAAACCAACTATAACAGAAAAAAAAATCATTTAAAAAAAAAACTACATTCTGCAGAATGTACAATTTGAAAAAAAGAAAATACGTCTTCTTGTCTTTTACAAGTACCGAATGCATCTCACCAAATCATCTATGTCAAGGGAGTTCCCGCCATAGCTCAGCATAAATGAACCCAATTAGCATCCATGAGGGCACGGGTTCAATCCCTGGCCTCGCTCAGTGGGTTAAGGATCCAGTGTTGCTGTGGTGTAAGCCAGCAGCTATAGCTCCAATTCAACCCCTAGCCTAGAAACTTCCATATGCCGTGGGTATGGCTCTAAAAAAAAAAGAAGGAGAAGACAAAAAAAAAAATGCATCTACATCAAAATTACTCTCCGTTGTTATAACAGACAATATCTAACCGGTGACTCTATTGTCATAAAAAATATGTAGACTCTTGAAGAAAGTCAAACATATGACCAAAATAACATGCTAAACAAGTTAAGTGAATGAGGAAGAAAACCGGTGAGATCTAACTTAAAAGCACCATTTTGTGAAACCAGTTGATTCTAGTTCTGTTGACATACAGGCTGCCTTTTCCTCCACAGCTCAGCGATGGGTGGTTTCGTGGGTTCTCTCCATCCTGAATGATTTACTTTCCGGTCCAGTCTCCCCTCAGCTGTCTGGCCGAACACAAGTGCTGGCAGCCCTCACACCAACCGCCCCACTCCCCCGCCTGCTTTCTGCTCTGAGCGTGCAAAGCTCTAATCAGTTCCCCACAGCACAGAGAAACTGCCTCTCATTTGTTCAGACAAACGTGTTAATTGCCATCACCCTCCCAGGCAAAATGAAGGACTTTCTTTTTTACCCCACTCAGTACACAGGCTTAGATTCAACACCAACGACAACCTCCATCTCACAGCCAAGTACAGGTCCTGCCTCTTCTAAACGGTGCACACTCTTTCAAACAAACCAGGCTGAACACGCGTGCGTGCACACACGTCATGTACATATTCATATAAAATGCATCCTGACAATAGTGGAGGTAGGTGTTCATATTCAGCTTATCAGTTAAAGAACAGGTGGTAAGAGGGATGGAAGCAGGAAGTCCAGCATCTTCTGACGGGGTCTGCTCTCCTGAGCTCAGTTATCCCACCTAATCCTGTCACCAGCTTCTTGCTCCACCATGGATTCTGGGGGAAGCGGTGGAAATTTTGTTTTGTTTTGTTTTAAAGGCTTCCCTTGGATCCCCATTTAAATGTCAAGAGCAAATTCTTGGGCCACCCCAATGACATGAGCCCAGTGTTGGTACCCAACCCCAAGAGAGGTTAAAAGGAGGTCTCAGTGTGACAGAAGCCAGGCTTCACTTCCATTTCCTAGGAACGCACTGTCATCCTTCGAGGGATGGGAAGGTGTGACCACTGGGGCCAAGCGGTGCAGATTAATTACAAAGGAACGATATGCGTTCTATAACCATTTAAAAAAATAAGACTAATATTTGTAAAATGATTGTTGAGAGCTGAGTTTAATTTTTCCTATGTACTTCTTAATGACTTTCAAGTTCAGTTTAGTCCTCCAGAGTAATTGTCTAAAGGAAATTTGTCCTGAAGTTCTATTCCTCTCCAACACCCCAAACTCCCTCCTAGGAGTGAAACTGACAAATGAAAAGTGCCATCGGGTCCCCCACTTCTGGGAGACTAGCTACCCCCAAAATGACATACAGTGCAGCTGTCCATCAACAGTCAAGGTGCCGTGAAATAAAAACTCTTCCATGTGGCTGCAGGGAAGATAAATTAGGACAAACTTTCTGGAGAGCAGATTGGCACATGGACCAAGATTCTTGCAAATGTTCTGATCCCGTGACCTAATCATTACACTTCTTGGAATTTCTCCCAAGGAAATTATCAGAGAAACAAAGAATTATGTACAAGGATGTTCGCTGCAATGCTATTTATAATAGGCAAAAATTGCCACTGCCTAATTAACCAACAATAGAGATTGAGTTAAGTAAATTATAGTAAATCCATGGAATAGAAACGCTCTTCCACCATTTAAAACCATGTGTTCAAAGAATGTGAAACAGCTCTGGGAAATGCTGACAAGATAATGTTAAGCTGAAAAAGAAGCCATAGACGTTCACAGCCACGTGAACTCCATTTTACAAATACTTACACGTGTATATGATATGTAAAGCACACGTGTAAAAACTGGAACAAAGGGAAAAGCCACAGTTATGGAGGTTTCCTAAGTGCCCCGCAATGTGACAAAACTTTTAATGAATTATTTCATTTCATCATCCAAATAATTCACAGGAGGGAAGCTCTTTTGCTTTTTATCTTAACAATGATGAAACCACAACAAAGAAGGATTCAGTTACCTAAAATCTTTCAGCTGGAGTTCCCATTGTGGCTCAGCAAGTTAAGAACCCAACTAGTGTCCATGAGGATGTGGGTTAAATCCCTGGCCTCACTCCGTGGGTTAAGGATCCGGTGATGCCATGAGCTGTGGTGTGGGTTGCAGATGCAGCTCTGATTCAACCCCTAGCCTAGGAACTTCCATATGCTACTGGTAGGGGCTGTAAAAAGAAAAAATAATAATAAAATAAAATAAAATAATTCAGCTAATAAGCAGCCAGTGTTTAATCCCAGACAATCTATAGTCTACATAACACTATCCGTCCTATGTTCTATGGATTATTTTTTCCCTCATATTATTTTTGTATCTGTTCAAAATTCCTCAATAAACATTTTACTATTGTAACCAGATTTTAAAAGGGTTTTAATGGTTTGTAGAGGAAGAATAATTGACATCATGATTGAAATTAAACTATTATATTCTTCCTGAAATGCAGCGGGTAGTTTTCATTTGTTAAAAGCCGAAGACAGTTTTATTTTAACCAGTTTATTAAGTACTTAGATTTTGAAAATGAACCACTTGTCTTTTCTATATGTTGGCACTTCTGTATTTACTGTGGCATCTTCTGAAGCAGAAGAGAAGCACTGATCCAGGGATATGTTAAAGGATGAGTAAAAAATACAAAAAAAGATCTTTCTGGGTGTCTGTAACCTTCACAGAAGGGAAGTAAGCTGCTCAGACTGAGTTAACGGCTGAAAACTGGAATTAAGGCAGTAAAAGATCTGATACAGCTGCCAGGGAATGAGCCCATTAGGAGTCAATAAAAGATGGAACATCATCATTGTTAATAATGATGGCAGGAGTTCCTGTCGTCGTGGCTCAGCAGAAATGAATCTGACTAGCATCCATGAGGACGCAGCTTTCATCCCTGGCCTTGCTCGGTGGATTAAATGTGTCAAAGTCGAGGCTCAGATCCCTTGTTGCTGTGGCCGTGGTGTAGGCTGGCAGCTGCAGCTCTGATTCGACCCCTCGCCTGGGAACCTCCATATGCCACAGGTGCGGCCCTAAAAAGACAAAAAAATAAAATAGAATAATGGTGGCAAAGTAGGAGCTGGGAGGAGACCATGCTGAATCAGGCACCAGAAAAGAGGGTGCTGTGTCCTGCCACAGGCAAGGCAGCTCCTAGCAACCACTGGAGAGGGTGCTCTGACTTTAGCCCCAGGGGTGCAAGCCACACGTGGCAGGTGGGTCGTCTGGCTGAAGTCAATAGGTTCCCTCAGCAGGGCATCAGCTGGGCAGCAGTGATTTTTCAGTTACACAGACTGTGGCACGCAGAAGGAGGGCCCTCGGCGGGGCATGGTGGCTGAGGGACAGTGCGTCGGAAGACACAGACTCTCAGCGCCCACACAGGGAGGGCTGGGGAAGGGCAGAGAAAGGACAAGCAGGTTCTGGCATCTTCTAGGAAAACCATGAGTCCAATGGCGTGGGTTTCCAACAGGGACCAAAGGTAAAGGGGCTTTGTTGTGAGGTCTTATGAAACTCAGGCAGACAACACACAGTCCCTTCTGTAAAGTTAAATAGGACACACCACATCCTCAGGTTGACCCAGGAGAGGGGAACTTATGTAAATGGGGCACGTGACACAGCCATTGGTCAATCTGAAGAACAAAAGCCAGGGGATTTATACAAAGTATAATCCAAAAGAATGCTGGCATTCCTGTCATGGCGCAGTTGTTAATGAATCCGACTGGAACCGTGAGGTTTCGGGTTCAATCCCAGGCCTCACTTAGTGGTTTAAGGATCCGGCGTTGCCGTGAGCTGTGGTGTAGGTTGCAGACACGGCTCGGATCCCACGTTGCTGTGGCTCTGGCATAGACCGGTAGGTATGGCTCTGATTAGACCCCTAGTCTGGGAATCTGCATATGCCGTGGGAGTGACCCTAGAAAAGGCAAAAAGACCAAAAAAAAAACAAAGGAATGCAGAGCATTTACATACGATGTTAATTGCTTTTCCCTGCATTCATACAGAAGAAATGAGCAGGAAACATCTTCCAGTATCTGTGGTTTCCCACTCCGTCAGAAGATCATGGAGGATAACTTTCTTCTTCATGATTCTACATAGTTTCTAAATTTCCTCCCAAAGGAAATGTCTGGAAAATCCTTGGGCAGTTCTGATGGAGATCATAGACTCTCCCTAGACCCACCGCACTCACCCCCACCCACCCCGCAGGTCCTGTTCTCCCCACTATCTGCCCTCCCTGCCTGGACTCATGGGTAACCAGCAACCCCCACATCACTCCCCCAGGGGTACTTTCTCCTCTTCCTCATTTCCGATTCCTGCCTCTGGGCCTCTGGTGATCTTCCCCGAGGCCCAAACCCCTGCCACCTTTCAAGGCTCATCAGAAGTTCACTTCGCTGCTCAAAATTTCCTCCATCCTTCCAGCGGGAGCCATTTGCTAAGATTCTGGAAGCTGCTCTATGATTGGTGTGGATACCTCTCTCCCCATCAACCCCAAACTTCTCAATGGCTTGGATGCTCCCCATCACTTTGCTGTCTGCTTTCCCAGAGCCCCAGCCACTGCACCTCGTATCTGGAATTTAATAAGCACATAACAAGCAGAGATGGACTTGAAGAGATTTCCTGGGGAGCAATGAGACATGTGGTTTCCTGCTTTCAGCTTGGCCCCTGCACTCTCGGATGTGGATAACAAAAGGGAAATAAAGTGTCTTCAGAGAAAGACCAAGCCTGCAAGTGACAAGAATTTGAAGAAAAATGAAAATTAAGATGAAAACGATGGAGGAGTTCCCATCATGGCGCAGCGGAAACAAATCCGACTAGGAACCTTGAGGTTGCGGGTTCAATCCCTGGCCTCGCTCAGTGGGTGAAGGATCTGGCATTGCCAAGAGCTGTGGTATAGGTCACAGATGTGGCTTGGATCCTGGGTTGCTGTGGCTGTGGCATAGGCCAGCAGCTACATCTCCGATTAGACCCCTAGCCTGGGAACCTCCATATGCCATAGGTGCGGCCTTAAAAAGACAAAAGACCAAAAAAAAAAAGAAAAAGAAAACTATGGAGATGGAAATTCCCCATCTTTGAAGGAGATTTCAGAAGACAGACGGGAGTTGGGATGGGACAGTTGAAATGGGACAGTAAGAGGGGAGGTGAAAAAGGGGGAGGTGAAAGTGAGAAAGAGGCAGAAGGGCAAGGCCCTGGCAGCCTTTTAGAGGCAAACCAGTCACAGAGAAGGAAGAGAAGTAAATGCCATGGCCTCTGAGCCTTCAATCAACAGTGGATGGACAACAGTCCATCCAGAAGGGCCCAGGATGCAGGATGGAATGTGTCATGGATCCAGAGGCCTCCTCCCCTAAACACTACAATTTTAATCAAAATTTCTGGCCAAGTTTTTACATCCCAAGACTTAGTTTTATCTTCCCACAACTATTTCCTAATCTGGGTTCTTCGAAATCAGATCTTAAAGCAACCTGTAGCCAGCACACTGGCGAAGATGTCACATGGGATATTTTCAGGGAACATTTTTTTAAGCTATTTTTTGCGGCAACTCTAACCTGCCATCCTGCCTGCAGCTGCCTCTGAGGAGGCTTCATTTTCCTGGAAAGCCCCAGTTTTAATGTGGAATCTTTCATCTTACTCATTATGGCCTGTTTACACCCGTGTAAACTGATATGCCCAGAGTAACCAAACCTTAAAATGTGAATATAAACATTATAATTGCAACAGACACCTTCTTAAAGCATCAAATCCAACAGGACTCATTGCCAATAAACCAAAAAACACATTTCCAGCCACTTCCCCATACAGTACAAAGCAAGGAAGAAAGTAACTGCTTTCCCCAGCAAAGACCAGCCAAGGGCCTTTCTCCTCTGTGTTTGAAGGTGGAAGTTGGAGACGAAAACTCTGGTTCAAGGCCAATAGTATAGGAGATAATAGAACATCCAGAAATTCAGGGGAGTGTTGGAGTTGGGCTAACTTAGGGCTGGTGGGTGAGGCGTGAGAGGCTCTGTGACATGCCAACCATCAAGTCAACTTAAATGTTGACCTTGTCAGCAATGGTTTTCATGATGTTGGAGGAGGGACAGCCCAGGCCCCTTAGGAAGGTAGACACCAAAGCTGCTGGCTGCCAGTGGTTGAGTTGGGACCCAGGTAGCCTGGCCAATGGGTCTATGGTCCTTGGGAACCTCCAAACACAAGATAAGCTGACAGCCACTAAATAATGTGCAGTTTCAGGGAAATTGGTATTAACTAGTTGGATAATTTGATGCAACAAGATTGTGTTCACACGTAGAAAACTGAGAGGAGTCTATTGAAGAGATTGAGTTTTTAATGCAATGGATTTCCTTTCTCAAAAGCCAAAGAACTTCCGTGTCTACATGTTCCAGTTTAGGTTTTGGTAAACTCATTACCAGATGGTTACCATAAAATGGGTTTCTTCCCCTCCAATCTCGGTGGAATTGTCCTAGAGTCCCCACATGCTGGGACTTTTTCAGAGCACAGGGATCTTGAAAAATGCAAGGCTAAGTTAATAACCTTCTAATCAGCTTCTCTGGCACAGTATTCATGCCTCAGCGTCTAGTTTGATTCTCACAATATCAATCCGGTTTAAGTGTTTAGGTTTTGTTTTGGTCTCAGTTTTTATGCTTTAAGAACCCTGGCTTTCACAATTTTTTTTTCCAGAAGGTGCCTATGGAAAATTCTGGACATGTGTTCACCACTTGCAAACTTCCGCTGACAGCCAGTTTCCAGGAGCAGATCCGCTTTCAGTCTTGGGACACTGGCTTTGGTAGATTTGCATGGCCTCCTTCTCTTTCTGCAAATTCTCTCATGAAGGGTCTCCACTGCCCCTCTGATGGGATGGGTTCTAATTATTGTCGGTATGACACTCATGTCATTGCATTGAATGACACTGAGCATAAATGGGGTTTTGAACGTTGCTCCACACTTTACGAAAAGAAAAGTAAAAATCATGAGCATTGACCCTATGACTTCAGAGTTTTCAGAAGTGGTCTTCAAGTTTCCTGTTGTGGGTCAGTGGGTTAAGAATCCAACTGCCGCAGCTCAGGTTGCTGTGGAGGTGCAGATTTGATCCCCAGCCTGGTGCAGTGCGTAAAAGGATCCAGTATTGCTGCAGCTCTGGCGTAGGTCACAGCTGTGGCTCAGGTTCAGTCTCTGGCTCAGGAACGTCCATATGCCTTGGGTGTGGCCATAAAAAGGGGGGAAAAAGTGGTCTTCAACCAACACTCTGTGGCAACAGAATCCATTAAAGTTATTTCCAATATGTGCTCACTACAAAATTGAAATTGTTCATCTTCACATGAAGTGGGTTGTATGTAAAGTACATACATTTTAAAGAAGAATGTAAATATTGTAAAGAAAGGAAATTTCAGCCCTTATGACCTTCATCAAATAAAGAACAAAATGGTAGTTCCTGACCAAGGTACAAATCTTGTAAAGACAGCTTGAGACCTCACTAACATCAGGGATGGGGCTTAATGGAAAGGTTCTAGAGGGATGCCCAGGGTTTCGCTAGGATCCATAACTGTCCACCATCCTCGAGGTTGCTTTGCTTTTCTGTGGTTGCCTTAAGGTGCCTGGTGTTGGCCAATGAGTGATTTTGTGAAGAGGTGAAAACTAAGATTCAAGCACCAAAGGGTGCTCAGTCACAGGGGCTGCGAGAGCTGGTGAGAAACAGTGGAGGAATCGTTGAGTTAGAATTCAGAAACCTGAGCTAAAATGCTTCTTCCATTCCAATTGTCCACACGGGGAATCCAATTTCTTCTTCACCTCAACAAGTTGCAGGCAGGTGAGCAGCAAGAGAGAATGCGTAGGTGTGGATGGTTGTCATGAGCGAGGCAGGTCCTCTCTGAACCTTGGGCTCTTGGTTGAACCTGTGCAGCTCCTGCAAACCGCAGATGGGAGAGGGCACAGGTGCACGCAAAGTGTTGTTTCAGAAGAACTGCAAGAGAGAGCAAGTGACCCTAAAGGAGCCAGAAATGGATGCAAAGCTTATGGAAGAATTTGATACTGAAAACACAGAGAGAAAAGGGTTCCTTCAATATCCGGGACCTGAGTGTCACAAGGTTTCTGCACAGTGAGAAAAATTACCAGCAAACGAGTGGAAATCAGGAGGGAACTCTTGCCCGCCATGTGCCATTGTCCGCTAAGTGTCTTGTGTAAATATCCTCTGCTGTTGATAAGGATGAATTCCATCTCTGTCATTTGCCCCATAAGCATCACATTCTCTTTACTAGAAAGAAGTGTCCCTGTGAGGGGATGGTATCCATTAAGATCTAAATGTATGGCTACCTTTTCATAGTATAGCAGTAAATTTTGAGCACTTGCTATGCCCCAAGCAATGCTTTAAATACTTCCCAGGCATTCATCCTGACAACTCTATCACTGAGCTCTCTCCCCAAATTCATCTTGCAGAAGCACAAAAAGGATCTTGCCCAGCATGGCCCCCTGGTGACTGAAAGAGCCAAGGTACAAACACAGGCAGCTAAACACCAGCAGTTGAAGTTCATAGCTATATTTTCGGGGGTGGGGAGAACACTTGCAGCATATGGAAGTTGCCAGGATAGGAGTCGAATCGGAGCTGTAGCTGCTGTCCTCCACATAGGACACAGCAACACGTGATCGAGCCCTGTCTGCTATCTACACCACAGCTCATGGCAACGCTGGATCCCCCACCCACTGAACAAGGCCAGGAATCAAACCCACATCCTCATGGATACTAGTCGGGTTCATTACCACCAAGCCATGACAGAAACTCCCATGGCTACATTCTTGCCACACATATCTGCTTATATTTGAGTTCTAACTGAATCCTGGGTGTACAGAAAATTTTAGCATATGCAGGACACTTTCAAATAACACAAGAATTAAAAATATAAAACTTTACCTGTGAGTCGATTGGGGGAAAAACATTGAGGAGGAAGGGAAGTCGGTTTTCAAATGTGCTATCTGCTAAATCTGAAATCAAAGATAACATTTCCAAGAGTCCTTGCCAGGGATGCCACCTCAGAGGGCATTGTCAACCAAATATGATCAGCCGTCTCTCCACATACATTGAGTCTGGGCTTCTGATTTTATCCAGTAATAAGGAGACTGAATTCTAAAGAGTAAATCGTGTGTTATAGTTAAGTCCAAGGAGCAAAGCCTCCTTGAGATTAAACCTAAGGCCTTTTCAACCCACCGTGGGGTCTCAGCCCCTTCCTTCAAATGCTCCTTGTGTGACACTATGAAAAACACTGAGACAGGCGGGGACCTGGGAATGGGGGTCCTTTGCTGCAGTGCTTGCCCCTGGACAAACATCTCCTCCAGCAACAAAATACAAGAAACTATATGGGACTAAAAATAACCGTGTCCATGCACAGTTAGGGCAAATTATGGACAATACAAAAAAAAAAAATTCCAACTGCCACTTCTGAAGAGGTGAGCGCGAAAGAGGGTGTCAGGAAAAAAAACAGGGTACTACGCATGCCCCCTGCACACAGCACCAAAAGGATGCACAGACAGCCTAAGCCACCCCTCTGGCCCCACCTCCGGCCCTGCCCCTACCCCCACCCCATATAAGGAACGAGCTCAGCACCCCATTCCACACCTAGGGGATCCATCAAGCAAGGCAACCTGTTACTGCTTCCACCTGCTGCATCAGGGGCCTCGTAAAGCCTTGCCTGAATTCCTTGCCTGGCCTCTTATCACCAGCTATTGGTTAAGGAGGCCAAGAACCCTGGTCAGTAACAATACCAACACTCCCTCTAAAAGAACCACTTCTACAAGTGCAGAGTTTAAATATTTTTTAAGTGACCCTCGGTTACGGTCAGGTAGTAAGGCATGCACTGTTTCCTGGGATGGCATGCCAAAGTATTTCATTTAGACACATTGTTTTTCTTTTCTTCATATATTCTATAGCAGGCACTCAGTAAAAATTGGATAAATTGAACTGATTTGATAAGCAAATCCCCAGTCAAATACAAGTAAAGAAGCATTTCCTAGAGGAATGATTATCCACAGACTGCAAGGGAAAATTTTTTAATGTCTCGCTAGTAGATTAATTTTTTCTTCTATTTTCCAAAATTGTTATCCATTACCGATCACTCACTGGTATAACTATATCAAATTAGAGAGATTTGGGGAGTTGCTCTGGCACACGCCAAGACAATGTTTTCAGCCCATGAGAAAACTTGTAATAGATAATGATATATTTTTTAAATGGTCAATTTAACCAAAAAAAATCTCTATTCGGATTTATTTCAGAAGAAGCAGAATGACAGTTCTCTTAAGGTAACAAAGAATATTACGTGACATACTTCTCTGTTAATATAAATGTAAAAGGAGGAAGGGAGGAAGGAAGGAAAGAAGGAAGGAAGGAGGGAAGGAGGGAGGGAAAGAAGAAAGGGAGTGAGAGGGAGGGAAATGGGAAGCAAAGAGGTAAAGAAGCTACAGCAAGGAATTCCTGTCATGGCTCAGTGGTTAACGAACTCAACCAGTATCCATGAGGACGCAGGTTTGATCCCTGGACTCATTCAGTGGGTTAAGGATCCAGCAATGCGGTGAGCTGTGGTGTAGGTCACAGACGTGGCTTGGATCCTGCACTGCTGTGGCAGTGACATAGGCCAGCAGCTGTAGCTCCCATTTGACCGCTAGCCTGGGAACCTCCATATGTCAAGGGTGTGACCCTAAAAAGACAAAAGAGAAAAAAAAGAAGAAGAAGCCATAGTGAAAAGGAAGCAGCCCTCGAGAAGGAAGGAAGCGGTCCTGAGTGTGCCGACCATGCAAATATGTGCTAACCTTTGTCTTCATTTTTCGCTCGCCTTGCACAATCTGATGGATTAACTATGACACAATTTTACCCCATGTTAACTCAAGTCAACCTATGGAATTTCAGAACCTCTTTATCAATGGGAGAGGAATCATTTAGGATTGCACTTAAACCTTTAGAAAATCACATTCGAGAGTGGGGGCAAGCAGAGAGAAATCCCTTTCAAGACCAAAATATAAACCATTTAAGTTGAAGAAGAAACACCAGCCTTTGGTTGATGATTGATTGATTTCAAAGTCTTTCCCGTAACCCAGCTTGGTTTCCCAACATTTGTAATTTGACAACCTTCCTCCCCAAGGTTGGGGTTGGGCTTCTTAGGCTGCCCTTGTGACCCGTGTGGCAAGTTTCTCAGCACCTTGTTCATTTTCAGGTCTACAAAAATCCTATAGGGAGGAACGAGGAAACATACCTATTGAATAGGTGATGTCCTAAAAATAAGAATATTTGCTACAAATCCCCCCAAAAGAACTTGACTAAAGTCGTAGGTGTTGAACAAAGGTTATGCAAAACTCAGTGGATCAAAAATGGAATTCTGCCGAGGAGCTGGCTGTCCCCCTAGGAATTCCCATTGGTTACAATGTTCCTTAGCATAGCATCTTTCTGTATGGACTCCAGAATTCATGTACCATATTTTCCACAGTTTGATGAAGACTCCAGAGCCCTTAAGATATGAATTGCTATAATTCCTAAATCAAACAGCATTCAATTCAGTTCCAGACCACTGCAGGGTAATAAGACCGGTATTTCTTATTTTAATTAGTCATTTTATACTTCTAACAACTTCTTTGACAATCCTGGATTACTTGTTTGTTTATAAGTGGTAAAAACCATGTGTGGCTAAAAATATGAATGCCACATTTGAATGTCCATTTACATTTTAGTACTTATAGAAATAAACTTTCTAGGCCTTCAGATTATAGCTTTTTATAGACACTGAATACAATCACCTAATCTATTTTAATATTATCCCTTTCAGCTGTCTCATGAGTCTCTCCTACACAGCAGAGATATCAACTGGGTAATGTGAATTCAAGACAAAATGCCTGAACACTCATCAAAACTGTCTTGTAGTTTGCATAGAAATTTGCTTGTGACATTTGAAATGTTCACCATCAAGTCATGTGGCCACATAAAAGTATTGTGTGTTGTTACAAGATTTTTTAACCCCCAAGTGTAAGACTCTCCCATATTCTATTTTTGTATCCTGTATCCAGTGTCTTTAGCCATGATACTTGCTCAATAAATATTTACTGAGTAAATAAATGGAGTTCATACCATTTTTCTCACAGCATATTTTTTCCCAAAGTATGCATGCAAAGAGTAAGACTATCCCTCAAGCATACAAAACAACTGCGGTGGTCCAATATCCACAGGGTCTTGGTCCAGGACAAGCTGCAGATACCAAACTCCACCTATACTCGTTTCCCATAGTCTGCCCTCTGTATTCGTGGGTTCTGTATCTGCGAATTGTGAATATAATACAAGAAGGATCCAGGGTTGGTTGAATCTGCGGGTGAGGAACCCGTAGAGGTGGAGGACCAATGATAATATAATAGGAACAATTTTATAAATATGTATGTGTGTGTGCAGATAAATGGATATTCATCCTTCGATCATCGGCAGAGTTATAGTTATATAATTCCCATGTTTTGCACAGCACCATGTTAGCTTTTTCACATCATATCTTTTATATGGTCTTCTTGGCATAAGTGCACGAAGGAGTTACATTCTCCATAGTACAGAAGGTGAACATTACGCAAGGTGAGCAGATGACATAGCTGAACCATCTCAGAGTCAAGACTCCCACACTCCCGTCTGGGTCTAACCTGGACGTTTTCCCCTTGACCTGCACTGCCTAATCTTTTTTCATTTTAGGAAACTTAAAAGCAGTTTTACCTCAATCTGTGACAAACTCAGGACTCAGTTCTTGAGAATATGGTCCTGACAATAAACAAATGTTTCACTTTATATGTGGCATCTAATACCAATGATACAAAAGAATTTATTTATAACACAGAAACAAACTCGCAGATTTCAATATCAAATGTATGGTTATCAAAGGGGAAAACATGGAAGAGGGAGGGATAAATTAGGAGGATGGGAATGACATATACACACCACTGTATAAAATACATAATTTTTTTTGTCTTTTTGTCTTTTTAGGGCCCCACCCACGGCATATGGAGGTTCCCAGGCAAGGGGTCAAACCAGAGCTGTTGCTCCCCGCCTATGCCAGAGCCATAGCAATGCCTGATCTGAGCCACCTCTGTGACCTTCACCACAGCTCACGGCAACACGGGATCCTTAGCCCACTGAGTGAGGCCAGGGATAGAACTTGCAATCTCATGGTTCCTAGTCAGATTCGTTTCCGCTGCGCCACGATGGGAACTCCTAAAATACATAATTAACAAGGACCTACTGTATAGCCTAAGGAAAACTACTCAATAGTTTCTAATAACCCATATGGGAAAAAATAATGAATACATGTATATGGACAACCGATTCATTTTGCTGTACACCTGAAACAAATACAACATTGTA
The DNA here is from genome assembly GCF_016906955.1 of Phacochoerus africanus. Taxonomy (NCBI): domain Eukaryota; kingdom Metazoa; phylum Chordata; class Mammalia; order Artiodactyla; family Suidae; genus Phacochoerus; species Phacochoerus africanus. The sequence goes on along the minus strand of NC_062548.1, from coordinate 53,980,962 downwards.
AATCCACTATACTCCAATAAAATGTTTTTTACTGTATCAGAAGATCTGAGAATGTGTAAGGATGGCAGCTGTCTTGCTCCTGAAGCACCCAGGCTTCACCAAACAGCTTCAGGCAAGATCCTGGATCATTCCCTGCTCCAGTCTACTGTTGGCAAAAGAATTCTGCCAAGTTCCGGGACCCTAGACACCATGGCTCCCTTCAAGTTTGCAAGTCCAGGGACCCTAGATGCCACGGCTACTGAAGGGGATGCTGACTCAACCTCCCATGCTGGGTGATCACTCAAAGCCCATCATGAAACTCTGAAACCAAAACAACCACAAATACATACATTCCTCAGAACTGGAAAAGGGAGAGACAAAGGCTAAGTTTCCTAAGCTCAGAATGAATCACAGAACTGTGCATATTTAAGGTTGGGACTATTCTGAAGCATCCCATCCCCACCCCCAGCGACCCGCCCAGTGCCCAGCAACGTGGAGTTGGAAGGAATTAAAGCTCTCATCCTGGCTCTTCAGGCAGCATCATGTGGCTTTACCAAGACCCTTATGTCCCCTGGCCTGGCCTCAGTAAGTCATCTGCTCTAGCCACTGTTGTTTTTCCTCTCTTGTCTTTTGGTTATCAAGGCTGATAACTGGCCACACTCATGTCATACATAAGCTCAGAGAGAAAAACTTCTGTTTCTCCCCTATGACGTCAGAGAATTCTCAAAGCTCTAGCTGTGATTTTGATCTCTCTGCTTTTGTTAAGTGTCCAACAAAGTTGTCACCCAATATGTTAGTGCTACAAAATATCGCTCAGTCAGCTGAGCTCACCCTTCCAGCAGTTACAATAAACGGACAACCTAGAGAAAAACCCAAAGCTCAAGTGGTTTTAACAACACGATGATGGATGGTGGAATTCTATTTCTCTTCCTCCTCCCCTGCGTTGGGCTGCAAACTACTTCACTACCTCCCTAGCGTTTGGGGCCTTTGAGTAGAGGGTGCCCTTGCCAGCATGGAGAAACGGAGCTAGGCTTTCATGTCCTGGAATCCGCTATGTCCTCAATTCCCAAGACTCCAGCCATAATTAGTTGTCATGTGTTTATGGCTCCAGGAGAATTTAAAACATGCAAAGACACAAGGAGCAAAAGATGACATCAAAATGCTGATTTATTCTGGGTTTCAGACTAATCTTATAGGGTTTCTACACACATCATTGTTTTTCTTGAATATTAGCCATGCAGGAAAAAAAAAATATGCCCACAGAATTTGTACATTCAGGCTGGTACCCAAATGATTCAGGTTTCCACGTGGAGGAGGAGCCTATGTTCCTTAAACTCACAGCCTGGACATGCGCTGAGTCCTAGAAGGTCATGTTTGATTTTCCTTTCATTTGGCTAATAACCCAGTAAATATTTGCTCTCATAACCAAGCATTGTCTTGAAATGTATACAAGCACCTTGACGGCCACCAGACCTGAGCGGACGGTGAAAAGCCATGATGGAGGAGGCAACTGTGACATCAGGAAGCCACCCTCACTCTCTGCGACCCTGAGAGCTTCTTGGAAGGGTCCATTCCCCATCACTTATAAATTCTAGGAACACTTTTTTCTAAATAAAAAGCCTGGATTGGCCTCAGAGAGCAGCAAAAAAGTGACTAATTCCATGATATAATTTGTAAACCTCCTGGAAAGTATCCTTTCCCCAAAGAGATAGCGACCTACCCGCATCCGGGTCCCCAGCTCCCAGACTTACCCTCATGTCAAGAGTTCATCATGTAGAATATTACTCAGTATTAAAAAAAAAAAAGAACTAAATCCTGATGCCGGTGACTATAGGAATGAACTTTGAAGATAGTATGCTCAGCGAAACGAGCTAGTCCTAAAAAGACAAACGCTATAGGATTCCACTTATATGAGGTTCCTAGGGGAGTCACATTCATAGAGACGGAAAGTTGAATGGTGGTTATCAGGCAAGGGGGAAGGGGGCCTGGGGAGTTGTTGTTTAATGGGGACAGAGTATTAGTTTGGGAAGATGCTAACATTCTGGAAATGGGTGGTAGTGACTGTGGCACAACCCCGTGGATGCTTAATGCTATCAAACTGTACCCTTGAAAAGGATAGGATGGCCAGTTTTACTTTCTGTATATTATACCACAATAAGTAAAAATAAAAAGACTCCAGCATTGATGTCATTCCTTTGTGCAGTGCCCTCTACCCAGCAGCCTCCATCACAATACAAATACCGTTCCCAGGGCAGCCAGCATGTCAGCTGTCACTAATGTGTGAAAGCAGGGATTCTCAGCCTGGGGTTCATGGACCCTGGATCCTGCTGGGGAAGGGGGCATCTGTCAAAGGTGTGCAGAATGGTTGTGTGGGGTGGAGTGAAAGAGAGAGGGGGACAGAAATTTTTCCTAGAAGAGGGGGTCATCATTTTCATTCGATTTCTCTAATGTGTCTGGACCCACCCTTCACACCCACAGAAAAGTCCCAACTTTACACGGCATCAGTTTACTGCCTTAGTGTCTTGGTTCCTGAGGGGAAGAAAAATAATAGTAGCAAATATTACACAGGAGTACTTGTCACTTACCAGGCACTCCATATGCATTCCTACTTTGCTACTTCCAAGGATTCTAGCAACTACCCTTCGCAGAAATTGCTAGGCTTTTTTTTTTTTTACTTTTGTTTTCTTATTTTTCTTTTCCTTTTTTTTGTCTTTTTTTTTTTTTTTTTTTTTTTTTTTTTTTTTTTTTTTTTTTTTTTTTAGGGCTGCACCCGAGGCATATGGAGCTTCCCAGGCTAGGGGTAGAATCGGAGCTGTAGCCTCTGGCCTAGACCACAGCCACAGCAATGCCAAGCCACGTCTGCAACCTACACCACAGCTCATGGCAACACCGGATCCTTAACCCACTGAGTGAGGCCAGGGATTGAACCTGCGTCCTCATACTAGTCGGATTCGTTTCCTCTGAGCCAGGGTGGGAACTCCTCATTTTCTTTAAAATGCACAGACCAGCAGCTACAGCTCCAATTCCACCCCTAGCCTGGGAACTTCCATATGCCTCAGGTGTGGCCCTGAATAAATAAATAAATAAATAACATAAAATTTGCCATTTTAACCATTTTAGGTGTACAATTCAGAGGAATTAAGTACATTCACGTTGTTGGGCAATCATCACCACCACCATGCCCAGAAATTTTGCATCTTCCCAAACCAAAAATCTGTCCATCAAACAGTAACTTCTGACACCCCCTACGCTGGACCCTGGCAACCCCTGTTCTTTCCGTCTCTGAGTTTGACTCCTCTAGGGACCTTGTGAAAGGGGACATGGACACAGAAGGAAGTCCCTGTCGAAGGTCATGTGACTGGCAGCAGTGGAGCCAGGATCCAAACCCAGGGAGATGGGATCCAGAGCCCACATCAGACATCGTTTCGTGCCTTCATCCAGTTAAGAGATGCAGGCACCAAAAGGCTGTCATACACCGTCAGAGTTACATTAACTTCTTTCTTCATAACCTAACAATGTCCAACAAGCATTTAATTACTAATTTACTAATTCAATAGCCAACACAACAGTAAACACCATTAAAACAAGAATGAGCAGCAACCAACTAATAGGAGATTATGTGTTAACAGGTAAAGCTTCGCTTCTTAACTGAGTGTCAATGGTGGCAGCTCTTTCTAGAAGATCAATTTTACTCAGGTTACTTGGGAAGAAACTCTAGGTTATCTCATTGGCAATTTAAAGGCACACTTCTAGATGAGAACAAATCCCAACATAGTTTAAGTTCATTACATAAATTATATTGTGAAATTTTTCAACATAAAACAGAGAATTGTAACATAAGTTCCTGTATCTCCTCACCAGACCCAACTATGATTAAGACGTTTCTATCATTTAGTCCTTTCTCTCTTTTTCCCTCCTTTCCAGGCTCCCTTTCTTCATTTTTTTTTTAATTTTATTGGAGTATAGCTGACTTACAATGTTGTATTAGTTTCAGGTGTACTGCAAAGTGAATCGGGCATACATAAACATATATCCATTCTTTTTCAGACTCTTTTCCCATATAGTTTATCAGAGTATTAAGTAGATTTCCTTGTGTCCTATAGTAGGTCCTCATTATGTTTTATAATTGGTAAATAATTTCAAAATAAATTTCATCCCTCACATCATTTCACTTTGACATATTTAGCATACATCTCTTTAAAAAGAAAGAAAAACAGGAGTTTTCTTCATAGCTCAGTGGAAATGAATCTGACTAGCATCCACGAGGACACAGATTCGATCCCTGGCCTCACTCAGTGGGTTAAGGATCCGGTGTGGCCGTGAGCTGTGGTGTAGGTCACAGACGAGGCTCGGATCCCATGCTGCTGTGGCTGTGGTGTAGGCCAGCTGCTATAGCTCCGATTTGACCCCTAGCCTGGGAACCTCCATATGCCGTGGGTGCAGCCCTTAAAAAAAAGAGAAAAGAAAAACAAACGCATCTTGCAAAACTACCATGCCATTATCATACCCTCAAAAATTAAATGTACTTTCTTGGTGTCATGCACCAGCTATTCCACACTCTGGTTTCCCCGAGTGTCTCAGCCTGTCCTGTGCCACCTGGCCTGTGTGGACCAGGTCTCCACAAGATCTGTATGTTGCATGGCTCAAGGGGCTCTCAGGTACCTTTAACCCAGAGCCCCCTTCACCTTCCTTCACACTTGGCTCTGAAGATCAGCCAGGTCTGTGAGCTGCAGAAATCTCTCTCCTTGGATGCATCACTTCACTTCTTCTCTGAGACTTTAAACTTGTGGTTCTAGGGCTGTCTTTCCTCTAAAGGTTGGAAGTTTCACTCCAAAGGATCCATCAGATTCAGGTTTAAATGCATTCTGCATTTTTCACGAGAACATTCCCTAAGTTTCATACTCTTGGAGACCTCATGTCTGGCTGTCCCACTCGAAGGGATGTCCAGATGGCGACAGCCTGCTTGTTCCTGAGTAAAAATCTCAGGAACTTTCTCATATCTCTTTCCTCATTGACAACCGTATGTCTCAATTGGACACTTTGTGACAGATCACAGAACAGTTACTTTTTAATCATGTGATAACTACTCCACGACAAACCACCCCAAACTTAATAGCTTAAAAGCCATAATTGTGTTTGCTCACAGTTCTGTAGGTGGCAGTTTGGGCGAGTATGGCCAGGCGGTTTTTCCTTGTCCCCCACTCGACTGGCTGGGATGGTTCACACCACTGTGTTCAGCTGTGTTGGCTCGGCTGCAGAGTTCAAAAGAGGGAGAGGTGGCCGCTGTCGTCCACGTCGCCTTTCCTTCCAGGGGCCTGGCTTGGGCTTCCTATGGCGTCATGATCTCTGGGGAGCCTCAGTGACGACTAGCTTTGAAGAGGGAGGATTCCACCGAGCGACACAACAGAAGCTGCAGGTCTCTGAAGGCTCAGGCTTGGAAGTGCTGTAGCCTGGCTCCTGCCTCGTCCCGCAGTCGGAACAAGTCACAAGGCCAGCGTAGATAGGAAGGGCAGGAAAAAGACTGTCCCACGGGTCAGACCACAAAGAGGATGGGATGTTGCAGGGGCCACCCAGAAGCACAGTCAATCACAGTTATGTGTTGGTGGGTTAGGTGGTGACAGCCTAATCCTTCCACCGTAAAGTTCCCATCACACTTTGATGTAATGATTTTCTCCACGGACAACCTTTGCCTGAGTCAGAGCATTCATTACACGCTGAAAAATGGTGACATTCTAAGTCAGTCAGATTTTCCACATTTGGGGTGAAGCATTTTCCTCCGCCAACACGTACACAAAAAGCAGAGTACGTGCTTGATTCTTTTCCTTTAGTGGCCTTTGCTCGGACGGAGGACCTGATGTCCTACTTACCTGGAAGGCTTCCCAATAAATTCTCTGGTTTCGTATGTGTGCTTTCTTTTGTTTTGTTGTTGTTTTCAGCCCCTTGATGCCCACTTTGAAGATCACAGAGAGCTTACATGTTTGTGTATTTCCTGTGATTTTTTTTTTTTTTTGAAGCTCTATCTTGAGTCATTGGTGCCCTTTGTGTTGTCCAGTGTGTGTGTGTGTGTGTGTGTGTGTCTGTCTGTCTTGTTTTTTGTTTTATTTTTGCTTGTGTGTGTGTGTGTCTGTTTTGTTTTTTGTTTTATTTTTGCTTTTTAGGGCCACACTTGTGGCATATGGAAGTTCCCAGGCTAGGGTCAAATTCGAGCTACAGATGCTGGCCTACACCACAGATGCAGCAACTTGGGATCTGAGCCTCGTCTCTGACGTACACCACAGGTCACGGCAATGCTGGATCCTTAACCCACTGATCGAGGCCAGGGATGGAACCCACATCCTCATGGATGCTAGTTGGATTCGTTTCCACCTCACCGCAATGGGAACTCCCTGGTGTCTGATTTTGACAGGAGTCCACTAGACTTCAAAAGCTTCCTGTCTTTCTGACACACCAGAATGTCCTGGCTCACTGGTGCATTTTCTGTCCCAGAACTGATTCCTTTCCATGGGAAACCTTATTTAGAAGTTACCATCTAGAGTTGCCTTTGCTTCTAGGTAGGGCTAGTCATTTTTTTTTTTTCCTAATCAAATACATTTGACCTTTAACATTATATAAATTTAAGATGTACAGCATTTGACTTCTATACACATATATTACAACAATTGTGGTATCCATATGTATTACATAACATATTCACAGTACAATATTGTTGTGGGGGTTTTTTTTTGCTGTTTTAGGGTTTTTTGTTGTTGTCGTTGTTGTTGTTTTTTTAGCTTTTTAGGGCCACACTTGCAGCATATGGAAGTTCCCAGGCTAGGGGTTGAATTGGAGTCACAGCTGCCGGCCTACACCACAGCCACAGCAACTCAGGATCTGAGCTTCCTCTGCAATCTACACCACAGCCCATGGCAACGCCAGATCCTTAACCCACTAAGTGAAGCCTGGGATCAAACCCTCAACCTCATGGTTCCTAGTCAGATTCATTTCCTATGTGCCACGGCAGGAACTCCCACAGTACAATATTGTTATCTATGGTTATTCTGCAGTCTGTTAGATCACTACGGCTTATTTACCACTCGTTGCAGTCTGTACCTTTAAATACCATCAATTTTATCTCCCCGCACCCCAATCTGTAGTTTTTTTAATTCAGTTAATGCTGAGATGCTTTTTATTTATTTATTTATTTTTGTCTTTTCTAGGGCCACACCCGCGACATATGGAGGGTCTCAGGCTAGGGGTCTAATCGGAGCTATAGCGCCAGCTTACGCCAGAGCCACAGCAACTCAGGATATGAGCCACATCTGTGACCTATACCACAGCTCAAGGCAACATCAGATCTTTAAGCCACAGAGCGAGGCCAGGGATCAAACCCAAAACCTCACGGTTACTAGTTGGATTCATTAACCACTGAGCCACGACAGGAGCTCCCCAATGCTGAGACTTTTGATTCATGTTGTGAGGATTTTGCTAATCTCCTTTGATTTTACACTTGTATTTCTTTTTCCTTACTCTGAAAATATTGGTTCCAAATTCCTAGTTTGCTTTATGCTACAAAAGAGGTAAAATAACAACAAAGTAATATTACCAGTATCACCGCTAATAATAACATTGCTGAATGGAGTTTAATACTGTGTTACAGCTCTGTTTCCACCTACAAAATATTCCACTATGCATGATGCACAGGTTAAATAAGGTTCTCTAAAGTTACTTGAAATTGTTTTTCTTTCTTTTTTTTTTTGGAAGTTCTCAGGCCAGGGATCAAATCCGAGCTCCAGCTTCCACCCACACTGCAGGTAGAGCAATGCTGGATCCTCAACCCACTGCGCCACAGTGGGAACTCCAAAATTATTCTTTTTCCCTGTGTGATTATGTCACCATATTGCCATAGAGTAGCTCACTCATTTAAGTGTGCCTGGAAATTTTAATTGTATATTTATTGGAATCTGCAAACTATGGTATAATTCAGAGAAGTCTCATTTGCATCTTGTCCCTTCTGCCTGCTCCTTTAAGTAATGATTTGTATTTTCTTTTTGGTTTATCTCTCCAATGTTGCTTTTTGAAAATAGAAACGAATAGGTAAATATATTTATTTTGCCTCTCTTTAGCAAAAGGTTGTGTTCTACATTTTGCTCTTTTCTTTCCGTGTAAAAAGATCGTTCTTCTTTTCTTTTTCTTTTTTTGCCCAAATAGAATTTCTTTGTGTGGATGCCCCATTGTTTATTCTCACAGCCCCCTGTTAGTGGAAACACTGCTTCGTTTTCAATCTTTTGCTAAGACAATGAATCACATTGCAATGCATAATTTTGTGCATTTGTCTTATTGTGGTTTTGGTAGTCTATCTATGGGAGAGAGTCCTAGAAGTGAGATTTCTGAGTCAAAGGGTAAAATCATCTAATTTTTTTAGATGGTGCCTAATTTTCCTCTCTAGAGGTTGTACCATTTTACGCCTTAACCATCGCTACATGATGGGGCCTGTTTGTTCACACCCTTACCCATGAATTACGCTGACGAATGTGAGTTTTCTGCCTGTTGTGTCTGAATGCACTCTGAATTTGCTTTTCTTTCACCATGGAGGTTGAGCACCTTTTCATGTGTTTAAGGGCCATTTCATCTTTTCTGCCTGCTAAAGTCTTTGCTATCAAATGATTCACCTTTTTCATCTCACGTTTTAGGAGCTCCTTATTATAACAGTATTAGCTGCTAATGAACCACACTGGCACGTGTGTCTTGAATTTGTGCCTGGCTGGATCTGCCCACACAGGTCTTTGAGACAATAACTGGTGTGGTGAAGGCATTGGTTCCCAGGCCTCCTCTGACCGAGCCCTCAGACCAGAAAGATTCTGTGGAAAAATCAGAGAAGATGCTACTTGGACTCAGATAAGCTACCACCACTGGTGATCAGGCTTGGCTCTGAACCTCATGGATCCTGCTTCATAAGCCGGTGTGGTCAAAAGTGTTGGAGGAAGGACAGCTATGCCTGGTCCCTTTGAAATGGTGGGTGATCATTAGTCAAGGCCATTTCACCTGTCTTCACTACTCAAGGTCATTTTCATTGTCACTACAACAGACCCACAGGTCGTCCTAGCAGCACGGAGCCTAAACAATAAGATGTTTGCCTGAGTTGGTTTCCAGGAACTTGGAGTCAAGTCAGCCAGTTAAGATTGGATAGGACCACTGCCCTGCCCCTCCCCACCCCCACCTCCCACAACTGGCCCTCGGTGACCTTTGCACATCAAAGGGCAGAAAACGCCACCCTGGGATCATGCTAAGTGCCTCCTCTGTTTCCCATGCAGAGACCTATAGCTTAATGACACCTCAGGGCAATCATGACCACGTTTCTCCCTCACCTCCCCCACTCCCCAGACAGCCCTGCTGCTGTCTTCTGTCCCCTGCAAACACTCCAGCCCTGAGACTTGTTCTCCCACCTCCTCACTTGGTTACCTGCCAAATAAACCCTCTCTTTGCTGCAAAGCTCTGTGTCCTGTCTTTTTGGCTCGCTAAGCATCCGGCAAAACCAACCTGGTTCGGAAACACCTTTGCCTTAGTCGAGGTGGAAACTTCTTTCTCAGGGAGCCCTTCAGCCAGGGGGCTGCCTCAGGGACTCAGAAGGAGGCAAGGGGGCGCTGCTGAGGTGCCTCTGTCCAGCCAAGAGCTACTCATCTCAAATGGGAGCGGCTGCTGAGGTTTCCAAGAGGAGAAAGAGCCTCGCATCACGAGGCATTTTCCCTGCCCAGGTCTGAGAGAGAATCATGCTCTTTCAAAATCAGTTAACAGATACACCTAGGGTGTTTACGTGCTATCAGGACTCAGAAAGTGGCTGGGGGTCCTTTGTAATTTTATATCCCCAGGCACACAGTCAGTGCCATAGGAAAAAGTCTCGGTGACCAGCAACTTGTGGGAGAAAAACCCTACCCTAAGACGGTGGGCAGAGGTGGTTGCCCTTTTTGTTTCATAGGAAGAGAAGATATTGCAGTCATGAGACCTACAGCCCACGGAGACTGAAGGTCACATCAAGTCATCCCTCTGGGGACAGAAAGGAAACAATGTGGATACAGTTGTCATAATCACATCCCTTCCCAACCCTACCCACAGTCCCACCATTTAAAAATAATAGCGAAGAGTTCCCATCATGGCTCAGTGGTAACAAACCCTACTAGTATCCAAGAGGATACATGTTCGATCCCTGGCCTCATTCAGTGGGTTAAGAATCCAGTGTTGTTGTGAGCTGTGGTGTAGGCCAGAGGCTGTATCTCCTCTTCGACCCCTGGCCTGGGAACCTCCATATGCAGCCAAAAATAATAATAATAACAATAATAATAACAGTGAAATGACAAGACACAGCTTTAGATTATGCTTTTAAAATCACACAGCACTTTCGAGTTCTATGCTCCTACCCAGTAGGTGGGGACGGTGGGTTTAAAGGCCACATGGGAGAGACCAGAAGACCGAAGCCCTACTGCTCGGGAGCATGCAGATCTCACGGCTGCCTGGAATCCAGACCCGGGCAGCAGGGCACGCCACACGGGCAGACACTCAGGCCCTGGCTTACAAAGGCCCACACTTGGTTCAGTGCTCCGCTCTTTCTGTTTTGAGAGACTTCACTTTTACACAAAGAACCCTACATTTCATTTGGCACAAAGCCCCGCCCACCACCAAACCAGACCATTCCAGACTCCATGTCTTCTCCCCTGAAAATTAAAGTAGCAAATCAAATCATATTGAAGCAAGATTTCTTGAATACCTTTTTTTTTTTCAGTTAGAATTAATTATTTTGGTTTTGTTGAAAGGCAACGGCCAGATTTATTGAAAACCCTGACACCCACCCCATGCAGTCCTGGCCGCTTTACCAGTGCCAGCCCCAGGCACCAGCCATGAGCAGACAGGCACCTGGTGGCCCCTTTGAGAACATTCCTGAATGCCTAAAACACATAGGAAAGAGCAGCTTTGCCATTTGAATCAGGCCGAATACCTTTAAAAAAGCAAACAAACCCAGTACAAGGACTTGTTTAAAAAAAGAAAAAAAAAGAAAGAAAAATGTTTATTTGGCTAAAATTTTATTACACCAAATATTAACTCACTATGTAGACCATGATATGGAGCTCTGAGCTGGTTTTTTTTGTTTGGTTTGGTTGATTTTGGCTTTGTTTTGTAGAGATATATATGAAAGCCATGTTTGTATTAATAAGATTTAATCAGCAACACCCCCTGCCCCCCACAGTGAGCTGGGTGCACACTTGCCACTCTCAAAGCCACCTAACGTGACAGTGACACACAGAAGTTTTACTGGTGGAGTTCCCGTCATGGCTCAATGGTTAAAGAACCTGACTGGGATCCATGAGGACGAAAGTATAATCCCTGGCCTCGCTCAGTGGGTTAAGGATCCGGCGTTGCCCTGAGCTATGGTGTAGGTCGCAGACGTGGCTCAGATCCCACACTGCTGTGGCTTGTGGTGTAGGCCAGCAGCTATAGCTCCGATTCACCCCTAGCCTGGGAATTTCCATATGCCACAGGCACAGCCCTAAAAAATACAAAAAAAAAAAAAAGTTTCACTTATGATGTCACCCTAGCATCATAAAAGGCTTCCATTAAAGAGCTTTGTTTTTTCTCAAAAAAATGTATATAGATTGCTACCTACCATTTGAAAATTCATAGGGTAATTAAAGATGGCAAGAAAAAAAGAGAAAATGAGCAGTGAGAGCTAAAGTTAAAAAAAAAAAAAAAAGCCAGAGTTCCCATCACAGCTCAGTGGAAACAAATCTGACTAGTGTCCATGAGGATGCAGGTTCAACCCCTGGCCTCAACCAGTGGGTTAAGGATCCAGTGTTGCCACGAGCTGTAGTGTAGATTGCAGATATGGCTTGGATCTGCTGTTCCTGTGGCTGTGGTGTAGGCTGGCAGCTGTAGCTCCAATTCAACCCCTAGCCTGGGAACTTCCATATACCATAGGTGCAGCCCTAAAAAGCAAAGCAAAAAAAAAAAAAAAAAACAGAAAAAAAGCCCAATCAATATGGATTTGCTTATTCTAAAAGCATTTTATATGTTCTGGGCCCCTAACCAAGCACTGAGATGCAAAAAGAAGTCATATAAATATAAACTATTTTCTAGTAAATATAATTGAGAAGGTCCTAATGACTTACACAATACCCCCAAAGATCCATTTTTTCTTTGCCATCATGAGCAATATGCTAAAAGGGTGTATAAATTTTAAAAGCGAGGGAAAGGCTCTAACAGCCATTCAGTTGAAACAGTGTGATGACCAGCTCAACCAGATTCTTAAACAAGTTGATTAGAGAAGATCTTTCAGATATCCAATTTGATTTATGATTCACTGGGGAATTAACAGAGAATGGGTCTTGGTATAAATTCCTCTAGGTTTTATGATATCGACATTTCGGTGGATAGATAATATATAGAACCCCTGGGCATGTTACTATCAAGGCTGCTATTGATCCTATCAGCAGCATTAGCCCACAATTTTCCCTCATAACTATTTATGCAGCTCTCCGTGATTTGTAATTCAGCAGTAATCATTCTCTCTGGCTGCTACGATTTTCTTTCCATGGAGTGCCTGGCTCTACCAAAACAAGGTTTGATTTAAGCCCAAAGGTGGGGGGTTTCATCTTAGGAAAATGGAGTGGTGATCACCGAAGTTTCAGAATTTGAAGTAAATCATTGGAGTTCCAGTGGTGGCTCAGCAGGAATAAATCCGACTAATATTCATGAGGATGCATGTTGGATCCCTGGCCTCACAGTGGGTTAAGGATCTGGCTGTTGCTGTGAGCTGTGGTGTAGGTCGCAGAAGTGGTTTGGATCCCCTGTTGCCATGGCTGCAGTGTAGGCTGGCAGCTACAGCTGGGGTTGGACCCCTAGCCTGGGAATCTCCATATGCCCAAGGTGCGGCACTAAAAATCAAAAAAAAAAAAAAAAAAAAAGTAAACTGTTCAGGGTGAGAAAGAAATATTAGCCTTTCATTTTAGTGGCGTCATGAGGTGGATCTAAGATAAGCAGTGGCAAAGTGGGAGGATGCTGATCAAATCAGAGGTTCCACGAGGGCAGCGTGAGAGGAAATTAGCAAGAACCGGATGCTTAAACAAAGTTGTCTCCACTTTTCCTCAATCTCCGTGCTGCCAGCTCCTCTGGGAGCTGCTGATGAGGGCTTTGCAGGCAAGGACACGGGGACTTTGAGAACAAGGGCCAAGAGCAAGTTCAGGGGGAGAGGGTTGGGCTTCCTTGCTTGGCTGAAGGATGGTGACATCAAGGTGACGACACAAAACACGCACTGTTCTCCACCTACCGAGGCAGAAACGAACAGAAATGGGTGCGGAGGGATACGGCAGCACCAGGCATCAGCTGAAGCAGCATTAGAGAACACAGAGCTCAAAGGGCATGCCGAGGAAGCTTCAAGATGCTACTGCAAGTGAACGCTCTGATTAGGTCTGCACGACTGAGGATAACTAAAATCCTCTGTCACAGCAGCCTATCAGGATATTTAACGCAAAGGTCACTTCAAGTCTGCACCACATAGCAGCGAGCCACACTTACAAGGGCGCTTCGTTCTCCTGCGGATTGAAATTGTCCAACAGCAAAACACCCCCCATTACCTTGGACCAGCTCTTGTCCACATGTGGGAATCCCACCTGGGCCGGGGCTCTTAGATGCTGCCCTTTGTATCCTGTGTCACGCAGCACAGAGACTTCCTGGCCAAGCCTCATAGGGGGTGTTATTTCCCTTCCCTGCACTTTCCCAGTGGAACAGAGACACAGACTCCCTTAACATTTGCTTTCTTCATCCAGGGAGCCTCTGGCCTTGTAATACACAGGCTGTCTCATTCAAAAGTCTTGTCCTGGGAAATGGCTCATTCATTCCTGCAGAAGACCCGCAGTTGGGCCAGCAAGGGCATTCAAAACCTTGGGAGATGGAAGACAATAGCACAGTCTTGGCAGCGGCCTCTGAGCTGCTTTAGCAACGAGCGCCGCGGACGCCAGGGAGAGGATCCACGCTGTGGTTGTTTACCGGTCTCTCCAGAGCAAAAGCATCTCCTGCCCTAGAATGGAGATGCCAAACCCTGGGGACCTGACCTCGGGAGGGTGAGGAAGGCCTCCTGATGGAAAGCATCTGCTGTCCAGAGCAAAGATGCAAATTGTGGGACCAGGTTCTGGATCAGGGGCGAGCTGGCTTCTGCGCCCCCCCCCCCCAAGGCCTTACAGAGTGCCCACCTCACTGCTTCCAGGCCTGGCCACCGAGGTCTGCCTGCCTCCCTCGTCCTTTGCCACCAGAGGCCCAGGCCTCCGTCTGAGAATCAAATAACAAGCCACTTCAATCTTCCCAATATTCCCACATTAGTAATTGCAAAATAATAAACATGACAAAATTCAGATTCATAGGGCACCCAGCCTCACTCCTCGGGTGCAGAGAACCCTCCGGAATCCTAAGCGTAATAGGTCTGTGCGTATTTCTCCAGCAGTATCATAATGTGACTGATTTACAAGAGTTTAACTCAAGTGTTAATCTGACAGTGACGAAGAGCTCCTCGCCGGAGCAGTCACTTACACTATCATATTAGTTGCCTCCTCTATTAAAGCAGTGTAGTCGATAATTGGAATGCTTTTATGTCTAGTGGTTCTGACAAGCCGCTCTCCGCTCAGCCCAACAGTGGCAAATAATTTCAACGGAGAATGGACTGTTCGCCTTGCATTGTGGAGCAAGGGCCGTTCAAGACAAGAGAGCCTATGCGTGGCTACCTGCTGGTGTGGAGGAAAGTAAGATGGACATGATACCGGGTTGGGAGGACAATTAAATCTATTTGGCACCAACGTGTGGCTGGACAGATGACTTTCCACATGGCAAAGCTTTATGATCTTTAAGGTAGACTGAACTAATAGATTGGTGCGGAACACGCTGAAGTTACCAAGGATGAGAAAGCAGACAGGAGTACATTTGAACTGCGGGCTTCTCATATGCTCTGCGTCATGCTGAGTTTTTATAGCTCCTGGCTTTCAAAAAGCCTGTTTCAAAGAGGTTTGCGCTAGACTGGGCATGCAGTTTTGCTCTGCAGATATTGTCGCTGCCGATTTAGTGGAATGCAATTAGGAAGCCTAAATTAAGTGGTAATGGAGAACCAGCTCTTGAAACTGGGGTTTCCACGGCAACCACTGCTTACAATACAGCCCTCAGTTAGTTTTCCCACTTTATCTGCAAAATGCACAATTGAGCTTTAAAACAGCTCGGTGCTGGAAAACGCACTGTAAACAACTGTTTGCAATGAGAGTTTTACACTGTCTTTAAATACAACAAACTATCACATAAAATTGGCTTGTCCGAGCTAATAAAGCAAAATCTGAGTTGCCAATTTGTGAGTGATTTTTTTTTTTATGTATTATCCTTTTTCCCATTTGGGGGTTTATTTTCAAGGGAAGATGTCACGAGTCATCGGGTCTCTTAACGGTGGTCATTCTTGCTCCCCTGACAATCTGCGGATGCCACCAGGCCATCGCTAACATGCATTTTTCATTCTAGCAAACGCAGAGTTGTCTTAAATGAACCCACAATGGATATGCTCCTTCCAAAGCATCTTTTCCTATTTTGATAATGCTTCGCGGATTTTTCTTATATCTCTTTTTTGTCATATGCCATAACTTCGCAAGACTTTTACGTTTACTGATCTGTTTATTTTTTTATTTTTTTTAATTTAGTAATTTATTTATTTATTTTGTCTTTTTGCTTTTTCTGGGGCCGCTCCCACAGCATATGGAAGTTCCCAGGCTAGGGGTCTAATCGGAGCTGTAGCTGCCGGTCTACGCCAGAGCCACAGCAATGCCAGATCCAAGCTGCGTCTGTGACCTACACCACAGCTCATGGCAATGCCGGATCCTTAACCCCCTGAGCAAGGCCAGGGATCGAACCCGCAACATCATGGTTCCTAGTTGGGTTCCTTAACCACTGTGCCACAACGGGAACTCCTATTTTTTATTTTTTATTTATCTATTTATTTATTGATCTTTTTAGGGCCGTATCCACAGCATATGGATGTTCACATGCTAGGGGTTGAATCGGAACTACAGCCACCAGCCTATATACCAAAGCCACAGCAATGGCAGATCTGAGTCATGTCGTCGACCTATACCACAGCTCATGGCAATGCCGGGATCCTTAACCCACTGAGCAAGGCCAGGGATCGAACCCGGGTCCCCATGGATGCTAGTCAGATTTGTTTCTGCTGAGCCATGATAGGAACTCCTGATCTGTGCTTAGGTTACTACTCTGCTGAGCCTTTTAAAGTTCATGTTCCACCACTCCATACATTCAAGGGTTAATCAACTTGAAACTCTTTGTGCCAACATGTATAGACAGGACAGAGTTTAAAGACAAGATCAGTATAGGTGTAGTTTGAAACCCATAGGTGTTTAAAATATCCATGAAGAATCTGTACTTTTGTAAAATTCCTTTTCTTTCATGGTGGGGAGTCCAGACTTTATTGTCCCAGGACTGCCCCATCTGTTCAGGTGCCTCAGGAATACACCCATAGATAGCTACGGGAATGTACGAATTTTTTAGCAGAAAAAAAGTCACATTGGGTTATGCGAAGAGGAGGTGAGCACGGAATTGAATTCGGAGTCTTCTAGCTGGAATATTCTGTTTAATTGCCAGTCATCACAGGATAAGCCACAGAGCGTGTCCAGGCAGATTCGGGCAGCTGGTGGGAGCTCATGATTCCCTAATACGTAGCACAGAAGGTCTTGTTTTCTGGCAATTCCTGCGCTGTGTCCCGGTTGTCGTGTTTGATGTGGGCCATTGTCACTGTGAGAACCTGCAGAGAGGGGCTGGAATCACATGTGTGTCACCGGAGTGCCTCCGTTTGTGCGGTTTTGGTGTCAGTGGTCCCATCTGAGTCTCTGTCTGCCGTGCTCACGCGGACCCACTTCCCTGGGTGGAAAGCGGAGAGTGCCTGTCGCAGCCAGCCTGGAGCACCTGCAGGGTAGCCTGGCTCTTTGAATTCCCACTCCTGGCAAAGCCTTCAGTGTTGCCCTAAGGCAGATGCAGGTGCCGTCTGGGCTTTATACCCAGAACTCCATTTTTCTCACCACACAGTGCTACTGTACAAGTGGCTTCTACAATTGCTACATTTTTAGAATGTACATGTTGAAGAAAACCCAAGAATCATGTGAAAAATAATTTGGCTGATATTTTAATCGGGCTTGTGGTAATTTGAAAAGGGTCTTTGTTGCATTTCTTGACATCGTTGTGAACTCAACCTAAGCTTTACTGTAGCTGTTGGTTATGAAAAACATATGTCTGTCACCTTAAATCTTTTTCCTTTTTTGCTTTTTAGAGCAGCACTCATGGCATATGGAAGTTTCCAGGCTAGGGTGGAATCAGAGCTGCAGCTGCCAGCCTACACCACAGCTACAGCAACTCGGAATCCAAGCCTCGTCTGTGACATACACCACAGCTCACGGCAACTCCAGATCCTAAACCCACTGAGCAAGGCCAGAGATCGAACTCGCATCTTCATGGATACTAGTCGGATGCTTAACCCACTGAGCCACAACAGGAATGCCAGACCTACACATTTTGAAAGCTACCTTTTTAGACTGAATGTATCTTCACTGATTCACCCTTTCCAGGCAGCAGGTTTTGATTCAGGTCACTGATATCGCAGAAAAGGCCACAGGAGATCAGAAGAAGGTCCCAGCATATTTTGCTGAAGAGCTCTCCTCCTAACTCTCCAAGAAGAATCCCACACACCCTGAGATTGGCAAGCCGGGGACCACCAGGAACAGGCTTTCCCCATGCGCCTACTGGGGAGGGGACGCCCCAGTTCTGGCCTCGGCCAACAGTGCCCTAAAAAGAAAGAAATGTGTCATCACCCAATTCTTAGCCAGTTACAATTATCCCCTTAACTCTTTCAATTTCCTTCTTCTTCTTCTACTTAAACTTCAACTTCAAGTATCTTCTATATAACACAGAAGTCACGTTCCAGATAGAATTAAAAGAAAATTAGCTTGGCTATAGGATGGAAGTTGTTTGCCTTATATTGCCTCTTAATGACTGAAAGTCACCCTGAATAATTGGGAATATTATTAATCCTTCCCCATTTTTCTACTTTAAGTCACAACTTACATCTTGGTTCTAATGTGGTGTTATTTTAATGATGGTAATGCATATACCATCTTTTAATATTGAGGACAGCTCATAGGCTGGGAACGTTCTTTTGGATCTTTGTGGTTCATTCCAATTTTGAGGATTAACTGCATGTTTCATCCTTTTTTTTTTTTATGGCTGCACCTTCAACATATGGAAGTTCCTGGGCAAGGGATCGAATCTGAGCTGCAGCTGCAAACTACACCGTAAGCTACAGTAACACCAGATCCTTTTAACAAACACACTGCACCAGGCTGGGGATCAAATCGAACCAGGGCTGCCACAGAGACCACACAGAACCCTTAACCCATTGTGCCACAGTGGGCACTCTAGGATGTTTCCTCTTTTAATGACTAAGTGTGGACGTCCTTTCCCAAGGAAATGACGGCCAGGTTTTTGTGTCAAATGACTGTGATTCTGTCTCCAGAGGAGGGGAGGAGGGACCTCAGGGTGAATACGTGAATTTTTTCTTAAGCCATGTTAGTTTTAAACATGGAAGGCGCCCAAGGTTTAAAGTGAGTAAAAATGCTGTCTGCTGCGAACTTTGGAAATTGAAATAAATATGATCGGTAAAAGAAGATGATCTCTGTTTTGATTACATGGAAATTCCTTATAGTCCTCTTCTTGCAGGTGAAATAAACATCTATGCAATAGGCATAACAAATATGTTCCCAAGCACAGTGTATTGTAATCATAATTAGCTCTTCCTCTTTCAGAGGTGGCAGGCATCAGATTATGTCTAATTACTCCCAAGCAGTTTGCTGGTTTCCTATGTTTGTGAAAAGTCTCACAATACATCTTTACAACCATAAAGACACTCATTTGCTTAAACCGAGGGCTTTATGGGCAACTTGCCTTCCTTTTATTTGAGGGGGAAAAATTAAAGGTGAGCATCACATCTTTTTAATGATGCAGATATCTCTTTAAGCCCAGCAGTCTCTGTGTACTGAGGAATCAATGTCAGCAGACTGGCTGATGTTCTATAACAAATTCTTGGGTTTATAGACTTTTTCTTGATAGGGTCGCTGGTGATGCCCCAGAAACTGATTATTTGTTATGTTCTTATCACTGCTCAAAATATCTAATGACTCTTTCCCCACAGATTTTGGTTTTGATGCACTGAAGGCAGGGCGACTAGAGAAGGAAGCCCATTAAATGGACACCATGTCCAGGGCACAAGGTTGTGTTGATAAGGCCTGAACAAATCACTTCAGATTTGATTTCAATGGACTATAAGTTCTCAGAAATTAAGACGCGACTTAATACCGTCTTCACACCTAGAGAAAGTGCTCGTACCATAAAGTTTTACCTAAAACACACGGACACTTATAAATATATTTTCCATAGATATCACATATTCTGTAATGTTTTTGTTTTTTACTTTTGAGGGCTGCACCCACGGCATATGGAAGTTCCCAGGCTAGGGGTCAAATCGGAGCTGCAACTGCTGGGCCACACCACAGCCACAGCAACACCGGATCCGAGTCTCATGTGAGACTACACCACAGCTCACGGCAACGCTGGATCCCCAACCCACTGAGCAAGGCCAGGGATCAAACCTACATCCTCATGGATACTAGTCAGGTTCATTTCCACTGCACCACCATGGGGACTCCCCTTTTATTTTCTGTAATGTTTATTTTGATTAGCACATGGTGACACATGACTTGGAATTCTGTGGATGACTTCAACTGCTGAATATAGAGGAAAGCCCAATTTAAAACTAAATTAAAATTTAAAAAAAAACAGGATTGTGGAGTTCCTGGTGTGGCACAGTGGGTTAAGGATCTAGCATTGTCTCTGTGGTGGTTCGGGTAGCTGCTAAGGTGTGGGTTTGATCCTCAGCCTGGTGCAGTGCAGCCTGTTGTTGCCACAGCTGTGGCATAAGTGACAAGCATGGCTCAGATTCTCAGCCAACCTTGGCCCTGGAACTTCCATACATTGCAGGTGCAGCCCCCCACCAAAAAAAGAAAAAAAAAAAGAAACTGTGATAAATGGAGAATGAATCATTTTAAGAGCCAAATATAATTTTTAGACTGCTCCATGAGAATGAATGCTATTTGTTAAAATCATGTTTAGCCTTTGGAAGCAAATAGGGCAAATTCAAGCTCCCTCACCAGCAGCTTCTAACTTCAAAATCCAGGGAAAGTTACTCACCCTTCCAAGTCTGCTCTTCTCTCCTCTTAAGTGAAGATAGTAAAATTTTCCTAGAATTGAAAATGAAGGGTAAATGAGATTGACGATGGAAAGTGCTTAAAAAATGATAAACTCTTCCTATAGTTTAGGTTTTTTTCTCTTCTCCTGATTTACAGTGATTATAACCTCTGATTTTCTTTTCTTTTCTTTTTTGTCTTTTTAGGGCTGCATCTGCAGCATATGGAAATTCCTAGGCTAGGGGTCAAATAGGAGCTGTACCTGCCAGCCTATGCCACAGGCAGAGAAATTCAGGATCTGAGCTCCATCTGCAACCTACACCACAGCTCACAGCAATACCAGATCCTTAACTCACTGAGCGAGACTAGGGATCAAAACTTCGTCTTAACCTGTTCACATGCCCCATTTGCCTCTCCTTAACTCCATGCCCCCACCCTCCTTACCTTGACTATTCCACCAACCTAGGAGCCTCTCAGTAATCTTCTCCTCTTCTAAAGCTGCCACCAGGCACAGCCATATGCCTCCAAATATCCTCCCCAAAGTATTTTCTCCTACGTAAGTCCACTTCCCTGAGATGGGGAAAAATAACAAACCTACCTGATATATAGAAATAAACACAGAGTACTTGGCAAAATCAGGAGACAGGAATATGCTTCAAACAACAAAAGGAAGACAAAATCTCAGGGGGAAAAAAAAACTAGACAGAGTGGAGATAAGTACTCTACCAACAATGGTTAGAGTAATAGACATAAAGATGCTGACCAATACAGGAGGAGAATGGATGGACACAGGGAGAAGTTAACAAAGAGGTAGAAACTGTAAATAACCAAACAGAGCTGAAGAAAACAATAAATGAAATAAAAGATGTACTAGAGGGAATCAACAGTAGATCAGATGATATGGAGGGAGGCATCAGTGAACTGAAAGACAGAGTAGTGGAAATCATCCACATTAAACAGAAAAAAAAAAAAAAACTTCTTTGTGAAGTTCTCCTGTGGTTGAGCAGATTAAGAACCCAACATAGTGTCTGTGAGGATGCAGGATTTCAGGTTCGATCTCTGGCCTCATTCAAGGGGTTAAGGATCCAGGATTGCCACATGCTGCAGCATAGGTCACAGATGTGGTTCAGATCTGGTGTTGCTATGGCTGTGGCATAAGCCTACAGCTGCAGCTCTGATTCAACCTCTAGCCCAGGAAGTTCCCTATGCCACAGATGCAGCCTCAAGAAGAAAAAACAAAAAACAAAAAACAAAAAACAAAACTTAGTAATCAGAACAGTTTAAGAGCCCTCTGGGATAACATCAAGCATATTAATATTTGCATTAATTATAAGGGTCCCAGGAGAAGAGAAAAAGACAGTGGTAAATTCTAATAGGAAAGTGGTCCAGGCTCATAGGACTTTGAAGCAAAGTTATGTTCCCAAGACCATAAGTATCTCCTTTTGAAAAACAGCTCTTAGGTTACCCCTGGATCCTGGTTGACTAAATACCTGACTACATTGCAACAAGTGACCATGTGCCCTGAGTTGACCATCCAGAACTGGGTGTTATCTGAGTCACCAAGTCATAAAGGTAGATGTGCCCAGCACATAAGCATGTCAGAGTCAAGCTTCATGGGAATTCTTTATGAAGAGTTGACTTAAAAGGACATGGAGCCTAGTTTGTAGGTTCTGCATGATAATGCTGACGACAGTAATACGCAGACTTTTCATGATCATGACAGCACGCCCTGGAAGAAAATGGAAAAAGGAAATCCTCCTATTTGGCAGAACTTCAAGGGTTCTGGGTTTTGTTTTTGTTTTTGTTTGTTTGTTTGCTTTTTAGGGCTGCACCTGCAGCATATGGAAGTTTCCAGGCTAGGAGTCAAATCGGAGCTGCAGCTGCCAGCCTACACCACAGCCATAGCCATGTGGGATCTGAGCCCCGACTGCGACATACACCATGACTCACGGCAATGCCAGATCCCAACCCACTGAGCAAAGCCAGGGATTGAACTGGCATCCTCATGGATACAAGTCAGATTCATTTTTGCTGCACCACAATAGGAACTCTTGGGTTTTGTTTTGTTTTGTTTTTACTTTGTCTAGAAGGAAAGATAGCCAGAAGTATAGATCTGCACTTACTCATGGAGGATGCTTAACGTTTAGCCATATGGTAAAAAGTTGGGGGAAACAGAGTGAAGGATTTGTGACAGGGTTTAGAGACTGGGTATATGAATGCCTATATTACAATGGACTCACACTGGGATGTTTCCTTGTGGGAGAAGTTCTCAGTAACCAGAGGAGCAGGATTATTGAGACTCCTATGGATGTATGTCAGTCTCTTTCTCCAACTGCCTGATGCTTTCTCAGGGGCTCATGAGTTAAGTAGCCAGGGTGATAGCAGTGGAGGTGATACCTGAATTTTCTTCTCCAAGACAAGTGTAGATGGCTTCATTACACAAACCCCAGCCGGAAGTTCCCATCATGGTGCAGCAGAAACGAATCCAACTAGGAACCATGAGGTTGTTGGTTCAATCCCTGGCCTCACTCAGGGGGTTAAGGATCCGGCGTTGCCATGAGCTGTGGTGTAGGTCACAGACGCAGCTCAGATCTGGTGTCGCTGTGGCCGGCAGCTACAGCTCCGATTAGACCCCTAGCCTACAGAGATGGACATATACTTTGCTGCTCACCTTCTTTCTGCCAGGAACCCCCTGGGACTCACTGGATGCAACGTTCACAAACACAATATCCAACCAATACAGTATTTCTGATTAAGGAACTGACCTGACAGCAGAGAAAGCGAGAAATGAGATGCTACTAAAAGGAATCACCAAGCCTCCCAGGCCCTGCCTCACCCAAAGCAGCCAGCCTTAAAGAACACGAGAATGGGAGTTCCCATTGTGGCGCAGTGGTTAATGAATCTGACTAGGAGCCATGAGGTTGAGGGTTCAATCCCTGGCCTCGCTCAGTGGGTTAAGGATCCAGTGTTGCCATGGACTGTGGTGTAGGTCACAGACTCGGCACAGATCCCACATTGCTGTGGCTCTGGCATAGGCCTGAGGCTATAGCTTCAATTCGACCCCTAGCCTGGGAACCTCCATATGCTGCAGGAGCAGCCCAAGAAAAAGGCAAAAAGACAAAAAAAACACACACACACACACACAAGAATGGCCTGCCCAAGCCAATTGTGGCACTAGGCGAGAATCGCCACCCTCACAAAGGTCAGGGTGCTTTTCTAAAATTGCAGTCCCTATTCTGAACAGTACAGCTCTGTTTCTTCCTTGCTGGGAAATGTTGGTCCAGCGTGCAAGGGATGGAAGAAAGACTGGCATTTCTCACTTTTCCACTTAACAATGAACCCACAAAATCTATCTGCATCCTGTGCCTGCAGTTGTGGGCTTTCTGTTTTCCAAGGCCCTGGTACCCAGGAAAGAACACTTCCAGAGGAACAGCTGCAATGGTCCATGGGGTGTAACTTGAAACTGCTCATCTCCACAATTCCACAGCACCTACTTACCATGCTGGGTGACCTTGACCAGGTATCTGCTTGGCAGTGGAAGTTTTGGTGGGAGGCCGGGAAGGATTTACTAGCAGCATCCAGGCTCAGAGGCTTCCTGCCACAGCGCTGGCTGCTTTCTCAATCATGGGGCACGTAATGGAATTCTGGGACCTTGCTTCTCAACAGGCTCCAGCCCTCCAGTAATCGTAAACGCCAAATAACTCCTAAAGAATTCCTTTCTGTTTAAACTAGCTAGATTGATTTTGGTTGTTTGCAACGGATCGGATCACCCATCAAGTGGTGAGCACGCATCTTGGTAACATGTCATAAACCACTTAAACAGGTGTGCTGTTTAACACAGAACTCCCTTCTAGGGAATTCTCTGAAGGATGTGAATACACAAGGGTGCCCCCCAAAATGCATATGCAAAAACGCATCTTTTTCTAACTCAGAAATATTGAAGTTAAACTCCATCTCTAAAAAATAATGATTGACAGATGAGCAAGAGAAATCTATAGAATCAAAATCATCAGAAATTTCAGAATGAAATTCTCCCTTTCGACAAAGAAGAAAAATCTCATCCAATTTAGAATGAGTATTTCTCTCTCAGAGAAAACACAACCCACAAAAATATGTAGCTTAATATCTACATATTCTTTTATCTTGTGCTTGGAGAAGAGAGTGGAGGAATAAAATAAAGCAGGCAAGACTCTAAAATGCTTTGTGTAGAATCTGTGCGATTTCAGAGTTCCCATCATGGCTAATGAACCCGACTAGCATCCATGAGGACTCGGGTTCAATCCCTGGCCTTACTCTGTGGGTTAAGGATCCATTGTTGCCATGAGCTGTGGTGTAGGTCACAGACGCAGTTCAGGATCCTGCATTGCCATGGTTGTGGCGTAGACTGGCGGCTACAGCTCCAATTCGACTCTATATGCCACAGGTGCAGCCCTCAAAAAGACAAAAGACAAAAAAATTGAAAAACATAAATAATAAATTAATAAATAAATAATAGATCCCAGATTTCCTGGTGGCTTATCGAGTTAAAGATCTGGCATTGTCACTACTGTGGCTCAGTTCACTGCTATGCACAGGTTCAATCCCTGGCCCAGGAACTTCCATATGACAAGGACGTGGCCCAAAATAATTGGTCCCAATTACCCTGGTGCTCTCTCCAGGTTCTCATCCTGTCTGCCCCTAAGGCATGTTACCAGGGGGCCACCAGCCATATCGGAAGCCCTGGTTATATATTACAATTGAGTAATTTAAATGATTGGCCTACTGCTGTATTTCAGATCCAGGGGTGTGGTCTCACAAGAACTTTATTTTGCTGATCTGTGTTTTTTAATTTTTATAGACAGGATGCTATTCACACCCCACCAACCGCCCACCTTATCTCTGCCAGTTTCAAAAGTTGGTTTCCTTGCTGCTGAGTAAATGCCGGTGGGATTTTCAGCCCATCCCAGGTGTGCCCTTGGCAGAGCAAGTCTGTTCCAGTTGATGGGTCTTTCCACGGCTGTAGCCCATGGCAAAGACTCTCCATTTCCTGCTGGGACTGAGGCTGAGCTGAGAAGCACTGAAGTCCACCTGGGCACTTGATGGTGTGGAGGACTGCCATAAACAAGCCTTTACTCAATAACCATATCCAGGTAAAAGCTTCCTGGGCCAGATTGCCTTCCTCACTGCTTCACAGCCAAATAGTTACGAGATAAAGAAAAGAACAATGTCATTGGAGTTCCCATAGGGGCGCAGCAGAAACCAATCCCACTAGTATCCATGAGGATGCAGGTTCAATCCCTGGCCTTGCTCAGTGGGTCAGGGATCTGGCATTGCTGTGGCTGTGGTGTAGGTCATAGATGCAGCTTGGATCCCACATTGCTGTGGCTGTGGTGTAGGCTGGCAACTACAGTTCTGATTAGACCCCTAGCCTGGGAACCTCCATATGTCGAGGGTGCGGCCCTAAAAAGATAAAAAGACAAAAAAAAAATCAACCCTCAACTGTTGGGCTATGTCAAGGAAGTCACTGTGCAACCCTCCACATACTGGCCACATGAAATTGGGTGTTGCAGTTTGACAAAGGACTCTCTCTACATTCATAGCTCTGTTTTTTTAAAGACCACCATCACTATTTATTTTTCTCAGAGCCTGAGCCCTAACCACATCCAAGACATGATCCCTACGCTAGTAGAGTGGGGAGGAGGGGGGCACATATGTACACCTTGTGGGCAATCACTCAGCCTGGGATAAAGGAGCTCCGTTTAGATGAGACACAAAGACAGAGATGGAGAGATGTGGGGAGACTGAAAAATGAATAGGGATTTGGGGGAAGGGGCTGCAAGATAGAAAAGATGAAAGGCAGCCCATGTAGAAGGTGGGTGGTGACCTCAGAGAGGACCCTGAGCTGAGAGCAATACAGGGAACAGGGGAGACCACACTGACAAGGCTCTTCAAAATGCTGACCATCCACATTCATTACACAAATACAACCAGTGTGCTCCAATCATGTCTGTCCCCATGTACTGCGTTTTACAGGTGTCATTTTTGTTATTGTTTAATTTGGGTTTGTTTGGGGTTTTTTTATGGCCTCACTCTTAGCATATAGAAGTTCCCACAGGCCAGAGACTGAATCCGAGCTGCAGCTTCAATCTCTGCCACAGTTGCAATGCTGGATCCTTTACCCACCGCACTGGGCTGGGAAGGGAACTCCTACCTCCATAGCGATCTGAGTCACTGCAACCACATTCTTAACCTACTGTGCCACAGCAGGAACTCCAGACAATTGTCTTAATTAATCCCCAGAACAACACTTGGATGACCTTATTACAAGAGGAAGAATCCAGGGCTCAGGGATAGGAAGCAGCTTGGCCAAGGTCAAGAACCAATAAATGGGAACTGAAACCCAAATCGGGGGCAGGCTCCAAATCCTGTGCTCTCCTTCCTTCCCGGTGCTGCCTCTCTAGGGCAGCCTAACCCCCCACATCATAAACCCAAGCCCTGGAGAAATCCCTTTTGGCTCTTAGAGCTGAAATCAGAGCCATCCAAATTTCCAGGCCTTAGAAACATTGTAAATACAGAATAGTCAATAATATCATGCAGATAAGTGTAATTTTGCCCCTATTTCTCTGCAAAGAGAATCTATTTTCATAAGGAATCGCAGTTGCTATACTTTTGCATTTTCCCTATTTGAAAACTCAGCAGTAGAGCTTCAACTGTATCTGTCAGCTATTGCTTCATAACAAACTTCCCCAAAACATGGTGGCTCAAAACATATTTTTCATCCTACAGCTCCTGAAGCTTAAGAGTCCAGGAAGGAGTCAGCTGGGTGTGTCTGGCCCAGATCTTTTTTGATGACACAGTTGCAGCCTCCATGCAGCTACAGCCCACTGAAGGTTTGACTGGGGCTACAAACCTGCTCCCATGCTCACCTGTGTGCTATAGGTTGTGGACCTTATTGGTTCCCTGGCTGTTCACAGAGGCCTCAACTCTTCACTTCCTGGCCTTCCCTATGGAACTGCTGGCCACAAGGCAGCCAATTTCACCCCATCCAATGACCGTAGAAAGGAAAGTGCTGGTGATCATGATAGAAATCATCTTTTACATGGAAACATCCTAAATGTCCATCAACAGACGAATGGATTAAAAGATGTGGTATATATACACAATGAAATACTACTCGGCCATAAAAGGAACAAAATAATGCTATTTGCAGCAACACGGATGAAACCAGAGATGCTCATACTAAGTGAAGTCAATCAGAAAGAGAAAGACAAATACTATATGATATTATATATCTGGAATCTAATATATGCCACAAATGAACCTTTCCACAGAAAAGAAACTCATGGACTTGGAGAACAGACTTGGGGTTGCCAGGGGGTAGGGGCAGGGTGTGAAGGACTGGGAATCTGGGGTTAAAAATGCAAACTATTGCCTTTGGAGTGGATAAGCAATAAGATCCTGTTGTCTAGCACTGGGAATTCTATCTAGTCACTTATGATGGAGCAGGATGGAGGGTAATGTGAGAAAAAGAATGTATATATGTATGTGTGACTGGGTCACTTTGCTGTAGAAAATTGACAGAACACTGTAAACCAGCTATAATGGAAAAAATAAAAATCATTTAAAAAAAAAAAAGAAACAGTCTTTCAGAAACTAGGTTCAGAATCAGCCCCCATCTCTCTGCTGTGGCCTGCCGTTCCCGCAGACCCACCCTGACACCAACCCTCCACCAGCCAGTGAAAACCATGAGGTAGGGAGCAGCAGGGGCAATCCTGGGGCCTTGCCAGCACCCCAACTTTTCATTTGCTAAATGTTGTATCACTATCTGATATCACAGTTGTTTCATAAATGGAACTTTAATTCTAAAATACTAAGAGATATAATATTGGTAAGTAAGCAATAGTTCACCTTAAAGTCATAGGACTGTATGAAAAACATACTAGAGGAGTTCCCACTGTAGCTCAGCGGGTTAAGAACCCAACTAGTAATCATGAGGATGCGGGTTCGACCCCTAGCCTCACTTATGGGGTTAAAGGATCCCAGCATTATCTCAAGGTGCAGGGTAG
Source organism: Phacochoerus africanus (assembly GCF_016906955.1). Taxonomy (NCBI): domain Eukaryota; kingdom Metazoa; phylum Chordata; class Mammalia; order Artiodactyla; family Suidae; genus Phacochoerus; species Phacochoerus africanus. The sequence goes on along the minus strand of NC_062548.1, from coordinate 53,952,647 downwards.
GTTGCAAAAGCAGCTTGGATCCTGCTCTGCTGTGGCTGTGGTGCAGGCCAGCAGCTGCAGCTCTGATTTCACCCCTAGCCTGGGAACTTCCATATGCCACGGTTGAGGCCCTAAAAAAGAAAAACGAAATTTAAAAATTAAAAAAAAAGAAAAACATACATGTTTCTTATTTTTCTAATTTTGCCAAGAACAATTTTATGTCTTCTTGCTTTATTTACCTTCGCCAACCCCCATCACCTCTCAATTAGGACACGTAGTCTGTGTCACATTGGCTGCATGCAATAGCAGCCATGGAAATAAAGTAAGAGACATAAACATTCCTTGAATGAATGCACAACAAGCTCTTTACCTTGGGTTGATAGTTAGCAAGAGACCAAAGCTCAGGAACAATGACCTTGGGTCTCAATCTTGCAGTTATTCTCTCCACCATAAGGATAGAACTGGTCTGATCAAATGCACACACAAGGGACCAAACCCATGGTCTCCCAGAGCCTCAGGTTAGAGACAAGCTCAGCAAAGAAGGCATCTGTGAGGTGTTCAGGGCAGGAACATGCCAAGACTAAGAAACAACGTTCATAAGATTTAGTCCTTAAATGGAACTTAGATCTATTGTAAGTGTAGATATGAAGAAACACAGTCACAAAAGGAAACGTTCCTGGTCTTGCATGAATTTTCATGTCCCTTCCACATCCATGTCCATTTCCACGTGCACGTCCTTTTCACATCCGTGTCCTTCCCACGTCTATGTCCTTTCCATGTCCATGTCCTTTTGAAGGGTGATGTAACCAAGACCAGGAGGGGGTACATTTCTGCGCAGGGTCAACAGAGCCAGATCCAGTCAAGGTCAATAGTTTCTCATCCTCCTGTTCCTCACCATCTGGGATCACTCCCTCCCCCTCCCCCACCCCCAGTCCCGGGACAGAAAGGCTCAGCGCCCCCCACCCCCTGGAGCGGCCCTGGGCTCCACAGACTCCACCCTCCCCCACCCTAGTCCCCGGTCAGAAGCCAGGGAAGCCCCCAGCACCCAGATGGACCTGGAAGCCCCACACCCGGTCAAGTCCATGAGCCAGAACCAAAGTGGGCTCAGCCTTGCCTGTACAGTTTATCGGTGAAAAATCCCTCCTCCCGAAGGAGGCTGAGGAGAGACAATTATAACTCAGCTTAGGCCAACCTTTCCTTGTTTCTTATCCTGACGCACCTCCTTGGATGCAACAGGTGTTGTATTTCTTTAAAAAAAAGAAAAGAGAATTAATTTTAAAACACACACACCAGTAATTTAAATTCACTAGAGAGTTAGCTATTTAGAGGAACCCTGTTGTAAATCCTTTCACAAACTGAAGAACGTTTAAGTAATTACCCTCTAATTTATGTGTTCTGTAAGGTCAACTATTTAAATGTCTGGCTTTCTTAATTCGAGGCACACCCGCATTTATAGAACCTCTTTAAAACTCATTATGGCTGACAAATGTATTTCCTTCTTTTCTTTAATGGGGGAAAAAAACCCAAAATTTTGGTGAAATAGGCAGAAGACATTTATTATCCTGGCAACTGTTATAAAACCAGGTTAATGCAAAGATTTCTGTCTATCTGATCTAGGCTTCATCTGATCTAGGCTTCATCTGATCTAGAATCAAACTGTCTTATATCTAAAAGTATTTCGGGAACACACACATCTTATGCCCCTACGATTTTTATTTAATCTTTAAAGTCCTATCATTTGAATGCAACCTGGTTCTAATGTCAATGGTGGTGAACTAGGATGTGATTTTATTTCTTCATAAACTTAACAAAAAAGTGATCAACTAGACTAAGTGGATAATAGGAATATTTGAAATATTTGGAAATATTTCTAAAAAAGATGTTTACACATAAGTTATCTCTTACATGCTATTAAGCCAAAATAAAAATACTTAATGAGGGAGTTCCTGTCGTAGCACAGCAGAAACGAATCCAATTAGGAACCATGAAGTTGCAGGTTCGATCCCTGGCCTCGCTCAGTGGTTAAGGATCTGGTGTTGCCGTGAGCTGTGGTGTAGGTCACAGACGCGGCTCAGATCTGGCATTGCTGCGGCTCTGGAGTAGGCCAGCAACTGTAGCTCCAATTCAACACCCAGCCTGGGAACCTCCATAAGCTGTGGGTGTGGCCCTAAAAAGACAAAAAAACAAAAGAAAATAATAATAATAAAGACTCAATGAAGATGTAGCTTTCCCACCTTGGTCCATACTTCATGGAAGCAAGCATGCTGAGGCATTGAATGGCAGGATTTACACACTCAAAAGGAACAAAATACTGTCTATAATCAGGGCTGGGAAGTTGCCACCTGGCCAACAAAGCAAAGAGCTTGAAAGAAGGAAAACAGAGGACAGGGGCTGCTGCTGAGTGCTGTGAGCAAATCCCAGCAGCTTAGGATCGCTCACCATTCAAGGGGCAGAACCATAAGACCAGGGGCGGAGCCAAAGGCCCAGGGGCGGGGCCACAGGACCAGGGGCGGGACCAAAGGACTAGGGTGGGGCCAGGGGACTGGGGGGCTGAACCACAGGACGGATGCGGGGCCATGGGACTAGGGGAGGGTCCCAGGACCAGGGACAGAGCCACTGGTCTAGGGAGGCCGCTGCTCACCTCCAGGGACACAGCACACCTGGAGTCCAGCACGCATGACACCCCTAGAGCAGGATCGGTTGAGGCTCAGAGCAAAGGGACAGGGCTTGCTTCACTTCATACCTGCCCCTCTCACCCCTGACCTCCAGCCCCAGAGTCCCCTGAGGCTGAAGGGGGCCCACAGAACCCCACTGACCACTCCCCCATGTGCAACCGAGGAGCCGAGGGCCCTGACCATCCCCAGATCAAAGGCGTCTGGTTCTGAGAGCCTGCATCTCCTAAGGTCCCAAAGACTGAGCTGCCGGTCACGGTCAGGCTCCTTGGCCTCCTTAGTGAACCCCAGCCCTGCGAGGCTCTCCCTCCCCCCCACGCCTCTTTCCCCCAGCCCTCCTCCTGCTCCTGTAAACTACTCACATCTTAGCCTTTGTTTTTGTCTATCAACAGGGCAGCCTGGAAAGCATATGCTCAGAATAAGATACTGGAGCTGGGTCACCAGCCCATCAGGTGGCAACAGTGATGCCATCGAGGATCACAGGCTTTGGGACTTTCACCTGTGACTGATAGGATGGAGGCCAAGGGGAGGGGGAGGTGTGGCTTAGCAAGAGCCATGGCACTTAACTGGCACAGGGCAATCATCACTGTGAACCTCCGTGGAGGGAGTTCCCTCATTGCCCTGAAAAACTCGAAAAAAGAAAACAACACTTGTCATTTTGCATTTGTCAAAACCCATAGAATGTACAATCCAAAGAGTGAACCCTGCGGAAAACTGTGGGCTTTAGTTAATGATAGTGTTGATAATCATCAATATTATTGAGCCAGTCAATACTGGCTCATCAATTGTAACAGATGTAGCACATTAAGGCAAGGAAGGAAAACTATGTTGGGGGCGGAGGCGGAGGTGAGGGGTACACGGGCACACTGTAGTTTCTGCTCAGTTTTTCTGTAAACTTAAGACTACTCTAAAAAAGAAAGTCTTTTAATTTTTTAATGAATATAAAAAGTTCGAAAAAAAAAGGAAACCAGCAGACTCAGATCAGTCAGCGCACACTCAAAAGACGCCTTTGGGAGTTCCCTTCATGGCTCAGTGGTTAACGAAACCGACTAGTATCCATGAGTACGTGGGTTCAATCCCTGGCCTCACTCAGTGGATTAAGGATGCAGCGTTGCCATGCGCTGTGGTGTAAGTCGCAGATGCAGCTCAGAACCCACATTACTATGGCTGTGGTGTAGGCTGGCATCTGCAGCTCCAACTTGACCCTTAGCCTGGCTACTTCCATGTGCTGTAGGTGCGACCCTATAAAGACAAAAAAAAAAAAAAAAACAAGAATAGACCTTCCATGTTCTACAAAAGCCATCTTCTGGGTATAAGCTCAAAGGAAATGAAATCAGAACCTCAAAGAGAGATCCACACCCCTGTTCATGGCAGCCTTGTTTACAGCAGCCAAGACATGGAAATAGCCCAGTGTCTGTTGATAGATGAATGGATAAAGAAATCATGGGAGCTGTGCAATGGAATATTATTCAGCCTTGAAAAAGAAGATTCTGCCATTTGCAACAGCATAAATGAAACTGAAAGGCCTAATGCTGGCTGAAATAAGCCAGATGCAGAGAGAAAAAGCCTGCATGATCTTACTGATATGTGAAATCTAAAAAAGTCAAATACATTGAGGTAGAGAAAGGAACTGTGATTACTTGGGGTGAGGGGGGAAGGGGAAAGAGGTTGGTCAAAGGGTATAAAGCTGCCATCAGGCAGGATGAATAAGTCTAGAGAGCTGACGTACAGCATGACAACTCCAGTTAACAGTACTATATAAGACACTGGAAATTTACTAACAGAACAGATTTCAGGGGCCCCCAGCACATACATCCACAAAAATGGTAACTAAGGTACACGATATATCAACTAGTTTGATAGCAGTAATCCCTGCACTGTGTGTATCAAATCATCATGATACACACCTCAAATGTATACAATATTTAATTTAATAAAAAAGTGCATATGTTTTTAAAAACAAATGTCTACTGGATTGAACTAAAGCAAACATCATTGGACAGTAACTTTTACAGGTTTTCACTGTCTGCCTCACTGATACAGCCTTACAGAGGAGGAAGATATAGCCTTACAGTATATAGGAAATTATAACTAAAATTTATTCAGTCGGAGTTCCTGGTGTGGCCCAGTACATGAGGATGCTGGTTCCATCCCAGCCTCGCTCAGTGAGCAAAGGATCCAGCGTTGCGATAAGATACACTGTAGATCACAGATGCAGCTCAGGTCCCGTGTTGTTGTGGCTGTGGAACAGGCCGGCAGCTACATCTCTGATTTGACCCCAGCCTGGGAACTTCTGTATGCCACAGCTGTGGCCCTAAAAAGACAAAAATAAACAAAAAATAAATAAAATTTATTCAGCAATTACCAGGTGGTAGATTAACACTTTTCTTCTTTTTCGTGCAAGTCTCTTTTTTTTTAATTTTTTCTAAATTCTCTTATCTTTATAGCGACATGTTTATGGGCTTTTAGGTTTCAGTGTTTTGATTCACTGATACCTGGAAAAACCCTGAGATGTTACTGATAAATCACAAATGCTGTCCGTCTTCGATGTAACTGAAAAGTGTCACAAATACATAAACTGTTAACTTCCTAAAAACTGCTTTAATTTGGTCTGTGTCAGTCAAGTGACACGATTTTCCGAACATCACAAAAATCAGTGGAAACCAGAGTTCTGCTGCCTGTTACTTTAAATTTTTAAATACTAACCAAGCTTGAGTTTTTTCTGAAAATTAACCTGAGAACCAAAAGGGCAAGTTCTTGCTGAAAACCCCACTCTAATTAAGCCCGTCTGAGAGAAGGAAAAGGAACAGAGCCAAAGGGCCGTGCTGTGATTTGCCAGAATTAGAATTAAGAATTAGAATAATAATTGGAATCAAGATCCTATTCCCAGATGTTTCGAAGAATTTTGCCATTTCCATCTCACAATCACATCCCGGTAACATGAAGCCCTTCTCAATGTGGGACAATTTCAGTCACAAATCACTCAGACGCTGAGGGACCCTAACACACCCAGCCCTTTATTGCTGCTTCCTGGGCTGTTGGTGTCTATTTTTATCTAGACTCGATCCTTGCTGCTCTTCCTTAGCATGTACTGATTACTTTCCCTCACACCTCACCCTCTCTTAATATTAAGTGGGGGTCCTGGCAGGATCAAGAGAAACCAGTTAGGTTGAGAGAACCTCTCCAGGACCCACTGACCCCAGATGGCCACAAGTCAACACTAGTCTAACTCAGCATCTCTCTGAGACAGAGCCCAGGGGCCACCCAAGCGCCATGCTCCCTGTTGCTATGATCCATCTATCATTCAGTTGGCAACGTGTTGATTGCCTACTTTTCCAGGCCCTAGACTCTACCCTCAAATGTGCAGTAGGGAGAAAGACACCTGGCAGATCGGGGTTACCATTCAGGGTGCTTGAACCCATGCAAAATACTGCTGAGGCACAGAGCAGGGTCATGAAGCATCTTGGAGAGGCACAAAAAGATTCCTGGCAGGGGACACTTCACTTGAGACCTGGAGGATGCAGATAAGTTAGCAAGGCTGGAAGGATTAGACAGGAAAGAAGCAAGCAGCAAAAATAAAAGAAATGAGGCTGGAGACATTGGTGGGGACCAAACAAGGAGTGGTTCAGACTCTATCATTCACTAAAGGAGGATGTGCAGGAACTGGGCAAACTTAGATGCACTTTAAAAGTGGATCCTCTTTTGCAAAATGGCAAAGGGGGTCAAGAAGAGCCATAGAGAGGTGATGAGGCTGAACCCCGCAGCCAGATGGGTTCAATTATTCATTCGACAGATGTGACCTATGGGGTTCCCATCGTGGCACAATGGTTAACGAATCCGACTAGGAACCATGAGGTTGTGGGTTCGATCCCCTGGCCTTGCTCAGTGGGTTAAGGATCTGGCGTTGCTGTGAGCTGTGGTGTGGGTCGAAGATGCGGCTTGGATCCTGCGTTGCTGTGGCTCTGGCGTAGGCCAGTGGCTACATCTCTGATTAGACCCCTAGCCTGGGAACCTCCATATACCACAGGAGTGGCTCAAGAAAAGGCAAAAAGACCAAAAAAAAAAAAAATGACCTGAACCTCTCCTCCACCCTAGATCATCAGACAAGGAGCACCCAAGAGGACCCAGTTCCTGCTCTCAGGAACTCACATTTATGGAAAGAGAGATGCGCACACAGGTTTATGATTACATACCAGGACAAAGGCTGTGGAGGAAAAGCATGGGCAGAGGCACAGCATGCACACTCCCGAAAGAGGAGACACGGGAAATTGAAGGAAAGGCCATTTGGGAAATGACGGTGGCCTGAAATAAAGTGATGGCAAGGGAGATGGGGGTCTTGGGGGATTGACACATGACTGATTGAAGGGCAATCTTGGGCACTTAGATGGAGGGAGGGAGTGCTCTCAGAGGCGTGGATTCCGATAGTCAGATTTAGACATTTTGAACTTGAGGGATCATGAGCCAGTCAAATGGAAATCTTATTAAATAAGGGAAGCTGAAGATGCATCTGAATTTTAGGGGAAAGCCCTGCCCTAAAGAGAGCAGATCAAGAATATCAATGAAGCAGCGCAATGAGATCCTGCTGGGTAGCACTGGGAGCTATGTCTAGTCACTTATGATGGAGCATGATAATGTGAGAAAAAAGATTGTATACTTGTATGTGTAACTGGGTCGCCATGCTGTACAGTAGAAAATTGACAGAACACTGTAAACCAGCTATAGTGAAAAAAAAATACAAAATAAAAAATAAAAAAAGACTATCAATGAAGCAGAAGCCACAAGGAAGGATGGGCTTTCCTAGGACAGGAGTCTAGTGAAAAAAATTGCCACGGTCCAAAAGACATGATGAGGAAACCCCACATTTCAGAGACTAAGAAACACAGAAGGTACAGCCTGAAATGTGGGAGAAAACCTGAGCCGAAGCCTTCAGAGAGGGTCATGGCAACCTGCTTTATGGCAGAAGCGCATCTAACTTAAGTGGTCTCGTCTGGGATGGCAATAGCTGTGCAACCCACCCCTCCCTCTCTCTCTCTTTTTGCAGCCAAATGACAGGTGTGTACAAAGATGGCCAGTCAGGTTTTGGATACAGTTGGTGCCCCAAGAAACCATGAATGATGAATCTACAAAACTGCCTGAGTCTTACCAACTGAATAAATCCATCACAGGCGAGGCTTCCAGATTTGCAAATTCATATACTCATTTCTGTACTCAGAGACCTCGACTCAATTTTTTTTTTTTTGTCTTTTTAAGGCAGCACCTATGGCATATAGAGGTTCCCAGGCTAGGGGTCCAATTGGAGCTGTTGCTGCTGCCCTACACAGATCCCAGCCACCTCTGCGACTCACACCGCAGCTCATGGAAACACCACATCCTTAACCCACTGAGTGATGCCAGGGATCAAACCTGTGCCCTCATGGGTACTAGAGAGATTCTTTTCCACTGAGCCACAACAGGAACTCCGCAACTCATTTTTTATTTAATAATCTGAATATTTAATGTAGATTACTCAGCTCATAGGTAGAGATCGGGAATTTGGATTCTATGAATAATTGCTTCAACTTTTTTTTTTGTACGCAAACACAACCATTTGACAAATGAATTTCATGAAAACAACAAGCCGTTAGTAAAGTTACTTAACATACAACCAACCACAGGGGCCCTGCTGCCATCCATTTATTTTGCTCAGGTTTTTAATTGTCTGATTAGCATAGTAAGTCAATCATGACCTTTCTGCCTTGATCCTTCAAGGGCCAGCATCAATTACGGAGCCCCCTATATTCTAAGGATGCTCATTTCAACTATTGTCAAATTTTCTCAATCAACTGATTTCCTAAAACCACACCCAACATCATTAAGGTCAAAAGGATGCGTTCTGAATTTTCAGATGGGCTAGAGCCTGTCACTGGAAACCACACCTAAGCAGCTATAAGACAGTACAAGCATGGCGATGATAATTGGTCTTCAAAACCCAAGTACATGGATGAATGAAGAGCAGTTTCATCACAGCCATCACTGTCTGTTCCATCATGTAAACAGTTTACATTACTTAGGAGTTCCTGTCGTGGTTTAGCAGTTAACAAAACTAACTAGCATCCATGAGGACGCAGGTTGGATCCCTGGCCTCAGCTCAGTGGGTTAAGGATTCGGCATTGCTATGAGCCATGGTGTAGGCCGCAGATCATGCATTGCTGTGGCTGTGGCACAGGCTGGCATCTATACCCCTAATTCAACCCCTAGCCTGGGAACCTCCATATGCCTTGGGTGCAGCCCTAAAAGAGACAAAAAAAGACAAAAAATAAATAAATATTTCCATTATTTATTATTTCTTACCACTTAACAGGCTTTACATAAAGACCTCCACCACTCCATCTAATTGAACCTCATCATGTGGGGGGGGGGGGGGGGAAAGACATCAGGAAACCATCCACAAAACATCCAAACAGTGCTTTTTTGGTTCAATATATTCAAAAATTTCAATAATATTCCAAACCCTTTCAATTTTTATAGCAATGAGAATGGTCCCTCTGAACAATGCATTTTGTTTATTCAAACATTTCCTTGGACTCCATCACGTCAATCAAATCTGAGGCAGCGTCAAATGTAAATCCTGAAATAAAGTGAAAAATGCAAAAGTAGATAGCAGAGCTTTCCTTTTATGTTTGAAAAGTCTTAACTTGCTGAGATCTTGGTACATCTTTGTTCTTACAGGTCTCAAATAAATCAGAGTGACGCTGACCTCAAAGCCCAGTGGCATCTCTGTCACGCTCACAGAACCAAGATCTTTACGCTTATCTCCACAGCCCCCAACCAAGGGGCCTGCATCCGACAGTAAGAACCACGAAGTTACCACCAACCTCAGAACAGAGTCGCTGTTTGTGGATCACGTGCTGCATCAGACAACATGCAGGCACTAGTTCCTCTGCCCTGTCAAGCCCCGGCGCAAGGCAGGTGGCTGTTACCATGGCCGTGTTATGGTTTAGGGAGCTGAGGCAGGGCCAGTTAAAAGCACGGAGCCAGGCCAAAGCCCAGGGGCTGCCCCTCATGCCTGCCCCTCCCCGGGAGAGCTTCCAAAGGAGAGCAGCCCCTGGACCGTCTTCCCGCAGGAGTATCTCTGTCTCTATCCACACTTGCCCTAAAAAGATGCTGGTTGACCGTGATGACCTCCATCCTTAACCTCATCATTTTTAACTTCATTGCATCAAATTTTAAGTGACCACCAACACGGAGAAGAAAAAAAAGACTTCCTAGGTCGTATAAATATTCCTTCTAATACTGTGAAGCAAAATAACCAGACTGGCCATTTTTTTTCCCTATACATGTTGGGTTCAGAAATCTGATTTCCTGTAGAATCCATGTCAGCGCAGAACCCATATCCCTTGTTTCTACTGTTAACTTTAAAAATATGCACAACCTAAAACTTAAGCTTTATTCAGGGCAAAGTGAGGACTAGAGCCCAGGAGGCAGCATTTGAGAAACTACTCCAAAGAGGCAGAGGGAAGCTCAGTATATATGTGATTTTGGTGAAGGGGGAGGTACATGCAACCAAGCACACATTTGCAGAAGGTCATTGCTAGTCCTGTGAAGGTTACTCCTGATCACAAGGAGCAGGTGTCACCATGTAGGATTTTATTGCTTTTCTAGATACAAGGAGATGCAAGAATGGGGCTCATAAAATCTTCTCCTGAAAATACCTAACTGGGAGTTCCCATTGTGGCTCAGCGGTAATGAACCCGACTAGTATCCATGAGGAGGATGTAGGTTGGATCCCTGGCCTCCATCAGTGCATTACGGATCTGTGGTGTAGGTCATGAGCTGTGGTGTGGGTCGTAGACATGGCTCAGATCTCACATTGCTGTGGCTGTGATGTAGGCTGGCAGCTGCACCTCCAATTCAACCCCAAGCCTGGAAATACTGTGGGTGTGGCCCTAAAAAGCAAAAAAAAAAAAAACTAACCATCTGAAGAACTTTTTTGCCAGTTTTCCAAGAGCCCAGAGTGCCTCACCCCTGATCTCCGCCCTGAGCTCCTTTCAGGGGCTGTTGAGGGTCGGCATCTGTAGTCGCTCATGGTTCGACCCACGTAGAGGCAGATGGCAGGTGCCAGTCTCCAGTTCACACAGAGAAGGGTTTCTTTTCCTTTCATGAAGGTTCTTGAGCCCTGACATCTACACATGATTTTGGGGGTGGGGGGGGAACAAATTTTAAGGACAAAGAAGCTTTTCTTCCTCCCCAATCCAGCAGTCCACGATGAGTCAGCAGATAGTTCTATGCCTTGCAGCTATTATGGAACCTCAGTCCTTTTCACAACCCCCAGGATATTATTATCTGCATGTTTAAAGAGGGTTGTAGGATGCTCTATGTCTTAGTCACAACCAAAGGGAAAGGCTATGTGTTGGAACATAGGCGAGAAATGTCTCCTACCACTTCTGCTCACATTTCATGGGCAAGAACTTAAACACAGGCAAAACAGACTTGGTGGGCATCCTACCACCGTCACACAGGGATACGCCCACAATTCTTGGGTAGACAAACTTGCAGCAAAAGTCCACGCCAAGCAAAAGAAACAACAAATTGAGGGGGGAAAGAAGACCTAGTGAATACCAAAAAAAAAAAAAAAATGGTGTTTTACCCAAGTATAAGACGGCGAGCCTAAAGTGCCCATGTAGCTACCTCAAATCTCAGTTTTGCTTAGAATGACCTTTTGAGAACGGAAGGCCCCAACACCTTTCTAAGTGCATGAAAATGGGGTTCATCTCAGCAGAAGAACAGCAGAGAGTAAAGCTACTGCTGCGTGACCCAGAGTCTCGACGATGAACCCAGGATGTCTCCAAACGTGCAAATGATGCTGAGTGGGAAATAAAATTGAAGTCCCTCCAAGCGCAAACATACGGGCCTGAGACATACATATGGTTTCCATCGCCAGCTGAAAGCGCTGGATCTACATGGAGTTTCAAAGCACATATGCAGTTTCATAAATAGAATTAGGTAGATCAGGGTGTCTTCCAGCCAATGTCCTTTGCACAACTGAAGTTTGCTGTTCTGAAATCTAGTCTTTGTTAAAATTTCCTGGCAGGTCTTGGATCCTCATAAAATTTGGCTTTCCCACATGCTGGGGAAGCTTTAAAGGCTTTCTTAGTGAGCAGGCTAATGAGAATGCCAGACTTTTCATCTGGGGATAAGGTATATAAACTAAGCCATCCATAATCGGAACATATGAAAAGTGCTTCAATAACATGAATTTGGGGGACTGACCTTTCGATAAAATGTACGTTCCATCCAAAGGGGGTGACCAATGAAACAACGATCAAAGTTCAAACTAAAATATTGCTGTGGTCACAGAATCTAGTATTGCAGCTCTTTTCAATTCCTTGATCAAAAAGTGGTTCTCGGCCTCCTCTAAGGACCGTAAACATGAAAATACAAAAGAAAAATCTAAAACTATGAATCCCGACTGGGCAAAGGAATTATGAGGGTGGACCCTGAGGACCTAATTTCCCCTTTTGTTCTAAATTTAGCAAGCCACTGGTCAAATCTCCATTTTATCAAGGTAATGGAGACATACATAGGAAAAGTCCTTGCTGTGGGATTTTGTACCTGGCAATTTTATAATCTATTTTATTTCACAAAGGTGCTATGTTAACACATTATGTTCTAGGAACCTTATGTTTGATTTGGAGAGGGATTTACTGATTGGATCCTCAACTACTCTGGGGCTGGAATTGGCTGACTTTACACGCCCAGTTTCCTATGTGATGTCTCTAATTGCTATGAGTCTAGAAAGAAAGAAAAAAAAAAAAAGACAGAATGATGCTTTTCCTTCCCATTGGTAATTTATAATTTTAACAGATTTCTACCCAACCATCACTGTCCAGTTACTGAAATCATGACTGAAACTATTCCACTGAGGTCTCTCAAATTAACCATTTCAGCTGTACAAAACCCAAATTTCTCAGAGAATTTCCTATCTTGCTTCTCTCTTGTCTGATATGGAGATGGAGAGTAATTGTCTGGATTCACTACTTTGTTAGGAGATGGCTGGAGGCCAGCTAGAGTGCAGGTCTTTTGGTTAAGTTATTGAAACTATATCTTCATATGAAACTAAGATAGCACAATTACTAGGTGAATTCAGAATGTTCTCAAACTAGTCTACAAAATCCTTTTGGAAGTGTGGACAAAGGCACATTTTCTCTTCTTTTCTTTTTTTTTTTTTTTTTGTCTTTTTAGGGCCACACCTGCCCCATAGGGAAGTTCCCAGGCTAGAGGTCGAATCAGAGCTACAGCTGCTGGCCCACACCACAGCCACAGCAATGCGGGATCTGAGCCATGTCTGCAACCTACAACACAGCTCGCAGCAGTGCTGGATACTTAACCTACTGAGCGAGGTCAGGGATCAAACCCAGAGTCCTGGGGGAACCAGTCATGTTCCTTGCTGCTGAGCCCACAATGGGAACTCCTGGAATTGGCACATTTTCTGATATACACAGTCTCTTTGGACTTAGAGTATTTGGTTAGAAGCATCTTCAGGACACCCACTTCTCTATAGTTGGTGAGAATGAGGTCCAGAAACGTGAAGCAATTGCCTAGCTGACAGCATCTTTGGACCCCATTCCAGTGCTCTTTCTCATCATCGAGCTGGCTGCCAGACCCTCCCCTGTATCCATCAGGAGGAAAACACACTGTGGGAGTCCTGAGACCACATGGTCAATGCAGGAATAACTAGTTTCTAGTCAACCATTTCCAAAGCTGAGAGGAAGTTACAGAAGTGGAAAATGTGGCCATTAAGGGATATTATGGAAGGAAGAGGAAATTCTGAGTCAGGCTAGCAGGAATCTTCCTGGAGAGCGTCCTGGAAAGAAAAAAAAAAAAAAGGAAAGATTTTATTTGCCCTCTCCTTTCTCAATAAGACAAGTCAACATTGGCAGCCCACCCACCTGGAAAACTGGTATAATAGCCCGGAGAACGCACAAGCATCCATCTGCTGGAGATGAGGTCCCTGAAGCCAAGGATAGTGCCTGAAGCTCCTCGTTGAGGGGTCAGAACAAGCCTTTCCCCCTCTGAGAGGTGTCAGCTCAGGACTGTTCTCTCCTCCTTTCAAGAGGAAACTCCAAAAGTCAGCTTAGAAAGATGGCATTTGGTTAGAACTTCTGGCTCTTCGTCCGGCCATTAGAAAGAGTTTTCCTTTTTAACGAAGTAAATCCTCTTCTATCCCAGCACTCCTTTTGTGTGTCCAGCTCAAGAAAAGCAATTTCCAGAACCAGCACACGTGACACATGTAGGACTGATCACCTGCACTTTCACAAGCAGCGTGGATTCCTTCCTAGAGTGAATGCACCCAGAAGAAGCCAGACATCCCTCCAGCCAGCCACAAGGCTGGAATGTCCCTGTCCACAGGAAGAGCCTCAGAGAACGTAGGGCAGAGAGTTAAACAGGGGTCACCCTAGGGTGTTCCACACTATGCATGTAGGTCGAGCCATTCCAGGCCCTGCCATTCTCAGGGCCAGTGGGTGAGCTGTGCTGAGAAACAGTATTGAGAAGGATCCACATGCTTTATCTCCAGAGCTTCTAAAGAGCAATCTCCAGGAGTTCCCACTGTGGTGCATCAGGTGAAGGATCTGGTGTTGTCTCTGGGGCAGCAAGGGTTTGATCCCTGATGCAGGACCTTCCATATGCTGTAGGTGCAACCAATGAAAAAAAAAAAATTTTTTTTTTTTTTGCTGTTCTCGAGCTCAAGCCTCTCCATCAAGGAATATGATGCACTGTCCTGGTAAGGGATTCCAGTGCATGCGAGATTGTACGAACACCACACAGGGCAGCACTCGGAGTTTGGGATGTCCTGGCTGTTCTTTGCACATGGGCATAAATAAGCATCAAGCCGTGTGCGCTCACCTTTGCTGTGATTTCAGTACTGGAGAGCCTGGGGAAGGTCGTGATGAAATTAACAGAGCAGGGCAACCTGTGATGGGGTCAACCTGCTGGGGCAGAAGCAACCGTAAATCAGCATCCTGGTTGCCCGCACATGTCAGCAGAAGGAGAGCACGCGAGGGGCCTTTAAGACAGCCGAATTTAGCAGCATGACCACATCTAGACAGTGTTTTCTCTTCTAGAAACTAGAAAGGTCTTTAAAGACAGATGGACTTTTGGTTTTCAAAAACTGTAAAACAGGGAGACAAGATGCAATATGCATGGAAAGTTGATGTCAGTTGTGTTTATGCCTTTTTTTTCCTTTGCCAAAAAACAGTAAATTTAGTCATCTTATGTGATGAAGTCTATGCTCTGTTGTCTTTAAAGTCTAATAATACATTGAGTAGCAAAGTAGAAAAATCTGAGCCTTCCTTCCTTTTTTAGAAAATTGATCAGAGCTTATTTATGAACAGACATTAATTTATGACGAGGTTAAGAAAGTAGAACTGTTTGTCTGGATGCCCACTTTGTGCCAGGCACTGCCATTAGCACTTAATATTTTCGTATATACCCCCCAAGTTAGGTTTAATTGGAACCATTTTGCAGATGGTGAAACTGAGGCCTGGAAAAAAAAGGCAATAATTTTTCTAACATCCCACAATTAATAAGCACTAGATCTGGAACTCAAAGGTTGGAAAGAAAATGCCCAGGTCAGCAGCTCAGGGAGCGGGGAGCTGTGTTTGTGTCCACGTCAGTGTTGGGCAGAATCAGGGCAGAGGTAACAGCACATTAAACCTTCCCCCTGTTCTTGAGGGTTGATTCAGTGCCAGCTGTCATATTTGCCCTGTTTGAAAGGGTCCAGACTAAATCCTCAGTGCACCCAGGACCCCATGTTCCACATGCGATGTGTGTCAGTGGAGATGTTCCTCATGCATCCCGCCAGCATCCTGCCACCGATCCACGTTCATAGCTGTTGGAGAGACAAGGAAAGTCGAGCTCAGACAGAGTCTGAAAGTCCTCCAACTTCTCACATAAATGCCAGAGCCAAGGAGATGCCCAATTCTCCAAAATTTCCAGAGTCCACATCCTTCTACTGTGTCTCATGGTTCCATAAATAAAGAGAGAAAAGCACTATTGTATATAAATTAGATAAACAACAAGGACCTACTGTATAGCCCTGGGAAGCCTACTCAATATTCCATATTGGCCTATATGAAGAAAAAAAAATAGATATAAGTATATGTATGACTGATTCACTTTGCTGTGCACTTGAAACTAACACAACATAGTCAGTCAACTATACTCTGAAAAAAAAAATTTTTTTTTAATAAAGATAGAAAAGACCTTGTGGTCTTCCAAGTCCCTTTGTTTACTTAAAAGGTGATGGTCCCAGGAGGGGGTCAGCCAAGGTCAGAGGGAGATAGGGAGGGAATGAGGCAGGCTCCCTCACCCCCGGGAGCTGACTGTCCAGACAGGTGTGCTCTGAACCCAAGAAAGCGATGCACAGCTTGCTGGGGGAGAGGAAGGAGAATACACAGCATTTCATTTGGAAAACTACACAAGGACTCAGGGAGAGAAGATTTGGATGAAAAAAAAAAGGATTGGACCTTTCAGGTGAGATATGAGCTCAGAAGGACTCACGAGTGACCAGCGTTACTAAATAATTTATCAAGGGCAGGCAGGCATGGGTTTGAAATGTAAATGGGTGGAGGGAGGTGTGATGCTGTCACCCAGGAGCAGATGATGTGGCTGGAAGGGTGAGCCCACCCCACCAGCCCCCAGAAAACTCTCACACACAAAGGTAGAGCGAGGCTGCCAAAGAAAGGATCGGGAATCCCTATTCCTGGCTCTGACCTGCTCTTCCCTTTCATGGCCCCGTCCCCCCAGAGATGTTAAAAAAAAAAGATGAGGGACCAGGAAGGCATGAGAGGAGCGAAGGCATCTAAGGTAGTGGTACCTGATGAGGATGCAGGCGACATGGAGAAGATGTTTATCTTCCTTATGTTTTTCTGCTTCTTGAAAAAAAAAAAAAAAAGCATACCTTTTGTCTCTCCTCCCTCCTTTCTAGATTCTCTGGGGCTCTTCCTGCAAGTGGATTCGTGTGACTCCAACACAGACAACAGTCACACGCAAAGAAGCAAATATGGTTGACAAGGCGAGGGGAGAGGCAGGAGAGGGGCTCCTTAACCTCATCGCACCAGCAACTCCGTGACCGGAAACACAAATAAATACAGTCTGCAGCCAGCAGGATGCTTCTCCTCTCGCTAAACATGGATCAAAACTCTGTCCTAGAAAATTCCAATAGCATCTTTGATCTGCAACATATACCGGGGCCTGGTGCAGCCGGGGACACAGTAGGAGCTAAGAGTGTGTACGTTCTTTTTTTCTCTCTTTCCTTATTGAATACACGTTTCCCCACAGGCAAAGTGGCCCTTCAGTCCAGGGGCCTCTCTGGCTTCAGTTTACCTCTCTGGGAAACGGCCATCCTGGGGCCCACCTCCGTGCCTGCCCTCCTGAGGGCCCTTGGCCTTGTCATTTTTCCTGTTCTGGATTGAAGAAGCAGCAGGCACACGTCCCTGACAAAGACTGACTTGTGTGGGGAACCACAGGTGCTTCTAGGTGGCAAGAGCTGGGTTCAGGGTCAAGGTGGCAGGAGACACAGCTGTAAGGCCACCACGGACACCTGTTGTGTGCTTCCGGGTCGGGGGCTTCTGGGGTCCGGGAGGTGCAGGGCTGCCGTGGGGTGGGGCAAGATGGGGTTGCCGAGGAGGTCCTCAACTAACTCGAAGGGGGGAAGGAGCAGGAAATGGAAACAGGAAGGACACCAATGGGTACAGCATCCCTGTGTGACCCTGACTGAAATCTCGGTGCCCGGGGAGACACCGGTGGGAGCTGGGTGCCCACCTGACAGCTGGTTTGGGGCTGAATCCACCCAGCCCTGAGGCTCCTCTGCCCTGGAAGTTCAAGGAAAGGCAGAGAGCAGAGAAGCTGCCAAGAGAAAGGGCCAGGCAGAGAAAGCGGGAGCGTGGCAGAGCCACCCCTCTCACGTTCAGAAAATGCAGCAGAAAATGACATTCCTCTCTCCTCTTCCTCAGTCCTATCTTTTCTTCTCTGGAGCAACATCAGTAGTGATTTCCTCCCCCCAGGAATCTGGTGCCCTCCCTGCGGGGTCCCTCAGAGCTCTTCCCAACTTCCTCACACTTCTGAGTTTTGCCGTTGGGTTTTTCGGTTTTTTGTTTTGTTTTGTTTTGTTTTTGTCTTTTTAGGGCCACACCTGCAGAACATGGACGTTCCTAGGCTAGGGGTCAAACTAGAGCTGCAGCCGCTGGCCTACACCACAGCCACAGCCACAGCAAGGATCCTTAACCCACTGACCAAGGCCAGGGATCAAACCTGCATCCTCATGGATACTAGTCGGATTCGTTACCATGATGAGAACTCCACTGCTGTTGGTTTTGATGGCCAAGGTCAGTGCCCAGAGCAGAAGCAAGCCCAGGTGGCTGAGAGGAACAAGGATACTTTGCTTTGTCCCCCTGTTCGCCTCCTGCCTTCCTGCCACCCTCCCCTCCCAGCTACCCCAGGACCACTGTTTCGGGGGTTGTCCAACTGGAAAGCAACAGTTCACCTGGAAAATCCTGGCTCCTTTCCAAATGGAATCTCATAAAAATGCACAAAACGAATCCACGATGGAAATAAAAATACAACAGACATCAAAGACGGTCCTTTTAGGTAGTAGGAACTGCAACGGGGCCTACCTTTTCCCCAATTTGAAAACATTGGGTCTGGATACCTTGAGGTTCAGAGAGACATTATCCTATAACTCCCAAGTTCATGGACACTTTCCTTCCAAAATGCATTATCTATGGCATGCATCTATAGGAAGACGTTCTACTTTGTAATTTCTAAATTTTATTGGCAAGACTCTAAAAGTCCATCATTCAAAGGATCCACTCTTTCACTGTAACATATATATATGGAAATGGTATCCGCTGGGAAATATTATTTTTGAGAAATTGAAAGTTAATTTATATTTAATCTGGAGAATGTTTTCCAAAGGGGTGGGGGGGACCATAATCCTAAAGGCACAACTCTGAGCTTTTGACTGTTGCAGTGAAGACGTATAGAAGCATTGAATTGTTGGCGGGAGGGGTGGGGGGATATGTGTGTTTTCATCTCTGAAAGAATTGAGGATTTCCACACACAATATTGCAACTGGCTGGTCCTCACCACCATCTAGCAGGGAGCGAGAAGCTGGTGGCTTAAAGTTGAGTGAGAAGGATTTGAGTTCCACGGGAAGTAAAACAGCCCTGACCGTGACAATGATGATGATTTGGAGACTGGTGGAGTTTCCAAAGAGAGCAAGAGTGTCCTTCCCAGGAGGTTGTCAGCAGTCCTGCAGATTCTCACCAATCTGGGCTGATGCTGGCCCTCCTCTCAAAGGAGGTGTCATAAGAGGAAGCAATGAGCCCATTCTTCCAGGACCCCACATCTTTCAAGGATGACCCCCACCCCCTCCACTTCCTCATGGACCGGGGAGTGGAGGGATTGCCCCATGTCTTAATTTTCCAGCCTCAGAATAAACATAGTAATAGTCATACATCTGTCCTTGCACAGAGGGGGAGAGCAGGTGTAACTGCCTCTACGTGTTGGTCCCTATCTGATGCTGCGTGAAACACCCAGATGGGAGGTAAAATACCTGCCCCCCAGGGGTTGAAAACCTGCAGAGGTGCTAATAATAAGGTTTCCAGGTCTTAGGGTCTAAATGGCAGTTTTTTTCCCACATAGGGAAATGCATTAACTTGTACAAATGTGCAATGCAAAGTTCAAAGCAGCACACAGCCCACCTTGAATGACTCTAAGAAAGGTCACAGCATCCTTGGGCAGGGACCCCAGGTGGCCATTGACTCAGGGTCTGCCCTATAGAAGGCCAAGACCCCAGCACATACTTGACTCTAACCACAACCGTGAGTCCCACCCATGCCCAGGTCAAGTCCCTCAGGGACGTTTCTCCAGGGAAGCCTGGCAGAGCTGTCATGGTCTTCGAGCTTGATGAGGATGGGCAGCTCTCAAACCAGAGCCCACAGACCTCACCGCCAATTTCCCTTCAAACACTTTCTGCATTTCTTCTCAATAGCCCCTTAGTGAACTGACTGGAAACCGTACAGGTGATAAGAAAAATTTCTGGGTGTCTCTCATTGTCTTTGACTTTCCTTTGAATTTTATATAACATCAGTCTGGGCTAATTCACCTGCAGTTGTCAGAAATGTGAGATGGTGCCTATTTCCAGGGAGTTCCCGCTGTGGTGCAGTGGGTTAAGGACCTGGTGTTAGGTCTGCAGCTGCTGCGCTGAAGGTCAAAACTTCGGTTTGCATCCAATCCCTGGCCCAGGAACTTCCATATGCCACAGGTGCGGTCAAAATTTTTTTAAATGAATATTTTCCAGGATATGATCTCAGAGCTAAGATTGCATCTGGAAGAGAACTCACGGAACGCAGACTGGAGGGGGAAGAACCGGCCTCTGCCCTCTGGAGGATGGACACAAGGAGGAAATCGATGCAGGTCACATTTTTTTTAGGGCTGCACCTGCGGCATTTGGAGGTTCCCAGGCTAGGAGTCCAATTGGAGCTGCAGCTGCTGGCCTATACCACAGCCACAGCAACTCGGGATCCAAGCCGCACCTGCGACCTATACCACAGCTCACGGCAATGCCGGATCTTTAACCCACTGAGCGAGGCCAGGGATGGAACCCATGTCCTCATGGATACTAGTCAGATTTGTTTCTGCTGCACCAGTGGGAACTCCCCCCCAAAATCCCATGTTTTGAACACACTTTTGTGCACTGGAACTAGTGAAGAGAGCCGAGAGACAGAGGATTTTAGAGACGAATGGCCTCTCATTCCAGTTAGAGATAAAGAAGCACCAGAGCGGGGACCCAGAAAATAGATCCATGGTTGGTTTCTGTTGTAGGGAAAGTGGAGGAGGTGAAGGCGAGGGTGTATGGAGGGGTGGAATCACCCCCAGGAGTGACACAGCCCAGGGAAAGAAGTGCTGCCTAATGCTTTATACATGGGGTCTCCTCCTTCACCACCTGCTTGTCAAATAGTGAAATGGGAACACATTGCTAGACCCTTCCTCAAGGAAGCATGTGACAAGATCTGTGTCTCTTTGACTCTTTACCCCCAAGGGGGGCACATGCCATATGCATGTGGCCTTGGTGCCGCAGCTCTGAATGAGCCCCTGTCAAGAGCTCCTCTAGGCTGGGGGTGGCTCCCCGGGCCCCAGGCTGCCAGGGTCAGCATGGCTGGAGGGCCAGCCACTGCCCCAGCTCAAATGCATGTGCTTTCACAGGGTTCAACCACCTGAGCCAAGATGTTCTCAAAATCATCAGATCAAGGATGTCTTGCTACGGCTTGGGGACCGCGCGTGTTGCTCATGACTGCTCAGAGGAAATCGGCCCAAGTGCATGGATGATGCCCCTTGACCGTAAGACGTGGGCTCATTCGATTTACAAATAGCCCATGAATTCGGCACTAGCCACCCTCCACCCACAACCTCTTCCCTGAGCTTCCCCCAAACTCCTATTCCTTTCCTGAAATGCCCGACAAGAGTGGAAAAAGAAATCATTGCCAGTCCCTGAGAAATCAGGAAGGGGCAACGGGCTATAACATAATGAGTTCCGTTCTCGGAATCCAGAGTTCAAAATCCATCTTCTGTAGAGCACAGGGAAATGCACTCAATATCTTGTTATTACCTATAATGGAAAAGAATCTAAAAAAGAATACACACACATATTATATATATAACTGAATCACTTGGCTGTTCCCCTGAAACTAATGCAACATTGTAAATCAACTATATGTCAAATTTTTTTTTTTTTGGTTTTTTGTCTTTTTAGGGCTGCACCCGCAGCATATGGAGATTCCCAGGCTAGGGGTCAAATCGGAATTGTTGCTGCCGGCCTACGCCAGAGCCACAGCAACACCAGATCCGAGCCACATCTGCGACCTACACCACAGCTCACGGCAACACCGGATCCTTAACCCATGGTGAGCAAGGCCAGGAATCGAACCCACAACCTCATGGTTCCTAGTCAGATTCGGTTCCACTGCGCCACAACGGGAACTCCAATAATTTTTTTTTATATACCAGCTGTGTGACCAGGAGCCCTCTGTTTCCCTCTCTGAGCTCCAGTCTTCCCTGTGTAGATCCCAGAGGTTCCCAAATACTTCCTCCCTCATGGGCTTTCTCGTGGGACTGCGTTCCACCCCCCATCCCCTGCAAGGTGCCCAGGGAGTGCAGATGCAAAGGCCCAAAGGCTCCAAAAATCCCTGGTTTCCGCTCTTGAAGGGTCTGCTCCAGCCTGTAAAGGACGTGGCCACCACCTCGTCTCTTCCTTGAGGCCACGCTCTTTGCATTGCCCGGGGACAAGGCATTTGTGGCTGAACCTGAAAGCCAAGGCCAAGAGGAGCACTACCAAGAGGCAGAGCGGCTATGACTTTGACGTGGAGGAGGAGCTCTGTCTTCACATCAGAGCCTGCACCTGCCTGGACCACCTGCCGCAGGGGTCAGCCCCAGGCCGCAGTTGGGGAAGGACTGGACCGCCAGAGCCCCCACTGACCCCAAGCGCCCTGAGGACAGGTACCCACCCGGAGTCTGGTGATGCCACCGTCCCAGAGGAGATGGGCTGTTTCTGCCACCCACGCACCCCTTCACCCAGCATTGCTGCTCCTCTGCTCCGGGATGGGATTAACAGCCCGCTACACGCTCCAGAGGTCTGGGGGTATCACTCAGGGATGTGTGGGGGCCTAGAGGGGGCGGGATTGGGGGTGCAAACGGGAGCCGTCTGGGCGCTTCCTGAAGGGAGGCAGATCTTGTCGCCCTTAAACCCCGTCCACTCTTCCTCATCTCAGTCACTCCCTGCCTTCGACCTCACCATCCAAACCCCCCTCCTCTGTCTCTCTGTGTCTCTGTCTCTATCTGTGCCTCCATCTCTCTGTGTCTATCTCTGGGTCTCTGTATCTCCATATCTCTGTCTCTGTCTCCCTGTCTCCATGTCTCTGTGTCTCCATGTCTCTGTGTCTCCATGTCTCTGTGTCTCTGTCTCTGTCTTTGTCTCTCTGTGTCTCGGTCTCCCTCCCTCTTTGTGTGTGTGTGTGTCTGTCTGTCTGTCTGTCTGTCTATCTGTCTCTCTCTCTCCCTCATCTCTGCCCATTTTATTTCCCCGCCGTGTCTCCGGTCTGATTCTCCCCTCCCTCTCCGGGGGGCACGCTGGCTTCCTCAGCACATGTCCATTGGCCTCAGCACCCCTGTTTCTGCTGTTACAGCCACAGCCCACAGCCTCCACACTTCCCTCTCCTGACTTGGGTCCCTAAATGGCTCCCAAGTGTCCTGTAGGTGTCTTCCTGAGCCTGAAAACCACCAGGGCTGCCCACAGCCCCCAGGGGTGCCCCTGCCCCCAGGGACACCAAACTGCCACCCATCTGCACTCACTGCCATCAGGGCCCTGATAAGCTCTTTCCACAAAACTCCCCTTTGAAGCCTCACATCGCCGGGGGAAGGCTCTGCCATCTTTGACGAGTGAGGAAGCCGGGACTTGAAGGAGCCCCTCACTTGCAAGCAGCAGCCCAGCGGAGAGGCCAGGCCAGAGGGGCCCAGTCCCAAGGGCGCTGCCCTGTCCACCTGCACTTGGGGCCCAGGGCCACTTCAGAGGCTCAGTCCTCTCCACCCTCCAAGTTCATGAGGATTCTCATGCCCTCTGGGGTGTCCCCATAACCAGTGCCTGTGTTTCCCCTGGTGGCTTAGTCATAAGTGTCTCTCCCTTCCCACAAGACTGCTTCCTTAAAGACAAAGGTCATTTGGTGTCACCAAAGCTGAGCACAGAGCTGCCCGCAGGGAGGTCTCAAAGAACCAAGCGATGGTGGGACAAGCATGTGAGCAGGTGGATAACTGAACCCAGGTGGCTCACACCGCAGGCTCCCCCGTCATGAAACTCAGAGTATTCACTTTGCCCTGTTAGACATTTTAGAAGGGAGTTAACTGGTTGTGGAATCAGAACAAGATTCTGTTCCCAGCCTTTTAAGGACGGAAGCCCCCTGGCAGTAAAAGCGCTTTTGTGCTCTTGCATTGTGGTTTCCGCTCTTGTTTACTACAGCCCCTGCTTGCATGTTAAGCAAGCTGGGTTTGGGCTCCATTCATAATTTCTCTGCATTAGGAAAGATTATCCCAGACGGGGACAGTAGCACCTGCCAACGGCCGGTGTACGACAGCAGCTTGGACTTGGCCCACGTGGATGCGACTTGACTTCGAGGGTGATGTCTCTGCATACTGCATGTGCTGCAGGTCCCAGTGACAACGGGGCTAAGGAGGAAGACTGGGCTCACCCTTCTGGGGGGGACATTGAGATTCCTGGGCATGGGACCAACTCAGCCATATGTCACCACAGAAAGTAACTGCTTTTTCCATATATGCTCAGAACTAATGTTGCAAAGCCTGTTTTGCCTGGATCTTTTTACAGGACCTGTGCAAAATATGCTGTGAGCTTTCACTCCAGATTTCTTTCTTAGGATGAATGGCTCTGCACACACGGGAACAGGCTCTTACTCTGTTCATCAGGGGTGATAATTATTCCACAGGCTAATTCCCTTAGCGTTAGTTATATAGGGTGATGGGCTGGCTCGTGCACAAGAACTGATGGAAACAGGGATCCTAATGGCCAAATTCATCCTAATGTTCTCCTTACCATTCTTTCATTTTTTTCTGTCTTTACCTTTTAGAAAATGTTAATGTATTCCTGATGAATTCAGCGTGAAAAAAAAATATGTTTATCAGCTTGGGTTTAAAATTTTTATTCATAATAAGAATATAGCAGCACTGCCAACACTTTCCCACGTCAGTCCTGGAAGCTCAGCCAGCTCTTCCGGGCATCAGACCACACAGGAGGGTTGCAGGTGGGGAGTTCAGATGCCCGCGTGATGGGCGATCATCTGTGAATCGGGTCCTGGTGCTTTTCATTCTTGCCAGGCGTGGGGTTCAGGAAAAGCGTGCTCTGGTAGCATACAACTCTGCAAGTTGTCATTTGGGAACTCCATAAGTTGTGCCTTTCGCCAGGGCCAAATGGATGATAAGCTTGTCACCGTTAACAGGTGCTCGTTCTGTGAAGCAAAGCTTCTCTCTCACAAAATCAAGTTACTGCATTTCTTCCCTGCATTTATCCATCCATGAAATGGGAGCGAGGAAGGTGGGTGCTGTGGGCCTGCCCCTGGCAGCATCCCATCCTGAGGCCTGGGATTTCCACCAAGCCCCCACTTGCTTGCCCCAGAGGCCCAGCCCCACCCACCCGTGTGCAGCATCCTCGCCACCCGGCCAGCTGGCACAGCAGTGGACACAGAGAACCTACCTGAGCAGTTGAGCTGCCCCCAGAAACCATGGTGCAGAAAAAGCCTGAAGCTCCTTGGGCCACGTCAATGCCACAGCTGGGTTCTTGAGTTTATGTGAAAAGAATTCCAGCGTGACACAGCTCCACTCAGCACAAAGCAGTGCTGAAGCGCTGGGGGGAAGGGAAGAATGCCTCTGCAAGCAAGGCAGAGGAGAGGGAGGCACGGCTGGACCAGCCTGTCTCCCCAGGGCCAAACCCGCTCCTCTCTGCCACAAGCAGAGCGGGGGCACCAGGCCCCAGAGTGCGGGTCCTGGCCGCCAGGCGCCTGCATCGCTCCCCGCCCGGGTGTCTGGAGCAAACAGTGCCGCCCGCTCTGTGGTCAGATTGGGGACAGCCAGGCCTCCCGTTGTTTGATTTCTCAACTTGCCTGCACCTCCTCAAGGCCTCTGAGCGCCCAGGGCTTGCAAATCAGCACAACATTTAATTAACTGCACATTAAACTTTCCATCTTTCCAAGAAGGGAATTGGGGACAGTGCACTTTCTGCAGCATTCATTAATGAAAGAATAAACTCAAAAGCTTCCCGCGTCCGTCCAGGGCGGCCCTCCCCAGCCTAGGCGTTTGCTGGCTCTAATTCTCAGGGTCTGGCCTGGTTCTTCCACAGGAGCAGCAGAGCGTGGGGTGAAAGACTTGGTTTCATGGCACCCCAGAATCAGACCCTCTGAAGCATCCTTGAGAGTTTTCAGAAATACTCAAAAATGTTTCCAATTGCACTGAATCGTGAATGCTTTCTTATTAAAATTAAAGGTATATGCACAGCGCTGTTAAGAGAGGAAGGAATAGAAGTTCCTGTTGTGATGCAGTGGAAACAAATCTATCAGCCATGAGGATGCAGGTTCGATACCTGGCCTCGCTCAGTGGGTTAAGGATTCAGCATTGCCGTGAGTTGTGGTGTAGGTTGCAGACATGGCTCAGATCCCGCGTTGCTGTGGCTGTGGTGTAGGCTGGCAGCTGCAGGTCTGATTGGACCCCTAGCCTGGGAATCTCCATATGCCCCAGTTGCGGACCTAAAAAGCGAAAAAAAAAAAGAGAGAGAGAGAGAGAGGCAGAAATAGCCTAATTAAATACTGTGTATGCCACCTCTGGAGAGGGTGTAAGCTACTGTCAACCCTGGAGATGACAGACAATGAGCCACCATGAAGGAGCACATGGCACAGTCAGCTTGACTTCAGGGGGCAACAGACAGGCTGGAAACAAGAGGAGACAGACCAGGAGCTCCTCAGGGCAGCTCCTCTCAAACAGGCTGACACCTGCCTGTGACACCAAAGTCACCTGCTGTTTCCAGCTAAGGACACACACACCCACACACCCCGACTAGAGGTCAGAGTACAGTAAGGGATAACAGCATCTTTCTGGCATTGATGGACTGGTCCTGTTTCTCCCACAAACCCCCTCTGCTGCACTGCTTGCCCTTCTCATCCAGGGGGCATCAGCCCGTCCCACACACCTGCAGGGCCACTGCAGCCCTACCTGCTAGAGTCCCTGCGGCGTCCCTTGGCATAGGCGTTATCCTGCTGTATCCTGATCCTTTTCTGTGTATATGGGTCCTCCCAATATTATGAAGTCTTGGAGAAAAGGGGTGGACCTTTTTCAGGGTCATACCACGCGTGATGCATATTTGTCTAGTGGAGCTCGGTGTGTCGTTTCTATTGTGGGCCAGGCCCTGTGTTACCTTCAGAATATCACTGCTGTCCTCCTGGAGGGGCAAACAAATCATTAAACAGGTAGGCAAATGAATTACAAACTATAATTAGTGTTAGCGGGGAACTTAACAAGAGCCCAGGATAGGAAATGAGGGAGGGGGAGAGGCCAGCTTCAAACCCTATCTCCAAAGACAGCTTCTGAGGAGGGGGTGTCTGTTAGGGGCGGGGAGCAGAAGGAAGCCGGGGGGTGGGGGGCAGGGCAGCTAGCAGGCAGCAGCAGATCCCGGTGGGGGTCACCTGCCCCAGGCAGGTACAACCATGCCTCTCGAAGAGCTAATAAAGCAGATCTAATCAATTCCATTTAGTAAGAAAGTCTAGTCCAAATATGCCTCGTGTATCAACAAAGCAGTCAGGAGGTGGATTCTTCACTGTCTGGGAGAACAGAGAGCCTGGGGTCTCTCCTGGGCTCCTCTGAGACAGGGGACCGCACCCCAGGCTTGGCGCTCCCCCGCCCTCAGCCCCTCCTTCATGTTTCCTTTCTGGTCTCTGCTCAATGCCCAGCACAGCAACCAAAACACTAGAGCATTTTACGTTTGCATCCACAGTGCCTTTCCGTCCATCCTTGCCCCCTGGGCTTTGGGTTTTCTCGCCAGCGTGGCAACCTGGTGGAGACAG
This sequence comes from Phacochoerus africanus, assembly GCF_016906955.1. NCBI lineage: Eukaryota > Metazoa > Chordata > Mammalia > Artiodactyla > Suidae > Phacochoerus > Phacochoerus africanus. The sequence continues at coordinate 53,925,346 of NC_062548.1, read as the reverse complement.
TATCTCAGTTCCTTAGGTTTTCTTCCTGGGAGTCACCCGTGGGATCATCCTGTATTTCGAGAATGCAGAGCGAGATGGAGGTAATCAGCCCCCAACGCTTGTGTGGCTGCCTCAACGCTGAATCCATCTTGTGTCCACCTGGTTGTCACGGGGCTGTCACCAAGCCAGTGTCCCTGACCTCCTCTCTCGGCTCCAGGACCGTAGAGCTGGGACTCAGCCAGCCATACCCTCCCCTTCCTTGACGATCAGTCTAGAGGGAATCTTAGGCAGAGCTTGAGAAGTAGGAAGGGTCTAGAAAGGTAGATTTTCCTGGCTGGACGCTGACTAGGCCCCTAGGCCCCAGGAGACAAGAGTTCCTCTTGTGACTTGACAATTCCTGCCCTTGTACCCAGGAGCCTGTGATCTGCACCTTGAGGGGAAGGAGGGGAGGCAGGGGAGGGGCAGAGGGGCTAAACGTGTATATCTGTGTCGCCTTATGTAGACGTGTGCTCACCCCTAGAAGTCCCCTTCTTCCCTTCCTCCCCTCTGTCCTTTACCATTTGGGGACCAGCCCTGAGAGGTACCATGAGGGCTACACACATGATGATAAACTCAGTCCTGAGTCTCAAAATCCCAGTCTAGTGGGGACACGTGGGCAGATTGATGGAGCCTGAGATGAGAATTGGGGTGGACAGTGGCTCTGGAGGGAGCATCACCAGTAGCCCCATTACCCAGCCCAGGGTGCTGATGGAAGGCTTCTTGAAGGGGTAAAAGCCAGGGCAACTTCTGAGCTGCTCAAGAAGTAAGATTGGTGCTCGCTTCGGCAGCACATACACTAAAATTGGAACAATACAGAGAAGATTAGCATGGCCCCTGAGCAAGGATAACACAGAAATTCGTGAAGCGTTCCATATTTTTTTTGGAGAATTAAATTACATATTAATCAAAAAAAAAAAAAGAAGTAAGATTGACACGAAGCAAACGACAGGAAATGCAAGAGGTCCTACATCAGAAAGCAAAGGATTGATCATATGGTCCTTTATGCTGGTTCCCATGCAGGTCCACAGCTTGGAGAAATGGGTTCTGCTGACCCCACCAAATCATAGAAGGCCTTCACCCCCAGCCACAGAATCCAGCCCAGCTGGTGTGTGCGATGGGCCCAGAATCCATTCATTTGTTTGACTTCTCTAATGGGGTATGCCATAGGTGTCCGATGATTTCATTCTCAGAGCACTTCTTCAGGGGACAAGAAACTACTCTGCCCCCATTGAAACCATTACCAGGGATCAGCCAGTCCAGTGAGGAGGGGGGGCCTCTAGGTCCTTCAGGCCCAGGAAAGCACAACTGAACCCCAACCGGCAGGCCCAATGTTTTCTGCTGCAAAATTTTGATGAATGATGCTTCCTTAGCCTGGGCCACGATTTAATTTGTGTTGCAACGGAACACTTTCAATTGTCAACAACAAAAGGCGATATTTCCAATATTCCTTGAGCATAGGCTTCAAAGGTTTCAGCTTCTTTTTAAAAAGCTTTTCAGCTTTATTTTGACGTGGCAGAAAAGTTTTGCATGCATCCTCGCATCCCATGTTGTGACAGCTGCATTTAATGAGTGCAAAATGATCAGAAAAACATCCTTTGCTGCGCGTTGCCAGTTGGTGACAGAGGAGAGGGGGTGCTGTAATCAGAGCAGGAAAGTCACGCAGACATCTGCTGAGGTGGAATTCCTGCCCATCCGGTCTACACCCAGCAGCTCCGTGCATGGCCTGGAAGCCAAGTCAGACCTGCAGACCCACCTTCCACGGCCCCTCCTTCCAACAGTAGAGGGAAGACTCCTCTTGCCTCCCCCCCCCCCACCCCCTGCCATGACCACCCTTGTTTGCTGGAGGTTAACACATTTCTTTCTAAAGGTTCTGTCTTCCTGAAAAAAGGTCTTTCTGGGTAATCTAACTCACGTATAATTAACCAGCTCCTGAGAGAAGCAAAAGGCAAACTTTAAAAACTTCATATGTCCCAGTGGGAATGAACCCAACTAGCTTCCATGAGGATGCAGGTTTGATCCCTGGCCTTGCTCGGTGGGTTAAGGATCCAGCATTGCTGTGAGCTGTGGTGTAGGTCACAGACATGGCTCGGATCTGGTGTTGCTGTGGCTGTGGTGTAGCCCGGCAGCTGCAGCTTCGATTCAACCTAGGAATTTCCATATGCTGTGGGTGCAGCCCTAAAAGACAAAAAAAATAAAAATAAAAAACACACAAAAAAAGATTTCATGTATGAAGGCCCAAATCAGAAAATGAAGGTCTTTTTTTGGATACAGGTAGTCAAGGTACACATGGGTGTTTAGAGGTTGTTTCTGGAATTCTGTCAATAGCTTATTTCTTGGCCTGTGTGGTGGTTACTACTTAAGTATTTGCTCATAACAACTTGTAACACTATTGTTTATGTTTTGATCATTTTAGGGGGAGGCGTGTACTATAGTTTCCAAAAAGACTTTACAGTCTTTTTTGCAGGGGGATCGCACCTGTGGCACATGGAGATTCCCAGGGCTACGACTGGAATCAGAGCTGCAGCTGCCGGCCTACACTACAGCCACAGCAACTCGGGATCCGAGTCTCATCTGCCACCTACACCACAGCTCACGGCAACGCCAGATCCTTAACCCACTGAGCGAGGCTGGGCGTGGAACCCGAATCCTCATGGATCCTAGGTGAGTTCGTTAACCACTGTGGCCCAACGGGAACTCCTTGGAATTTTTTAATAAAAGGAAATAAAAATGTTATGAAGGAAGACATCAGAAACTTAAACTAAATAAATAAAGATAGTCACAGTAGATTAAATTATTGTTCAGTGAACTTTCACTCCACCTCACCCCCAAATCCATACTGCACTATTTCCATGGGAAGAATTTACTTTTTTATCCCATGGATGTTGAGCTTAACCATGGAACTTCCTTTAGCTAATAAAATGTGGGCAGACACACCACATGTCACTTTGGGGTCTAGACCTCAAGGCAGGCATGTGTCCCTTCAATCTCCTGAGTGCTGACCACCTTGGAAAGACCGAGAACCTCAGCTGGTCCTCACAGAATGCGAGGCAGGGGATGCAGACAGCTCAACCTGCAGCCGTAGGCAGAGCTGTCCCAGCTGCCGGAACACCCATGGATGTCCCCAGCAGAGAGCTGCCCAGCCCAACTCAACCCGGATCAGCCCAGCCACAGCTGACCTGCAGCCCCGGAGGACGAGCGAAACTGAAGGTCAATGTGAGTGGTTGAGACATGATGCTATTTATTCTTTAGCATCCCATGTGGTGTCATAAGCTTTTGAGAGAGGCCACCAACAATGGGCCTAATTACAGGACAGAAAGCAACATTCCAGCCTGGAGTCCCGGGCCTGAGGTACACGGGGACAGCAAACAGAACAGGTGCTCCAGCCATTCAGTCCCCTTAGTGTCAGCAAGATGAACAGCAGCTCTGCGCTAACTGCATTTTCCACCTCTTGGTTCCAAGCAGGGGTCGTGGAGTTGGGCTTAATAATGATATTTCCAAAGCAGCTCCTGGACCCAGCACACTCCCTTGGAAACCCCCAGAACCCACCTGCGTCCATCTCTTCCTCCAGAGTCTGGTTCACTTCCACGGGCTCCTTCTCATCCATCTTCTGTCTTTCCTCCATCCCGGAAAGGCAGCAAAAGGAAACCATCACGCCGAACCTTTCTGACAATTTACTCTTGAGAGGAACATCCTGTGGGTGTCCAAAAGCTTACTCTAAGTTATATTTGCTTAATTTATGCTTCTACAAATGAATAATTAGAGCAGAAATTAATTTCAAAATGCAAATGTGCAATGGGTCTTACTTGTTTTGTTTTCAACATCCTTTGTCCCCAGTTCCACTTGTGTTCGAGTCTTAATGGATTTAGTTGAGCAAAGGAGTAAAATTATTTTTTCTAATGCTTTATTTACTTGATTGAATCGGGCTTTTTATCAAATATTGATGACAAATGTTTGTTCAAGATCGCATGCTGTAGAATTTAATAGGAATGACAACCTGTAGTCCAGAACGTCATTTTTTTTATGTGTCTGGTGGATAATCCATGTGAACAGAGAGTCAACGTCAGGCAGAAGATGTTTATAAGGATGTGCCCATCTATATGAACCAGTGGCAATTTTCTAGTTGGAAGAAAATTTCCTTTTCGTCTCTGAAAGTGCCACTGAGGTGTTCTCCAAAAAGAGAAAATTTTCCAATTGTAGAGACAAATGAAATTAGCTTTTTTTTTTCCTACATCCTCCAGCACTGGGAAGATTGAGAAAATGGTTAGAAGTCCAGCAAATACTCTTTTCTTTTTTTTCTTCTTCTTTATCTTTTTAAGGCCACACCTGTGGCATATAGAAGTTCCCAGGCTAGGGGTCGAATTGGAGCTTCAGCTGCTGGCCTACACCACAGCCACAGGTGTGGGATCTGAGTAAGGCCAGGGATCAAACGCACAATCCTCATGGACACTGGTCAGGTTCTTAACCCGCTGAGCCATATTGGTAACTCCCAAAATGCTCCTTCCAAAGGCTCATTCATTCATTCACCGAATACGTATACCTATTCCCTGCAAACCTCCGGCTCTGTGCTGGGTCCCAGGACATGCGCTTGGGTTCACAGTGCACTGGGAAAGTTAGAAAGAAAAACCTCTGCATGTTTTTGTCATCACACTACCTGGCATCATTTCGTATGTGTGTTTACTCTCTTTCTCCTCTGTTAGAATGGAGCTCCCCAGGACAGGAACTGCATCTGTGTTCTCACCACCCAGGCAGGGCCAAGCTCAGGAGAGGACCTCCGTGACCATGGGTGGCCAGGGAAATCAGAGATGTGGTGTGTTAGAGATGTGGAGAGGAGGACATGAGAGTCCAGAAGGAGATGCCCCATCAGCACAGGACAGGGTACAAGGTGGTACCAAGGAGGCAGCAAGCACAGAAGTGCGGGGGTTGGGGGGGGGGGATTTGGGTGCCGTGCAGAGCAGAGTCGGGAGCACAAAGCAGATGTAAAGTGAGCTGGATGGGTTTTCAGACCCGGAGGCTGTGTCAGGGGAGCATGAGATCCCCTGGGGAATGGCAGATGCTAGGACTAGACAGGTCGACAGGTAGGGAGGCCCAAAGCAGGAGTCATCTTATACCTGGATGGGCAAATTTCATTTTTCTCTCTAATCAGTGTTTTTTTGTTTGTTTGCATTAATGGCCACACCCATAGCATATGAAAGTTCCTGGGCCAGGAGATGGAATCTGAGCTGTAGCTGTGACCTGCACAGCGGCTGTAGCAACATCAGATCTTTTTTTTTTTAATGGTGCTTTTCTTTATTATTATTACTTTTTTTTGTCTTTTTGCTATTTCTTGGGCTGCTCCCTCGGCATATGGAGGTTCCCAGGCTAGGGGTCCAATCAGAGCTATAGCCACCGGCCTACGCCAGAGCCACAGAAATGTGGGATCCGAGCCGCATCTGCAACCTACACCACAGCTCATGGCAACGCCGGATCGTCAACCCACTGAGCAAGGCCAGGGATCGAACCCGCAACCTCATGGTTCCTAGTTGGATTCGTTAACCACTGCGCCACAACGGGAACTCCTATTTTATTATTTTTGATGGCAGAAGATATGACATATACTTTCCTCTTTAGTTTTAGAGTTTGAGTCCCTTTTTTTTTTTTTTTTGTCTTTTTACTGCCATTCCTGTGGCATAGGGAGGTTCCCAGGCTAAGGGTCAAATTGCAGCCTCAGCAATGCAGGATCCAAGCTTTTTCTGTGACCTACACCACAGATCATGGCAACACCGGATCCTTAACCCACTGAGAAGGGCGGATCAAACCTGCCTCCTCATGGATTCTAGTCAGATTCATTTCCACTGAGCCACAACGGGAACTCCCTGCAACATCGGATCTTTTAACCCTCAGCATTGGGCCGGGGATCAAATCCACACCTGCACAGTGACCTGAGCTGCTGCCATCAGATTCTTAACCTGCTGTGCCACAGTAGGAACTCCTGTAATCAGTGCTGATTACCAATTGGTTGAAATATGTAAATACCAAATTACTTTTAGTGTGAACATTAAAGAAAAACAGTTGTTCCCATTTGGGCAGTTGTTATAAACGCTCTCCTCTGTTAACAAACATGTAATGTTTTTCCACTGATTGGTGACTTGGCTTGAGGGTAAGACCAAAGCTTTATCGGCTAACTCAAAAGAGCATTCAAACCACACAGGTCAGACGTGGCTAGATTTTTCTTCCCTTGTCTAAATATTTTGAAGGAAAATCAGCATTTTGGTCTGAATTATTTGAATAAACTCAGAATTCTTCATTGGCTTTTAGTAGACACTCAAGAAAAATAAAAAGTAAGTAGCTTTAAGACTAAACATTATTCATATAAAAAGTCTACTTTAAAACAGCAAAGTTGGGAGTTCCCGTCGTCACGCAGTAGTAAATGAATCCGACTAGAAACCATGAGGTTGCGGGTTCGATCCCTGGCCTTGCTCAGTGGGTTGGGGATCTGGCATTGCTGTGAGCTGTGGTGTGGGTCGAAGATGCGGCTTGGATCCTGCGTTGCTGTGGCTGTGGCCTAGGCCAGTGGCCACAGCTCCGATTAGACCCCTAGCCTGAGAACCTCCATATGCCGTGGAAGCAGCCCTAGAAAAGGCAAAAAGACAAAAAAAATAAAATAAAATAGCAAAGTTGGAGTTCCCCGTTGGCCTAGTGGTTAAGGATATGGCATTGTCACTGCTGTGGCTCAGGCCACTGTTATAGCATGGGTTTGATCCCTGACCTGAGGAACTTCCATGCACTGCAAGGGTGGCCAAAAAATAATAAGATAAAAAGAAATAAGGAGTTCCTGTTGTAGCTAAGTGGAAATGAATCTGACTAGTATCCATGAGGACACAGGTTCAATGCCTAGTCTTGCTCAGTAGGTTAAGGATCTGGCATTGCCATGAGTTGTGGTGTAGGTTGCAGACTCAGCTAGGATCCCACATTGCTGTGGCTGTGGTGTATGCTGGAAGCTGCAGCTCCGATTTGACCCCTAGCCTGGGAACCTCCATATGCCACAGGTGCAGGCTACAAAGCAAATAAATACATAAATAAATACACAAGGAAATAAAAAATAAAATAGCAAAGTTATTTGCCTCTGTTTTCACCCATGTGAGAAAATATTTCATACCCCAAGAGCTAAGGAGAGAGCCTCGAACAGGCTAGTTTTTCTATTGCTTTCTTTTGTCTCATGGACTTTTCTAGTTTATTAGGGAAAAACCCCTCCGTCCCTCCGTGGAGCAGGCAGGCAGAGACCATCATTTGCCTTCTGCCTGCTGCAGGTTGAGGTCAGCAGTAAGTGGGAGCAGGCCACCTCTGATCTAATTATGAATTCCTCTCATGCACGCAGAGTTCAGCCCAGGGATGACAGGATTTTTGAACTTAAAAAAAAAAGAGGAGGCATCACACTAAATATTTCATCGTCTCGTCAGCCCAATTTGCTAAGCTTGATTATCTGGTCCAGCCTCCAGAGATCACTATAGGAAACCTCCCCCAGATGTTCCCCTTCCAGCCAAACCACACGTCAGGGAGGTGGCCCAGCCTCCATATTCTGGCAGCCCCGCTGGCAGAGAAGAGAGGAGGCAAAGCTCCTTCACAGCCACAGAGGGAGAGGCCTGGATGCCCTCACCAGTTCCACCAGGACCAGGACCCTTAACCAGATCTGGAACTGGGTTAGTTGGCCGAAGATCCACCAAGTCTTGGTCTGCTCAGGTTTATATTCTGTTCTAGACGGTGATGGTCAGGGAGCATGTGAATGGAGAGTTCCAGAAGCAGCCTGGAGCTGACCGCCCTCCAAGGATAGTGCTGACTGAACAGATATGGAGCAAGAATGTGCTTCAGGGGTCTCCCTGGGGGCCCAGATACTCCCCTTCCTCCTGAGCAACCTGACCCCACGCTTGTCGGTAACAAGGAGTCTCCATGGACAAGCCGCCCGTGTAACTTTTTGAGCTCATACGATGCTCACAATTCTTCAGACCCTGGCATGTGTTCCTCCCCTTCTGGACCACATCTATACAGTTTAGTTTGTCCTCCCCCGCCCCAAACCCTATCTATCCATTTAATGTGATCACAGGGGCCATCATTACATCATAAAGAAAAGAGCTTGGACCTAAAGTGAGATAATACAGAACCCACCACCCTTAGGAAGCAGGATCCTGCCACATAGCAGCCTTGAGAGTCAAACCAGCCAAGCTGAGGCTCTTTTTTTGTCTTTTTTTGTCTTTTTGCCTTTTCTAGGACCGCTCCCAGGCTAGGCATCTAATCGGAGCTGTAGCTGCCAGCCTACGCCAGAGCCACAGCAACATGGGATCCGAGCCACATCTGCAACCTACACCACAGCTCACAGCAACGCTGGATCATTAACCCACTGAGCAAGGCCAGGGATCGAACCCGCAGCCTCATGGTTCCTAGTCAGATTCGTTAACCACTGCGCCATGACGAGAACTCCAAGCTGAGGCTCTTGAAAGAGCTATTCCAGAAGAATTCTTGTTGGGGGTTTTAAAACCATAAAGCCAAGACTTTAAGAGGTTAAACTGGATACTCCTTTGGCTTGGCTGCATAAAATAAGGCATACAATAAGCCTGTGACAAAGAACATCAGGCTCACAGCTCCTCGAGCTCTCAGAAGGCTATGACCAGGGACCAGGGTCCCAGGGCAGAAGACCTGAGCTCACACAGGAGGTGAGAGTGGGCTCCAGGTAAAACCGAAGGGGACTCAGGCAGTTCCTATTTGCTTGGCTGTTTCAGAAAAGACAAAAATTGGGGGCTGCCCCGATTCTTTTATTTTTCTAGCCTGGTTTTCGAGGAGTTTCTAATGCTGTAGGTAATGATAAATCATTTAATACTACTGACCATTTCTTCATGGTACCATTTGTATCTACTATCAAGCTTGTCTAAGAATAGAATTAAAACATGAATGAAATACAAATCATCTGTAGGATCCTGGATTTCTATGTGTGTTTCTCAAAAGAAATTCTATGTAGACCCCATTGCTTTGAATTATTAAAACAAGAATTTTATAACACTGGTACAGAGACTGAACTCTTTTACCCGTAAAATAAGTGTTAGGCAAACACTTGTTTATTACTTTAATATTAACAAGGGAAAAAGATTTTGATCCAGGAAAAAAAAAAAAAAAACCCTCTCCAAATAAAAAAAGAAATAAGATTCCACTGCCAACTACCTAATTAGAAAATGCCCAAACTGATGTTTTGACTTTTTTTCATCAAGCTTTCAGTGCTCTCCAGTAGAAAGCTGTATCTAAATTTTCCCTTTTCAGCATGTCTTTTTTTTTTTTTTGGTATTTTTGCCTTTTCTAGGGCCGCTCCTATAACATATGAAGGTTCCCAGGCTAGGGGTCTAATCGGAGCTGTAGCCACCGGCCTACGCCAGAGCCACAGAAATGTGGGATCCGAGCCTCGTCTGCGACCTACACCACAGCTCACGGCAACGCTGGATCCTTAACCCACTGAGCAAGGCCAGGGATCAAACCCGCAACCTCATGTTTCCTAGTCGGATTCATTAACCACTGCGCCACAACGGGAACTCCAGCATGTCATTTTCATTACTGTCACTGTGATATAGTATAACTAACAGTTCCATATAATTATGGTAGTAGTTTGAGGGGTCATGCCCTCAGCACGCAGAAGTTCCTGGGACAGAGAGCAAACCAGAGCCACAGCAGTGACAACGCCAGATTCTTAACCACTAGGCCACCAGGGACCTCCTATGGTGGTACTTAAAAAATAATTGTACTAAGACAGCTTTTCGTGTTCAGTCTTGGGGTGCTCCCTTTGTGTTTCAGCCTCAAAGCTGCCAACTTGTAGCTTCTCCAAAAAAACAGAGCTTGGGGATTGAAAATATCAGAAAGGACCAGACATTTCTCATGCCATGTCCTTACAATAGTGTTCCATGTTGTTCTTCCATCATTTATGATCTAATTCTTTGGTATCTAACTCTAAATGGAATTGATTGTGTCTGTAATAAATCATCGACAAAATGGCCTTCGGTTTTAAAGTATGGTTGACTTTAAAAGCAAAACTCCTTGGAGTTCCTGCTGTGGTGCAACAGCTTAGGGATCCAAGGTGGTCTCTGTGGTGGCGTGGGTTTGATCCCCAGCCCCACAGAGTGGGTTAAGAATCTAGCATTGCCACAGGTGTGATGTAGGTCACAGCTGCAGCTGGGATTCCGTCCCCGGCCCAGGAGCTTCCCTAAGTCTTGGGTGGGCCAGTAAATAAATAAATAAATAAATAAATAAATAAATAAATAAATAAATAAATAAATAAATACTTCTCTCCTACCCACTCTCTGCCAGGTATAGTTACCTTTCTGTTTTATTTTATTGGTTTTGGGTGTTTTTGCACCACGAACCAGGAATATGCTTAAGACCTATTCTAAGTTGTGTTCTCTAAGACACAGAAGATACCCAAGAAGAAGAGATGGGATTGACATTAAAGGGAATGTCAAGCTCCAGTTACTATTACTTTAATATTGTCTCACTGGTGAGTCACCAGACAGAGCAGTTTCACAGAAAAGAATAATATTTCACAGGATGAAGGGAGGGAAGAGGGACACATAGGAAGTTACTTAGGTATTTGAGAAGAGATTTTGTTTTATTTTCCTTCTTTTTAGGACCATACCCACGGCGTATGGAAGTTCCCAAGCTAGGGGTCTCATTGCAGCTATAGTTGCCGGCCTGCACCACAGCAATAGCAACGCCAGATCCCCAACCCACTGAGTGAGGCCAGGGATCGAACAGCATCCTCATGGATACTAGTCGGGTTCATTACCACAGAGCCACAATGGGAACTCCCAAAAAGAGATTTTAAGAGGTAAGAGTCTGAGGAAAACTTAGAGAAGTTTTGGGAATAGAGCTCTGAGTGATCTTAACAGAGCCACGTTCTCACAAACAAAGCTCAGAATGACGAGTGTCAGAAGAATCCATAAAGAACTCCTACAACAAAAAACAGGCCTGTAGGATGACAACTATCCAAAAAAAACCATATAGCAAGCGTTGGTGAGTATGTGGACAAATTAGGACACCTATGCACTATTGGTGAGATTATAAAATAGTGCAACTCTTATGGAAAACAGTATGGAAGTTCCTCCAAAAATTAAAAATAGAACTACCACATGATCCAACAAACTCATTTTCAGGTATATTTTTAAAAGAATCCCGGAGTTCCCATCGTGGCTCAGTGGTTAACGAATCAGACTAGGAACGATGAGGTTGCAGGTTCAGTCCCTGCCCTTGCTCAGTGGGTTAAAGATCCGGCGTTGCCGTGAGCTGTGGTGTAGGTTGAAGATGCGGTCCGGATCCCGCATTGCTGTGGCTCTGGCGTAGGCTGGCAGCTACAGCTCCAATTAGACCCCTAGCCTGGGAGACTCCATATGCCACAGGTGCGGCCCTAAAAAGACAAAAAAAAAAAAAAGAGGGGGGAAGTAAATCCTGGAACATATTATACAACATAGATGGACCTTGAAGACTTGACTCTAAGGAAGGACAAGTGTGGCGTGATCCCATTCATATGAAATATCTGGAAACTCACAGAAATAGAAATTACAGTGATTAGCAAGCACTTGGGGAGGAGGAAAAATTGGAGCTGTCATTTGATGGGTATAGAGTTTCAGGTTTGCAAGTTCTGAAGATCTTTTTTCATAAGAATGCAAATATACTTGATGCCACTGAACTGTGCTATTAAAAATGGTTTAGGTGGTAAATTATATGTTATAGTTTTTACTGCAATAAAAAAATATTTGTGGAGTTCCCGTTGTGTCTCAGCAGGTGAAGGACCTGAAATAGTGTCCATGAGAATGCGGGTTCGATCTCTGGCCTCACTCAGTGGGTTAAGGATCTGGCATTGCTACAAGCTGCAGTGTCGATGGCAGATGCAGCCCAGATCCAGTGTAGCTATGGCTGTGGCGTAGGCCTCAGCTGCAGCTCTGATTCAATCCCTAGCCCCAGAACTTCCATATGCCGCAGGAGCAGACTTAAAAAGAAAAAAAGGAGAAGAATTGTTCAATTTGTCATTTCTTTTATAAGCGGAGAAGGTTGTGCTGGAAAGAAAGTCCAGAGCAAGTGAAAGTTCATTTGTGGGGTGAGCTGTGGGTCAGGGTTTGAGCACTAAGAGATTTGGAGGCAGGGGGCTTTAAAAATCCAGCAAGGAAGAAACTGTGTCCTGAGATAGAAGGAAGAAAGCATAACAGCGAAATCAAGTCCCAGGAGCAGGCAAAGCCTCCCATTGGGGACCACAAGGCTCCAAGGACACTGGGTGGAGGAAATGATAGAAATGATAGAAACTGACGGGGGGGGGGGGGGGTTGGGGGGGGTTCTTGCCCAACAGCCTCAGTCTCCCGTTTGACTTAATCAGTCAGATTATACTCAGAAGTTGACCTTTGTCTTCCCAGTTGGAAGGAAGACAACCTGAGCGTGGATACCCGTGTCTTTTCAGACCCCAAACCAAAGCAAGCAGTGGGAGGGGTCTCCCAGAGGGCACCCAGCCAAGGTCAAATGCACTTCACCCATCCATTCAGCAAGCCTCTCCTCTGCATGGGCTCCAGGTGCTGCAGGCAGAGGGGGTCAGGACCGCGCTGCATCCCTGGAACCTGCATCCGGGCGTCGCCCGTCAGCCGTGTTCCATCCTATCTCCCAGACACAGTCAGGCTGTGTGTCTCGAACCCTGGCTCTTCTGGACCTTTTGGGAGTTGGTCAAGTCCGTGGGACCTTGGACCGATCCTGGAAGGCCATGTACCCACGGCAATAGCAAGCTTCATACAAAGCAAGTTTGCACAGTTGTGGCCCAGGGTCCATGTCCAGGGTGACTGAGGAAGAAGAGTGTGTCCTATCAGGGCCCTGGGGCAGAGGAGAGGGGCCAGAACTGCCCGTGTGGGGCAGGGCTTGGCTGGTCCAGGAGGAGACCTCACCAAGAAACAGCACAGGACAGAGAACACAGGTGCGGCTCCAAGAGCAGGGGTAAGGGCTGCAAAAGCCAAGGAATGGTGGGTGGGGAGGAAACCACGAGTGGAAAAACCATGCAGGTCACTGGCAGCGGCAACTCCACCCTGTGCCTCCAGGCCCAGCAGGCAGCTGTGGAAGGAAGGCCTGCCTTGAGGAAGGGTGGGCCGGTGGGGCTGGAGGTCCCTAAAGTTAGACTTGAGGGGAGTTCCTGTCATGACGCAGTGGAAATGAATGCCACTAGGAACCATGAGGTTGTGAGTTCAATGCCTGGCCTTGCTCAGTGGGTTAAGGATCCGGCGTTGCCGTGAGCTGTGGTGTAGGTCACAGATGCAGCTCGGATCTGGTGTGGCTATGGCTGTGGTGTAGGCCAGTGGCTTCAGCTCTGATTAGACTCCTGGCCTGGGAACCTCCATGTGCTGCGGGTTCGGCCCTAAAAAGACAAAAAAATAAAAATAAAGTTAGACTTGAAAATCCTTTACTATCTCTGGTCCAGGGTCACCAAAGGATCCCCTCGGGACATGGGGAGAAAATATGAGAATTTCTACCTCTCTCAAAAACTCTCATTATTTTATTAGTACAGTAGCAATGGTGCACAATAAATGACAAATAAGCAGGCATATACTGGGAGTTTATGCTCGAATAGTTCAGTATGAGGATGAGCAGTCCGAAACAGCTTGGCCATATCCTTTTACAAGCTCCGTATTTGTAAGTGGGGCCTGTTGGACCAAACCCACGTATCATGCATTTGGGACCTGGTGGACCAAACCCACAGGATGGAAGGAGGGGAGAAATTAAATGGACAGTGAGCTGTGCCAGCAGGGCCAGAGTCACCAGGTGGAACTAACCACAAAGGAGCAGGAGAGCCAGACAGACCCAGAAGGACAGGAAAGGGAAGGTGAGAACTTCCAAAGGGTAGTGAGATGACTGTGGGATTTTCTGCCAAATGGCAACTTTGACCAGACGGACCTGTGTTCCCCTCGGCCTCCACTGCCATGCTGCTCCCCTCAGAAGGCCAAGCAGCCCCACGGATAGGAAGGTCTGTCCTCTGGGACAGAGTTTATGTCCTTACTTGGCTTATTCATTCCCTGAATCATCTTAAAGGGGACCTGGGGTGTGGTAGCACCTTCGGCTGGATGTTAGGCTCTCTGAGGACCTCACACTCACAGGCAACACACATGCTCACACACATACATGCACACATACACACATGCACACACACATGCACACATATGCAATACATACACACATGCATGCACTCATACGCACGTATATGTGACCACACACATACACACACGCACACACAGACTGAAGTCCATAGTTCTAAAAATGTGGATCTATACGTTTCAATCTTGCTATAATGTTAAATGTAACATCTACAGCTAGTAAAAATGCGGGGAAAAAAACATTTAAAGGTCTGTCACAGCCATCATTTTTACAACTTTGGCAATTTGGTGCATTATTTTGCACCTGAAGGGATCCAGGAAAATTGTTTCTTTCTCTTTTTTGTCTTTTTAGGGCCGCACCCACAGCATATGGAGGTTCCCAGGTTAAGGGGCCAATCAGAGCTGTTGCTGCCAGCCTACACCACAGCCAAAGCAATACGGGATCCAAGCCGAGTCAGTGACCTACACCACAGCTCACAGCAACACTGGATCCTTAACCCACTGAGCGAGGCCAGGGATTGAACCCACAACCTCATGGCTCCTAGTTGGATTCGTTTCCGCTGAGCCAGGATGGGAACTCCAGAAAATTTTTTCTTAATGAAACAGGAAGGCTCACATGACTGTGAGTTTGATGAAGAACAAGGAGAGGACTTAAAATCTATGTCAATGCTGGAAATTCTTCCTCACTTGCAACGGCTTCTTAGAAATGCATCACGAGTTCACGTCGTGGCACAGTGGTTAACAAATCCGACTAGGAACCATGAGGTTGCGGGTTTGGTCCCTGCCCTTGCTCAGTGGGTTAACGAACGATCCGGCGTTGCCGTGAGCTGTGGTGTAGGTTGAAGATGCGGTTCGGATCCAGTGTTGCTGTGGCTCTGGCGTAGGCCAGTGGCTGCAGCTCCGGTTCAATCCCTAGCCTGGGAACCTCCATGTGCCGAGGGAGCGGCCCAAGAAATAGCAAAAAAAAAAAAAAAAAAGAGATGCATCATATGGATTTATCAGAACTTATTTTATCAACACCTGCTGGGAGGGGAAACTAGAGAGGTGACGGTCAAAGTGTCCAAAGCTTCAGTTAAGTAAGATCAATAAATTCTGGAGATCTTCTATCCAGCATAATGCCTATAGCTAAAAGTTCTGTATTGCAACTCAAAATTTTCTAGGATGGTAGATCTTTTTTTTTTTTTGTCTTTTTGCCTTTTCTAGGGCCGCTCCCACGGCATATGGAGGTTCCCAGGCTAGGGGTCTAATCTGAGCTGTAGCCGCCAGCCTATGCCACAGCCACAGCAGCACCAGATCCGAGCTGTGTCTGTGACCCACACCACAGCTCACGACAATGCCGGATCCTTAACCCACTGAGCAAGGCCAGGGATCGAACCCGCAACCTCATGGTTCCTAGTTGGATTTGTTAAACACTGAGCCACAGTGGGAACTCCAAGATGGTAGATCTTATGTTAAGTGTTATTTCCAGAAAAAAGAAAAGGAAGAACAATAATAACAGAGGAGGTGGGAGGAAGCTTCAGGAGGTGATGAATATGTTTGTGGCCTTGATGTGGGGGATGGTTTCCTGGGTACATATTTATCTTCAAATTCGTCAAGTTGTATACATTAAATAGGTTCAAATTTACGAGTCAATCGTGTCTCAATAAAGTGGTTTAAAAAAAAAAAAAACTACTGATGAGAAGTGAGATGTCTTCCAGCTTTTCAGGGCAGAAAGGAACAGGTCACAGCTATGACTCAGCTTCGATCCCTGGCCCAGGAACTTCTACATGCCACACGTGCAACCATTAAAAAATTAAATTAAATTAAATTAAAAAAAAAACACTTTACCAGGTTAATTTTGTCCTGTCTTTTTTTTTTTTTTTGTCTTTTTAGGGCCGCATCTGTAGCATATGGAGGTTCCCAGGCTAGGGGTCCAATTGGAGCTGTTGCTGCCAGCCTACACCACAGCCACAGCAACGCCAGATCTGAATCATATCTGCGATCTACACCACAGCTCACGGCAACACCGGATCCTTAACTTACTGAGCAAGGCCAGGGATCAAACCCACAAGGATGGAAACTCCAATTTTATTCTATCTTTTAAGCTTTACTTACAGCACTTTTGCTGCACAAAAGTTTTACATGTTAGCCAGCTTTATTAATCTATTTTTGCCTCATCTTGCCTTTTGTGACAAGCTTAAAAGAATCTACTACACAATTATTAAGATAGCCATGAAATTTCTTTTTCACATGTTTAAATATCTGTTCCTCTGAAACTTGCATGGATGACATAGTGGGGAGCAGCCTCAAGATTTCTGCCTAGCGGAGTAACCCAACACCTCCCCACTGGCCTGAAAAGCCATCTCCTTTCCGTGTTGTCCTTTCTTCGGCTTTCCAGTCTTTTCCACCGCCTCCCCCTCTCTGTACTTTGGCTACGAGAGCTGGGACATTTTGTATTGTCCTACAGAGCATCTCTCTGACTCCTCTTTCAAAATTTTCATGGACTTTCTAGCATATTTGTTCATCCAACCGAACTTTTACATTCAATCATGATAAAAAGTTAACAATGTTGAAACTTTAGAATTTGCATACACAGTATTATAATAAAGTTTCCCCGAAACAGTGTGTAGAAGAGAAATCAGCATTTTCTTTCTGTAAAGAGTCAAATAGTGAATATTTTAGTCTTTGCAGGCTGTATGTTCCGGTCACAGCTCAACTCTGGCATTGAAGTTCAAAAGCACTGTAGATGGTAAATAAATGGGTGTAGACTTTTTGAAGATGGCCATTCTGACGGGTGTGAGGTGGTACTTCACAGTAGTTTTAATTTGCATTTCTCTAATAATGAGCGATGTTGAGCCTCTTTTCATGTGCTTTTTTGGCCATCTGTCTTCTTTGGAGAAATGTCTATTTAGATCTATTGACCATTTTTGATTGTGTGGTTTGGTGTAATATATTAAGCTGCATGAGACGTTTGTGCATTTTAGAGATTAGTCCCTTGTCAGTTGTTGCATTTGCAAAGATTTTTTTCCCATCCTTTGGATTGTCTTCTTTTTTTATGGTTTCCTTTGCTGTGCAAAAGCTTTTGATTAATTAGGTCCCAAATGTTTATTTTTGTTTTTATTTTCATTCACTCTAGGAGGTGAATCCAAAAAGAGAATGCTGTAATTTATGTCAGAGTGTTCTGCCTATGTTTTCTTCTAAGAGTTTTATAGTGTCTCTTCTTATATTTCGGAATTTAACACGTTTTTAGTTTATTTTTGTGCATGGTGTTAGAGAGCAGTGTAACTTCATTCTTTTACATGTATTCTCCAGTTTTCCCAGCACCACTTATTGAAGACACTGTCTTTTCTCCACTGTATGTTCTTGCTTCCTTTGTTATAGATTAATTGACCATAGGTGTGTGGATTTATTTCTGGACTTTCTATCCTATTCCATTGATAGTATACTTCTGTTTTTGTGCCAGAACCATACTTTTTTGATGACTGCAGCTTTGCAATCTGAAGTTTAAGAGCCCGATTCCTCCAGCTCCATTTTTTTAGGATTGCTTTGGCTATTTAGGGTCTTTTGTGTTTCCATACAGATTTTAAAAGTTTATAAACAATAACTTTTGGAGAGGGCGTGGAGAACAGGGAGCCCTCCTATACTGTTGGTGGGAATGTAAATTGATGCAGCCACTATGGAGGACAGCATGGAGTTTCTTTAACAAACTTAATATAGAACCACCATATTATCTATATATTTATTTAGAGAAAACCATAATTCAAAAAGATATGTGCACCCTAACTTTCATTACTGCACTATTTACAATAGCCAAGACATGGAAGCCACCTAAATATGGATATATAGGAATGGATAACAAAGATGTGGTACATATATACAATGGAATATTACTCAGCCATAAAAAAGAACAAAATAATGCCATCTACAGCAACATAGATGGACCTAGAGATTATAATAGTAAGTGAAGTAAGTCAGACAAAGAAAAATATCATATGATATCACTAATATGTGGAATCTAATTTAAAATGATACAACAGAACACATTTACAAAAGAGCAAGAGGCTCTAAGATTTCAAAACTAAACTTATGATTACCAAAGGGGAAACACTGGGGAAAGGGATAAACTGGGAATTGAGGATTGAAATATACACATTACCGTATATATAATTGGTAAGTAATATGAACCTACTGTAGAGCACAGGGAAATCTACTCAATACTCTGTAATAACCTATATGGGAAAAGAAACTGAAAAAAATGTATATGTGTATATATATATATATATATATATATATATATATCTGATTCATTTTACTGTACATCTGAAACTAACACATTGTAAATAACTATATCCTAATAAAATTCAATTAAAAAATAAAATAAAAACACTGTGCACTAAGAAAACCCATCCATGGGTGTGGATGGGAGGGAAGAGAGCTAGCATCTTGAACGTTTGACTGCCATTCCCTGTCCTAATTCATGGTCCAGACAGACTAACACCCAGGTATTTGCCTCTGAGACCAATACCCTTTGCATAAAAGTCATATTTAGAGCCACAGTGACTCTGTGGGAACCCTCTTCTCCCTCTAAATAATTCACAGTTGCTTGAAACGTACATCTAAGAAGAAAGATACATCAACCAAAGGGGAAAAGAAAGCCCATAAGAGGATATCCTTGAGAGCTATGGCCTGGGTGATGATGGGTCAGCAGCCAGGACATAGGGCACAGAGGCATCTGCTTCTACCCACCAGCACCTCCCCCAGGCCCTGACTTCCTCCTGCTCCCACGTTGGCACAGGGTCTTGGGAGGCCAGGGGCCAGGTCTGCAGCTGGAGACTTCCAGGCCCACTGGAATAAGATGGGAGCTGGTGAGGGTGAGACCTGGCCAAGCAACCACAAGTCCAGGGCTCCATCTTCTCTCTGAACCACCAGCCCCCTCCAGCACACACCCCCCCTCCCCCGCTGCCACCCTGTGTTCACTCATTCAAACCTAGCGTAGTTGTGCTCTCTGAGCCAGGCCGTGCTGGGGCCTGGTGCTGAGCAGAACAGGCCAGCCCCTGGGCGTCATCCAGCTTCTTGCCTGTACTTGCAGGTACTCAGTCTGGGTCCACCACTTGAGAGCTGTCAGAAAAGCAGAACCCCAGCCCCCGCCCCACGCCCACTGAGCCAGAATCTTCGCTTTACGCCATCCCAGGCAATTTGAATGCACATTCAAGTTTGGGATACGCTGGTTTAGACACTCATTTCCATCAGTGAGGATCAGACTGGGGTCTCCAAAGACGTAAGGTGGGCTCCCTGCCCTTGACTTTCATGAGAGCTGGTGTTGGAGAAAATAACTCTTCAGCTGCTAGATCTCAAAGGATTTCAAAGCTCGTGTAATTCAAGGCCCTCATTTTGCAGATGAAGAAATCAACACCCAAAGAAGCAGCGAGATTGTTCAGGGAAGAAGCTAGAAGTGGGACCAAGGATCTCACTCTCCAGTTCAGTGTGCCCATTGCAAGGCTGAAGAAAGCTGGGTAAACGCATCTGTAAGAGGAAGGGTGACAAAATGAGGCAGGTAGGACAGGGAGCCACAGTAGACTCTAGGGTCCCTCAGAAATACTGCAGGCAGGTCATTTCTGCAGCCCCTTCCAAGTCCGCTCTTTCACACCCTGAAAGCTGATCCAGATAAAGAAATCCTGAGCCTCTTTGGCTTCCCATAAGACGTACCTGCACAGAAGATGGCTATCCAGTGTTGTTCTGTCTCATTCCTCCAGCCGGCCTCCACCAGTGAGCCCTGGAGTCTAAGACACCCCCTTCAGGGTCACCCCAAGGCCCTCAACACCTCTGGCAAGAGCATTGTAGACAAAGGAATATACACTATTTGAGGTTGGGTGTGGATCCAGCACACGGTGCACAGACGGGCTGCCCAGACTCTCTTACGCACCCAGTGTTCCTCGTTAAATCCAAGCTCCTGAGCCAAGAATGTGGAGGAAACTGACAGCCCTCTTACTCCTCCTCTTCACCCACTTTTTTTTCTTTTTTTCAGCCGTACCTGCAGCACATGGAAGTTCCCAGCTAGGGGTCAAATCAGAGCTACAGCTGCAGGCCTCCATCACAGCCACAGCAACAATGGATCCAAACTGCTTATACAACCTACGCTGCACCTCCCACGAACACCGGATCCTTAACCTACTGAGTGAGGCCAGGGATCGAACCCGCATCATCACAGAGATGATGCCAGGTCCTTAATCCACTGAGCCACAGTAAGAACTCGCTCTCCACCCATTTTAAGCATTCCACAGTGGACTGCTCTAAAACTCAAACTTAAATCAGCTTGAAAATTTTCATCCAAGAATCAGCACATTTTGTCAAAAACCAGATCAATTAAAAATGAACCCTGTGGAGTTCCCGTTGTGGCTCAGTGGGTTAAGAAACCAACTAGTATCCATGAGGATGTGAGTTCAATCCCATGCGTTGCCAGAAGCTATGGTGTAAGTCACAGATATGGATCTGGCCTTGCTATGGCTGGGGTGTAGGCTGGCAGGTGCATCTGCAATTCAGCCCCTAGCCTGGGACCCTCCATAAAAGAAAAAGAAAATGAACACTGCTACTGTACAGCACAGGGAACTATATCCAATCTCTTGGGATAGATCACAATGGAAGATAATATGAGAAAAAAATGTATGTGTATGTATGACTGGGTCACTTTACTTTTCAGCAGAAATATTGCACGATATTGTAACTCACCTATATTTTAATAGATAAATAAATCTAACATTACAAGAAAAAAAAAAAAAAAAGAACAAACAACAGCAACAAACTGCAGCCACTGGACCCATGGCTTCTGAGCACAGTTTGCTGAGCTGAGGGAGCAGGAGCCTAGTAGGTGTAAGCTGGGTTGTATGATGGGCTGACTGCGGCCTTTTCTTCTCACCCCAGCAATAAATAATCAGTTTGAGAGCATCGATGGAAAGAGGCAAGAGTGAAAAGGGGGCTTGACGCATTTATGAGAAGGATTTGTCCTGGGCTACTTTTGTTTTTTTCATTTGATGGAGGCGGCCACAGCATATGGAAGTTCCTAGGCCAAAGACTGAATGTGAGCAGCAGCTGCAGCAGTGCCGGATCCTTTAACCCACTGAAGCAAGCCAAGGATGGAACCTGCGCCTCCACAGAGACCCGAGCCGCTGCAGTTGGATTCTTAACCCACTGCACCACGACAGGAATGCCTGTCCTGGGCTTCTTAAGTATAATACCTTGAGGTTTTCCTCGGCTAAAAGTAGAGGGGAATAGACACCTGTTTTGTGTTTCCCAAAAATGACTCAGATGTATGATTAGACAGTTCACTCACCACGAAGAACAACAACAACAAAAATCATGGAAATGGCTTGTGAAGTTAACACAAACTTTACACTATTTGCGATCTACAAATAGATAGAGAGAGACAGACACCAAATCGCCAGAGAATAGAAATACCATTTCTTTTTTTTTTTATTTATTACAGTTGATTTACAATGTTCTGCCAATTTCTGCTGTACAGCAAAGCAACCCAGTTATACATCTATATACACACACATTCTTTTTCTCACAT
Source organism: Phacochoerus africanus (assembly GCF_016906955.1). NCBI lineage: Eukaryota > Metazoa > Chordata > Mammalia > Artiodactyla > Suidae > Phacochoerus > Phacochoerus africanus. The sequence continues at coordinate 53,903,659 of NC_062548.1, read as the reverse complement.
TATTCTCCGTCCTGATCCATCACAAGTGATAGGATATAGTTCCCTGTGCTGTACAGCAGGCTCACCCACTCCAAAAGCAACAGTTACATCTACTGACCCCAAGAAATACTCTAGTTCTAGTTGAATTTTCATAAAAGGCTCCAGAGTGCAGTTTCTGACATTGGAACAGAGAGTGTTTTTAGGATGGATTTTTTTTTAACTCTTTTCCCACAAGATGAGATACGGGGATCACAACTCAATCTCTGTGCCCCCACCCCGCCCCCGCCCAATCATGAAGACAAGTAGAAAGAGCGTTTGTGGGCTCCTAAAGCTAGTGCTTCCTTGGAGGTTAGCAGAGTTGAGGATTTGTTACTTGATCTAACAGCAATGGCTTTCCAATAGCCAGACACACTCGGCAGCATTGATCAGGGGGCCCGCTCCTTGTTTGCCTTGGAACACTGCTCAATTTACACCAATTAAAGAATGCTTGGTTTGGGTATTGAAGAATCATTAAGGGATGCAAATCCCCAAGGGCTTCTAAAAATGACATCTGACGAGAACGGTGATTAAAGCATGAAGGCGGCATTAGTATTTGAACAGTTTGACTGATATACAAAATCATTACAACGTCTCTCCAGGAAGAGTGACATTAGGTCAATGTATGTACTTGCCTGGTCACCCTAAACAAATCTGACAAGTCTAATTTTAAGTAATTGCTCAGAGTTTAGTGGCCGCCTCTGTCCCCACAAGGGCAGCTGTCTGGACCACATCTTGTAATTGAGATGTGTCTTTAAACTCTATGTGTCAACCCAACATGCAAATGAGCTCTCAGCAAAGGTTAAGGGTTACTGATGTTCCAGCGAATCATTTTCCAGTCAAATTTCCATAGGAAAACGTGACTGTAGCCAGGAGTTAGCTCATCAGCCATTCAACCTCATTCCGGGTGGGAAATGTTGGATTTTTCTAGCAGCATCAGACTCTGGTTCATCTAGAAACCATCTTGAAGTGTGTTCTCTGGGCCAGCAGCATTGGCAACATCTGGAAACTTGTTAGAAATGCAGAGTCCTGGGAGTTCTCTTGCTGTAGTGCAGCCAGTTAAGAATCCAGCATTGTCACTGCAATGGCTGGGGTCCCTGCTGTGGTGCAGGTGTGATCCCAGGCCTAGGAACTTCCACATGCTGCAGGCTTAGCAGAAAGAAAGAGGGAGGGAGAGCACTCAAAAGAGAGGAAGGAAGGAAAGAAAGAGAGCCCTGTCCCACCTCCCCCAGGCTGCTGAATCAGACTTCAGGGCTGAGGTCCTGCAATTAATGCTTTAACAAGCCCTCCCCTGATCTAAAGCCCACTCTGGGAGTTCCCGTTCGGGCTCAGCAGGACCTGACACCATGCCTGTGAGGATGCGGGTTCAATCCCTGGCCTCGCTCTGTATGTTAACAATCTGGCTTTGCCGCAAGCTGCATTTTAGGCCGCAGACATGGCTCTGATCTGTGGCATAAGCCAGTAGCTGCAGTTCCAATTCAACCCCTGGCCGGGGAACTTTCATATGCCACAGGTGAGGCCCTAAAAAGAAAAAAAAAATCCCATTCAGGTTTGAGAACCTCTGATCTAGACCCACTGAGCACTGTATCCGGGATAAACTGGAGCCCCAGTGGATCAGGTGATCTGCCTAAGACCACACAGCCCAAAGGTCTAGGGAGGCTGGGATCAATCATGTTATAGTCAAAACATTTCATCCTTGACTTTCATTCTTCAGTGAACATACTTTGCTGCCCTGTTTTTTGTTTGCCGTGCAGCCCTCTGCTGATCCCCAAGAGCACGTGCAGGATGCATGCTGGCGGATGGCTGGCTTGCCTCTTCCTCCTGGAGCCTGGAGGCAGAGCCTCCCAGCCCAGATGTCAGGTGCAGGCTCTGGACTAGCCGTTAGGGAAGCATCGCCCCAACCAGTGTGATTTAATTGCCAGGGTGAGAGCCTTGAGAGGTCCCCTTTGTGTCTGTAGGGACCCTGGAGAATGACCCTCCATGGCCAGGGGTCCTGAACAGCCGTGAGGAGCAGAGGCCCTACAGTCCCCCACTGGCTGTATAGTGACAACTGTAGATTATGTGAAGCCACTGGCACTTGAGAAACTTTTGTTACTACTTTACAACCCAGCATCCCACAGGACCCTTTGGGACTTCTGGATGGCCCCTGTGCACTTATAAAACTGAGTGATGCATAGGACAGAGAGGAGGTAAAAAGTAAGCATCTTCTCTATTTAGAACATAATTGAATCTAATAGGATCTTCAAGAGGGTGTCCGGACAGGAACCAAATTTGAGTTACTAACCAAACAACAGGTTTCTGATTTTTTTTTAACGAATCACTGTATCTTTTGCCATTTTATCCCAGTCTCACAACCCTTGAGCTCCAGGAGTCTATTTACCTGACTACAAGCCAGGAAATCAAATCAAGACGGCAAAATAAGGGCCGTCTCAGGCGCAGGATCCAGGAGCTTGAGTTTCCAGTGCCTGAGCAAGCGGCCCGGCCAGACAGCTCCAGTGTGTGTGTGTGGGGGGAAGGTGTTTCCCAACTTGCCAGGCTCCCAGCAGACCCACAGATCTGGCTCACACCGCTTGCTCCCCAGATCTTTTCTTCCTCAACACCCCGCGCCGCCCAGGTGAGCAGGTGCACCCAGGGCCCCGCCCCGCCCGCCCCCTCCCTCACCCCTCGCTCCCCCTCCCTGCCCCTCCCTCTCCCCACCGCCAGGCTCAGCCTTTCATCCAGGCGCCCTGTGCGGGGCAGGGTTAAAATGTGCCTCTGAATGGGCAGGAGTAGACAGCGTGGATTAATGGCAGCGGCAGCGGAGTGATACAGCTCGAGGAGAACAAAACGAGGGCGACCCGGAGGAAACAAAGCACCACAATAGATCATTTCTGAGAAGTCATCGGGCAGCTTTGAAACCCAGGCCGCTGCGGGCCCTAGCAGTTTCGCAGCCACCGGCTTTCATGGCACATGAATGGAAACGGAACAGTAACTCTTTCTCCCGCCTCTTTTCAGGGGTCTTGTTGGCAGAGAAGGATTTACCACTCAGTTCCCATACTTTTATGTGGGAAATTCGGAATCCGCTCCTTAAAAAGAAATTGCCTTTTTAAACTCTCATAAATTGCGGCGATTTCACAGATATACCAAAAGTTCTTCTTTCTTCTCTTCCTTCCACTTTTTAAATACTCATAAAGCCACACATACCCATGCACATTTCCATCTTCCCTCCCTTTTCTTGGGAAGGTTTTCTTCAGAAAATCCGCAACCGAAGAGGTCTCTTGTCTTTCCCACCCAAGTACTCTTTGTTTTTCATCCTTAACAATTTCTTCATTTGATCCCACTTGATCGCAGACCCAATGTCTTTTTCTTAATAGAAAGGCCTATCTTAGAAAATTTTAATCGCTGTATATTTGGAAAGCGGCGAGCGCAGGGTGAAGCTGATGCAAAAGTCAGACGCAACAAAGCTGGATATTTTATTGCTTCCCTGATGCATAGGACAGGTACTGAAGAGCCGCTGGTGTGACCAGCTCTGAATACACGCTACTTTTGAATTGTCTGATACAGACGGACACCTTCTTCTGGAGGAGAGCTCAGTCAAATGGCCCCATCGGGGAGCCCTGGCTGTGTTCACAGGGGACCTTCTCAGAAGCCGGCAGGGTTTGGCCATGTTCATCTCACGAACCTCCCTATCTGTTGCCACAGGACAGGAAGGAGGACTTGGGAACTCAGAATTCCCAGCCCAAGACTCCACTCTGGAGAAGCCCAGGGTGGGCTCTGACCAAAGCCTCTGCTGGGACTCCAGGGCCCCCTCTAGAACCCACCGGGAGAAGTGTGGCCCCAGGAAATCCTCCCTCCTCCCTTCCCCCCTGCCCTCCCCCAGGAGAGCCCAGCTCCAAGGCTGAAGCCCAGGAGCAGCTGTGCTGACCTCAGGCCATTCTCCAGGACAGCCAGCCGTACCCTCGGAGATGCCCTTGGGGGTGAGAGATGGAAAGGAGCGGACTGGGGAGAAAGGCAGGTTTTCCTGCTCAAAAGCAGGTCTGCTGGGCCAGGCTGGGGCACATAACCATTTCCTGATGTGCAGAAGCTGAAGCCTGGACTTCCTTTCTCCTTAGATTTTTTTCAGATACGCAAAGCACCAGCCCAGCCAAAGGAGGCTCACAGTATATGTAACTTGGACTATTTTCCACTCTGATATCTCTCCTCTTGAAAAAAAAAAAAAAGAGAGAGAGAGAGAGAGAGAGAGAGAAATCAAGCAATTTCCTATTTTTGAGGACAGTGTTAAAACCCTTAGGCATGTGCGATATATAAGCATATCAAAGTCACACGCCGTAAACCTAAACTTACTCGATATGATGTCCATTGACCTCGATCAAGTGAAGAAAAAGAAAACCTTCAAAAGAAAACCCCAGTAATCACTGTATCCACATCAGCAAGCCTGGGAACTCTATTGTTTCCTTCCTGAAATAACTTACAAAGGTATTTCAAAAGGAGTCAGGATATTGCTCTTTAAGAGGGAAACTCTCACTAAGAAAAATTAATATTGAAGGAAATGGTGATCCTTAAACACGGACCTCATTTGCTTGAGAAATCAGTAGGTAGCTTTCATGATCGGAGAAGGTTTTATAAATTAGCCTTGCCACTTCTTCCTTGGCTGTCTCTAAACCAGAAGCAGAAACCAGTCCCCTTAGAAACTCTCTAAAGCCCATCACAACTCCTCCGACCGCTTAAAACTGCCTCACCCACAACCTCAAATTAGGAATATTGACCAGAGGAGAGCATGGTCAGACTCTAACCCAGCCATTCTCAGCTCACTTGCAATTAGACAGCATATTGGCTAAGAAACCTGCTTGCCTGTGATGGAATATGATGGAGGATAATGTAAGAAAAAGAATATATATATGTGAGTGTGTGTGTATACGTATATTATATATATGTGTGTGTGTATATATATATATATATATATATATATATATATATATATGACTGGGACAATGCTGTACAGCAGAAATTGACAGAACATTGTAAACAGCTATAATAAAAAATAAAATTAAAAAACGGCTTGCAACTTAATTCTTCAAACTATTGGCTCATACTTATTTTTGTCATGAATTCCAATATTATGTGGTGAGAGAAATTCTTCAGTGATTTTTTTTTTTTTTTTGGCTGTGCCCATGGTATGCAGAAATTCCAGGGCCAGGGACCAAACCCCTAGTGGCGACCTGAGCTGCTGCAATGACAAGGCCAGGTCCTTAACCCACTGCACCACCAGGGAATTCCTTCAACGATTTTTTTTGTTCAAAGAATTTTTCACAACTGCTTCTGCCAGGACCACCATATCCTGCAGCAACTGTGGGAATTCTTACCCTTTCACACCTTTCTCCATAAAGCAGGGAATGGCGTGTGCTCTCAGACCCTCCTGGTTAACTCTGCCACAACTCCTAAGGCACAGAGAGGGAAACCAAGACCCAGCACCACCGGCACCGCCTACATCCTGGTATATGCTCTCCTCCTCCACGCCTGTCTTCAGTGTCTCCAGCTTGAGTTCTTCGTCATCCCAGGGCCTTTGCACATACTCCCTTCTGCCTGAATGCCTGCCTCTCGTCTCCCATAGGGCTCAGCTGGAACAGCACCTCCAGCTTCCTGAGCAAACTAGCTAAAGGAGCTTTCCCTGGCCCTTTTATCTCTAATCCAGCCCCAAGCCTACAGCCTTCACAACACACAGTCCGGTCTGTAAGTGTTTTACTTTAACATCGGTCTGCTTGTTTTTGTCTTCCTCCCTTACAGGAAGGGTGATCCCAGCAGGACTGGGACATAGCTCTGTCACCAGTGACTTGCATGTGGCTGGTACACAACTGCTGCTCATTAAGGATTTGTGGAAGGAAGGAAAGAAGGACAAAAGGCAGACAAGATATGCACTTGAAATCAGCACTCTACATCCCAAACCAAAAATGCTTTGTATTATTCGGCGTAAAAACCTCAGCTCTTAGATTCAACAGACCCCCAAATACAGGGGCTCACAAGGTGCCGTCTCTTCCACGTAACTCTCTGGAGTTGACGGTCCAGCCTGGCAGGATAAAGTGATCCAGGTACTCTCCCTCTTGTCAGCCCTCCGTCCTGCAGGGTCAGTGCTCAGTTTAATGCAGTTGCCAGCACATCTGGGTTCCAACCCGTGGGGAGAAAGGGAGGGTAGGAAGAGCCGTGTCCGGTGTAGACAGGAAGCAGAAGTTGCACGCATCACTTCTGCTCACATTTTATGGGCAAAAAGCCTTATGCCCAGAGAGGGAGGTTGGGAAGTGAAGTCTCTAGCTGAGTGGCTTCACGTCGAGGGAGAAGGGAAGACAGATTTGGAGAAAAGTGGCCATCTGCTGCGTATTCCTAGACTCCTCTCTGAGCAGCAGCCATCCTGGGGCCTGTCCGGGGGGAGCAGAGCCCGTGTGCAGATGGTTTTTGATGGGAAGAAGAGCTCTCCCACCCAGGATCCCCGGCTGAGGCAGAGCTCTGGGGAGCTGGGGGGCAGCACGACCTATGGGGGGGGAGGTATTGCAGCAGACCCCAACTCTCCTCAGCCTCTTTGGCTCTGAAGCTCAGAAAACGTGCCACTGCATTTTTGTTTTCACACCTAGATTTTCCCATTCAGCTCCTCACTCACCAGGCGAGAATCTGCAAACAGCAGCTGACCAGAGCGCCACTGTGCTAATTTGAAGGGAGGGAAAGAGACAGGCGGACCTCTTCTGTGTCCCCAAGCTTCTTGAACAAATTCCCTCCTATCCTTAAGACTCGTTTTGCTCACCTTTAAAATGGGAGCTAAGATGGCTTGTCACATGGTTATGATTGAATTAAACAAGCTCATGCATGTAAAGACCATTTTTCTTTGTTGGTTTTTATTTTGTAGCTGCACCCATGGCCAATGGAAGTTCCCAGGCCATGGATTGAGTCTGCAACACCGGATGCTTAACCCACTACTCTGGGCCAGAGATTGAACCCATGCCTCTGCAGCGACCTGAGCCCCTGCAGTCAGAACCTTAACCCCTTGCGCCACAGTGGGAACTCGAAGATCTTAGTTTTCTGAGAAACATCTGGCATATAAATATTCACTTTATTTTCTTTTAGTTGGCCACCTTTCTCTTGCTAAACCATCACTCTTACTCAACCTACTCAAATTCCCCCAGTTGCATGCTGTTGCCTAAAATCTCCTCTGAAAGAGTCCAGTGGCCTTGTCTTTCTGTCCCCTCTCCAGCCCTGTCCCACCCTTACTTATATCATGCCTTGCACTGGCCATCAGCTATCCCCTAAGTGTGTGTCCAATCTCATTGGCTGGATTGCAGGCTCCCTGAAAGCAGCAGGTACCATGTTGATTGTGGGAGCTCATAATATCCAACACAACAGGATTTCATAACATTCATTCAACAAACATGCCACTGAGTGACGGCAATGGAGCTATGAACAGATTTCAGCAAGGTCTGCGTGACCCTAGAAAAAGAAATCAATTCAGCAGCTGAATCCCAAACGTCAGTTGATTTAGGATTTCTTTTTTAAGTCGTAAACTCTTCAGCTTATGTGGACTGAATGACTGCTTTACTCGCCCTGTGTAGACACTGAATGTGTTGCCTAAAATTACACGGCAGCCTGGAACTTCTGGTAACTCAGGAGACTGCCTTCTGGGTGGTGTTTATTCTATGCCACAAACACCTGAATGACTGAAATTGAAATCCATCCAGATTCTGTGTAGGGTTTCAGCCCTCTGTGGACTGGCACACGTGCCTGAGAAAAATCTGGGGAATGCTTTTAGCCTTTCATTCCTTGGAGAATGATGCCATTTTCCAAGAAAAACGAAATTGTTCATTCCTGTTTCACCCTCTCTTCTTGCAGCCTGGTTTCCTGAGGATATTTTTTAGCCAGACTGGTGTGTGCTTTTTAATAAGCTGCTGGAAAAGAAGGGTTTTCAACTGAAACTCACACTAAGTGAGTCTTGCGTGCACCCCCTCCCCCGACAGAAAAGCATCCTGACTTCATCTATTACAGACAAAAAACACCAACACAGGAAGGGTGGCCCATCAGTGGATTTGGTGGACAAATTCCCAGAGAATAACTCAAATCCACATGAAATCTCTCGGCACCCTTTCTCAGGGATGCTAATTAATAAGTGCCATCAGGCAACGACTCTGTTGCGGGGTTTTCTCCTTCTGAGTCCCTTTTATCATCCGGAAAAATGGGGAGTGTCCTAGTTCAAGGGCTTTTTGCATAGCAAATCCTAGAGTCCGCATAGCTTTACCATGGACCGAGGCCTCTAGGGGGCAGTTCTGGAGTAACTCAGGAAAACTTGGGCAGAGCAGCAAAGCTTGCCCGGACAGCATCCATCAGGGCTTCCAGAAGGAGAGTGGTAAATAGAAAAACCACCCATCATCGTGGGCGAGCTCCAGCCCACCTGAATCCTTGGACCTCGTTTCCAAGAAGAGGTGACACCGTAGACTGCAGAGCCCAGAGTCGCTCCCTAAGACCAAGCAAATGCAGACAAGGAAAATACTTGGTTTGGCAGGAGTGGGCAGTTGAGGCCAGTGTGCACTGGGCAGACCAAAGAGCCCAGGAATCTATAAAAAGTTCTTTAGAAAAGACAGGCACTGGTCAGCAGAGGCGGGCTGGTGATGAATACCTACAAGCACTTCTGCCAAGTGAGGACAAGCCCAAGACATCCTGAATGTTCTCAGTGCCTGTAGATGACAGTGAGACAAATTTTTTTCGCTTCTGCGTTTTATGTTCTCACAGGCATTTTTTCTTCATAATTGGGACAATCGAAAATTAAAATTACAGAGTTCCTGTCATGGCTCAGCAGAAACCAATCTGACTAGTATCCATGAGGATGCAGGTTCGATCCCTGGCCTTGCTCAGTGGGATAAGGATCTGGTGTTGCCGTGAGCTATGGTGTGGGTCACAGATGAGGCTCAGATCTGGTGTGGCTGTGGCTGTGGTGCAGGCCGGCAACTGTAGTTCTGATTTAACCCCTAGCCTGGGAACCCCCATATGCCTCTGGTACAGTCCTAAGAAGACAAAAAAAAATAAAAATAAAAATTACAACCTTAAAAAAAAGATAAAACATCCTCCCTCCACAAAACGATGAAACCAGAGAAGGCTCTCTAGAGAACTTGGCCTTCATCGCAGGGACCAGTGGCCCCCTGAGCACAGAGCACGGAAGGGCAGGCTGGAGACTACACTTGATTTATAAACGGATCGATCACGTGCCTTATCAATGAGTAATGAGTAATTGAGTCACAGGGAAACAATGCAGCCTGAAATATGAGGACGTTTAGTCCAACAGCCTGCAGGTGACAAAGTGACATCGCTGATGCCCTCGGGGTGTGAAAGGGACGGCATGTCCCCTGGCACAGTGGCAGTCAGAGTGCTGCGGAGACAGGAGGTGACTTCCAATGTGTGGTCTCTTTACAGAAGGGTCCTTAGACTTAAGAACACCACAGCTGGGATGAGCAGGTATCTCCCCAGGCTGGACGCATCCCTGGGGAGGGCTGATTCCTAGGCAACAGAAAAGCAATAGTGTCACCCTTGGGCCGGCAGAGGACACAGGCACATCAGCACCTGTCCCCAACCCTTCTGCTCCCAGTTTAGGCTCTGTCCCCAGCCAACGCCGAGGGCAAAGAGACCACCAATGCGCGCTTGTCCGCCTCTCTCCCGGGGCTCCCCAAGTCGTCACAGAGGAAGTAGGGGAGAGGGGTCTGGAGGAGTGGAAGGCAAACATCCAGCCCCCACACTCTTTAGTCTTCTTTCTGCACTAGACCAGAAGAAGCTCCTGGAGGACCCAGCTTCATCCCCACTGTACCCCAAGCACCCATATGCAGGGGACACTCAGAATATTTGCCAAATGATTGCCTAGGAGCAAAGAAGGAAAACACTTGCCCAGGACTGAACAGCAAGGAAGTCCCAAGACAAGCCACATTTTATAAAAGGTAAAAATAGTCCTCAGTGGGCTGTTTCTCTACGGTAAACCGGTTATTTTGGCCATTCTGCCCACGGCAAAATACAGCCAACATACAGAAGAAGGAAAGCAGAGAAGGGTATCAGTTTTGCTGCAAAGGTTCTGTTTATGCTTTGCTTGGCGTGAGGAAAAGTTTTCGGGAAAGGGCATAGCACTTTCCCTCACTTTGAGAGCTGTGGTCTAGGAACGAGTGGACAGTGCCAGGGTGATTAAAGAAACTCTGTGTTACACGGTGGAAAGATGTCCGTTGTGGGTTTCTCTGCCACGGGAGATTTTGGGAGACCAACGCTGTCTGGATTTGATGACAGGTAATGACATTAAGTAATTACAAAACTAATCACATTTGGAGCGGTGGAAGCTGAGATCGTGATAAGCATAATGAAATCCCTGACTTCAGGGCTCCAGGAATCAGAGGATAAGTTTTCTCCCTTCACAAAGCTTGACCAGATGCCTTTTGGAGTCCTTTGTCTGAATAGTTTGCAAGCTGCAGACACCAGCAAGAGTCAGAACCAGCCTTTGGAACCGCAGCGCCCAGCGGCCGGCCTGGCCTCAAGCAAGGACATTTTGGGGACGTCTCGTGGGTCTGGAAGAGGTGCCTTACCCACCCCGCCATCAGGAGCTCTGTCAAGGTAAGTGCCTGGCCCTCCCCCCACTTCCCTTCCCCCTAAAAGCCTGAAGGCCACTACTCTCCACCCCCATCACTGGCTGGGTCATTTTGGACAAATTCCAATTCATTGGAGCCTCTGTTTCTTCCCCTACAGAGATTAAAAAAAAAAAAAAAAAAAAAAACACTGATCCCATTGGCCTCTGCAAATTGATGTGAGAATCTGCTGAAATAGTGTTCACTTTGCGTCTATAAACTGCAATCAATATAAAAAGTACTGCAGTATGAAGCCCAATTACAGGCCCATGAGTACCTATGTCATGAACACCTCAGTCCTCAGGAAAGTAAAAATCCTTCAAAGAAAGGAGCTGGCCACCTCCTTCTTCGCAGTCGGCAACCTCCACTCCTCTCCCCTCTTGCCCTCGCTGGCCCCCTGGCAGGAAAGGGAAGAGGCGAGCCTCCTTCAAAGCATTTCCAGCCCTTTAAGGAGCCCGCAGAGACACAGAGTCGTGAGCTGGGCCCTGGAAATGCCCTGGCCCTTCTTCCCACCCACAAACATTCCTTAAGCCCCAATGTAAAACTAGAAAGGAAATGAAATCCTAAGTGTAAACACTATCTTTCAGTCCCTTGGAAAATTATCTGCTTCTACTTTTCTTTCTTCTCAATTCACGCCCCCTCAATTAAAGCATCCTTTGAGTTACACGTCACTCTTCAGAAAGCAAGCAATCACTTAAGAAAGAGAAAAACATTAAGAGATCCAGATTTCAATTAACTTTGCCATTGATTTTTGTGTAATTCTGGGGGAGGCATTATTCTTTGGGTAAGGGGCGGGGTCAAAAAACGCAAAGATTAATGGAGGTTCCAATGGGAGCCGTAGGCGAGGGTTGGGTCACCCGTATCCTGGTCCCCAGGGCCCGAAGAGAAATAGAAATATTAGGAAGATGCCCTGGAAGAGAAGCCTACTGCACACCTGCTCTGGACAGTAGAGGGGATGTGATCCAGGCAGAGAGCCTGGCTGAAGAAGGCTTCCTTGTCTCATTTTGATGTAACTGATGCACTTGGCGGTTCACACAACTCTATCCTTTTCTAACAGGTCAATAAAATATATACCCAACCTTGTATGTTTTAAACTATAATCGTTGAACACTTATCCATCATAACAAGGGACCCCTGGGTGAGCTGGTGCTCACACGCATACACACACACTCATACACACACACACACACAAACACAAGCCCATGCTTCATAAATACAATAGAGGAAACCACTGATACAGATATAATTTTTAATGTGTTGTGTCACTGACTGTCTACTACAGGAAAAAAAGTCTCTGTGAAAATAGATTTAAACAAGAGGCAGTTTAATCAGATAACTATACAGCATTCATCTCTGTCCCCCAGAAATAGGATTTCAGCAAAATGCATGAAGGTGGTGGCAGGGTGTGGGGAGAAGGGGAAGCAGGGAGCTCATTGAAATACACCTCCTCCTCTGAGTGGTGGAGTGAAACCAACTGTCATGAGAACACTTTGGGGGAGTGGACAGGGAGGAGCAGATCCTGATAGCATGATGACGAGGAGGAGGAAGACGGCAAAATTCCTCGTCAATAGGTTGACTGTTAGAACTGAGCAAAGGAAACAGGTGTAATTATAAATGATGCACTCAGGACTTTTCATCTTGAAAGGTTTATTTCAGCTCCCTTGGACCTATTCGGAGGCTTCTGTCACTCCATCCTGGTTCTGGCTTTTGGCCTAAGAGGCCCAGAAGGCACTTCGTGAAGAGGTGTTGGGCCCAAGGAACTCCCACATTTGTCACCACGAAGGCTGCACTGGCTCCCTGGCATGTGTGACATGAGAGCCTCAGTCCTGAGGCTAAGCCATTTCAGGCCAATTGCCCAGCTCCGGGCAGCACACGGAAGGGTGAGCACCAGGCTGCAGAGGTCCAGGGGCCCTACCTCCTCTGCTACAGCTTCAAAATCATTTGGGCTAAACCCTGGGCGTGTTACTCTCTGGCGCTAGGAAAGCTAGTGAACTGAGCCTTGACTCCATCACCTGTAAGAGGCAGGATGTGGTGTCTGCCGCACAGGGTGGCTGTGGAGGTGAGAAGTAACGGAGGTAGGTGTCTGTGTACACTGGCCTTTAGTCCCCAGTAAGGACCCTTCCTCTTGCTGACCAACCTGGCACTTGGACTGAGTCAGGAACAGAACCCAAATCTGCGCTTCCAGCCAAGAGACGAGAAGAGGGAACACAGCGACCTGCGGGCCAGAAGCTGCTCCACGATCAGGTTTGGCTGGGGCTGTTTTGAAGAGAAAGCGTGGCGCGAGGTTGGGAGGGCTGAGAACGCTGCCCAGCCTGGCGTGGCAGATCGGCGTTGACCTTGAGGCCTCACCATCAGGCCTCAAGTCTACATAAAAGGGTGGGTATTTTTTTTTTTGGTCTTTTTTTGCCTTTTCTGGGGCCACTCCCACAGCATATGGAGGCTCCCAGGCTAGGGGTATAATCAGAGCTGTAGCCACTGGCCTATGCCAGAGCCACAGCAATGCAGGATCCGAGCCGCATCTGCAACCTACACCACAGCTCACGGCAACGCCGGATCCTTAACCCAGTGAGTGAGGCCAGGGACCAAACCCACAACCTCGTGGTTCCTAGTCGAATTCGTTAACCACTGCACCACGATGGGAACTCCAAAGGGTGGGTATTTATGTGCCAAGACATGAGGGGCATTTGATCTCTACAGATCTCATACAGTAGCACTCCTTGCAGACTGATGGATGCTTTGAGGCTCTTAGGCCATCTTTAATACTAATATATGCTTCCATATACTCCTCTGTACCCAAGAATACCAAGAAGGCATTTTAATCCATTGCTGTATTTATTGCAACTAAAAATGATGTGCTTGTCAAAAAATAAGATAAAAATAGAAACAATCTCTGGCTACCTCAGTGATGTGAGAAGCAAGGAGGCAGACTTCTGAGTGCTTGAGCAGACCATATCTGAAGCTCAAGTGCTCTGTATGAGTTTCCCCATGAGGCAAAAACTACTGTGTGCTTGAGCAAACCATACCTGAAGCTCTGGTGCACTGTGTGATCTTCCCCAGGAGACAATGACTCCTGCGTGCTTGAGCGGACCATATCTGAAGTTCTGGTGCACCGCTTGAGCTTCTCTGGGAGGCAGAGGAAGACAGCATGCCTAGAGGAGGGACTGGCCACCAGCCATAGAAAGAATACTCCTCCAGAGCGCCAGAGTTGAAGAACTGTGGAGTGCTTTGCCTGGTAAGGGAAAAAGGAGGAAAAAATGTCTTCAAATATTTGAAGAGAGCTTTCATGTATAAGAATGAGCCCTATTTTACATGAGCAAGAAATAAAACCAGGAGTTCTCTGGTGGCTTAGTGGTTAAGGATCGGCATCGTCACTGCTGTGGTACAGGTTCAGTCCCTGGCCTGGGAACTTCCACATGGCAGCAGTGCAGCCAAAAAAAAAAGCAAAGTAAAACCAGAGCCTATTGTGGAGTCTCCGTGAAGGTGGATTTAGATTCAACTGAAGGAAGAGATTTCAGTTACTGAAGATGAGATGTGCAGCCCTGAGGGATGGTGAGCTCTGAAAGCTGACAGGAACTGGGGACAGACTGTCTCGGAGGATCATGGCTCAGACTCCCGAAGTGCCCATGGCCAGACAGCCCCTACCCGTTTCAGCTCCCCTTTCAAGCACCAGACTTCAGGCTGCAACCCATGGAGCCTCTTCTTGTGGCCCCATGACCAGCTTCAGCCTGCCCCGCCTGGGGCTCCCCGTGACCCTGAAGCATGAGCCACTCAGACAAAACGCAGTCGCCAACCCGCAGGTAAGACGGGGTATGACGGGTATTAACATCCCAAGGAAAATCACTGACCAGCCACAGGCTGGACCTGGCAGGCCAATTCTTTTCCCTTTCTTCCTCCTCACCCTCCAGCCGGCCAGTCCTGCCAAGACCTAACAGACTTTGAGAAGATGGTCCCTGCATTATCACCCTGGGGCTGCTGGAACCAATGACCATGAATTCGGTGGCTTCAAACAACTGGGATGTAGCCTCTTTCAGTTCCTGAGGCCAGCAGTCTGCAGCAGTGTCGGCCACCAGAGGCTGGGGAGAGTCTCCCTTCCTGGCCTCCTCTGGCTCCTGGCGACACCCACATTCCTTGGCTTGTGGCCCCGTCCTGGCCACCTCTGCCTCCACGATCACTCTGCGTCCTTCTTACTGTAAAGACAGTTACAGGAGTTCCCATTGTGGCTCAGCAGGTTAAGAACCTGACATAGTCTCCATGAGGATGCAGGTTCCATCCCTGGCCTTGCTCAGTGGGTTAAGAATCCAGCATTGCCACGAGCTGGATCCTACGTTGCCATCAGCATAGGTTGCAGGTGCAGATGCAATCCAGCATTGCTGTGGCTGTGGTGAAGGCCAGCAGCTGCAGCTCAGATTCAACCTCTAGCCTGGGGACCTCCATATACCACGGGTGCAGCCCTAAAGAGAAAAAAAAAAAAAAGCCAGTTACAAGTGGATTTTGGACCCACCCAGATAATTCATAATCCAAGGCCATCTCTCCATCTCAAGATCCTGAAATACACTTGGATTGAACACTCCACTATGGAGAGTCTTCATCCAGCTCGCCTTTGTGGAGCAGAGTCCTATGCGTAAATGATGAAAAACTCCCCGCACAGTCGTGGTGGTAATGCTAATAGTAGCTATACAGTAACAGCTCCCACTGTTCTCAATGAGATTTTACTTTTTTTCCAGAGCGTTGCTTAATCGCTTAAAAATAGGCTTAGACACTGAGGAAATGGAGGTCATCTATTTCAGTGGAATTTTACACTGCGTTGAAAGATTTATTTCCTCTCTACAAAACATTTTCAGTGTGGTGACAATTTTTCAGTAGAATACCTGCTAAAAGATTAAAATTAGAAAAAGAAGGTTTTTCCCACAGCAAATGGAAGAAAATGCACTTTATCGAGGGAAAGTTAAATCAATTGGTTAATGCTTACAAATGTCTGAGAGATGAAAAGTATTATCTGTATCAGTGCTAAGTCCTGCGTGCAACAAATACGCTTTCTGTGCTGAAACAAATTACGTTTCTTTTTTTTTTTTGCCTCTTTTGGGTCACATGGAAGTGAGGCATATGGAAGTTCCCAAGCTAAGGGTCGAATGGGAGCTACAGCTGCCAGCCTATACCACAGCCACAGCAACACAGGATCCTTAATCCACTGAGCGAGGCCAGGGATCAAACCCAGGTCCTCATGGATACCAGTTGGGTTCTTAACCTGCTGAGCCACAATGGGAACTCCCCAAATTACGTTTCTTTTATTTTTTTGGCTTTTTTTTTTTTTTTTTTTTTTTGTCTTTTGAGGGCCACACCTGCAGCATATGGAGTTTCCCAGGCTAGGGGTCTAATCAGAGCTGTAGCCACTGGCCTATGCCAGAGCCACAACAACGCAGGATCCAAGCCGCATCTGCAAACTACACCATAGCAACACGGGATCCTTAACCCACCGATCGAGGCCAGGGATCAAACCCGTGACCTCATGGTTCCTAGTTGGATTTGTTAACCACTGAGCCACGACAGGAACTCCCCCAAATTATGTCTCTTAAAACAGCAGCGTTCTGGGTCCTGGGAATGTCAGAGAAGTAGCAGAGTTTCCAGGATGAACTGCAGAACCAGATACTACCACCCCCCAAATTCCATCAGCAGAGTTGTGACTCTGATGTGGGAGAAAGAGGAGAATGTCAAGACTTTCTACTGTAACTCCCAGAAGTCTTGGCAGAAGACAACTGTATGGTGGAAGATTCTGGAAGATTTCATTTTGCCTTATTTTTACGAGGCAACCTTGGCACATTTGTTTCAGAGAACTCTATGACTTGTAGGTTCAAGGCTACCTGAAGAGTATGCATAGCCAGTCAGGTTGACTATTTGACTATGAAGGTAATATTGGCAAACTTACCTGTTAAAAGGGCAAGAATCGGAGTTCCCTTCGTGGTGCAGCAGAAACGAATCCGACTGGGAACCACGAGGTTATGGTCGAATGGGAGCTACAGCTGCAAACCTATACCACAGCCACAGCAACGCAGGATCCTTAATCCATTGAGCAAGGCCACGGATCAAACCCAGGTCTTCATGGATACCATGGGTTAAGGATCCAGTGTTGTCGTGAGCTATGGTGTAGGTTGCAGACATGGCTCAGATCTAGCATTGCTGTGGCTCTGGCGTAGGCAGGTGGCTACAGCTCTAATTCAACCACTAGCCTGGGAACCTCCATGTGCCACAGGTGTGGGCCTAGAAAACGCAAAAAGCCAAAAAGCCAAAAAAAAAAAAAAGAGTGGGCAAGAATCAAAAACAGAAACCTTCAGGAGTTCCCTGATGGTCTAGTGGGTTAAGAATCCAGCCTTATCACTGCTGTGGCTTGGGTTCCATTCTTGGCTTGGGAACTTCCACAAGCCATGGGTGTGGGAAAAAATAAAAAATGAAAACTTTCAAGGACTTCACCTCCCTTACCATGACATGGCAAATTCAATATTTTGGTGAAAGCTTCTTCCTCCAGACACATTTTATAATCACCATATCAAAAATTATAAGACACCATCAACAGATGAATGGATTAGAAGATGTGGTACATATACACAATGGAATATTGCTCAGCCATAAAAAAGAACAAAATAATGCCATCTGTAGCAACATCGATGGAACCAGAGACTTTCATACTTAGTACGTCAGAAAGAGAAATACAAATACCATATGATATCACTTATATCTGGAATCTAATATACAGCACAAATAAACTTTTCCACAGAAAAGAAACTCATGGACTTGGAGAACAGGCTTGTGGTTGCCAAGCGGGAGGAAGAGGGAATGGGATGGACTGAGAATCTGGGGTTAATAGATGCAAACCATTGCCTTTGGAATGGATAAGCAATGAGCTCCTGCTGTCTAGCACTGGGAACTATATCTAGTCACTTGTGATGGAGCATGACGGAGGATAATGTGAGAAAAAGAATGTGTATATGTATGTGTGACTGGGTCACTTTGCTGTACAGTATAAATTGACTGAACACTGTAAACCAACTATAATCAAAAAAATAAAAATCATTTTAAAAAATTACAAGACACAACATTGAATGAATACAATCTGCATGAAGACTGCTTGAACTGTAGGGTCAAATAAATCTACCTCTGGCATGTTTAATATATGCCATCTAATTGGACAATTCCTATGTCCCTGATATAGTTTCCTTTGGACAAAACTGTAACTTAAAAATCTTCCAAACCTAGACTGTCTCCATCCTTTCGTCACCAATACGATCTGCCATCAACATTGCAGTATCTCTTTCCTTTCTTGGTACGTAAGTGCACGTGCACACACACACACACACAACATACCACTGAAAACAACATCTCAGACAATATTTTGTGAGAGACAGGGTTACTCACTCTTCCCCATCTACTCTCTTCCTTCATATCACAAATTAGAGCCAAATCCTTGGGCAGCTCAGGGGAAATCTTACCAAAAATGTATACACTTCTGGAGGACTCCTGCCATGGGGGTCCAAGAACAAAATCATTCTAAGAGCCTTCCAACTCTTGCTTAAATCATCATCACTCTCCCTGAATAAGTCAGCCCTTTTTCCAGTTCATAGCAGACCCTTCAATATTGTTGAATAGTGAAGGGAGGAAGGAAGGAAGGGACAGATGAACTAAAGAACTGAGCATTTCTGAAGCCGTGGAAAGAAGCATGATGAACAGAAGCTTATGGTGTGCTAGAAAGCTCAGTGATTAAAACCAGGAGACCCAGCTCTTGGTACTTCTGTTGGTTTTACTGTCAGATCCTGGATAGGCTAAGTCTCATTTCCTCACATGCCAAATGGAGGTCACATTTATTCAGTGTTTTTATAGATAACATCTATGCCACAAAGACAGTACCTTACAGCTTAGGAAACACTTCAACTCACATTCTCTCACTTGACTCTCCCAACCACCAGCTGGTGGCAGAGGGAACCCATCTTTTGGCCTGGCAGCAGCCATCCCCCTGTTAAGCATAAGTCTTAAAGTGGTTAATAAAGGTGCACTCCAAGCCAGAATTTCCAGCCAGGTGGACACCTCCTCCTCCAGGAAACAGACAAAGGAAGAGCCCAGACGTGATGGAGACCTGCCACCAAGACAATCAGGGCAGAACCTCTTCTCGAACCATGACTTCGTGGGCCAAATCCTTCTCACTTCCTGCTACCTGTATACCTGTCCTGGACACCCACGACATCAGCACATCACCAAATGTCCTCAGCATCTCATCAAACGAGGACCACTGTGAAAGGTCCTATAAACACATACCTCAGCAGGGACTAGAGAGTTCGAGGATACTCAGTGACTTGGCTGGACCATCTCAAGAGTCAGCAAACTTCTGTAAAGAACCAGATCATAAATCCATTAGGTTTCATAGCCCAAACGGTTTCTGTGCTACTGCTCCCCATTGTGGCTCAAAAGCAGCCGTAAACAACACATACACAAATGGGTGTGGCTGTTGTCCGATAAATCTTAATTTACAAAAAGGGGCGACCGGTCAGATGGAGCTATGGGCCTCTGTTCGCCAAACTCTAGGATGACATCAACGTTGAGAAAAGTCTTGATGTCAAAAACATTATTTTAACGCTTCCTTTTAGAGGCTCGGTCCTGCCAACTCTTGCTTGATGCTTCCTCCGGGCATTTTTGTACCCCTTCCTCCACTGTCCTCTGATCAACTCCCCCCTGCCCCCCAGCAGAGGACACATGGAGCTTTTGCCCTCAGGGGCAGATATTCTGGAAGACAAAGTGGGGCCAGAAATTAAAACCAGACCCCAGGTCTTTATTCCATTCCCCTCTCCAAATTGTCCTGGGTTAGCTATACACCTAATAAAGAAAATAGAACTATTCTTTCGCTTAATCATCTTTTAGTAAGGGTATGGGGAGGGGAGGCAGGTTTACTAAAGGCCCTTGTAAAATGCCAGCTGAAAGGAAAAATGGTCCTTGGCACCACACAATCTTTTTCATGAGAAGCTACACGATCACTTTTCATTCTGTTTCTCAAGCACCCCATGGCACCCATCCATGTATTAGGCTAATAACTGCACGAATCTAGTTAAAAGGAACCAAGCAATTATTTTAATTAGAAGAGAACAAAAATAACACTCCTGGATTCTGTTTTAAGGGACGAGAAGGAAGTAGTCAGGGTTCAAAAAGATCCCACAAAATATTTTTGTGAAAGGAAAAATAATTAAGGCCAAATTTAGAATGGACTTGCAATAAATGGGCCAAATAAAATGAATGGCACCACTGTGCAGCTAAAACCCATTCATATAGAAGAGCCCCAGAAAGTCCATTTTTATGTGACACCATTTGGAGGGTATGGCCAACTTTACAACGTGAAAGTAAATGTCCAGTAGAGGCTTTAATGATCCTTGTGAATCTCTTACACAGTTTCTTGGAGAGTTTCTGTGTACACTCTTTTATTAATAAGAGAAAAGGGGAAGGATCTTGGTCAATTGGCCTTTTAAGTAGGATTTTTTTTTTCATTTAAATTCTTAAATTGTTCAAATTTGTTACTCTGGAAAAAATCTATCTTTATAGAAAATCCTTGCCGCTCATCCGTTCAAAAAGCAGACGCCATCATAAAAGAGTGTGAACCATTTGACCAAATTTAGTTGCACAGGAAGGGATGGTACCTGAGAATTTTCCGGCACCTTGGCCTTCCTGCCTCCCTTCCAGTCATGGCATTTGGGCCATTTTAGCCCATCTCAGGCTTCCAAAACAAGATGACATGAAACTCAAGCTGGTCACCTAGTCCCTTCTGTTTGAATCTCCAGATTTAACTGAGCACCTGTTATCTCCCAAAGCTGAGACCTGGGATCTGCCCATAGAGAGTTCACAGGCTAACCACAGAGATGGAGGCAGGGGCCAGAAGGAGACCACGCGGCCTGAGATGGGAAGGGTCCGGGAGAGCCAATTGCTAAAGAAGGAACTCTGCAGGAAGAAGACAAAAGCTGACACACAAAGACCCCAGGAGCTGCAGAGGGTAAAGATAAAGCCCAGAGGGGGTGAGAGGGCAGGAGGGGGAGGCAGGAGGAGCAGGGTCGGGGAACTCCATGTGCATGTCTGTGAGTCTGCACTTCGCCTTGTAAAGTGATGGAGCAGCACCGGGGCTTGCCTTTTTAGAGCGAGCACTTGGAGGGCTGAGAAGAAGATAAGGTGAAGACTAGGTGTTCCAGAAATGCCACCACCCAGAGGACAACAGCAAGCGGGCGTGGAGACATCGGTGAGCTATGAGATTTAAAAACAACAACTCTGCGGGACAGTGACTGAAGGACCAAAAGGAGGAGATGAAATTGGCTTTGGAGCATCTCACTGGCATCAGGTGTTTTACCTGAATGCTTGTCACACATCCAGAAGGTTCTCACCTTACTGCTTCTCCTTGAAACCCAGGATGGGCCTTGATCCCGGGTCCCGAGATTGAGACGCAGTGACAAAGTTTAACCTCAGCCACGTGAGCTTACTGCCAGGTGCCACGTGGAAACTCCTAGGGCAGAGTCTAAATTCTGTTTACTGTTCCATGCAAAACTCACACAAAACCAGCCTCCTACCAAAAGTCTAACTTTAAAATATACAGAAACCAGGAATCAAAGCAAATTGTGGTAAATAAATAAATTGTGATGGTCGAATTTTATGTGTCCACTTGACCAGGCTGAGGGATACCCAGATAGTGGATAAAACATTATTTCTGGGTATGTCTGTGAGGTGTTTCTGGAAGGGATTAGCAGGTGGATCTATGGAGTGAGGTTACAGCACAAGTGTATTACATTCTCTTATAATAACTTTTAATGGCGTACAATCTGTAAAAATACTGAATCACTATGCTCTACACCTGAAATTGACATAATATTGTAAATCAACTCTACTTCAATTGAAAAAAAGAATCCAACCAGGACTTACATCACTGCCCACCCCCCAGCCCCAGCCTTGCAATCAGGCCTTTAGACTCCAACTGAGTGAACACTACCAGTTTCCTGGCTCCCAGTTTGTGGGCAGCAGATGACAAGACTTCCTGGCCTCTACAAATGTGCTAACCAATTCCTGTAGCAGGTCTCTTCATATATATCTATATACATTCTATGGGTTCTGTTTCTCTGGAGGGCCCTAATACACTTAAGGAAAAACTACATATATTTTTAATCATTATATTAGATTTTATATATATATATATATATATAGGCTGCACCCATGGCATATGGAAGTTCCCAGGCCAGGGACCGAATCCAAGCTACAGCTGAGACCTACACCACGGCTGAAGCAACACCGGATCCTTAACCCACTGTGCCAGGCCAGGGACTAAACCCATGCCTCCACAGCAAACTGAACTGCTGCAGTTGGATTTTTAATCACTGCACCACAGCAGGAACCCCCTCTTTTTTTTTTTTTGTCTTTTTGCCATTTTCTTGGGCCGCTCCTGAGGCATATGGAAGTTCCCAGGCTAGGGGTCGAATCGGAGCTGTAGCTGTCGGCCTACACCAGAACCACAGCAACGCAGGACCCGAGCCGCGTCTGTGACCTACACCACAGCTCACAGCAACACGGCATCCTTAACCCACTGAGCAAGGCAAGGGATCAAACCCGCAACCTCATGGTTCCTAGTCGGATTCGTTAAGCACTGAGCCACGACGGGAACGCCTATATTTTAATTTTTAAAAGAACATAAAGAAGACAATTTTTGATTCATTTAATGAGCCAGCTAAACCTTGATAACACCCCCAGCGAGGACACTACACTAAAGGAAAATTATAGGTAAATTTCATTCCTATGTACCGTTGTAAAAATTATCAAAACATGCAGTAGTACATAAAATAAATAATACATCATAACTGAGTCTGGTTTAGTCCAGAAGTGCATGGTTTTTTAACATTCAAAAACCTATTGAATAATTCACCACATTACCAGGATAAAGAGAAAAGTCATATGGTCATTCTATAAATAAGTGAGTACTTAATTTATGACAAAAGGGTCACTTCTTGTAAATCAATTACAATAGAAAAATAAAAATCATATTTAAAAAAGTGTCACTTCAGAACACCAAGGAAAAGAAGTCTTTCTATTAAAGGCATATGATAAGTGGGTATGATAGAGTGAAAAGCCAAACTTCAATCCTAACCTCACACCATAAACAAAAGTCTATGTCATGTGGATTACAGATCTAAATGTGAAAGGTGAAACAATAAAGCTTCCAGAAGATAACATAAGAGAATGTGTTTCAGGGCCTTGGGATAAGGAAAGCTCTCTTGAATAGGATGTAGAAAGCACTAACTATAAAGGAAAACAATGGTAAATTAGATTACACTAAAATGAAAACCTTCTTTTCACCGAAAGACACTATAAAGTAAATAAAAAGTCAAGCTCGGGTGGTAAGTGATATAGAGACAGAAAAGGATCCTACCAGAACAGATAGGTATCTCCTAAATATGTATGAAGAGACGAATGATACAACGGGAAAATTAGCAGGACACTTGAAAGCCCATTTGCAAAATATTCAAGTGGTCTGTGTACATGGACAGATGCTCAACTTACTAACTCCAGAAAGTCAAATTAAAACCATAATGAGATTCAACCATGTACCACCAGAATGACCAGAATCAAAAAGACTAAGAAATCAAATGCCAACAAGGATGGCATAACCCTTACCCACTGCTGGTGGGCGTGCCACCTCACCCAACCTCTCTGGAAACTGGTTTGACATTATTGAAGCCAATCATAGTCACGTCCTTCAATGCAGTAAGTTTCCCTTTGGTCTACACACCCAACAGTAACACAGGCACACGCCCACTAAAGATGTCCCCAAAAAGCTTAGAGCAAGCCCTCTCTGAAACAGCCAAAAACTACATTCATCAAGAGTAGAATGGTTAGTAGATATAGATATAGATCTGTATATAGATCTATCAATGTACATATATCAATATATAGATATATATGACTGGGTCACTTTGCTGTACAGCAGAAATTGGCACAGAAACATTGTAAATCAACTATAATTAAAAAATAATAGGAGTTCCTGTCATGCCTCAGTGAAAATGAATCTGACTACCATCCATGAGGACGCAGGTTCAATCCCTGACCTCACTCAGTGGGTTAAGGATCTGGCGTTGCCATGAGCTGTGGTGTAGGTGGCAGACACGGCTCAGATCCCACATTGCTATGGCCCTGGTGTCGGCTGGCAGCTACAGCACCGATTAGACCCCTAGCCTGGGAACCTCCATATTCCTCAGTTTCAGCCCTAAAAAAAAAAATAGGGGAGACTCTAAACTCAAAAAAAAAAGGGAGGGAGTAAAATGGGAAAGCTATACTGTGCAGCTGATACAAAAGAAGGAAACACAACAGGGAAAAACTATTATAATGACATCCAACACCATAAATTCAGCTCACCATTATAACATTGAAAGAAGGAAGCTGGATGCAGCTACCATTTGATTCCATTTATATGATGTTCCTCCCCTCCAAAAAAAAAAGAGACAAAACAATCTCTGGTGTCAGAAATCAGGATGGTGGCTATCTTTGAGGAGGAAGGAGTCGTCCCATCACAGGGGCACTTGGGGACACTGGCTATGTTCTCTGTCTGGTCCAGGGATGGTTCAAGGGATATGTTCCCTCCGGAATAAAGCTCTGAGTCACATGCTCCACTCTTTGCAAGCTTCCATGTGTGGAACCCCAAAAAAGCTTCCCCCAAAAGTTTCAAATGTTGATTTCCATCTCTTAGGAGAAGCAAATGGAGAGGCTCACAGAAAACAGTGTAGAACGTCTTTATGGACGATAATCCAAGCTTTGCTCTAAACCAGGGTTCTGTGCCGCCCTCCTGACAGCTGCAGAGCAGGAAGTAGGAAGAGCCGCACATATGATTGCAGGTCAGCTGGACGGGGAAAAAGTGAATACCTTTCCCCGAGGAAAAACCAATAAAACCAGGACCCTCTACAGTTTAGCTAAGAGTACTGCATGAGGGGGAAAAAAAAAAAAAAAGGAAAGACCAATGTATAAAATTGTGACAATAATTTGAAGGATTTAGGAAGGCTCCTACATTTCTAGCCTTATTATATAAAGCAGGGTTAAAAGGTGACCAATTTAGGCTGGCTACAAGGAAACACTCTCCTATGAAATGTATAATTAACCTCTAGCCAATGGTTTACTATAAAATCCAACTCCTCCCTTAAAAACAAAAAAAAAAAGATTAGCTATTTATAGCAGCCAAACCAGCATCTGCAGTTACACTGACTAATATTGTATTACAAAGACTCCCCTGCTTCCAGGCAAAGACTGATAGCCAGCTGGGGTCAGGAAGGAAATTTTCCCTTTGGTGTAGTATTTCACGGCTCTGCTATCTAAGAGGGAAGCATCCAGGAGCTGCCTGGCGTAGGCACCTCCGCTCCCCGCACCTGGCTCCAGGATCTCGGAGGCTTCACTGAAACAGGCCATTGTTAGAACCTGGATGGCACACCTGTAGGCCTGTATTTAGGTAACACCTTATGTTTCCACAAGGTAAACACAAGGAATATAATCAAAATTGTTCCTCGCACTACTGTTTTTACAGCAACAATCTATAAATATATGGAAGAACTCAATATACGTGTGAAATAAACAGAGCAGGTATGCCTACACGGAGGTAATTCAAAAGACAGCTCTGTAATTTAGCAGCTTGGATTCCAATTGTTGTATTTTTCGGCATGAAAAACACAGATATTATTCATCAAAGTGATTGTCCTCCGCACTTGTATACCTTATATAATTTATTTTTTCAGGGCTTTTTACTTCCAAGAAATCACTAGCTAATGACATTTCAGACTTTAGAAATTTTTCTGATAGCACACTGCAATTCCCCCTGGGGACAGGATTGTGAATAAGTGGATTTTTTTAAAGATCATTAACAGATATTACAAACCAATTCAAACTGAGCATTTTCTTTTCAAATTACCTTTAACTTTCAAAGCCATTGGAAAAAAAAAAAAAAAAGACAGTGAGTGATTTAATTTACTTAACCTGTCTACAAATTGCAGCTTTGCACTCCATGGGCGATTGCTTTTCTCAACCCAAAACATCTCTAACTATCTCTAATAGAGATATTTTTCCAAATGATCACACTCCATGAGTGATATCTCAAAAGATGGTTATGTTTAGCTTTTTGTCATGTAGCAAGTTGCCCAGGAATTGAGAATGTTTATTGATATGTTTAAAGCAAAAACAGCCCTGCGCTGTCTATATCTGTTGCTTAATTAAAACTCTCAGGTAATTAGCAGGTTTATCATTTCCTGAGCAAATGGATGGTGGAGCTCGTGGTGGTAGATTGTGGGGTTTTTGAAGCGGGCGTGGGGGCGGGGGGGGGGATCTTTTATTTAATGATCAAACCATCGTTTCTGGGCTAAAGAGCTACCATTTGGGGTGAGAAGTACCTTTACTCCCCGTGTATATCAGGCCTGATTCGTATTCGCATCAACACCCCGTTGTGTATGTTTTCCATTCAAAGAGCTCCCGTGGACTTCAAAAGGAGTTGCCTATGAGGCCAGGCTACGTGGGAGTCCTAAAAGTCTCCAGAACAGGCCCAGAGCCGGGAAAAATCGTGCCAAGACTAGCTTGCGCTGGAGCCCCCGAACCACGTCACAAAATTAAAGGCTGTCCCCTGCCTATGCCACCCGCAGCGCATGCGGGAAATGTCCCCAGGCTTGCCGAGCGCTCCGCTGGCTTCGCAGGCTACTCCTTATAAATATTTGATGAGTGGCGCTCCATTTATAAGAAAGTATGTTAATAAGAATATTCTTTGAAATTGCAGTCCAGTGTGGGCTTTAAAAGGGGTCATTGTTTGAGGGACTCCAGGTTTCTCTTTTTTCCCTTTTTCAAGGCCAGGTCAACTTAGCACAAACCAAACAAAGGACTCGAACTTCCTTGGGGCTAGCCCGTCAACAGCAACAATAGCCACAACAAAAATGGATAGGATTCTACTCTGAAGGATGGTCTCTCTTGGAAGGACTCATTAAATTATTGAGGATCGAGGAGCATAAAAACTAATATTTCTTGCGGGCCCCTTGCCTGCCGCGTAGTTTTGTTTTCTTCTTTCATCCTTTACCAATATCAGATGCAGGAGGTGGGACTAGTGACAGCTCACCAGTGGAAATCGGGTCTAATAAGTTGTCGACGCCAGTGCCCCACAACGGTAAAGGCAGAACGGGGTGGGAACGCAGACGTGCCCAAGCCCACAGCCCTTGTGTGTTTTCTCCACCTCATGCTAACTCCCAGGAGTCAGCCGATTTCAAGTTCAAGCTCCCATCTCACCTCACCTGCCCTTCCTCTCAAGAGCTGGAACTCGAAGAGTACTACGGGTTCCTTCAGGTCACGTTCAAACAGGTATATGCTGTATCATGTGCTACGTGTTCAGTTGCAAACAAAATGTTTTGCCCCCAAGAGTTCCTAGTGGGATTCCTGCCAGTAAATACAGATTGCAAGGGGGCTGCTCATAGGAATGCCACGCGTGTCCCCAAACACTGACACACCTCAGTGGATCTCAGACAATAAGGGTGCCCTAGGAGTTCCCATCGTGGCTCAGCAGAAACAAATCTGACTAGTATGCATAAGGACGCAGGTTCAATCCCTGGCCTCACTAAGTGGGTTACGGATCGGCATTGCTGTGAGCTGTGGTGTAGGTTGCAGACACAGCTCAGATCTGGCGTTGCTGTGGCTGTGGTGTAGGCTGGCAGCTGTAGCTCTAATTCAACCCCTAGCCTGGGAACGTACATATGTCTCAGGGGTGGCCCTAAAAAGACAAAAAGAAAAAAAAAGAAGGGTGACCTGGTGATGGTAGCAGATCTTGTCTCCTCTGGAGACAAGATCAAGGAGGAGGAGGAAAGGCAAGGGCTCCAGGAGAACAGAGGTGCCAGATGCTAATCTGTGTAGAGGCAGCAGGTCCAAAGCCAACATAGCGCACAGTGCACATTATCATGTGCTGAGATGGGAGGAGAAAGCTGGAACTTCTCTCCACCTCCTTGGGTGCCTCCCCAACCTCCAGATGTGGGAACTTTGATCAGGAGCTCAGAGAGTGAGGTTCAAGGGCCGAGTCTCCCATCTACCTGGTGAGCAGACTCGGGCCAGGGCCCCCACCGCCCCATGGAGTAATGGCAATGCCCACCACCAACCCAGGGCTCCTTCCCGTCCCCACCAACTCCTACAGAGCAGCAAGAGCCCCAAGCCCACAGGAAGGTACCACCATGGCCACCGGTGGGGTCGCCCTGGGGGTCACAGAGGAGACTCCAGAACAGAGACACGCGTCCCTGAAACTGTGCACGAGCATGTAGCCTTGCCGAGACTTTGCTCGCTTCTCTGAGGATGTCTCCTCATCCGCCTGATGCTGCTGATGAAGACGGGAATCCTGTTTCCAAAAGTGCTGTGCACGATCCAGGCTGTGGAGGCCACGTCTCATTAACCTTTCATTTCAAGCATGTTCCTCAACATTGGACTTTTTACTCTCATCACTGAAGTCTTTGGGCAAAAATAAATCTAAATGGAGGTGACTTTTCAGGTAATAGGAAAAATAAAATAGGATCTCTTCAAGCACAGAACATCAATTTGGGGATTTGTTTGGGGCTCATTCCACAAATCTGTACACACATGCGTTCAGGCTCTGGCAAGGCCTTATGATGTGGGTTTCCCAGCGAGTTTTACCTTGTCTCTGCACTCAGGGTAAAATCAGACTTGGAACATGACCCACGTAGGAGGCCAGGCATGATGCAGTGCCTGCTGACCTCTCAGACCCCATCCTGACCGGCTCAGTGCTCTCCAGCCACCTGCGGGGGAGCTGAGCTGCCTCCGGGTCTGCCCAGCGCCTCATTCCCAGTGGGCTTTAAAGGTCTCCTCAGATACAGCTTGCATTGCCTGTGATCCAAAATGGCCCAGCCCTGATCTCTGCCCGGTTCCATTGCCTTCAGATCGTTATGATCACGGACCATGTTCTGTTTGCTTGGTCCCACACGTACCACCCAGCCCCCACCTCAGCTAAGCCTCCAGAAAGTCAAGGTCATCTCAGCCAGTCCCCCACGTGAGGGCCCCGGCCCAGTGCCTGGCCCAAGAGGAAAGAGCGTGGCCTTAGAGCAGCTTTCCCTGGTGTAAAAGAACATAGAACCCGAGGCGGATACCCTGTGGCAGGCCTGGAACTAAAGAAGAGAACTTCTCATTTCCCCTCCCACACAAGCTCAAGTTCTTTGCCGGGCAATGAATCCCTGCTGCCTCCCTGCCAGGCAGAGACACACGCCTGATCTGGAAGGACGGCTTGTGTTTACTCCCAGCCCGGGAAATGTCTTACCTGTTCACAGGGTCCTGCCTGCCAAGGCAGCACGCTTCCCCGTCACCTGAGCACGAGCTGGCGATGCGCTCGGCGTCCTGTGGGGCCCAGGTGTGATCTCAGGGGCTCCCTGTCCGAGTCAGCACGGGTGCCGGTGACAGCGCCGAACTCAGCTCCTGTCGCCTTGTGAGGGGCTGGCCCTGCAGCAGGGTGGTGTGTGGCCACCTTTTTTTTTTTTTTCTTTACTGGATGGTTTTCAAATTAGAGAAGTGATGAATACAGATTGTAACAAGTGAAACAGTATTTAGAAATGTAAAGCGAAGATAATTCTTTCTCCCCATCCCATGTCGCTACCCCCTCTGGAGATAACCATGGGCAGGCAGGCAGATGCCTAGATCCATCTGTTATATACATAATATACCATGTATATCATATACATTTATATTTAATACATTTATATCTAATGATATATGAGTCTATAGAATTTTATGAAAGTGGGCTCCTATACATGCTGGGGGAATTTCGGTGCAGTTCTTGTCTTCATTCATCCACGTACCTGAGTTTGTTGCTTGCCTGTCTAGGTGTGGCTACTCCAGGGACTTCCTGGAAAGCTGGGTGTGCTCTGGCCAAAGGACCCCCCTTTCTGTTCTGAAATACACTTGCCATGGTCACACTGGAATTCAGGTGCGTCTGCAGAGAAGCAATACTACTGGTGTTTTCTCAGTTGCTGGCTTGGGGATATCCCAGGAAGTGCCTTCCCCACCCCCACCCTGGGGAGGTCCAGCCCTGCCCTGAGCAGTCTCTGGCTTCCTCTAGCTCCCAGGCCTGTCCCGATCCCTTCTGTTTCTAAACGGCCCCCAATTCCAACTGCCAGCCCCATCATTGCCTCTGACCGTGGCCTCCTCTCGGTAATAGATCAAGGTCAAGGCCTCCTTGCTTTTCTCACAGGGGCCACTCCCCATCTGTCCTCAGCCCGCTTGTCCCCAGGTGGCCATTCCTTCTGACTTTCACCCTCCAGATCACAAATTTGGTCAACTCATTTGTGTATTGCTGTGTAGGTTTCAAACATATACAAATAGGTTATTTTGGGAGTTCCCATCGCAACTCAGCAGTAACGAACCTGACTAGTGTCCAGGAGGCCCCAGGTTCAATCCCTGGCCTTGCTCAATGGGTTAAGGATCTGGGTTGCCTTGAGCTGCAGTGTAGGCTGCAGATACGGCTCGGATCCTGCGTTGCTGGGGCTGTGGTGTAGGCCAGCAGCTGCAGCTCTGATTCGACCCCTAGTCTGGGAACTTCCATATGCCATGTGAGCGGCCCTAAAAAGACAAAAAAAAAGGGGGGGGGGGAATAGGTTATTTCGACTAATTCTTATGGAGCCTGTGAAATAGAGGAGTAAGCATATTGGCTCCCCAAATATATGGGTCTTAGAAAACATTAATGGGTAATTTGCAAGGAAGATGTTAAAATGGCCACATGAAAAAAAAAAAAAAAAAAACTTGGTGTCACTATTAATAAAAAAAAAAAAATGTGTGGAGTTCGCTGGTGGTTCAGCAGGTAAAGAATCTGGCTTGGTTGCTGCTATAGTTCAGGTCACTGCTGTGGCAAGGATTTAATCACTGACCCCAGAACTTCTACATGCCAAGGGTGAGGCCGAAAAAGTAAAATGTATAAATCAACTATAATGGGGGAAAAAAGCATAAAAAATAACTTAAAAAATAAAATGTGAAGTAAGAGAACATTGATATACTTTTTGCCTATAGATTAGCAAATACTTATAAGAACGACAAAATAGCACAGGGAACTATATTCAATATCCTGTGACAAATCATAATGGAAAAGAATTTGAAAGAGTATATACATACATAACGGAATCACTCTGCTGTACAGCAGAAATTAACCCAACATTGTCAATCAACTATACTTCAGTAAAAAAAAATTTTTAGAAATTCCCATCGTGGCACAGGGGAAATGAATCTGACTAGGAACTATGAGGTTTCAGGTTTGATCCCTGTCTTTGCTCAGTTGGTTAAGGATCCAGCATTGCCGTGAGCTGTGGTGTAGGTCGCAGATCCGGCTCAGATCCGGCGTTTCTGTGGCTGTGGCGTAGGCTGGTGGCTACAGCTCAGATTCAACCCCTAGCCTCGGAACCTCCGTATGCCACAGGTACAGCCCTAAAAAGAAAAAAAAATTTTTTTTTTAAGAATAACAATATGCTGTCAATAGTCAGTCAATACTCAGAGGACAGTGGCCATATACTAGCCTGTTGCAGGTCATAGTATATACTGGTGGCACTTCTATGACCAATAACTTGCCAACATACTGTGAATTAGAAACTGTGGAACCACGCAATTCCTCTCCTAGGAATTTACCCCAAGGGAACAAAGCTCTATACAAAGTTTAAGCTACAAGAATGTTTTTGTTTGTTTGTCGGCCACCTCATGGCATTTGGAGTTCCCTGGCCAGGGATCAGGTCCCAGCCGCAGTTTTGACCTACACCACAGCCTCAGCAAGACCAGATCTTAACCCGCTGTGCCAGGCCAGGATCAAAACTGCGTCCCAGCGCCCCAGAGACACCACCGATCCCACTGCAGGAACTCCCACAGGACTGTTTTAATATGTGACTAAGTGGAGTTCCTGTTGTGGCTCAGCAGAAACAAATCTGACTAGCATTCACGAGGATGAGGGTTCGATCCCTAACCTCACTCAGTGGGTTAAGGATCCGGCATTGCCATGAGCTGTGCTGCAGGTCGCAGATGCAGCTTGGATCCTACGTTGCTGTGGCTGTGGTGTAGGCCGGCTGCTGCAGCTCCAATTCGACCCCTAGACTGGGAACTTTCATGTGCTGAGGGTGAGGCCCTAAAAAGACAAAAGACAAAAATAAAAATAAAAATAAAAATAAAAATAAATAAAAATAATATGTGACTAAGTTGAAGTCAATTCATATAATAAAATAGCCAGAAAAAAACTTAAAAATAATAACATGGGAGAATATATAACATCATGCAAAGCTTTCTGATATAAGTACAAAAACTTACCGATAATACATGTTGTCTGAGTCTCATATATATGCTAGATATGCATATAGATGTAAATACTACACACCCCAAAATATCAAGAAAGGCTATCTCCAAATGATGGGATTACAGGTGATTTTTGTTTTCTTAAGTTGTGCTCATGTGTATTTTCTGAATTACTTGTAATAAATATAATTCTGTAAAGAGAAAAGCAAGAAAATGTTAGCATTTAAAACACTGCCTTTGCCTAAATGGAACCATTTCTACATTTGATTCTTTCATCCACTTGCTCATTTATTCGACAAATATTTACAGAACTTGCATGATACACCAAGCATTCTGCTAGGCTACAGTGATTAAAATTGTTTAGTTTTATTTTTTAAAAAGAGATGGGGAGTTCCCTTGTGGCACAGCGGGTTAAGGATCCAGCTTTGTTAGTAGCATCTCTGGAGCACTGGAACACAGGTTTAATCCCCAGCCTGGCACAGTGGGTTAAGGATCCAGAGCTGCCAAGGTTGTGGCATAGGTCACAACTGCAGCTCAGATCTGATCCCTGTCCTGGGAACTCCATATGCCACAGGATGGCAAAAAAAAAAAGAGAGAGAGAGAGAGAAAAGGATCCCACATTGTCACTGCAGCAGCTCAGGTCATTGCTGTGGGTCAAGTTCAATCCCTGGCCAGCCCTCCTGGAGACAAAACCTGTGACCTCATTAGCACAGGGTTCTAATCAACAGAGCCACCAGGCACGTACCTCATTTAAGGCACTGAGGCAGTAATTGGCTAAATGCTAATTCTTAAATTAACTACAGATGAGTAGAGTTCCTTGGTCGGGGGAATGAGAGATTTATGAATTCTTGAAAGGAAATTTCAGTCATCAGTAGATGATCATTTTGGTTCATTTGAAGATATAATTCCAGCATCTGATGTGACACTCATGGGGATCCATGCCACCATGACTTTTTTTTTTTTTTTTTAATATCAATAGCCTGATCTGGAGATGTTCGAGGAAGAAGCAAACAACATCACCTCTGCACTTGCAGAAACAACACACCATGAATCTGTATGAACTTGTCCAAAGTTGAGATTTCAAACTCGGGCACAAAACTTAGGTGGCAACATGGGGGCAAGGTGTCCACCTTTGAGGCAAAGATATTTCTCCCAGAGCAGGAAAGGCGGGACCTCATTATCTCCCCCCAACCCAGACCCCCCAGTTCCTGTGGCAAGGAGCGTCCCCCACCATCACCCTGTCTCAGGTCACTCTGCAACCCAGCCCTCTCCCCTCTTCGCTTATCCCCGGCTGTCCCTGAGGGTCAAATACAAATAGCAAATACGGTTTGGAACAAAGTTTCGACACCGACTCGATATCCTGTGTCATATTACATTTCTATGAATATTCCACCGACGGCACAGCTCAGGAAAAGTTTCCGCTCTCAGGCCATTTCCACTTCAGCTGCTCCCACCCTGACAGCGATCTTTGAAACTGATATGGCCCTGTGAGAAGCCAGAATAATGTTTTTAAAATATTAATAATCATGGGCGAGGTTCCCAGTCTTTGTACTCCTGGGGAAGAGCCCCTGGGAGGAGGCACACTGGGGTAGGATTGAACGTGTGCCCACACTAGCCCTTCTGTGGACAAGCCTGCTGGAAAGTGCACAGACATTGTGCAGGAGAATTTCTATGAAGGCCGAGAGGATGGGAAGAATCCAGACTTGCATTTTGCACTCATCAGCTTTTGCCCCAGGAGCTTAAAAACCACCTCTTTTTTTTCTTTCTTCTTTTTCTTTTTCTTTCTTTCTTTTTTTTTTTTTTTTTTTTGCCACCATCATGTCATCTGGAAGTTCCTAGGCCAAGAATCAAATGAGTCGAAGCTGCGACCTATGCCACAGCTTCGTTAATGCTGGATCCTTAACGCACTGCACCACAGCAGAAACTCCTTTGAAGACCATCTTTACATACCCAGGTCTCTGCCTGCATTCCAGCATCTGGGCAAGAAGACCAACCTGACCTTGGGGCAGCCCGGCTCTGCCACTTGCCAGCTCCCTGGGGGCACGGGAAAATTAGTATCTTCTTTGAGTTGTCAATTTCCTCACCTGTGAAATGATAATTATAGCTACTGCAAAATAGCAAGTCTCCACGTGAAATAATGGACATAAAATTATTATTTTTTGTCTCTTTAGGGCCACACCTGCAGCATATGAAGGTTCCCAGGCTAGGGGTCTAATCAGAGCTGTAGCCGCTGGCCTATACCACAGCCACAGCAACACCAGATCCTTAACCCATGAGCAAGACCAGAGATAGAACCTGCGTCTTCATGGATACTAGTCAGATTCGTTTCCACTGAGCCACAATAGGAATTCCCATAAAATTCTTTAGATTGCCTAGAACACAGTAACTACTCATTGAAACTTAACTATTCTAGCTTCTATCTGCCTCCTGAGCAAACATGACTGTCTGAGTGTATTCGTCTGCATCCCAGAGAGCTTTTATAAGTCTAAAATCAAAGTCATACAACAACCATAGCCGTCCAGCCAGGAGGAAGACACTGATGATCAGAATGACATAGACAAGCTAAACAGCATGCTCTGATTTAAACAGCTAAGAGGTAGCTGCCTAAAATGAAAATGGCAAGCCTTGATTTCTAAATAATGCCTTTAAGGGAGTTTCTGTTGTGGCTCAGCGGGTTAAGAACCTAACCAGTCTCCATGAGAATGTGGGTTCAATCCCTGGCCTCGCTCAATGGGTTAAGGATCCGGTGTTACCGTGAGCTGTGGTACAGGTCCACCAATGAGACTCGGATGTGGCGTTGCTGTGGTAACGTAGGCCGGAAGCTGCAGCTCTGATTAGACCCCTAGCCTGGGAACTTCCATATGCCACAGGTGTGGCCCTAAAAAGATAAAGAAACAAATAAATAAATAATAAATAAATAAATAAACAAAACCAGCCTTTAAAGATGCTTCCGTATGATATGCATTGTAAAATGGCGTAAGAACCTTTCCAAACCGGCATATCAACATACATGGCCTTAAAATCACGTTCTCAACAACATACCAAAATTTTAGTCATCCTTAAGATTCTTAGGCATTTCAAATTCTGAAGTATTTTTTTAAAGACTCACCAATTCAGATAAAATCAGACTAAGTATATGTTTATGAAAATGCCACCTGAGGCAACCCCATTTTATATTCAAGGAACTCTGATAAGCATTTAGTAAGTCACAATGTAAAACTCCTATCCAAGGTCAAGTTGACAGGTAAGCACTAGATAAATAGAAACTAAACCGCCAAATAGTACCTGTCTTAAGAACCAGTTGTGGGTTCGATTTGCTCCTTCAATCTCCAGCAGGGAATATTAGGTCAATGGAATAAACATTTTTAATATTCTCTATCAATTCCTCAAATCATGCACTTATCCATGGATCACTTAAAAGATTTGTCAAAGCAGCCCCCCCTTACTTAAAAGAGGATGTTTGATTTTCCTATGAAGAATGGACATGAGTGCTCTCATCGTTTTAATGCATTAAGCCCTTAATCGCTTCCAGTTCTGATTAATCAGAAAAATAGTACTCTCAAGGGAATTTTTTTGGGGGGTCACTAAATATTGTCTTTCATTTTGAGATATTTATTTCTTGCCAGAAAATGATACCCTGTTTTTTTTCCTAATGATGAAGGATGAAAGATGGAGAGAATTCCATGTGGCGATTATTGGACCACAAAGAAGTAAACTGATTCAAAAAACAAATCCCCGAAAGAAAAATAAAACGTATTATGTGAGGTGGAAGCATGGGATTCTTGGCATATATTCAACTGGAGCCAGGATTGGTAATTTAATAACATCCTTGTTTTTGTTAATATTCAGGGCGGGGGGTGGGTGCAGAGTAAGTCAAGCTTTTGGGCTTTAGCTTCGTGCCAGATTCTTTCTATCCTCCACCATTACCTCAGCCAGCAATGGTGTTTAAAGACACAAATCCTGGAGGCCTTGCAAAGGATTGTTAAGTCATTGGCCACAGGCGAGGATCCAAGATGCCATCATTCCCACATAAGCCAGATGCTACAACAGAACCTTGGTCTCTTCAGCTCAGTGGGCAATGGAAGCACCTGCAAAGAAAGCCCACTCTGAACACTCTTCCCAGAGCATCATACCCAAATCAGAGCAGACAGGTGAACTCACGAAGTGAAACCTGCCAGCAGTGATGATTCTGCCAAGTCATTCTCATTCACTAGGTAACTGTGCCACTTTTCTTTGAACTGGTCCTTCTAGCTTCCCCTTCCTGGTTGCTGAGCATAGTTTAGCAGGAAAAATAGCCACAACTTGGAAATTCTGGCCACATCTGTGCACTTCAAGACATATCTGAGTGGTGTACGTGGTGAAGGAGCTCACGTAAGTGCTGCAGTCATACAGCCCTTTCCTGGGGCCCGAAGGTCGTGGAGCATGTCACCTTTAGGCTCTGGTTCTCCTTTAAGTTTAAAGGCGGAAAGTACTATAAGAGGAAAATGAAAGAAAAAAAAAGACAAGTTGAAGGGGGTAACAGATAGGTTTACTCCAAACTCGGTCTTAAAGACAGTTCTGAGTTGCCACTTTCTTCCATGACTTTTTAATTCCTAGATTATGCAATGCATAGAAAAGAAAGCAAATGTAATTACTAAAAGTTTTACCCATGTTATGGTCCCCATGAGGGTCTGTATGGGCCACACAACTGTGTGTTTATAGTGACAGAAGGCAGTACTTATGGCAGTGGTGGTACCTGATGGTGGTGGTGATGGAGGCGTTGGTGATGGTGGGGATAGAGGTGGTGGTGATGGTGGTTGGTGGTGGTGATGGAGGTGGTCTTGAGGATTAGTCAAATCCCCCAAAAATGAATTAGGCATTTACGCTCAAATAGTAGAGACTTGAAAGTTCTGCTCTCTCTGTTTTCTCTGACTCTTAACTTCCTTATCCATCAATTTTTGATTAATCTAATCACGAAGATGTTCTTTGATGAAACTTGAAAGACCCTTTCAAAAGAAAGAAAAAAATGGAGCTAAAGCAACTGATTAAGAGATGTGTTTCTCTCTGTGGGTGAGTTTTTATTCTTCACCAATATTTTCATTATAATCATTGTCACTGAAAGCATTTCACAGTATCGTAAAATTCCGAGGATGCAGAACACTCAATTCTTGGAGACCATTGTGGACATAAGTGACACTTTTTAAGCAAGGCTCAAAAATGACTGGGGCAGAGAAGTACGCAATGGCCATGCTAATTACCATAAACATAGAGAAATCCCTGCCTTGTGCGGTTTTGTTGAACTGAAGACAAGGTCATCATAGGCAGTGGATTTATATTTCTTGTCTCCTTCTAGGCTCGGAGTAGGATTGAATATCTCCCATTCTCTGAAGTCAGGCATGGCTGTATGACTTTTTTGGCCAATAAAATGTGAGAAGTGACAGGTGTCACTTCTGGGCAGAGGCTGTAGAAGCAAGGGCAACTTCACCAGGTCCCCGTCCCCCTGCTGTGGCACATGTGAGACTAGGTAAAAGAAGGATCTCCATCATCCTGAGTCCCTCTGAATGTCACAGCTGGTAGATGTCTCGTAGGACCCATGATGGACATGAAATGGGATCAAGAAACAAACTCTTATTTTAAGCCGCTCAGGTTTTGATGGTTATTTTCCACCACAGCATAACCTTCTCTATCTGAACAGATACAGCTAGATGGCAGGGAACCAAAACAACAGCATTTCAAGTCACAGTGGTCATGTGGGAAAGGATGACTCTACATCCATCAGAGACGAAACCAAATCTTCAAGGCTTTCTGTTACCAAACCACGAACGCAGAGACATTTAATCCTTCCCTCGCGAGGGTCTATGCTAGACAAAAAGTGCCCAGGAAAAAGGTTTGACATGACCTGCCAACAATTGGAAGTCACTGTAACCCATGCAAACCGCAAGGAAATTTAGGGTCTCTTTGGCAGAGGTCTATTTCAAACAATAACCACCTTCTCACCACTACCCAGCAGACAGACTCAGATTCCTTCTCATTTTCAGAACTGTTCATTTAAAGACTGCACTGCTCAAGATATAAGCCTCCTTAAGAAACTCTACTTTTAAGAAAATCAAGTCTCACAAAATTAGTACATTTCCACATTCAAAGTGAGGTGGCAAATGTGAAAAGCCATCTGTGCCCACCCTCCCCTCCTCCCCTCCACCCCACAAACCTCCCCACCACCCAGAGCTGTAGTTCTGCATGAAAAATCTAACACATGCAAAGCATAGAGGCTCTTTGAAAATTTGGCCCAGTGTGCCTTATATGTGAGTCTTACAGAGTCTTGCCAACAACAGCAAAGAGGAAAGAAAAGGAAAGGTTTTCTTTTCTCTGAACTTGGGAATGAAACATAAAACTCCTCTTTTCTACGAGGCTGAATGGCTCCAATTTTCTACACTCAGGACGATCTCTTCATCACCAGGACCTTCACATGGCTTTTTAGTGGGCATTTCTTTCCTCCCAAGTGAATCGCTAGGCAGCAGTGGCCCCCACAAGGGCCACAGTAGAAGGGCCTGGAGTCCACAGCAGCCCTCAAGGTCATGGTAAAGCTGAAGTGAAACAACCAATAGGCTTTGAAACAGTAGAAGTGAAAAGTCACAGGCATTATTTCTGCCATCACATCCCAGTGTCGGTGGTGTCTAACTCACAGGCTTTAAGTTTTCTGCAGTCTTTAAGCACAGAAGGAATTAGCATTCACTGGAAATGCTCCAAGTACACAACTCACACAAAAACCCTATGAGTTGGGAGTTACTCTCTCCCAGAATGCTGAGAGGTGCAGAGAATTTGGTGTTTGCCCAGGGTGACACCAACAGTGACAGGGAGAGAGTCTGGGTCTGAACGCTGCCCGTCTGTTCATTGACTTCACACACACACACACACACACACACAGTGATACGGCCCATCTAAGGGCTCTTCCTGTGACCAGCCAAGTCTGTTCCAAAAGGATGGGCGTGGACACGCCATCTATTTAGCCAATGAGAGGACTGTCCGAAAGTGCCCGTCGTGGCACAGCAGAAACAAATCCAACTAGGAACCACAAGGTTGCGGGTTCGATCCCTAGCCTTGCACAGTGGGTTAAGGATCTAGCATTGCTGTGAGCTGTGTGGTATAGGTCACAGACGCAGCTCAGATCCCAAGTTGCTGTGGCTCTGGTGAAGGCTAAAGCTCCGATTTGACTCCTAGCCTGGGAACTTTCATGTGCTGGGGGTGAGGGCCTAAAAAGACAAAAATTAAAATACAATAAAATAATAAATAAGGGGGGAAAAAAGAAAACACATGAAAGAGCAAGGCCAGCTACAAATTCAATGAAAACCATCTGAAAATTTGTTGTCCATCAACACAGATTGTCTTGAACTTTCCTATTGTTTGGGAAATCTCTACAGGAAGAAGAGAACATACCATATCCATATAGTATGGTAAAAAGATGCTTTTATGGATTTACCGTATCCAAAAAAGCAAACAGAGGAGGAAGAGATAAGGACATCAGGGATAAGAAGCCATCAATAAGAGTTCCCACTGTGGTGCGGTGGGTTAGGAATCCGACTGCAGCAGTTTGGGTCACTGTGGAGGCTCCAGTTTGAGCCCCAGCCCTCCACAGTGGGTTAAAGGATCCAGTGTTGCTCCAGCTGTGGCATAGGTGGCGCAGGAGGCTTGAACTCCACCCCTGGCCCAGAAACTTCCATATGCCATGGGTGCAGCCATGAAAAAGAAAAAAAAAAAAAGGCAGAGTCAACAGATGCAGCTGGGACACTGAGGTAGGACAGAGAAGAAATCCAGCAATATCACTGGGATAAAGAAGTAAAGCTTTATCCTAGAGTAAAGCAAAAAAAAACAAATGTGCAGATGGGAGAGTGATTTTAAACGTTCAAAGAGGGGTATGGAAGAAAGAGAAGAAAATCCAAGGAGCAAAATTAAAAAAAAAAAAAAAAAAACAACTGAAGGGTTTGAAATGGTCAGAATTATTTCTGCAAAAAAGTCCACGCACACTAACTCCTTAGCAAAACAGGCATCAGAGACACTCCAAAAATCACCAAGACCTAAATCATCTGACTCAGGTTAAGAGTGCTGATAAAACCATTAGCTACTTAAAAAGCCATAACCCAAAGAAGAGAAAGCCTTTGAATAGTCAAAACATAGGCAGGTTTCTAAAAAATCCTATTGTTTAAACCTCAGCATTTTTAGTTGCCTTTTTCTCCAGTTACTTTCCTACTTTACACACCCCAAAAGTTACACGTTCTTCTCAAATAATTACACAAAATATTGGCAAATCTCTTTCTTCACTTCTTTGCAAATGACATCACATGGGGGGAGGGGGGAATACAGCCGTATTCCTTTACAGCACTCTTAAATTTTGATCTATTAGAACCATGTAATTCACTTTTTTTTTGATTTAGCTCTGTCTAATGCGTTTCCTGAGTTAACTGATTCACCAACTTAGCTGGAATTTATAGCTGAATTATCACTCATTTCAGTCCAACCAGGCCAGCTGTTTAAGGATATAGACACATGATGTGCTTTCCTCGCTATTAATTAATGTGCACTGTTTCCTCACAGCAGATCGCTGGCAAACCGCTTTTCTTAAATTCTAGATCTACAACATGAATATTCAGTATTGCAGAGTGATTATTCACCCAAAAATTCCTGAAGCCGAAGGGTAAATTGAATAGTCCAGGCCACTCTATTTAGATAAATTAGTAGCCCATGCCTTTTCTTATGGAGAACTCTATCTCTAAAAAGCACATTTCCTGATCTCCTTGAGTCATTTTTTTTTTCCTCTCAGAAAAAAAATCTTCCTGGCTGAGAATATGAGGAAAAACTGAAATTTACAACCTTGTCTTAGAACAACCAGTAAAAAACGAACTATTTCTCTACTTAAAATGATAAAGCGTTCCATCCCAGAAAGCAAAAATCCAGTTTAGGAAACTGTCCTGGGCCTTTTTGAAATGTCTTGGCGGTGTTTTCTAAATAACACCTAGAGAAGAATCATTTGGATGTCTGGCCTCAGTGCCTTCACTAGAGAAGAGGGAGGTGGCCCAACACTGGATTCCCCCCGCCCCCCATGCCCGTTTCATATTTTCTTAGCAAAACTTCCCTGGAATTCACATAAATAATTAAGGAAATAAATATATAGAAGTTCAAGAAACAGAAGAAACCTTTCTCCGGGCCGACCCCAGACTCCAAATCCATGCAGAAAGGGCTCGATTCTCACCTGCATGGATGCACAACCTCCCTAAGTGGAATCCTCCAGTTCTGGCCTGCATTAGCCAACCCCAACGTTACCAGGAGAGACCCATGGGCTTTTCCAAATCTAAATAACTCTTCCACTTAAGGACCCGGGGCGATGCCCAGGCCTTAGGGAAAGGCCCTGGCAAAGTCTGAATCAGCCTGTCAGAGAACCTTTTTTGCTTGCTTATTCTCCAGCACCTTTCATTTCATGGGATGTCTTCGCTGCAGGCAACACTGAGCCGGGTGGCGGAAGGATACTTTTGACCTCTAGGGCAGTTTCGTCCAAGAAGGTTGGGACACACTTTGTTTCACGTCTTCTCAGACGTCAAAAAGTATCGACGCCTATGAATAAACAGATACGTTGTTGATGGAAGGTGTTAGAGTTAACCTAAACCAGCTAATGTTATGGCCAGTGTTGCCAGTCGGTCTTATTGTGGTTGCTTTATTCATTCGGGGAGCTTCCACGAACGAATATTCCCAAAAGAAAGATCAAGTGTCACTTAGCAAAGCCTGGAGAGGCGGCTCTTCCCAGGGTAGGCTCCAGAGAAGCAGAGGGGACAGGCCATGGAGCTCTCAGGGGACAACTTGGTCACTCAGAGCTCTTCCAACAGAGACAAAAATGGCATCCAACACTAGCAGTCTTTTATTTCCCTTCCTTCCGAAGATGAACACCTGACATTCTTACCTAAATTTTTTCTGACCACCCCCGTCCTGGGGTTGCCAAGGATTCAGGCAGAGTCAATGCATCTTTCTCTCAAGGTCAGTACCAGTAAGAGGCAGGTCTATAATTCAACTGCTTAAGGAAACATTCAGGGGTGGGATGTATTTTGGGTTTTGACAATGCTTTGGAGCATTTGGAGATAGGGTACTTCAGCAAAAATATATATTCTTGTTTCCTTCTTTATAGAAATTTGTTCTATGATAGTTCAGTCCTTACTCATGTCTCTTTTTTGTCATTTCAATTGGTCCTGAAAAGTTCTGTCAGCCATTAGAAAGATGAATGAATAATAAATAAACCCCAGTGTTCTCAGAGTTTTTAGTGTCATCAGATACAACATGATATATGTGATTTGTCAGACTCATATGAAGCTTCTGACCACAGACATCCCACTAGAGAATACTTTCAAACCATCCTCCTGAAAAATAGTCTCCATGGGGGTTTGAACTCAGGATAAGTTATCACCTCCTATTATATTGAAAAAGTTTTAATAAATCTGCAATATAGAAAAATATCTGGAGGAGTTCCTGCTGTGGCACAATGGCTTAAGAATCTGCCTGCAGCAGCCCCAGTCACTGCAGAGGCGTGGGTTTGATCCCCGGCCCGGCACAGTGAGTTAAAGGATCTGCCATTGCCACAGCTGTGGCATAGGTCACAGCTGCAGCTCAGACTGAATTCCTGGCCTGGGAACTTCTA
Source organism: Phacochoerus africanus (assembly GCF_016906955.1). NCBI lineage: Eukaryota > Metazoa > Chordata > Mammalia > Artiodactyla > Suidae > Phacochoerus > Phacochoerus africanus. The sequence continues at coordinate 53,861,068 of NC_062548.1, read as the reverse complement.
GATGGAAAGTAAGAAAGACAGAAAGATAGAAGGAAGGAAGGAAGGGAGGGAGGAAGAAAGGAAGGAAGGAAGGGAGGAAGAAGGAAGGAAGGAAAGAAGAGGAGGAGGAGGGAGGGAGGAAGAGGGAGAGAGGAAAAAAGAAAGAAAAACAAAAGCATCTGGGGAAGGAGAAGAAGTACGGTGAGTGCTCACTTCTGAGGCTGGAATCTGGTTTGCAGCCTGAACCCGGAATGAGCCGACACTGGCATGACTGATCTTAAGGGCTCAAAAATAAGTCTGAGAGAACTTGTCCAAGAAATACATCTCAAATTAAGAATTTTTGCCCAATAGATCATATCAGCTTTGGCGGTCAGGTCACTATGACCTCATAGTAACTCACTGTAAAGCAAAAATTTTAGAATGCCTTCTGGATGTTGGAGCTACTCCCTGTGCAATGCCTAGACGCCAAGAGTCACACTCCTGAGGCCTGCAGTGCCCACTACACAGTGTTCTACCTGCAAAAGTGCCCCAGCCACACTGCTTTCTTCATTTGCTCAATTCCAAAGAATTCCCTCTGACCTTGGGGGTGAAAAATCAAGCTGAACCTCTTGGAATTTATCATCAGCCTGGCATCTGTGCTCAGCAGTAGAGCCTCTGAATTCAAAACAGGACTGTTTTCTGGCTCAGAACTCTAGCTCCAAATTCCTTAGGCTCAAAACTGATGGAGAAACAGATCTTCAGCCTTCTTCTGATTTAGAAATCATTCAAACTGACAACAGATAAGAAATTGACAAGGAGATGCAAACCCCCTCATTTACATAGCTGTCTCTTTTTTCCTCCTACATAGTAAAGAACAGAGCAGTCTTAACCTTGATTTTCTCACTCCTCTGAGTTTAAAGCACAGCCCATACATTAATTAAAGTGTGTGGGGTGTGTGTGTGTGTGTGTGTGTGTGTGTGTGTGTGTGTGAGCTAGAAGGTACAAGTTACATTTCATATGCTGTACCACATGGCATTCTAGGAGAGCTGCACAATTTTTAGGTGTGTTTATTCCCAGCTTGATCTGTACACAGCCCTGCACACTATTCAGTATCACCTCGCCTAGACTCCACACAGAAACTCCTCAAGAACAGTATAGAAGTGAATGCCGTGGGTAGCAGAGATCCTGAGGGCATTCCTGGCTCAAGCCTTTAGGTAGATGGAGGTAAGTTTCTGTCTCGAGAAGGGTGATGCTGCAAAGGGCATCTGAGATTTTCTGGTGCAATCCTTTTATTTCACAGATAAAGCCTACAGAAGATGGGTTAAACATCAAGGAAGAGGTGACCCTAAGTATTTCTTGATTAAAGTGAGTTTTCCAAGAATAACATGCTACCTTAAACCCCTTGCAAAACTTCCCTAGAAAATAAACTAGAGTTAATGATGCAATCTACAAAATTCCGGGGGAAATCAATTCTAACAACTCAAATAGAGGAATTAAGTCCTACTCAATATTCCCATATTTTTAACATGTGTTAGTACAAAAAAAAATGTTCTAAGAGAAATTTAAACCTACATGTATTTTACTACCGATTTCACATATGGACTAGGAATATCATTTGTCCTAATATGGAGATGGCTCAGCAATATTTAAATGATTCCTTATTCCAAGTCATATAAATATGCACCAGATGTATCTTTTGTAAATGTTATGTTTTTCAACTTCTCAGCATTTGCAAGTAGTTGAAAGCTATGTCAAGCATGCTTTAATGGGGCATAAAAGTGTATTGTATTCAAAGAGATGGCACAGCTCTGTAATAGGTAAAAATACAAATGTTGTGAATGGCTACATCGTCAGTGTATTGATTTACACTGCAGAATAGAATGGCCTGTGTTCTCCTCTCCCCGCAAGTTGCAAGTTCCGTATCAGTGGAAATATAACTAGATATTTTAAAAGCAGGCTTCCATTAGTGGATTCTCTAGAAGACAAAATTCAAAACACAGAACTGTACAGCTAGAAGACAACTTAAAGATCAATTAAATCCCATACCCTGATTGAATAGAGGAGAACCTAAGACCAGAAATGTGACATGAGGGGACCACATCACTAACCTGCTTGTGTCTTAGCGCATGAATTGATATACCCCTAAATATATGGAAACTTACTGAGCCTTGCAACTATCTGCCTCTCGACTACCTAAAAAAAAAAAAAAAAAAAAGTAGGAGAAACAGTAAAACATATATCACTTATTGATTTCCTGTGACTTACTGGGAAGAAGCAGACGTGATCTATATTTTGCAAACTGTCAAATTATCTTATGGGAAGTAAATATAGGAAGTAAAATGCCAACTGTTAGAGTACAAAAAAATTATCCAAAAATATCTTAACACTATTTCCTCAATATAAAATTCTAATGGATTCCAGATTACCTTTTTTATTTTTAAAACAAAAGATATCATCATCAATTCTTTTCAGAACATTTTCTTTGAGGTTAAATATTATATCAAAGATGTTTAGGAAACATAGTCAAGTCGTATGGAATTGATAGTTCCTCTTGAAAAGAGTGCTTTTTTAAATCAAAGTGAACATAGATTGAGAGCGTCTGGTAAAACTCAATTATTTCCCTCTCCCTCTCTGTCTTTCGGTCTCTCTCTCTCTCTCTTTTTTTTTTTTTTTCTGTGCAGAAAACAAACGCTATCTCTTGTCATTTATGTGACTTTTGAACATCCGTAAGCAGAGTAAGCATTTGAGGGTATGCCATGATAGTTGTTGATTTTACCCTGGCTCATATTCCCCAAATTAGTTTCCTCTGTCACATATTTTTATAAACTGCCTCAAATCCTTTCTTGGAATGAGTCAGCAGAGTAATTAATTAATAACTAATTAATTATTTGGTGAAAGTCATTTGCTGAAAGCCACATAACCTTTTCACTTTGACCTTTACAAATAACATTTGGCCCTTTGGGGGCCGGTGGCAGCAAGGAAGATTTCATTTAGAATGAAATCATTACGGAGGCTTTTTCAACCTTGATGTCACTGTCACGAGTGGAGCACCGGTATGTCTGAGTCCCACAGCTGACAATATTTCCTCTCGGACCCCAAACAAAACCCCATCTTTTCCTCCCGCAGGGAACCAGCCTCGCATGCTTTGCTCTGTGGCCCAGATTCACTGCTTTCCCGGGGGCACAGAGTCCGGCCCCATTGATTGATCCTGGGCTCGCCTGAAACAGCTCCATTGTCTAAAGACAGTGGCTCTGCCTGTGGCTGCGAGGCATCCACACAGTCCCTGTGAAGGTGTTTGCCAGATGAGCACAGTGAGGAGAAAACCAGCCAAGGCAGCCCCACGGGCTCCTCCATCAGCCTGTAAGCAGAGATCGGACACCAGAGCCAACATCCTGTTTAGGGGCGGTGCTTCCCCATCAGTAGGTTATCCTCCTCCTCCCGCCCCGCCCCACCCCCCGGGGTACTGGGATACAGATAAACGGACAAGTTACCATTGTCTATTTAGTGCAAGAGTTTATTGATACTCATGCACCTTCTGTGACCTCAGCGTAAGTGGACCACCCAAATCAAACTGTAATACTCCTTTCGGGTTCATCCTTGGAGCCTTCTTCCGCTTTCAGGCTGAGACCCAGGGCTGACTGCAGTCCGGGTGTGTACCGAGACCCTGAGAGCCTTTTCTGTCCCTCTTTTGATGTGGGACTGGGGGCACTGCACTCAGAAATGTCACAGGACTGCTTTGTAAGCAAGCACAGAGGTCTCACTAAAGGAGGGACATCTGGGAATCTTCAAGAAAGGGAGAAAGCAGCAGGGTTCCCAGAATTTGGAAAGCAGTAAAGCATTACTGTTAAAAGTATATTGTCTCCAAGAGACACGACCAGAGTTCAAAACTTGGGCAGGTGACTTGGCCCCTGGCAGACTCGGTGGGCTCACCTGTCGAACGTGGATACAGGCTGAACTTTAAAGGTCACTCAGAGGCTTAACTAGGACAATGCACACACGTGCACATTTTGGAACTGGGTACTTTGGTAAGTCCTTAGTAAAATGTAGCCATTATTATTACTGTTGGCATTGTTGTTGTTGTCATAGAAACTCTCTGTTGAGTCTTATGCTTGGAAATGAGATTTGCTTGGAAGAGCTCATCTTTTCTCATCTCCCCAAATTCAGATACTGAGCACAAGCTGCCCAATCCTGGTGAACCTTTCACCTTCCCGCCCTTTCAAAAGATTTCAAAGTGGACGAGAGCTAAGAAGGTGCCCAGGATCGGGGTTAGAACCCACCTCCTCCCAGCTTTGGACTCGGCTACTTGCCTCCACAAGCGTGGCCACCCCACCCCCATGCCAAAGTCCAGATCCAGAGAGGCAAGAACATTTTCAGAAGGAGCTAGAAGGAAACCTCATAGCTTGACACTCTCCCTGGTCCTGGTGGCCCTCCCAGTTCATTGTGAGGACAATGGAATACCTTCTGTTTCAGTTCCCTGAGGACAAGAGGGGACAACGCCATCAAACTGGGAGTGATGGTAGCAAGGTGTCTGTTAGGGTTGGGCTTGGGGAGAGACGGTCCATACTCAGCAATCTCACCCACTACCAGCAGGTGCACAGCGCATGCTCCATAAAGACCACGCCCACACTCAATGTGACGGCCAAGGATATCGCCTGCCCCACTGCAGCACCAGCCCTCCTCTCTAAGTTTCTCCAGCATCTCAGAAAACCAATTCAGTGCTTTCCCAGCCCCCAGTGTATACCTGTTAACATCTGTAAAGCATCAGCTTTTGCACAAGAAAATTTAAAAACAGACAACTCAATATTTGATGCCCTCTGTGCCTATTCCTTACAAAAATGTCCACGAAACTATTTTGTCCCTCTCCACAAAAACCAAGTACGTCGTTAACCGGTGTCACTGAATTCACTAAGACTGCAAGCCAAAATGGGCTCATGGACACAGTCAACTGTGGCCCTGCACTGACTTCCAAGACCCAGAGTGCATGTGCGGCAGTGTCCAGTTTCCTTTGAACGTGAGGAACTTACGTTACTTGTAGGAAGCAGTCCCCCACCAGACACACACACACACACACACACACACTCTCTCTCTCTCTCTCTCTCTCTCTCTCTCTCTCTCTCTCTCTCTCTCTCTCTCTCTCTCTCTCTCTCTCTCTCTCACATTGTGTTGGTGTTGGAGCTGGGCCTGGTGGGCTGGGCCTGTTTAATAGAGAGGAGTGAGTCCTATGGCCTGAGGAAGGGAAAAAAAAAAAAAAAAAAAAAAAGGCCGTGCTTATGCCTCTGCTCTTGGAAGGGTTATTTGGTGGTTGCAACCTATTTTTGTCCACTGATTTTACTTCCAGGGCAGCGCATCACGCTGGGCGCAGCACGTCACAAATGAGACCTTTCCTTCCCACTAACACAACCGGTGCAAGTGTATTCAGTTCACCAAAGTCAGTCTTTCACAGCAGCACAATTTTCAAGATGCTTTTCTATTTATGAGAAAGGGTATTTTTTTTTTAAATCGCATCAAAACTCTTTTGATGTCTTGGGGTGGTTTTTCCTTTTTTTTTTCTTTTTTTTTTCCCCTTCCTTTTCTTCAAGGACCCTGCATTTGGGGCTCCGGGCAGTTAATAGTAGCCAGTCCTGATTGGCCAACATCTGGTTCTTTATGGAAACCTTTCTTGCCAAGTAGCTGGACAGCAATACCCATTTGGTATTCATGAGAAGTACTTGCTGAACAATAATGACAATAATTGCCTCTGATTCTTGTGTTTACAACACTGCCAAAGTATCATTAGGGCCTTATTTATAGATAATAATGCTTATTAATCACAAGTATTTGAATTTTGGAATGTATTAGATTAATATTCTTTTGTACCTCAGTTCTGGACTAATGCTGTGAAAGACAGTTACTGAATGCAACTCATCGGGAATGCTTATTTTGAGCTGCAAAATAATGTGTGTAATTTGCAGGTGAAAGATAAAGAAATTACATGGCTACCTCTCAACAGCCTCCACCGTGATCAATGGCCAACATGGAGAATTAGGCCCTCACTCTAAAATGAGAAAAGAAAGATGCAAAATAGATACTCCTATAGGTATTATTTCCCCCAAATCTTGTAAATTCTTATGACAGGAGAACTTCCTAATAATAAGTCTATTATCTTGTTTTGCCATAAACCTTCAGTGGATGGCATCGCTTTATTGAAAAGGGTCCAGGGTGAAGGATAATTAGTGATTCTGTAACCATCCCACGTTGTGTAAGTTTTGGAGGCTCAAGGAAAAAAACTAGTGCAGTAGTTGTGAACAGCAAGAGTACAGTCTTAGGTTGAACTGCTCCGTTGTTAAACATCCTTCATTTATTCATTAAACCTTTCTGGATGTTTAATTTCTGTGTAAGCAGACATTAAAGCTCTTAAGTATTTCCCTATTTTTCTGTGCATCTAGAAAGAGGAATCACTAAAAAATTTCAAAAGACTATCACACTTTTTCGAAGAGGAATGCAAAGAACCTAATTTATGTTAGTGGAACAAAACAACTTTATAAATAAATATAAAGCATCATGAGCCCAGAGTTTTCACCTGACCAATCCCTCCTGAGAGGATAGCAAATATAAAATCAGCAATATTTTTTTTTAACCTAGCATACATTTTTATTTGTTCTTGGCGTTGTTATGCCTTATGTGTTAGAACGATACTTCAGTTGTTTAATTAGATGAATGCAAAATGCAGTGACGCAATCCCCCAGAAATTTGTGAGAAAGAAAGCAAAGCTGATCAATAGAGATACTAGGTATTATCTTTTAAATAATATTTGCTACCAGGTTATCCTTTTAAAAATTACTTGTAGTTAAGGTTTATTGATGTTCTGGAAACTAAACCCAAATCATGCTCAATCTCACCCTCCTCTCCCAAAGACTACTTTAAAATGGTCTATGGGCCTAATTACCACCTACGATACCTAACACCGTCCTCTCATATTTTTGTCACCCACAGAAAGTAAAGGCGCTGCAGCTCTGAATTCACCACATTACACTGAGAAAACTGCCCTCCCTAAAATACCCTTGAAAGTGTGTTCAGCAAACGTTTCTGAGTCAGAACATACAAGGAGACTAAGATTCTAATTCATTAAATGTATAATGCTAACATTTTAATCCACTGCTAAATGTAAATAACTTTAGCAATCCCAGTTGGACTATTTAACATTAATTTAAAGTATTTTATAATATGTGTGTGTGTGACTCCCCTCATGGGGCTAAGTAGAAAGGTGAACAATTATCTAATAACTTCAATCAATGTACTCAGCCAAACCTGGCAAACCAGGCCCCTCCACTGTCTTTATTTAAATCTAGTAACTGTCTCACCTGGAGCTCTCTTCAGGTATATGTTCCATCACTCCTAATAGGTACAGTGAGGAATCAAGCAATATCTTATAGGATTTGTTGCTGGCTTACAAATTTAATCACTATAGATAGCCAACCTAGACTGTTCAAATTATACTCTTCTTTTTTTTTTTTTTTTTTTTTTCCTCTCTTTTTTTTCCCCTTAAGAGCTGGCCAGAAAGGAGAACAGCAATGCCTGAATTCCTCAAATAATTAATTAAATTCTCTGATTTATTTTGCTTGTGATTGACGCCGCCTGCTTCTCGCTTTAAAAGATGCTAGCAGTTGGATGAGGAAAGAAAATAAATGTTTTGAGAGAGCACAGCTAGAATTCACCTCAGTGAGGTCACAGATCGGGTCTAAACCTTGAGGCTGAATACCTGAACCCCCACCCACCCCAGGGCCCCTCTGAGCCTCACCAAACAGCCTCACCCAACTGCTTATAGACTTTAAAAAGGGGGGGGGGTGGCTAGGGAGAGAGAAGGAGGGAGGAAGAACACGGTTAGTCTATGAAGTTGGTGTTTAAATTGGTGGGTATTGAAAAGATACTTCACTGCGAAAAATGGTTTCACAAAATAACTTTGTTCTCCACCAACATCCTAAGTTTTCTAAGAGCCTGGTTGGATATGAACCTTCTCTGCCAACATTTTATAGTTGCCCTGAGTTCATGAGCATTTTTTTCCTTCTGACAAATTTTTTAAAAATTGGATCGTGGATGCCTACATCCTGGGGAGTTTATTTACTATAGTATATAATTCTGTGTGCTTTTCGGCCACACAGAACACAAAGTACTTATTTGTGCAGATCTTTCTATATGTGTAACTTGAGCCTAGTAAAACAGTCCTTGACCCGTTTCATTAATGAAATCACAGAAAAGATGCTTTTACATTTTTGGAGTGACGGACTCTTCATCCAGATTTCTGAATACACACTGTGCAGTTTTAGTTTCTTACAAAGCCAATGTTTCCTTCTATCTCGACACACCATCGAATAGAAAACTTTCTAAAATAAAAGACTAATTTTATTTTTACAGTTGATTTTAAACCCCATATAAAGTCAAATGTTTTTACTTCTTTCCTGAAATATTCTTTTAAAAAAATTCACTTGTGGTGTCTCCATCATTTTAACTTCAATGTTTTTAAAGAAATTCATAAACAAATCTCAAAAAGCAGTTGGGCTACACTGATTTTTATTTTCACAAGCTCATCACTAATATTTAGACACCACTGATGAGTCATCAGTCTTTGAGATACTCTTTCTGAAATAAACAAGCAATAAATTACACGTGGGAATACGTGCCATCCTAAACACCGTGTATGTTTTTCAGTAAAGAAATATACATTTACATAAACATAGGAAAGCCAACAAAATATTGTGTAATAGGAGTAAAAAATAACACTCATGACATGAGAGAGCTCCTATCATGGTCTTCTAGAAATTTTAAAACTTTCTCATCTTGATTCTTTCTAGCAACGAGGACAAATCGCTTTTCAAGCGTAACATTCAGGTATAACATTTCTTTGCATTTGCTGCGTGTGAATGAGCATTTGGATCGTTGCCAATGTATTCCTTTTAACTGTAATTCTTATTTTAACCCCCAAAAAGTCTTTGAAAATGCAAAGATTCAAAATACTATCTAAAATGCAGCAAAGAACCTGTCGCCCCATACTGCGCAAATCATTTCAAGTATAAATCTATGCCTCCAACTTGCTTTTCCATTTTGAATTATCACTAGACTACCGAATGTCTTTTAATGATACCAAGGCCCACAGAATTAAACTACTTTTAAATATTTTCTTTACAGCAGAATGGAAAATAAAACTAATGCTCTTTTCCACTGCGTACTGAATTTAATTTTTGTTCTAAGACAACAGTATTTCATTGGGGGGGCAAAGGACAAAAAGCACCTAAATTTAAATAGCGGGCTTAATTTTAAATTCTAAAGTATCATGCCCTTTTTTATTTTATGTAAAGTAAGTTTATAGTATTTTAAATGGGGTTGCTGAAAATATTAATATTTTGCCCGGATTTTTTTTATTAAACTGACTTATGTGGTGTCATCTCCAGCTGGCACAATTCGGATTTCAAAAGAAATTTTGAATTTTTTTTCAAGAGGAAGAAAATGGGCTCGCTCTTATTTCAAGACTATCTGTTCTAGAATGTATTGTTAATCATAGAAGTTTGGTATATTACACATGAGCATGTTATATGCAAATGTATTCAGTTGGGGTATGTATATATTTTGTTATGTTATGTACATAAACATCTACCCTCATGCATATGTATATTTACATTATGTATAAATATGTGTATATTACCAAAGGGTCCTATACTGAAGGAGGAGGGATTGCCATACAATATTTTAGTTAACCGTTAACTGAGGGCTGTTTTTCTATGAAAGTAATGAGGTTTTTCTTTTTTTCACAGTCCCAAAGGTGGGTGTTTATAGACATGGTTTAGTTATTACTGTTTTCCAAAAGGCTAGTTTGAGAATCTTATGTCAACATATGCTTTAAATAAATTAGCAATGCCCCCCCTTCACCTTGCCCTACTCTAAAGAAGGCCTATGGGCAAACTGTTTGATAAATAATTCAAAGAAAAGCTAAACTTTGAGTCTAGAAACAAAAGCTCAGCCAGTTAAACATTAACATTTTACCATTAACCATCTTTAGTAAAATTTAGCTGTCTATACATTATCTTATGAAAAGGAGTGTTTGAAATAGTATCAGAACGCTGGCTGGTGAGGGGCTCTTGAGGTGAGCACGTCTAAATTTCACTTATAGCCCTTCTCCAGAACAGGATGTCTGCTAATGAATTATGGCTAACAAGAAAACCACCTAATGTCCATTCCAACCCAAGAAACAAAAAAATATATATACCACTGGAATTTCCAAATTATTGAAAATCCTCAGAAGCAAACAGGAGAGCAAAAAAGACAGCAGAAAGTATTCATAAAGGTTATTTTTAGGGTTCTCTTTAGCTCAGGTTATCAAAAATACAGTTGGGCAATTGAGTTCATATTCTCAGGATGGAGTGAAATAGCCTTTTTTCTGAATTCTCTCTGCCCTGCTTTCCCCTCGAGAGTTGAACAATCTGGATGGGACTGGTTAATGTCGTAAGAAGGAGGAATTTCATTTGGCCCAAGTTTTCCTCGACTAGTCTGCTTTTCTATTTTCTAGTAAGAGATAACTGACAGTCCTGTTTTGTATAAAATTATGGAAATCAAGGACTGGAGAAAAGGGGAGTCATGATTTCAGAACTGAAAAGGTATGGGTTCCTTACTACCTCCCCCCAATTCCCATCACTGGAAAAGAGCCAGTAAACCCGTTGCCTGGCCAGCTAAAGAGACCCCAAAAGGGCTTTTCAATTGGCTCCTACCTCCACCCTACGCCTCCAAAAATAAAAACCACCTTCCCAAAAGCCCTTGTAAAGGCCCAGACCGAGAGAAGGCAGAAGCCCAAGCCCCTGAGACTCGGCTTCCCGGCGGGGGTGAAACTCGGTCTCCGGGGCAGGCTGCAGGACGGAAACGCTCTCGGTCGCGCTTCTCCGAGAACCCTGTCCCTTTCGGCTCACGTGAGTCCAGGTGTCCCTGAACACCCCCGGACCACAAGAGGGATCTCTTGGGGACTCAGAAGGGACGGAAGCTAAGGAAGGGGACGCCTGCGCGGGGGGCGGGGGAGCCCCGGGTAGCAGATTTCGATCTGCAGCCTGCACCAGAGCCTCCCTCACCGCCTCCTGCCCGGCCCTGCGCGCGCACCGCGCTCCCACGCACGCCACCCTTGCAAACGCACACACGCGCGCGCACACACCCGGACACACACCCACACACCGCACACAGCTCCAAGCCGCTCTGCTCGCCAGATCTCAGGGCACTCGCTCCGCAGGGGAGCCCCTCCCGGCGCCCGGCGCCCGGCACTGCCTGGGGGCGAACAGCGCGGCTCTCGGGCCCGACAAGAGTGGGGACCGGAGCGGGACCGGGGAGCGGGGCGGTCGTTGGGTGGGGGGAGCTGCGCGCCCCGCGCCTCCTTCAGCTGGCTCTCCCCCCACCCCCTCCGCCGGCGTCCGCAGCTCGCGTGCGGAGGGGTCACCCGCTGTGCGCGTGCGCGCCGACCGGGCACGGCCGTGGGCAGCTCGGGGAGCCCACGCGGCCCCGACACCCGCGGGCGACGCGCTGGCTCCTCCGGCATCCGCCTGCAGGGGGCGCGGCGCTCGCGGGCCCGCGGCCTCGGATGCAGAGGAGGGGCTGAGAGGCAGGCGCGTAAGCGGGTTCCGCCGCGCGTCTCCCGAAGGTCGCTCGGAACCTGGAGGCTGGTGAGCGCCTGCAGAACGGGGACGGCGTTTTTCCACTTGTCACCAGCTAGTCCGCTCTCGGGTCCCGCAGCCGGAGGGGGCCGGCCGGGAGCCGGCCGGGGGAGGTCACCTCCCGGCCGGTGGGCTTTTCCTGCCCGTTTGGAGCTCGGGGAGGGGAGGGGAGCTTTTCTTCTCTGGCGCACGGCCGCGCCGGACTTCGGAAAGTTTCCTACCACCTGGGGACGGAGGAGGACGAAGTGCGAGCCTGCTTCCAGGCTGGGACGACCCGAAAATACCAGAAGTGTCGCTGGCCAGCCGCACCCCGGCGTCCCCAGCAATCACCCCCTTCCCTGGCCGAGCGGCCCCAGGGAGACCTGGGAGTGCGGCCGCCCGCCTGATGGGCCCTGCGCCGCCACAAACCGGGACAGCCCGCCCTGCAGCTTCGCTAGAGGAGGACGATGGGGCTGCGATCCCAGAGGAACAGAATTCGCGTCCTCGCAGGGTGTCAGAGGGGGCTCGATCTGGCCCAGGGCCTCGGCGAATACACCCCCAGGGGCGCCCGGGCCAAAAGTGCCTTTGGACTACAACCTTGGGCTCCGGGGTGTCCACGTCCCTTTGTCACTCCAGAAGTTCCGCTGAGCTGGGGGTGGTGACTGTCCCCGTCCCGATCCGGACCCAGCAGCCAAGGCCAGAGGTGTGCAGTTTTTTTTTTTTTTTAAAGACCCACATCTTATAAATGTGAGATTTTTATCAGCCAGCACAGATTACTTAAAGCGTACCATTTCTCCGCTATCCAATTTTATTAGGATTTACTCTCATTTGTGCTCAGCTTCTCTGGGGAAATAATGCTTTGATTAATGTAATCCTGGCCCGGGATCCGCCACATGCCCCTCGACCCTCTCCCAAGAGAAAGGGCCTGTTTGACAAACAATAACAGAGCAGCAACTCTAGCAATCTACCCACACCTTTGGGGATGGCTAGGGAGTGGGTGGCACACGCTCACACGCTGTTTGCTAAGTGCACGGGTGAGAGGAGGCAGCGGACTCTGCAAGGGGAGAACTTTCCAGACGCAAAACCCTGGGCTCCGAGGCGCGGGGGCTCTAGCGGAGGGTCCCCAGTGGGGTGCTTGCTCTGGGTGCCCGTGTGCGCCTGCCCTCTGCTCGCTCCTGCTGTCTGCCTCTTTGTCCCCCGCCACAGGCCTAGGCCACGGAGATCTGCGCGCTCCCCGTGGGCAGCCCCAGGACCCAGGGCGCGTCCACAGCGCCCACGCGCGGCCCCACAGCACCTCGAGAGCCAATTTTAGGGGGCGAACCTGGCACCGACCCGAGGCGCCCCACAGCCACCAAAATCTAGGCAGAAACCAGAAACGTGGGGTCACAGCCAGCGGCTCTCCTGCGGCACCAATGCGTGTACCCATCCAGCCCCGCACACACGCACACAATGGAGATCCGCCGGGAGCCGCGCTCGCCCCTGCTGCGGGCTGAGAGCGGCGCTCCCTTCCCGCCCCCCTCCTCCCGCGCAGCCGGGCCCCCGCCCCGAAGGAGAACAGCTCAATTACGAAAAGGAGCGAAGGATGGAAATCCCAGGCTCACAGGCGCCCGCCGACGCTCCTCGGGTCCCCGTCCCGGTCGCCCCGTCCCCACCCCCACCGAACCCAGCTCGAGGAGGGCGGGGACGCGGCGGGGCGAGGGGTCCTGCCCTGCTCCGCGAGAACAAAGCCCACCGCGGCAGCCCGCGGCCGCGCACGGAGCCGGTGACAAAGGCGAGCGGGCGGCGCCGAGCTCCACGTCTGCGCTCCGGCGGTGGCGGCGGCGGAAAGGAGGCCTAGAAGATGGGGTGCGCTTTGCACCGGGTTTTCCTGGGATGCGGCATCTCGCCTCTGTGTCCCCGGCGACCTGTTAGGGTGACTTAGCGTTTACCTGGTCGCTGTCCTGAAGCCCCATCTCCCTCCCTCCTGTGCCTCTGGCCTGGCTCACCGCGGCGGCCTCTTCCCGCTTTCTCCTCCTCCTCCTCCTCCTTCTCCTCTCCCTCTCCCCTGGCCTGTTCCCTTCTAATCTCTTTCCATTTTTCCTTTTCCCTCGAAAAGCAATGCTAATTCGACTTCTGAAGGCCGCTCTGGGGCTTCAGAGAAAAGTCTCGAAGACCTTGCAGGGCAGTGTTGACGCAGAAAATGGGAGGAACGGGGTCCTCTTAATTTTATTATGCAAACTGGACTGTTAATAAAATAAAATGCAGTCCAAGGAAGCAGGGTTCGTCCTGGGACCCCTACAAGCCGCCGCCAGTTTGGGAGAAGCCGCTTTGGAGGACCACGAATCACAGGAAGGGGCGGGCCGCGGGACCTGCCACTGCTGAAGAGAGGACCCCCCACCACCACCACCACCGAGCCGAACCTTTCGAAAGCAGCGTCTCAGTCAGACTTCCTAACCCTGGCAAGGAACAGCTTGCCAGGCCCTAACACTGACATCCTGGTGTTTTCGAATTTGAGCTACTTTCCTAGTCCGTTTTTTCCAAGGGAAGTTTTACTTGTTTTATTGTTGCTAGGTGACTTTAAAATAAAGGGAACAAGCCTCTGCCATTTGCACAATACACGCCTTGCTCGACTCCTGGAGGGGTTTTGCCCCCTGATATAATATTAAATTAAGATTTGACATCTGTCCAGCACCACTGTAAGTTTGGGATCCTCCCCTTGGGCTTTATTGAGTAACAAGGCTCCCCTACAGGAAATTTGGCAGGAGGGGTGAGCGGTTCAAAGCCACACCAGAGGCAGAACTTTTGAGACTAACCAACCGCACCTGCATGAAGCTCCAGTGAGTAAGGAGGCTGAGTTCTACCACCAGAGTCTCTTTGCTAGATATTTTAGTGCTGAAATTATATTGCTGCAAACCATAAAGTATCTGAAAGTACCAAACACCAGTAAAGATTGGCGCTGTATTTTTTTTAAAGTGAACAGAATAGCAGCACTTTCTTGAAGAGCCCTTCAGGCTGACTGTCCAGGGTGGGCCTGGGGAGGGACCAGCCAGTGAGGTGGGAGGGGGATCAGCATTCACAAGAGGGAAGACACCACAGAAGCATCATTTGGGGCAAATGCTCAAAAGAGCAGCCTTCAGACTGATGCGCTGCGATCTGCACCCAGCTCCTCAGACAATAGCGAAGTTCAAGTGTCAAAAAATCTCATAAAAAAACAGAGGCACCAAAGTGGGAGAATCGTTTTCTGGTGCGCCACACATAGCCTGATCCATCAGGAGACTACCCGGTTCGGTTCCCACCCAGAAGGCGAGGTTATACAGGGAACTAGGGGGCTGGAGGCGGGGCGGGGGGGGGGGGTGTCATCAAGGGAGAAGAGTCAGTTCTGTTAAGGCCACAAACTCAAAACACCCAACCACCCTTCTGGCAAAGCTGAGTTAATATTTTGTTCTTCAAATCGCAGATGCATAAACACCAGGTTGACCTTGGCATCTTTTCCTAGCTGGACATACCCACATGTTTTTGTTAATAAGTCATCGTCATTGCTCTGGTCGATCAGCTGGGCTCCCTGTCACCTAGCCCTGGGAATTCGAATTCTGAGAAGACCACTGTGTTTGGGGGCGGGGGGTGATTAGGTGAGGGGGGCAGACAAGAACAGTCCATCACATTGGGTCAGCCACAGCTTCCCTAGCGATTGGTAGCTTTCATTACCAGAATTGTCAGGTGCACAGGAACGGAGCTACAGTGGGCAAACTGCAGGAAATGGGTTGGTTTTAAAAGCCTACATCCCATTACCAACTTATCATGCCTCCTTAATGGAGATTCCACAAACTGAAACAGGCTGTAGTTTAAAGCTATAAGCATCACAAATAAAGTCTCTCACTTTAGGAGGAGAAATCACCAGTCTCTGCATTTTTAATTGTTTCTTTAAGCCCATCTAAGAAAACTAAGTGCTTGCTCCTTTCCTACAGATCAGATAAATCAGTTATCAAAGTGAGGCCAAGAACTGGAACAACCACTGAGATGCTTCAAAAAAAAAAAAAAAACTTAGCAAGACCAAGAAACAACTCATCCACTGCCAAGATGACAAATACTCATTTCCACCCAAAAGCTATCATTGAAAGCTACCCTTTGTGCACTGCACACGGTGTAGGTTGTGAGTATGCTCAACATTTTAATTTGTAAATGCTGATGGCAAATGTGCTTCTGCCCTGCTCTGGGATCCGAGGACCACCTTATCATTCTTAAACGGAAGCAAATGAGTAAATGGTCACTTTGTATTTTGTACATTTGACCCAAGTAATGTTCTGCATTCTCTCATTTGGCAAAAGCAAATTCACCATCCCCAACAATTAAAAGTCTGTAGCTTTGCCCAGCTCTGTGGATCTTAATTCATATCCAGCTTGATTGTTTCAACCTCCAAATCATTATAGAAGGCTAACGTGGTCTCTATAATATGTCAGTTCTCAGATTAACTTGTTGCTTGACCCAGAATCATTATTTTCTCTTTCCTTTACTTCAGGTAACCTAAGACTGTAGCTATCCCGAGAAGCAAGCTTTTTTTTTTCTTTTTTTTTTTTAAGTAACTTTGAAAAAAAAAAAAAAAAAGGAATGACATAGCAGCCAAGATAGCAAACAGTCCCAGATCTCAGGGAAAAATTATGCTCTAAATATGTACAATTATTGCTTAACAATTGTTTTGCAAAATCCCTGGCTAAATAGAGACATTCCCTTTCTCCTTCCTCATTTTAAAATGCATTTAGCGGCGCAGGGCAAGCTCAGTAACTTAGAGCTTTGGGTCATTTGTCCAGTGGCTGTGAGTCTCCTAGAAGTCCTTTGTCTGAAATGTCTGGAGGGCTGAAGAAAAAGCAATGTTTGGGCTCAAATTACAGTTTCTTCCATTTCCCACTTTGTTTCATTATCACACACCTGACAGTACATTTCCTGACTCTATATGTGAGAGCTCTCGAGCAAAAAAAAAAAAAAAAAAAAAACACGGAATGAATATGGTTTTCAAAATGTCTCCTTTGCTGATGTTACTCCCATAATCTCTCAACCCTCCTAGATGAAATACCGCTTACATCCAAACCCTGACTTTTGAAAGTTAGTTTCAGAGGAAAAACTTCTGGCTGGCACCTGGCTGCCTGGGGGTCCAGTCAGAAAGAACAAGGTATGTTTTCCCCCTCCTCTAGAGGGACATCAGAGTCCCTGCCCCGGGCCCTTCCTAGCAGGCTGGGTGACATCCACGCAGGTGCGGGGAGCTACTGAACGGTGGAAGCCAGCTTCTCACTTCCAGTCACTCAAGGCTTCACTTTCTTAGTCAGGCTCTTTAAATCTCCTTGGGAAAATTGTTAGTGACAAACTAATTCCTCAGAACAGGGCAGGATTTGCCCTTCACTATTTTAGGACGTTTTCCACGTATATATTCATCCTTCACCACAATAAAAGTTCAGTCTTCCTTGGCAGCATCTGAAAATCTCTGAGAGGGAAGCCCTGTGCTCTGTTAAAAGTTTTCCTCGACTGTGTTAAGTCATATTGTGCTACAAAGTTGCAAAGCCCACAGTTACCTCTAACCCTCGGCTATTTTGTATTTCCTTTTTCTTGACAAGCCCTTCTAGGAGAAATCCAAAATCTTCCTACAGCTAGAGGAGCTACCAAGAATTAAAGGAGCCCTGAAATATCGAATGGAGTCAAAGAGACCACGACAACACCTTGGCTATGTCTCCAGGAGCCGGAGTTTTATTTCGAAGTCAAAGTAGAAGAACCTCCCTTATTTAATAGACAATATCTTTAGGGTCCATTTTAGTCTTCTGGCCTGCTTCCCGCAAAAATACAACCTGAAAGGTAGCTTCTTAAGCTACATACCCTTCATAATTTTTTAAGTGTTTTTGCTTTTGAAGCCCAACTCTGTTTTCCAGACTTAGATCAACTTCATGAAAAGAAATGGACAAATACTTTGCTGAACTGTTTTTTCTTTCAGGGCCATTTCACAGGAGGGGCTGGGTGGGAGATGGTGAGGTCATTGTCCTCCTACTTTAAGGCCCTGTGTTATGCAATGAATTCACTTCTCGTTGTGAATATGCAAAGAAAGGTGGGGGGCATTAGTTCCTTTGGCCAGTTTGGAGGAGCTGATTTGCTTTTGAAACAGCTACATTTTACACAGTACCTGCTAAGACGAGTCAGTGCGCCCCCTGCTGACGAGTCAGGGGTACGACTCCTGAGCACTTCCAAAGTTTATTTTGTTCAGTAAACCGTGTCATATAAAATTAACAACAACCAATAAAATTAGCTTATATGTTTCAACTGTAAAAGTCCAAAGTGAAATAAAGCTAGTTTTGGTGGCGCTAGAAATCTCTAGCTTGGCTTCTTCTCCTTGGCTGAGCCAAGGTCCTTTTATCTAAAGCCCAGTGCACAAACATATAGCTTAATGTGACTAGTGTTCTTCCTTTTCTTTCTTTCTCTATGGCAACCAATATGCTCTGCTCAGAAATGTTCCCCATCAAGGAAACAAATGATCTTCAGGGAGCAGCTCTATATGGCATCTGGTCCAATGGAGCACAGAGAGTTAACCTCAGTCAAAAGCGACGCTGCCAAGCACGCAAACAAGGAGTGGAAAACTGGCGATTCTTACCCCCTCCCGAACTGAAACCTCTTCCTCCCTCCTGACAAACCATTTCATTGATTTGGCATCAACTGTTCCCAAATAAATTACAGATTGTAAATTGCAAGGTGTCCTGGACACAAAAGCGCAATAATCCTCCAACGATTTGATTCTAACCCCTCACCGGCCGAGAAACTCAACTTCCTCTAAAAAGAACAAAACCAAGAATCTTTTAGAGCCCTCTTCAGCCCATTTCTCTAAAGGAAGGGGCTCACACGGGCATGGACTTGGCCTAGCTATTTCCTCCAGCCGTATTTCTCGAATTAACTGCACCTAGCAAGCAACTGCACCCTTAATTTTTACAAAACCCAGGGACAGAGGTATGGGGGGCGGGGGAAGGGCAAGGCCAGTTGTCAAAAATAGAAAACAAAGTAAAACAGTTTGTGATTGGAAAGCTCCAGCCTCCTTTGGGAATCAAGGATTCCTGGTTAGAATGTCCTGGTTAGTTTTGATTGATCACATGCTTTCTGATAGACTTTCGCTACCGTCTGCTCCCCAGAGGGGGCATTAACCAGGGGGGCACGGACTTCCTGCCTCCTCTTCCTCCCGGCTTCCCTCACCTCCAGCTCTTGGCCCTCCCTTGCCAAGCTCCCCTCCCTCACTCCATCCCCCTGCTCCCAGCAGGAATCCCACCCACCCCCAGGCACACAGTTCGCCACAGCCGCACTGGCCACCGAAAGGAGGTTTCTTTCCCTCTTGCCCTAATTCTCGAAAAAAGAAAAAAGAACTCCCAAAGCAAGAAATATTTATAATACTGAGAGCTTCATAATCACTTCTTTTCTAGGGCTTTCAGATTTCCCTGACAATCAACAATTAAAATTAATAGCACTCTCCTCCCCCTCCCCGGAAAAAAATAAGTACAGTGCTTGCTGTGAGGAGCTTTGGAATGAATCCATCTTTTTATGTAATATTTTAGCAGGGTTGGTTGGTGGGTTTTGTTTTTTTGTTTTTGTTTTTGTTTTTGTTTTTTACTCTCCCCCCAGCCCTCATTCCCTTCCTTCCTTCAAAACAGTTGCTCTGTGAACTCTCTCTCATCCCAAGCACTGAAAATAAGCTCCCAAAGCTACAAGAGCAGACATGAGCCGGAAAGGAGGGGGAGAAAAGAGAAAGCAGGGAAAGAAAATGAAAAACACTTACCGAGCAAACCTCCAGGGTTAGATTTTAAAATAAAAGAAGATTTAAAAAAAATAAATAAGGTGACCTGGGTGGGGGGGGCAGAGACATATTCTCAACTCCCCAGAACCGCCGCTTCCTTAGTCTTGCCTTTACACTGACTCCCTAAGCCCAGCTCTCCACTAGTCTATTATTTTCACCAAAATATATGAAAATGTATGCAAATGAAAATCAGCACTAACTGTTCTCCCCTTGTTATATACTTTGGATTTTTTTTTTTCCAGACAAAACAATCACACTCGGCAAAGGGAGGGGGCGGATGGGTGGGGCTGGGGAGCGACGGGAGAACTAAGTATGCAGAGGAGGAGGACGAAGGGGACAGACCTCAGAACAGAAGAGTATTTCTGATTTCGAGGAGCACGGCGTTTTGGGGGGCTTCCTGTCCACACAAACACCCTCCTTGAAAAGAAAGTGGATGTGTTTGCCGAGGCGTTATCACGTTTCATCGGGCCACCTGAGACTGCTTTTGAAAGCGTGTACCGTGAAATTCATAGCGGTAATTTAGACAAAATCCTCACTGTATATTAATGAAAGGGGCCCCATGGCTCTGTTCCTATCCTCCCCATTCAGTGTAAACAAAACCACGAGACTCTCCCGGTTTTTGAGCCGGATCCAAGCAAAATCGGCAGGAAAGGAAAACACGGGGTGCTGGCACCGACTATTCAAACGTCTGCACCTGGAGATCTCGGATTTATTCAATGAAATCTGTGTTCCATCTTTCATATATACATACACGCATACATAAATACAAAAAGGAACCGTAGGGGGACGCAGAGGGGAAAATCTGTTCTGGATGGGGTTGGGTTACCGCTGCCGTTCAGGTCTGTACCTTGGCAATAATGTATTTGCTAAAACCTACCTACAAGGGCATCTCTCACCCGGCACGCAGGAGCTGGACCAGATCCTACACCAGTGCTACGTGTCTACTGTTAAACCTTGAAACCTCGCAAGGGCTGCATAGCTGCGGCTGGGCTGGAGGGCTCTGGCTCTAACCGAGTCCCCCTAACTGGGCTCAGCAGAGGAGTTATTCGCGGGAGAAGGGTACCCCTGGGCACCCCGGCGAATCCGGGGCGGCGGGCGCGGCGGGAGCCAGAGCAGAGGCCGGGGCGGCGGGCAGGGCGGGCGCAGCGCGGCCGGGTGTGGGGTGCTCGCACGAGAGCACACTCTTTTGGGACGATGCATTTATTGAATGTCCGAGCCGAGTTAGTTCATTGGAAATCCCCGAGGAGGGTTCCATTTGCCCTTGTTTTCGTTGCCACTTTCTCTTTTTTCTTGGTTCGCTGAGGCTCCTCGGTGCAGCGTTTCCGTTCGGCCGCGTCCCCCACTCCGCTTCTCCCGCCCACCCCGCGCGCTCCCCCTCCCGGTCCCCTTAACTCTTTCCGCCGGGCAGGGCTGAGAACGCGCTCGGCGCCCCCAGCGCCATCCACCCCGCAAACCATCTGAGACAGGAAAGAAAGGGGAAGCATCACCGTGCCTAAGGATAATGAGCAGGCGAAACATCGCTAACAACAACTGCCCTGAAATAAATAAATACACACACGCACCCGCACACAGTGTGAGCGGTGGAGGGCGAGGCTGGCGGATCCGGTTCCTTAGGCCGCTCCCGCTGCCGCGGGCTTCCCGACGCCTTCAGGGGAGGTGCGGGGGGGGGGGGGCGGGGGGACACACTTACTGTGTGTCTAAGGGGAAGGTCGGCTGATGGCTCCGCCGCCCGGCACCCTCGGACTCGCAAGGGCACGCACGATCCTCGCAGGATCCCCGGCGGAGGGGGCGGGGGGGGAGGGAGAGGCTGGGCTGGGGAGCGCGCAGCAGCCTGCGGTCGGTCTCGCACGCGCGGGCACCGCGCTGGTCCTGGGCTGCAGGTTTCCCAGACGATGGCATCCGAGAACTTAAACAAAGGGGGCTGCGGCCGGCGCGAAGCGGCTGCGGAAAGTTGCTGCGGCGGATTTCCAAGGAGCATGGCCGCTACCCGAGCTCTCGGCGTCGCAAGCTCCCTCTTCCCACCCGCGCCGAGGCAGGGACGGGGGCCGGCTGGTGAAGAAACAAGGAAACTTTGAAACCACTGGGGACACATCTGCCTATAGGTATTAGCGTGAATGGCGCATCCGTGCAGCGCGCGTTACAAATCTCCGGATGGGGTGGGGGCGGGGAGGGCGGCAACACAACGCAGTACCAGGTGGAGTGGGTGGGTTGCTATTTTTTACGATTTTTCTCTCTACATACTCCCTCTGACCCCCCCCTCCATCCAACTCACCCCCCCTTCTCTTCCCTTTCTTCCCCCCGCCCCCCCCCCCCGACCTATTGCGATACCCAGAGCCACAGAGGGGAACGCCAACGTCTCGGCCGGACACTAAGAGTTAAGATGTGGCGGAGGGGGTGGCGGGGGAGGGGCGGGGAGGAGAAAGTGGCGAGCGGGAGGGAGGCGACGGGGCGCGGGGTGGGGGTGGGGGGGACGACAGATTTCCAGCTTCTACGACGCTCTGCCTAAATTAAAAAGCAACCAATCGGAACGGCCGGAAGGGGGGCCGCGCGTCCTGAGCCAGTCATTCCGGGCCTGCCAATCACCCAGCGGGTAGCCAATCAGCGGGGACCCTGGTGCTCGACTTCCTTGTATTTGGGAAAGTGTGGTGGTGGGTGCGCGCTCGCGGCGGAGGGTAAACATTCGACAGTCCCCGCTCAGAGAGGGAGGGACAGAGAGCGAACTGTCAGATCCGAGCGGAGCGGGCGGGCGAGAGAGGGAGGGAGGGAGAGGGAAAGAGAGAGGGAGAGCGCGCAAACCAGGGCGCAGAGCGAGCTCCCGCGGCAACTCGGCTCCAGCACGGCCAGCGCCAGCGCCGCCGTCGGTGCACCCTCGGAGCCGTGCATCCTGCCCACTGGAGTTGGTTGTGTATCAAGGATCCCCTATATGCACACACACACCTCCACCTCCACCAATGCACTCTTCTTCCTCCTCCTCCTCCAGACCTCTGCTGGGAAAAAAATAAAACACCAACCCCAACCTTCAGCAGCAAGGTAACAGAGAAACTCGACCTCGTTTTTCTCCTGTTCAATTTTTTCCTTGTTATATTTGTTTCCTCATTTCTGCCCAAAGGGAAAGATGTCGCATCAGACTGTGACTGTTGCGAGGAGAATGAAAAAGGACTCTTGTTTCAGAGGCAACCAAGAGCTCGGGCAATAGCAACTTCAGAGAAATGCACCATCGCAAGAAGTTTTCCTAGGACAGAACAAAACTTGAAACGCGAGGACCAGAGGGGGAGAGCAGGAGCCAGCCTCTCCTCTCGGCACGCGAGCAGCCAGCATCACCACGCCTTCAAGGACGAAAAAAGTTTTACTACTCTAAGGGGAGACGAGTGAGCTGCGTTCCTGAGAAGGAGGCGTCAAGGAGCGGCTGGTCGCTGGTCGTCCACGGTTCGGTGAAGAAGAAAGGAGCGGCTTCTTTCTTTGTTGTCCCCCGTGAAATCTTCACTTAGCAGGTGGACCGAGTCCCGCGCCCGGGCAGGGTCCGCGCTCGCCCGAGGACAGGAGGAGGAGCGCGAGCCGGCGCGCCCGGCCCGGAGCCTCAGCGCAGGCCCGCGCCCCGCCCGGCGAGCCCCACTGGAGCGAGCCGACCGCGCCGGGGCTGGGGGGCGGCCACGACCCCCCCTGAGGGGGGAGGCCACGGAGCGCGCCTCGAGAAGCGAGCCCCCCTCCCCGGAGCGCGGCTCCTGGTGCTGCTGCTGCTGCTGCTGCTGACCAAGGCCGGCCGGCGACCCCCGCGCCCTGCCCAGCGGCCTTGCAGCTGCAGCCGGCGGCCGCGGCGGCGGCGGCGGCGGCGGGGGCGGAGGCGGCGGCGGCGGCGGGGCCGGCGGGGGCAGCGGGGGCCCGGGGCGGGGGCGGAGCGGGGGGAGGCGGCGGGAGGCGGGGGGGCGCGGCGGCGGCGGCGGCGGCGGCCGCGGCTGCTGCTGCGGCGGCGGCGGTGGTGGCGGCGGTGGGGTGGCGGGAGCGGAGCGGCATGGCCACGGCGGCTTCTAACCCCTACCTGCCGGGGAACAGCCTGCTGGCGGCCGGCTCCATAGTCCACTCGGACGCGGCGGGGGCTGGCGGCGGAGGGGGCGGCGGCGGGGGCGGCGGCGGTGGTGGCGCGGGGGCCGGTGGGGGCGGCATGCAGCCGGGCAGCGCCGCCGTGACCTCGGGAGCCTACCGGGGGGACCCGGCCTCCGTCAAGATGGTGCAGAGCGACTTCATGCAGGGGGCCATGGCCGCCAGCAACGGCGGCCATATGCTGAGCCACGCGCACCAGTGGGTCACGGCCCTGCCCCACGCCGCCGCCGCCGCCGCGGCCGCCGCCGCCGCCGCCGTGGAGGCGAGCTCGCCGTGGTCCGGCAGCGCCGTGGGCATGGCCGGCAGCCCCCAGCAACCGCCACAGCCGCCGCCGCCGCCGCCGCCGCAGGGCCCCGACGTGAAGGGCGGCGCCGGACGCGACGACCTGCACGCGGGCACCGCGCTGCACCACCGCGGGCCGCCGCACCTCGGGCCACCACCGCCGCCGCCGCCGCCGCACCAGGGCCACCCTGGGGGCTGGGGGGCCGCCGCCGCCGCCGCCGCCGCCGCTGCCGCCGCCGCCGCCGCCGCGCACCTCCCGTCCATGGCCGGGGGCCAGCAGCCGCCGCCGCAGAGCCTGCTCTACTCGCAGCCAGGGGGTTTCACGGTGAATGGCATGCTGAGCGCGCCCCCAGGGCCGGGCGGTGGTGGCGGCGGCGCTGGCGGCGGCGCCCAGAGCTTGGTGCACCCGGGGCTGGTGCGCGGGGACACGCCCGAGCTGGCCGAGCATCACCACCATCACCACCACCACGCACATCCGCACCCGCCGCACCCGCACCACGCGCAGGGGCCCCCGCACCACGGCGGCGGCGGCGCGGGGCCGGGACTCAACAGCCATGACCCGCACTCGGACGAGGACACGCCGACTTCGGACGATCTGGAGCAGTTCGCCAAGCAGTTCAAGCAACGGCGCATCAAGCTGGGCTTCACGCAGGCCGACGTGGGGCTGGCGCTGGGCACTCTGTACGGCAACGTGTTCTCGCAGACCACCATCTGCCGCTTCGAGGCTCTGCAGCTGAGCTTCAAGAACATGTGCAAGCTCAAGCCGCTGCTGAACAAGTGGCTGGAGGAGGCGGACTCGAGCACCGGCAGCCCCACGAGCATCGACAAGATCGCGGCTCAGGGCCGCAAGCGCAAGAAGCGGACCTCCATCGAGGTAAGCGTCAAGGGCGCGCTCGAGAGCCACTTCCTCAAGTGCCCCAAGCCCTCGGCGCAGGAGATCACTAACCTAGCCGACAGCCTGCAGCTGGAGAAGGAAGTGGTGCGTGTCTGGTTCTGCAACCGGCGCCAGAAGGAGAAGCGCATGACGCCGCCCGGGATCCAACAGCAGACGCCCGACGACGTCTACTCGCAGGTGGGCACCGTGAGCGCCGACACGCCGCCGCCGCACCACGGGCTCCAGACGAGCGTGCAGTGAAGGCCCGGGCGCCGCTGCGCGGAGCGGGCCCCGCCATCGCCGCCGCTGTCACCCGCCGCCCCCGCCGCCGCCGCCGCCGCCGCCGCCGCCGCCGCACCGGGCCAGGCCACCCTACCCTCCGCGCAAAGACAGGCATGCCCGCCCTCGGAGGATCGGCGAGGGACGCACCGAGGAGACCAGGCTTGAAGTCCGTGGAAGGAGAGGCAAAATAAACAAACAAAGCATATAAATGCCCAGACTGTTTTTTATACATATCTCACAAAACCGGAAAAGAAAGGGGGGGCGATCATGCGATCTCCTTTATACTGTGGTGGTGTTCCGTTTTTGTTTTTCTTTTAAAAGAAGGGTGAAGATGACTAGCTCACCAAAACTGCACTCTTGAGGTTCTTCCCACCACGAGAAGTCCTACACGGCGACGTTGGATAGCACCTAGCACCTGCCTTGTTCTCTCCTCTGGGAAAAAAAAAAAAAAAAAAAAAAGTTTTTTTGGAAAGACTCCCCTTCCTTCCACCTCCTCCCTCCAAAGGGCCCCCGCCTCGAGAGATCCACCGAAACTTTGTTTCCTGGGAGCGGCCCGGCCCGAAAGCAAGCAGAGGCCCTGGGTTTCATTAGAGGTGACTCTGTGCTCCCGGACCCTGTTATTCTTGTCCATTTTAAAGTCATTTGGGGACAAACAAATTTGACTATGAACCGAGAAGGAGAAGAAAAAAAAACAATCTCCAGAAAACAAGAAATATATATATATATGTGTGTATTCACAGCTTCTGAAATTAACAGACTGATAGCAAAGCCAAAAGAAAAAGAAAATGTATCCTCAAAGTAACCTTGGAAATCAAAGCATCCCAAAAGAGCAGAGGGATGGGCGAGCGAGCAGGGACGTCCATCGTGGGAGAGGGCCCTAGAGTCCGGCGCGGGCGGGCGGGCAGA
Organism: Phacochoerus africanus; assembly: GCF_016906955.1. Classification (NCBI taxonomy): domain Eukaryota; kingdom Metazoa; phylum Chordata; class Mammalia; order Artiodactyla; family Suidae; genus Phacochoerus; species Phacochoerus africanus. The sequence goes on along the minus strand of NC_062548.1, from coordinate 53,835,240 downwards.
CTGGGCGTGGGAAGAGGCCCGGCCACCAACCACGGTTTACCGGCTGCCGCTCGGGTGGACGACGCCTAGAGATGCCACCGCTAATAATTTTTTATTAATAATTTTATTTTTTATTTCTGGACTGACTCATATTAAGGGATTTAGAAAGACAGCACTTCTCCGGACTCCTCTCCTCCATCCGTTGCCAACTTTGATTGAATGGGTGCTGTGGATGTGATTCTATAATACTGCCCTTTGCAAGCAGTGTTTTTGGTAGGTTTTAATAAACAGACTTTTCAAAAGACGGCAATATAGAATTGTTAGATCCGTTGTTGATCTAAAAATATTTGCTTTATATTTTCATTAAATGACTTCTTTTAATATTTTATTCAGAATACTTATGAACTGCTGCAAAACGGTAATTTATTTTTCCCCAGATCTTGTATTACGTGTTTTTTTCAGACGAGCACAAATCAAAATGAAATGAAAATATGGACAGTTGTTAGGTAATAAGGGTATCTTTTGATGTGATCATTTGATTGTAATTTAATTTGAGTAGTGATTCCGTAAGAGCTGATCGAGAAAATAAATTTGTTAGAATGAAATAGTCTGTGTCTGATGCATAAACACTGTGTGGGAAGAGGAGAGTACTTTAGAAAATATTTTTTTACTAATGCACATCATAAGGGATAGCGCTGAGGAAGCATAGCCTGCTCCACCTAAGGTATATTTGCAAATCTAAAGTAAAAGACCATGACAGAAGCCGATAGTAATTGATGTAGTAGTCACTCCTTGGTTAGCCTGTTAATTTCACAATATTTTTCTCTCATTTAATTTTATTGGGTGTTTTTAGTGTTTTTAGGTGAGGTTGTCTAAATGTTAGTCCTTTTCTCAGAGATATATTTGTCCTTTATCAACTTTATCCAAATGTTGGACCACATCACCAGTAAAAATGTGCCAATTGGTTATTAAGGGTTGATACAGATCCTCCCCCCTCCAAAGTTTAGCCTCACTTTTCCCTCTCACCCCCCCCCCACCGAATGACTACATCTTTCCTTCTTTTCTGAAGACTAATAGTTTTGAAGACTAGCTTGCTAGTCAGAGGAATATTTTATATCAGTTCCTTCCCATGAATAAAGGGATGTAATTAAGTTGAAATTATTCCGCTTTTTTTGTTTGTTTTTTATTTTGTTTTTCTTATCATGGAAGAATGTAGTTCTAAATTCCTGATGGTGGTCCACACTCAGTGTGACCAGCTCAGACTTATTCTACATTTCTGTGTTTCTATCTCTCCCCAGTACGATTCTATATCTTCTTTACTGGTGCTGGGGGTTTTCCTTTTTCATCACTCTTTAGATACACCCAGCAGAGCGGTCACGTTTATCATGTTAATGTATCAATATTTACAACGTGGGAAAATGAAAGTGTAATGCCTCAAGTTGTAAGTAGCAAGACGAAAAAGGCTCTGTTTAGTCAAGTCCCTTTGTATTGTGCTTTTTAAAAAAAGTATTTGGGGGTGATAAAGCAATGATTTTGTAGATGAATTTCCCCCTAATCTCACTGAGCTGTCACTCACTTTTTCCATCTTCTGTCTTCACTCCTTCTCCCTCTGATATCGACGCAGGGGTTAAAAAACCCGGAAAACTGTGAGAGCAACAAGGAACAGTTATTTCTTCCAGACAGACCCTGTGTCACTTTCATAAATCAAGCCCAGCCAGATGGCCATGTATTGGGTTGCATTATTTTAAACACCAAATCGTACTAAAAATCACAATCATTTTGATTTGTGAAATCTGAAAAAGGCCATATTTAGTAAACGGAGAGCAGGGGGAGGGGAGAGAAAACAAGAAACCACAATTGACTTTTCTCTGACTTCTTGTTTCCTATTTTTCTTGCTATTGTAATCTCTTTGCCCAGCGAATTTACAACCTGGAGTGGGGGGTGGGGAAAAGCAACATCACGTTTTTGAGGGTCCACAGGGGCAAGCACAGAAGGCCTTATTGGAAAGCTGAGGATTGGGTGTGGTTGTTTTTATAGGGTGGATGCTCCTGGCACGTGGGTTGAAATCCTGTTTTCCCTACCGGACTGGTAGTGGTCGATGGGGAGAGAGTGGGTCTATTTCAAATGTTAGGAAGTATTTGCTTACTTGATTGGCTGACAACAAAAGAACTAACATTGGATTTCACACTATTTTCTATTAAAAAGTAACCTTTGCTGATTACTTTGGAAGAAGCTCTGATTTGGGGGATAGCAGAGTAACTTAGCGAAGCTGGGAAAGCTGGCCCATTTTGTTTCATTCTTTTGTATTTTTAAAAGTGAGCTGATGCTTGCACTCCATATTTTTTTATAAAAAAAAAACAACCCTTTGAATGTATTTACAAAATGAAATTCATGGCTGGAAAACAAAAGAGGGCAGATATAACTGAGAGGTTTTGTGCTAAGGCTTATATTGTTACACATGTAAATAATGAAAATATTGTTATCTATCACCAGATCTTTTTAATGAATTTGGTCATTGTGTTCCTTTGCAGCGCAAGTGTCTTGTGCTTCGTCAAGTGTCCATTTGTTTCCTCCATTTCAGCCCACCCCCCTCCTCCCCTTCCAACCCAAAGGAAAGTGACAAAGTTCTGTTCCATCAATCTGGCTAATCCCAAACTAGGCCCATTTAGAGTTTGCAGGATCCTGTGGCTCCCATCCGTTGTCAGAGCCACCATCAGCTCATTCACCAACCACCTTCCCCTGCAAGTGGGCGATAAATCATTCAAGGTGTATTTAAAATAGTCACTTTGCTGTTGTTGCTCTGCCTTTTTTTTCTTTTTAAGTACTTAGCCAAGGACTACTTCTTTGTTCCAAAACAGAACTATTCATTATTGATCTTAGAGATTCCCTCTGCTTCTCTGTAGCCTCCAGTGTTTGCTCATTACCATGCTCATAATCTGTTTTGTATGACTGGTTTTCCACATTCAGAGAATAATTGGTTCTAATATTAAATGCAGTATATGCTATTGATAGTTTTTATCAATAAGTGTAATATTTTAAATAATTTTAACAATTAAATTTGTTTTTTAAATTATATATTTGTAAAGTATTTATCCTGTTGGAAGCAACAATATATTGTTGTATTTATTCGTTTATTTTTGTAATAAATGATCAACCTCTTCAAGCTAAATCAAAAATGACACTTTTATATATTTATACAAAATGCATTTAAGAGATGGGCATATTTGCACCAATTTGTATGTAAATAGAGCAAGATCCATCAATAACTTGTAGCTTTCAGAACCAAATTGAAGGAAGAAACAGTCTCCACATGGAGTTTAGTTTGCCCAAGTTCCAGGGTAATTAATCAAACTCTAAAATGGATGCAACAAGTATTGGCACTGGATGCAGACTTGAAATTAATTATTTAGGAGGTGGACCTGGTTTTTTTCAAGGCAGAAGGATAGAAATGAGAGAATGCACTTCTTTCATGAATTGCACGTGGCTGACTGGACCTATTAGAACAGATGCTATGTATCAGTGATAAAACCTAGTACCTGACTGTGCTCAGACATCTCTGGTGGGAAAGGGTGTCAAAGGAGAGGTAAGATTTGGAGGTTATCGGTGACTCAGAAGCAAGGTGATGTAGAAACAAAGAGTTGTGTTATGTTTGGCTTGGTTTTTTTTCTGTTTTCAATAGATCTTCTTAAAATGGCTCTGAGTGAAGAATCGCTTTCCTAGTCCTGTACTGACAGCAGAAGCATCAGTACAGGTGTGGTGGTGGTGGTGGTGGTGGTGGTGGTTGCAGTAAGAGTGGTGTGTATACGAAGTGCGGAGGTCACCTCTCGACTCTCCTAAGTTCTGTAGGTCGCTTGGTCCTCTAAGTTCCTCCGGGCGGCTGTTCCAAGGGCCTGAAGGTCACCACGTGACCTCCCGGCTGCTGGAGCCCCACCGTGGGCTTGATCTTGATTCCAATAACGAAATCGAAATCGGAGGGCTCTGGGTTTGCCTCCTGAACTTTCCAGTCTAGGAAAGGAAGCAGTGCGGAGGCTGGTGGAGACCGTGGGGGTGGGGGCGGCGGAGACAGCAAGAGGGGTACTTGTGTAATCAGATTCTTTGATTTTGTTAGCCTGGCTCATGGCCTATTAATTAGATTACTCTCTCTTTCATTCTTGATTTCACATCCGTGTTTGTTCCTGTCTCCTAAAATGTGGGCGCGAGCGTGGCGAGCAGGAGCCTATGATGTCACTGCCGGCCAGCGGCGGCCGCCTGGCCTTCTGGAGGGCTGTGGGCTGCGTTCTTTAGGAGTCGGGTCTTCCTCGAGGAAGAGTCTTTCTGGAAGTGACCTCAGAGGGGTCTGGGAAGAGGGCACCTGGCATCCTCGCGGCTGCCGGGCGAGCGCGCACCGCCTGCCTGTAGCTGCGGGCGCGGGGAGGGGGCCGCGCAGAGTCGCACCCTGGCAGCTCCATCGTGGGGTGCGGAGGGCGGGCTCAGGTGTGAGGCCTGCCCCAGGTGGAAGTGGGAGATCGGAAAGGAGCGGAGGAGGAGGGGGGTGCTGGGGCCCAGGCGGCGGGCGTCAAACGCCCAGCTTCCCCCCGGGACGCAGCGCAGGTGGGGCGGTGGCTGTCGCGGGAGGAGGGGGGGGCGGTGGCCCGACCCTGCCCGGCCGGGCTCTGCTCAGCGGCCCTACCGTAACAGCTGCGGACAGTCCCACAAGCTGTTTTCCTCGTGGCGACCATTCAGCAAAACGCACGATCCTTTCTCAAAGATTTAAATTTCGCGGATGAATTACCATACACCGGTTGCTTAGCAACTATATTCAAGCAGGGCTAAGAATATGCAAGCTTTTTGTATTCTCATTAATAAAAATGCCACTCTGACACAGCAACCCGACTTTGGATCACTGCAACTTCTGTAAAAGCCGTAGGAGAATACAAACCGATCCTGCCATTTAATTACAGATCAAAATGGCTTGAAACGCGATGTTTTGTTCATCTATCTTCCTAAAAGCGATGTAAAAAATAACGGCTTTTCAAGAGCAGTAGTAAATTCTTTCTTTCTTTCTTTCTTTTTCTTTTTTTTAAATGGAGTTGTCTATTGGGGTTACTGATAATTGTCAACAGAAACTTTTTGAAACAGGTTGAACTATCCCCCTTCCTCCACATCTCTGCTCTTGCCCTCAGCCCTCAGCCTCCGATGCTGCGCTCCGTCCCCAGCCTTGTCATAACAATTATTATCATAATTTTGGAACAACTCAGGCCTCGGGAGCCCTAGCGACTAAAGGACAGGTGGCAGAGCAAGCGACAAGGCCCGTAGCTGGAGAAAACCTAAGACCTCGAGGAGCGAGAGAAATGAGAACTTCTGGAAGTTCCCTGGGAGGCCTGGGGGACTGCTGAGCTCAACTCGGCTCAGGCTCCAGGGGGTCTGGAGACCACTTCGTGGAAAGCACAGAGCAAAAAAGGTCTGGCGCCCTCTGCTCCCTGTTTGTGGGTTTTCCATCCTGAGGCCTGGCCTCCTCGGCTGGGAACTGGGTCGCCGCCTCCCCTGTGGGGACCCTGGAGTTGAGAAGGCTAAGGTCGGGGTCGGCTGACCGATCCTTTCTGGGCCCTGCGCCTGCGGTGGCCTGGAGGAAAAGCAAAGACTGAGCTGGAGCCCCGGATCCCCGTGGACCTGGGCCCAGGCCAGAGTTCAGGGGCCTGGGGTTTCCATCGGGGGCACTGTGTGCCCCTTCTCAGAGGGTGCGCAGCAGAGGGGGGACGCACCGGCTCGGAAGAAGGTCCAGCCTGGGGCGGCGGTCCGGATGGGGGGGGCCTTAGGGGTCAGCGAGGCCCGCTGGGGCGCCGGGCGCTGCATTGTTCCGAGCGCCGAGTCTGGCAGCGGAGACGCGAGCGGGGGCAGGGCGGCCGGAGGCCGGCGCTGGTTGGAGTTTCGGGCGCCAGACCCGGCCGCCTCCCCGGGGTTGGGAACTCGGGCGCCCCACAGACGCTGGGGTCGGCTGCGTGTGCCCGGCCTCGTTGCGGTCCCCGCCCGGGAGCGGCGGAACCTGGCCCTGCGCGGCGACTCTGAGCTGGCGGTGGGCGAGCGCGGCTGCAGGGTTGGCGGGGATGCCAGGCGGCAGGTCGGTGCCCAGGCCACCCGCCAGGAGGATAGCCGCCTTGCCCTCTGAAGCTGCTAGAGAAGGCTGCGGTCAGCAGTAGAAAGATCCGGGGGGCAAAAGTGAAACTCCCCAGATTGGAGTCCAGCGGCGTCCCAGGAGCCAGCCCCCTTCCTCGCACTTAGGCCAAAGTGAGGACTTGTAAGGTTGTTATCTCCTGGTCAGCCTGGATGCTTCAGGATCAGGAACCCCCCCCCCCCACCCAACTGATTCATTTTAACCCGGTTTCTTTGTAGTGAATACCACAAAACAAAACAAAAAACACCCCACCCCACACAGTGGAAATTAAACCAGAAGTTGAATACTTGCTCTAATAAGTGCTCAGAGGCTGAGTTCTCAGGAAAGCGAACGTAATAAACAGGAAGCCATTTATTTACAAATACAGTTGCCCTAGACAAGCCACATTCCGTGTACGTAATTCATTAATGGAATTTGTTCCTTTTCCTCCCCCTGGAAAGAGAAATTTCAGCTCTTAAAAATATCTGGGTCTTGGGGGAGGGGCAGGAGGTTATTTTACCTGTTCCTAGAGAAAAAGGAGCAGTGGGGTCCGGCCAATTCCTGTCTGTGGGGATGTTAACTAGTATAAAATAACCATTTAAAAGACATGGGGAGATTTTTGTGTCTTTTTTTCTTCTTTTTTACTCCTCAGAAATTAAGTGTGTTGGTAGTGGTTGCTGTCACCAGAGTTACCCAGTGAAACTTTGCTGGTAACCTAACCCTAGGTGGGGGTATGGGGAGGGGGAGTGCGTGGTTGATGTGAACAAAACTCAAATTTAAATTACGTGAGCTGGCTGGGAATATAGCAAAAGTTGATCGAAACACTCAGCTGCCACCATTCTAGAAATGTCTGTGGCACAATGCCTGCCCTTCTCCCGCATTGCTGAGGGGAGTTACACCTGGGGCTATGCTGGCTCTTGGCGTCCTAGTCCCCAGGATAGGAGGGTATCCCTTCCCTGGAGAAGTGGGGTCTGGTCTCTATTAATCCAGGAAGCTTTCTCTAGGCGCGTCCCCTTCCGCTGCAAGCTGGGTGAGGGACCTTGTTTGGTCCACTGGGAAAACAGAGTCAAGAGTGGATCTCTGGGTGCTCTGTGAGTCGTGAGTAAACCTCAAAAGCACAGGACACACCTGAGGTATGTTTGGAGCTTCCCGAGGTCCCCACAGGAGATGTTTCCCAAGGACAAAAAGAATGATAACTGTTTCCCACGTGTCGCGGTTGTAGCTACAAAATAACAGACTGACACTGGCAGGCAGGCAAACACACCTTTTTAATTCAGAAACAAAAACAAAAGGACCAGGGATGTTCTGACAAAGAAGAGCTTCCTGGGGAATGGCACTTTGGTTCTGTCTTGCAGGACTGCCTTCCTCCTGGCAGAAGGCAAGCTCATTTAGTCGACTGGAACCTTGCACTGAAACAGAATAGAGATTCCTTTCAAAGGACGCGCCCTGCACCAGCAATGAAGTAAGAGGTGCCAGTGCCTACCACCTTCAGTCCCCTGGCTTAAGGGGGGGCAAATTCGAGGCATAAAGGGGAGCCCCACCAGGGTCCTTCCACTCTGCCCCTGTAGGAACCTGGGTGAGAGAAACTCTGTTTTTCACTTACATTTCCAAGATGGAAAATTCTGCAGCAGCATTGCTTTTTTGTTTTTGTTTTTGTTTTTGTTTTTTTTGAATAAACTAAATTAAGTAGATTCAATCAGAAAGTATAGTATCACCCAGAAGCTAGCAAAACGAAAATAAATGCCTTACTGGCTTGGCCTTGAGAATCTGTAGGCTACAACAGGGAGGTACCTATCAGTGAACAAAACATCTCCAAACTATTTTTCATTAACATCTGGGGGGTGGGGAGAAACCTTTCAGACTTGAGAAGCCAAGCCTACTGATGACATTTTGTCCTCCTCCAAGATTTCTTCCAAACGGGGCTTTAGAAATGTTTCAAACCAGAGCGATGCCTTTAACTCTTCCAAGAACTATTTAATAGTTGTCCTGGATGTTTTTAATAAGAAAAGGATGCTAGGCAAGTAGCCTTGGGTCCAGTCTTGGGGAGCAGAGGTAGTGGCCCTGCCCAGCCTGCAGCCTGCCCCTCAAATGGGGTTTCTGAGTGTCAATGGTGGGGGTGTTTCCTGGGTACCTGAGCCCACAGGCTTTCCTCTGTTTCTCAAAGGAGGCCCTGCCAGTGGGCAAATGGGGGGGATGCAGGCGGAGGCGGGGGTTGCAGGTGGAGGGGAAAAGCTAAGGACAGATCAGTTCCCTTTCTATCCCTTTGTTCCTGGGCCTTGAACTGGGGCTTGGGGGGGGATGCCCCCTGGGAATGAAGCCTCCACCTCCACTTACATCACGCTGACACCCCACCGCCACCCCACCCCAGCCAGAAAGCCGAGGGCTGGCTGATTGAGAGCACGCTGGTAACCTGAGGAAGCCCTGAGTGAGGGTGTTACATAACATACAGACCTTTCTGCGGGAGAGGTGCTCACACTTGATTTCTCTCCAGATGACTCCAGGCAGGCAGAAAGGCCTAGAAAGAAGGAATGAAGACAAATTAAACAGAAAAACTGTGGAGAAAGGGGAAATGCATGGCCTTATAGGATCCTGCATGCAAGCTTCTGTGCCTGTCAAGGTCATTAACTGCACCCTCTGAAACACCCTGCCTCCAGCTGTACTTGGGCAAAAGAAGAGCCCTACCTAGTTTGGGGGCTGGGAGGGCAAATCCTACCCAGGAATACTGGGCTATGGGTGCTCTCTGTCCCCAAGGAGCCAAGTTAGTTCCTAGCCAGGTTATCATCACCCTGCTCTTTCTGTCAAAATCCTTGCAGTGTGAGAGGGCAGGTTACCTGTACCCATGGCCCTGCTGAGCACACCCCCACCTGTGGCCTGTGGCAGGAGAGCGGCTCTTGCACCGGCAGCTAGAGTCCACTGCCCAGCCGGAGGTCACATTCCAAAAGCCTGTTCTTTCAGGAGACCCCCGCCCCAGAGGCGAAGGGGATGCAAACCCTGTTCATTTGCCCCAAGCCCGGAGGGACGGTGGAACTCAGGAACAAGCCTTTTGCAGGAGGGGATCAGGATAGGGCCATGGATGTGAGGGGCAGGTCACCTGCGCCAGGTCAGGCACTAGGCAGGGGCATGGAGGAGGGGCGGTGATGGGACTGCGGGGGGGCCCAGGACTGGACTGGGAGCCGCTGAAGGCTGAAGGTGAGCAGGCTAACAAAGCTGTAACAAAGGATTCCTGTAAAAGCTGCACCACCAAGGATCTCTGCAGGATCACAAACCTTCCAGGCGTGTCCCCAGCTCCTGGGACAGAGTCCATCGATTGTTCCCCTGGGCCCCACAGATGTGCCAGGGCAGTCAGTGGTGTGGGGCTGTCTGCCCCCATGTGACACAGCCTCAGCCCTGCGCTCCTGCCGGCACAGGGTGGCTGGGTGATGGTTCCCGGCCATCCTGTGAGTCTGGGCAACACACATCGCTCCCTGTTGTCCCCAGGTAAGGTGGTGATGCCTGGAGGCCTGTCGGTATAGGCCCAGGGCATTGCACTCACTTCCCATCGGGGCAACAACAGACTGGAGAAGGGAGCCTTTGGGGTTGGCGGATGTCTGAGTCACCAAGGCCTTTGCAAGGAAAGCATGTGGGACAGAGTGGAAAGGACACCCCCAGGACATGCTGCCAGGCCCTCTGGAGGAAGGTGACCATTTCCCATGGCCTAAGCCCAGGCACTCAGCCCAGTTCCTCCTGCCCCTCCACCTCTCTTGCTAGAGGCTCCCAGCCCCAGCAGTGACCCTGCATCCCAGAACCACCGGGGTTTCCAGCTGCTAGGTAAGAATTGGTGGGTAGGAGTTGGGCCCTAGCACCAAGATCAGGAAGAGCTGAGACCAGCCCAGAAAAGGGAGTAGGGAGCAGTGACACCTTAAAAACCGGTGACTTCACCCTAACGCCCCCACTGGGTTCCAAGCCTCCCAGAGCAGCTGCCACGTTTCCCTGGGAACTGGGGGGTGGGGGTGGGGGCAGGAGTGGGACTCAATGAGACAGGCAAGAAGTGAGTGAGAAGCTCAGAGTCCAAGTTCGGGACTTAGAGGAGGAGGAGGAACCCATCAGGCAGAGGTGATGAGGACAGAGTGGGTGATGAAGATAAAACCTTGGGAGAGCGGTCAAATCAGGTGCAAATCATGGGCAGTGACTATCTCTCTACTTGGTGGGGTTTCTTTAATTCCACCCCCGGGGGTGCAAGGGGCAGAGGGGGATGGCTGTGGAGCTAGGTATCCAGCTGCCAGCATCTACCCGCCCAGGTCTCCCAGACCCTGAGCTGCCCAGAGCAGAAGCTCTGCCCAAGCTGGCTCCAGCCCTCAAGCCAGGCCTCCAGATGCCTCCATATGCCTCCAGCTCCCCCCACCCCCAGCCCCTGCTGGCCTGGGCTGGGGTGGGGCTTCGACCCCACAAATGGCCCCTGCAGTGGAGCCTGCTCGGAAATTCCAGCCAGTCAGTGCAGCATGGAGAGGGCTGCAGGAGTGACTGACACTAGCTCCTATCCCCGGCTGCATACAAGTGCAAATGAGATGCATTTTGGCTGATCAGTCCACTGTATTTTCTGCAACTTGATGTGTCTACATCTTGTCAACTCCTCTAGTTGGGAAGAATAGCAGAAAATTTTCAAGAGAATTTTTTGGTGCGTGTGGTTTCCAACTAAAGTTCCATCCTGGGCAGTGGGTGAGTGCTTTGCTGACATGAACAACAGTATGGAAACCCCCCTAAAAATGCAACTTTAAGCCCCAAAGAAGAAAGGAAAAAGAGGTGGGGGGTGGGTTACAGTCGCTGACAAGAGACTTTGATGAAGCTAGTTTCAAGTTTCAAGCTCTTCACTTTTCCTTTTGAGAACAAAATTCATTTGTATTTCCTTGGGTGCAGGGGATGGGTCAAACTCCTTTCCCCAGCTAACCTGCTGTCTTGAACAATGTGTAGGGGCCACTCAGGGAGCTTTCAGGGGTCCACCAGGAGGGGATAAGTTTTCTGACACTGCAAGGGGCTCTATCTGGGTACCAGGTTTGCTGTCCTCTTCAGATGTCAATTTGCAAATGAGTTGTAAGTAAATTGGTGAAAATTGCCTCCAACTCTCCCGAGATTCTGCCAATGGGTTTCTTGAGAAAGCAAGTGAGTCCTCGATGAGCAAGGATCCAGGCCTTCCTAGGGTACGGGGGAGGGACCAAATGGCCTCTGGTATTCTGTCCCAGGCCACCCCATAGGATCAAAGGGCCCCACTGGGGTGTGCGGGGGTGTACTTTTCCCAGCACTGAACCCTAGAACCCTGGAGGATGCAGGATGGGGGGGCCAGCTCCCGCCTCCGCCCTTGCCTTGCTTCACAGGTATGTGTTGTCCAGTCTTGTCTGCCGCTGTCCTGAGGAAGGGGGACAACAGATGTTCTGAGCACTGTTCCCAAGCCCTGGCCCTTGCCCACCACCAGGCTCAGTGGGAGGTAGGGCCCAAGCTGCCTGAGTTAAGGCGGCTGCCTGGCCTCTAGCCCCTCTTTCTGGGATGCTCAGGGTCAGCCGGGGATTTGTTGTTGAGGATGGAGCTGTGTGTGAAGATCTGCCTCTGGGGTCACTGCCCCCTCAAAGGAGCTGCAGTAACAGGACGACGATGATGACGACGGGGACGGCGGTCTCCTGTAGGCTGCCGACAGCCTGAGCCAGGCAAGGGAGACCACCCTAGGCCCATTTCACTCAGCTAAGGTTTTGGGACCCCTTGGGTGTCTCAGGATGACCCCGCTCCACACGGTCACCTGTGGGGGATCCCACCTGGGCTGGCCTCTTGGCTGAGGTGTAAGAGAGCCTCACTGCAGGTCAATGAACTAGAACAGAATAGAGAGGGGCGGGGTCATGGGCTTCACATTGAGAGCAGGAGGGGGCAGCCAGCACTCTGAAACTATCCCAGCCTTTATGCGGCTTAGCAGAGGGGTTTGCTGGTCCCCAGCAGCTCAGGTTTCTGCCATGCAGCCGGGACATCTCCCTACCAGCCTGGTAAATCCATCAGAACCAGATGTGTGCTGCTGTTGTGAGCTCCCACCAGAAGCCAGCTGAGGTGCTGGGGAGATGTCCCGCACAAAGTCATTGCCCCAACTTACCAACATCCTGACAGGCTGGTAGGAAGAGTCGAACTATGGGGTGTGAGTGGGTGACCAACACCTCCAGCTGCTCAGTTGCCTAGCCTGTCTGTGATCCGGTGGCCAGCCAAAACCCTGCAGGCTGCCCACTCCTCTCCTGGCTGTGGACGCCCAGCAGTCATGGATTCCTCCCCTCCCCCCATGCCGCCTCCTCCCATCCCAGAACTGAGCATAGATTTCCATTTGGGATGAGAAGGGGTGTCAATAAAGAGGCCAGGAGGGGTGGTGAATCATTTTCAGCCACAGCAGTCTTTACACCAACAGATGAATCTCCCTAGCCTTTTCTTCTGAACAGTCGCTCAGCTTGGAAGGGCTAAAACCACGTGAACCCAGGAGCAAAAAGACAATTTTAAAAGTAACCCCAAGGGCACCCTCTCTCACTTCCTCAACTCCCAGCCACCCCATCTGAAGATTTAAAACACTTGTTTCTTAAAACCTTCTGAGGCTTTACCAGAAGAACCAGAGAGCGAAGGCACTTTCCTTGTCCTCCAACCCCCCCCCATTCTGCATCCAAACCAAATCTCCCCCACCATCAATGACACGTTGCATAAGTTGATGCAGCCAGAAATGAAGACTCTGTTATTTCCCAGAAGGAGAAATAAACTTTCCTGAAAGAAAGAAATTCAGCTTTGACCATGGGATACCTACTGGAGCACTCTGAGAAGATCATCTGCCCGCCTTCCTCATTTACCCGGGGCGGAGTGCTGTAAAAATCTGAGGTAGCAGAATTTTGAACCTGCTTGATTACCTTGAGCTGGTTGGGAGCCCTCAACTCCAATCATTAGTAATAAAGTCATTAATAGTCATAATTGGTACTTAATTGTTTGATCTGATGGGTGCTTTATCTGTGACCAATTTAGTTTCATGGAGAAATACAGGTGGTCCAGATGCAGTGAAGGGACCCCATTTGCAGGCAACTTTTTCAGGCAGAAGAGAAAGTACTTTTGTTGTATTTGCAGACATGGGTCTCATACATTTTTCCCCCTGCCTTTTGTAAACTATCTAAGAATAAACATTACAGATCTGGGTTTTAATTTATCCAGATGGGATCATAAAGTACCTAGGAGAGTTCATATAGATACATTATATACATACAAGAGAATATATGTGCACACATTATAGAATATATACACACACACTGTACAATATATATATACACACACTATAGAATTGAGGACACGTGGCTGTTCACATTGAAAAGCAGAAAGAAACGCAATACCAAAGCAGAAAGGACTGAACCGCCCGCGGAATCAAGGATCTGAACAAGTTCACTTTATTGCTTCGCTGGAAGAGGGTCAGCGGCGGGCAGGGAGGGAAAGTTGCCCGGGTCTTCACAGAGGGTCACGGCTAGGCCCGACAGACCTTCCCACCATCGGCCCCTGGTCTCCCATCACCCCCACACACACGCACCCCCCCCCCACACACACAGACCCCCACACACGCACAAGCTCATGCTCCTCTGTGCCAGGGTCTTCGTTTCCACCTGGCTCCCCTTGCAGAACCCTGCCCGCGAGAGAACCTCCTCTGGCCGGAGGCCCTACCTCTCCGCCCCCGGGCCTGCTGCCCACGCTCCGCGCTCTAGACTCACCCAGCGCGGTCCTTCCATCCACTCCGCATACAGACAGGAAACCAGCCTCAGTTGGGGCAACACGTGAAACCACACTTTGTCGATACCATCAAAGACAGGAGCGCACACTGGGGACTCTGAGCTCCCGAGCCAGCCCGCTTCCAGCAGAAAGCCGGCTATGGGGGGTGGGGCGGGGAGGGCGGCAGGGGCCAGAATCCTCCCTCCAGCCTCCACGCCGGCTTTCTTATGGAAATGAACGCGGCGGGCCGAGGGCCTGGGCCCCCAGCGTCCGGTCCCCACCGCGGCTGCGGGGACTTGGACGCGGGCTCCCCTCCGCCCGGCCGGCCCGCGCTCGACATTAAATATTCATAGAGATCGCTACTTTCTTAAAGGAGAACCCACCTCGCGGGAAAGTTCACAGCCAAGGGCAGGCACAAAGGGAGGTCTCGCTGCTGTGTCTTCCATGTCCGGGAGACGCACCCTTCTCCGCGGCGGGGACCGCGCAGAAAACCTTAAGGAGGGGCCTAGGGGATGCGAGGACCAGAGCAAGTCACATTTTTTTGGAGGGGTAGAAGGAGAGCCGAACTTGGTGGCGGAAAGAAAGCTCGCTCCCTGATCCCTGCACAGTTATTTAGAAATTAGCCATCGCCTCTTATGCCCCAGAGTCCCCAGAGGCTTCTTTAAAAGGAGGCTGCTTGAGTTTCACCCGGGCTCCCCCGGCATCCGGGCGTCAAAAAAAGTTTGCCCTGTGTTGTTGGAAACGCGCGCGCGCATGTCGTTGATTAAACCTTGCACCCAACGACAATTTCAGCGGAACGGTGAAAAGTACAACACGCCCAGCACCTGCCCTCTTCCCAGCCAAGCAGAGGCCGGGCGAACAGTCGGGGGACAACGGGCAAGTGCCATCTGGAGGCTGGCGTCTGAGCCCCTGCTCCCATCCAGCGCGTCCCCCGCCCGCATCGCCGGGGTTCCACGCCGGCCTCGGCTCCTCTCCGGGGAGCGCAGCCGGGCCCCCGGGCCGAGCCCGAATGGGCGGAGGGGCACCGAGTCTGAAGCTGTGGCCCGCAAGCCAAGGCCCGGCAGGAGCGCCCCGCCGGGGCCCCGGGTTGGCGGTGCTACCCTGAGGGCCCGGCCTCGCGCGCCCTCGCCCGCAGGCTCCGTCCGCCCCCGGCCGGAGAGGCTTTGTGTGCCTGGCAGGGCGCACTTTCGCGAATGGTCCGAAAGTCTCGAGCGCCATCTAACGGGAGCAGCAGAAGCTGCCGCCGGGCGGAGGTTAGGACAGGCCGCGCGGGCCAGCAGGCGCTCCCCAATTACTATCCCCAGACATTCCTCCAACCCGGCCCGCCCCAACGCGCGCACCACGCACGAGCTCCGGAACCCCGAGTTCCCAAAGCCCACCTTCCCCGGTGGCGGGGGGCCGGAGCACAGCGCCTGCCTGTTCTCCTGGGACTGTCCCCTGCGCTCCCGCCCTCTCCTCCTTTCCGTGTGCCCCAGGCCACAGGAGAAGAAGGTCGACTTGCACCTGCCTAACTAGGGCCGTGGTGTCCTTCAAGCGCTCCCTTTTTCCTTTTGGCCTGCGATCGAAAGTACCAAGAAGTCACCTGTTTTCCGAAGGGACCAGCCTTGTAATGAGGAAGTCTGCAGCCAAAGAAACTTCCAGGGCGATGGGGAGAGGCGATGGAAGGGGACGATGGCAACAGAGCCAAACAAAAGTGCCCGACGAAGGGAGATTTGGTCCTCTAGGGGCCTCGGGAGAGCTTCCGCGTCTGCTCTGCGTTTGGGAGCTGCTGTTTGGAGGAGCCTGACAAGCGGGGAAGCCCAGCAGGGCCCTCTGGGGAGGGCGATGAAAGACGCTGGGCACCGGGAGGGATGGAAGAAAGGGAAGGTGGGCTGGAGCCTGAAGAGGTTCAGGCCCCCCTGAGGGTTCCATGTCACTGTGGGGGCCCGCGGTCACCAGCGATGCACTGGGTGGCCCCGATCTCCTGTCAACTCAGGGCGTTTCCACACGTGGGAGGTTGGCAGAAGGGCTGGGTAGGAGCTGCCACCTGTCCTGACGTTTCCCAGGGTGGGTGACCTGTCTCCAGACCTCCAAACAGAGGGTCAGATGCAGGGAGGGACAGTGGGCAGCCTGAGACATTCTGTATTGGCCCCGGGCAGACCAGAGGAGCCCAAGTCTGGAACCCCATGGAAAGCCGGGCATCTCCCAGTCCAGGCTCAGAGCTGGTGAAGGACCCAGTCTTCCCTTCCTGGGGATTAGACAGCCTGTTCCTTCCTCGAGGAAGGCATGAGGATAGAACATGGTGTCACAGGGACAAATGGTTTTTGGTTTTTGTTGTGTAAAATACGCATAAGTTTTGCCATCCTTTTTTTTTTGCTTTTTAGGGCCATACCTGCAGCATATGGAGGTTCCCAGGCTAGGGGTGGAATCGGAGCCACAGCTGAGACCTCCATGTACATGGAATTATAACAGTACTTGTCCTTTTGTGGCTGGCTTATTTCTTTTTCCATTATGTGTGTGGCATGTGTCAGAATTCGTGACTTGTTTTAAAGGCTGAATAAATTCCACTGTATGTATAGTTTTATTTATTGACACATCCGCTGATGGACACTTGGGTTGTGACCACCTTTTGCCTATTGTGAGTCATCCTGCTTTGAAAGGGAGTATGCAACCTATGCAACAGCTCATGGCAATGCCGGATCCTTAACCTACTGAGCAAGGCCAGGGATCGAACCTGTGTCCTCACGGATGCTAGTCAGATTTGTCGGGAACTCTGCATCTGTTATTTCAGCTTTGGCTTTTTAAATAGCAGCCACCCTAAGGTGTGTGAAGCAGTATCCAGATGTAGTTTTGAAATTTTTTTTTTTTTTTTGGCTTTTTAGGGCAGCACCTGCAGCATATGGAGGTTCCCAGGCTAGGGGTGGAATCAGAGCTACAGCTGCTGGCCTACATCAAAGCCACATCAACGGGGAATCCAAGCCATGCCTGAGACTTACATGGCAACGCCAGATCCTTAACTGACTGAGCGAGGCCAGGGATTGAATCTGTGTCCTCATGGATGCTGGTCAGATGTGCTTCAGCTGAGTCATGACGGGAACTCCAGTTTTGAAACATTTTTAAGTGTACATATACAAACATAATGAAACAATACTAATAAGACAAATTGGTCATGGGGTTTAGCAGAGTGGGAACATTCTGATTTTTCAAATCTCTTAAATTTTCTTTTTTTTTTTTTGGTCTTTTTGTCTTTTCTAGGGCTTCTCCTGCGGCATATGGAGGTTCCCAGGCTAGGGGTCTAATCGGAGCTGTAGCCGCCGGCCTATGCCAGAGCCACAGCAACTGGGGATCCTAGCTGCATCTGCAATCTACACCACAGCTCACAGCAACGCTGGATCCTTAACCCACTGAGCAAGGCCAGGGATCGAACCCACAACCTCATGGTTCCTAGTCGGATTTGATAACCATTGAGCCATGACGGGAACTCCTACTCTTAAATTTTCGAGTCCACTTCTATAAAAGGAGAAAAGGAGAGATGGCCTGGGGAGCGGGGTGGAGGGGAGGCGCGCAGACTGAACACCTTTTGATGATCAGTCTTAATCCCTCACTGGAAGGTTGAGGGGCCATAGTATTAACGAGCCCTATTCCTTTCTTTGTTTCTAGAAGGCAGCCTGAGAGTGACCCTCTGTTAAGTAGAGAAGAGAGAAGGGAAAAAAATTGTGTTTGTCTCCTTCCAGGATTTTTTGATTTGTCACAATTGAAGGTGATACTGGTGTCCATGACCTTGGCCGTGTGTGTGGACTGGTGGAAACCTCTGAAGTCCTTTTTCCTAGAAAAGGGCTGAGAGATCGCGTGTGCAGGCCAGAGGGCAGCCATTCCACATCGGACTGCCTGGCTGGGAGCTGCCTGGAGGACACAGCATCCCTCGGCTTCCTCACAAGGCCCTGGTTTGGGGGAGCTCAGCCAGCTGCATTTAGGAGTCCCTGACGGCATATTTACAAAGCTCTCCATCCTCCTTTCCTCTTCTTTTGAATATCACAGCCTGCGGAGACAGGCCCCCACTTTTATTGCCCACATTTTAAGTGAAAATATCTAGGCGTGGGCACAAGATAATCAGTGGCGAGGACTGTGGTGCCAGGGCCAGGCCACGGCCCAGGCTCCTAGCCGGAGCTCTGCCTCGGCTGCTGAACCGCATGGTTTCTTTCATCTGGCAGGAGGGCTGGCACAGGGCACAGATGAGAGAAACCAGAGCAGCCAGTCTTGGCAGAGACCTCCACCTCCCTCCTGCCACCAGGCCAGCCCTGCCCTTTGCTGCACGCTGAGAGCTCTGAGGCATTGTCGGGGGGTGGGGGGCGTGGAGGGAGGGGGCCAGGAACACGCATTGGGAAGGGTGCCGTCGAGGGGCTTCCCAGCGCCTCAGCTGCTCACAGTGTCTGGCCCTCCCCTTTCATTGCAGCGGCTCCCCCCCCAACCCCACCAAGCCCCTCCCACCCCCGCCCCCCGTCCCAGAGGAGGTTGCCCTGTACATCAGGAGCTCCATAACTTAAGACAAAAGGAAAGATCATGGTTGTGCCAACACGTGCACACACAGCCATTCCCTCTTCCCTTGTTAAAGCTACCTCCGTGTGAAAGACAAGATGCCGGAGGATTAGGTTCTGGGGGCGCTGGGACCCGGAGACCTCTTGGCATTCAGAAAGGGCTTTGTAGTGTTTGGATCCAAGCCATTGGTTTCTAGAGAGAATCACATTGGGTAGGAGCTGGCTTTTTCC
The DNA here is from genome assembly GCF_016906955.1 of Phacochoerus africanus. Classification (NCBI taxonomy): domain Eukaryota; kingdom Metazoa; phylum Chordata; class Mammalia; order Artiodactyla; family Suidae; genus Phacochoerus; species Phacochoerus africanus. Next base: position 53,816,655 of record NC_062548.1, on the reverse strand, counting down.
ATTTGCAATGGCTTATTAAGTATAAGCATCTCTCTTCTCTGTTTACTAAGCGATTAGCTCTCTCTCCAGTGACCCTGCCAGGGGAGATGGCCAAAGTGGATCCTTAACACACAGTTACCCTGCAAAATGTCCTTCCCACACACCCAGAGACCACAGGCCGAGCTTGTGGTTAATTTGGGCGTCTTCTTTTTATGTTCGGAAGCCAACATCTCCACTGATGGTGCCGTGTCACTAATGCCCTGGCATTCCCACCTTCTGTTCCAGCCCCAGTGGAGAGAGAGAGGTGGTAGCTAGCTGAGCAGAGGCAGACTGGGCTTTTCCCTCTGCCCGTGGCTTGGCCAGGAGGTCACAGCCTCTGAGATCACTTGCTGTCACTGACTCTTGGCTGCGTTACTTTGCTGCAGAGGGCTGTCCTTCCTGTCCCCACAGGACAGGACAAAGAGAAAGGCAAAGACTCCTTTCCGCACCTGCAGGATGCAGGCAGTTGAAAACTCTGAAAATGCACAGATAGTAAAGATTAACCAGATACTGGCTGATTAGTAGCTGGTAGCCTGGCTAAACTGGCTAGTTTCTAGTGGGTCAGTTTTGTATGAGGGTGGACCGCTGTACTTGCAGACCCAGCCTTAATCATCCAGACTCCAAAGGTCGGCGTGAAAACAAAAGCCTGTGATTTGCCCAGATTTCAGAGATGGAATTCAATAGTAAAGTTTGGTCTGGAAATAAAGATGAAGTATTTCCAACTAAGTGGATTCTTTTTCCTCTCTGCCAATGTCTTTATAGTGATATAGAGAAAGCCTAAGATAGAGCCTGGAGATTGCTGTATAAATACTGTCTACCTCCCTATACCATAGTGCAGACTGTAGTGAAATAATTAAACCCAGCTACCCAGCTATTTTACCTCTTCCATATTCTCAATGTAAGCTCAGGGCTTTCAATTCTGCCTTATGCTTTTGTGATGAGGCTCCACTCTCACTCTCCTATTTTTATTTTATTTATCTATTTTTTAGTTTTATTTTATTTTTTTGCTTTTTTTTTTTTTTTTTTTTTTTAGGGCCGCTCCCTAGGCATATGGAGGTTCCCAGGCTAGGGGTTGAATCAGAGCTGTAGCTGCTGGCCTACACCACAGCCACAGCAACTCAGAATCCAAGCCTCATCTGTGACCTACACCACAGCTCACGGCAACGCCGGATCATTAACCCACTGAGCAAGGCCAGGGATCGAACCCACAACCTCATTGTTCCTAGTCAGATTCGATAACCACTGAGCCATGACGGGAACTCCCTATTTTCATTTTATTTATTTATTTATTTATTTTGATTTTTAGGGCCGAACCTGAAGCATGTGGAGGTCCCAGGCTAGGGGTCCAATCGGAGCTACAACATAGCCACAGCTGCAGCAGTGCCAGATCCGAGCCATGTCTGTGACCTACACCCACAGCTCATGGCAAATGTCATATCTTTAACCCACTGAGCAAAGCCAGGGTTCGAACCTGCATCTTCATGGATCCTAGTCGGGTTCATTAACTGCTGAGCCATAAGGGGAACTCCTACGGTTAGAATTCTTCTACCTGTATTGTCTTTTTTGTGTGAGTCTAGTCCTCTTTTACCCTTGATAGAAAACAGGACTGAGGTGGACATGGTATATAGGAGTTGGCATTTTGTCTAAGGGTTAGGATTATTTAATCTGCCAGTCGCTCCATCCTTACCATTTCCTAGAAAAAATAGACCTGTCAGGTCTGATGACCAAGTGGGAAGGTTCTGGAATGGGCAGCAAAGACAGACTTGAGTTCTGCTTGAGCTCAAAATTCACTGCACTTTGTCCTATGATATGTGTGTTACACATCACACACGCACACACAGCACACGCAGTGCACACACAATGTGCCCAGAGCACACACACCACATGCACGAATGTATCATAAGTCACACTGGGGCTCCGACCCCGATTCCTTCGCCTCTGGGTGTCCAGAAGACTGGGTCTTTGAAGAGGATGTGAGCTGGCGTGGGGGCGAGACATCTGCCCAGCCTAACTCAGCCTCTGAGATGAAGCATGTTTATTTCAGGTGAGAGCAAGCAGAAGAGGCAAGAAAGCTGCCCTTTTGAGTTTCTTGTACTTAATTTGCTATTTGTTCTCTCCTTTATTTATTTATTTTTTTTTCTGAATCTGTTTGGAAAAACACCCATCATTACCCATCAAGTCCCCAGAAGCAAGTTTTTCTCAGATTCGGTCCAGAAGACTTCAAAAGTGCTGCCTAGTCCTTTGGTGAGCAGAATGGTGCAGGAGTCACCAAGGGAGAGGGTGCTGGGTCCCCTCCTCTCCATGGGACCTCCCCACCCCCACACTGTGATCTCGGCACTCTCTTCATTGCAGAGATCCCATCTCAAGGCTGCCAGTGTTCCCTTCACACCGGCTGGAGACGCAGGTGACGTGTCGGGGTCTGAGGACGATCACGGCCTGTCTTCCTGGAGTACCGCTGTACCATGGGAGTCTCTGAGAGACAAGTTAATTCAACTAATAGGTCATTTCAAACTATTCCTTTAGATAAAAACAAGCCCAGAACTATTATACCATAGCATGCAAAATCATCATATAATTTAAAAACAAAAAACCAAGACTTCAGCCGCTTCTTGTGATTGGAGATGATGGCTTTGGACCAATACCTGGCCCTTCGCATCCAAGGCACATGCAGTTTCTTTTGACATTAGGGATATTTTGGTGGAAATTGTTTGAGACTACTGCCTTATAGCATATTCCCCCTCCTTTACGTGGTTGGGATTTAAGTTTCAGGACATTATATTTTAAGATGCATCGTCTCCCCACCCACCTCCACCCCCCACCACATAGACAGATTTGGGGCCACCTGTTCACTCCACAGCCAGGAGGATGGAAAGATTCCTCTGCCAGATTCTCGCCTTCCTCCTGCGGAGTCTGCAACAATGCCCTCCAACGTTATGGGAGGAGAAAACTCCCTTGGCTCCACTGCCAGGTTCTGTGCTTGGATGGATGGATGGATTCCCTGGGACAGGCTGGAGGGGCACCCTGTTTTGGGGGAACAGCTCAAACTGTTCCCCCAAAACACACCTTCACGTTACCCGCCTGCTCCAGGGCATGCTCTGTGCCCAACCACGCTCCCCACCAAGGTCTGAGGCTGCGGTTGTATGCATTGCAGTTGCCACTGATTCACTATAAGTGTTCATATAAATCTCTTCTTGTTTCTTGGGTGGAGCCATCAATTCCTTTCCATTTTGTTCCCTTTTCTGCACCAAGGAATGGGTGCAGAGCCCAGAGAAGGAAAGCCTCTCCACTCTGCTTTCCTCTTTTCTGCTAACGATCAGGAGATCTTGGTGTTTGGCTGGCTCTGAAAACTCTCTGGCCATCACTGTGGTCCAGAACGATGCCAGTGGGCAGAGTACTCACCTCTTCCTGCAGCCAAGAGCTTGAGAATGGGTGTTTCTCTGATCTGAACAGGGGTGGATTGGGTGGCGATTCCACTAGATCAACCGATACAAGGCTGCCCTTTGCCCTGAGCAGAGACTGGGGAATTAGACTCCATTTACCATTTGAATGTTCTGAAAAGACAGTGTATCAAAACAACCGATTACTTGAACAGAGTGAAAATATTATTTCTTAGAGGCTCTAGACTCTTAGAGGATGAAGGAAGTGTAGTTTATTTCACATATAAATTTTAAATTTCACATCTAGTTTGTTTCACTTATAATCTTCTTTTATTCATATCCAATCCTCTTTTTTTCCTATAGAGTGGTCCCACTGAAATTCAGTGTCCTGTCTCTTTCTCTTTATATGTATATAAATGTGTATATATCTGATACATATGTATCAGAGTGCAGTGGTACAAACAGAAGGCTTTTTTAATAGGTTCTTTCTTCTGGTTGCCTTGACTTTCTTCTGACACAGCCTTAGGTGTGTTCATAAAAACCAATACATTTTCCTGAATTCAATCAAATAAACTTGATTCAAGTTTTAGATAATGGCGATTTTTTGGGTGGGTTCACATGGAGGGTCCCACATAAATCTTGGGACTCAGCATGGTTCTTGGGTAGGGTGCTGGGTTGGAGGTACCCTGAGGTGTTTCACAATTGGAGTGTCTGTCACTAAATTGTCACCATCCCCTGCACTCCACTGTATCTCCACCTTGCTCTCCTTTTCTTCCTTCTTTGCAAAAATCCACATTTATTGGAAAAGTAATGAAGCAAGTTGATATCTTTCTCATTGTCTAGTTGGTAGGTATGGACTCACTGAAAGATTATTAGAGCAGATACAATCTACCAAAATCTACTGCTAGGGAGTGGGTTTCTAACAAACATACAGTGTTTCAGAAGGAAAGTTTGTATGTATTTCAAGTCTTATCTGAGTTTAAAATTTCAGATATTGTTCTGACTTAATCAGCACAATCTTTCTGGAGAGAAAGAAGACCTGAATGTTTCATTTATCCTTTTCTTCCTTCAGCTCCCCTGGGTCTCTTCATAGACTGGATGTTGGAATTAAAATGCTGTTCATTTAAGATGAACTTTATGAATGCTGACTTTTAAGATCCCACATGTTGATTAATGGCCTAAGGAATCCTGTGAGCTTCCCCATTTTTGTCTGACATTGTGGGACTCAAACACTCAAAATCTGGAGTTCCCATTGTGGCTCAGTGTGTTAAGAACATGCTGTAGTCTCTGTGAAGACATGGGTTTGATCCCTGGCCTCAGTCAATGGGTTAGGGGTCCTGAGTTGCCGAAAGCTTCAGGGTAAGTCACAGATGCGGCTTGGATCCAGCATTGCTGTGGCTATGGTGCAGGCCGGCAGCTGCAGCTCCAATTGGACCCCTAGCCTGGGAACTTCCATTGGCCGCAGGTGCGGCTATAAAAAGAAAAAGAAAATTAAAATCTGACTTTAGAAACAAATGCATGTTCTGAATGCTTTGAGAATTTTATACACCTTTTCACATGATTCTTTCCCCCTCTATTTAATTTAAGTTTCTTCCTCTAGGAAAGGACCAAGAAGAAATATCACAGAATAAAATGAAAGCTTCACCAAGTGTATGTAGGATAAGAATCAAATACCAGAACAACAGGTGAAAATGACAGGGAGCACAAAGCAAGAATAGTGAGTATCAGGAAATAACAGCATTTAAATGCAATTCTCTACCTGGATGGGACCTGGGGGGACATTAACCCCCCCATCAGTTTCCGAGGCCAGGCCCTCAATGATGGGAGGGATGACCGGCATGGCTTCTTCGTGGAAAGCAGGTCTTTCCTGCGGAGAATCACAGAGATTACCCCTAACTGGATTAATGGGAAGTTGTGGAGGAAAAGAGCTGGCATTTTCTGACCCTCATGCCGTGAGAGGCCTGCCCACAGTGGCCAGGGCATGAGAGAAGTGGTTGCCCCTTATGTAAGGCACTAGCCATGCAGCAGCCTGCAAGCAGTGCCCACTCCTGGGTCCTATCCCAGCTTTGACCTTGGGGCTTTGTGAAGCCATTTAAGACCCTGGATTAGCTTTGGGCCACAGAAGCTGCACGCTGACAGCTCTCCACCCCCCCCCTCAAACTGGGCATGCAGCATGTTGGCCTGTCATTAGACAGGGCTGAAACGGCCAGTCCTCCTTCGGCCCCCTCGGTGGGAGCTGTGTGCGACGTGCCCTCATTTGCAGAAGAGCTGGCAGAGGAGAGTCAGGAAGATTTACACAGCAGCTTTGGACTCCTTCCAGCTCTCCATCCTCAGCCCAGCTCTCTTCCCTTAGCATCTGGGACACTCGAACAAATGCAGTTGTCGGCTTTCGGTCTAGTGGGGAAAACACACTCCCAGGACGAGCTGTCCCAGTCACGTGTTTGATGTCAGAAAATCAGCATGTCGTCACGTTGCAAGCATTGGAATGAACACGGTCAGGTTTCTGACCATTGAAAGGGATGATAGGGCCGTTTGCCCCTCGGGGAATAGGAAGTCAGCATGTACTTGGGATTGTAGGCAGCTCTGTTCCAGGGAGACCTTCTCGGAACTGCTTGGCTGCCAGCAGCTTGAGGTCAGACCTAGGAAAAAAGCAGGGATGGGAGGAGGGCAGAAAGAATAACCTCCCTGGCGACTCCTCAGTGGCCCTTTGCAAAGAGCTGCAGAGGCGGTGAAAGGGATCTTACCTACAGGGACAGGTAACTTAGAGCCTTAAGTTAGAGATGACACCAGACCAGTCTGGTGGGTGGAGAAAGGATTGTGGAAGGGACGACGAGGAAGAGGTGTATACAGAAGCAGTCTGGAATCACAGTGGCAACCCAAACCCATTTATTTCAGGGCGATACAGAGAAATCCACTGCCATGCAGGTTGAACCAGAGGTTGGAAACAACCAAGGCGGAGAAAGACAGGTCACATGTAAGAGAACGTGTGACATTCATTGCGCCTGGGCTGGGGAATGCTCGCAGGACCCTCTGGAGCTGGAGCCCAGTCTCTGTCCTGGTTGATTCTTTGAGAGGTCAGGGCTCCTCTCGCGCCCTAGGAACCATCCACTTGCCCGCCCAGCATCACGCTAGGAACTGTGCACCGGTCCAACAAAAGCTTCTCCAGGAGCCTAAAACCAGCTCATGAAGTATCTTGGAGGCTCGTCAGCCAGCCCGCTTGTTCAGGCTTCAGACACGGAGCAATTCCACCTCTAATATAGCCCCATGCTGGATCTCCAGCCTCTGCTTAAAGTCCTCTTGGAGGAACACTTCCAGAAGCTCTTTCACCCTCACGTGGTCCTTCCTGCTACCTTGCACCCCAGAAGAAAACACTGTGGCTGCACAGATTTAAGATCAATGCGTAGCTGAGACCATTTTATCAGGAATATATAACAGATGGTTTTCAGGACAGAGTTGAACCTAAACCCTTTATGCTCACACCGGTTTGGGTACCTCGGCCCTCCTATCCCTCAACCATGCCTGTTGGCTGCCCACAACACACCAAATACTTAATAAGTCTTGGATTCACCTTGAGCTGCCCAGGTTCCAGTGATCCCTAGCTTTCCTGTCCCTGACTGAACAGACCACCTTTGCTAGTTTATCAGCCTTATTGTCTGGTCCCTTAGAACTTTTTCTTTTTCTTTTATTTTCTTTTTTCTCTTTCTTTTTTTTTCTCTTTTTTTTTTTTTTTTGCTTTTTAGGGATGCACCTGTGGAAAATGGAGGTTCCCAGGCTATGGGTCCAATGCCACAGCAACGCAGGAGCTGAGCCACATCTGTGACCTACACCACAGCTCATGGCAATGCCAGATCCTTAACCCACTGAGCGAGGCCAGGGATCGAACTGGCATCCTCATGGATACTAGTCAGGTTCTTAACCTGCTGAGCCACAACAGTAACTCCTGGTCCCTTAGAACTTGGTTAGGTTTCTTCTCCATGTCTCTAGGTGGCATCCCAGAGGGAGGGTCCTCCACAACCAGAGAGTGACAAAAACTTCTTCCTTGGGACGTTTTCAAACATGTCCCAGAGTGGGGCTTGGCCCTTCTGCTGCCTTCTCTCTGGCCATCTCCATTAGCTTTGGGAATCAGAGTAGACCTTACTGCTAGCCTGTGGTCCCAGACCTGTGGGTATTTAGAGGAAAGAGGGTTTTGCCTAATTTAGTTGAGACCTGTGTGCCCTGCAGTTCCCCTGTCAGCTACATGCTGAGGTAGATGGCGTGTCCTGACCTCACGGTGCCACTGACACGTGACATTTCTGTATTTAGGCAGAAAATGCATGATTTGTGTCCCCTGCAGAGCCTTGAATGCTGACACATATTGGTGCTGGTGAAAAAGTGGAGATGTGCATCGTGCTCCTGGCAGGTCAAAGCCTTCCCAGCTCCACGTGCCTCCCCAGCACATTCCAGACCCTTGCCCCCCCTCCCCGCCCCAGGCGCCCAGAACACACACTCCATCTTCCAGCTTTCAGTGGGGGTACTGAAAACCACGTTAAAGGGGGAAGCACTTAACACAATCCTTTATGCTGAATAACAATCAGGAGCAGATAGGTATTTCCATCATGTAGGATTTTCATTTTGTAGGATCACAGTGCAGGTTTCCTAAGAGTGGAGAGCAGTCCCCACCACAAGAAAGGGCCATCGCTCGTGACCTCTCCAGGGGCGTCCATTTCAGAGGCAGTGGGCTTTCCGTCTAAACACCACTGCTCTTGAGAAAGACAGTTTTTCCTCTGAAAAGCACGCCTCTCCATCTTGGGGGCAGGGACAGCCTTCCTCCCTTTGCAAAACGGGCTTATTTCTACAGGCTCTTGGGGGCAAACATGAAGTCCTCTGCAAATGGTTCAGGTTCATGGGGAAGGTCTTTCTGTGGGGCCACAAATCAAGGAGCCAGAGTGGATTTTGAGCAGGACGTGGGTGAGAGAATATTCGGGGATGAGGGGGCTGCGATGCCGGGCAGGCAGGGCTCTGCCTCTCCCCCGCCTTCTTTGGACCCTGATTTGGAAAACTTTCCAAACAGGGTGGGTACATTTGTTGTTGCTGCTCAAGGATTTCTGCATCTTGGAAGGAATCAGCCTTGGTTATGGGCAGAAAAAGTGAACTGTCTCTCAAGGCATGGTTTTGTTCTCCGGACTCCAGAAAAATGCTTATGTAAATGCCACCCCCGGGAAAAGGAAGGAAATATGAATATTTGCTAAGATTCATCAGATGGAGCTCGTGGTTTCCAGCCTGATTTTGCCCTTATTTCCCCACCCGTCCACCCACCCACTTCCTTCCCCGATCTCAGGAGAGTCACAGTAACCAATTTGGGGTTTCCATGTAGCACCTGCAAGTCTTGGCTGAGAGCCCACCCTCCTTCTCCTCACCCCTCCCTCCCTCTCTCCATCCAAATGCTTTGAGTCAGCGCTTCCCAGATGATGCCGCCAAAAGAGGGGGGGGGGCAACTCTGAGCATCAATACTGCATAACCCTAAAATGTTTGTTTTTCAAGGTGCTAGTCAGTGACCGTCCACCAAATTTTGATCATGCTTTTTTTTTTTTTTTGTCTTTTTAGGGCCACACCCACAGCATATGGAGGTTCCCAGGCTAGGAGTCAATCCAAGCTGTAGCTGCCGGCCTACACCACAGCCACAGCAATGCAGGATCCGAGCCACATCTGTGACCTATACCACAGCTCACTACAATGCCAGATCCTTAACCCACTGGGCAAGGCCAGGGATCGAACCTGCATCCTCATGGATGCTAGTCAGATTCACTTCCGCTCAGTCACAAAGGGAACTCCAATCATGCTTTTGAAAACAAGCTGAACCTAGTTTCCGAGAAATATATTGAAGACAGGCTCTGCGGGATGTGTGCAGAGCTCATCCTAAGAGGTAACAGGGCCCCACCTCCTTGACTGTAATTAACAATAGCACCTACTGGGAGCCAGAGACAGTGCCACCAAATGTTTTCCATGCATGATCTTGTTGGATCTGCAAACATGCTTGCAAAAAAAATAAGAGAGAGAGAGAGTATGTACATACTTTATAAATTAGAAAGGTGAAGCTCAGCAGAATTATGTGACTCGGTGGCGGCCCCACAGCAAGTGCCTGGGGCCTGAGCCTGGGAAGCCTGGACCCCTTTCCTCACGTCGCCCCCTCCCCTCCCAACCTAAGAAGAGCCAGGATTCTAAGTCCAAGACCCACAGCGAAAGGGCCACCATCGTGGTTCAACTGCCCAGCAGGTAATGTCCCCTTCACCGTGGCATTTCTGCCTGGCAGTGGGAAGACACATAACGGGTGCCTGGGAGATGCCTATTAAGTTAAATTCCTTTTCAACTTTTGCAAAACTCCTAAGTCTTTCCTGCGAGGAAGAAGTTTGATGCATCTCATTAATAGGTACTCCTAATGTACAGGAAAGATATTATTGAATCATCTTTTTGCTGGAGTTTTGCTTTTTACTCAGGGACTTAGAATCTAAAGGGAAGGTCCCAAAGTGACTGGTGGCCTGCCCAGGTGAGATGGGGAGCTAGTCCCCACTGGTAACTTTCCTCCTTACCTGGGTCAGGTTCGCCCCTGTTTTTCCAGGGCCATCCCTTCCAGTGTTATCCTGATGGCCAACTCCTGTCGCTGTCACACTCCAAGATTCACCTGCCTTCCTTCCCTTTCCTCCCATGGCCATAATCAGTATCGGGGGGGGGGGGGGGCAGCCAGCTCCGGGTCTGGACCAGCCCGAGTCTGATGCGAGAGGGTCTGAGACACCAAGCGCCCAGGAAAGGAAACAGGGCCACCCCTGCCTATGTCTAAGCTCATATGGGTCTCTTGTGCCCTGACTAGATGCTTTTCAGTGACTCTGGGAAGTCTCCGAGGTGTTCATTTCAAATCTGGGCCTGGATGAATGGGGGGGACACCAGCCTGCCCAGGTGCCAGAGGCAGGGAGAGCCCCGCCCCACCTGCTCCATCCGGGCCACGTGTCTGCGTGCACCCTGTGGGCTTCGGGAGGCTGGACCCCATGCGCTCTCCCCATCCAGCTGAGTGGGACTGCCATGGAATTTCCAGAGCAGGGCAGAAACAACTATGGACCCAGGGAAGAGCATGTGTTTGAGGGAGTGTAAAGGGGGTGACAGCTGGGCCCTGGGACCACCCTGGGTAGATTTCTGGTCAGGCTCCTGCAGCTACCAGCTGTGCTGCCTTGAGGAACTTCCTCCACCTCTCTGAACCTTGAGTATCCAGGTCTGGAAGCTGGAGAAAGTAGTTTCTACCCTCGAGGTTTTTGTGACCATCAAATGGGATCATTTGTGAAGCATTTGGCTCCTACTACGTATTCAGTAAATAGTTCCTGCCCATTCAGGGTCTGTAGCTCTTTGAAACATTTTACTTATCCACCTACTAGTCTCCAGGGATGTATTCAATGCAATCTAGTATCATTTATATTATCACAGTTCCCGTGGTGGCTCAGCAGTAATGAATCCGACCGACTAGGATCCATGAGGATGTAGTTCCATCCCTGACCTCGCCCAGGGGGTTAAGGATCCAGCAATGCGGTGAGCTGTGGTGTAAGTCACAGATGCAGCTCAGATGCCCTATTGCTGTGCCTGTGGTGTAGGCAGCTGTAGCTCCTATTTGACCCCTAGGTGTGGAGGATGGGCTGGCATGTCCCCCCGCCCCACACTCCCTGGGAAGTGTCATATGCCCAAGCGCAGCCCTAAAAAGAAAAAAAAAAGTACATTATTAACTATATATTCATTTATATAAATATTATTTTATTATATTACACACTTGAAGTTAGTATTTTAGTATATTAAACATTAATACGTATTTAATGTTTAATATACTAGATAGGAGATATAAGTAATGAATAAATACTGGGTGTCTATTACATGCAAGGCGTGAAGATCGGTAATGGCCCATTTTTTGCAGCTCAGGTGACTGAAGGATTTTGACAGAATATTCGGGGTGGCTTATTTGAAATTATGGTTGTGAGTGATCACAGATGAATTTGAAAACCAGTTCCAAATGGGACAGAAGTGTTTGATGACAAATGAGTTCTGAAGGATTTGGGGACGGATTCCCAAAGCCGGAGTGGGCGCCATGACTTTGGGAAATGAACCTTTCGTTGCCATGTAGGGAAAGAGTTTCTCTTTTCACAGGGTTTCTGCTCAGAGCCATTCATCAAAATATAAAATATTTATGGAAAAAGAACCTTGATACAAATCTTTTCTCTCCTCAGAGGACTTAAAAGATGCTGTCTCCCCAACATCAAACATTTCTGCTGAAAAATTAAAAATTCAGTCCATCAACCAGCTGTTTCTAAATATACAAAATATGGTACAAACCGTCTAAATTTTTCACTTTGGGGTTGGAGAAATACATCATTTAGACACAGCCTAAAGCACATAGTGAACATTGAGCATGAAGAACACAGCCTTCTTAAGGAAAAAAAGAGAAAGACATCACCAGCAAAATGCTCCCACCGACCTGAGCTCAGGCTCATGATGTGAGCCTGGGCTTGGGGCTGAGGAGGAGGCCTGGGCTCAGAAGCACCTGCTCACCTCCTCGGGCACCGAGAACAGCCTAGTTCACACCCGACATGCCTCCCCAGGCACTTCCTCTGGGTCGGGGGCAGAATTAGAGGAGCTGCAGCCTTTTGGACATTTCAAGTCATCTGAGAACTTAATAAGCCCCCTGGTGGCACGGACTTGCCCCATCTCAGAGACTCAAGCTTTAGACCGAAATGATAGCAGGGGAGTGATGTGAGGCCATAGAACAGTCTTCTTTGAGAGGCTTACCTGCTCCTGTAACCTTCACTCTATGCTCAGAGTCAAGTCATCAGTATTGATGCTATTCATTCAATGAGAACGGTGACCTACACTGCAGCGTGTGGGGTCCTTAACCCACTAAGTGAGGCCAGGGATTGAACCCACATCCTCATGGATACTAGCCGGGTTCTTAACCCACTGAGCCATGACGGGAGCTCCCTCTGTTAGCAGACTGATGGTACTAAAGACTTGTAGAGGATGGTGGGTCACCTGGTGGGCTGCAGACCCTGACCAGCAAAGTGGAAATTCTGTTCCTGCCAGTTAGCTGCCTGGCCCTGAGCCCGTTCCTCAGCCCCTCTCTGCTTCATTCTCCTTGTGTGCCCAACATGGTTTTGCAGAACTTCCTGTGAGGATTAAAGGAGATCAGGTGTATAAAGCAGTGAGCAATGCCTAGCACACAGCAGGCACTCAATAAGTGCATTGATATTAAATTAATCATTCTGCCAGGAAATCACCCTCGTTTGCACTTACTTACTGTCACACAGCTTTGTTGAATGATTTAACATTTTTTTCCTTTTTATAGGCATACCCGCGGCATATGGAAGTTCCCCGGCTAGGGGTCAAATCGGAACTGGAGCTGCCAGCCTACACCACAGCCACAGCAATGCCGGATCTGAGCTGCATCTGTGACCTACACTGCAGTTCCCTGGATCCTTAACCTACTAAGCGAGGCCAGGGGTGGAACCCACATCCTCAGGTATACTAGTTGGGTTCTTAACCCTCTGAGCCATAATGGAAAATCCTGATTTAACCTCTAAAATTACTTTGGTATACTTCTGTGACAGCATTCCTTTATTTCTTTTCCTGTGATCCTTCTGAGAGACCTGGGCCAAGAATTTCCCCTCACAGGTGAGAACCCAGGCCTGTGAGCTCCCTGGTCACACGGCTGGCAGGGGCAGGTCCCCTCCTCCTCCTCTCCTGAACCTGCATCCCTCGTCCCCACCCCCACCCCCCACTGGGTCTGCACCCACCAGGGGCCAGGACAGCAAGTCCCTTCCCCCAGCATTCTGCTACCTCCCAATTCAGGGACCCCAAGAAGCTGGCCAGGAGCTGGGCTGTGCTCTTCAGGACGAAATCAGCAACCAGACAATAAGAGTTCTTTTAATGAGGGCATCTGGCCATTTCAGAGCAAAGCAGAGTGTTTGTAACATATGCAGAGACAGGGACAGCAGTGGCCGACAGTAGGCAGTCAGGGAGCCTGCCTGACCCCCACAAGGTCCTGGAGGCGGACCTCCCATCCCCCCCACCACACCCCCACACAGATGGGGGGCTCCCAGGCCTCCCCGGGGGCTGCAGGACCTGTTTATGGGCTTGGGGTTTCCTTTTGCTCTGGATGCATGAGCGCCTGCCCCCCTAAAGTGCTGTTTTCCCTGAAGGGCTTTATTGAGAGCTTTTGACCAAAAAAAATCCCTGTCACTTGGCCCTCCTGGCCAGACTGCGGCTATTCTTCGGTCCATCTTTCAGGCATCTTCCTCCATCTACCAGCAGCCGCCCACAGAGGCCCTGTCTCATCTGTTTTTCTACGGGGTCTGACCATTTCAGAGCCATTTCAGACTTGGTGGAAACTCAAAGGCTCTCCTTTTTAAACATTTCTTCACGTACCAGGGCCCACGTATTCTGGGCAAACAACACATTACAGCCAAGTCCCCGTGAATCTCTCTGCCCCTTCCCTTCCTTCGGATGCTTTAATTTGTAGGATTTTGTTTTCTACCTGATGGTTGTTTATTTTCCTTAATAGCCTTTCATGCAGGGCCTTATCAGAAGCTTTCTGGAAAGTACAGTAAATGATGTCTACTGGGTCAACTTTGTCTCCAGTTTTATTAATCTGGAAATTAGAACTGTAATGTTTCCTGAAAATGTCTGATACTACGGAAGCCACAAATATGGTAATTAACATGCAATTTGCAGAATTCCTGCCCAGATATCCAAACCCAGGGGAAAACGGCGGAGCCACGGGAGACAGACAACCACAAATGAGAAATTCTGCCACCCACTCGTGCCTCTGTTGACTTTACCTGCCACCTCCTTTGGTCGGTGTTCCATTTTCACTGAAGAAGTTTGTCTACAGTGGATAAACACCTTGAGAGAAAACATGTCAACTTGGGGGTTTTGAGCATTTTTTGCAACCGCAGAGGGTTTGCTGTGTCAGAAACGGGCATCGCCAGGCAATGAAGCCCCTGGTTGGGGACACAGGAATGTGGGTGCCTCGCCAGGGGGCAGCTCTGCTGCAGGTGGGCAGCTGAGTGCACTTGGCAGAGTTTCAGGGAGAGGCGTGGTGACTGGACTGTCAGCAGCAGGAGGCTGGAGGCCGGTATCTGAGAAGAAAGCAGACTAGAGCACCAGGTCCTGTGCGGGAGGCAGGCTGGACATCAGTGGCTTCAGGGCGTGGGATTTTCTTGCTGTATGTCTCCCAGCCCTCCTGCATCCTCACGCAGGTTAGACCCAAACCTGGCCAGGTCAGGGGTCCCTGAATCCACTTGCTGCCTCCACCCTGTCACGTGCACCTCACCATGCCTACCAGGTGGGGGTGTGGCCCACGCAGCACAGCACCGTCCAGAGGTTTGAAGCCAAACTGGGTCCGGTTCCAGCTGGACTAACAATCCTATGTGACCCTCCATCGGAGACCCTGAGGCCCCAACAGCTTGTGATGAAAATTATACAGGTTAATGCTCTGACTTTCCCAGTCCATTCAACGACCTGATACCCGCATGGTTTCCCCCAGACCTTTGTAATGAATCTACTCTGCCTAATTTCTCAGAGTCACCTTACAACCTCATCCATCAGTGACATACTGAGACTGTGTATGAATCCTCTGGCACAGAGCCTGCCCAGCCCCTCTGCTGGTACCCTGCTCACTGCCTCATCCCTTCTCACCTGGGTGAAGCCTCTACACTGTGTTGTGCCCAGAACCTCCTAGAAGGAGGCCTGTTCCCACTAAGATGGACCTGGGCGGAGTTACGATGGCCTCACACCTGACTTGGAATCTAGCACATTGACCAGCCCTTGGCTGGAGTGTGAGACTGAAATGCACATGGCCGTGAGGCAGCCTGGCCTTTGTGTGTCACCCGTTTTATTTTTGTTTTTGCTTTCTATCTTTTTTGTTGTTGTTATCTTTATAGGGCCACACCCACGGCATATGGAGATTCCCAGGCTAGGGATCGAATCGGAGCTACAGCTACCGGCCTACACCACAGCTCACAGCAACGCCGGATCCTTAACCCACTAAGTGAGGCCAGGGATCAAACCTGCATCCTCATGGCTCCCAGTTGGATTCGTTTCTACTGTGCCACAACAGGAACTCTTGGGTCACCCTTCTTTAGGGCCAGCCCTGCCGCTGCAGTGGACTTCCGAGTCCCTGCCCTAAATTTCCCTACTTCCCCCTCCCTCCTGGGAGGCTCACTGTGGAAATCCCAGCATGTGTGAGTCAAAACTTCAGATGATATGAGAAGTGGGGGGCAGCCACCAGAGTGGCAGTGGGACAGCAAGGCCACAGAGCATCTTGGTGTCAAAAGGGCTGCATTTAATGCTGAGGGAAAGGAAGCCAGCAAGGAAACAGGGCTGCCAAATTTCACGCCTTTGGTAAGAGTCAGGTCAAAACCCAGACCCTCTGCCATTCCATCTCTCTCCTACGGAGGCTGCTGGGGCTCCTCTGCCCAGAACTGGGGACAGGGGCCTCCCAGACCCAGGCCTGCATGGGCCTAGAAATTACTCATTTGGGAAGAACCCCACCTGGGAAAGAGAAAAAGAGAAAAAACCCTAACCCTAACCCTAACCCTAACGCTCATCCTCTTCTACCTTGGCTCCTGGAATGAAGAATGGAGAGCCATCCAGTGCCCTGCTAACACACCAGCCCTGGGGGCTGCATGGTCAGCCTGCAGCCCCCACTGACCATGGAGAGAATGCAGGTGCCCTGTTGTCTGAGGCTCAGGCAGTGATGACTCGGAAGTTGGGCTTTTTGCTGAAACATTGAGACAAAAGTGACACATCAGGAGTTCCTGTCAGGCTCAGTGGTTAGCAAATCCGACTAGGAACCATGAGGTTTCAGGTTCCATCCCTGGCCTTGCTCAGTGGGTTAAGGATCTGGCATTGCCGTGAGCTGTGGTGTAGGTTGCAGACGGGGCTCCGATCCTGTGCTGCCATGGCTCTGGCATAGGCCGGCGGCTACAGCTCCGATACAACTCCTAGCCCGGGACTTTCATATGCCACAGGTGCGGCCCTAAAAAGAAAACAGAAAAACAAAACCCTCTGAATCGTGTGGCTACTGAGAGATCTGAGAAAATCGATGTCTTCCATATTATGGGCAGAATAGGTGTCTCCCCACCCCCTGGTCCATCCATTGAAATTTATTCCCCAATATGATGGGTTGGGAGGAGGGGCCTTTGGGGGGTGACAGGTGATGAGGGTGGGACCCTCCTGAACAGGATTAGTGCCCTCCTAGATGAGAACAGAGAGCCAGGCCACTTCCTTTCCAGCTTGTGAGGACTGGGGGGAGGTTGGCATGCTGTCCCCTGTTGGCCAACTTCTGCCCCCTGTTGGCTTACTTTCACCTTCTTTGTGTTGACTGTAAGCCCCCTTGGTTTATGGTCTTCTGTTAGAGCAGCAAGACTAAGACAATGAGTAAAAATATATTTAAATATGCACCTTTAAAAAAAATTTTATGGTCATACCTACAGCACATGG
This sequence comes from Phacochoerus africanus, assembly GCF_016906955.1. Classification (NCBI taxonomy): domain Eukaryota; kingdom Metazoa; phylum Chordata; class Mammalia; order Artiodactyla; family Suidae; genus Phacochoerus; species Phacochoerus africanus. Next base: position 53,799,754 of record NC_062548.1, on the reverse strand, counting down.
AAGTACCTGGGCCAAGGATTGAATCCAGCAACAGCTACAAACCTCACTGCAGCTGCATAAATGCCAGGGCCTTTAACCCACTGCACCAGGCCAGGGATTGAACCCACACCTCAGCAGCAACCCAAGACACCGCAGTCAAATTCTTAACCCACTGCACCATGGCGGGAACTCCTACATATGGAGTTATAGGTGCTATATAGGTACCTTTTATTGGACATGTTGTTGTTTAGATTAGGGACATAGAGATATGCTTATAAAATAATAAATCTTCATACCATTCTGATGGATTATACCATCAATTTTCAAGGCAGTAATTGTTAAGGAAAGTTTCAACATACAGTGGACATTCATTCAAAAATGAAGTGTTTGGTACTAGAATTTCTACTGCCTATAAATAGTCTCATACAGATTGTTGGCATATTTTGTGACTATAAAATAAAGCATGCCACAGTACTTTTTTAGGCAGACTTTGCTAATAAAATGTATAAATTAAAAAATACATTTTTAGAAAATGAGAAACTTTGAGTTTTTTCTACCTGAACTTTTTAATCTTTCCTTAGGATATTAGATTTATTTCTTTGTTTATTTACATTTGTTTTTGTTTTTAGGGCCGGCACACACCACGTACGGAAGTTCCCAGGCTAGAGGTCTAATCGGAATTGCGGCTACCAGCCTACACCACAGCTGCCAGATTCTTAACCCACTGAGCAAGGCCAGGGATCGAACCCACATCCTCATGGATACTACTCAGGTTCGTTTCCACTGAGCCACAACAGGAACTCCCAGGGTGTTAAATCTAGAATAAAATCATCTCCCACACTTTTGCACCTTTCTGGGCAGCATTAAAATGCTTCCTAGAAGGCAAGCATTTTGAAGGTGAATAACCACAGGGCAGGGAGAGACCATATCCTGTCGTCCACTTGGGGGAATCCACAATTTTCCCCCTGTTAAATTTTTCATGGAATTCCTGCGATAGTCTGATGGGTATCTGACTGCAGATACAGAAAGTTATTCCATTAGTGATTGGAAGAGAAGAGGCAAGAGAGGGTTCAGCGCCTCCTGAAAATTCCCCAGGCTGAACAAAGGCAGGGGAGGGGAAACCAGTGGTTTGGACCAAGTTAAGCCATCCGAATGCTAACTTGAGAGCATCTGATACGATGAGACATTAAAGGGCTGCACCCCTGAGTCCCCCGATGGCGAAGCACTGGCAGAACCAGTCCACCATCTACGGGTCCGAGGTATTGGTGTGCATGCCAGGGTGTGTGCATGTTTGCTCACGTAGAGGAAGCTCTGCTGCAGTCCATGGCATGAACCCAGGATGGGACCATGTCTTTCCCTTTCCCCATTCCAATAAAAGGGAGAAACTGGAAAGAGCCCCATTTCCCTCCTTCGTGCCTGGGGATATGGTATTTCTGGCTCAATGGAGAGAATCAGATCCTTGGGCATGAAACCCAGCTCCCTCTATAGAATTTATCTATGTGTGGTGTGTCATAGTCTATTACGGGTGTGCGTGGGGCTGGATCCGATTAAACACCCTGAATCCAAGTCAGCCTTCAGCATATGAAAATATTGGCTTGGAAAAGATTTCTCGGTAATGAATATAATGCAGAATAATGAACAGTAGCCAAGAAGGGAGAAAGATGGAAAGCCAATCAAAGGAAGGGCAGATGTTTAAAACGTCTTTTGCTATTCAGGATTGTGATCCAACAAAGGCAATTACGTTTCTGCTTTCTCAATTTCCAAGCAGGAGAGAGGCACTGATGCAGGTTTCTGATGCTCTGGCCCCATCTACACTTTGAGCGCTGAGCGGGGTGCTGAGCAGGGCGACCAAGATGCTGCCGCAGCCGCCAGCAACCAGTAACTAACAAGGCTCAGAATTTGGGATGGAGAGGTGAAGGCACTCCAGAGCACGCAGGTGACAACACACATTCAAGGACTGCCTGTAAGTGTGTGTGTGTGTGTGTGTGTGTGTGTGTGTGTAGATATACACATATCAAGACGGCAATCAAACTGCTCTACATCAGATGAAAGAACCATAAAAACAAAGCCTTAGGTCCTCACACAGGTAGAAATGACATTGGGTAGTTGATCTAAGAGCCCAGGAAGAGGAGCAGCCTAGACCTTTGTCAGAAACAAGCGAAGCCACAAGATGGGGTTTCTGGTGTCTTTGGGGCTCCTGACTTAGGAACCCCAGGTTTTTCACCAGCAGAGGGCTGGATACATTAAAAAAAAATGCTACAGTTGGCACGTGCCTCAGAATTGAGCCATAAAATATGTATATGCATACATTGGGTTATACATTAGCAACTGACAAACGCACATCAAAAAAAAAAAAAAAAAGGTGTCCTCACTCTGCACAACTTGATAGAAAAATCCGGAATGGGTAAAGAAGAAAGAGCCGTGCCCTGCACAGGAGAACCATTTCCTTTTCTTCCTTATATGTACACACATGAATAATTTGACATGATGTTTAGACAGTTTCTCCCTAACTTAAGTCTTTTAATTAAAATGAAAGGAAGGAAATATGCTTTAAATATGAATGCGGGAAGGTGTGAGCCAGCAGCCCCTGCCTGCCTGCCCCTCTCTCCGTGGTTGGAAAACACAATAAACCCTCGTCTTCTCCGGCTGTCTTTTCATAATGTTTATGGTTGTTGTAGGTATAACACACAAACCGCTCCGCGTGCAATACTGCTCTTATTACATGTCAGGGGCACGTATGAGCCGCAAGCCCATCCCTTCCTCTGCTATTTACTCTCGTGGCAAATCAGTCAATGTATTTTCCTCGACTCGCCAGGCAATATTGCAGGGCTGCCTGTGGCCAGGAAGGCAAATGCTAACTTCTCAGCCTGAGCCAAACGGCGTGCCCTGGGCTCAGCACCGAGTGAACAAGAGCAGTATATTCTGGGCTGAAAAATGGGCTCGGACATTGGCCCTCATAAATTAGGTGATTATTAAAATGCTACGCCGTCGAGCCTATCTTATTTCATTTTCCCTTTTGCCGGCTCCCCGTTGACTGCTCCACGTTCGCCTCTGTTTTCTGTGTGCTTAACTTGTAAAATGCTAACCAAGTGGTGATATTTACCTGTTTATGATGAAATTGCAAAATGATCTGCTTAGTTCTGTTCTAAATTAAGGTCTGCATGAAATGTCATAGCATTTATCTTTCATAAAATGAGACAGCAAGGACACTAATTTCCTAGGTATTCAATCACTGCCCTGGGCCACTTGAGAGGCAGCGCAGAAGCGAGCCTGCCCACAGTTCACAGCTCACTGACAGCCCTGAGATGGAATCATAAAAGTCAATTAATCATTAAAAGCTGTTACAAGCACACATCGAACCAGTCTGGCACAAAATGTTAATCAGTCCAATATCAATATAATAAATTCCTGCAAATTGGAGCGATCGATACGTTTAGAGCCTAATGAATCAATCTGAGGGCACCCGGCCGCTCCTTGGGGTCCCCGTGACATGGCAGCCAGGCATGTGGGACATTTCTAGGCTCACGGCCAACAGAGGTCACCCATCCTAACAGGCTGTTCACTTCAGCCACAGTTACCACGGTGACAGCATGTCACCGTTGCCCTAGTGTCCTTCTAGGTAAGGAGGAAACCAATGCATCACTGCCTTTGATGGATTTGTCAATAATACTTAGCCGGGAGGGGGGCCCGCTCCCATAACCCTCGCAGGTCTGAGTCCCCAAGCAGTTTGGTGTGATTTAATTGTCTGAAGAGGTGTGTGCTTCTGCATATATGCAGGAATGAACCAGTGCTCACAGGAACCGGGAGTCGGCCGACCGCGTTCCAAAGCCTTGGGAACACATAACGCAGGAGCAAGCAGGCAGCCAGAGCCATGGCCAGGCTGGTGTGACATTAACCAGGTCGCAGGGTAAGTAAGAAGTTACGCAGCCTCTCTGATGAAGCATTGGTCAGCTACAAGATTTTAATACATTACTCATGCGTGGAAACGGAGTCTGACATTAACCCTTCCCAGGGCGGGGCTCTGCAGCCAGACACCTGCCCACGGGCTGCAGATGTTCACCTGGAAAAGTTCGCTGGGATCCATTTGGGGCAGCAGGACCTGTGGGTGGGGGTCTCTCGTGCCTGCTCCCTCTCTTGTCACCCTGTCCACACCACCTATCACCTCCCCCTCGCCCAAGCATATCCCGGACTCCCAAAGCTTGACACGCACAGGAAACACACACACACTCAAATGCCTCTCTCTGCATTGTCTGTTTTGAAAAACTGGAGTTTTCATGTTTCGAGCCATTTTATCTTTTGCTCTGCCTATTAAAACTGACCAGGGAAGGGAGCCAGGAGCTGTTTCAACATTGCAGAGTGAAACGAAACCTCTTTGGAGATAAAAGGAATCTCAGCTACCGGGACTCTGGGGAATCACCGTGTTCCAGAACCTTCACTGTCATTTAACATAAAACATAAAGGTTAACACTGAATAAAATAATATCCTGGCTGATTATTTTAATGGTCTCCAAGTATAACTTTTTCCCCTGGATGGCTGTTCTATCAGGCCTGGACTCTACATGCTTCTGAGGTTTTTAACATACTTTTCTGCAGCACCAATGGGGCAGTTCCATTCGATTTCATCCCCCAAAGTTACCAGGAGCCTCTCTCTTGCAGAGTCATTCATCTCCTTACAGAAAAATGGAAACATGGCCAATCCAAGACATGTTAATTTCTACGAGCTCGTTATTTTTAAAGAGTTTTTTTTTTTCTTACCTGAATATAAAAGAGAGAGAAAATTCATTTCTTACAATGGTGGTCTGAATTATGGGAAACATCAAAATAAATTACAAAGTCTATGCTGAAGAAATAACTATTCAACACACTGAGACACGGGGATGTTCGGGTTTGCAGACAAAGGTGACACAGTGCCTCCATTTAATTGCCCTGACACCACGATCCGTTCTTCCTGCTCCTCTTGGAGAGCTAAAAATCTCTCATTGTTATTAATTGTATTCCTTTTAGAATTGCAATGTCATATCGCTGCAGGCTGAGCTAATGAAACATACCCAGGTTACCAAAATAGGCATATTTCTTTTTGTTCCACGCATTCTATCAAAACTGTCGACTAAAGACATTGTGTTAAAGATCCTTTCACAGAGTCATAGAAAGAATATCTCAACTACCTCAACGTTTCTATTACACGATTAGTGAAATGCCCAGGAGGACTCAACAATATACTGCGCCTTCAGTTATCCTCTAAGACTTTAGAAATATTGCTAATTCCTGCCTCTGATGTATGTTAATATTAATGCTCGATTACATGCCATGGCCCCTGAACAGCCACTGCATACCAATTCACACAAAGGCAGGCGCTCCCATGCACCGCAGCTCTGTGCCTCTATTATAATGAGAATCTGAATTATTTATCTGTGTTTATCCTACAGGAGTTCACTCGACCCCAGTCCCATTTTCTTTTCCGACTGCCCATCAATGCGTGTAAACATGACTTCATAGCGGCTGCACGCTTCATATGTCCTGTCCTTTTCCAGCCACCAGGCACAGCGATAGACAGTAGACAAAAATGTTGCACCACTAAGAGAATTCATTTAAGCATTGATTTGAGGTAAACTCTCCTAATTAAGTCAAATTTAACGCAGACACGCAAATGGCCGCCTGCGTATGTGTCTGGCGCCTAACAACGTCTGGTGAGCCGAAAGGAAGTCGGGAGCATCAGGCCAAGGAGACGTTAATAAATTCCATCTCTTCTTTTCTGTAGCCTCTCTGCCGGAAAACCAGGTATCTGCGGGGGGCTCTGAGGTTCTGGGGGCCACAGAGTTCCTCCCATGCATTGGCTCGCAGGCTTTGGCTCCATGTCGCTGACCTACAGTCACATGAGGTCAGCGACATGGAGGTGCCTTGGTGGTTCTGACTTGGCTCTGATCCGCAGTTGGGCCAGTGGGTGGCCGCGTACATCTGGGTCCCTCTTGCTCAGGGATGTGTAGGAGGGCTTCAATGAATTGGAATGATCAGAAGTCTTAGGGAGGATTTGGCCTTGTGGCTATGGAATGGGCTACTGCTGAGGGTTCTGTCAAGAAACAGAAGCAATCACACACACACAAACACAAATTTATTACAAGAAATTGGCTCATGCAATCATGGAGGCTGAGAGGTCCCAGGATCTGCCAGCTGGACACCCAGAAGCAGCAGTGGGGTGGCCCTTGTCCAAGTCCCAAGGCCTGAGGACCAAGGAAGCCAGGGGTGCAAACCCCAGGCCGAGGGCCACAGAAGGCTGATGTCCCAGCTTAAGCTGTCTGGCAGTGAGAGCATGAATTCTCCCTTCCTCCACCTCTGGGCTCAGTTCATGCCCCCGAGGGATTGGATGATGTCCACCCACTCTGGGGAGGGCCATCTATGTTGTTCCTTCTACCAGCACAATGTTCATCCCAGAGCACATTCAGGGACACAACCAGAAGTGACATTTCACCAGCTCTCTGGTCACCCCTCAGCCCATTCAAATGGACACATAGAATGCAGGATCACAAAGGCCTTAGTTTTCTGGGATGGCGAAGGCGCCAGAAGGCCTGGTGTATGAAACGGCAGGAAAGCAATTACAAAGCTTTATGAAACTGATATTTCTGTTGGAAAAAGAGTGGTTGTCAGTGATTGGGATTCTCCATGTGTAGGTGGCCTAAAGGGACACACTGAAGCAAAACCTTCTAGCCGCTGCTGTTGAGGGGCTGTTAGAGGGTCAGTTACTTGGGACTAATTAACGTAGGCTGAACAGCTATCTGAGCCCACTAGACTATAGTCTATTCAAGGCTACTGACAGACCCAGCGTAAGGTGGACACAAACCAGAACTGGAATAGATAAAACAAAAGATTCTGGAACAAAAACTTTTTTTTTCTTTTTGGGGTCACACCTGCAGCACATGGAAGCTCCCAGGCTAGGGGGTCAAATCAGAGCTACAGGTACCAGCCTACACCACAGCCACAGCAATGGCAGACACGAGCCACATCTGCAACTTACACTGCAGCCACGGCAAGGTCAGATTCTTAACCCACTGAGTGAGGCCAGGGATGAAACCTGTGTCCTCATGGATACTAGTCAGGTTCTTAACCCTCTGAGCCACAATGGGAACTCCCTGGAACATGACTTATTTATATACAAAAATTTACCAAAAAAAAAAAGTGTAAAGTAAGCATGAGGAGCATAAAAGGCAAATAGTGATGATGCAGTAGAATTAATCCTGTTGATAAGCCATCATTTGTGAAAAGTGAGTCTAAAGCGTTAGAAGAGTGGGATCGGAGGTATAATAATTTATTATTCTTTTACATCACTGTTTACACATCACAGGACAACACACAACAAAGCTCCAGACACTTCCTGGTACACTTGTGGGAATTCAAATACAGATGTCTGCTGAGAATGGCTACTGGTCCCTGATTTTCATGATTCCAAGTTCCCAAAGGGAATAGGCTGAAGTTCTTGAGACTGTGGGGCCCACAGTTCTAGGGAGGGATTGGGGGAGCCCAGCAGATGGGCTTCTGCAGCGATGCAGTTTGGGGAGAAGAAAGGCAGGGGCTGGGTCTCTGCGTTGGCCAAATGCCTTGGGCCCAGTCTCCCCAGCCGGACTCATGAAACGGGGTACCGATTAACTGGGAGATTCCAGAGATGGAGCCATTATCCTAGGAATCCGAGCCAGCCCCTGGACCTGGAATCAATCCCACAGATATTTAAGCAGCACAGACAAACACCATCACGGCCACAAGGCCCGGCTGGGACCAAGACCGGTTTGGAAATGAGCCGCTGGACACCTGGAAGTCTGCACTGGCCGGCTGCCCATGGTCTTCCCGGTCTGTTAATCCCCTGATAACATGACCTTTCATTTCACACAACTGAAGTTTTTGGATTCCATTCATGGCATTATGGCAGGCTGTTACCATACATTTTCTTTCTTGGGAAATTTTATTCAATTATAAAAACGATGCACACAGCTTGTAAAATATTCAGACCCTACAAATATATCTAGAGTGAAAGTCCCTTTGTTCCTACTCCCCAGAGTTAACTGCTGCTACTGTCCAATGTGTGTTATTTCAATTTTTTAATTTATAGATGTGTTCATAGGTAAGTGGAGAGGAGTGTGGTTTTAATAAAGTGAAGTTCACGATACCCTGGTATTAGACATTAATGTGTATATTCATTTCCTAGAGCTGTAATAACAAATTATAAGCCGGGGGGTTCAAACAATAGAAATTTTCCTCTCTCACAGTCCTGGATGCCAGAGGTTCATAATCAAGGTGTCAGCAGGGCCACAGGGGAGAATTCGTTTTGCGTCTCTCTCCTGGCTTCTGATGGCTTCTAGATAATCCCAGGCGCTGCGTAACTTGTAGATTCATCACTCCAGTTTCTACCTCTATCCTCACATGGCTCTCTTCCTTTTGTGTGTGTCTGGGTCTAAATTTTCCTCTTCTTATGAGGATACCTGTTATTGAATTGGGGCCCATCTCATCCAGTCTGTGTCTTAACTGACTACACCTGAGAGGACCTTCTTTCCAAAGATGGTCACAGGCACATGTTCCTGGACTTAGGACTCAGCAGATCTTTTGGAAGGATGCAACTTGACCCACAACGGTGTGGAAGCATTTGCCCAGAAGCATCCTTCAAAAGTCATCAAATACGGAGTTCCTATTGTGCATCAGTGGATTAAGGATCCGATGTTGTCTCTGTGAGGATGTGGGTACGATCCCTGGTCTCGCTCAGCGGGTTAAGGATCTCATCTTGCTGCAATCTGCAGTGTAGGTCGCAGCTGCAGCTCCGATTTGACCCTTAGCCTGGGAACATCCACATGCTGCAGGTGCAGCCGCAAAAAGAAAAAAAAAAAGTCATCAAATGGGATTGAAACCCACAGAACTGAATGAGTTCAATCTTACTTAAGTTGGGGGCTTTCATTTGCTTTCTTGTTTCTTTGGCATACAAACGATTTTTTATATTTCTGTAGTTGAAGTTGGCAATCATTTCTCACATGGTTTCAAATATTTGTAGGATGCCTAGAAAAACCTTCCTCACTCCAAGATTACAGCATATTCATTTTTCCCCTTTAGAACTTGGATTCATTTGAATTTATCTTGGCGAGGAGGAAAAAAGTGACCTGGCTTTATTTTCTACAAAGGGCTGGTCACCTAGCCAACAATATGCCTTTAATAATCCAACTTTTCTGCATAGAAATGCCATTTTTTATAACATACAAGTACACCTAGGTCCATTTCTTGACTCTTTCTTATGTCTTACAACTTGTTTGTCCACTTCTGCTACCTGGGCACTACCTCCCTGTTTTTTTTTGTTTTGTTTTGTCTTTTTGCCATTTCTTGGGCCGCTCCCACGGCATATGGAGGTTCCCAGGCTAGGGGTTGAATTGGAGCTGTAGCTGCCAGCCTATGCCAGAGCCACAGCAACGCAGGATCCGAGCCGCATCTGACCTACACCACAGCTCACGGCAACGCCGGATCGTTAACCCACTGAGCAAGGGCAGGGACCCAACGCGCCTCATGGTTCCTAGTCGGATTCGTTAACCACTGCGCCACGACGGTAACTCCCCTCCTTGTTTTCATTGCTGTCACTTTATTTGACATGGTTGTAGCTGGTAGAGATGGTTTTCTGTTGTTGCTCTTTTTTTTTCCCTTCCACAATTGCACGGCTGTTCCCAAATAACTGTTCATGCCTCCAAATGAACTGGTATCCTTTTGTCAAACGTTTAAAAAAAAGTTGTTCTGGGAGTTCCCACCATAGTGCAGGGGGTTAAGAATCCAAGTGCAGTGGCTCATGTCATTGCAGAGGCAAGGGTTGGATCCCTAGCTCCATGGAGTGGGTTAAAGGATGCTGTGGTGTAGGTGGAAGCTGTGGCTCAGATTCAATCCTTGGTCCAGGAACTTCCATATTCTGCAAGGAGCAGCCAAAGAGAGAGACAGAGACAGAGACAGAGAGACAGAGAGCAGAGACAGAGACGGGGGTGGGGGGGTGGGGGAGTTGTGCTGGACCAGCAATGGGGAGAAACGATTTCTGTGCTTTCCTCCATAAGAGCACTCTGTCCATTTGCAAATCTTTCCTTTTTTCCATAGTCCCTCGCAGATTTTTATCGTTTTATTCACATAGGTTCTGGGCATTTCTTGTCTAATTGATTTTCAGACGATGCACATGTCTTCTCCATTGTGAATGGAATCTTCGAATTGCACCTATCTCTTCTCTGGCTCACGTGCACATCAGTCTGTTAGCAGCCCGGCAGCTCTTCCCGAATCTGGAAGGCGTCAAACGACTCTCGTTTCTGGAGGTCACCCTACCACCACGACCTCACACGTGGGTCGAAGGTCATTCCACTCACGGGTCCCACAATCCCATCTCTCTGTATCCGCTGGCGGTAACCTTCCGAGGGGACCTTGTGTCCTACCAATGCTAACTCCCCTGAATGCACTTGATACAAGCTCGAGGCTCCCGTAGGCGTCCCAGCCAACTGCCCCCTCTCTCCCTGCGGTTCCTCCCGCTCCCCTCTGGCCTGTCCCCGGCCCTTTGCTTGCCTGATGGGTTACTTCTCATCCCTCCAGTGTCTGGCGGATCCCATTTCCTAGGAGAAGCCTTGGTCGACCCTCTGCGTCGCGGACACCCCCTGGCCCCTCTAATTCCATGACCCCATGACAACCTTCTCCTGAACGCCATCTCCGCACTTAGCACAGTCTGAAAGTCTAATGCACCCACGTGCGTGTTTGCGTGTTTATGTTTTATCCCTTCCAATTGCAGGACAACTTCCTGGTGAAGGAGTCTGAATAACTCAGTTGTGTCCCCAGGAGCTGCGCAAAGGTGCTCAGGAAAAATGTGTTGCACAAATAGAGTGTGGGCTCCCTTTTTTCCTCTCCTGTTTGTATGGAAAAAAAGCTGTTCATTTTTTCTTTAATGAGTGGCCTCCTATTTCTTCTGCTTTTAAATAAGATGGTTTTTTGTTTTGTTTTGTTTTGTTTGTTTTTTGTTTTAACTCCCAGGGGATTTCCCAGGTATACAATCTTATGTCATCCACAAACAATAAAAAGGTTGGCTCCTTCTTTCCACTACTTACACTTTTTATTTTGTTATTTTTTTAATTATTTGATTTTTTTTAATTTTTTGATTTTTTTAAGGGCCACACCTGGGGCAGTTCCCAGGCTAGGGGTCGGATAGGAGCTGTAGCTACTGGCCTACACCACAGTCACAGCAATGTGGGATCTGAGCTGCATCTGCGACATACATCACAGCTCACGGCAATGCCTGATCCCTAACCCACTGAGCAAGGCCAGGGATTGAACCCGAAACTTCATGGTTCCTCGTCGGATTCATTTCCACTGAGCCACAATAGGAACTCCTTATTTTGTTATTTTAATTCCTTTGACTAGTACTTCTGGAACAATTTTAACTAATGTTGGTGATAACAGGGACACTTGACCAGATATTGACTTTAATAGAAATAGTTCTCTTTTAGGGTTTTACCACAAAACATGGTATTATGATACTGATACCGGAATGTGTGTATGTGTGTGTGTGTGTGTGTGTGTGTGTGTGTGTGTGTGTGCGCGCGCGCGCGCGTGCAGTCTGATCATGTTCAGAAAGTATGGATCTAGACCCATTACTGGAAGGTTTTTTAAAACTCAGGCTTGAAGATAGCCAACAGGCACATGAAAATATTCTCAACATCGACAACTATTTGAGAAATGCATATAAAAGCTGCAATGAGGTATCACCTCACATCAGTCAGAAAGACCATCATCAAAAAATCTGCAGATAATAAATCCTGGAGACGGTGTGGAGAGAAACAGGAATACTTCTACATTGTTGGTGGGAATGTAAATTGATGTAGCCACTATGGAAAAAAATGAAGATTCCTTAAAAACTAAAACTAGAATTACGATATGATCCAGCAATCCCTACTCCTGGGAATTTATCCAAAGAAAACCACAAATCAAAGAGATACATGCACCCCTATATTCATAACAGCACTATTCACAATAGCCAAGACTTGGAAGTAACCTAAATGTCTATCAACAGATGAATGGATAAAGAAGATGTGACACATGTATACAATGGTATATTACTCAGCCATAAAAAAGAACAAAATAATGCCATCGGCAGCAACATGTATGGACCTAGAGATAATCATACTAACTGAAGTAAGCCAAACAGAGAAAGACATATATCATATGATATCACTTATACATGAAATCTAAAAATGATATAAATGTACTTATTTGTAAAACAGGACTAGACTCATAGGTACATAGACCATATATAATATAAACTTATGGTTACTAATGGGTAGAGTGGGGGAGATAAATTAGGAGTTTGAAATTAATACACTACTATGTATAAAAGAGATAAACAACAAGGACCTACTATATAGCATAGAGAACCATATTCAATGTCTTATAATAAGCTAAAATGGAAAATAATCTGAAAAAAATCTATCTATAGATATAGATAGATATCTATAGATATAGAGATAGATGGATATCTGAATCACTTCACTGTATACTTGAAGCTAACACAACATTGTAAATTATCCATACTTTGATTTAAAAAAAATAGTTCAAAAAGTTGGGGAAAAAACCCTCAGGAATGAATATCATCTTTCAGACATGTTTTAGCATTTATTCAGACCAACAAATTATCAATGATTAATTTAGCGTAGTGGTGAAATTATATTAACTGATTTCCTATTATCGAACTTACTGCATTCTGGAGTGAACTCCATTTGATCTATTCTTTTTTTAAATGCACTGCCATCTCTCTTTGCTAATATTTTATTCAGGAACTTTGCATCAATACTTATGAGTGCCCATCGATATAAGTGGTTACCTGTATATGGCTCACTGTCTAAGGCTGTCATAGGTGAACACATTTTGGAGCAAGAATATCTCTAGAAGTGAAATTGAGGGAAAGGAGGAAAAAGAAGACAGGACTCAGAACTTTTATCATCACACAGGTTTATAATGTGGCAAAAAAATTTGATCACTTTGTAGAAAAACCCAAGACTCAACCCCAGTTGATAAAATGCCCTTGTGACTTGTGTGTTCATTCAGAGCATGGCTTTGGATCAGAAGATGAGAGGGTACCATCTTTCCTATCATTCAATGTACGTAATTGTAGAAGACAGGCTGGAGTGACATTTCAAGAGCCTGTGACCACACTGTCGGAGGAGAAAGAAGCAGCCAGGAGATCTTGCACTGGCACAGATGTCTCCAGGGAGGGGGTACCTGGGTCCACTGTGATCACATGACCCTCTACAAGCTAATTGTGGTTCTCAAGCAGAGGAAGCTGAAATCAACTCGAATCAAGCAAAAGTGAGAAGGATTTCCTTTTCTTCTAGCAGCATAACCACTCAGATTTACCCAAATTGTATTCAAATGTGGTTTCACTAAAGGTTTTCCAGTGGTCTACAGCAAAAATACGGGAACCAACCCCTAATCTAGCAATGCAAGGAGACATCAATTATGCTAAAATACTGAACTTATTTCATGAGTGAACACTAGATAATGATGCTTAATTCACTACAGCCTACTGATAATGCTAGAAAATATTTTGTTTGACAAAATGGACGTATTATGTCCTCCAAAACATTCTTTTTTCTTCACTTCATTCTTTCTCTCTCTCTTTCTTTAACATGTACGCATATCCATTTTCTTTCAGATTCTTTTCCCACATAGATTCTCTTTCTTTCCCTTTCTGTTTTGAGTACTAGCACTTTATAAAGATTCCTAGAGAACCAGATGGGTGATGCAAAGTCTCAAAATACCAGGTTTCACACGGATACTAATATTGGGAGAGAAAAAAAGTGGCACAAGAAATTATTTGGTGCTTCTGAGATCTGTCCCTTTTAGCAAAGAGAGAATTAATTGTGTAACAGTGTGTTCTTACATTTTCAGTGCAACCTAGTGAATCACAAGGCAAAATTCCTTACGGTGCTCCGGTCCCTGCTTCCCACCTTGGAAGGAATTCCCATGCTGCCTCCTAAGAGAGGAAAGTGTCCACGGTCCCAGCTGCCCAGAGGACCCCCTAGAATCTGAAAAGAAGCCCATGAGACATGTCGGGGCGGGGGGTGGGGGGAACCTCATTCATGACACCCTGAGACTAAAAGGTAAACCAGCTGAAGGCTGTGTAACTCACTTCCAAATACTGATGTCAGGAGCCCTCAGTCCAGGAGTCACCTGAGAGAGTGACCCTCCCCCTGGTTCGGCTGGCCATGGCCCCTGAACCAGTGCTTGTCCTGGCAGCCTGTGCCACACTAGCTGCATACCCCGTTGCAGCTGCCCCAGCTGGTTTCCCCATGGCCACTCCCTGCACCAGCCTCCCCGGCCGCCTCTGTGCCAGGTCAGGCTGATTCCCAGCCGGGCCCCCAGTAGCCACAGTCAACTCCTTTTACCCATGAAACCATTGAAATGGAAATCCAGTTTTACAAAGCGCAAGTGACTGGTAACGAAGACGTGAATGATGTTTATGAGAACTTTATTTAATTTCAAATCATTTGTGCCTTCTAATTCATTAATAAAGGGAAAAAGGAAGGATCCAGGAGGGCTTAATCTCAAGTCATCATTCAACTAGGAGAGAGTACTTCATACGAAATTCTTGGGGAAATTGTCAATTTCCCATTTTCCCTGAAAAAAATCTCTTTTTATAGAAGAATTTGGGCCCAGCTTGTTCTGTAAAAATTAGATTTGACTTTTATTTGACATTATGTGAATGCAGAAGAAAAAAAAGATCCAACCAAGTGCTTGACTGAGTTTTTCATCATCCATTTTTGTTATTGTATAGATGGTCTAAAAATGACATTATCTACATTATCTACAACAATAACAATAACAAGATAATGTAGATAATGTCATTTTTAGACCATCTATACAATAACAAAAATGGATGGTGAAAAACTCAGTCAAGCAACAAAAAAACCACCTTCTCATTTTGGTCATAATAAAGTATCTGAGGAAAACATGATAGTCTTTATGATGGAATTAAAGGTCAAAAACGTGCTCTAAGGGAGAGACTTGGAGGTTCTTTAAGGAGTGGAAGCGCTTGTCTTTCTTGGGCTGCTCTGCTTTCCCTGGGGAGTTTGTCAAGGCCAAGCCTGGGTGCTGGTGATTGTTCTGGCTCTTTCCTGCTTCCCTGGACATAGCAGACTCCAGTATCTGCAAGCAGTCTCTTCTCTATTGTGTGAGTTACAGGGGGGAGATAAGAAAAAGCACCCTCAGAGCTCCCTCACCCCCCAACTCAGGGGGCCGGGGTCTGCCTCTCTCTTCCCAGGTGGTCCAGTGGCTCCAGCTCTGTGGGTCTGATTTCACTCAGCGTGAAGGCGACCATGCCTCCCCCATAGGACTGCAGCGGGGGTTAGATGAGAGGTTATTTTTCAGCTATTGGGACCCAGAGGGCTTAGTGGACAGCCCAAGACACTGTCAGCATCCCAGACTATGAGCCACTGCTACTGCTGCACCTGAAGGAGAGGATGAACCTCTCCCAATGGAAGGGTGGTCTTCCGTGTTCTTCCAGTTTAGCAAATGGTTTTTGTTTTTATCCCAAAAGAGATCCAGTTGACTTTAAGAAAGAGTAAATGTATAAGTTTAAAACATACTAAGCTGTCACTCACTTAAAAAGCCTTAATTAAATGATACAAATGAGAAAGTAACAATAAAATAAATAAAATACAATATAAAATAGACAACCTATTTGGACCTACTATTTGGTCCTACTATTTGGTCCAACCTATTTGGACCCAGAGAACTGTATTCAACGTCTTATAATAATCCATAATGGAAAAGAATTGGAGAAAGTACATATATGTATATACGTCTACATATTTCTGAATCATTTAGCTGTACATCTGACACGAATGCAACATTATAAATCAACTACACTTCAATTAAAGATTTTTAAAAATTGGGAGTTCCTATTGCAGCTCAGCAGTAACAAACCCAACTAGCATCCAGGAGGATGCGGGTTCGATCCCTGGCCTCGATCAGTGGATTGGGGATCTGGTGTTGCTGTGAACTGCGGTGTAGGTCACAGATGCGTCTTGGATCCAGCATGGTGGTGACTGTGGTGTAGGCCGGCAGCTGTAGCTCTGATTCTATCCCTAGCCTGGGAACCTCCATATGCCATGAGTGCGGCCCTAAAACACACACACACACACACACACACACACACACACACACATTTTTTGAATTGAAAAAAAAATAAAAAGTCTTTTAAAATGGCATGGGATGCGGGGAAGGGAGTCGCTACGGTGACTCCGCAAAGCTGACAGCACCATCGCCTGAGGGTGATGGTGGGAGGAGCTACAGCCTTGGGAGGAGGTCGGTGGTGGGACCCAGGGCCTGGAAGTGTGGGCAAGGAGCATGTCCTAGTTTGATGACTTAGAAACCTGAATTAATGCCCAGGTGCTTCAAGTCAGGTGAAACAGGAAGAGGAGGGAGCGATGGCGGAAGAGCCAGAGGAGAGGCACACAGAGAGAAGCCGGCAAACTGGGTGCAAAGAGCGGACCCAGGAACCCCCCTGGCTCATCGGAGCCTCAAGCAAGTGAGTGCTCAGTCACTGGGTGGGGGGCATACTATTTCTACTACTTTCAGTAAAGGGAGGGAGCCAGGGGAAAAGCTGCAATCCATATCAGAAAAACACCACAGAACTTTAATACACAAGGACAAGCTGTTATGAAATATTATTACATTGAGAATTAAGAGGCAACTCTCAGAGTGTCTTCACCCTACCAGCAAACTCATTAATGAAAGTGCACTTGTGATTGACCAAGTCCTGTTTCCCATCCTTGGGTGACCACACTGCCCATAGGCTCCAATCCAGGGTCTCAAGACCTCCTCTCCACTATGGCCCAGCCTTAGGCCCTGGAGCCCAGCACCAGGGTGGGGAGTGGTCCCTCCCGGGGTGCTAGGTGCTGGGTGCCAGGTCTGTGAGTCACTGCACAGAGTGGGGGCCACGTGTGCCACCTGGGAGGGCAAGTGTCCAACAAAGGACCATGCGTGCTGATGCTGCTCAGATCCCTCTGTTTGAATAGAGGAGGGGCTTGACCAGAGCTCAAATCTCTCCACGTGGGTGGCTGACCACCCTGTCCTTATGTGAGGCTGGCCCTGCACCCACTCCTAATCAGGCCTCATGTCCCTACCCTAAAGCTGTTGAGGGCCATTTAAAAGAATAATCTCAAAACCGTGAGGTGTCGGCGATGCTTACAGGGATCACTAGGAGGATGTAAGAGCACTGAGCACCAAGCAGACGGACTGTCTTCCCCTTGTTCTTGCACGATTCTGAAGGGTCACTTTTCTGCCCATTCTCTAGGATTTGAAAAGAGGACTCAAGATGGGTGTTTTACTTATTTTATTATTTTATCTTATCTCACCTGGCTTAATGGGGTATAATGGTTGTCCAGCCCTGACAAGGGACTCTATGTGTCCTGTGTCCTCTCTGCAGTATGGCAGGAAGGAACGTCCACGGGAGGCCGTCTAGTGTGCTGAAGTGACACAGGCCAGAGTGAGGGGCCATCCTGCTGCTCACCGTCAAGATGCAATGATGTCAGTGTCCTTTCTGCTTCTGGGGTATATGACATTCACCGTGTCAATGCCATCATCCCCTTGCAAACGGGTCTGGATTTGCTCTGGATGGAAGATTCTGGAATGTGTTCAAGCATTACTCATGTTCAAATTTGTTTTCACCCAATACATTTTAATACTTGTCGTATGGCTCCCAAGATTCGTGGTTTTATTTCATTTCTCCTAAATTGAATAGGAGAAAAAGTAGTGGGACTTAATGAATGGTCTTTCAAAGGATTTCAAACTCATGGAACTCAGAGGAGTCCTGACTCGACCTTGTCCTCTGGCCCCCAGGCTGGAGGTGGAGCTTTGTAACTTTGACAAACAGGTCGGCCTATTGGATTTTTTTTAAAGGATAGAGTCCCCAGTTGCTGTTAGTGCCACTGTCACTTTTCTCCAAGCCTATTAGATCTTGGAAGGCACATCTTATGAGAACATTTAGGCTGCCAGCTCTGAAATAGTCACTCAGTCCAGGAATTAAACAATCGTGGCTCTGCTGCAGGAAAGAGCATTTTACAAAAATGTATGTGGATAATGTTGATTTACCAAAGGTCTGGGTGAGAGCTGTGATTGTCAGCGCTGGTATTTTTAAAAACTCTTAATCGTGGTATAATATTCGTATAGAGAGCACATACATACATATGTATCTGAAGCATAGAGCCTGATACATTTTCACATTATTTTATTCTTATTGTTTGGATTAATCTTCATATGCTTCAAATATAAACAAAAGCTAAGCACGTTTGGATTATCCACCACTAAAATTGGGGAGGAGTACCCATATATACAAAATCTCTGTCTTTGAACAGAGGTTCATTTACAAGGACTGTAATGAAACCTATACAAGGTGCAGAAATGACAGCTCAATTTTCTACCGGCCCTCACGTTCTGCTTTCATTCCAACTCTTCTGTCAAAGCCACATACTTATTTATCCTCTCTGCATATGTTTTGGGGTAGCTCTGTTTGGTAGGAACGCAGTATCACTGAGCATCTCTGTTTTATTAAGTTTGACAAACAACAGAACATTGGGTCTGCTGGCCAGAATTTGTTAATCTGTCATCCCAGCTCCGTCCCAATACATCTTGGAGAAGCTGTTTTCCAACACGTTCTTGGGTTCATACTTAGAAATGGTATTAATCCACTTGTTGACTCAATAGAGGGCTAACTTAAAAAAAAAAAAAATCTCTTTGCTACACCCACCATGGCAACTGGAAGTTCCCAGGCCAAGGATCAAACCCACGCCACAGCAGTGACAATGCTGGATCCTTAACCTGCTGAGCCATCTGGGAACTCCAAGAGGGGGCTAATTATTGATGTTAAATCTTAGTGCCGCTTTTCAGTGTTATATCCATTTCTGAGAAAACCTTCTTTGCTCCACGTACGAGTGCCTCTGCTGGGTTGATTCGCCACGGAGACTGATCACAGCTTCTCAAGCATCAGAAGTCTGTACCACGGAAGCTGAAGGGCAAAGGGATCAAGGGGTAAAACTTCTTTTTTTAGGAGGAAAACCTGGGGTGAAAATTCTCTATCTTCATATAAATACTGGCCACGACTTTCTGGAGTGTTGCCTATTAAATGATACTAAGTAAGGAGCAGAGATTTCAGCTGGAGCCTGGACTGTGTCGGCCGTGAGAGTGCGGGTGTATCTAGAGATGTCTGATCAGAAGGGAGACAGGCTGGCACAGAGCAGGTGCCAGGGATGCTGCTGAAGGAGGAGGCAGAGGGCTGTGGCATGAAGCCCCCTGAAGAAGAGGTGGGAAAGGGTCCCGGAAGAGATGAGTCCATTTCTTGCCCCTTCCCCTGCCAGGTGACTTCCAAACCCTGACGGCACTCCTATAAATGGGAGAGATTTCCCAAGACACGGGGCTGGAGGGACAGAGGTGACCCTGGACTAACCAGGGGAGGGACAACCCCTCAGCCTCTCAGTGGAGCCTAGGGCCCCTTGGGCACAGGGAGGTGCCCACACAACCTGGGCCCACAACACAGCCCGACCAGGGGGTATGCAGCAGACAGCAGAGGGGACCAAGCACCAGGGTTACCCAGGAGGTCAGTGGTCTCTGGCTGGTGTGCAGCAAGCTGAAGTCTCACACAAAGATAGAGGCAGGATGGAAATCTGAGTTATTTCAAGCAAATAAATCCCTACCGGGAGATCTGGCACTGTCACTGGCAGGGGCTGGGGGCACTGCTATGACTCGGTTCAATCCCTGGCCCAGGAATTTTGCATGCCTGCAGGTACGGTAAGTAAGCAGTTCCTTACCAGGATTCCCCCTTTGAGGAAACTGAGAGCAAGTGGTGTTAATTAAAGAATTCATTCGTTTTCCAAGTCTCACCAGTCTTTACCAGTTTGGGCAGAAAGCCCCCTTTCAGGGAGTCACGTGAGGTCCAGATGACACTGCGGTTCATGCAGGCCCTCCACAGGCTCATTTCTGTAAACTAACCCAAGACTAGGTAGTGGCTCAACCCAGTGTCAGGGCTTGGGGTGAATGTGAGTCGTGGCCAGTGTTGGAAGGTGAAGAAAGACTGCATGTCTCCTGTCCCACAGTCCTTGGTTACGCGGAAAGCAAGACTCAGGCAAAATGTTTATTAAAACCCAGGATAACAAAAATCTCATAGAGGCCCATTCTGATGAGCTTCAAGGAGTCCCCGCCCTCTGACCTCAGCTCTGAGTGGGAGCTTCACACTGTGGCCAGCCCGCAGTGTTCACAGCAGCCCCCCAGCCTCCGGGTCAGCTCAGTGGACAGAGTCCAAATCACCCCAGAGCCTCATCAACAGAGGGTGATGGAGGACCCCCCAAGTCCTTCATGCCAACCACAGACTTAGATGCCACTCAGTGGAAAAAAGCAATGAGAGCTTGTTTCCAGCATCTATTGTGCTCATTGGCAGACCCCACAGAGCATTCAGATAACAACGTGTTTGAAGCCTTTGCCTCAGGAGTGTGGAATGCTGCTCCAAGTCACCACCTATGACTCTTCACCCCTGGGCTGTGAATTTCTGATCAGGGTCTTTTAAATGCTAAATAGCCCCACCCAGGATTTTCATTGGAAGCAAATGAGTACACAGTACACACAGCATGTGGTTGATAGTGAAGTACTGAAATAAATGACCACCTAGGCCACATGTTCTGATCACTTTCAGAACATATAGAAAACACAAATCATTAGGTTAGTTCAGCATTAGTGCCATCTCTTACAGTTTATAAGACACCCGCGTGCAGAAGGCTTTATTAAGATAACTTACTCAGAGTTCCCATCATGGCTCAGTGGTTAACAAAATGACTATGTCCACGAGGATGGAAGTTCGATCCCTGGCCTCGCTCAGTGGGTTAAGGATCCAGCATTGCCATGAGCTGTGGTGTAGGTTGCAGACTTGGCTCCTATCCTGTGTTGATATGGCTATGGTGGAGGCCAGCAGCTGTAGCTCTGATTTGACCCCTAGCCTGGAACCTCCATATGCTGCAGGTGTGGCCCTAAAAAGATAAAAAAAAAAAAAAAAGAAAGAAAAAAGAAAAAGAAAAAGAGAGAGAGATAACTAACTCATTTTCATTATAAAGAGATCAAGATATAGAAAGATCGGGTGCCTCCGTGAACTCTCACTTAGAGAATCCATTAATTTTTACATCACTCATTCGAGTAGTGTTTCTCCACAGCCTCCTCTGTGTGTGGACGGTAGAGGTGCCAGGGCTGCAGTGGGGAGCAAGTGTATTACTCACTCGGCCTTGAATAAGGAAGTAACCCAGAACTTAGAGGCTTATCACAACACACATTTATTTTCTTACAGTTCCTGTGGTTCAAGAGTCTAGGTGTGGCTGACCTGGGTGCCTGGGGCTCAAAACCTCTCATGAGGTTGCACTTGAGCTATGAGCTGAGACTATGGGGCATCTGGAATCACAGACCTGGAAACAGCCTAAATGACCATTCACAGAGGAATGGATAAAGCAGATGTGGTACATATATACAGTGAAATATTACTCAGCCATAAAAAAGAAAGACATTTGTAGCAACATGGATGGATCTGGAGATTATCATGCTAAGTTAAGTGTGTTAGAAAGAGTAAGACAAATACTGTATGATATCACTTATATATGGAATCTAAAATACAACACAAATGAACCTATCTATGAAACAGAAATAGACTCACAGACATAGAGAACAGACTTGTGGTTGCTAAGCGGGAGGGAGTGGGATGGACTGGGCATTTGGGGGTTAGCAGATGCAAACTATTATATAGAGAATGGATAAAGAACAAGGTCTTATTGTATAGCATAGGGAACTGTATTCAATATCCTGTGATAAACCATAATGGAAAAGAATGAAAAAGATTGTATATGTCTATCTGAGTTATTTTGTTGTACAGCAGAAATTAACCTAACATTGTAAATCAACTATACTTCAATAAGAATGTTTAAAAACCGGAGTTCCCGTCATGGCGGAAATGAATCCAACTAGGAACCATGAGGTTTCAGGTTCGATCCCTGGCCTTGTTCAGTGGGTTGGGGATTCCGGCTTTTCCGTGAGCTGTGGTGTAGTTCATAGACGCAGCTCAGATCTCACATTGCTGTGGCTGTGGTGTAGGCCAGCAGCTGCAGCTCTGATTCAACCCCTAGCCTGGGAACCTCCATATGCCGAGGCTGTGGCCCTAAAAAGCAAAAAAAAAAAAAAAAGTTTAAAATTCACACCAGGGAGGGGAGTTCCCGTCGTGGTGCAGTGGTTAACAAATCCGACTAGGAACCATGAGGTTTCGGGTTCGGTCCCTGCCCTTGCTCAGTGGGTTAATGATCTGGCGTTGCCGTGAGCTGTGGTGTAGGTTGCAGACGCAGCTCGGATCCCCCTGAGTTGCTGTGGCTCTGGCGTAGGCCGGTGGCTACAGCTCCGATTCAACCCCTAGCCTGGGAACCTCTATATGCTGCGGAGCGGCCCAAGAAATGGCAAAAAAAAGACAAAAAAAATTCACACCAGGGAGTTCCCACTGTAGGGTTAAGGATCCAGGTTAAGCAAGGATCCAGTGTTGCCATAATTGTGGCTTGGATTTGATCCCTGCCCTGGAACTTCCACATGCCATGGGCTTCGCAAAAAAAAAAAAGATTATGAGAATTTGGGGGTATAGTAATCATGAGGCAACAATTTAGAATTTGTATTATTCTTTTAAATTCAGCTAATGGCAATAGCTAAGGCTTACTAGTAATTCTTTTGGCTCTGACACAGTAAAGATTTCTTCATATATTTATTATTTAATTTCGCAACAGCCTTCTGAGGTCGATATTGTTGTAGGTTTACAGATAGGACCTTTGGAAACCTTGGAGAAGGTAAGTCTCTTAAAGTCTTCCGGCGCTAAAGGATGGAGCCAGGAGTTGCCCCAGTCAGTGTGACCCCGCCTCCACCTTGCACTATCAAACATAGTAGATCATCATTCTTCCAGAAATGTCACAGGCACCTCGGAAAAACAGAGAAAGTAAGAAAAACACCACTCAGGGGTCACCCACCCCCATAACATCCATATTCTCATTTATTTTGGTATTTCCTACAGTGGGTTCCTTTCCTGAACTCAAAATCAAGAGCTAGAACCCCACACGTGACTTAGTTGCCTGTTTTGTGCTTGTATTCGCACACAGAAAGTTCTACAACAGGAAGAGAATTCAGTGGCTATTGGCTGTCCGACAAGTCCTGAACTGGTCTGGGAGAAATGTCCTGAAAACCCAGAACTTGCTCTGTCGCTGCAATAGAGGGAGAGAGTGACACGATCACGTGGTCTTCCCATTAGGGTAGCCCTAGAAGGGGGTCCAAGACATGGGGTATGGGGGCAGCCCTGCCACCAAGGAAGGAGCCCTCACTCCCAGCCCCTGTCAGCCCCCTGAATCTGCATGGCACCGAGGTCAAGGAAGGCCACCACAACCTGTCT
The DNA here is from genome assembly GCF_016906955.1 of Phacochoerus africanus. NCBI lineage: Eukaryota > Metazoa > Chordata > Mammalia > Artiodactyla > Suidae > Phacochoerus > Phacochoerus africanus. The sequence continues at coordinate 53,776,299 of NC_062548.1, read as the reverse complement.
GGATGGACACAGAAGCACAGGACTGTTGCCAGGCCAAATGGAATAGTCACAGTTGGGTCCTTCTAAGGAAAGGCCACTGCCACCCAGGCATCTTTGTGCTGGCAATCCCTCCGCAGGTGGAGAGAGAGTGTGATAAAGTGACTTACATACTGTCTAGTATCTGGGGTATCTGTTTTTATTAAAAAATATGAAGTAAACAGGAATCTTAATAGCCTCTGACCTTAGAGTCAGATGGATGTTATTTTTTTTTTAATGTGTTTTGAGAGACCTAGCTGAGAAGCGTGTATCTTCAATCGCATCCTAAATATTTGGCAGAGCATTTTGGATTTCATGTCACCACCTCTCCTGATGTGGTCAGATATAAATAGCAGCGTGAATACTTAAGAGCTATTCTCACTGAAAAAAAAAAAGTAATTAATTGGTGTTATACACAAAGGACTTCTCTATTTCCTTTTCTTCTTCTTTTTTTTTTTTTTTGGTAACCAGCACAGCTTTAATTACAAGTAATTGTTCTCGAAATCAGGCTGCTCATAAGTTCTGCCGTGTAGACGGTGATCATGCATCAATACACTCATCTATAACTTTCATTATTTTAGTCATTTGGGTGTGTAAATTTGTATTTAATTTAGACAAAAACCTAGGCAACTCCCACTGTTAGTTTCTATCAAAGTATGCCTTTTTCAGGCACGATTTGGATGAGTTAGATTTTCATTCATTCATTTGCTCTTAGGAAAATAATAGTACCTTGTTTTTCTTTTGCTGAATACTAGGTAAATACAATGGCAACAGATGTACCAGGAACTGGGTTTTTTACTAGTCAAAGGAGAGTTTTAGCAGGTATCCAGGTAGAACAGTGTGTGCGATCTTTTTCTCAGGAGCTGAGGTTTGCAGAAATTCCCTACAGAAATCTCTTAGTGGATTCACAGTAGCCCATTGCTTACTTCATTCAGAATTTGTACATTGCCTGCCTTCCATGCTGCACACGGAATCTGCCCTCTGAATCATTAAACCCCCGCATACTGCTAACTCTCCACTAGGCTGTTGTGTCTCTGAGTGAATTTCAAAAATCAAATTCAAAAGCCTTCCCAGGACATCTGATGGGAGCACATGAGCCCCACCTCACCTGGTGGATGACTCCACTCTTTTCTTTTCCGATCTCTTATGCATGCAAAAATTCTTAACAGAAGAAAAGTGGTGATATTATTTGTTTCTGTTCTAACTTTTTTTTTTTTTTGGTGTAATAGTCTGAGTCCCAAACAAGAGAATTTCAAGTAAAAGAGAATTTTTTGAATGAAAAAACCCTAGCCATACTTACCAGAAAAAGATAACAACAATCAACAGATATCTTCAGTAAACAATGAATGACCCTCATAGAAATGGACAAAAAAATGCTTCAACGAAACATGAGACTACGTGATCTGATGAGAAACTCTGCTGTTATCCAGCTAAAAACTTACTTAAGATGAGAAGTTTTAAAGTGAACAACATTTACCGTTCAAACTACTCATTTTCTTTTCTTTTCTTTTTTTTTTTTTTTTTTTTTTTTTTTGCTTTTTAGGTCCGCACTCTCAGCATATGGAAGTTCCCAGGCCAGGGGTCAAATAGGAGCTACAGCTGCTGGCCTATGCCACAGCCACAGCAATGCCAGATCTGAGCTGCATCTGTGACCTACACCACAGCTCATGGCAACGCTGGATCCTTAACCCACTGAGTGAGGCCAAGGAGCAAACCCAAAACATCATGTTTCCTAGTTGGATTCGTTTCCACTGCTAACTACTCATTTTCTTCCTTAATTCTTTTTAATCAGGCTTTCTTATTAAATGTGCACACTATAGATTTGAACTAGACCAGAACTAGGCTCTTCTATCTTTTTTCCAAGATAAAGTTTTTATTGAAGTCATGAGGATTTTGTCTTATAAAGTTACCAGTAATTGAACAACATTTATTGAAGGAAGTCTGTTGTCATCGACATTTGGTTAAAATGGGGGTCGTGATGAAAATCAAAGAAGAAAAAGATAATAATGAAGGGCTTATCCCTGCCCTCCTGAAGGAATTCACCTCAGTCCGCAAATTAACAACTGCAGCCGTGCCCACGTACACACACACAGGCACACACAGCTAGTGTTCCAGATCAGAGGATGAATGTGATACAAACTGGACACTTGAGTATTTGAGAACGGAGAGGACCTTAGAAAGGGGAGGGACCAGATATACATGGGCCCTAATGCAGAGTCTCTAGAACCTACAACCTCATGGATACTAGTTGGATTTGTTACTGCTGCGCCACAGTAGGAACTCCTGAAACAATTTTTATTTAAGAAGGGTTTTTCAACCAATGCTTAGCTGTAGTTTATTAGAGCTTTTACTTGCACAAACACTCTAAAAAGTTGTTCTGCAGAAACAGACTCACAGACATAGAGTTCAGACTTGTGGTTGCCCAGGGGAGGGGGGAGGGAGTGGAATGGATGGGGAATTTGGGGTTAGTAGATGCAAACTATGATATTTAGAATGGATAAGGGAGTTCCCGTCGTGGCGCAGTGGTTAACGAATCCAACTAGGAACCATGAGGTTGCGGGTTCGGTCCCTGCCCTTGCTCAGTGGGTTAACGATCCGGAGTTGCCGTGAGCTGTGGTGTAGGTTGCAGACACGGTTCGGATCCCGCGTTGCTGTGGCTCTGGCGTAGGCCGGTGGCTACAGCTCCGATTCAACCCCTAGCCTGGGAACCTCCATATGCCTCGGGAGCGGCCCAAGAAATAGCAACAACAACAACAACAACAACAACAAGACAAAAAGACAAAAAAAAAAAAAAAAGAATGGATAAGCAACGAGGTCCCGCTGTACAGCATAAGGAACTATATCTAGTCTCTTGGGATAGAATATGATGGAAAATAGTATGAGAAAAAGAATGTGTATATATATATGTATGTATGTATGTGTGTATGACTGGGTCACTATGCTGTACAGCAGAAATTGGCACAACACTGTAAATCAACTATAATTAAAATATAAATATTGGAGTTCCTATTGTGGCTCAGCAGAAACTAATCTGACTAGTATCCACGAGGATGCAGATTCCATCCCTGGCCTCTGCTCAGTGGGTTAAGGATCTACGAGTTGCTGTGAGCTGTGGGGTAGGCTGCAGATGCAGCTTGGATCCTGTGTGGCTGTGGCTGTGTTGTAGGCCAGCAGCTGCAGCTTCGCTTGGACCCCTAGCCTGGGAACTTCCATATTCTGTGGGTACAGCCCTAAAGAGATAAATAAATTAAATAAATAAATGAATAAATAAATAGATAAATCTGTTTTAAAAGTTGTTTGGGGAAGAGGTGAAAGCTTGCAAGTTGGCGGGAATCCAGGATGACTGAGAAGCCCAGGAAAAAGTTTCCAGGCCAGAATGAACCAGTCAAGAATGAAAGGGAGCCAGAGTTGGTGAGAAAGTGCATCTGTCTATAGAACTAGCAGGAAACAAGGCCCATGTCCCAGGAGGATAAACGATGGCAGGAGGAGGGGCTTTCAAACCAAGTAGAACTGGTCCCACGGCCACAGGGCGATTTGCTATCGAGATCACTCTCACTTTGTGTACGTTCTCGCTGAAACCACTTTAAGGCAGTCGCCCAAACCAAAGATTAGTCAACGTGAGACACACTCTAATGATGGGTGTTCAGCCTCTGCCTACGAGTTCTCCAAGCACAACAATTTAGTGGAAAATAAGCAGTTATCCAACGAGCACAGGAGAAAAAAAAAAAAAACCAAAACCAAGAACTAATTTACATTGTAAATTTCCTTTCCCCTATTAGTGGATGGATGTGCATGGCCTAAGCCCACAGTTACCTGGGGTCGCCCCTGTCTCTAAACAGGTAAGAGCCCCTGGGGGACCCAGCGGACCATCTGTGTAAATGGGGCCATTGCTCTGTCTCAGCGAGAGACACACACACGGAGATCCCTTAGAATCTGGAGATCCCTTTGCTGTACGGCGGAAATTGACAGAACATTGTAAATCAGCTATACTTAAAAAAAATTTTTTTTAAGGTTTGGCGATCCTCGGAGCTCCCATTGTGGCGCAGTGGAAACGAATCTGACTAGGATCCATGAGGCTGCGGGTTCCATCCCTGGCCTCGCTCAGTGGGTTAAGGATCCAGCGTTGCTATGAGCTGTGGTGTAGGTCGCAGACGCAGCTCGGATCCCATGTTGCTGTGGCTCTGGCGGAACCTCCATATGCCGCGGGAGCGGCCCTAGAAATGACAAAAAAAAAAAAAAGAAAAGAAAAGAAAAAGATTTGGCGATCCTAATTTACAAGCACTCATTAAAATTTTCCAGTATGAAACCCAGGTATCCTTACTGATTTTTGTCATGCTCATGTAGGTTTTGGGGTAGAGAAATCACTTACAAAGTAGGGAAACAAGGCTGTCGCTCAAGAATTTTTTGGGATTGTGAGTTTGTCACATGACCCTTTGGCCATGAAACATATGGGTCCTTCAGCATTTGTCCCACAGAAGGGGCCTGTGGAAGTGACCGTGGAAGGTGAGAATGGTCCATTCAGTGTGACAGCTCAAGGGCTTTCAGGGAAATGCAAGTGTGGCTCCTTTTGCCAGGTGATGGAAGGTCTTAGCCAAAGAGAGTGAGATGGCAACGTGGCTGGGAGCCTCTCCTGGAATCCCAGGACCAAGAAGTTGGAGTTCACATTCTCAGTTGACTCCAGGGGAACCTCAATACTGGAAAAAGGATGCTGGCTTTGCTGAAGTGGCTCTTTGTTTCCCTCATCCTGTAGATAGAGGCTGTTTCAAGGGATGCTGACAAAAGTCCCATCGCTAAGCATGTTTTTTGTCCCTGGATAAGATGTTAACCTCCAGGTGCCTTTCCTGGGCATGCTTCTTGGGCATCTCTTTTCAGCTTCCTTCCCAACCATCCAGTAACAGACCAATTTTTACTAAGTCATTGGGACATCACAGCCCTGAGCAGGAAGCTATAGACCTTCTGGTCCTCACCTTCAAAAAGCTTACGATCTAAGAATGTACAGATATGTATGAGTGGGTCACTTTGCCCTACAACAGAAATTGACAGAACATTGTAAATCAACTATACTTTAATTTAAAAATTAATCTAAAAAAGGAAGCTTACAATCTCTCTAGAAAGATGACACATGCACAGCCATAAAGAGATAATGCACCTGTTTTCTAGGTGGTAAATCATTTCCATGTGACCAGTGAAGGATGAGACACAAGGGGCCAGGGCCTCACAAAAATGCAGGAGCATCGCTTCAAGGTGAATATTACGGGGGAGGGCCAGACAGGGAGAAAGGAAGGAGCAGCAGGCTACCACCCAAGTAGGGGATTCTTTTTTTTTTTTTTTTTTGTATTTTTAGGGCCATGCCTATGGCATATGGAAGTTCCCAGGGGTCAAATCAGAGCTGTAGCTGCTGGCCTACACCACAGCCACAGCAATGAGCGATCAAGACATGTCTGCAACCTACACCACAGCTCACGGCCATGCTGGATCCTTAACCCACTGAGCAAGGCCAGGGATCAAACCCGCATCCTCATGGATGTTAGTCGGGTTTGTTGACCTCTGAGCCACGATGGGAACTCCCAAACATGGATTCTTGATATAGGATGTCCCCATCTGCCACTCACACTTGTGTGTGTGACACATACTGCCTGAGGGGCCCTGCCAGGCAGCTCCCACCACCACTCAGCCTGGAGGCACGTGTGAGCAGAAGCTTCACTGCCTTACCCCGATTACTCTGCTAAAGGGACAATCCACAACAGCCAAGTGATGGTGAATGATGTTCACAGAGAGAAGAAGAAAGCCAGGCCAAGAGCAAGGGTTTGTATCTAATCTCAACCTTCCCTTTTTTTATGAACTGATCTGCAAACTGGCCTAACTTCAAAGATCGCATTCAACTGGCCTCAGCTGTTTATGGGGGCAGGGAACCTTTTTGTGGTATTATGATTTTTAAAATCGAATCTTATGTTTCCATCTTTCCAATGGCATCTGGACAATCTTTCAATTCTTGTCTGGTGATAATGAAATCATTAAAAATGTACCAGAACCCTTTTTGCTTATTTCTGTGCCATTTGGAACATATGTGATTAAATTGAACACTACTTGCTCGTTGGGTTTTTCTCTCATTTCTCTTCCCCCACCTCTTGTTTTTAAAAACCCTGTTTGAATTGAGTCCCTGTGAGAGGGAGGCATCTGAGTCAAGCCTGATGCCAGAAGGTCCCCCTACATATCCTGCACATGGTCTTGATCGAGACAGCGAGCCACGATCTACCCAGCACATTTTTGTGGCTTAAGTGACCTAGAGTCTGGGACTTTTTGTTGTTGTTGAAGATTTTCTTTAGGTTCCACGTTGATTTTCTAGCCATCACAGCCACCAGTTTGGGCATTTCACCAAACTTTTCTAGGTGACCACAGGGAATCCAGCTATGCTATTGCGTCTAGCAGCTAAAATATCTCCAAGCGCCTAACATACATCAAAGAGCATCTCGTCCCTTCCCTGGAAACCCTGTTGCCAGCCTTTCCAGCCACGGGGCCCACGTTAGGCAGGAAGACAGCAGCTCCAGCCCATCCCGAGAGAGGCCTCGCTGGAAAGACTTTTCCAGAAGGAGCTTGCTCCAAAGCCTGAAAGGTTCAGCCTCCAGCCTCTCATTCAAAAAAGTTTTTAAAGCCTTTTTAAGGAAACAATTTAAACCCAGCTGCACTTATCGATCAGTGATTTGATTTTGCTTTGTTAGGAGGGATTTGTAATCTGCTTTTAAATGTTTTTTGTTCCTGGCCCTCATTGATAGCAAGTTCTGCCTGAGGCTACCTCTCAAAACTCCGTCACTGGGGCTTTCGAGTCTCTGTGAATAACGAGAATAATTTGATTCTGGACACCCCTCACCGCCCCCCGCCCCATTCCCAAGCTTCCCCTCCGTACACAGATGGAAACGTTAGGGAGATGTGGTTCAACCTAAAACCTAGAAAAAGGAGTCATTTGTCTTTAAAAGGGACAGAAAGTGAGCAAATTTGGTTTACAACCTCAGAATCAAGTAGCTTTCATTTCTCAAGTCCATGAAGTCAGTTTCAAAAAAGAGTACAGCTCCTCAGAGCTTGTCTCTGCCCGGTGCCTACTGGAATTAAAACGTAAGCTCAAAAAAATAAAAAAAAAATCTGAATCTCAGCAGAGCATTCTATTTCTGCAATAAATAGATTTTATAGGAACTTTTTTTATTTACAGCTTTCAGAAGTTGTCACTGCGCCTTTAATGGCTGTTAGTTTTATGTTCCCTAAAGCACCATAAAATACTGGCTGTTCGATTATTATAATATGAATGAAAGAATAGGAACTGCGCTCTTAATTTAACTGATCACTCTCAATACTTCCCAAGCTTATAGAAACCAAAAATACATGATGTCTGGTCTTTGCATTTTTTTTTAATGAAATGCACACACATGTTATTTTTTATAATGTAAGCATATGCTTACACATGTATGATCTTTATGAGTTTATTTAGCAGGAAGCCAACTATGTGAGGAAAACAGACTTTTCCAGGTGCGCCTTCATTGTCTTTCGTGCATGTTCTACGGATCGTTACCGAATGTGGGAGAGTCCTTCATGGAGCGACTTCATACGCAAGAAGAGGGTAAACGTGTCTCCAGTGTCGATAAAAATGACAGCCCCTAATGGGCCATATCAGCTTCAACACAAACGATTAAATCCTCTGCATTCAACGCCACTGTGTTGTGTTTCAGAGTCTCCTGAGCTCTGGGAGGTAGGTGCAAACTCCTAGGACCCCGGAGTGCACATTGAGACCATTATAGATGCTGGTTATTAGATAAGCCTCGGAAGGATGTTTTTCTTGGGCTGCGCACAAGCATTTTGAAAGAGTCCTGCTCCAGGCTTGAGGTCCCATGTTTCTTCCTCTTAAACTCTGAGCAGCTGTAACACATGACTGACTTCTGTAGGGCCCTGTAATGATTTCCTTCCCTCAGAGCTTTCAGGAGTCCTCCTCTGCCCTGCGCAAAAAGGGACAAATATTTTAATCCAAGCAAAATGCTGAAGCAGGTCTTGTTGGTTTCAGGGAAGAAACTCAATCCAGCTCCAGCACCGAGTGGAGGCCTCAAATTGGAACCATCTGGGCTGCAGGAGCGCGCCGAGACCTTTGGGGAAGGCCAGGACAGCCTTGCCTAGGGCTGTGGCCCATACACCTGCAGAGGTGGCCAGCGTCTGGGCAGGCGGCTGGGCTCAGCCGAGAATCCGGCCTTTCAAGCCGCCAGGCGGGCATGCAGCCAGCTCAGGAGAGCCAGTATGCAGGGTGACCATGGCCCAGGTGACAGCTTGTCGAGTAAATAGTCCCCATTTCAATTTTAGAACACATTTGACCCAAATCAGACAAGAACACGCATTTCCTATCTCTTTCTTTTTGGAGGACCAGAGCGAGAGGATGTAGGTACACTCGGTATTTCTGGGGTTCTCCCTGGAGCTGGCGGAACGTGGTTGGAAAAGCCATGCGTTCTCGGCTTATAGTCCCTGCATTCTTTTTATTTATTTATTTATTTATTTATTTATTTATTTATTTATTTATTTATTTATTTTTGTCCAGTTACTGTTTAGGTTGGCAACTTTGACTCGCCAGCGAAGTGAAAGTGCTTTCCAATGTGCTCTCACATCTAAACTGAGGCTGAGGCCAGCTCCCTGGGGCCGGGGGGCGGGGGGGGATATTTTTAAATAAAAGTATTTTTGAAATTTTTGCCTAGCAAGCTCCCCACAGGGGGTGCGGCTCATGTGTCCACCCCCGTTCACACAAAAAGGATGATGATCTTTGCTTCTTCATCAAAGACCAGGCATCTTATCCCTTAGTTTAAAACCCAGTTCATAATATATTTTCCAGAAAGAAAATGGGACATCAAGAACAGACAGACAGGGGATACAAGCTGTGTAATACATATATTTTCCAAATATGGGTGGAAGAGCAATATGTCTTTTTTTTAACCTGGGTTTTTAATTATTTACTGTGGTTAGAAGCATAATGATAACAGCGTGGCATTTACAGAACCCTAAAGAATACAGCCCACCAGGGTGCCCCAGGAGTGAAACTCCACCTCAGCATAGAGGTCAGGGGGCGACACGGTGAGAGAGGGGCAGTCACTGGAAAAGGTGGCAGTTCAGGGGAAACATAAGAAAGGCTGTGGAAATTCTGAGTTTTGTTAAATTTGTAGAAGGGTGAACTTTCTTGCTTCTTCGAACAACCTTTCTAAAGCCACCCAATGGACCACACCATGCTGCTTATTGTAATTAAAGGTACGGGTTTATTGTGATTAAAAGTATTGACTGATGGGAATGATTCAGTCAAGATGCAGATAATATACCTGAAGTAAACATTTTATGTATTTTTTTAAAAAGAAAGAAATAGCAGCCAGAATCCGTTTGTTTTTTTCATCCCTAAAGAGAAAAACTTTTCAAACTAATAATTGGAGAGCAAGGCTCACAGGACATCTTGCATTTTCACAAAGTCCCGAGACCACAATGAATATATGTGGTGCAAGCTTCCTGGACCCCTTGTGAAGCAGTCTTGCTGTGCTGGGTCTGCAACTAAAGTGTTCTCCTGTCCTAAGCCCCCCTGGGAGGGCTGCAGGAATGTGTACTGGGCTTACTTTTTTTGCAGGGCGGGGGGGGGGGGGGTGTTGTTGTCTTTTTAGGGCAACACCTGCAGCATATGGCGGTTCCCAGGCTAAGGTCAAATTGGCGCTGTAGCCTCTGGCCTACACCACAGCCACAGCAATGCAGGATCCAAGCCCGTCTGCGACCTACACCACAGCTCATGGCAACGCCAGATCCTTAACCCAGTGAGGAAGGCCTAGGATTGAACCTGCATCCTCATGGATACCAGTCAGATTCATTTCCGCTGCACCACGATAGAACTCCCAGGCTTATTGTTTTTTAACCCATTCCTAATTGATATGCGTGAACATTTAGATTCTTAACCAAATCTTTGTTCTCTTTCCTCCCCAGGATGCGTCATGCTCCTGCCCACGCACCCAGCTGCCCCCCAGACACATCTCCTCCCCCCACCTCCCACCCCCAACCTCCCAGCCCAACCTCAGCCTGCACTGCTGGCCGCCTGGCCACCGGGCCAGGCTCAGTGGAGCTGAGCACACTTCCTCCGAGGCTTCCTGTGGAAAGCCAGTCGGCTGAGACCGGGAAAGGCCCTGTGGAAAGAAATGGGGAGCCCGCCCTGGGGGCAGTGGGCCCTTTCAGGCGATTACATTGATCCTTTGATAGGAGCTTGGGTTTCTCTGGGAAACACCAGCACCTTCTCATTCCTGGAGCTCCGAGAGGAGCTCAGGCCCAGAGCTGGGGCTAAGCGGGCCAGCCTCTGCGATGAGCTGTGAGGTTCTGAAAATTATCCATGCCTAGACTCAGGAAATTAAGAAAATCTGCGGGTGTCTCCATTAGCACTTCTTAAATAGGAGGTTTGAAACCTTCAGCTCACCCCTAAATTAATGATTATCACAATCATGCGGCAACAAAGTCCGTGGTTCTGACGGTTTTATTTGAAAAGCACATTCTCTACAAATAGGAACTAGCTGATACAAAGACATTTTATAGGAAGAGATATATGTAATAATATTTCTATAACACCCCCCCCCCCAGGCACATACACACACATATTTGAGAGAAAGCCCATCCCGTTCTACGGAAAGGTGAACAGTTGAGAATGGGTGATTTCGGATTGATTTCTGAACTGGGAAAGTACGGCTGATTTAAAAAGAGAACACAAATTTCTTGACCAAAATGATCAGGAGGCAATGGGAACGGACCTCCCGCCCCCCGTCCCGGCCACCACCAGCTCTTTGCTGCCAAATCTTAACTGCCTGAAAACTTACAGAAATGCTTGATTAAAACTAGAATAAAACTCCCCAGTTGCCTTCAGCAAACCACAGCACAAGGGTGGGAAAAGCCGTGCCAGGCTGCAGCAGAGTTACTTGGCGTCTGCTAAAAGTACTGCTCCCTTCCTGTTTAATAATTAATTCAACTTTAAAGCCCCAAGGATCTGGACTCAGCACCAGCTTCACAAAGCAGCACAGAAACAAAATGCTTCCAGAACTGGAGGGGGACAGAGGAAGAAGAAAGAATCTAACATTTCAAGAAACATCACCACATGGGGCCGGGGGAGGGGAGGGAGGAGGTTCGGAGGTGGAAAGAACCAAGGTGGAGAAATTCAAAATAAAATAAATACACACAAAAGCAAGGTTATTCACGGCCACCGGCACCAGGATTGGAGCCAGAAGTCATCCACAGGGGAAGCAGGCTGGGTGCCCGCGGGCTAGCGGGGACCAAGGGAGCAAGGGGCTTCATCTCTGGCAAAGGAGAGACCCAGCCTCTGCTCATTAGTCAGAGCATCACCCTGGAAAAGGCATCAGAGGTGGTCCTGGGCCCCCTCATCCTCCACCCTGCCCCCAGCCCCACGATTCTTTAGCAGGGGGTGGCTAGGGAGGAACGTGAACACACACACAGGCACAGCTGAAGGGAGAGAGAGAGGAAAGACTTACTGGATATAACGTCTCTGTGCATTAACAGCAACACCCAAACGCCTTATTAGACCTAACTGTTCAGCTACAGAAGTTAATCCCCGCCTCAGCGGCAAACTGCAAAAGCCATGCAGCCCGGCAGGTACCCTGCCCTGTGCTCTGTGATTTTTATGAATCATTGGAGTCCTCTAAGCTGGTGAATCCAGCACAGAGAGAAACAGGCTGGGGATGCTTACATCAGGCAGAAGCCACGAAGAGCTCACCCAATCTCCTACAGCACGAGGGATGAGGAAGAAGTTTCCAGAAAGACTGCACCTCAACCTCACCGCCTAGTGTCACACCACACGGCCTGGGCTTGCAACCACAAGACATCTCCGTGTCCCAAAGCATCATGGAGAGGGGACACACCAGCAAGGAACAGATTAATTCAACACAGCGGGTGGCCCAGGAAAAGGGGAAAGCTACTTAAGCACCAAATTGTATTTACTTTCTGCTTATTATTATTATAAAGAAGATATGGCACAGAACACTCACCCTTTTCTGCTGAGAGCCTAGTAGATATTTTAAGAAAGACATTCACACAATTAAATGGTTGAGTGGAACAAATAATGGTCTGCATATTTTTCCTAATGCTTAAAAGGGGATAATACTCTACAATTATCAAAACTAGGTGGATTTTCTTTATATTTTACTTTATACACAAATTAGTTATAAGATGTTTAAAGACACCTCCTTCGTGCCCATTTCTGCCTGCATCAGACAGATGGCGTTGCCTTGAAAACACCTCTGCTGCCTTTTAAAAAGAAGCCTGTCTTCCTCTTGACCGAACCCTCGAAACCGTGCCAACTCAAGTTTGAAACCAGTTTCCAGTTATTAAACAATTTCAAAACCAGAAGATCCATAGGTTTTCTGTAGTTTTGAGTCAGTGGACAGTTAGCTGCTGGGTTTTATTTTTTAACTCCAAGTTCAGGTTTTAGCTAACAACTCTGTTTTCTTGAGAAGCTCATGTGACTTGGGTTCATGTGGGATACAACCGCAAGCCAGTTATTGACTCTCCCAGTGCCTCAGTTTCCTGGCTGTGAAATGGACGCATCACTGTTCTCATTGTAGCAGGCCATGATAAGATTTGTACTTGATGCCCAGGAGGTGCTCAGCACTGCAGCCCTCAAGTTCAAGAGCAGCGAAGGACATCCCTTCCCAGTGCCCTGTGACCCCCCCCTCAGCTACCTCCCCAAGGATGATCATTGAACCCACTTGGTGTTTGCTGAGTCCCTGCGTGTCCGTTCACTTTTCAAAATAGGTGCATTTCAAAGGGTTGTAAATTGAATTTCTGTAAAGCCACTCCTACTTCCAGGACACAAGGGAGCTTCCTATTTAAAGGAGCCTCCACGGTGAATCCTTTTTTAGAGCAGCAAATGACTCCATGGGGAGAGCAATTACCCACCTGCTTCTCTTGTTTCTTCTTTTAAAAATAAATCCAGATATTTGCACGAGGCAGGGTGTTGTCGTGGAAAGAACTCTGACTACAAGACAAGCCGGACTCTGAGCTAGTCCAGACGAACACTGTGCAAACCCCGGGCAAGTACAGAGCAGCTGAAGGGGAGGCTCACAGCACTTCTGGGGCACTGAGAGTCTGCTGAGTAGACAGAGCCCCAAGGGCCCTCAGGGAAGCCTGTTTCTGGGGAGTGGAATTTATAGGGACACCCACTGCCCCCACTGTAACAGACCCATGGGTTTTCAGGGCCCATCCAACTCCGCAAGGCTCTGATTCCAAGCAAATGCCAGGCTCATCAAAGTCTGAGCTGGCACCCCAGTCACTGACCTCACTCACTAAACTTTGCCTGAGCCCAGTTCTGTCCTGTCCAGCCTGGCCGTTCGATGCAATTCACAGGAACAGGCGGGTAGGTGAGTTGGAAGATACCACCTGTGGAGGCTAATGTGCCCTAAAAGGGGGAAAGGTGAGTCTGTGATTGAGAGAATAGGCAGCAAGCTTGACTCCCGGCAACCACCATACTTCTGACAGGCGGGGAGGGGAAGGTACGCTATTCAGAATTGCGCACAGAGGGTTATAACGCTCTGCTGGAAAATCGTGACGGAAGAAAAGACTACGAAGATAACATCACAACCTCCCTCCGACCAGCCCCAGTTCCTGAGCCTCCCACCGCAAGGTCTGCAAGATGGTACAACTCCGAGGAGCTGGCACGTGGACCCCCAGAGACCCGGGGGCGGGGCTCCTCACCTCAGTGGGTGTTCTCCTCTGAAAAGCGGGGGTGGCAACCTCCATGACAGCTCAGTGATGGTGGCATCACTGATGGAAGGAACGCTCTTGGTAGAACACACAGCGCTCCTCAAGGTCTCGGCTGGTGTGGGCTGTTAGGATCCCAATAGCAGCTACGTTTCCCAAAGAGCCTGCGATCACAACTCCACAATGGTACTGCCCCGTTGAGACGGCTTAGCCCCGTGCTGGTTTGCTGGGGCCTCCATGACAAATTACCACCAATGGGGGGGAGGGAGGACGGGGGAGGTGAAACCACAGACATCCATGTCCTCACAACACCGGAGGCTGGATGCCTGAGGGTGCGCTGAGCTGGGTCCTCCTGGTTTCTCTCAGCTTGGTGGAGCTCCATCTTCTCCCTGTGTCCCCACAGGGTCATCCCCTGTACCTGTCTGCATCATAGCCTCTTCTTACAAGGGCACAGGCCATATTGGATCACAGTCCACCCCAGCAAACTCATTTTTTTTTAAATATATTTGTATTGTTTCTCCATTTAGGGCTGCACCTGCAGCATATGGAAGTTTCCAAGCAAGGGATTGAATTGGAGCTGCAGCTGAGGCTTAGGCTACAACCACAGCAACACTGGATCTGAGCTTCATCGACCTACACTGCAGCTTGCAGCAACACTGAATCCTTAACCCACCGAGCAAGGCCAGGGAGTGAACCTGCCATCCACATGGATACTAGTCAGATTCTTAACCCCTGAGCCACATCAGGAGCTCCCCAGCAACCTTCTGTAGAAGTAGTTACCTCCTGAAAGAACATATCTTCAAATACAGTCATTCTCTGAGGCCCTGAGGATTAGAAATTTGACATATGACTTTGGGACGGGGGCAGGCAGGAGTCCCAACTCAGCCCAGAACTGCCACCTAACCAAAGCATTCAGCGTTAAAAACTCACATCAGTTCAGATTTGTACACATGGGGACGCAAAGGCCAGAGGGGGAGGAGATGGCCTGTCTAGACTCCCGAGCCCCCTAGGAGGAAGCCGCATGGGCTCTCTGACTGCCTCCCAGCAGAGAACAGACCCCACAGGCTAGAGATGGTCACAGTAAAGCCACAGTGAGATCGGCCAAGACACCAGCAGACCCAGTAAGGGCGATGTCCTTGTTGACTCAACTCAAGGAAGCTTTGATGACATAAACCAACAGGAAGCTTCTTGAGCCGGGTTCATCCAGCCAGGAAGGAAGCCAAGGGGCTCCTTGGTCTTCTGCTGGCTTGGCCCTAGCCCCACCCCCGCCCCCATCCCCACCCGTCCAGTCACCTGTAAGTTGTCCTCCTCCGTTTTTGATGAGCCAGGGGCCCTGGGCTTCTTCACTGTGTTCTCCTCTCCCCCAAACTCCTCCTTTTAGCACCAGGGCTGTGTCCATCCCGCTACAGTGCCAGAGATGGGGCTCATTGTTTAATTTCTATTTTTAAAGATCTTCCCACCCTAAGTTTAGATTCTAACCACGCTCCTTTCAAATCTTTTTTTTTTTTTTTTCCTCTTCTGGGCTCTTTGAGACACTCCATTGGGGATTTGCTAAACATGCCAGTCCAAGGAAATTATCCGAACAGCGTATAATTCCATTAGATATTGGTCACCGCATTGCCTGAGCAGGAAGCTTTCAAAGAAAATTAAAGTGGGGGGAAAAAAGATCTGGTATTGGTTATTAACTCCACCTCAGGGTGACTTCTCTTCAGGGGCAATTAAATAGCAGCTCTGGGCTGTTAAGTTTACTGGTTTACTTGTAGGTCTCACATCTTCTTCAAGGACAACCACAGTGCAGATCTGCTTTGATTTCAGGTGATGAAGCCAAGGCTGCATCTGCAAACGCGGATTTCATTTGAAATTGTAGGTATGACTACATGTATATGCGCTGACCTTTCTTCTTTAAGAAACAAGTTTTGCTTTACCAGGTAAATACCCATTGGGTGGAATTTCCATAGAACGCTGCTGACATCCTGTGGTCAGTTGGGTTTAAGGCAGCCAGTCTTTCTCAGTAACTATCTCAGGGAATCAAGAGACAAATGCCCCACAAACCTCTTAGTGTGTTTGGCAAAACCAAAAAGAAAAAAGAAATACATGCTGATTCCTAGTCATTCTTATACCACGGGCATCTCCCTTTTTGAGCAACCCCATTTTTTGGTGAATGTGGACAAAACAAGTCCCCGTCGTATTTTTGGTAAGAATAGATGTTCCGGGGACTCTTCATTCAAAGAGAAGACAAGGGCTTTCCCATCATGGCTCAGTGGTTAATGAACCCAGCTTGTATCCACGAGGACGTGGGTTCTATCCCTGCCCTCACTCAGTGGGTTAAGGATCCAGCGATGCCATGGGCTGTGATGTAGGTAGCAGACAGGGCTCAGATCCAGCATTGCTGTGGCTGTTGTGTAGTCTGGCAGCTACAGCTCTGATTTGACCCCTAGCCTGAGAACCTCCACATGCTGCGGGTGTGGACCTAGGGAAAAAAAAAAAAAAAAAAAGCAGAGGACAAGAGCCGTGATGTCAGGAACCTACCTGACTCTCACCATCTGCTACTATAAGCTCCCGTGCCTTGGCTCCACGTTCAAGACTTGCAGGAGACAGCCTTCTGCAAAAGGGCGCACAGCGTGGCTTAAAGGGAAAACAGTGGGTATTTTGGCATTTTTACACCCATCACAATAAATTGAAGCCATTTAGTTGTAAACGTGATCTTACACTTGACGGTTTCCCTGGCAGAGCACTGAGCAGCCCATATTAAACAGAGGGAAAGAAGTGGGGCCCGGGGAACAAAGTCAGCCGCCAGAGCAGGGACCGAGGGGGCTCGTAAAAGCATTTGTCAGTCGTTTAGAATCATAGCTCCACACTCAGGGTGGTGAGAGTGCCTGGAGCTGCCTGCTCGGAGGAAGCAGTGGAAAGCAGGCGATGGAGTTTATGTTGTTCTTCTGTTTATTAAAAACGGATGGGAGCACTTGACAGAAAAATCAAACTTCTGGCCATGGCTCATTAATCCCTGTTGTATCTGTCAGGGGTGTGTGTGCAGCTCCAATGAGCCTCTAGAAGGGGCTCGCAGCTGAGCCTCGGTCTTCTCCCTCGTTTGCAGTAGAAAGAGGTACCAATCACCTTGAAGTGGAGAGGACAGGAGGCAATTTTTAACCCACCTACACTGGTGGACATTAAATATAAACGAGTTGGCTTAAGATGAGAGGGATTAGGGTAGAGATTTTTATGGCCAATGTTTGTCATAGAGCAGCAGAAAGGTGAAAATGAATGTGGAATAAAGTCTCTACTGTGGCACGTTTATGAAAAGCACAGCTCTTGGGGATAGGTCCTCGGGCAGACCCCTCACACCTACATGAGGTCAAAGACACGCAGTCCTCCAGGAAAACATCTGCAGTCATCACCCTCCTCCCTGGAGATGGGGACGAGACTGTTTACATCAAGCCAGAAGGAACCAGTGGCATTCCAGTCCCTCTGTTGAAACAATGATCGTGGTGGTTTGTTTTTTTTTTGTCTTTTGTCTTTTTTGTTGTTGTTGTTGTTGTTGTTGCTATTTCTTGGGCCGCTCCCGCGGCATATGGAGGTTCCCAGGCTAGGGGTCGAATCGGAGCTGTAGCCACCGGCCTACGCCAGAGCCACAGCAACTCAGGATCCGAGCCGCGTCTGCAACCTACACCACAGCTCACGGCAACGCCGGATCGTTAACCCACTGAGCAAGGGCAGGGACCGAACCCGCAACCTCATGGTTCCTAGTCGGATTCGTTAACCACTGCGCCACGACGGGAACTCCTGATCGTGTTTAAGAAAACATATGTTCCCGATTCCCATTTTCCCAGCGGAAATTAATCCAACTAGGAACCATGAGGTTACGGGTTCAATCCCTGGCCTTGCTCAGTGGGTTAAGGATCCAGCGTTGCCGTGATGTGTGGTGTAGGTTGCAGACGTGGCTCAGATCCCTTGTTGCTGTGGCTGTGGTGTAGGCCAGCAGCTACAGCTCCACTTTAACCCCTAGACTGGGAACATCCATATGCCGAGGGTGCGGCCCTAAAAAAAAAAAAAAAAAAAAACTGCCTTCTAATTGGGTATCGTCAGTGCTGTGGCTCTGGTTACTGCTGTGGCTCAAGTTGGGTCCCTGGCCAGGGAACTTCCACCCGCCACGGACACCACCAAAAAACAAAAACAAAAACAAAACAGCAAAAAAAGAAACCTGTCTGTGCCTGATGCCGCCTCACTGTTGTGAAAGACCCCAGGACCAGGAGAAAGACTGTTTTTCCCACTGATTTGGGGCATGGAGTCTGAAGTCACACTTCTGACTCACCCAGAATGGCAGATACCTTGTGTCTTATGAGACATGAAGACAATAATTTAGCATCTGTCCCAAGGAGGTCTGAAGGATTGAGTGAGAGAATGCATGTCAATCACATGAACACAGCCCCTGGCCCATAGGAAGTCCTCAGTAAAAGTTATTCTCAAAATTGTTGCTAGTAAACTCTAATTCAAAAAGATACATGCACCCCTTTGTTCATAGTGGCGCTGTTTACAATTGCCAAAACATGGAAACAACCAAAGTGTCCATGGACAGATGAATGGATAAAGAAGATGTGGTACACAATGGAATACTATTCAGCCATAAAAAAGAATGAAATAATGCCATTGGCAACAATATATATGGACCTAAATGAAGATGGGCAAAGATAAATATCATATGATATCACTTATACATGGAATCTAAAATATGACACGAATTTATTTACAAAAAAAGAAGTAGACTCATAGACTTAAAAAATAAACTTATGGTTACCAAAGGGGGAGGGGGGCTACAAATTAGGAGTTTGGGATTAACATATATACACCACTATATATAAGATAAACAAGGACCTACTGTATATATTCAATATTCAATATTTTATAACAACCCATACTAGAAAAGAATCTGAAAAAGAATAGCTATATATGTATGTATAATTGTATCATTTTGCTGCACATTTGAAACTAACACAACATTATAAATTGAGTACACTTCAATTTTTTAAAAAATTCTTACTAGTGACCCCATCATTGTCTTTATGAACAGCAGGGTTTGCTCCAAGCTGTTCATTCTCAAGAGAAAGGTCAGGGCAGACTGAGGTATGAGGTGAAGTAAGGGTGAAGATGAAAAAACTTACTCCACTGGTTGGGATGATGATTCAACTAATAGTTTTGAACTCTATTCTGGGCAAGTTGATGTGAGTGATTACAGAGAAGTTTTCAGTGTAGTTTCTGCATTCAATAAGCTCAAATCTACTCCATGTCCGTGGACAAGGAAACTTTTCTGTGTAGGCAGACTTAGGTCAGCAGCTTTAAAGCAAAGTGGGCAAACCCTGGAGGGTGACCAGTGCTGAGCATAGTTCGGGTTCAGGAGGGAGCAGGGGTCTCATCTCACACCTGCTACTCATGAGATTCATAACTGGAGCCCAGGATTAGCTGGACTTGTGCCCGAGGGTCTCCCGTTGGGCTCAGCACCCTCTTGTGCATTTCTCGTTCATTTTAAAGGTGTTTTTTTATTTCGAAACATATGCACGGGGTCCCTTTCTCTGCCTAATGTCCTCTGCCAGTAGAGAATTGTAACCAGGTTTGGGGTAGGATGCAGCGCTCTACCAGCTTGCACCACTGTGGTCTTTCTCTATCCATCCCCTCAATTTCCAGTCACTGACCACCCGTGACGGTGAGGACAAGCCGTGATGGCAGGTCCGAGGAGATGCCGAATGGTACGCTGTTCCATCAGGGAACACGCCTTCTAGGCAGAAAGGAGCTCCATGGGCATAAAGCATACAATGTGAGACAGCAAGTGTCGGTGACACACGTGAAGATCCTGCAGAACAGAGCAGAGTGCCAATTGGAGAAGAAGCTAATTTTTTTTTTCTTTTCTTTTTTTTTTTTTTGCTTTTTTTAGAGCCACCCTCAAGGTATATGGAGGTTCCCAGGCTAGGGGTTGAATCAGAGCTACAGCTGCCAGCCTACGCCGAAGCCACTGCAATGCCCAGATCCGAGCCCTGTCTGCAACCTACACCACAGTTCACGGCACCACTGGGTCCTTAACACACTGAGCAAGGCCAGGGATGGAACCTGCATCCTCATGGATCCTAGTTGGGTTCGTTAACCACTGAGCCAAGGAGGGAACCCCAAGGAAGCCCTTCTTGAAAGTCATCTGAAAGTTTTCTGACTCAAGAGATTCTGTTTGATCTGGGCTTTGGAAGGCCATGAGGAACTAGACAAGCATGATCGATGGAGGGCCTGCCAACAGAAGGACCAGTGGCCGGGGGCCAAGACATCGTGGTGTTTCTGCAAGAAGGAATCTGGGGAAACCTACAAAGCATCCTTTGGAAATCTTTGCTTGATGATCACAGACAAAAATATTCCAAGAAATGCCTTGTGTGGGAAACTTTATCTAGCTAATCTTGTGGGAAACTAGGTCATTCCACCACAAGAGGCAAATCGAGATTGGGGTGTCTAATTAACCCTGTGGTTTTTATTTATAACTCCAACCTATTTCCCCCCACCCCACCCCCATCAGCCTGAGGAATCTAGGGACTACTGGCTGCCCATCATAAAGAAGCATCCTGCTCTGAGCCGTATTTTCAATTTTTATGAGCATTTCTTATTAGCCCACAGCCTGATTTCTTTTAGGCTTGACATGATTTGCATGACTGAGTTAATCCAACTGTGAAATGCAGTAGGGACCTGAAAGGCTGCATTAATAGGACATAAAAGGGATGGAGCAGGTGCTGCCCCCATGACTCCAGGTGACACAAATTTCAACACTAGGACACCGTGATCCAGGGCTGAGAACACCTGAAGTCCTCAGCTGTGTTCTCCCGGAGTCTGAGTGAGGTTTTCAAGGCCCTTCCACGTTAAATATGTTTCCTGCTTGTAAAAGGGATATTTTCAGCACTTTTTAAACTTTCACTTTAAAATAATTTTAAACGTATAGACAGATACCTACCTTTCACCTACCTGCCCTAATGCTGCTGTCTTACATCACTAGGGCCCTTTTGTCAAAACAAAGAAATTAACATTTGTATAGTCCTTGAGTTCTCTGGTGGCTCAGCAGGTTACGGACCTAGTGTGGTCACTGCTGTGGTGCAGGTTCGATCCCTGGCCCAGGAACCTCTACGTGCTGAGGGTGCAGCCAAATAATAATAATAACAATAATAATAATAATATCAGTACAGTCTTATTAACTCAACTGTAGATGTCATTCATCTCTCCCCAGTTTTTGCACAAAGGTCACTTTATTTGATTTGGAAGAACTAGTTTGTGAAATACTCATTTTGTGAGTTTTTTTCAAGTTTTATTTTAGTATAGTTGATTTACAAGGTTCTGTGATCATTTCTGCTATACAACCAAGGGACCCCATCATGCATATACACATGTCCATTCTCTTGCAGAGTCTTTTCCCATATAGACCCTCTCAAATTATTGAGTAGAGTTCCCTGTGCTCTACAGCAGGTCCCTGTTGGCCAGTCATTCCATAGACCTCCCAAACTCCCAGTCCATCCCTCCCACTGTCCCCTGTCCTCTTTGGTACCCATAAGTTTTTTTCAAGGTCTCTGAGTCTGTTTCTCTTCTGCAAATAAGTTCATTCGTGTCCTTTTTTTAGATTCCACATATACATGATATCACATGAGCTTTGTCTTCCACTGCCTAACTTAATATGAGCATCTCTAGGTCCAACCATGTTGCTGCAAACGGCATTATTTCATTCTTTTTTATGCAAACAGAGAAAGTCATTTTTGCTTGTTGTTTTTTGGGTTTTTTTGGAGTTTTTTTTTTTTTTTTTTGGTCTTTTCTATGGCCGCACTCACGGCATATGGAGGTTCCCAGGCTAGGGGCCAGATCAGAGCTGTAGCCACCAGCCTACACCAGAGCCACAGCAACGCAGGATCTGAGCCGCATCTGCAGCCTACATCACAGCTCACGGCAACGCCGGATCCTTAACCCACTGAGCGAGGCCAGGGATTGAACCTGCAACCTCATGGTTCCTAGTTGGATTCGTTAACCACTGTGCCGCAACGGGGACTCCGAGTAAGTTATTTTTGGTTCCACATTACAGCCTCATGGTCCTGCTCAACCTTTGGGCTCATCAGGGGGCATAGCCCAACCCTCACAGAGCTAAGCAGAGCCTCCATCCCTTACCTGCACCCTTAGTCCTTCCTGGAATCTCACAGGAGGACAGGACCTCTGCTCAACCACTCCGGGAGCACAGAGAGAGTCAGAAAGCCAGCTCCCAGGAGTAGCCACTAACCCATCTGCTGGCCGTCAATTGATTCTGCGGGGCGCCTGCTGCCCTGAGATCTTCAGACCCCCCAGGAAAGACATGGAGGAGCAGGCCTGTGGTGGGAATCTTACCAATTAGTGGGCCTCACCTTTTTCTTTTTTATTGCAAACACCTATAACAGTAATATGTATATAACCCCTTTTATGCTCTTAGCATTTTTTTTCAAAAAATTTCACTGTTTTGTAATTTTAAAGTAAAAATTAGATTACCTCAGTGTTTTTATTTTTATTTTTTTATTTTTTATGGCCGCAACCTGTGGTATATGGAAGTTCCCAGGCTAGGGTTCAAATCAGAGCTGCAGCTGCCAGCCTACACCACAGCTCAGAGCCACACGGGATCCTTAACCCACTGAGTGAAGCCAGGGATCAAACCCACATCCTCACAGATACTGTGTCGGATTCTTAACCCACTGAACCTACTCAGTGGGAACTACTATATCAGTGTTTTTAAAACCCTATCTTAGGGTTCATATTTACAATCTTGAAATATTATTACCTAGAAAACACATCACATCTTCATTTTAACAAAGATATAAATGACATAGGATGCTTCATTCACTTTAAAGTAACAACTTTAGAATTGATGGGTAAATTATTTTTCAAATGGTTTATGGAGTTCCCGTTGTGGCCCCTTGGTAACGAACCTGACTAGTGTCCACCAGGACCTGGGTTCAATCCTTGGCCTCGATCAGTGGGCTAAGGATCCAGTGTTGCCATGAGCTGTGGTGTAGGTCGCAGATGCAGCTTGGATCTGGTGTGGCGATGGCTGTGGCTGTGGCTGTGGTGTAGGCCGGCAGCTGTAGCTCCTAGCCTGGGAACTTCCATATGCCACGGGTGTGGCCCTAAAAAGACTAAATAAACAATAAGCTGGTTTATTTTCTCATCCTTGGAGACCAAATGGCTATTAAAACAAAGGTTGAAATTTAACCACACATTACTGTGTCATATATGCTAAAAATCCATTTTATGCCCTGATATTTAGAAATCTTACATATTGCCCTTAAAAAATTAAGTAGCTTGTTTTTATATTTTTTGCCTTTTTTCCCCTCAGTGACAAAATAGGGGAGAATGTTTCACACTAATATTTGTAAAAAGCTTTGCAAATGACACATTGACTATATAAATAGCTTTACATTTTTAATTCCCAGTAAAGTAAAAGCCAAACTGAGTACATTTTATGTTTTTAACGTTAAATTTATTTTGTTTTATTTTATTTTATTTATTTTAGGGCCTCACTGGAGGCATATGGAGGTTCCCAGGCTGGGGGTCGAATAAAAGCTGCAGCTGGAGTTCCCATCATGGCACAGTGAAAATGAATCTAACTGGGAACCATGAGGTTTTGGGTTCAATCCCTGGCCTTGCTCAGTGGGTTAAGGATCCGGTGTTGCCATGAGCTGTGGTGTAGGTCACAGATGCAGCTCGGATCCCGTGCTGCTGTGGCTGTGGCTGTGGCGTAGGCCCAGAGGCTGCAGCTCCAATTAGACCCCTAGTCTGGAAACCTCCATATGCTGTGGGTTCGGCCCTGAAACAGACAAAAGACAAAAATAAATAAATAAATAAATAAATAAATAAATAAATAAATAAAAGCTGTAGCTGCCAGCCTACACCACAGCCACAGCAGCGCCGGATCCGAGCTGCATCTGTGACCTACATCACAGCTCACGGCAATGCCAGGTCCTTAACCCACTGAGCAGGACCAGGGATCGAACCCACGTCCATCATGGATACTAGTCGGGTTCTCAACCCACTGAGCCACAATGGGAACTTCCAAACATTAAATTCTAAATATAGCTCATGACACAGTTGGGCGCAATAGGAGACATTCTGCAGATCAATGCAGGTTCTATTAAGAGGAATTTGCAGACTCATTGCCATTTTATGCTTCTGATTAATATTTCTCTTGTGACACCGGTCAGTGTCCTGTACACACCTCTTTCTAGCCAAATGGCCAGATGTAAGTTTCACCTACACAATATGTAGCTAAGAATCAAAGTGAGTCAAACCTGCCCAGTGATGAACACCCTTCTCGAGTGGGACGTGGCCAGGTGGGCGAAAATCCATTGTCATTTGCACACCTGTGCCATCTAACTTATTCCCGGGCGTGCTCCCTAGACACCCACCAAGGAATCACAAACTGTTTAGACAGAAAAATATTCCAAGAGTCATTTTCTGTATTGAATCCATGGAGCTCTTGATGCCCTGGGACATGCATCTGTCTCAAACGTCAGAGAAGGGCCCCCACATGGATCTCACAGCCTTTGGACCCTTGGGGTTGGGGAAGGGAAGAGAGTGGAAGGAAAGAGGAACAGGCTGGACTTTCACCCTCTTGCTGTTGTCGGGCTCCCCTCAATTTCATCACCCCAGTCCCCTTCTCTCTTATGGTTCCTGTATCTGAAGATCCTCGTCCCCCCAGTTCACAGGAGTTTCCTACCACAACTTTCTGATGGATGGCTCCACGCAGGGAGAAACAGATGGCCGTGTGGAGAGAGAGAGACAGAGCAGAGAGAAACTTATGCACTCAAGAAAAAAATCTATAGTCTCTAGAAGTGGGGGGGAGAGGCGAAGCGGGCAGCAAAGGCTTGAATCTATGTGTGACCTCAGACACAGAGCCTGAAGTAGACTATCCATCCTCACAAGCATCAGGCTACAGCAGCAAGGGAGGCGGTAGAATTGGGTATTTTGATTTTGTCTGTATTTTCAGTTTCAACAGAAAACCATGGATACCATTTCTGCTCTCTTGCCACAATACACAAGCCAGTAGCGGAACGTCCAAGTCTGACGGTGATCAAATGGTTAAAACGACCTGGCCCATGAGCATGGGATACAATTTTGAGAGAAAGACACCATTTTTCTTACATCACAGGAGTTAACCTTCAGCATCTGGTGAGGGGAAATGAGCAGGAAGACATCTGTTTCGGGACAAACTGTAAAACAGTGTTTTTCTGTCATCCACTGATCCTCATTAGTTCTGTGACTTTGGCAAGCCTGGGTCTGACAGCCCATTTCCACCTGGAATTTGAGTCGAGATGCGGCTCTGAGTAGGCAGATGCCCATTTCAAGAGACTGATGGAGCCTGGATTTCCCAGCATCACCCTGGACCCCGTGGGGCCCTCCTAGCTCACCCATCCCTTTGGGTTTGTGCTGTAGATTTCAAGAGGATCCAGCCCTTGTCTATTACCTCTTTCCCGTGTTCCCAGAGGTAAGTACTTAACTAGATCGTAGGAGAGACTCCATAACTATTTATTTAACAAATGAATGGATCTATGAATGAAGGGAAGGTTAAAACAAAACAAAACAAAAGATGAAATCTACACATCAACTAAGAAATTACCCCCAAAAAAGTACTATTACAAGGATTGACCTTTGCCAGGCCAGCCAATTCATAAATTCATACCTGCAAGTGCTATTACAAAAAACACACACGCTTGCAATTCATCTGCCTTGCTGACAGTGGAAAGAATATTTCTAGGAGATATTTCCTTTCTTTTTTTATTTTTATTTATTATTTTTTTTTCTTTTTGCTCTTTAGGGCTGCACCCACGGCATATGGAGGTTCCCAGGCTAGGGGTCAGATGGGAACTATGGCTGCTGGCCTACACCACAGCCACAGCAACACGGGATCCTTAACCCACTGAGTGAGGCCAGGGATCAAATCCACAACCTCATCGTCCCTAGTCGAATTCGTTTCCACTGCGCCACGACAGGAACTCCTCTTTTCTTTTTTCTTTTTTCTTTTCTTTTTCTTTTTCTTTTTTTTTGTCTTTTTGCCTTTTCTGGGGCCTCTCCTGAGGCATATGGAGGTTCCCAGGCTAGGGATCTAATCAGAGCTGTAGCTGCCAGCCTACGCCAGAGCCACAGCAACTCGGGAGCCAAGCCACATCTGCGACCTACACCACAGCTCACAGCAACACTGGATCCTTAACCCACTGAGCAAGGCCAGGGATTGAATCTGCAACCTCATCACTCCTAGTCAGATTCGTTAACCATTGAGCCACGACGGGAACTCCCTTTTTTCTTTTTTTAAGTATAATTTTTATCATGGAAATATTCAAATATATTTGAATAGGTAGAAAGGTAGAAAAATGTGGAAAAAGAAATGTGATAATCCCCCACATACCCATCATCAGCTTCGATGATTATCTACACACAGCCAAAAAATCTATACGCCACTCACTCATCACTCCTGAACCTGCACCCAATTATTTGAAAAGGAGTGCCAGATAGTTTATAATTTCATCCATAAATACCTCAGACTATATCACTAAAAGACAGCAATGATGCTTAATACATGCAGCAAAGTTAGCAAAATTTCCTTTATACCGTCAAATCCCCAAGCATCATTAAAATTTTCCACATGGTGTCATAATTTTTGTTTTTTGGGTTTTTTTTTGTTTTTAGGGCCGGACCTGCGGCATATGGAAATTCCCAGGCTAGGAGTCCAGTCGGAGCTGCAGCTGCCAGCCACACCACAGCCACAGAAACACCAGATTTGAGCCACATCTGCAAACTATACCACAGCTCACAGCAAAGCCAGATCTTTAACCCACTGAGCGAGGCCAGGGATCAGACCCAAAACCTCATGTATTCTAGTCTGGTTCACTTCTGCTGCACCACGACGGAAACTCCAGATCAAAGTAGTGATGAGAGAGAAAGAGGGAGAGGAGAGCCAGCTAGTTACCTGCCTCCTGGTGTGTAAAGGCACACCAGGCAGGCCTTTCTGACTCCGGCTCTCAGCCTGGCCCAGCTCCACAGAAAAGCAAGGCAAAAGTAGATGAAATATGACCGGGTCAGACAAAACAGTGAATAGTAATCCAATTATTTGCTCACCTAGTAAGACTGAGAAGCAGCCTTCTGCTGGTTCCATTTCTGCTTCCAAATTTTTTCAGATATATTTTTAATGTTCAAGATGATCATAATGAATTGAAAAGAAGGAAATATCTGTTTGGGAAATATGTATTTAAACCAACCATAAGCTGATAGTCTCTTTTTCTTTCTTTCTTTTTTTTTTTTTTTTTAAGGGCCGCACCTGTGACATATGGAAGTTCCCAGGCTAGGAGTCGAATCAGAGCTATAGCTGTTGGCCTACACTACAGCCACACCAGATCTGAGCCGTGTCTGTGACCTACACCACAGCTCACGACAACACCGGATCTTTACCCCACTGAGCAAGGCCAGGGATTGAACCTGCATCCTCATGGTTCCTAGTCAGATTCGTTTCCGCTGAGCCACTGTGGGAACTCCTGACAGTCTCCTTTTGTAATTTTATGTTGATTATAATCCATTTACTGTGTGGGGGAGTTCCTGTCCTGGTGCAGCAGAAACAAATCTGACTAGGAACCATGAGGTTCCAGGTTTGATCCCTGGCCTTGCTCAGTGGATTAAGGATCTGGCATTGCTATGAGCTTTGGTGTAGGTCAAAGACGCAGCTTGGATATGACATGCTGTGGCTGTGGTGTAGGCTGGCAATTGTACCTCTGATTGGAGCCCCAGCCTGGGAACCTCTATATGCTGTGAGTGCGCCCCCCCCTCCAAAAAAGGATTTACTGTATGGGTCTAGACTGTCATTTATGGTGGTTTGGCCCTTACTGGGTATGTATTAAATGCTGAGTAATAAACATATCAGCCACAGAGGATCCAAAGAGGACTAAGATGCCCCGTCTATCCTGAAAGAAGTTCAGAGGGTAAGCAGACATGTGGACAATTAATTAAAGCAGTGTGATGCCAGCAGTGGTAGAGTGGGGACAAGGCACGAGAAGTGGGGGTGAGTCTTGTGATGAGAGAAATACAAATTTCTGGTGGCCAGAGATCTGACTGTGGCCATTTATGAACATGGTCCCTGAATCTTTTAGGACTTCTCCTCCTGAGCAAGGAGATCTGTGTCCCCTGCCCTTGAGCCTGGGCTCTGAGATGGCTCGATTGACAGAATATGGCAGGAGTGACCCTCTGGCCATCTTTGAGCCGTGAGGACCCAGGAGCTTCCACTTCTGGTCCCTTACGTTGCTGGCATTTAGATGCCATGCTTGTAGGAAGCCAAAGCAGTCCACCTAGAGATGGCATGATACATCCCTCAGATGCCTCGGGAGGAGAGAGATGCTGGCCAGCCCTGCTGCTCCAGCTTCAGGGAGTTCTGCTGCTGTCCCTGGGTCCCTCGAGCAGTGTGGTCAGTAGGGAGCAGAGGCGGAGTCACCTGAAGGCTTGGCGGGCACACGGAGTGGGTGGCCTCTCTTCCTCTCCATGTGGCCTCAGGGCCTTTCCACATGGCTCCCTTTGCCTTCCTCACTGGATAGGGGCGTTGGGGTGGTTGGACTTTTAACAGCTCTTTCCCCCCAGAGTGGGTGCTTCAAGAGAACAAGACCAAAGTTGCAGGGATTCTTGTGCCTTAGCCCACTGCCAGCTCAGGGTCACAACTGCTGGAAGACTTGGCCAGCTGTGGGGACACCTTTGAAGATGAGATGGTAGCTCAGACATTATACCACAGACAGTGTAGTCATTGAGGGCTTTTGAACAGAAAAGGGATCTGAGTTGAGTTTTCTTTAAAACACTGCTTCTGGGAGTTCCTGTCATGCCTCAGTGGAAACAAATCTGACTAAGAACGATGAGGTTTTGGGTTTGATTCCTGGCCTCACTGAGTGGGTTAAGGATCTGGTGTTGCCGTGAGCTGGGTATACATCGCAGATGTGGCTCAGATCTGCTGTTCCTGTGGCTGTGGTGTAGGCTGGCAGCTACAGCTCCAATTCGACCCCTAGCCTGGGAACTTCCATATGCTGCGGGTGCGGCCCTAAAAAGCAAAAAAATAAAATAAAATACAAAACGAAACACTGGTTCTGAGACTAAATGGACTAGAACAGGAGGGAATGACTGTTTCCAGGTGATGCCAAGCACAAACCAGGAGGCTTGGAGGCTTCCAAAATACCTAGAGAAGCCCTGTGGCCCCAAAGCGGAGAGTCTTAGCCCATGTGAAGAGGGTGGGCAGGGCAGCTCGGACAGGGAACCTAGGGCTGATTAAATCCTCCAAGGAAAGGGGTGACTGTTGGATGCAAAGTGGGGCCTGAAACTCCCTTTGTCCCTTTGGGGAACAAAGGCCTTTGTTCTCTCTGTTCCAGGATGCTGTGGACAAGTGCCTGGGGGAGGGGCGAAGCTATACCACAGGCAAAGGACATCCTCTGTCATGAGAGCTGTCGCCCCCTCCTCCACCCCAGCCAGCTGGGATCATCATGGGGAGGGGGCAACTGGATGGGGGCTTTGGGCAGGGGCGCAGGTACCAGGGGGAGTGGAAAGGCTGCCATTCACTGGGTGCCAGGCACTGGCCCACCTCTTTACAAATGTCATCTCGTTTAATTCTCAAAACGGTCAGCCAAGGCAGGAATGGCCTTTGTGTTCTTTGAGATGAAGAAGCTGGAATATAACTCTCTCAGCCTGAAAACTAAATTAGAGCCAGAAACAGAACCCACGACCCCACCTCCAAGCTGCAGATGTATAAGCTCCTCTTCTGCACGTTGTGGTCAGAGTGATTATAAAAGAAGAAGAAAAAGACTCTTCAGCCGAGTGGAGTTTCCATGTCCCACGGCTGTGACTCTGGCCTCGAGGACCCCAATGGCTTCTAAAAGGCATCCTGGGGCTTTGAGCCAGAATCCCTCAAACCCAGAGCTCAAACATCTTTTCTGCTAGCAGCTCCCTTTAGGAAAAGAAATATCCCTGTTCTCCTAGGTAAGAATTCTCAGCAATGTCCAGCTGGAAAAAGTGGCAATGGCTACTTTTATGGCTTCAATTTCTATCATTTGTGCATTGCTTCTATTGCATAGACTCTGTCAGCCTGATGAACGTAAAGCAAAGTTGGGCTGGGCTGGAGGTCCCCAGCCGCATCCACTGGCGGGGCTGCAGGATACTACAGGGTCCTGGGTCCTTCAAAGCACCCCTCCCTCTAGCACCCCCTGCTGGCAGAGTCTCTCAGGAAAGCACCTGGAAAAACCCAAGGGTCCTTTGCAGAGTCCCAGCCCCTCCCCCCACCATAAAACAACATACATACAAGTGGGTTGAGAGACAGTAGCTGAGTCACTGGCATGTATCACCGAGGCTTTAAAAATAAAGTTGACACCAGAAACCAAAAATAAATAAATAAATAAAAAACCATAGCCCTAAAAGACATTCATTTGGGGAAATGTTTTGAATTTAACCGGTTGCTTTTTATATGAAGCCATTACCTTCATACTGGAAGAAAAAAAAAAAAGTGTTACATTATTATTGGAAAGCCTGCATTCAAGTAATGCAAATCTGTCTTCAAGTTCATTTAACAAAGTGACATTTAAATTACTAAGAAGAATGGAATAAACTCTATGTTATTTGCACTCTCCCAATACACTAGGATGAAATTGTCCTGGGATCAGCAACTGATTAAGCTGATTATATACCTCATACATGTAGGATGTGGTTTTCAACCGGCCACAATCAAAATACAATTTACTTCTGTTAGTGTAATAAAGTCGATGTTAGAAAAGGCATCTCCTGGTGTTTTTCATTTACATTTCTCCTACTATTCCAGGGTATTTTCACAGTCCTGCTCTGTCTTCTCCCTACCTTCAACTCCAAGTTCTTACTGTGGAATTTGAGGGGCTTCTCTGGGTCAATATATGAGGTTAACCTGGAAGGCAGGAAGGGGCCAAGCTGTGGGCACTGGGAAACCACATACACCTGCCAGCCCGCAAAATGGCAGGGAAGTCAGGGCAGGGGGGAGCCTTGAAAGATGTTGGGTGAAAAGGTGTAAGCCAAGAAAAAGCCCAAGCCATGCCCACTGAACCGCTCTACCAACCCAAGGCATTCTCTGTCTACGTCTGTTCTGAAAGGAACACAGGCGTGAGGGCAGCAAGGCTCATCACGAAGGAAGGATGCTGTTCACCCACCAGCGACTCAGATGCCTGGACCAGTGCCTGTTGTCCTTCGTCTACTCAATGTGCGAGGAGCTGGCATATCACATCCCCCGGATCCCAGAGGCGAGGTGCTGCAAGAAGCTACTGAGGTGAGGGCCGTCGAGCAGGGCCCTCGCCTAAGGGTCCCAAACCCCTTAACTGTCACTACCCCCTCTGCCCCGCCCCAGTCGTCCAGGCCTCACCTCTGCCTGTCACACCATCCTATTCTGGTCCCCTTCCAAGTATTCTCCAGGAAGAGCCACAGGGAGCTCTTAGAATGCAAGCTGGATCCTGTCCCTCCCTTCTTTAGAAGCTTTCAGAAGTTTCCATTTCACTTAGAGTGAACTCATAGAATTGGAGCAGAACTCACAAGCCTTGTGTGACCCCATCACTGTCCACCTTGGGGACCTGATCTAGCTAGTTTCCTGCCTGCTCGACACTGAAGTTAAGCTGGTAACAACCCCTCCAGCTAGAATTCCGTGTGCTTTCTTCTGCTGACCTCAGTCAGAGCATAAGTCTGAAACGGGATGTAGCCTATGCTGGGAGTGAGATGGGTAAAGCTGCCCCTTGAGAATCTGCTCACGTGACTGCTGTGGTCCCAAATCCTGCACGCAGCAGAATTCTGCATGGCAGAATACATCAGACCTAAAAGCAGGAAAAAAATATACCACCAGGAAATGAAAAGGTTTGGTGCAGCCACATGGAAAAAGGCTGGGAGTTTTCTCTCTGGCCACCTGTGAGCAGTTTGGCTTTCTTTTTTAGGTTCAGATGCTTTAGACAGAGAAAAGGAATCCACATGGAACTCACTCTTGGAACTTCCATAGGCACCTTTTTTTTTTTTAATGGCCACACCGCGGCAAGGATTGAATCTGAGCCACAGCTTCGACCTACGCCTCGGCTGTGGCAAAACCAGATCTTTTAACACACTGTGCAGGGCCTGGGGATCAACCTGAGCTGCTGCAGTCAGATTCTCAACCCTCTGCACCACAGTGGGGAATTCATAAGCACCTTTCCCTCCAAGCTCTTGGCTCTCATGACGTTCTGTGGAGCCTTAAGCAGAAAGCAGCAGCAGAGAAGAAACCAGAGGTCCTTCCCAGGTCATCTTATTCTAGGCCGAGTTGCAGGTGGATCCATGGCCTCTCAACTTTAAGCAAACACCTTGGCTGGATGCAGGCACCTGCATCCCTAATTCCTCTCACTCAGGGAGGAAAAAGGTGACATTTCAGAACTGAGCCCCCCAGAGGCCTGAATAGCATCTGGGGGCTGGTTAATCCCACATTCTGCAATGGAAAATAATTTTTCTAAGGGTTTTTTTTTTTTTTTTTTTAGGAGGGTTCTTGATTTAAAGAGGTCCTTCAGGAAGTAATCAACTGTTTTACTGTCAGATTGAGATCAGCGATACCTCTCAGCCTGTGTAAACTTGAATGACATATCCCTATTATGGGCTAAGCACAGGAGAAGGCAGCAATTTCAGAAGAAACTGATGGGACAGGGATTTTACAGCTAAAAACCCACAAGACTCACTCACTGATCAGGAGAGAACGCATACTGACCAGGCAGATAAGAGACAAATTTTACCCACATCAGATTTTCGTATCACTCAGTAAATGAGAAAGAGAAAAGGAGGGTAAATCAGAGAGAGAGAAAAGACAATGTGGAGGTGAAAACAACCTGCTACTGTCCATATAAAACACACCTCCAGGATTCAGAATCCTTGCATTCTTTCCCTTTATTGATGATTTAGATTTTTCTCTCCATTTCTAAAACATGTCAAAATATTAAGACCCACAATTTGGCCCCAATGATGTTTAGTCATCATTAAGGCCGACCCTTTAGGGTGGAGTCAGACACCCACACGAACCCAGAAAACCACAATCAACTCACCACCACTTCCACCACGGACACTTTGGCCAAGCCAAGCTGAAAGGGAAACAAGATTTCCTCTGTCTTGATTAAAATGTCACGGAGGTTTGTTTCCTCTGGAAATGACTCAGTTTCCCCACAAATGCGCAGAAGAGCTCAGAACCAAGTCCTACAACAGGGGCATGGCCAGCACTGAGGTGGGAGGGACTAGATGCTCAGAGCGGTTCAGAGAACTGGTGGCACAGGTGGGCTCTGCCTGGAAAAGGGTTACATCCCAGATAAGCATCAATGACTATGCAGCCTGAATGAAGTCAGGTCTTGTAGCTCAACAGTGTCACCCTCTCCTTCAGGAAGTAAAGATAAAGGGGAGTTCCCTTCATGGCTCAGTGGAAACACATCCCACTGGTATCCATGAGGTTCAATCCCTGGCCTTGCTCAGTGGGTTAAGGATCCGGTTTTGCCATGAGCTGTAGTGTAGGTCACAGATGCAGCTTGGATCCTGCATTGCTGTGGCTGTGATGTAGGCCAGCAGCTGCAGTTCCGATTGGACCCCTAGCCTGGGAACTTCCATATGCCGCAGGTGCAGAACTAAAGAGACAAAAAGCAAAAGCAACTATCCCCCACCTCACACATGATGAGGATACCAAGACCAAGGATTAGGGAGAGAAGAAGGCTGGAAACCCTCCTTCCATCTCGGGTCTCAAATCTCCTCACCAGCTCACACTTCACGGCTCAGCCACTCCCTCAGGACCCCTTCTCTCCTAGATACAGCCCCCTCCACCTTCACGCTCCAAAACTACTTCATGCAAAATATCCTCTACTGAAGGTTCCATGAAACTGAAGGGGGTGGCACCACAGGATAGAACAGGAAACAAGAATAGGACAGTGGTCCTGCCTCAAGAAAGGAAGGCAAGTTGCACCCACGTGACGATCACAATATTGACCAACACATTGAAAAGATACATCTGTGCCAACAATGAATGCTGAAATACTCATGTTTCTTCATCTGAACATTCAAAAACTGTGATTGAGTGCCTATTATCCACCAGCAATGGGGGATTTGAAGATACACAGTATCAGGGATCAGACAATATAAGCATGCTGTCTATTAACAATCATGAGGTGCTTTTAAAACAGTTAAGTTGGAATCAGCACATTTGTAAAATACAATCTATGTTCATCTCTCTGGAGGTTTGAAGGGGTGGTTGTTCGAGAATAGCCACGAGTGAAAGGTAATTCTGCTTGGTTTCCTTTCTTGAAATATTCCCTTTCTGATTGGAGAAGCCCACTGGAATAATATGGATCGGGATGACTAGAAGTGTAACTCTATCCCACTGCCAGCCACCTGGACACCCCCGTGGTGAGTAATGGCAGCAGGACAAGAAGGGAGTCGAGAGGTCAGATTTGGAATCTCCATTCTTTCAAATACCAGCTAAATCCGTGACCTTGAACAAATCCCAGTCTTGGAGGCTCTTGTGTAAGATGTGGGAAGAGAAACACCATGGCCTTATAAGGACATCCAGAGCATGCATAAATTTCACAGTTAAAAATGCTGTCATGCCAATATCATATGTATTGCTTATACGTGGAATTTTTTTTTAAAAAAGGCACAAATGAACTTATTTACAAAACAGAAATAGACCCACAGACATAGAAAACAAAGGAGGTTGGGATTAATATACGTACAACTACTATGTATAAAAGAGATAACCAACAAAGTCCTACTATATAGCAGAGAGAGCGCCACTCAATATTCTGTAATGACTTACGAGGGAAAAGAATCTGAATATATATGTGAAGTTACATATATGTATATGAAGTATATATATATTATATATATATATATACTTGAAGTAAATCAACTTTACTTCAATTAAAAGATGCTGTCACATAATTTGCACCAATAGATCCATTAAAACTCTTAATCTTCTCAAGCACAGATGAATATATTAGAAAGTGCTTTGTAAATGTTTAGGTACATTAGACAAGCAAGGAGTTCTTCTACAGTAAAAAGAATATCCAAAATAGCACAGGGACCTCTACTCAATATTCTGTAATGACCTATAAGGGACAAGAATCTGAATTATATATATATTTTTTCCTGTATATATAAAGTCTATATATACTTGAAGTAAATCAACTTTACCTCAATTAAAAAATGCTTTAGGGGAGTTCAGCAGTTAACAAATTCAATTAGGAACCATGAAGTTGAGGGTTCGATCCCTGGCCTTGCTCAGTGGGTTAAGGATCTGGCGTTGTGGTGAGCTGTGGTGTAGGTCGCAGACATGGCTCGGATCCTTCATTGCTGTGGCTCTGGCGTAGGCCAGTGGCTGCAGCTCTGATTCGACCCCTAGCCTGGGAACCTCCATATGCTGCAGGAGCGGCCCAAGAAATGGCAAAAAGACAAAAAAAAAAAAAAAGCTTTACACCAGCAAATCCATTAACACTGGTAATCTTTGTAAGCACAGACGAATGTATTAGAAAGTGCTTTATAAATTTTTAGGTACATTCAACAAGCAAGGAGTTCTTCTAAAGTAAAAAGAATATCCAATTTAATAAGATAGTACCTTTCATTTGTAGAACAAAGTTTTTAGAGAGTGCAAATTTATTGGTGGATCTGAGCTTCACCCTGGAAAGGAATTCCCTGCCTAAATCTTTAATCCCTGGATTCACATATTAGTCCTAAACTCCACCTCTCCACTCACATGTTGAATACAGAATAGCTCTTCATCTGAACTTGTACATTTTTCCCTCAAATTTCAAAGTATTTTCACCTTTCCCAACATTTGTTTATAAAACATGACAACAGCCATTTCTCTTCTTCCTATTTTGCAGCCTGAAAACAGAAATGTGATGGGAGTTCCTTGAAATTTCAGAGCAAATTATTGGCAAAGGCAGAAGGAGAAAAGACCAAAACAAACAAACAAAAATTCCTTTCCACCAGAACCCATTGCCTCTAACCCTCATCACATCATTGAAATTCCATTCTGAGCTCAGGTTAACATAAAATTAAGAATTCTCCACTACAGAGAGCTTTGAAAAATGAAGACACAGCTCCTACTACATTTAGAAACTTCCTCAATGAAAAGAATTGTTGTTAAAAAAAAAAAAAAAAACTGTTTCAGCTCATTTTTCATTTGGTGAGTAATGGAGAAGGATGACAAATTGATACAATCAAGCCATAGACTCAAAAATCAGATTTATCTGGCTGCATGTGCCCTGTGAATTACCCTCCAACACCTAGGCAGGCAAGGCCTTCCTGCAAATAACTAGCTTTCTTTCCAATGAAAAGAATGTTTCCTTTACATTTCGAGCTGTAGCGTAATATGTCGGTTACATTTGCGGCAATAATCATTGCAGAGATTTTGACTCAAAATTTTTTTCACATTGGAAATGTTTTCAAGAGCAGTTACATACTTATCCCTCATTTGCATGAAGAAGGGCTGTCACTTCAGTCAAAGGAGATGGGTGCTTCCATTCATGGAGCCACCCATTCATATGTTCACCAAGAGTCTAGCGTCCCAGGCTGAGCTACTGTCCCCTGTGGACAGATACTTTGAGATAAAGATAATGGTGGCAGCAAGGAGGAGTTGTGTCCTGCTTGGATAAAAGATAAAGAGATCACATTTTTCTCATTCTTGAGGCCCAAGAGACCTCCAGAACTGCACATGCGCAGAAAGGTTCCTCAGGGATCAGAAAAAGGAGGGGCATCAGAGCACAGTACATCCTGTCAACTTCCCAGAGCCCTGGAGCTAGAGTCCATCTCAGCTAAAAGATGTGCGCGCCCACAGGGGAAGACGGAGTCAGGCCAGATGTGGGCTCAAGGCCAGACAAGCAAGATGATTGGCCAGAGGAAGCAAGAAGCGCTGCCCACATACAAGTGATTTAAACCATCTCCTAAGCACCTGTCCTTCTCTTCTTTCTCTCTTTTCTCTCCCTCTGTCTCTGTCTCTCTGCACCACCATGCCCACTGCCACTGGAGCCCACCTGTGCTTTCTCTGCAGGTGTTTTCTCTCTCCATAAACACTTTATTTGCCTCTCTGCTTTGGGTCTTTTTGTCGAGGTTTTTCTCTGAAGGAACAAGTATGCGGGAGTTACATCAAGCCAGTTGGTCCCTGTGGTCTAGTGGTTAGGGTTCAAGGCTCTCAGTCCTCAGACCCCTGAGAAGGCATTTACAAGATTCATGCCCCACACTCCAGCTGGGGGAGCAGGGGTGAGGGGGGCAGCCACGAACAAAACATGTGAGTATAGACTTGATGAGAACAGGGTAAGTCTTTGGAGAGGATTGAAGCAGAGAAGGAGGCTGAGGTCTGGGGGCTGCACCTGAAACAATGTGGCCAAGGAAAGTCTCAGTGAGAAGGGACATTTGCAAATGTTTGGGAGGAGGGAACAGGGCCGTGTGAATATCTGTGGCAAGAGGGACACAGGAAGAGGGAAGAGTGAGGGGAAGGGCCCTCTGTGGGAGCCTGCTTGGCATAATCATATCAACTAAAAAAATCCATCACCTGAAAGTTGAGAGTTAAGTTTTATTTGGGGCACAATTAAGACTTAAGCTGGGGAGTTCCTGTCATGGCGCAGTGGTTAACGAATCCGACTAGGAACCATGAGGTTGCGGGTTCGGTCCCTGCCCTTGCTCAGTGGGTTAACGATCCAGCGTTGCTGTGAGCTGTGGTGTAGGCTGCAGACGCGTCTTGGATCCCACACTGCTGTGGCTCTGGCATAGGCCAGTGGTTACAGCTCCGATTCAACCCCTAGCCTGGGAACCTCCATATGCCGCGGGAGCAGCCCAAGAAATAGCAAAAAAAAAAAAAAAAGACTTAAGCTGGGGATACAGCATCTCAGGTAGTCCCAAGAACCCTCTCTGAGGCGATGAGGGAGGAACTAGGGTATACAGGTGTTTTTGCAACCAAGGGCAGGGAGCAGGAACAAAAGATGTCTGGACTCACTGAAATCATTCCTTTGATATGCACCTCCACTGTCAGGGACTGGATCCTGATTTTCACAGCCTGCAGGACTCACTGGCCCTTACCCTTGGAGGTGACTGCCTTCACAGATGACCGTGACATTCTTTATCCTTAACTACAGACCGGGCTGAAATACCACCCAAGGAGGAAAAGGGGGACTATCAGAATATGATCAAGCTAAGGGGGAGGTGGGTGCAGCACACACACATTTTACAGAAGTTTGTTGCTGATCTCCTGAAGGTCACAAGGAGCAGACAGCACCATGAAGGATCTTAGTGTTTTTCTAGATATGAGGAGATGCAAGAATTGGGCGCATAAAATCTTCTCCTAAAAATATCTGACTGTCTGGAGACCTGTTCTTCCAGTTTTTCCAGAGCTCAGAGTGCTTCCCTCCTGGTCTCCACCCTGATGGGTGAATGGATATAGGAAATGTGAAATATACATACAATGGAATACTATTAGCCTTAAAAAAGAAAGGAATCCAGGGAGTCCTTTTCATGGCTCAGTGGTTGACCAGCCCAACTAGTATCCATGAGGACATGGGTTGGTGGGTTAGATCCCTGGCCTCACTCAGTGGGTTAAGGATTCAGTGTTGCCATAAGCTGTGGTGTAGGTCACGAATGTGGCTTGGATCCCGAGTTGCTGGCCTGGCTGGGTCGTAGGCCAGCAGCTGTAGTTCCAATTCGACCCATAGTTGGGAACCTCCATATGCCACAGGTGAGGCCTGAAAAAGCAAAAAAGAAAAGGAAAGGAATCCTGCCACATGCAACAACACAGACAAAATTTGAGGCCACTATATTTTGAGGATATTAAAAAGAAAAATACCACACTTATGCGAGGCATCTAAAATCAAAACATTTAAAGTATCATTTACAAATAATTATAAGCAGCATTTTAAAAAATTTAAGAAAGCATTTTACACACTACCATTTTAAAATTGTAGTGTTCATATTTTATCATGAGTGTTCTCTGAGTTAGTCAGCATAAATATCATCAAGGACAGTTCATAAATTTAATAACAAAAGGACAAGTGTCCTGCTCCCCCCAGAACACAGGGTGGGGAACAGACAGGGCTCACAGTGCTGCCTCAGGGCTCAGTCCCTCAGAATCTGCTGCGTTTCCAATTGACGGTTATTCTGTTCTCAGGAAGAGTGATGTAATGTGCCTGACAGAATATAGGAACCAGTTCAAGTTCAACATACAAATTAAATGTTTTATATAGTAAAAGATCATCAACATGCATAACTAAAAGATGAACCACAGACATAAATCCAGACATGTCCTATGCACAGTACAATTATAATAATATCTACTATTTATAACATGCCTACAATCTGCTCAGACATTTACATACCCTGTTGCTAATTACCACCAACCTCCCGCATAGCCAGGGCTATTGTCCTGATTATGCAAACCCGAAACAGAGGTTCAAGTATTCCAGCAGGCAGACAGTTTCGAGCAGAGAAGGGGTGCCTGGCGCCAAATGGCAGGAAACCACACATCATGCAAACAGCAGGGTCCATGGGTGGGTGAAAAACCTCCAGGCTGATAGGAAACCATACCTTTTGGGGTGATAAGTGTCTTGGGGGAAGACAAGGAAAGGTGGAAAATGGTGTGACTCTCCAATGTCCAAATGTGACCTGTTGCTCATTATGCCCTCATTATAATAAAATTACAATAAAATTAGCTATGCCGATAAGAAGTACCCATCATACACTGATGCCATGACACTTTCAATAAAATGAAATAAGGACAAAAATCCTCCCTCCTTTGATACCTTACCAAAATAAAAGGAAAGAAGTGAATTTCTACTCGCTCCTCACGAAAATCTTCTTGGGACAATGAGACTTGTACCTGTACAGGATGTCATGCTACTTAAAGGAAAAGGGATAAAGGTACTTTAGCTTCTGCAGTGTTGAATGCATTGTGTTCATTCTGGAGAAAATGAGAGAGCCCTCACGAAGTCCTAGAAACAGGGGTCAATGAGGAGATGTGCAAATACGCTGTGAAATCAGCTGGCAAGGGTGTAGATATTTGAACCATTGTCTTCTAAAATCACTGTCAAGTGTTACTATGTTGCAGCCAAAAGAGCAAAGTGTGCTCTTGCTATATATTTTTTAAGAATATGCCCAATTCTGTCATCTAGCCAGAGAAGAAAACATAGATAATAGTCAGCAGAGGACCAAAGTCTAGATGGAAAGGGTGGAGTTTCCATCATCATGTAACACCAGGTTATATGGCTATTTCAGCCATAATATCAGTGACTAGGTATTGGCTACTTGCCTAAACGCTGCTTCGCATCTATAATTTAAGTACATATCATACTAAATAGTGTCGTTGTGCCAAAGCAAGAAGGTATTCAGCAGTGGGTGCTCTTCCCTTCCCTGAGACACAAAGAAGCTTATTCTCTTCTCCAGTCTGCAGGTGTAACATTGGGAAATGCCTTGAAAATTCCACCCATGCATTTGCCTGGGAAAAGAACTGATTTTTTGAGTTATAAAAATATACTGGCTTTTCCATCTGAGTGGGTGGATGGAAATCGGTAAAAATGTATCGTTTCCAGCTGATGTGTTTATGTTCTTGAAAACTTGAAAATATTTCAAAATAAACAGGCCTAAATAGTTAGGCTAATAGGCTGGAATGTTTATCATACTTACTGTTTTGCATTGAATATACGAAGATTAGATTAAGTACATTTGGAACTTGTGTTTTCAAAAAGTCACTCGTTGTGGATATGAGGTCAAGAAAAACTCAGATATATTCTTAAACCCAAAGGCAATGAATTTGTGGCAATAAATTTCAAAAATTTCAAAACATGGATGGGAGATGATCTCATTGCTACATATGCACCCCTCCAGCAAGACCACATGGAATGTCACACAACCATGACATATCATAGCATCTGCCTACAGTATGTGTCATTGAACTTGGCCTTGAACATCATGACATGGCCTTAGAAACAGCTTGGGTTTACAAAAAGCCTGTTTCACTTCTCCTGAGCCCAAATTAAACAGTCTTAGAATGTGGTACTTATTAAAGGACACAAAAGGCCAAAAACAAACAAACAAACAAAAAAAAGATGTAAGTGGCAAAAAAAAGATATAAATCTACCTTTCTATTCTCACTCCCCTGGTCCAAAGCAGCAGTGTCATTTTCTGAGCATTCTGAGTCATAAGTGGTCAAAGAGGTGATGCTGATGAAAAAGACTGGTCCCCTTTTCCTGTTACCTGGCTTGTCCTCTTGGGGAATTGAGAGAGATTAAAGTCTTAAAACGTTACAGTAAATTATTAAAGGTAGCCACAAATTATTTTTACGCCCCTCACCAAGAGGTGGAGTGTATTTCTCCTCCCCTTAAATCTGGGATGCATGAGACATGCTTTGCGGAAGAGAATGCTTTGGAAGTGATTTGTGTGTGTTCCAAGCCTGGTGTCAAGGGGTCTTGGTGCAGGTTCTATTGCAGCCATGTGGACAAGGCCAGGCTGGCCTGCTGGATGGTGGAATGCCACATGGAAAGAGGCCCTGTGCCCCATCAATCCCTTCCTTCCAAGCTGAGGCACCAGATGGGTGAGTGAGCCTTGCCAAAAAGAGCCAGGTGGGGAATGGGCCCAAGGGCCCCCCAGGGAGCTCAGCCCAAATTGCCAAGTTTGGGGTAGCTTGTTACTCAGCAGTAGGTGACTATTACAAGCACTATCGGAAAAAGCATGTGTGCCCCCTCCCCTAGGTCCCTTAAAGTGATTCCCTCCCCATCATCGTTTCTGTTAAAAGGAGATAGTTTCTAAAATGTCCTTATCTGCTAAAGATGAGTTTATCTGCAACTGCTTTGTCTGCCTTGAGGGGACCAGCTTTACTGTGAAAATCAAAAGATTTCTCCAAACAGGCTTGTAGTTGTCAAGAGGGAAGGGGGAGGGACTGCAAGAGGGAAGGGGGAGGGACTGCAAGTTTGCCTTTTCAGTGGATAAGCAATGAGATCCTGCTGTATAGCACAGGGAACTATATCTAATCACTTCTGATGGAACATGACGGAGGATAATGTGAGAAAAAGAATGCACATATATGTATAACTGGGTCACTTTGCTGTACAGCAGAAATTGAAAGAATACTCTAAATTAACTATAATACAATTAAAGAAACCAAAAGGTTTCTCTAGATAAGGGATGCTGGCCAACAAAAAAAATAGCTCTAGTCTATTTGTACAAATTAAACCAAAAGAAAAGCATCCTGGTGGAATGAAAGAACTACAGATTGGAGTTTCCATCATGGCACAGTGGAAACGAATCCAACTAGGAACCATGAGGTTGTGGGTTTGATCCCTGGCCTCACTCGATGGGTTAAGGATCCGGTGTTGTTGTGAGCTGTGGTGTAGGTCACAGATGCGGCTCAGATCTGGCGTTGCTGTGGCTGTGGTGTATGCCGGAGGCTATAGCTCTGATTCGACCCCTAGCCTGGGAACCTCCATGTGCTGTGGGTGCTGCCCTAAAAAGACAAAAAAAGATTAAAAAAAAAAAAGAAAGAAAGAAAGAACTACAGTTCAAGGGTCCTCAGGGATAAGAATCTCCAGAGTTAGAAATGTCTCATAAAGAGTCCCCTTGTGGCTCAGAGGGTTAAGGATGTGATGTTGCCACTGCTGGCATGGGTTTGATTCCTGGCCTGGGAACGTCCGAGTCCAATAAATATGGACACCCCCCCCAAAAAAAAGGTGCTTCACCTTTCAGTAAAGACTAAGGTTTTTTGTTTGTTTGTTTTTGCTTTTTAGGGCTGTAGCTGGGGCATATGGAAGTTCCCAGGCTAGGGATCAAATCGGAGCTTTAACTGCTGGCCTACACCACAGCCACAGCAACACAGGATCCAAGCCACATCTGCGACCTACACCACAGCTCATGACAATGCCAGATCCTTAACTCACTGAGCGAGGCCAGGATTGAACCTGCAACCTCATGCTTCCTAGTTGGATTCGTTTCCGATGCACCATCATGGGAACCCCAAGACTAAGTTTTTTTGCTTGCTCATTTGTTGCTGTTGTTTGCTTTTTAGGGCCATACCTAAATACAGAGATAAATGCATTTTATTATTATTATTATTTTGTCTTTTTAGGGCTGCACCTGTGGCATATGGAAATTCCCAGGCTAGGGGACTTGGAGCTGCCGACCTACAGCCA
The DNA here is from genome assembly GCF_016906955.1 of Phacochoerus africanus. Classification (NCBI taxonomy): domain Eukaryota; kingdom Metazoa; phylum Chordata; class Mammalia; order Artiodactyla; family Suidae; genus Phacochoerus; species Phacochoerus africanus. The sequence continues at coordinate 53,733,349 of NC_062548.1, read as the reverse complement.
CAGCAACATCAGATCCATTAACCCACTGAGCGAAGCTAGGGATGGAACCTGCATCCTCATGGATACTAGTTGGGCTCATGACCACTGAGCCACAATGGGAACTTCCAAGACTAAGTTTTAAAGCTGCCAGGACCAGAGAGTTTCCTAGGCTTTCCTACGAAAGGACCAGGAAGAATTTGCCACCCCCCATCCCTCTGCTTCCTCTGCTCTGACATGGGATGGGAGCAGAAGAGGAAAAGGCAGGCATCCCACTTCCTTGGCCTCCCTGCGGAAGACACCAGCAGCTTCTACTGATTCAAGTTTAAAGCCTCAGTTACAGTAGAGAGGCTGAGGCTTCAGAGGGATCTGATGCTGAGCTTGAAGCTGCTCCTCTGCTTTCAGGCAGAGCCCCTGAGCCACAGGAGGGGAGGGCTGGGTGCCCTTGAGGCATTGCCGTCAGGACGGAAGCACACGTATGCCAACCTCTTTGAATCAATGTTTGCTTTTGGTGTCCTCACGTTGCAGGGCTGAAGCATCCCCTGCCTCAGAGGTGACAAACAATTTCTGAGCTTAGTCGTCTGGAAGACGTTCCTGGGAGCACAGATTTTCCTGAATCGCATGGGTCCTGTGCATCAGCAAACCAGGCAATGAGAGGGAGAATATGTTAGAGGTTATGCTCTGCTCACGGACCAGCCTGCACTGGGCTTCTCTCAGCACCAATTTTACTTACATTTAGAAAGAGATACGAAGGGATCACAGACTTCAGTGTGAAAAAAACCATAAAACTCTGAGAGAGAAAAAAAAAAGGACAAAGTCATTGTTTTTGTTTGGTTTTTGGTTTTGTTTGTTTGTTTTGCTTTTTAGGGCCACACCCTAGGCACATGGAAATTCCCAGGCTAGGGGTCCAATTGGAGCTACAGCTGCCAGCCTACACCACAGCCACAGCAATGCCAGATCCAAGTTGAGTCTGTGACCTACACCACAGCTCCCGCCAACGCCAGAGTCCACCGAGCAAGGCCAGGGATCCAACCCACAGCCTCATTGATACTAGTCAGGTTCTTAACCTACTGATCTACAATGGAAACTCTGAAGTTTTTATACTTGATGCCAAAACTGTGATCTGCAAGAGGAAAATTTAATATATTAGACCTCAACAAAATTAGAAACATGTGCTCTATTAGGACCCCATTAAGAGAATGAAAAGACAAGCTGTGTAGTGGGAGTAAAGACTTCAAAACCACATATCCAGCCTATATCTGGAATATATAAAGTCTCAAAATTCATCATGAAAAAAATATCCTGTTAAAAATAGGTGAAATCAAAGTTCCCTGGTGGCCCAGTAGGTTAAGGATCCAGTTTTGTCGCTGCTGTGGCTCAAGTCACTGCTGTGGTATGGGTTCTATCCTTGGCCCAGGAACTTCCACATGCCACAGGTACAGCCCAAGCAAAACCAATTTGCAACTGAAGCAACTGACCAGGGATTAATCTCCAAAATATACCAACAACTTCTACAGCTCAATATCAAAATAACAAACAACTCAATCAAAAATGGGCAAGGGAGCTAAAGACGTCTTATTGCTGAATAATATTCCATTGTATCTATGGCCTTTTTGACAGGTGTGAAGTGACACTTTATTGTAGTTTTGATTTGCATTTCTCTAATAATTAGCGATGCTGAGCATCTTTTCATGTTTTTTTTTTTTTTTTTTTGTCCATCTGCTTGTATTCTTTGGAGAAATGTCTATTTAGATTTTTTGCAAAACAACAAAATCAGAGAGATGGTGGTTTCTGGGGGTTTGGGGGATGGTCTGGGATTATGGAACTGCTCTGCATCTTGACCATGGCCAAGGTTGCACAGATCTACCTGAGAGATAAACTTGGACACACACACATGCACACACACACACAATGTGCACATAGAACCAGTAAAATCTGAAAAGCTGGAGTTCCCATCGTGGTGCAGCAGAAGAGAATCTGATTAGGAACCATGAGGTTGAGGATTCGATTCTTGGCCTCGATCAGTGGGCTAAGGATCCAGTGTTGCCATGAGCTGTGGTGTAAGTTGCAGAAGCGGCTCAGATCCTGCCCTGCTATAGCTGTGGTGTAGGCTGGCAGTTGTAGCTCCAATTGGATCCCTAGCCTGGGAACCACCATATGCCATGGGTGTGGCCCTAAAAAGCAAAAAAAAAAAAAAATCTGAAAAGCCCTGAGCACTGTCCATTTCCCGGTGTGACTTTTTACTGAAATTCTGCGAGATGATATCACTGAGCGAAACTGGGGGAAAGTTAAATGAGAATGCCAAGTTCGATTTTGGGGTGTCTTTCTGTGATTATTTCAAAATGAACGTTTAAAACAAAATATAGCCAAAAGGACACCGGACAAGCAATACAGCATGCACACTGACAGCAAAGACGAGGTCGTGTGACTCCCAGATGTGTATTCCCATCGGCAAGTCATTCATTCAGGAAGGGCCACCAGCGATGAGGCCAGTGGTTTGCCACTCCTCCCCCAGCACAGCATCACCTACTCAAGGCCAGTGCTCTTTGCTCAGTCAGCATCCCGGAACTGAGGCCCATGCCAGGCCTGGAGGAACAGGCACACGGAAAATGTCAACTATAAAAAGAAAAATCAAAACAATTGGACCTCATCAAAATTTAAAACTTCTGAAACTCTTCAAAAGACAATGTTAAGAAAATGGAAAGGCAGGGTTCCCGCTGTGGCTCAGCAGGTTAAAAACCAAACATAGTGTCCGTGAGGATGTGGGTTCCATCTCTGAAAAAGAAAATGAAAAGGTAAGCCATACACTAGAAGAAATTACTTGCAAAATATATATATCTTCTACCAAGGGCTCGTATGTTTAGAGAACTCTTACAACCCAAGAATCAGAAAATAAACCGATTATTTAAACAGGCAAAAAAGTTTGAACAGATACTTAGCCATATAAGATATATAGATGGCAAATAAGCACATAGAAATGCTCAACATCATTAATTGTGGGGGAACTGCAAATTAAAACCATGAGACACACCTACATACCCACTGGAATGGCTAAAAGTAAAAGGACTGACTATTCCAAGTGTTGGCAAGCATCCAGAGCAACTCTCACACACTCTGGCAGAGGTATAAAATACCACCACTACTTTGGAAAACACTTTGACAGTCTCTTAAACCATTAAACATACATCTACCACATGACCCCACCATCTCACTCTTAGGTATTTACCTAATGAGGGGAAATGAAAGCACATGTGTGCAAAGAATTTGCACAAGTGTTCATAATAGCTTTATTCATAATCACCCCAAATGGGAAACAACCCAAGTGCCCACTAACTGGTGAACAGATAAATCAGTGATGATTAACCTGGGTTAAGAAAGGCTACTCAGAAATGAAAACAAATGAATACAAAAGTATGTGGATGAATCTTTGAATAACTGTCTGAGTCAAAGCAACCAGAACCTTGCCTTCCCCCCAAAAAGGGTGAGTACTACACCACCCCATCAATACAAAATTCTAGAAAATTCAAACTCATCCAGAATGACAGGAAACAGCTTAGGGGTTGCCTGGGGCCAGGGCTGGATGGAGGGGCAGGAGGACACTTTTGGTCATTAGCATATCTTCATTACTGTGATGGTAATGATGGTTTCACAGAGGGATATGTGCATCACATTTTATCAAATGCACACTTTAAATATGTGCAGTTTATATATATATTTATTTATTTATTTATTTTTTGTCTTTTTGCCTTTTCTAGGGCCGCTTCCCACAGCATATGGAGGTTCCCAGGCTAGGGGTCGAATGAGAGCTGTAGCCACCCGTCTACGCCAGAGCCACAGCAGCATGGGATCTGAGCCACGTCTGCAACCTACACCACAGCTCATGGCAACACCGGATCCTTAACCCACTGAGCAAGGCCAGGGATCGAACCGGCAACCTCATGGTTCCTAGTCAGATTTGTTAACCACTGCACCACGATGGGAACTCCTAAATATGTGCAATTTATGAATGTCAATGATACCTCAACAAAACTGTAAAAAAATAGAATTATTAGTCTTGACTTTGAGGTAAAAAATGAAAATAAACACATGCATCACATACAAAAATTTTAAAAAGATGATAGCTCATGGTGGCAGGTGCTGAAGGAACCAGATTCTGTCTCTGCTCCCTCGAGGATGGACCCTGCGAGGCGTACACTCCTGGTCTAGAAGACTCTAGAAACCAGAGGCAATTTGGTGTGTTAGGGACGGTCAAAGAGGGGAGGCAGGGTCCAGGAGGAGAATTCAGACTTCTTTCTTGAGGGATGGACAACGTCAGGGGTGACGCAACCTTCAAAAGGAACCCTGAGAGTTCCCGCTGAGGCACGATGGGATCAGCACAATCTCTGCAGCACCAGGACGCAGGTTCGATTCCCAGCCCAGCAGAGTGGGTTAAAAGATCTGGGTTGTTGCAGCTGCAGTGTAGGAGATTTGATCGCTGGTCCAGGAGCTCCATAGGTGTGGTTGTGCTTTCAGGTGGTTTAAAAACAGTATCCATCCTCCGGAGAGCAAAAGCTTTGATCTAGGGATGTTCGGACCTGTAGCCATATTAATAATCAAAGATAGCAGTTTTTTTTTTTTTAAATGAAAGCCTACGTTGGAGACTACAAATCTCATTCTTTGTAGGATGCTCGTCCTTTCACAGGCAGTGCAAGATGCATGGTGCAAACAGTGTACCATCTTTTCATCTACCTATAGGAACCTACTCCCTGGGGAAGTTCTTTTTTTTTTTTTTTTCCCTGGGGAAGTTCTTTTTAAACCCAAGTTCTTTCAAGATAGTTAAATAAGACTAGTGTTCTCTTCAGCTTCAAAGGTACACTTGCAGCTTTCTTTCAGTACTCAAAGCTTTTTAATATAAAGTTCATTTTTCCAATTATGTAAGAATTGCATCACCAAATAAAATATTTACAATATGCAAGAAGAAGGAAAAACCTCCCACAGTCATGACATGCTAAACACCCTCCGTGGATGTTTCGGTGTTGACTTCAAGGATTTTAGCGCACTGCTTCAGAGAGGGGTGACTACAATACATATCCACAATGTTTCTTGCAAAGACTCTTTTCATGTCTGTAATTAATAAGGCAACTGGGTTTATTTCCATTTTATATCTGGGAATTACCTCTGCTCAAGCACAAGGGACTTATCAGTGCATTATATTGTTGAGTGGGTTCTCACGTAGAGGTTTGATGGCTAAAAACAAAACATTAAAGCAGTGTTAGTGACAGACAGCATTCAGGATTAACAGATTCAAGAGGAACTCTATTAATATGCTCCATTTAAAATCAGCTAATGGAGAGTTAAGCGTTATCAAGGCCTGTTCTGAACTTAACGAGGGTCCTCCGCTTCCTGATAGTCAACTTTGGGCTGAAGAGGTTTTTCAATGGAAATGTGTGGCTTTGATGAATGCTAATGACATGGTCCCAGATCTTCTTTAGCCAATCCGCTGCCAGCTGTTAGTGTATAAACCTCTGAAGCAGCTGTCAACATTCTGAGGGGGGAAGCTCTTCAATCAATGAATTGACAGAAATGCAATACTTAGGTTTTTCCGAGCAGAAGGCAGAAGAACATAACATACATCTATTTAGTGATGTAGCCAGCCATGAAAGGGAAGAATTGACACTGCCATTGTGTTTTCAAGTGTTATGGAACATTTCCAGGCCCGTGGGCATGGAAAAAACATTATGAGAACATACTACTTGGGGGAGCCCCTCAAAGTCAAATGGGACGTTTGAGTGTCCTAAGGACACAAGCAGTGCCATCTTATTTCCCGTAGATAGGAATGCTTCTAGAGCCACGTTGTAAATCATATTTTAATTAAAATTTTAGTACTTGTTTGATGTTATTTGTTGATTGTCTCAATAAAACATTTTTAACAGATGACATCTGGACATTTTGCTTAATTTCTCTCTCTTTTTTTAGCTCTATAAAATTCTTGAGTAAATCTAATTGTCAAAAAAGTCACCAGACTGACAGCCCTAGAAAACGAAGCCTTTTCTTCCATCTTAGAAGCTGTGCATTTGGAAAAGAATAGCCTTCATGCTGTTGTGACCTCAATTCCAGGCTACACAGATGACTTCAAGAGAAGGCTCAGGTCAGTTTTGACCTTGATCTAGCATTTGCTCCTTTGCTAAGGCTGCAGCCTTAAGTGCAAAGATGAGTGTCTATTATAGCAGGGTTTTCTGGAGTCTCGTGTGTCCTAAATTAGATGGAATCCGCTATGTCTTTCTGTCTGCACGTGGTCCAAAAATGACTCTTGAACCACCAGAACCTTCTTAAAAGTAACCCAATATTTTCTTTCCAAGAATGGAAGAAAAACCTTGTCTGCTCTGACTTCTCATGTGACCATGTTCCTGCATGGGCGTGTCATAAGTTGTCCCATGCCAGTAGCAGAAGTCAAAGTCAGATTGCAAAAGTCCACCTGGTTAAGTCATACTGGCAGCATACATATACTCATCTCTGCAAATTTGATACGGATGATCAAATATATGAAAGCATTTTGCTGTTTGGTTCTGTTCCCTAAGAGATAGAAGTATCAGTAGTCATGGCATAACATGTCTGGGCAGGTTTGTCTTAGTTTTTTTTTGCTTCTTTTTTTTGAGGGGGTGGCTGCGCCCACAGCATATATAAGTTCCCAGACTAGGGGTCGAACTGGAGCTGCAACCACCAGCCCAGGCCACAGCCTCAGCAACTCCCGATCCGAGCCATGTCTGCAACCTCACCACAGCTCACGGCAACGCCAGATCCTTAACCCAATGAGTGAGGCCAGGGATTGGACCTGCATCTTCATGGATCCTAGTTGGGTTCATTGCTACTGAGCCATAATGGGAACCCCCTCTCTGCGAAGTTTTTACAAACACATAGAAAAATCTTTTAACTTTCAAATCAAGATTAAAAATAGGAAGAAAGTCCTTGGAGTTCTCTCGTGGTGCAGCAGGTTAAGGAGCCAGCTTTGTCACTCTAGCAGCTTGGGTAGCTGCTGTGGTACAGGTTTGATCCCTGGCCTGAGGACTTCCACATGCTGTAGGCACGACAAAAAAAAAAATCCTCTTTGTTGATGCTGAGACTTCTTCAAGCATTGCTGAGTTTATATGTTTTTTCTTCAATTAATGTTTCATTTTATTATTTTCCCTTTCCTTCCTTAACTAACATACTTTTAAGATTAGTTACTCTATGGGGTCCCCAAGGAGCTGTCGTCTAATCCAGGTCCCCAGAAGCAGATCTTGAGACAAGAATGTGTGTGCAAATGATTTATTCAGGAGGTGCTCTCAGGGACCAATCAGTGGAGGGAACAGGACAAAATGTGCAAAAGCGGGCTAGGGTGTGATCTTAAGCAGAGTTTGGTGGGGAGAAGAACCCTGATTTGGCTGGGGCACCGGACTATACAGTTTGCCTCAGTTTATCCCAAATGGAGGTAAGAGACCTGGGCTTTCATTGGCCACACCAGGTAGCCATTGGCTACGGCCTCCCTGAGGAAACATGAAACCTCAGTCATTGCCTGCTTTCTGCCCTTGTGCCCAAAGTGGCTTTGGCAGACCTCCAAAGGAAGACAGATGTGAAGAGGTGGAAGCAAAAGCTAGAGGAGGGGGCAGAAGATGGAAAGAGAGCTAAGTGAATCTGGAGGAGACCCAACAAGTCCGATACAGCAGGAATATTGGGCAATACGCCTGAGATTGTAAAATGAGGATAAATGCTCATTCAGAAATCATGAGCTCTGTCTTAGAAGAATATTAAAATGCCTTAGCAGGCATATTTGGAGTAGTACATCCATTGCCACGACAGAAAGAAGGCAGAGCAGATTCCCATGATCGTTAGAACCACCTGTTTGGTTTGTGGGGTTTGTTTTGTTTTGTTTTTTTAATCCCAAAGCCCAGGTCATACCTCAGACCATTCAATCAGAATCTCTGGTCCTGGGACTAGACATCAGCACATTTTCAACATCCAGCCAAGGTTCAGAGCCTTTGGGATAGACCATGATTTCAATATTGATGGCACTTGCAAAAGAATGTAGTTGCCTTCTTTCAAGTGGTTTTTGTTTGTAATCTGTAAGCAAAATAGTCTGTTCCTCAGTGCACATTCATGGGAAAATGCCTTGCCTTTGGTGAGTTCAGAGTTTCAGTTCTGCAAGATGCAAAGATTTCTGAGGATGGATGGTGCGGAGGGTTGCACAGCAATATGAATGTACTTAATACCCCAGAACTGTGGATTAGAATAGCTAAGATGATAAATTTTATGTTACCGGTATTTTGCTACAATGAGAAAAAAAAAAAAGATGTCACTAACAAGCTAAGAGAGAAAAGACTAACAGGACAATAAGTCATTGAAGGAAAATGACAGGGAAGTGATGGGAGGAATGTCTCAGTCCATGGTTTTTTGGGTTTTTGGGGGGTTTTTTTGTCTTTTCTTGGGCCGCTCCTGCAGCACATGGAGGTTCCCAGGCTAGGGGTCGAATCACAGCTATAGCCTCCAGCCTACACCAGAGCCACAGCAATGAGGGATCCGAGCCTCGTCTGCAAACTACACCACAGCTCACAGCAATGCCAGATCCTTAACCCACTAAACAAGGCCAGGGATCGAACCCGCAACCTCCTGGTTCCTAGACGGATTTGTTAACCACTGCGCCACGACAGGAACTCCTCAGTCCATGGTTTAAATCCTTGTTTAATCACTCTCACCCTGAATCTGGAAAATAAATCTGAAGCTTGAACCTCTGGCCAAAGGAGTACTTCATGAAACCTGGATATCAATATTTAGGGCAAATTTGTGTTTGTGATAATGAAATGATTTCAAAAATCATTAAAGGATTTTTTTCATCTTATTCAGGGTAATTTTTATTTACTCTTTGTGTGTGTGTAGAAAGTAATGACATCTTAGAAATTTAAAAAGGTAATCCTATTTTCACAACCAGTCACCTAGATCATGTTCTATTTTCCATTGAATTACTTTATTTTCATGGTATTGCTAGGTGTTTTTTTTTTCCTTTTTGAAGATAAAATGACCCTTTTCATTGTTAATATCTGCTTTTTGCCTTTAAAATATTCAAGTCAGTGTATCCAAACTTGACACCGTTTCTAGCCTGCTTGAAATAGAACTAGGTTATTGTGAGAATTAAATGAGGTAAAATATGTTAAAATGCTTTAAAATATATTACTGAATAACTATAAGACATACTTTTGTTATAGATATGATTATAAATCTAATTTTGGAAAGAATAAGTCTTATGAAGTGGAAATTTGTAAAATAAAACACGGAGTTGTGTATAATGCGCAATAAATTCACTTTAATTAATTCCTAAAGGTGCTGAACTTTGCGTAATTCAATTAAATAATCAGCACAATAATTCATTTGTAGAAATATGCAGACGCCGCGTCTGCCCATAAAATGAAATGGAGGTTTCTATAGATATTTGAACAGAAAAGGAAAGCCCAAAGATTTTTTTTTTTTAAGAAAAGGAAAAGCAGAGTTTTAAAAATAAGGAATAAAAAATATATAGGAAACCCATTTCATGAGTATAGGATGAGAGAGGGAGACTTCTGTGAACCGCCTTATCCTTCACCCCTAATTACAGAAATAAAGCCACAGCAAGGACATGCTTTTGGATAACTGATATGACAGTCATTATTTTCTGATTAATCATACTTCATTGGCCTTCCTTTAAGAGCTAAGATGATATTTTCTAAGGCTGGAGGGAAGGCATCTTCTGCAGAGGAAATAGCCCCCATGCTACTTTTCTGTGCAATAAAAACAGACAAGGACCCAGGGAACAGCAGCACTGCTACTGTAATGGGCAACCACACTCTGAGTTAACTATCAAAATAAATTCAGCTGTCAGTAAACATTCTCAATTTGTACACATCTTCACTTTAGGAAATTATCAAATATAATATCTACATGATAGTAAACAAGTAGAGAATGTAATCAATATGTGAATCTTGACCAATGAAGAATGGTGGAGATAGGAGAAAATGACCACTTACATTCCACGTTATCATTCATTCAACCAACAAAGATTCACTGACTGCCTCGTATGGTACCAGGAACAGTCGAGCTGGTGGTACCATTCAAACAAGACAGACATGGATTCGGCCCTCAAGGGATTTGAAAAAGACTTCATATTCCTGTCTAAGCATCTTTAGGCGCTTAGGTTATTGCCCCCCTTGCAATATCCTCATTGAGTGATTGTGGCAAAAACTGGCTCAGCTTGCTCGATATCCTCTGCAATGTCTTTCCCTCGACAAACATTTATGTTCCAGGTTCTAGGTACTGGGTACTGTTGGGAAAACTCTAAGGAACAGAGCAGCAAGCAAAAGTGTTTTTTGTTTTGTTTTGTTTTGTTTGCCTTTTGTCTTTTTAGGGCCATACCTGCGGCATATGGAGGTTCCCAGGCTAGGGGTCGATTCAGAACTACAGCTACCCACCTACACCACAGCCACACCAATGCCAGATCTGAGCCGTGTCTGTGACCTACACCACAGCTCACGGCAACACCGGATCCTTAACCCACGGAGCAAGGCCAGGGATCAAACCTGCATCCTCATGGATACTAGTCGGGTTCATTAACCACTGAGTCATGACGAGAACGCCAACCAAAAGTTTTTTAAAAATTACATCCCTCCTGTACAGCCAAAGTTGGAAAGTTAAGACTGCTTTGCAGCTAGAGTTCCAGATGTGATTTAGTGCCTGCCAATCTGAGGCTCCCATGTGAGACTCTGACTTGTAATGTGATTAATTGGGACTGGGCAGAGCATGAGGCTTCCCCTTGGCTGGTGCACATCACAGTAGCACCAGGGAAGTTCTAGGGGGATGTTCCTCTGAGTCAGCCACAGCTTGACCCACCTTCTCTTTCAATGATTTTGCAAATTAGTTAATAGTAGGTAACAGATGCCAGCTGCAACTGAGCACAAATTGGTACAACATGGGTAACCCAATGCTTGTGCCCATGGTTTAGCAGGACTGGCTCTCCACTGCTCAGAAAGCATGATTCTACAGTATTGACTAGGTAAGAACAAAAAACAAAAAATGAAAACTAAAATCCCTGCAACCCCTATGGAAAACAGTATGGAGGTACCTCAGAAAACTAAATATAGAACTATCATTTGACCCAGCAATCCCACTCCTTGGCATATATCTGGACAAAACTTTCCTTAAAAAAATCACATATACCCACATGTTCATTGCAGCACTATTCACAATAGCCAAGACATGAAAACAACCTAAATGTCCATCGACAGATGAATGGATTAAGAAGATGTGGTACATATACACAATGGAATACTACTCAGCCACAAAAAAGAACAAAATAGTGCATCTGCAGCAACATGGATGGAACCAGAAGATGCTCGTACTAAGTGAAGTCAGTCAGAAAGAGAAAGACAAATACTACAATATCACTTGTATCTGGAATCTAATATATGGCACAAATGAACCTTTCCACAGAAAAGAAACTCATGGACTTGGAGAACAGACTTGGGTTGCCAAGGGGGAGGAGGGGTGGGATGGACTGGGAATCTGGGGTTAATAGATGCAAACTATTGTCTTTGGAATGGATAAGCAATGAGATCCTGCTGTCTAGCACTGGGAACTACATCTAGTCACTTATGATGGAGGATAATGAGATCCTGCTGTCTAGCACTGGGAACTACATCTAGTCACTTATGATGGAGGATAATGTGAACAAAAGAATGTATATATGTATGTGTGACTGGGTCACTTTGCAGTACAGTAGAAAATTGACAGAACACTGTAAACCAGCCATAATAGAAAAAATAAAAATCATTTAAAAAACGAAAAACAAAAAAACCCCAAATCCCACTTCTTTTCTTATGCTTTCTCTTTCTAACAATAGATCAAATGTATAAAAAATAAAATCTGGAAGTCACCCGGTTTGTAGTACTAATTTTGTCTTCCCTGTTATGAACTGCATGAGTTGTTGAATTCTTAAATTGAATTATTGATTCTGACTGCATAAAGAGACACAGCACTCTGATTAGATATGAAGTTGTAGAGAATATGAATATTTGACAAGCGTGTACCCTGAGGTCTGCAACCTACATCTAAAGAGTGCCGGACACATAAATAAAACAACAGGAAAACATGAATTTACCATATGAATGTAGATATTTCTAAGCCTCAAGGTTATTCAGAATGTAACTCTAATAGTTCCGTTTGAAAACTGACATACTTATTTCGGGAATCTGCATTTCCCAGGATGAAATGTTCTTTTGAGTCTAAAGTTAAAATACAGCATGCAGGTGTTTACAATCTAATCACAGCAAACTTTATTCATAAAGAGACGTGATAGTTTAATCACGCACGCGGCTGTGATCTGCTCATTAAAATTGGACACCATTTCAGATTTCAGATATGATACTTGATTTTGGAAAACGGGCCAGGAATGTTTCTTCAATGGAAATAAGAAAGGTGGTGTGCAAAAGCTTAAGAGTCATTTAAGGATATCGAAGAATAATTTTTAATCGCCTGACTTGATAAATGGAGACGGAAAATTCCACTTTGCAGGGTTTATAAAATGGGGTAGGTTAATTGCTTTCAGAGAGAGTTTAGAAGTGGTTCTGCATAATGCTAAAGAAATGAGTTCAATGGTTTCCTTATTTTGATTTGCAGCTCTATAAAACATTGAGGAAATAAAACCATCTTGATCCATTTGGCAGGAAGTAATGTTTTCCTTCTCAAACTCCCAAATTACTTTGCAATTCTTTCATGACTATATCAGCCTCTCTAGAATGATCAGATTTGTGTAAATACCTCCCCCCACACACACATTTACAAGCTCCTGAAACACAAGTATCCTCTTACTACCCAGAAACGTCCAAAGTATGTATCAACAAATAGTGAGTGATGGGAGTTCCTTGGTGGTCTAGTGGTTAGGATTTGGTGCTTTCACCCCTGCGCCTGGGTTCGATCCCTGGTCTGGGAACTGAGATCCCACATCAAGCTGCTGCATGCTGAGACCTAAACAATAATAAATAAATAAATACATAATAAATCTTGGGTGATAAAGATAAAATAGTCTTTGAGTAGATTAATTTCTTTCTTTAATTCCAAAAGAACCAAGACTCCACTTTCCAGCTGGACAGCAAAGTTGGGCAGGTTAATACAAAGTCTCCAAATCACCAAGTTAAGTATTCCATTCCCTGAAAGGTGGGCCTTTCTGGAAGCATCCGCTAGGTCCTAGAGCCTGATTGTCCCTAGCTATCTTTGCTTGCGTAGACAAAACTGGAATAGCTTGGAGGTTTGGTTTGTTGAGGAGTGGTTTTCAGGAGCATAGGAGTGGTGCTCAGTGCGGGCACTGTGGAAGGCAGGTTTGTAACACAAACATGGGAACAGCCTGGAGCAGGCCACCCAGACTGGGGGGATGTGAACGGAGGGTGTGTGATCGAATTAAGGCTTTCACATTTAAAGTGCAGGGGCACACACACACACACACACACACAGGCACAAACAACACACCATACCACACCACTGTGCAGGCCAAAGAAAACATGTCTGAAGGGCAGCCAGCTTTTGACCTCTAAAGAGCAACCTAGCAGATGTAACCTCACGTCCTTACATAGATGGTGGGCTGAGTAAGGACCCTGAGAGCTGCAGATGGAGTTAAGTGTGTTGATGCTAAAGCAGGGGGACAAGGGGACTGGATCCCTAAAGAGAATGGTACCAGGGAGCAGGTGCAAAGCAGAAAGGCGAGAATGAGGCTCTAAAGACACTCATTCACGCACAGACCTGCTCAGCCCTGGGCGTGATGCAGAGAAGCGTGTGCTCCAACGTGCAATGTCTCACAGGGATAATAATAGCATCTTCCTTGTAGGGAAGTTGTGATTAAATGAGATAAAACTTAGAAGAGAGCTTAGTTTCTGCTATGTTGTATTCTATGATTCTCTTTACATTTTGCAATGTTTTACATGCATGTGTGTTCAGGTGGCATGCATGTATAAATTCTATAATTCCCTTTGAGCTTTCTTGGAACTGTATCCCACAGTCCATCTGAATCCACACACACTTTTTCTGCCAGAGGCTCTAGAGATTTGCTCTTACCTTAACTTCCTCAAAAGAGTAAGCATTGAAAATTACACTTCAGTATGCTTCTGAATGAGAACACTCTCATTTTTCAGGTCTGGATCAAAATCTTCTACTTATTTACATTCTCGGGCAGCATCAACCTCTTGGGAGCAATGCACTTTTTAAGCTGCCTCCCTGCTATGGAAAGTGGTACTTCCTCTATGGGTCCTAAAAGAGTCTCTTTTATGCCTTAAGTTCACTTTAGTACTGGTTTTCTAGAATTTGATTATTAAGTCTGTGTTTATTTTAGACATGCCCTTAGTGATTTTACTAATTCCAATTCTATCTGATTCTGAAAGTCCTAGGCTCTTGACTATATCCAGTCTATAATCTTGTTCATTGACTTCCTTTTCTCTAGATCGTCTTTACTTCCACTCACATACATCAGAGCAGTCCTGGCTTGAGCCCAAATCCATGTTTTGTGCATGAATGAAAGAAACATCCATAATGTCCTAGAACATTTTCCACCCACTATCATTTCAAATAGGGGAACCATTTATTTTTATTTTATTTTATTCCATTTTATTTTATTCTATTTTATCTTTGTCTTTTTAGGGCTGCACCTGCGACATATGGAAGTTCCCAGGCTAGGGGTTGAATGGGAGCTGAGAGCTGCCAGCCTGCACCACAGCCACAGTAATGCCAGATCCAAGCCATATCTGGGAACCACACTACAGCTCAGAGCGACACCAGATCCTTAACCCACTGAGCAAGGCCAGGAACGAACACTCATCCTCATGGATATTAGTTGGCTTCATTACTTCGGAGTCACAACAGGAACTCCAGGAACCATTTATAATCCTATCACTCTGTTGGGATATCTGCTTTCCCTGTCTTCATGCGCTTTTTAAAAAAATGACTTAATCTATGCAAAGTCAAATATGGTCAAGGAGACACTGGCCCAAGCACCTGGTCCCTTGAACTTGTGTGTGTCTGAAGTAATTTTCAATGCACAGCAAGTGCTGCGATCAATCCACCTTTATGTTCCATGTAAATTTGTTTTATTTTTGATAATGAAGCCTGGAGGAATGATTCTTGAAGCATCATAACAGCGTTGACTGACAGCTCCCTAAGTGCTGGCTCTTTTATAGCAAAACATAATTGACAGCTCGTAGGTAAAGAGCATATGTAGATGGATGGGACCGAACACAGCGGGGTAAAAAAACCCAAAGAAGATATTTTTTTACTTATTTATTAACATTCAATTAATATGGTAAATTATATGCCTCTTGGGAGAATACATTTACTTATAGACTGAGACAGATTCAGTTTTTAAACCATTATAGAAGTTGGAGATATAGCAATTATGTACTAAAATCACCTCTTATAAATATTTTCAAACTCCAGTGAAATTTACATTACTCATTTTCATACCCCCTGTTTACCATTTATTTAGCTGGGAGTAGTCTATATAACTAGAAACTTTTTAAGATGTAGATTTAAATTATCAAGTTATCTTTTGTGGGCACTCACCTATTTAGACTAAGTTAAAAATCTGGCCACATTAAAAACAAGAATCCTGGGAGTTCTCTGGTGCCCTAATGGCTAAGGATCCAGAGTTGTCACTGCTGTGGCCTGGATTTGATCCCTGGCCCGGGGAACCTCCACATGCCTCAGGCACAGCCAAAAACAACAACAACAAAAAATAACATAACCCACAAGAATCCTGCAATGCCACTTCTAAGTATATATCCCAAAGAATTGAAAGCAGGGACTTGACTGTACAGCCATGTTCATGGCATTCACAAGCCCAGAGGTGAAAACAACCCAAGTGTCCCTTGACAGATGGATAAAGTGTGGTCTATACATACAGTGGAATGTCACAGAGCTTTAAAAAGGAATGAACGTCTGATGCATGCTAGCATGGATGAACCTTGAAAACATTAGAAAATTAAGCAAGTCACAAAAGGGCAAGTGTTTTATGATTCCACTTAGATGAGGTAACTATAATAGTCTCATTTATTGAGACAGAAAGTAGAATGGTTGTTACCAGAGGCCAGGGGAGAGGGAGAATAGGAATTGTTTAATGGGTTTAGAGTTTCAGTTCAGGAAAAAGAACAAGTTCTGGAGGTGGATGATGGGGATGGATGGTGGGGATGGGTTGTGGGGACGGTTGTAAGGATGGTTGTTGGGGATGATGGTGGGGATGCATGGTGGAGATGGTGGTGGGGAATGGACAGTGGTGGGGATGGTTGTTGGGATGATGGTGGGGTTGATGGTGGGGATGGATGGTGAGGATGGTGGTGGGGATGATGGTGGGGGTGGATGGTGGGCATGGTGGTGGGGATGGTTGCCCAACAATGTCAATGGAGTTAATGCCATTGAACTGTAAACTTCTAAAAGGTTAAAATGGTGAATTTAATGTTTTGTATCTTTTAAACTCACATACCCATACACACAAAAAATGGGTAGGAATGTGCCAGATGATCAAGATGGAAAAGGGATTACGTGCGATGGAATTACCTTTAATTACACTGGATTAAACAGAATGGAATGTGACCCACTCCTAAATAACATATCATAAACTCAAAACGTAAAACAAAACAAGAATCCTGAATTACTTGGAAGATCGGGCCTCACCTTCAGATGTAATAAGTCTGGACTGGAAAACCCAAGAATCTGCATTTCTAACAAATTCCCAGGTATATTACTTATCTGCTGGTGTAGAATAAATCACCCCACATGTTCATGGCTTAACACAACCTGTATTGACTAGCTCATGATTCCTGTGGTCCAGGAGTCTGAGACCCAGGCTGGGGTGGGGCTGCAGTCGCAAGAAGGCTGGAGGACATGCTTGCTGGATGGCTCATTCCCCAGGCAGGCAGGTCTTTCCCGTAGGACTGTGTCTGCACCCAATGACATCTGAGTTCCCAGATCGTGCACTTCAAGAGAGAGCGAGAAAGCAGGAAGCCACGGGGCCTTCTGTGACTAGAATTCAAAGGTGTATACCCGCCTTCCACCTGATCCTGTCCTTCAGAGGCAGGTCATTAAGTCCAGCTCACACTCCATCTCTTGAAGGAAGGAGTATCCAACAGAGGAGGTTTCAAAGCCCAGTCTAGGATGTGTGTGCTCCCAGAACACTGGGAGGCAGGGTGTCCCAGGCAGGGCAGGACAGGGTGGTGCAAAGGCAGGAAAGGCCTCAGGGAGCGTTCCCAGCTCCTGCACAGGGAGGTGTGTGGTGTGGACAGTGCAGGGGGAGATAAGCTTTGGGGTAAGCTGTACCTCCCCCACTAAGGTACTCAGGAAAAAAAAACACTCCAGAAACTTTTAATAAAGTTTAAATTAAAAAAAAAGTTACTGGGAGTTCCCGGCGTGGTGCAGAAATAATGAACTTGACTACTATCTATGAGGATGCGGGCCTCACTCTGTGGGTTAAGGATCCGGTGTTGCTGTGGCTGTGGTGCAGGCCAGCAGCTGTAGCTCCAATTCGACCCTTAGCCTGGGAACTTCCATATGCCCCAGGCACAGCCTTAAAAACCAAACAAAACAACAACGACAACAACAAAAACTGGAGTTTTAAAAAGATCATTAGAAATCAAAACATTTATTCAGATAATTTTTCTTTCTTTTTCTTTTTTTTTTTTTTGTCTTTTTGCTATCTCTTGGGCCGCTCCCACGGCATGTGGAGGTTCCCAGGCTAGGGGTCGAATCGGAGCTGTAGCCACTGGCCTACACCAGAGCCACAGCAACGCGGGATCCGAGCCGCGTCTGCAACCTACACCACAGCTCACGGCAACGCCGGATCGTCAACCCACTGAGCAAGTGCAGGGACCGAACCGCAACCTCATGGTTCCTAGTCAGATTCGTTAACCACTGCGCCACGACGGGAACTCCTATTCAGATAATTTTTTACCTGAAGTATAGTCAGGTCAAGGTGATCAGTCTTCTGTGGTCATGGACGGGGTACAGGTGGTGCTGGCTTTCTTCCCACCTCAGTCCTTCACTCAGAGGGCAGGCAGATCAGTTTTTCTTGAACTAGTCGGTGCTCTGGGAGGGAGATTGTATTATCTCAAAATCTGGAGGTGTTAAGTCCAAGATCAAGGTCAGCAAGGCTGTTTCTTCGAACGCCTATGAGGGGGACTTGTTCCAGATCTCCCTCCTGGCCTCTGGTGGCCTCAGGTGATCCAGGGCTAGTAGATGGCCTTCTTCTTCTCCCTGTGCCTTTGTATTTTTTTTTTTCCCTCTGTACATGTCTGTCTCTATGTCTAAATTTCCTTTTTTTTTTCAAGTAAGTGATGCTGAAGTGGCTGCTCTGAGGACCACACTTTGGGGGATCACAGGTGTCACCCACCCCTGGGACACTGATGAGAAATGCAGGTTTTCCCAAAGCTGAATGACCACGAAGTGTCAAGAGTAAGCCTGTGGCAGGGCTCAGATGAGAACTCTGATTTCTAGATTCACATTTAATGCATTTTTCCCTGAAGCACGGGGAAACAGTGTTTGGTCACCTTTGATGCAAAATTCTCTGAAGATTTCAGATGTCTGTGGATCCATCAAGGCTTTGTGTTTTTTCTAAAGTCTTCTGTATTGATCCACAAAGTTCTGCAGCTGCAAGGATGCTTCCTAGGAATCCTTTAGAGGGTTTTGTGCCTCTGTGTGTGTGTGTTGTTACCAAAAACAAACTGACTCTATGAACATTTTTTATACACATATCCTGACATACTGTGCAAGAATTTCTGCAGGATGTATACTTAGGACTGTAATTGACTGATTGCAGAGTGTGCTCAACTTTAAATCATTGATTTATTGATTTCAGGAAGATTGTATCAGTTTACACTCTGACCACCAGCATCTTAATAGTTTCTGCCATCACACACCTCAGCAACACTTACACCTCAGCCACACTTGGTACTATTACTCTACCTTTTCAACTCTTGTGATATTTTATGTAATGTGGGGGGTTTTTTTTCTTGCTTTTTATGGCCGAACCCATGGCATATAGAGGTTCCCAGGCTGTGGGTCCAATTGGAGCTGCAGCTGCCAGCCACACCACTGCAACATGGGATTCGAGCCACATCTACAACCACAGCTCACAGCAACACTGGATCTTTAACCCACTGAGCAAGGTCAGGGATCAAACTGGCAACCTCATGGTTCCTAGTCGGATTCGTTTCCACTGTGCCACGACGGGAACTCTTCTGATATTTTAGAAGCTGACTTTAGAACCAGACCATCACATTTATATGAATCCACCATGCTGGATGGTTGCGATGTTATGATTCTGATATGATGCCGCGACCAGCACTGCAGGGAAACACGGAATCCTGGAAGAGGGACGGCACGGTATAACAAAACACACAAGAGGCTTTTACATTTAGAAAGTGGGGGACAGGAGGCACTCTGTTCCACGAACAAAAAGCCCTGGGCTGTAGCCCACATGGCTTTTATTAAGGAAGGTGCCATATGTAGGTTAGTGGGCAGGAGCAGGCATAGGCAATGACAAGGCTACTTCTTCGTGAATAATAAAGGAAACTATTAGCACTGGTACATACCTCTAGCTGCATATAGTGCAGGGGCTTATAGAACAGCATAGTTTATGCATGATGTCTTTGAAGGAGACCCTGTACTTTGGAACTCTGACTTAGCAGATATTTGCTTTTTGCAGAGTTCAGCTGTTCAGAGGTGTCCAATAATATGGGACCTAGGAAACCTGATATCTCTGACATAAGAGGTACTCAGTAATAGAGAAATATTAAATGAAATATTAAAGATAAAAGAGTGTTAGCTATTTGATAAAGTTACAGATTTTTATAGTTTAAATGTTTACAAGTACATTTCTGATTCCCATCTTTCCTTCTTTCTTTAAAGTATGCACCCAATATCAGCCTGTAGCTTTGTATTTCTTCCCAAACTCAAAGGCTACACAGGAAATTCCATGCAGCAGTCCAAGGGTTGCCCCTAGAGGTGGGAGATGTATTACACTTGCTTTACCGCAATCTAGTAAAAGACCATAATGACAATTTTAGAGGAAAAATAACAGAAAAAACTCCCACAATTCCTAACCTTAATTTCAGTACTTACGTAGTTTTTATATGCTCCAACATGTCATTTTAAAAAAGTGATATAAATTCTGCTTCTACACACTTATTAGTCTTATACCTGGTGAAATTTCCACAATTAAGTTAAAAACATTTTTTTTTAGAGTGTGCAGGAATACCATTTAAAGACATCTATTTTTTAAACATTTTGCATTAAAGTATGGTTGATTGAAAATGTTGTGCCAAGTCCTGCTGTACAGCAAAGTGACTCAGTGATATGTGCGTACTTTTATTACTATTTTCCATCATGGTTCTATCCCAGGAGACTGGATATAGTTCCCTGTGCTATACAGCAGGACCTCATCGCTTATCCATTCTAAATGTAATAGTTTGTATCTACTAATCCCAAACTCCCAGTCTACCCCACTCCCCTTCCCAACCCCTTGGCCACACAAGTCTGTTCTCTACAAAGACACCTACTTTAATGACCTTTAAAGTCTTGGTTCCCAAACTTGTTGGTCCCTGGGCCTTAGCCAACTTCCTAAAGTTTCACTGGCGTAAAAGGTGACAAAAAGAACAGAGAGTGAACTTTTCATACAACTACATGCATTCCATTTGAAGGACAACACCTCATTTGAGATTTATGTCATTTCTACCTTCTTGATGTTAAAATGTTC
Source organism: Phacochoerus africanus (assembly GCF_016906955.1). Lineage (NCBI taxonomy): Eukaryota > Metazoa > Chordata > Mammalia > Artiodactyla > Suidae > Phacochoerus > Phacochoerus africanus. The sequence continues at coordinate 53,712,612 of NC_062548.1, read as the reverse complement.
TGTTTTAAGAAATAATGGTGATAGTAGATACATTTATTTTCTTGACAACATGACCTCTGATCTTCAGGTGTGTATGTGTGTATTAATTTTGCCAATCCTTCAAATCTAAGTGTTCCGAAACACTTTCAGAGCAGTTTACTACCTCATTTAGTATGTATTTCGTAGCAAGCACCCTGGGAATTACAAACAGGAGTAAGCCTCAGAAGGCAAGGCATACTCATCTGTATTCAACACCCATTCATTAGTTTTGATGGGGCTTCCAGGGAGGCTTAGTATTGACAATACAGGAGCGACGAGCAAAGAAGAGTACGTGTCTGTCCTCACGGGTTTAAGAGTTAGCTTGTGCATCATACACTTAGGAGACAACCAGTCTCCGGAGAAGGGTGGAGGCCCTGTACCCTGTTCAACGTCTACAAGATAGGAGAGGGAAAACCTTTGTCGGGAAGGGATCGTTCTGGGAGCAGAAGGTGGAGCCGGGTCTTGCTGGCAGAGGATAAGGGCTGGGTGATGAAGCGTGAAGACCCGGCTACGCGGAGGAGCCGGCGCGAGGGCAGCGTGGGACAGGAGGGCTGGTGAGATAGCCGCGTCGAAGTAGATCCATAGAGACTCGCGGAGGGGCTTCAAGGTAAATTTAAGGAAATGATGAGACCAGGGGCACGAGCAACCTCTCTTCGGTCTGCAGGCGTGGGCCCGGGGGCGTGATCGGACACGCCCCGCGAACGCACGCACCCAATCATCGACGAGCAGCCTCCGTCCGCAGGCCTCGCCCCCCGCCCCAGCCCATTCCCGACAGCCTCCAGGACGCGGAGCCAGTCGGCGCCTGCGCAGCCCGCAAGTTCCGCCCCTGCGCCTTCCCATCCCGTTCTACCGCGGCCAACATGGCTGCTCCCTGTGTGTTTTGTGGTGCAGCCGTTTCCTATCGATTCTTTCTCGGGTGTAGGGTTAGCTTTGCCCGGGGACAAGGCCTCTGGAAAGCCGCAGCTCCTGAACTGCAGGCAGGTGCCAGATGCCAGGTAAGGCCTGAGAGAAGTTGGTGTGTTGTTCCTGTGACGCGAGAATGTGGAGCTGCCGCCGCGGTCCGTCTCGGCGCCCTCAGACGGGGGCCCTGGGGTCTTCGGTGCTCAGTGAGGGTCTGAGTTAGAGCAGTGGACTTGCCTTTCAGCCGCCACCTGGAGGTTGTTTCTGGTTTTCGCAGGGTGTGGTGAGGGAGAAGTTATCTGAGACGCACCGAGAGCGATTCCTCCTTTGATCCGCTGGAGCGGGTGATGGATGGGTCCTGCCCGCGAGCCCTGCGGTCCAGAGGGAGGAAGGCCGCGCTGGAGGAGACGGTTGAGAACTGGTCTCTTTGCAGTGACCCGAATACTTAATGGAGAAAGTCACCCAGTGAAGTGGAGAGTTAGTGACAATTTAAAAATGCCTTGTATCTGTGCCGTTTCTGTTTTCTTAATTTTCCCGGTACTTGGTCTTTGGAGAGATGGAGACTAGGACTTGTAAATTTAAGCCCAAGGGCAGTGGGAAGCCAGGAATCTAGCCTCACAGATGATTGGATGGTGATGCAGTTCACTAACATGGGGTCTGAGGAGGAGGAGTAAAATTTGAGAGGGAAGCACACGAGCTTAGTTTTGGATATATTTGTATCTGTTATATAATTATAATTGGAATGTCCAAGTGGAGATTTCCGGTAGGCTCAGAGATAGGCAAATCAGTAGTTCGAGAAGAGAGCTGATTTACAAGAAGGGAGTTCAAGTCCTTTGTGACCTTGTAGATGGTAGTTGCGACCTTGGAAATGAATTAGATCTTGAGAGGGTGTGCTGAATGAGTAATAAACAGAGTTACCGAGCCCCGAAGGGCAAACAGTAGATGAAGAAAAGCCCCCAGGAGATTGAGAACGAGCTGCCAAAGAATAGGCAGCGTGGTGTCATAGAAAACGGGATGAATGTTCTAAGGAGGGAAAGTGACTAACAGTACCAAGTATTGTAAAGAAGTCAAGTACTATGATCTAAAAACTGTATTCAAAATTAATACTTATCTTTTTCCTATCTTCTTTATGTTTTAAAAGACATAACCAAGATCAACCAAGCCATCCATTCATTTATGCATCAGACATTTGCTTTTATTTTTTAATTGGAATATATGCTCAGAGTTTTTATTCATGCATCTCTTTCGAATATATCCTTCTTGTATGCAGTTAATTGTCTGTAAAAGGGCTGTAGCATACAGACTGTTTTTTATTGTTGACAGTTAATGTGAAGGAGGTGGCAGAGAGTTGCTAACTTTTTCTCCCTCCCCGGAACTCCCAAACCTTGGAGTGTTTGTATCCTGGGTCTTTCCCTATGTTCTTTTAATCATATACAGACGTACATGCATATGCATACTTCCAAAAGATGGACTCTGTTCTACTTTTTGCTTCTTTAGCTTACAGGTATAGTAGAATTCCCCCCAAGTCACTTGTTACATGTCTTAACTGCTGCCTAATATTCTGTGGCATGAGTGTATCAAAGTTAATCCAACAGTTGCAGGGCATTTGCTTTGTTTCCTTTTTCTTCCCAAAGAGTTCAGTAAACATCCTTTTGTAATTCTTATTACATCAGGTATCCTCCACCTGATGCTTTTATTTCTATAGGAGAGCGTTCTAGGTGTGAGGTGATTGCTGCAAAGGATGTGTGCTTATCAGCAGTCATTTAATAGATATTTCCACGTAGCTTTTCTAGCAGTCCATCATTGATGTATGGGAGAGCCCTCATACTCATTTTTTTTTTCATTAGGTGAGTGAAGTCAAACTCTTAGCACTCTTAAAGGGTGGTTCTGAGATTTCTTAATCCCCTAATTCCAGAATACCACCACAGCAGATGTCACATGTATAAGCTCAGCTCAGATACAACTGAAAGACCCCATTAGACCCTTAATGGTTTCTTATATATAGCTAAAAACATTTATAAGGCTTTTTTCTGGAACAGAGCTTGTCTAAAATATTAGCGTTCCTTCACTTCCATCTCCAATATTAATAGCTGTATTTCTCTTAGGGGCCATGTTTCATAAAACATTTTAAATCACCTGAAGTTCTAAAACACTGCAAGTTTCATTTGTTTGTTTTTAATTTGGGTCATACCCCATTAGTTATGAAGTCTCTTAAGAGGTTGAAGAAGGGAGTGGGAAGAATAGAATAATAATGATAATGAAAGTGCATCTTCTACAGGGAAGTATTTTTGCGTATTGTTTATAGGTGTCAGTGTATACCAGGAAGTAATATGAGCAGTGACTATTACTGTAGGTCACAGTCCGAAATCTTTGAGAGACACTGATGCAACAAGGAAAAGCAAACAAGTTCTCTTAAGCTTGGTACTCAGTTGGTCACCTCTCCAGCCAGCACATTGTCTCCTGCATACCAGTGAAACTATGAACTGTTTCATAGTTCAGTGTTTTATATTCATGCCTCAATGCAAGGACAGATATCTGAGTGTCCCAAATTTGTTTCATTTGTCTCCCTACCTTTTTTTTCCCTGGAGGCTTTTATTTTTTTATTTTATTTTATTTTTCACTTTTTTAGGGCCACCCCCATGGCGTATGGAAGTTCCTAGACTAGGGGTCGAATAGGAGCTGCAATTGTCAGCCTGTGCCACAGCCACAGCAGCGCAGGATCCAAGCTGCGTCTGCAACCTATGCCACAGCTCACGGCAACGCCAGAACCTTAACCCACTGAGCAAAACCAGGGATCAAACCCACATCCTCATGGATGCTAGTCGGGTTCCTTAACCGCTGAGCCACAAAAGGAACTCCTTCCTGGAGGCTTTTAATATAATCTCAGAATTTCTGTGATTTTTCTTACAGATACTTGACTGTGGATCTTTGACACGAAAAGATTTTTTTAAAAAAAGCATATCTTCCATACCACTTTGAACATGTCTAACTCAAAGAATGAACACGATTTCCTTAATACCATCTGTTACCTATTTTATATTCAAATTTCCCTAGTTATCCCAGCAGTAACTTTTTATAGTTGGTATCAGGATTCACACAAGGTCCATAAAAATATATATATGATTTTGGTAAGTATGTTAATTCTCTTAATTTATAACAGTTTGTGGAATTAATATAAATGCTGAGTTTTGCCTATATGGTACAGTAGATTTCCTTGCTCATTTAACTTACCTTCATAACAGCACGCTGTTTTCTTGGGAGGAATTTCTTCCCCATTGGTTACAGTCCAGAAAAACTGTAGTCTGGGGCACCTGACTCAAGGGAGCCCCATTAGATATCCCCTCCCTTGAGATCTTGAGCAGAGAGACAAGGACAGTTGGAATACTGTTTATCTTAATGGCCACATTCTGACTTCATTGCATATGCTTTGGATCTTTTAATTCCTGCTTTTTAGCTGCCAGAGATGCTTTGGACTCTGCCTCCTTTCAAGTAGAGTCCTGTGGGTCCCTATTAGCCTTCTAAGAGGTTCCTTTTGTTTAAGTAAAGCAAAATCAGTTTCTTTTGCTTTCATCTAGAGACCTCTAGTTGATAAAAGTATGAACCTGTACTAAAAGGTTACTGTGATCACGCTCCTGGCATCTCGGATATTGTCTCTTTCTAGCCACATTTTTTCTCTCTAATCTGACTTCAGTCTTTACCTTTTCTTTTATTCCCCACAGTTTTGTTTTGTTTTTTTCCTTTTCTATTCAGATTAGCAGCAGATTCGTCTTTGTTCCGTTTTTATCCAGTTAACAAAAAGGAAACTCCTTAATACTCCTGAATACCATTACAGAGTGTGGAGCACTGGCATTTGGCCAAATTGGGGACCTCACTGACAGAATGTGTCTGCTTCTTTGGGAACCCACTTGATTGAAATTACAGTTGTCTGACCCACTGATTATCTTTACAAAGAAACAAATCTGTCAAGTTTTATCTATACTATTCCATAAAAACAAAATCTGAGGCAAATGCTTTGTTACAACTTTTCAGTTGGAAATAGAACCTGTAGAAAAGGTTGCTGGGAATTGTACTTTGCTGTGGCCAGGTAGACCCTTACTGAATTTTTACTGTTCTTAGCGGGAGACTGGTCATTTCACACTCAGCTCATCTTAATGGATTGTACTAATGAATAATGGACTCCTTTGAATGTGTATCTTTTTGTGTGAATTCATTACTAGAATAATTCAGAACATGTAGTATTCAGTAATATTACTGAATGTTCATGTAAATTCAGAACATGTAATATTCAGTAACCTGGTACTGATGCAGTGATGGCCTATAACTTTTATAAGTACTATGAGCTTGAAGGATGTCATAATCTTTTTTTTTTTTGTCTTTTTTATTTTAGGGCTGCACCTGCAGCATATGGAAGTTGCCAGGCTAGGGGTTGAATCGGACCTGTAGCTACCGGCCTACACCACAGCCACAGCAATGCCAGATCCAAACTACATCTGCGAGCTAAGGCAACACGGGATCCTTAACTACTGAGTAAGGCCAGGGATTGAACTTATGTCCTCATGGCTGCTAGTCAGATTTGTTTCCTCTGAGCAACGACAGGAACTCCAAGAATACAATAATCTTAAGCAGTGTGTACAAATGTCTTTGAGAAGATCCTAAAGAGATTTTGTAGATAATAGCAAATTAAGGATATATATATATAGATATATATATATGGATATATATATAGATATTTTTTTGTCTTTTGTTGTTGTTGTTGTTGTTGTTGCTATTTCTTGGGCCGCTCCCGTGGCATATGGAGGTTCCCAGGCTAGGGGTCGAATCAGAGCTGTAGCCACCGGCCTACGCCAGAGCCACAGCAATGCGGGATCCGAGCCGCGTCTGCAACCTACACCACAGCTCACGGCAACGCCGGATCGTTAACCCACTGAGCAAGTGCAGGGACCGAACCCGCAACCTCATGGTTCCTAGTCGGATTCGTTAACCACTGCGCCACGACGGGAACTCCAGGATATATATATTTTTTAAGAGCCCTTCGGAATGAACAACAGTAAAAAATTGTGAAAATGATTTTTAAGCCTCATTTATGTTAAAATTAAGAAAGCCGCCACCTGGAGAATGTAGACAAACTCTGGAGAATGTAGACAGAGAATAATTTTAAATCAGGTGAAGAAATGAGTCTTTGAGCTAATCGACTCTTTTGCTTAGGTGATGCCAAAATGTTGTTGAAACAAAAGAAAAGGAGCAGTGTGGAAGAGAGAGATGAAGAAAATACAAAGAAATATTTACTCAACAAATGAAAGAATCATTTTACTATAACTACTTCACACTGTCAAGGACATTTTTAAAAGGTTGGGAGAGGGAGAGATCTATAAAATGGGGAATAAGAGAATATGATTAAAATAAACTTTTAAGAGAAGAACTTTGGAAATATACCAACAATATAAGAAGCTAAAAATTTAGAGTGATTGCAGGATTGGCATTGTAGAGGAGGGGAAAAACCATAGAGGAAAGGTTTAAAAATCATAGAATACCAAGAAAAAAAAGGTACAAGAAATAAGACTAAAAGAAGCCAATATATATGGAGGGCAAAAGAGCACGTAATTTCTGTGATTGAAGAAGAAAACAATAAGTAGGTGAGAAGTCATTGGATATTGATTTATTTCAGAAGCTGCTTGGAGAAGTGCATTTAGACATCTTATTCAGAGACATAGAGATAGTCACTGGTAAAATCAAAGCAGGCTGTATACTATCCAAATTGCCAGATGCTATCCAAATGAAAAAAGCTAATACTGTATACCAAAGAAATAAGGAAGGAAGCATAAAAATATATGATGATAAAAAATGAGACAGTATCTGTTAAAACCCAGTTAAACAGTGTTATTCTCATATATTAAAGCAAACTCAGGTTGGGTCATAAAAACAAAGGAAATGAAAAAGTAATTGACAAAGGAAGTATAGATACTGTATAGGTGGAGAGGCCTATCTGTTTCTCCAGTTGTGTTCTTCTGGCTCACATCCAGTATAAATGGAGACCTATGATCTTTTTCTATTTTCTCCTTTAATTTTCCTGGTTATACTTCACAAGCATTGGATCATTGCTCTTTGAAAATGAAGTATTCTGTCCATCAGACCTATTATCACTCATCACTCTCCTGACTATCTCCTGTCCTAATTCACAAAGAAAATAGCGGCCACTAGACACAAGTAACTTTACCTTTCTGCCTCCTCTCCTTCACAAACTATCTTGTTGCTTTTCGTAGAAGAGAGGTTTCATTCTAATTCAGAGGCCCATCATGTTCCCTCTTCTGTTGATGTCAGCACCTTGTCCTGTGCTTATTATTAACAGACTGTATCTGTAGCTCTCATCTCTCCTGGGCACACAGCTGCAGAGCCATCTCCTGGTCACCCCTCTCCTGAGATGCCCATTAAACATCTCAAACTCACCAGGCCCCAAATTGAAGTCATCACTTTCCTCCTAATCTTGCTCTTCCTCTGGAATTCATTACTTCAGTGAACGAGGCATGTACAGTGGGAGATGTTGCAGCTTCTGAGCCTGTGGTTGGTGATTGGTGGAGAGTGTCCTGGGTTCACTTGGTTGATGCATGGATTGTTTTAGCCATGGACAGTTTTGTCATATTTACAAAACTAGCAGTGTACTCAGTGTTCTGTTAGTGGAATATTTGGGAGAATTATCTCTTCTATATGACTGCTACTTTTCTTCCCCAAGTTCATACCTTTATCATCATTCTGGGGCAGAAAAGCATTTTCTCTTCTTCTTCTTCTTTTTTTTTTTTTTTTTTTTTTGTCTTTTCTAGAGCTAAACCCTTGGCATATGGAGGTTCCCAGGCTCGGGGTCTAATCGGAGCTGCAGCTGCCAGCCTACGCCAGAGCCATAGCAATGCCAGATCCAAGCCGTGTCTGTGACCTACACCACAGCTCACTGCAATGCCGGATCCTTAACCCACGGAGCAAGGCCAGGGATCGAACCCACAACCTTATGGTTCCTAGTCGGACTTGTTAACCACTGAGCCATGATGGGAACTCCATCTCTTCATTTTGAATATGGGAAGCAACATTCTTCATTGTTCAAAGAAGTCACGGAATTGTAAAAAACAACCAAAAGCCCGGGAAAAGTGAAAACATAAGACAGTAAAACTGCTGAGATGTGGGGAGTTGGTGCTCATGGTGGTACTTGGCTGCAGGGAGAGAGCAGGGGTGTGAGATCAGGCTGAGTCTGTAAAAGGGCAGGCGAACTGCACTTAGCAAGTTCGGGTCCTGTTTTTACTCACTGACAGGAACCTGTATTCTTAGAAAGCTTCTTAAGAAAATATGATTATTGGTCATATAAAGAGAAACTGTTCTGAGGAGCAATGAACTGTAAATTTTCATGGAATTTTAAATTGCCCCAATACTTGTCCTGTATTTTTTCTTACATTTTCTATTGTGACTATGGTGACAAATTACTCAAGAGTGTTTTCATCTCTGATTCTCAAAGGGGAAGAGAATGGGTGGGGGCGATGGTGTTTGTGGTGGTGTACATGAAAGATTTTTATGTTTATGAAAAGGGAAGTGAATGAGTTGTAAGAATTGGTGGTTCTTAAAGTCAGAATATTGCTTAGGAGTGTTTACACTTCTTGAGGCAGGATGAGCCATAGATTTAAGATTTTAAGCAGGGACCTGAAAGATCTGTTGTAGTTACATCTGGTTACTGAATGCAGCTGGATGCTCATTTGAAAACATTTTTCTGGTTCTTTAGTGCCCTTTATTACAGGTGAAATGTTATTGTCTTGGGATATTTCCAGCAGCATGGCATAAAATGACCAACAGCAGCAACAAAGTGTGATGGCTTTGCTGCGAGTTTAAAAGGATGTGAAAGCCCTGATGTCTACATTTAGCTTGTTGAACCAAATTAATAATAAGAAATCTTCTCAATGTTCAGTGAAGCAATTTTTTTCACTGTATCAGCTTAAAGTCAGGACTGTGGAGTAAAGTTTCAGGCTAAGCTAAGCCTGTATTTAAAGCATTTAAAGAAAAGCTGTATTTGTACCTTAAATAAGGTGAGTTCCTACCGTGTAGTCTGAGGGACCTTTCTGAGTACCCGCTTCTTTACTCTGCATCTTCTGCTTGCTAATTTCCATCCACATGTACACATGCCTCTTTCTAAGGGAGTGGCCTTTTTTCTTCATTCACTATGTGTCAGATCCCACAACAGCTCACCTGACTGGTCGGTATCAAACGTGGACATTTGTAGCAGATAAGAAGGCCTCATATCACTTACAGGTGTTTCTATAATCAACACCTTTTTGATGCGTTGAAATGCTGGTAGTTTAGACTACTTTGTAAGCACAGGCTTTCTATCAGCAAGCTTTCCAGCGGAAGAGTTCTTAGCAGCTATCTTAACAGGCCTGTTACGTTGTCTCCAGACTTCTGACCATTGAGTGCCATAATAAAATGACAATTGTTTGACTGTCTTGGTTTGTTTAGATATAGTGGCCTATAAGATCATTGTTTAACTTGAAATCTTTTTCTTTTGATTTGTATTTTCTGCTAGATATTAAGGCTGAGACACACTACTGTTGTGACAACAAAGAAAAATGTTGCAGCCTCAAGACGTGAAACTTACACAGTGGATTTTATTAAAAAGCAGATTGAAGAGTTCAATATAGGAAAGAGACACTTAGCCAACATGATGGGAGAAGATCCAGAAACTTTTACCCAAGAGGATATTGATGTAAGTACAGTTACTCTGTTGGAGAAGTAATTGCTATAGAGCTTTAGGTACTGAAAACACTTTTGTTGGAAAAGTAATTGCTGTGGAGCTTTAGATAGTGAAAACACTTTTTTTCGGCCTGAACCCTTTAGCTTTGTGTAAATTTAAATCAGACTGTCAGAATAAGGAAAAATGCTCCTATGCTGCTTGGCAAGTTGGAACCATCTTCAGAGGGAGATGCTAGTCTGCGTTTGAAGCCTTGTAAAGTATAGTGAGTTTTAGGCTTTAACTAGAAATGGGTTCTTTTTGTTGATTCCAGGTCACAGGAGCCACTATAATGCTTATGTATAATAACACGATTTAGAAGCACACATCCTGTTGTGTAGTCTTGAACTCAGCTTTCTTACAAATTGATAAAACTAATAGTAAATTTTTAGAAAATCCCATAAGTAAGCCCAGAGTTTTAATCAACCTAACTATATAGTTGAATTTTCCAAGTGAGGGCATGTTTTAAGTGACTTCAGAATAGGGTTGGAACTCTATTCCTTTTCCAATCTTGAATCATTATCCTGATAAAAGTAATAATAATCAGTAATGCTTTTTTGCTAGGCATCCCAGGATAGCTAGCAAAGGAACTTAAATCTAACACCTTTGGAGCTTGTTCTAATTTTTAAAGAAGTAACATAGAAGATCACATGGTGTTTTATATTTACCTGAAGAATAACATTTTTGTATGAATTTAATATTTTATATGATTTCAAATATATTACTCTTTTAATCATTTTATGATTTTACATATTTTAGTTTAATTCCCATCTTTTTGTATGCCTTTCCTAATTATTTGTAAGTGGTACTTAAGTATCTCTTTAAGACACCAGGCCAACATTTTGGACTCAACCAGAAGAATTTCTTGGGAGTTCCTGTTGTGGCTCAGCAGGTTAAGAATCCAGTTAGTATCCATGAAGATGCAGATTTGATCCCTGGCCTTGCTCACTGGGTTGGTGATCCGGTATTACCTAGAGCTGTGGTGTAGTCTCTGATGTGGCTTGGATCCTGAGTTGCTGTGGCTGTGGTGTAGGCTGGATTTGACCCCTAGCTTGGGAACTTCTGTGTGCCACAGGTGTGGCCCTAAAAAGCAAAAAAAAAAAAAAAAAATTTATTTCTTAGTTGTCTAGTCTAGATGATTTGGCGTTATGGACCTCACAGCCCTTGTCCTATTTTTGAACCTTATGGTAATCTGGGTAGTTTTGGAAGATATTAAGGAAACTCTGTGTGTGTGTGTGTGTGTGTTTTGGGTTTTTTGTCCTTTTTTTTAGGGCTGAACTGCAGCATATGGAGATTCCCAGGCTACGGGTCTAATTGGAGCTGCAGCTGCAGGCCTATGCCAGATCTGAGCCGAGTTTGTGACCTACACCACAGCTTGTGGCAATGCCGGAGCAAGGCCAGGGATCGAACCTGCAACCTCATGGTTCCTAGTTGGATTCGTTTCTGCTGTGTCATGATGGGAACTCCAAGAGAACTATATTTTTAAAAATTTTAATTTTTTTGCTTTTTAAGACTGCACCTGTGGCAATTGGACGTTTCCAGGCTAGGGGCTGAATTGGAGCTGCAGCTGCTGGCCACAGCCACAGCAACTTGGGATTTGAACCAGGTTTTCGGCCTACACCATAAGTCATGGCGGTACCCGATCTTTAACCCTCATGGATCCTAGTCAGGTTCATTAACTGCTGAACCACAAACAGAACTGCTCCTAAGCTCTCTTGAGACTACTTCTTTTGCTCTCCCCCCTCCCTTTTTGGTAGCTTTTTTATTGAGACATAATGCGCTACTGTAAAGAGTATAGTTCATTGGTTTTTAGTCTGTTGATAGAGGTATGCAGCCGTCACCATGGTCTAACTGTAGGACATTTTCATCACTCCGTAATGAACCTTCATACCCTTTCTCTACCACTCTTCACCTCCCCACTACCCCCAGCTCTGGATCAGACTTTCTACTTTATGTCTCCATAAGTTGCCTATTCTGGATGTTTTGTGTAAACAGAATCATACAACATGTGGTCTGAGTGACTGGCTTCTTTCACTTAGCACGTTGTTTTCAAGATTCATCCATGTTGCGTCATGCATTAGTGGTTCATTCCTTTCTCTTGCCAAATTTCTGTTGTATGGGTGTACCACATTTCTTTTTAATCCATTCATCGGTTGATGGGCTTTGGGATTGTTTTGGTTTTTGATTATTGTGAGTAATACTGTGGTGAGCATGCTTTTGAAGGTTTTTGTGCTTCACATCTCTTGAGTATATGCCCAGGAAACCTCTGCTGATCCAAGGTCATGAAGATTGCACATGTTTTCTTCTGAATGTTTTATAGTTTTAAGTCTTACATTTATTTAGGTCTTTAATTCATCTTGAAGTAGTTTGTGTGTATGGTGTGAGGTAAGGGTTCAGCTTCATTCTTTTGCCCGTGGGTGTCCAGTTGTCCCAGCACCTTTTGTTTCCTCACTGAATTGTTTTGTTACCTTTACCGAACGTCTGTGGGCTGTAAAGACTACAGGTTTATTTCTGAACTCTCAGTTATATTTCATTGACCTATATGTTTATTATCATGCTGGTATAATACTGTCTTGATTATAGCTTTGCAGTAAATTTCAAAATTGGGAAATGCTAGTATACTGCTTTGTTCTTCTTTTTCAAGATTCTCTGCCCCTTGAATTTCCCTATGAATCTTAGCATGAGCTTGTCAGTTTTTGCAGAGTTCCAACTAGTATTTTGGTGAGGATTGTGTTGGATCACTAGATCAATTTTGGGAATATTACCATCGTGATAATTAGGTGTGATCTGTGAACACGGTATGTCTTTCTGTTTATTTAGGTCTTCTTTCATTTCATTCAGTGATGTTTTCAGAGTTTGGCATTTTAAGTTTATTTCTGAGCATTGGTTGCTCTTTTAAATAATTCTATTACAAATAGAATTGTTTTATAGTTTTTTGGGGTGCATTTCTCAGGATTTTCCAAGAAAATTTCCTCCCATCTCTCCTTGTGACTTGTACGTCCTTGAGTAACTATTCTCCAGAAGAGGGTCCCACTACCTGAGTTGACCACTGAGGGAGGCATTTTTGAGTATCTTTACTGCCTTTTTGGATGTACATAGAGCACATTTAGCTCCCTGAGAGAAACAGAATCATTCAGTAGTTTCATCATTACATCTGAAGGGATAAGCATTTTCCTAACGTAAATATTACAAATGAATTATGTTGTTTAGAGTGTTTAGTTCATTTCTTGGATTTTTAGTCAGAATGTTAGTTTGGGATGTTAAAGTCATTTTCATGAGGATTTAATTTTTACAGAGTAGACATGACCCGTAATTTAATTCAACTACCTAGTTAAAAGTCTAGGCTCACTGTGTAATTTTCACATAGGTAAATCAGGTGCTATTGTATTCAGATTAAACCATTTGTTATTTTATCTATTTAGAAGCTCATTTTTTCTTACTCCTTAGCCAGTTGCTAAAATAATGATTGCTGAACTCATCGATGAACTGCACAAAGGCAAAAAATATTGAAGATTTAAAACAATTTTTCACGTGTGTTAAAATATCTTAAAATTATTTTTGTTAAGGTGTTTACAGCAGACACACATTGGTGTCTACATCTAGAATATCCATTTCATACTGTTTAGAGAAATCTAAAAGATCTGTCATTCAGTCAGGTAGAAGCAGTATGGTTAGTTCTAGTCCTTAAAATATTGAGTTGTTTTCCAGAGAAGATATGTTTAACATCACTCTGTTAAGTGTGGAAGGTGATAGCTTTTCTGGACTTTTAAAACTGTGTGTGTGTGTGGTGAGAGTAAGTTAATGTTATTTTGAGTCATTGTGCTAATAGAACATAATAAAAATGGTCCTTAGTTTTAGCTAATAAAGTATTGAAATCATGAATTAATATGAAAAAACATCCGGTCACTTCTTTAAAGTAGGTAGAATCTTTTTAAATGAAGCTGGATTTCTTGGGAGAAATATAGATGCAGAACATCTATCTTTTGTTGTTAAATTCATCTTAAAAAAAAAACACATGAATTTGTTAGATTTGAAGTGATTTTATGGAAAGATGCAGAACCTGGGGTGAGGAGAGTCCTTGCAGTGTCACTAACTCGTGTTGTAGTGTTTACTTGGTTCTCTCATCTCTAAAATAATACCTGCTTACCTACCTCAGAATTTAACCAAGGAGCATGAGATTAATGTGTTGTTATTGTTCTTATTACTATTAATTGTAGTAAATAAAATCTACCGTGACTTGAATCAGTCTTTAGTTTTCTGATTGCCTTTGTCACACTCCCCCATGCCACCTGAAATGGAATTTGGGGGAGACTGATCTGCAGTCCTGTTGGGGGCGTTGGTTTACCACCACAGAGTGACTTCGGCCAGAGGTCGCATTCTGTGATGGGTAGGTATTTTGTCTCACCTTGCTGGTGTCTGAAAGCCTGTTCGGAAGTGTTAGCCGCTTTCCTTGACATGATGACATGCTTCTGCCGCAAGCGTTAGCTCTGCCTCGATAAGTCTCATGTTTTATGTCAGTTAGCTCTTTTGGCATTTTATTAAATGTAGTGGACTTTGGCATCTGAGTAGGATATAAAAGCGGAAGAGGACAGTGACAACCAACTGTTAGCAAAGCATTGAAATGACATAGGAATTTATAGTTTTATGGTTCCTGTTTTCATTTCTGATTTTTTTTTTTGCCTTTTTGTTTGTTTGTTTGTTTGTTTTTAGGGCCGCACCCACAGCATATGGAGGTTCTCAGGCTAGAGGTCCAAGTGGAGCTACAGCTGCTGGCCTACACCACAGCCTCAGCAACGCCAAATCCGAGCCTCATCTGCAACCTATACCACAGCTCACGGCAACGATGGATCCTTTACCCACTGATCAAGGCCAGGGATCAAACCCTCAACCTCACGGTTCCTAGTTGGATTGTTTCTGCTGTGCCACGACGGGAACTCCTTATTTTTGATTCTGAAACTATTATTTTTTTAAGAGGTTTGGCTCTGTATGTAACCTGAAAGGGAGACAGTATAGCTGATGAGCCTCATTTAACATTTCCATACCAAAAAGATGCTTAGTTATTTTAAAGACAAAAATAAATAATTTGATACCCAAAATCAGGAAGGTATTTTAAGCTTCCAGGTAATCTTAGGAAGAACATTATGATTGTTCCTTTGTATTTAGTTGTCACAAATGCTTTTTATAATATGTTGGCTTTTAATAGGCAAAACTAGGTACTGTAATTTTTCTCTTAATAAGATCAGGAAATTAAATACTCTCCAGAGGGAACTTTCTAGATAAGAGAAACTTAGTTTTAATGTCATTTGTAATGAAAAATACCACCACTTACTGAAATCCTGTGTGTGTGTGTGTATGATGCTGTCTGGGAGGCTGATAGTCATCCCACATTTAATCCTTGTAAAAACCTTACCAGGGAGGTATTGTTGAGGAAACCAAGGCCGTACAAGGTCTTTCTGTATCCAGAGTCTGTTTTTTCCACTTTCTTTTTTTGTGTGTGTTTTTGCCTTTTCTAGGGCCACACTCGAGGTATGTGGAGGTTCCCAGGCTAGGGGTCCACTCGGAGCTGTAGCCGCCAGCCTACACCAGAGCCACAGCAACACCGGATCCTTAACCCACTGAGCAAGACCAGGGATCAAACCTGCAACCTCATGGTTCCTAGTCAGATTCGTTAACCACTGCGCCACGACGGGAACTACCATGTTTTTTCCAATTTCAAAGGTTAAATCTTTTGATAACATTTTCTTATTTAGTGGGATACAGTAAGTGTAATTAATCTTAACCTCTCAGAGTCTCGGGATTTTCCTCTTTAGTGTGGTTGTTAACTTGTGGTACCCCCATAGTGCGTGCTGACCAGCCGGGCTCCCCGCCCCGGCTCCTTTCCTCTCAGGGTGTCTGCCTGGCAGGGCCAGCCCTCTGGCATTAGGAAAGTTGTTAGCATGTGAATTCAAACTAAGCCAGCAAAACTGGGCAGGAGGACCCATATGCCCTTCTGACTGCAGCTCGTCATAAGCCCTTTTTCGTTGACTTCTGGGTTTACGACTTTATTCCAGAAGGTTGAGCTTGAATAGAAATCTAGCCTCTGGCTTCACTGAGTGAAGCATATGCAACTTACGTGTGAAAATTATGCCTCGCTAATCTTATATGCTCCCATCTTGCTCCAAGGCCAGAGCCAGCCAGGTAAGCAGTGCGGTCAGGGCCCTGGCATCCTGTGACATTGTGCTAGAGGGGACAGGTCTGTTCAGTGGTGCTACGTCTTTGCATCCTTCCATGTGTACCATCAAAATTGTTTTTCTCAAAATCATGCTGTAAACACACAAAAAAGTTGAGAACTGATATTTGCATTTTCCTTTTTGAATGAAGCTTATAAATTTTAAGTTGAAGACATTTCATTTAAATCAAACATTATGAATATAGCATTGCACTTGCATTTACTAATGTCTTTATTTGGGAATTAAAAGTTAAGTTCTGCATTACTCTAGAATTGCAGGAAAAAAGCCAGCAAATTGATATATAATCCTGCTGAAGTCTTCCAATTACTTTTTAATTGGTCTTAGAGACCTCATTCCGAAACCTGACTGTTTTATTCTCCTAAGTGTGAATATGCTGTGTGAAGTTTCTCTAATTGATTTGCTGTGCCCATTCCATTTGATGTATCATTTTTCACAATATTTCATAATTTGTGCTCACTTCTAATGAACAGAGTCGTTAGGACAGGCATGTCTAAGTACAACTGACAGCTAACATTAGGTGCCAGATGCAGTTTATAAAGCTGTGTAGAACTGTAGAGAACAGTTTAAATAAATTAGCACCTGTACATTAGTCTCACTTGCTGGTAATTTATAAGCGAATCAGTAGAGATGACATTTAGGTAAGTCATTGATCAAGTTAACAGCTGCAGACCCACTGCCCAGCTGGGATACCTAATTAATAGAGATTGCATTCCTGACCCAGTGCCGCCTTCTCCTGCATTCAGTCTGTCGTCCTTTCATACTTTGACATAAGCCTCTGAATCCAGTTACATCCTTGCCCTTCATTTCAGGGAACGCTCGAGTTTCCTGTGTTCCAGTGAAAACCCGAAGATGTAGGAAACATGTTTATAAATGAGAAGTACTTTACTCTGGTGACTTACTTGGCTCGATTCTTTAAAATCTACTATATTTATTTTTATAAGGACTTTTTTTTGTTTTGGATTCAGGTAAACTATGCCTTAGTGTAATAAATTTCTAAAAGGTTCTATGCTTATCATTCAGCATATACTCTAGTTTGTTTTTGTTTCGTTTTTTCTTTTTCCAGGAAGAAGCAAGGTGGTTTGTGTTACGTTTTTTGTTTTTGTGGCAGCCAGCCATCATACCTAAGCCATATGTATGTCCATGTTTTTTTCAAATGTGACGTTAGTTTAAAATGCTCGAGAACTTTGCCAAGTTGAATTCCATACAAATTCCAGAAAATCTAGGAAATATTAAGCTAGAACGTATTGTAGGAAAATGCCCTTTATTTTCCATTCCTGTGGCTCAGATTTTCTTCTGAGTGAGTGTAAAACTGAAAGATCAAGGCAACAACAGCCTGACATGAGAGTAAGGCAACAGCTTTGTCTGTCTTACAGGTTCCTGGATATCGATGGTGTGTTCACTACAGGCCACATCCAAAGTCTGCTTCTCTTGAAACAAATGCTAAGACTAAAAAACTGAAAATATTAGGCTAGTAATATTCTTTCCAAGCTTCTTGAAGAATTATTGAATCCCAGCTGATACACATACATATTTTTGTTTTTGTGGGAAGTTGGGTGTTTCTTAGTTTAGATAATAGCCTTTTATGTAGGTTGTTCAGAAGTAAAAAAAAGTACTTATTTCAAATTATTGTGACATTATGTTAATACTGTCATGGTTGATAGACTTGGTCCAAGGGAATCAACCCCACCTCAGTTGTGAAATGCCAGTTTTAAGGTACTTGAGGGTATAGGGCCTTTTTCTCTGGTGTCTGCCAAGTGTCACACACCCACCAGGGGATCAGAGAATCTAACAGTTGACAGGTAGGTGAACATTAGCAGAATCAAGTATTTCCTTCACCACCTTCCTCCAGTGGTTTTCTGGTTGGTTGACTTATAGTTTCACTTAGCATAATATTTAAATTCTGTGTTTTTTATCATCCTAATATAGGTACTTCTAAATAAGACCAGAAAACTGTTTTTCAAAAGACCGAAGTATCGTAACACTTTCTTTGCCTTTATGTTTCTTATTTTCATGTCTCGGCTATTGTGAATAGTGCTGCTGTCAACATAGGGGAGCCTGTATCTTTTTGAATAGAGTTTTGTCCAGCTGTATGCCTAAGAATGGGATTGCTGGATCATATGGTAACTCTACTTTTAGGTTTTTGAGGAGCCTCTATACTGTTTTGATACTGGTTGCACCAATTTACATCCATGCACCAATTTACATTTACTGGTTGTGCAGTTCACATCAGTTACATCCAGTTTACATGTGGACAATTCCCTTTTCTCCACACCATCTCCAGCATTTGTTATTTATAGACTTTATTGGCCATTCTGACCAGCATGGGATGGTACCTCATTGTAGTTTTGATATGCATGCCTCTAATAATTAGTGATGTAGAGCATCTTTTTATGTGCCTCTGGGCCATCTGTCAGTCCGAGAAGTCTTACTCTTAATCCCTGTGCCTTTCACCCTGCTCTCACCCATTTCTTAATAGATAATGATTTTTGTTTCCACTTTGTTCTTCCTGTGTTAATGTTTGCAAAAAGAAACCTATGTATATATATATTTTTCTCTTCTAGTATGCATTTTCTTATTTCTGTTTCTCTCTCTTATACCAGTGGCCACATTCTAAGTATATTTCTTTTGTATTTTGCTTTTCTCAGTCTTTTTTATGGCTGTAGAGTGATTGATTGCATAGATGTACCATCATTCATTCAGCTAACCTCTTGTGTATGAGGATTTGGTCATTTCTAATATTTTGTTCTTATAAATCTAATAGCCTATGTTGTTATATTTGTGGGGTGTATCTTCAGGGTAAATTTGTAGATGTGAGATTGCTTGGGGAAACATACATGTGGTTTAGTTAGATGTTAGCAAACTCCCAACCATGCAGGCCATATGCTGCCACCAGCAAGGTGTCAGGATGTCTTCATAACAGTGCCTAAAGTGGTGTTGAAACTGACAGTCCTAATGGCCTGAACCTAGCCAGAACACAGATTGGGACTTGAACCCACATGCCAGAACTTGAGCCCGGCCTAAACCCAGATTGGGACTTAAACCCATGGTTTTAAATTAGAATCACTCACCCTCTGTCTGGACTCACTGAGGTTCAGGCTCTTCATGTCTCCTTGAAGAAGGAATTCAGCAAGATACAGAGTGGTAGGCAAGAAATAGATTTATTAGGATAGGACACTTGTGAGAGATGCAAGTCGCCAGGCACGAAAGCTCTGCCCCCAGGATCCGCTGAGCTACAGTATTTATCACCCAAGGGGGAGTGGGGGTTGGAAAAGCGCCCCTCTTCCTTTCCAGAGGTAGCAGCTCCTCCTTGATATCCTGTAAGGTATGTATTCAAATCCGAAGAAGGGTGATCCTCAAACTCTTGCCCTTGGTCTGAATATGAATGCAGGCCTAATCCCACCCCCACCCAATGACCTGAGGCAATTCTCAAGGCTCCATTAATGGAGCAAGCCTGCCTTGTGCTGATGGGGGGTTTTTTTGAGCAATTAATAAATTTAGAATTAGGAGTTCCCATCGTGGCACAGTGGTTAACGAGTCGACTAGGAACCCTGAGGTTGTGGGTTCGGTCCCTGCCCTTGTTCAGTGGGTTAACGATCTGGCATTGCCGTGAGCTGTGATGCAGCTCGGATCCTGTGTTGCTGTGGCTTTGGCGTAGGCTGGTGGCTACAGCTCCGATTAGACCCCTAGCCTGGGAACCTCCACATGCCGTGGTAGAAAAGCCAAAAAAAAAAAAAAAAAGGAAACAATGGTTCAACTAAGGTGAAATGCATGGTCTTTTGGGTCTTCCTGTTAATTGTGAAGAGGACCTTGGAGGAAGCTGTTGTGGCTTTTGCAGTTGTTCTCAAGTTGGGGGCAATGCCGCTCCCCAGGAGGTGTTAGGGTGAAATTTGTCTCAAGCACTGGGGGTGTTCCTGGCATAGACTTTTGGGGAAGGGCTAGGGATGTTAAACGCCTCATTCTGTAGGGAAAGTTGCCCATTAGAGAAGGTCACATTCAGAATGCCAAGGCATCCCCATTGAGAAACAGACATTGAAGGGGGCATGTCTGGGAAAATGTGATTTATAAACCTCCTGCAGGTTCTAGGAGAAGAAGTTCGGAGAGCTTCTGAAAACATCGAGGCATCCTGGTGGGTGGGATGTAGGCGCTGCTCTTGGCTGTTGATCTGCCCACCCCCTGGGGCTGGAAGTCCTCTTGAGCCCTTGCCCAGCCCTGGAGGAGGGACCTCCGGTTTCCTTTAGAAAAGGGAGAGGGCTTGTTTGTGGTATCACACTCCTGTTTGAAGCTGACACTTGAAAATTGTTAATAACTAGTTACAGTTTTTTTGTCTTTGGGGGGATGTACACATGGTGATTTTATTATCCCATCTAAAAGATTGTGAAGGGAGTTCCTGTCGTGGCTCAGCAGAAACAAATCTGACTAGACTCCATGAGAATGCAGGTTCGATCCCTGGCCTCACTCAGCGAATCTGGCATTGCTGTGGCTGTGGCATAGGCTGGTAACTGCAGCTGCGATTCGACTCCTAGCCTGGGAACCTCCATATGCCCCTAGTGTGGCCCTGAAAGGACAATAAAATAAAATAAAATAAAAGATTGTGAAGTAAAATAATGTATGTGAAACTCTTGGTTCGATATCTGGCGAGTAGTATGCATTCAGTAACTCTTAGAACTTGTCTTGGAACAGTTGTTAATTAACCCTTGTGTATTTTCAGAGAGCTATCGCTTACCTTTTTCCCAGTGGTTTGTTTGAGAAGCGAGCCCGGCCAATAATGAAGGTAGTTATCTTCATTAATAATTTTAAAAATTTCACTTAGTTTTATAGTTGCAGTAATTATCTAATGCATTTTCAATTTATTTTACAGCATCCTGAAGAGATTTTTCCAAAACAAAGAGGTGAGTTTGTTCAGGAGTGAAATAATCTTTCTTTCCTGCAGTGGAGTGTAAGTTATGGACCAGCAGGCACTGCTGTGTCCTGGTGGTGGTGAATTAGGTCAGAAATACTTTATAACTAAGGAATGACTGGGGTTTGTAAACTTTTTCTTGTTAACCAGGTAATACTAAAATTAGATCATGTTAGAGTTTATGCCTATACTAATGTCAGTTTATTTGCCCAGTATGCCTTTTTGAAGAGGAGTTTGGTACAGATCTACTGGAGACTAATTCAACTTTTATTTAATAAGAAAATTTACAATTTTTCTTTATTTTTGGAAGCATATTTTCACTGAATATAGATTATCCCTTCTTATTACTTTATTAATGTACTTTCATTGTCTCTTAACTGGCATTGTTTCTGATGGGACGTTAGCCATCATTCTTATCTGGTCCCCTGTTTTCTTTGGAGTCTTTTAATATTTTCTCTTCATCTTTTAAATATGTAAAATAAAATCTTGAAGAAAACATGCAAGTTTTAAGATCAATGAAGTAAAATATTTACTATTTTCTAATTCACATTAGAAGCTTCTTGAACAAGCTGGGGTGGGTTGTCAATTACTTTAGAAAGTATTAAAGCTAGAAATCACTTCTTAAAAACACTCAAAATAGGAGTTCCCAATGTGGCTCAACAGGACCCCTGGCCCAGCACAATGGGTTAAAAGATCCGGTGTTGCTATAGCTGAGGTGTATGTAGGTCACAACCACAGGTCGGATCTGGTCCCTAACCTGGGAATGCCATATGCTACGGGGCAGCCAAAAAAGAAACAAAAACAAAAAAGACCACTCAAAATACAAATTTACATTCGTTAGTCTTTTGCTATAACCCTAGTAGTTTTTTTCTTTAAGGATGTATGTGTTCCTCCTTGTTTCTTTTGCATAACTCTGCCCTGATGCATCATCACAGGTTTTTAGTTTGATTTCCTAACAGAGGAGCAAAGAACTTAAACCTCCTAAGAAATCTGAGTGCAGAATATTTTGTATTTCTACAGATTTTTCCGCCAACCACACTGAAGTTGAACAAACTTTTTTTTTAATTAGTAACTTTCCTCTGAATCTTGATAAAACATTCAACTTAGTTTTCATAGAAGCAGCAGTTACCTTTTCTGTTTTCACCAGTGTTTTATCTGTTCATGTAATACCTCATTCATGTAGGAGTTCCCGTCATGGTGCAGCAGAAGCGGATCCAACTAGGAACCATGGGGTTGCAGGTTCTGTCCCTGGCCTCGCTCAGTGGGTTAAGGATCCAGCATTGCTGTGAGCTGTGGTATAGGTTGCAGACGCGGCTTGGATCCTTCGTTGCTGTAGCTGTAGTGTAGGCTGGCAGCTGTAGCTCCCAGTTCAACTCCCAGCCTGGGAACCTCCATGTGCTGCGGGTGCAGCCCTGAAAAAACAAAACAAACTTAATTCATGTAATTATAGAAATATGTACAGTTGTAATAAACAGGTTGGGAATAAATGCCACTTAAGCCTATAACTTAGCAGTGAAAATGTGTGGATATACTTTACATGCTCAGTTTGTAGACAGCATTAGGGTGTTTGATAACCGATTAAATAGAGACTGGTAAGAGCAGATATTTTTATTCAAAACTTAATTATTTTGCATTGATGTTTTTGCCACATCTTACCTTTGCTCACAGCTAGGCGTTCTATCAGTCTTCTGCTCTACTTCATTCTTTATAACTTTTATTTTGAATCTTGTTATAAATATCTTGTATCTTTTAATATATTTTTTAATGTTTCCTAAATTTGTACATGCAGTTGATAATAAACTATAATATCAGTTTAATCAAACCTTTTGGGAGATAATAAATGAAAGCTATATTAAAAAGTGCACATCACATTTAAAGATGCAGCTCAGTTTTCTGGAAATAAACTAAACACAAGGCACAGAAACTTACACTTGATGGCTTTTCTGTATATGTTTGTAATGATAGTAATTTTGTTCCTCTTTTTAGTGGCTTCTCCGTTTTTCAAGGTCTCAGTCTCCTCACTCATGTCTCCTCCTCTGTTGTTCTGTATTTCTGTATTTCTTTTCTGGTCGCATCTCTTCTTGGGTATCTCCCCCTCTGAGACTGGTTGTTTCTTTACCAGCTTCTCAGTATTAGAAAGTTAGCATTACCATCAGCTGGAATGTAACAACTGAAACATCTGTGTGTCCCTGCACATGTGTTAATTTTGGAAATAGGTCAGTGTTGGTAGGATTTTCTTACATTGGAGCTAACTGTATTTAATTACATTTAAGTAGTATACCTTTAGAATCCGCGAAATAACTTTTTTTGCCATCTACCTACCTATCTACCAGTTTTGCTATACTTTGTAAATAGAGGACACATTGTTTTTATGTTTGAAAAGATCAGTGAATTTTAGATTTGAACAGATTATGGCACCAGTAATGTGCTACAACTCCCCTTATTAAAAGATGGAAGCTTTCAGATTGAGTTAACATAAAAATCCTGCTCTACCATTTAAAGTAAGTGATAAAAAAAAAAAGATATATACCCAAATGATGGCAGAAGCAAGGAGGAGCACCTGATACCAGACAGACATAATTCAAGGAGGTCAGAGAACCCTTCAGTGAGGCGAGAATGTTAATTTATATTGATAAAACCTAATATCCATTAAGTGGATTTGACGACCATGAACCTTTTTGCACTAAGCATTTAGCATTGAAATGTTTAAAGCAGAAGCTGTTAACTAAGGCTCTGAAGAATTTGAATAACACAGCATGATTTTATAGCTACTGATACAAGCACAAAGAATACATTTTCTGTGCAGATGCCAATGGAATATTAATTGAATTATGATGCAATAAGTCATAGAGAAAAACCTAACTAATTATGAAAACTGGAAATTATATAGGCTAGATTTTTTGAATTAAAACTGATAGGACCATAAAACTATTTGGTTAAAGAGAAATCAAAATGGAGATTATGGAACTATTTAGAAATGTATGACAGTTCATATAAACCCTATGGGATACAGACAGTGCATTATACAGAGGCAAACATAGATTTATTAGACACCAAGAAATACTAGAAATAAATGAGCTATTCAGTATTCAGTTCAAGAAAGCAGAAAGAGAATGAAATGGATGAACAAAGTAAAGAACTTTAAAAGAAGGGGTAGAACAAGTAAAACCAGCTAGTTCCTTGAAAAAGCCAATGAGATTGATCAAATTCAAATCTGGTCAGTGGAAAAAGAATACCTAAGAGGACAACGTTAGTAATTTTAAATAATAACGTTCAGAGGGTATTTAAAAGTGTAATGTTGTTATGGCTCACTGGATTCTCATTGATTTGAGAAATATCCTAAATAATAAGAGTACTCAGTATTTGTTGAAACTTATTAGCGAGGCCCAGGCACAGTTCTGAGTGCTTTGCATGCCTTAACTCACAACCAGTTAAGTAAATGTTCTCCCCATTTTACAGATATGGGATCTAAAGCACATGGGGGTGAATTTACCCAGGACACAGCTTGGAAGAAGCCGAGGCAGGATGTAGGCAGACCCAGAATATGGCTTAGACTCCACTCAGACAGTTTTCAAGAAAAACCGAATCCCCCAAAATGTCTTCATTGGGAGAATGCTGGTTAGAGTAAAAGCTATGGAAGTCAGGTAGTTGGAGACCTAACCAGAGAGGCACACTGCCCAGAAAGTTTTTTCAGTGAGATCTGTCATGGCTTGAAAAAGTTTGTGACTTTTATATTATGTAAACTGCTGCAGAGCAGAAAAACATAACACAAGCTTCCAAAATTCACTTTAAAGGCTCTCACAGTTATCAGATCTAGACACAGATAGCATTAACAAAGAAACCCATACTCTATTCTCACTAAATTAAATGATAGCAAGCCATATAAAACATCATATTAAGAGACGATACCATCGGATCTTTCAGCAGATTCCCACCACCCCAGCAATGTAAGGATGGTTTAACATTAGGAATTTATTGCTGTAATTCTCTTTGTTAATTGAGTCAGATTTCCAAAGATGAATTAAAAAGTCAGTTAACAAAATTTAGCATTTATTTCTTGGTTAAAAACTCTTAAACTAGAAATACAAAGAAACTTTCTGTGGTGAGAAGCAGAAATACATCAGATTAAAGAAACCCACATCACTGGATCCCTTTACATTAAGTTTAGGAATAAGACAAGTGTGCCTACCCTTTCCTCTCGTACCCAGTATTGTTTTGAAAGTCTTAATTAATGTAATTTCAAAAGACAAAGAAATTAGAAATAAGTCAGTTAATATGCACAGATGTTATAAGTACCTAGTTAGAAAATACAAGATTAATATTCCCATCATGGCCCAGTGGTTAACAAACCCGACTAGGAACCATGAGCTTGCGGGTTCGATCCCTGACCTTGCTCAGCGGGTTAAGGATCTGGCGTTGCTGTGAGCTGTGGTGTAGGTTGCAGACGCGGCTCTGATCCCGCGTTGCTGTGGCTCTGGCGTAGGTCGTCGGCTACAGCTCCGATTTGACCCCTAGCCTGGGAACCTCAATATGCCGCAGGAGTGGCCCTAGAAAAGACAAAAAAATAAAATAATTCTGTAAGAATTACGGTAGAATATCATTATTTGAGAATCTGAATACTGGAAACATTAAAGCTATGAATTGTTCTGAAATTTTTTTAAATGATACTCTTTTATAAAAGCACGCCAGAGTATAGGTGAAGCTGAAATGCTAGTCATGCTGAGATCCTGTGAGCCTCTTGCCGGTTGATGACAACACGCTGGCCAGGTCCACACAGAGGAATCAGTGTGGAATGGAGGGTACTGGTGACCCAGGTAACGGGATGGTCTCCATGGTAACAAACTGTGGTCTTTTTCTGCCTTTATGTATTTTTGGTGGACAAGAACCATTATAAAAACATGGAATTTTAAATGTGCAAATATATACCTACATACACATATATGTTTGGGGGTTTTTCCCAACATCTTATTCTGTATGCTTCTTACTCATCTCGTTCTGGTCTTGTATCTATAAATTAGATTATTAAATGCTATACGTAACTCCCTTTGCTAAGGTTTCTCTGGTCATCTCTTGGTTGAATGGAGTTGTTTTCTAGTAGATTCTTCCAAAAATGCTCATAGATATAAATTCCCTGAGTTATCATGTTTTTAAAATTGTTTTTTTATAGCCTTGATACTTGAAGGACCACTTGGCTGGAGGGGAAAGTTTTTGGTTCGTACTTTATTTTCTTGAGTTCCTTGAAAATGCTGCTCTATTGTTGCCTTGCCTTGTCTGTTGTTTTTGAGAAATTTCCTGCAGACCTAGTTATCTCTCACCTGGTGGTCCCAAGGGCTCTTTTCTTTATCTTTCTGAAGCTATCTGGCAACTTTATGATAATACAGCGTTTCAGTTGATTATCGACGGTTACCTTACAGTGGTGCCCGTAAGCTCTTGCAGATAGATTCAAGTCCTTACATCTAGTTCTGTCCCACTTTTTGTTTTTGTTCCTTGGGACTCCAGTTATGTAACTGTTATTCCTTCTTGGCTTGTTTTCCATATCAATCACATCTCACTGATTCTTAACTTCTTTATCTCATTTTCATTTTTTTGGTTGTTTCCCTACTTTGTTTTTCTTTTCTGGCTGTATCCACGGCCAGGATTCCTGGGCCAGGTATCCAAGCTGAGTCACAGCTGCGACCTACGCCACAGCTGAGGCAACACCAGATCCTTAACGCACCATGCTGAGCTGGGGATAAAACTGGCACTGCCTTGGAGATAATATCAGATCTTAACCCATTGTGCCATAGTGGGAACTCCTCTGCTTTTTTAAAAATGTCTTTTATTATGTTTTTAATCTGTTCTTTTTTGGGTTATTTATAAGTTATAATTCCCATTACTTTAACTTTTTTCTCTGTTTCCCTCCTGAATTTAATCAAGTTGTTTCATTTCTTTGAGTTTTTTGTGCATTATGTTCTGTTTTGAAACTTTTGATTGAGAGTGTTCTCCAGTAGTTCCAAATGGCTGTTTGAGGATGTTTGATTCATTTTGGAGAGTTGCATTCTGTTCCCTCTGCTTTGCCACTGGTTTGGGTGAGGATAAATTTTCATCAGTGGAACCATTTGGATTTTTGTCGTTTTCTGTTTTAAGGCTGCTTTTCTCTGGACAGAAATCTCCTATTTCTTAATCCACTTAGTGGAATTTTTAAAAAATTGATTGTATCCAGAAGATAACAGAGTTGGGTCAAGACTTAAAAAGTACATTATAATTTGGGGATTGATATTTAAAATTTTAAACAACAAATAATATTATGCCCTTCAGTCACAAATAAAAAGGACAAAGGTCAATAAATTATCTATTTCAAAATCTAAAATTTCTCAAAAAAAGATACTATAAATTTAAAAAACAAGCAATAGACTGGAGAAAAGAAACATGACAGATCTAATATCTAGAATAAATTACTTCTAAAATTATCGGGGAAAACAACCTAATAGAAAAGTGGACAAAAGGAAAAGTAGGTAATTTATATATCAAGAAAATAAAAGTAGCTGGTAAGCATAGGAAAATATCAGATCAGAAATAATGTCTGTCAGATGAGGACAGGAGATTATTATCACTCACCAGATTGGAAAATTGCAAATATCATGTGTCAGCAAAAAAACCAGAAACAATTTAAATGTTCATCAGTAGAGTAGCTAAATGAACTGTGGGAGAATCACACTGTAGAGTAGTATGCAGGTTTAAGAGGGAGGCACCTCTAATTGCATTAGTACAGGTGGACACAGTGTTGTGTGGGAAAAGCAGGTAAAATGGTTAGAATTATCCTAGTCCCTTTGGGTTACCTTATACTGGGCAGCTTGCAAACAATAGAAGTTTGTTTCTCATAGTCCTGGGAAGTCTGAGATCAAGGCCTGAGCAGATCCTGTATCTGCTAAGAGCCAGCTTCCGGTTCAGACAGCTGTTTTCACCTGTGTCCCCATATGGCGGAAGAGACAAGGCATCTTTCTGGGGTTCCTGTTATGAGGACACTAATCCTGCTCATGATGGCAAAGCCCTCAGGACCTCATCACCTTCCAAAGGCCCCACATGCAGATACCACCACACTGTGGATTAGGTTCAAGCAAATGAATTTGGGGGGTGGGAGACACAGACATTTAGTCTATAGCAGATATGTAGTGTAAATACAGCTTAATTCCATTTTTATTTTTAAAAATCCCACCAACAATCCTCTATTTCAGTAGGTATATAAATGCACTGAAAAAGTCTAAGACAATAAACGCTAAATTTGCTTCTGGTGAGAGAATTCTAATGTTTAGTTTTTATAAGAAGAACAGGTAGAAGCATTGCTTAGAGGGAAATTTATGGCATTGAATGCATATATTAGAAAAATAAGGAGTTTCTGTCATGGCCCAGTGGTTAGCAAACCCAGTTGGCATCCATGAGGATGAGGCTTCAAGCCCTGGCCTTGCTCAGTGAGTTAAAAATCTGGCGTTGCCGTGAGCTGTGGTGTAGGTCCCAGATGCAGCTCAGATCCTGAGTTGCTGTGGCTGTCATGTAGGTGGGCAGCTGTAGCTCTGATTGGACCCCTAGGCTGGGAACCTCCATATGCCTTGGGTAAGGCCCTAAAAAGCAAAAAAAAAAAAAAAAAAAACAACGGATTTAATCCAAAGGAAGCAAAATGAAGGAAACAATAAAAATTAAAGCAGAAATCAATAAAATTGAAAAGGGGAAATTAAGGGAGAAAATCAACAAAACCAAAAGCTGGTTCTTTGAAAAGACAATAAAATTGAAAATCCTCTAGCCAGGCTTACTTTAAAAAAGAAGAGACAAAAAAAAAAAAAAAGGAGTTCCCGTCGTGGCGCAGTGGTTAACGAATCCGACTAGGAACCATGAGGTTGCGGGTTCGGTCCCTGCCCTTGCTCAGTGGGTTAACGATCCGGCGTTGCCGTGAGCTGTGGTGTAGGTTGCAGACGCGGCTCGGATCCCGCGTTGCTGTGGCTCTGGCGTAGGCCGGTGGCTACAGCTCCAATTCGACCCCTAGCCTGGGAACCTTCATATGCCGTGGGAGCGGCCCAAGAAATAGCAAAAAGACAAAAAGACAAAAAAAAAAGAGACACAATTACTAATACCAGAAGTAAAAGAGGGGACACTGATCCAGATCCCATGGGCATTAAAAGGATAATCAGGGAGTTCCCGTCGTGGCGCAGTGGTTAACGAATCCGACTAGGAACCATGAGGTTGCGGGTTCGGTCCCTGCCCTTGCTCAGTGGGTTAACGATCCGGCATTGCCATGAGCTGTGGTGTAGGTTGCAGACGTGGCTCGGATCCTGCGTTGCTGTGGCTCTGGCGTAGGCCAGTGGCTACAGCTCCGATTGGACTCCTAGCCTGGGAACCTCCATATGCCGCGAGAGCAGCCCAAAGAAATAGCAAAAAGACAAAAAAAAAAAAAAGGATAATCAGGGAATTCTGTGAACAGCTCTGTGCCCACAGATTTGACAACCTAGATGAAATGAACCAATTCCTTAAAAGGTAGTCTGCCGAAACTTACGCAAGAAGAGGTAGACAGTTCGAATAGTCCTCTATCTATTAAAGAAACAGAATCAATAAATAACGTAGAAGACCTTGGGCTTGGCCTTGGCTTTTTAGATAACATCAAAGGCATGATCCATGAAAGAGAATTGATAAGCTGGATTTCATTAATATTAGATTTTTCTACTTTGTGAAAGACATGATCAGGAGAATGAAAAGATAAGCCACAGGGTGGTAGAAAATATTTGGAAAAGACGTATTTGATAAAGAACCGTTATATAAAGAACCCTTAAAACTCTGCAGTAAGAAAACAACCACCTGATTTTGAAATGGACCAAAGATCTTAAACACATCACCAGAGAACATAGATGGCAAATAAGCGTATGAAAAAATGCTCCATGGAAATACAAATTAAAGCAAATGAGATACCACTTGCAAACCCATAAGAATGGCCAGAATTTGTCACACTGACAACATCAGATGCTAATGGGGATGCAGAGCATCAGGAACTCTTTATTTTTTGTTGGTAGGAATGCAAAATGGCACAGCCACTCCCAGAAGATGGTTTGGTGATTTCTTACAAAACTAGACATACACTTTCCGTGTGATCCAGCAGTCATGCTTTTTGGTTATTTACTCAGAAGAGTTGAAAACTTAAGTCCACACAAAAACCTACATGCGATTTATAGCAGCTTTATTCCAAATTGCCAGAATTAAAAGTACCCAGAATCTCCTTCCATTAGTGAATGGATAATTAAACTGTGGTGCATCCAGACAATGAAATAGTTCATCACTAAAAAGAAAGGTGCTCTAATACCATGAAAAGACATGGAGGAAACTTGAAATTCATACTGCTCCGTGAAAGAAACCAATCTGAAAAGACCGTATACTGTATAATCCGAACTCTGCGACGTTATAGAAAAGGCTGAACCTGGAGACCATGAAAGGTCAGTCTAGAGAGGGAGGACTGAATAGGCTGAACTCAGAGGACGTTTACAGCCATGAAACTACTCCATATGATACTATAATATTGGATACCTGTTACTGTACATTTGTAAAAATACATAGGATGCTCGCCAGAGTGACCTCTAACATGAACTGTAGACTTTGGGTGATTATGATGTGTCAGTGTGGGTCCATCAGTTGCAACAGATGCACCATCTGGCAGGGATGCCGATAACAGGGAGGCTGTGCCTGTGTGGTAGAGATATGTGAGAAATCTCAGTTTTGCTGTAAACCTTAAACTGCTATTAAAAAAAATAAAGTCTATTAAAAATAATAGAAGAGGAGTTCCCATCGTGGCTCAGTGCCAGTGAACCCAGCTAGTATCCATGAGGATGTGGGTTCGATCCCCGGCCTCGCTCAGTGGGTTAAAAGGATCTGGCGTTGCCATGAGTTGCAGACGCAGCTCGGATCCCGTGTTGCTATCGCTGCGGTGTACACTGGCAGCTGTAGCTCCAGTTCCACCCCTAGCTTGGGATCTTCCATATGCCACAGGTGTAGCCCTAAAAAAACAAAAAATAAGGTAAAATAATAGAAGAGCGTATTGTGTAATTAAAGTTCATTTTATAGAAGACAGATAACTGAGGGAGCACCATTAAGAGCAACAAAAAGTAAAATACAAATTAAACGTCAAAAATAGATTTATATAGAAAATTGTAAAACTTAACGATCATAAGTGAAAATCTGAATAGCTAGAAAAAACGATCTCATATTTGTATAAGGAAAGATAATTTTTCAAAGCTGCTACTTTAAAAATTATTAATGAATTTAATATAATTTCAAAGTCCTGATAGGGCTTCTGGAAAAACTTGTAAAGTTTATTTTGAAAAAGTAAATGTGCAGGAAGCGGCGAGAAACTTTTTTAAAAAGAAGCAAGAGTAATGAAGGAAGTTACCCTACCGCGCATCAAAATGCAGCAAAAAACTGATTTTTATTAGATGGTGGTAATGGTACAGACAGACTGGTGGACCTGATTATTCAGTGTCAGCGTATGTTTCTTTATGCCATCTTTTGTGAATTCTAAGACAGTTTTTCATATTTAAACATTTGTAACAAACAATTCATTTTACAATTAATGTAAACTATATGGCATTCCATTTGCTTTTTTTCTTTCTTTCTTTGTATAAGTACATGATGGAGCATCTTAAAATCTGGGACATCCTAGATTGAATGAAATCATATACACACATACACATACAAACACACACTGATACGTACTCATACAAATGGAATGAGACCCAATTAAAGAAATCTAGATCGGGGAGTTCCCGTCGTGGCGCAGTAGTTGATGAATCCGACTAGGAACCATGAGGTTTCGGGTTCGGTCCCTGCGCTTGCTTGCTCAGTGGGTTGACGATCCGGTGTTGCCGTGAGCTGTGGTGTAGGTTGCGGACGCCGCTCAGATCCCACGTTGCTGTGGCTCTGGCGTAGGCTGGTGGCTACAGCTCCGATTGGACTCCTAGCCTGGGATCCTCCACATGCCGAGGGAGCAGCCCAGGAAATGGCAAAAAGACAAAAAAAAAAAAAGAAATCTAGATCGAATGAAATCATGTACACGTGTGTACACACACACACACACACACACACACACCAATACTCATGTACTCATACAGATGGAATGAGATCCAAATAAAGAGATGCCTGCAAGCTTTTCAGTAGAGTCTTATCTGCAGCCATAATGTCTGTCTGTCTTGCTTACTTTCACAGTACAGTGAAAATCCCATGGTAAAGTTATAAAGACTGGAAAATATGCAGGATTTCATGAAGTCTCTGAAAGTGATGTTAGAGAAACATGTAATTAGTCCAAAAGCCATTGGCAAATAAGAATCTTTTTTTATTTTTCAAGCCAAGCTCTGTGTCCAGGCTTTTTTTTTTGCCATTTATTATGAAATTTTGGTCATTTTAAGTGTACTCAAAGTGGCCTGCATGTAATGCTAGTTATCCCAGAAGGAGGATAGCCTACACATTGTACAGGTGGTGTTTCAAAATAAAAGAGTCAAAAAACTGGAATTCAGTAGGACTCTCTTTGTTAGGCAAGATAATAGGTCCTTGGATTTCTGCCTCACAGACGCAAATTTCAGATAGATCAGATTTCTGGTCATGAAAACCTACCAAAATTACAGATAAAAATATAGGAAAATAGTGTTTAGAAAGACAAGAGTCTTAAAGCAAGTTTTCTCAGTGGGCATGATATTGTCCCCCAAAGGGGTATAAATTGGTTCGTAGGAGGTGAAAAAAAAATCTTATCTATTACAGTGTTTGTGGCTCTTTAAAGGGCTGCAGTATATATACATCAGCAGGTATACATCAGTAGATATGTATTGTATCTGCAGTATTAAAATTTCATGGAGGGAGTTCCCGTCGTGGCGCAGTGGTTAACGAATCCGACTAGGAACCATGAGGTTGCGGGTTCGGTCCCTGCCCTTGCTCAGTGGGTTAACGATCCGGCGTTGCCATGAGCTGTGGTGTAGGTTGCAGACGAGGCTCGGATCCCGTGTTGCTGTGGCTCTGGCTTAGGCCGGTGGCTGCAGCTCTGATTAGACCCCCTAGCCTGGGAACCTCCATATGCCACGGGAGCGGCCCAAGAAATAGCAAAAAAGACAAAAAAAAAAATTTCATGGAGAGGGAGGCAGTTAGGGAGGAAGTATCTGAAAAGGTTCCTTAGTAGGGATCAAAATGGAAAAACTGTTGAAACACACTGCCAGAGAGGAAAAGTGACATTCTTCTTACACATACTTTAAACTTCTTGATTATGAAAGACACCACACAAACAGAATTAAAAGGCAAGTGACAGATTGGGAAAAAAGAGTTTACAACTCCTGTGATAGAGGCGTATAATCACCTTGATGTTTGCGGCTCCTACTGACTGTTCCCAGAGATAGCGCTCGGTACAGACATGGGCAGAGGACATAGAGTTAAGTGTTTGCTTTACCTCTGTTAGCTATTTATTAGATGTGTGACCATGTGTATTTCAGAGGGAATTTGGCATACCATCTTTAGGGGGCTCCTTCTACATTAGATGGTTTGAACTCTCTGAGGTTTGTCACTCAAGTTGAAACCAGTAATGTGGCACAGAAAAAATCCATTCAGTTTTTTTTTCTTTGTTATATTATGCCTGTGCCCTGATAATGTATGATGTAATTGACTTTATCAGTTTTCCTTTTGAAGAATAAGGGAGTGCATTGTATGTTTAGCTAAACCTAATTTTTTTTTTTTTTTTGCTCCAGCAAAATGATTTTGGTATTTTGTGTGTTTATTTGAAACAAGTTATAGAAATTCTTATGGTGAAATACCTAGGGATGTTTTATCAGATATAAACATTGTTTTGTTTATCAGATAAAAACATTGTGTTAATGAGTGTGAAATAGTAAGTATCCTAAGGATTGATGTGTTAGACATGTCAAACTAAATATTAAAATTCTAGACAATAATGCTTTTTTGTGATTTTAAAATAAGAATTATAAGCATACCTCAGATTGCAATTAAATATAGCAATTTGGTTTTTCTGTGTGTTTATTTTTATTTTTGTTTGTTTTCATTTGGTTTTTATCAGCAATCCAGTGGGGAGAAGATGGCCGTCCATTTCATTTTCTCTTTTATACTGGCAAACAGTCATATTATTCGTTAATGCATGTAAGTATATTACCTTTATGGTAAATGATACAAACCATGAGCAAAGTAACTGAAGATACTAGAGATTTCACTCGGCTTCGGAATTTTCCTTGATTGTTTCATAGTGGACAAAAAATAAGCCCTCTAGAGGTAAGATGGTTTGTTGAAAGGCTTTATATTTTTACTAATTCACCTCAGCTAGGGGTAAACGTTAGAGAATTTCTGTCAGAATGGTTTGTCCTTAAGATGCTTTTAGTTCCAGATTGAGGTCATGCCAGGAGATGGAAGCTCAGCTCAGAAGTAGTGCGTCCTGACCCTGAGTGAGCTGCTATCATGGTGGTGGTGAGCCCCCCTGGGGGACAGTCAGGATGTCCTCTCTGCCTTTTTGTTGTTGGTATGTGATTTTTGCATTTCGTGGGCCAGTGCAGTGTAGGCATCTAGAACGGGAGCCCAAAGACTAAGAAATGATTGTATTACATGTTGATTTCCAACCTCATTTGCTTGTGTACTGGGAACTGGTTGCATTTTCTTTCAGAGTGTTTGATGGTGAGCTCATTGGGGAGTTCCCTGCAGTTAACTCTGAAAAAAAGGCTGGATGCTGATCTCCAGCTTTAGACCACAGAATCCATTTTATTTTTAGAACATGATGTCAAGTTTTATTTTATTCACCATATGATTTTTGCAAGTTAGAGCAATCTCCCTGGGCTTCCCCACTCCCAGTCGGCTCTCTCTCGGTGGCTTGGAACTTCTGCCCCGCCTTCCCCTGCTTTCTAGAGTTATCTGGGGTTGATTCGTGCTCCACAGACCCAGAAGACGAAATCCTCACTTGTCAGGTACATTTATTTCTTGGGGAAAAAAAGAGAAAACCTTCCTTTCACTTTTTGTTGACCTTGGGCAAATGAGCTTCTTGCCCTGGCAGAAATGAAATGCATGATAAATGCGAAGTGTGTCTTTGCTGAGTAATGGCTGCTTCGGCCGGCTCTCTGCCTGCTCCCCCACCGCCCTCGGCCCCGAGCCCCCCCGCTGCTCATTTAAATAGGTATGTCAAATCTGCCTCCCGACGCCGCTGGTTTGATCTGTGGTAATATTTGTGAAGGTTCCATATGGACCCGAGCCCCCTGCAGTGCTAAGAAATAATGTACAACGCTTCATGGTGCAGACGCAAATTTCCTCTGAAAAGGGATGCAGGGCTGCGTTTTAGCTGTCGGAGGGGATGATGGAGCTGGCGCGCTAGGCCTGTCAACTTGTTACACGGATGGGTTGCACGCAGCGAAGCTGTGGAAAATCTGTGCCTTTTAACTTTTCTACTTAATCACGGTTGTAGCATTGCCTTTAGACTGTATGCTACATTAATTCTCTTCCTGCCTTCTGCCTTTCATCCCAAGTTTCACGGAAAAAAGTCAAGCATGCGGGTCTTGTAGAGGAGCCTTATCAAACAGCTGTCATCTGACAAGCCATTTGCATTTGTTTGGGCTGAAACTGAGCAACCCAAGGGCAAGACATTTTGTTGCATTCCATCATAATGAGGAAATTACACATTGTGTTAGAGGCCTAACTTTATTTTTAGTTTATGTGTGTTAAAAGGTATTGCTCGAGAAACTGGTGCCTTTCTCCGTGGATAAAACACCACCCCACTCTGGACCAGAGTGTCAAGTTATATCCAGTTAATAAATAGTCTTCCGTTTCAAGTCATACCATTTCGTTGCATGTAGGAGAGCTCTTTGGGCTCCAGTGTTTTACTTAAATCCAGTTATTTAGGTCAGTCTCTTTGTTGGGTATTTTGACCCCTAAACACTGTGTGTTTGGTGTTTGTTTCATTGCTCATCAGAACAGTTTATACATAGGAATTACAGATATTTTGGGTTAACTTGAGCTTATTAATTCGGATAATTAATAAAAATCTTGCGTTTTCAAAAATGCTTTTTGTGGAATTTTAAAGTAATTGTATAAGGAAAAAAGGATAGATGTTTTCCTGAATACACACCAATTACTTCAGTATCACATATGACAGATTTAGCCATCGCAGCCTGGTCATTGCAGTCTTGTTTTCTACATGGCACGGGTCAGCATCGTGCTAGGCGCGCTGTTACTTGGAAATAGCCAAATACTCATTGTGGCGTTCCCGAGTGGTTTTGTCGTGAAGTCAGGCATTGCATAGAAAATAAGACGACAAAGCCGGAAACCGCCCCCACCTCCTGGGGGTGTCGGTGTGCTTGCTCCTTTGTTCTGCCATCTCTTGTGGGGAGTGAGATGCCCTTCCATTCTGTAGGGGGATGATTTCCCCCCCATTAGCAGCAAGGGGATTGCCCCCCCCCCCCACCAAAGACTGGCAGGTGGGCGGGAAGTGAATCGTTGTTACCGTTTCTTTTTGTGGCTGTAATTTCTTCCCATGTGACAGGGTAAAGACACGAAGCCAGACTCGGTTTTTCCCATGTCCTGACCAGCTGTAATTGTGTGAGCCATGGCCATCATCAGCCAGGCTTGTTGACAGAACAGTACAGATCTCAGGCATGTGTGCAGTTCTGCCAGCAGGCCTTTCTGATGTCCCTTAGCCTTTTTATCTTCTGTAATCATGTCAGAGCTGCTTTTTAATATTTGGTCCCTGTTTACATGTTAAAGTTACATGTTACATTATAGCCAGGAATAAAAGATGGGCCTTATACAGCTTCCAGTTAATGACAGTATGTCATGCTTTAGTGAATACCAGTTCCCGTTGGCTCATAATTTTTTTGTGCGTGTGTATGGAGAGGTGGGGAGGTTTTTGAGGAAAGGGGAAGATGAGAAGAAAGAAGCAGTTCATTGTTCCTGCCCAGAAATGAAGCATGGTAGGACAGTCCAAGGTGAAGGGACACTTGCTGATCCACAGGGCCTCCCACGCGTAAGGGTGTTACATCTCAAGGTTTGTTAGCAGGTAGTTAGAATCCCCACTTCCTGTGGGCACAATCCTAAGCCTGTCTTCTGATCTCTGGGAAAGTCAGTAAGGAAAACATTTATTTTACAATATAACGAATAGGATGTATTCATAAGTAATGAATGAAGTATGAAGCAGTACTATACAAGTGAATTCTTTACAGTAGAAAGTAGTTTAAGACGAAATAAGAGCCTTATGGAGTTTCGCAAAGGATCGTTGAGGGCCGTGCAGGATGGCACTGCTCAGCCATCTTTTTTACCCAAAGTTCTTGCCTTCTGCCTCCTTAACAGCCACACAAGCAGTCAGACTTGTGTGCTTACCAGATATGAGGTGGGGGTTTCAGGAGCAGAGTGAAGAAAGAGAGAGTAAAAGAAGTTTCCTGAAACAACGGAGCAAAAGCATAAAGGAAAGGGACGGCGTTTTAAAGATCACGTACGTGTCTGCAGTGAAGCAGGTGCTATACCAGAGAAGAGCTAAGCTGTGGGTAGCCTGGGGCCAGGAGCCGAGGGAAGCCTGCCTGGGCACCCCTGCCTGCTGAGGCTGGAGCTGTCCAGGCTGCCGGGCGGGTGGGCAGAGGGGGCTGCATTCATGAGCGGCACCTTCCCAACCTGGGCAGTTGTGGTGGGCTTTGTGCAGTTCCTTTAATCCTAAGACAGATGTTGATTCCTGCTCACTCATTGAATGAATACCTTCGTTTCTGAAAAATCTTGACACTCACTCACTGAAAGTGAGTTGAAAATTATTAAAATAACTCATTGTGGGAGGTGATTTTTTGACTCTGAAGTGGGAGCCCTTTTATAAAATATGACTCATTAAGACGGGGCATGTCTGTACTGTAGCCTTTTCCAAAGTGCTTTCTGAGGAACCTGGGCTATAAGATCTTCAAGAAAGGGTCTGTGGAATGACGCCCTATCGGCAGTGCTGCGTACTGTACACGGGGACGCTCTAGCGAGGGGACACTTGGGCGTGGTCCGGCTCCGGAAGCCCTCCGGCAAAGAGACGTGTTGCGGTAATGCACTGCTCACACACACTGGGTCAGGGAACCCTTGAACCCTCCACTCAGAATGCCTTTAACATTCTGAGAAACCAGTGTTTGGGGAAGGCAGTATCAGATGCTGAAAACACGGCGAGGTGTCAGATACAGTAAGCATTTATTGAAGTTGTATATGAGCTCCTCCCACCCCAATCTTTAAGATAAGTTTCCATGTTTCTAAAAACTACACTGGGAATTTAGCATCTTACAGGAAGCTCATTTATTTTTTAGGACTAGCTTTGTAGTAAACATTGGAGTATTTTCAAGAGTATTTCTATAAATTGAAGGAATTATGTGGCCGCAAATAAAATGTTTACCCAAAAGAAGTATAAAATGAAAGTAGTAGGTCATTGTTAAACGGTTCTGCTGGATCGGAAAAAGAAGTTTACAATATGAAAGAAGATGTAATTCTCATCCTGATAATTTATGTACAAACAGGATTCACTTGACTTTGGAAGGAAGCTCCTGGCTTATTTAGAAATTCTCGAGGAGTTTATTTTAAATGACTTGAGCCATCCTCTGTATTCACAGAGCCCCAGAATAGCCGCCTGGGAGAGGGCTGTGAGGGTGTTGGGGGGGTGTGGCTTCATTCCATGAAGGTTCCAGACTCAATAAGCAAAAGTTCTGGGTACTTAGTGTCGCAGAATTCTTACTTAGTTTACATCCTCTTTGTCCTCTTGCAGTGAATAGTTAAAACTTAATTTTGAAGCAGTGCTCTTTAAAAATGGAATTAAAGTAGTGAAAGTACTTATTTTTAGAAAGCTACAGACTGGTGCTGACATATATCTGAGTGCTGTTTTAAGCCCTTTCTTGATAGCAGAAGTTAATTCAGCAACAGAAATTGCTGTTCCTTCAGTTGTCTTTCATGTACATTTTCCTCATATGTGAATGATTACTGTTGTGTATCTTGTTGGTCTAAGTGTAACAATTAGGAAAACAAATTTTTAAAACCTGATTCAACGTATTGCCTCTGTTGATTTTAATCAGATTCTTTCTTTTGTAATGGTGTAATATGATGGAGCTTTAAGTAGTAAAAATAGATGCTATCTGAGCCACAAGCACTTCAAATGACTCCTAGGTGTGTACTTTCCCAGAGTACTTGTCTGTGTGGCATGAGGGTGAGACAGTTTTTTTTTTTTTTATGTTAAATAGCATGATGTGAAGTATAAACTGAATAGTGTGGTGTGTTACAAGGTGGTAGCAGAGGTCTACGGTAGAATTACATCACTTGGAACTTTAGATAAATAGCATGATAAGTGAATTATATACATATTTATTCCACTTGCTTTTGTATATGTCAGTAACCAAAAATTTGAGAAGACGGTTATCTAGAAAATTTATTTTCTGTGATTTTTTTAAAACATATTTTAAGTTATTTTTCTGTGTTGAACTAGCATCTAAGATGATAGTTATGGTTAGTTTGTTATTGTACATGTTGTATGTCAAAATACAGTTGAAAAAATAAAAAAAAAAGACAAAAAAAAATGGAGTTCCCGTCGTGGCGCAGTGGTTAACGAATCCGACTAGGAACCATGAGGTTGCGGGTTCGGTCCCTGCCCTTGCTCAGTGGGTTAACGATCCGGCGTTGCCGTGAGCTGTGGTGTAGGTTGCAGACGCGGCTCGGATCCCGCGTTGCTGTGGCTCTGGCGTAGGCCGGTGGCTACAGCTCCGATTCGACCCCTAGCCTGGTTGCCGCGGGAGCGGTCCAAGAAATAGCAACAACAACAACAACAACAAAAGACAAAATACAGTTGACTGTAGTTCCTGTCTTGGCTCAGTGGTTAATGAATCCGACTAGGAACCTTGAGGTTGTGGGTTCAATCCCTGGCCTTGCTCAGTGGATTAAGGATCCGGCATTGCCGTGAACTATGGTGTAGGTCACAGACACGGCTCGGATCCTGCGTTGCTGTGGCTGTGGCGTAGGCCATCGGCTACAGCTCTGATTAGACCCCTAGCCTGGGAACCTCCATATGCCGTGGGAGTGGCCCTAGAAAAGGCAAAAAGACAAAAAATAAATAAATAATTTTTAAAAATACGGTTGACTTTCTATACCACCCTCCTAAGAAATGTTGTTTGTTTGCCCCTCCTAAAATTGGAATTTCTACATGATTAATATAATCAAAACAGATTTTAGAAAGCCAAAATCATATTTTTAGACTAAAAATCATATTGCTCATGCTCTTGGAAGAGTTGAGTTTGAGCATTTCTTTTCTGCAACCTGAGCATCTGGTATTTTCAAATTAGGCACCTTCTAAAATCGACTCATACATTATGGAAATCTGATGACATGAAGGGTGGATAGGCTTGCTTTGATTTTATGAAATATTAATCATCGCTGTGATTAATGATTCAGCATTTCACATCTGGGTTATTCCTGTCATATTTGAAAATTATACTATTAAATACAATATATAAACTTAGTGTAGGTGGGGTCATGCTAATTCTCTAGTGTCCCTTAAAAATTAAGTGGGAATTTAACAGTAAACCAGAAGGTAGCTCTGAGAATCTGTGATGTTGACAGTTCCTGGCATGTTTTATACCCTCAAGGATTTGGGAATGTAAATTAGTGCACATCTCTTCAGGGAGTTGAAGCTATAGAATGTGCTTCCAGAGGACTCTTGTCTCTAACTATCTTAGATCGAGTCTCAAGAGTGGTTTTGTTACCTAGAAAAGGAAGAAAAATAGAAATGTTGCACCTGTAAGTACAATATGTTCAGTTATTTGACTCCTGAATGCCGTGCCTCACCCTGGTCTCATTTCTTGACCGTTCCTATAGGTCAGGCACTATGCTAAGTACTTTACACATATTTTCCTATTTAAGGAAGCATATGAGGGGGCTTAATGAGCATCTTATAACTTGATGGATTACAGCCATCAAAGCATTTGCAGTAAATGAATGGAACTTACATGTCTGAAATTTGACGTGTACACTTCATGGATTGTTTCTCATGTTCCACATATTTTCTTTCTTTGTTTTTTTTGGGGGGGGTTTTTTTTTTTTTTTTTTTGGTTTTTAGGGCCACACTCGTGGCACATGGAGGTTCCCAGACTAGGGGTCGAATCGGAGCTACAGCTGCCGACCTACACCACAGCTCACAGCAATGCCAGATCTTTAATCCACTGAGGGAGGCCAGGGATCGAACTCGCAACCTCATGGTTCCTAGTCGGATTCGTTTCTGCTGTGCCACAACGGGAACTCCTCCACATATTTTCTGATGATTTTACTTAACACTATTTATACATTATTATGGAGATAAATAATATTGCTGAAAGGTAGTACCACTGTGAAAGCAAGTTTTAAGAAACACATGAACTTAAAAATTGCTCCAAAGTCACTGAAAAATGATGACAAATTTAGCAGCCCAGACTTTGACTTGAACCTTACCCATGAAGCAGGTCACTTATTTTTGTCTTAGTTCCCTTGGTTAGTCCAGAAAATTAAATAGGCCCTCACAAGCCACATAGGGTGTCTTTTTATTACTGTCATGGGTGTTCTCTTGGATTCCTGTTTTTTCAGCTAGGTTTGAGAGGTAAAATATCTCTGACTTCGGACCCTCAAACTCAGACTGGAGGCTGATGCCTGCGCTTTCCTGTGCTTCCTGGCTGGGGCAGGCTGTCGGGCTCCCACCTGCTGGTGGGCAGTGCTGGTGGATAGTGAGATGCTGTTTGCAGTGCGTCTGTTCACTTTGTACAACTAGGGGCACATCATTTTATGGGTCCCCCCTCCATACACACACAGTTTTACCTGTTCAGAGCACTTGAGAATTGCTTTCTAGAAATAGATGCATAAAAAAATTTTCTGATACACTATCCAGCTACAGTTACAACTCACCACCTTAACCTTTAAATAGGAATTTAAAGTCTGCTAACCACAGTCAGATGAGGTTTACCAATTCTTTGGAGACAGATTGTTAAATTTTACTTTAAGTTGAATAGCAGCTGTGTGTTCTG
This sequence comes from Phacochoerus africanus, assembly GCF_016906955.1. Taxonomy (NCBI): domain Eukaryota; kingdom Metazoa; phylum Chordata; class Mammalia; order Artiodactyla; family Suidae; genus Phacochoerus; species Phacochoerus africanus. Next base: position 53,670,798 of record NC_062548.1, on the reverse strand, counting down.
GATGTGAATGGTTCACCTTAGTTTTTGCTTTCTTTAGCACGGACAGTGGTTTTAGATTGTCAGATACATTCTTCTGCTGCTCCAGGCTATGGATTTGTACTTTGAAGGTAGTTGTCAAGATTGTTGTTCTGAATATGGACACCAGAATTGAATTCACTTCATTTGTCCCCATAGTTGCAGTGTTTAGATCCAAACTTCAGTAGGCATTACATACAGGCATCGTTCTGGACAATCACTGGGCCCACCCCAGAGGTTCCTCTTCACAAAGTCTGGGGTGGGGCCTGAGAATTTACCTTTCTAACCCAGTCCTGGGCTCACGCGCTGCTGCTGCTGCTGCTCCTGCTGGGGGCCTAGCTTGAGAACTGCTGACTGTTTCATTCCGTCAGAGATGCTCAGCCCAGTTCTACAGTTTCTAAGCGTGCTGCTTTTCTCCTTTTCTAAGTTATCAATTCTACTACCCTTACCGAAAACAAACAAAATAAATGAAACACCCAAGCCTCCCAGCCACAAGAAATGAACTTCGTCCTTATCTCACTGAGCAATCAGGGAACATGATCTCAGCTTTTCCCACATGTGCTCGTGAAACGCAAAGGATCATTCTTTGCAGCTTTTTTTTCTTTCTGGCCTTTTCTCTCTCCCCCATCCCCCTGCCCCTACCCAGGAGGTTGTCCCCCAAAATGGAAATTATTGAGACTTTGAAATATGGAAAAACATCTCTATTAGTGACAAGTTGTTTCTTCTTCTTTTTTTTTTTTTTTGTCTTTTTAGGGCTGCACTCGAGGCCTATGGAAGCTCCCAGGCTAGGGGTCTAATTGGAGCTATAGCTGCTGGCCTGCACCACAGCTCACTGCAATGCCAGATCCTTAACCTACTGAGAGAGGCTAGGGATCGAACCCGCAACTTCATGGTTCCTAGTTGGTTTCGTTTCTGCTGAGCTACAACAGGAACTCCAGCAAGTTGTATCTTCTGAGATTAGTTGATGACATTGGATGGTGTCGTGATTAAGCAAGAGAAAATGTTATTTATATCGTCTCTAGCTCATCCTCTGAAAATGTCTGTTCTTAGATATTAGTGTGGTAGGTTATGTGTATTTATAAATATGCACAGATTGGATACGAGTTCTCAGGCTTCTCAGTCGAGAAAAATTGGGAGACTGTTGCATTATTCTGCCTGTGTAAACTCATTTCCTGGAAAATGTATTTCATCGATAACCTTTATTGCCCGATTGTTGCTTTTTTGCATGTTCTAACAAAATGGCGTATTTTCTCCTACTTGCATTACAGTTTAACATGCAACATACATTCACAGACTTTTTTAGAAAATAAGTTAATACAAAGAAATCAAATATTGAAAAATAAACATTAATAGAAAACCTTTTAGTATACAAACTACATGGTGAAGACCTAATATTGTATAAGTATAAAGTATCCGGTAAGTTGTTCAGCTATAAATATCTTAACTTTTACTGATAATGCTCTATGTTTGAAGGCATATTGCTATATAAATTATGATTTTTTTAAAGGAAAATCTTTGGTTCTGTTTGTGAAACTGTTAAAGAAGATAAATAGTTTGTAATTTTTATTTTGTTCTTACCAACCTCACTAGAGTTGTAAACTTTTTATAGCATTATTTAAAAATCAGTTGACGTTAGGTGTGCTACCATGTGTAATAGTAAATTCTCATTGAAATTACTCCACCATTCTTTAGTTTGAATGAGGAATAACATTGTTAAAAAGCATTTTTGGTGGTACTTGCTTTGCAACTACAATTTGAGGAGGGGGCTTTTGAGATGGGCATACTCAAGGGGGGTATGAAGTGGCAGTGATAACGCACCGTCACTCCTGGTTTAGTACGTGTGTTTTATTTATCACAGGACACATATGGAAAGCTCCTAGATGTAGAAAAACATCACAACCAGTTGAGAGCCAAAGATCTCTTGGCAGAAAAAACGAAAATCTTAAAGTAAGTTCCTTTTTGCATTGGAGTATATGAAAAAATTAATAAAAAACATTACCACTTATCTTTGGTGGTTTCTAGGCATACCTAAAGCCTATAATTTTGTTTGTTATTTCAGCATTCATCATTAAAATTCTGAATAATAGGTGGGATTTTCTTTTTGTTTGAGAGGATATAAATATTAAGGTTATTATTTTTGTTACTTCATTCCAAATTTATATATCTATTAAGTGGCACTTAATTATTTGATTATTATTCAGAATTTTTGTATATACAGCTATACATTTATATGCTTACATATTTATGTATCTATGTGTTTGAAGGTTTGTGCTTCCATTTAGCACACGGTGATAGATTAGATCCATCAACTTGGGCAAACCACTTTTATATTTTGGCCGGCTTAGTAACATATTTCTTCTTGCGTAAGACACAAGTTTTTGAACATACCAGTTTCGGTTGTAAAGACTACCCCTAACCTTTTATATGGGTTTCACTACTGCTTTAGTCTATTGACAGATTAATTCTGTGTCCATAACATCTCTTTTAAAGTAAATGATGAAAAACCAGCACAATTTTACTTTTTGAGAAATGAGGTGAATTTAATATTAAATGGGTTCCACAAAGCCAAGTTTAACTCTGCAAATGAAACGTTTGCTAGACGAAGTATTGTTTCTAAAGTAGATTGAGGAAATAATATGTCTAAAAAATCATTTACTTGGATGCAATTGTACAGCTATGTCACACAGAAATGTGTTTCCCTATCAAGAATCGCTACGACTTGTGGGATCTTTTGTGATACAACTCTAATTGCATGGTTAATTTAAAAGAGAATATATGTGATATTTTAACAGAGACCCGATTGGCAGCAGATGGCTGATTAAGGAGGAACTGGAAGAAATGTTAGTGGAAAAACTGTCAGATCAAGATGTGAGTAATTAATCTTTTTAATTTAAGGGGACCTGTGCCGTAAGAGCATAGACAATTGCTGTATTCAGGATCCTAATAGTAACGTTCCTCAGAGGCAGGTGTTCCTAAGACAGTTTTCCTTTTCAAAACATATTTAGAGCTGATTTCTGCCCCCACCCTGTGGGGGAGGGACAAGAAGGTGGCATGCTTGTCTCCAGACCTCCTCCGTAAGTGCCTTCGGTCCACTGCCCTTGTTCAGGGGAGCCTGGCAACTGTCATTTTTCACCTCCTTCAGTAAAGCAGGTACTAATTTTACAAGCTGATGATAAGTGTAAGGAGCTGTTACAGGTCAAATTGAAAAGAAATGAAGCACATGGCTACTTTCATGCCATTTGCTGCCTCCTAGCCTACCAAGTACAGTACCCACCCGGCCAATATTTTCCATCTTGGAATCTGTCAGACCACCTGTATCAGAATCACCTGGAATGCTGATTACAACATGCGGTTTCAAAGACTCAGCCCCTACTCAGAATTTGTGCGTGTATCACCCAGGAATCCACATTTTTAGCAAGCGCTCTCCCCCAAGTGACCATTACAGCCTATAGAGGTTGTGACCCCTGCTTTAGGCCTTAGTTGGATTCTCCTTTTGCTAAATTTCTGATATGTGCCAGTATTATCAGAAAATTTGAAGTTTTAAATATGTTGGTATTCCAAATTTAGATTATTTCTGGAAGATTGGAGTGCAGCTAAATTTCTCACATTGTTCCAAGAAAGGTTTTTTCCTTGCGTGGCAGTGGCTGACATTGTTAGTGCCTTGCCACTGTGCAGATAAGCTCTTTTCCTCATTTAACATATTGGGGAAATTAATGTTTTGGAGAAGGTGTGATTTGCTTACCTAAGGTGTGGGGCATTTGGTGAGTGGTATGTCTGGAGTGAATTCTAACATCCCAGCTGCTGGCCCACATTGCTGCGCTCAGATCTGACTGAAAAAAATCTCTCATTGCTTCTTCATTGAACACATCATTTCATTGTTTTCCTGTTTTCTAGCTGCTTTGATTTTTTTATAATACAGGTTGGTTAGTTTTCATTTTTAAAACATCCTGAGGACTTTGTTATAGGTGTGCAGCTATGAAGGCAAAACAGTACATACAGTCTTTGTAATTTTGGGCAACTGGGTGTTGGACGAAATCCTGAAGCTGATGGCTGGTGTTAAGATGAAGGAGGAAGGGCTGGTCGGTGGCGTCCTGAACCGTGGTTCCAGTTCCTGAGCCCAGCTGTGTCACACCTGTAGTTGGTTCTAGGGCATCGCAGCAAGTAGGAAGGAGCTGAGATGAGCTGAGGAAGGATAGAGGCCTGTGAATGGCGAGGGGATGGAGCCGTAGCAGGAGCTGCAGGGCTGGGTGCCATGGGTGGCTCAGCACATCACCCTTACTTAGACCAAGGCTTTCTCTTGTAGAATCACAGGAAGTGGTAGTGGAAGCAGTCGTTTTAATCTAGTTCATGAGATTTTTATATATTTCACATTATTAATGGCAGAGTTTCACTGTGAAGGCAGTGGCAACAAAGAGGAGTATGATTTTTAGGGCTGGCAAAAACATAAATAAGGTTATCAAAAGCTGTGTCTCACACTCCATGTTAACTCAGGATCTCAAGTGTCAGTTGTTTCCTTCTGCATAAACACTTTAGGGTGATTATCCTGGCTTCTAATTTTAAGGGGTTAATACCAAGTTGTTTACTTTCTAATCACATGTTCAAGAACTATTAAAAAAAATGCACAGAGTAGCGAGGATAATTTATTTCAAGAGGTTGCCCTTTAAGTCAAGTATCTCTTGAATTTTTAAATAGCTTGATTGTTCGGTTTTAAAGGAAATCATAAACATTAAAGTAACACAGCTTGAACAGCTAAAGATATATTTGCCAAATGTATTATGAAATATAATTTAAGAGGTGCATTTTCTTAAAATCAAACTCTTCCCATTTTACTCTGTGGAACTTGTTAGAAGTCATTTATGAAGCTCCTCTTGATACAGTTCTAATACAAGAGTAGAAATTACACTTGAAAATCATCTAAATATTTTTTGAAAATGAATTTAAATCTCACTTTCATGTAATCCTTATGCAGAGAAATGCATTTTTCTTTAAATGCTGAATCCCTTTGTCTCTCTGAAAGAGAAGATTGCGTTCTCAAGGTGCACAGAGAAAGTGCTGCATCTGCATGCTGTTTTAAAAGCAGCATGAAGTTGCGGAAGTGTCATCCTGTCAAAATTCATCAAGAAGAGCAACATTGGAAAGATCAAGTATATAAAAATAGAAAAACTTTAGCAAATGCAATTACACTCACATCTCCTAATGAATTTTTATTGTCTGCAGTACGCACAGTTTATTCGGCTACTGGAAAGATTATCGGCGTTGCCATGTGGTGCCACTGAAGAAGACTTTGTGAACAGGTTCCGTCGGAGTATACCTATTCAATCAAAAAAACAGCTGATTGAGCCTTTGCAGTATGACGAGCAAGGGATGGCCTTCAGCAGAGGCGAAGGTAACGAAGGCGCCTGCGCCCTTGGGGAGAGAGCCCCCACCCCCCACCCCAAGGTCCGGGAGACCCCTTGTTTGCTCTTGCCCTTTGGTGTTCATTTTGTTTGCTTATTTTTGCTGCTGCTTTCTTGGATTTCCTAATTTTTTTCCTCTAGTTTTTTTTTTAATTTGTGTTATAGTTGATTTACAATATTCTGTCAATTTCTGATTACAGCAAAGTGACCCAGTTATATATATATACATATATGCATATATATACATATATATACACATATATGCATATATATACATATACATACATATATACATATATATACACACATATATATATATATTATTTTTCTCACATTATCCTCCATCCTGCTCCATCACAAGTGGCTAAATAGAGTTCCCAGTGCTAGACAGCAGGATCTCATTGCTTATCCACTCCAAAGGCAATAGTTTGCATCTTCTAACCCCGAACTCCCAGTCTGTCTCCCTCCCTCCCCCTCCCTCTTGGCAACCACAAGCCTGTTCTCCATGTCCATGAGTTTGTTTCTTTTCTATGGATAGGTTCATTTGTGCCATGATTTCCTAATTTTTAAGATTCTGTCAACATTATTAATAACTGAAACTTTTAACATCCAAAGTTAAAATGTGGACACATCCCTACACAATTAACACTTCTTATTTTTACACATTTATGTTAAATATTTTTATTTTCACATTTGCCACTGGTGGTGACAACAAAGTATTTATAATAAAGATTTCTTACATAAAATGAAAATATTTGGTGAATCTGCATGTCAGATGCTACAGCTATGAAATGTGAAAACTTTAGATCCTCAGCTCACTTCCTTGTAGGTAAAGAGACATTTGACAGTGGTATAACTTTAAAGAATTGAGTTATTAAATGATATATTTGCAACTCTTAAAAAAATTTAACATCGTTCCTTTGTCATTTTCAGCTCATGTTTTCAAAGAAGTGTGACCTTTCCTGAGGGTTTCTTTTATTTCTACCAATTACACTTTATTAAACTGTCCATTTATTTTAAAAGTTATATGATTAGATTTATTCGTATTAATTTAAAAGGACACTGTATAAATTGGTTGTTTTTTGAAGTAATAGAAACAAATATGAATTAACTTTGTTGAAACTAGTTTAAAATCATTGTTCCTAAAATGGAATTGAAAAAGAAAAATTCACTCCATAATAAGCTTTATTACATCAGTTGTGGTGTGGTTTGCCTGTTTTATTTTTGACTTAAACTTTCCTATGTGGCTGTTATATGTTGTTATTCTGGGGGGAGAAATTCACCGTAGTCTTGCCTCTCTCAAAGCCTTGGTCTTCAAGGTGTTTACTAATGGACGCTTTATACTTCTAAAGGTAAAAGAAAGACGGCAAAGGCAGAAGTGGTTGTTTATGGCCAAGGAAGTGGGAGAATAGAAGTGAACGGAGTCGACTACCTGCTCTACTTCCCAGTGACGCAGGACAGGTGAGGGCTTTGTTTAGGTTTTGCTTTTCATTTTGAAAGAAAACATACTTTATAATACATCATGATCACCTAAGGCTTATGATTTTTCTGAGTATATTTGCATGCCTCTTTCTCTTCATTAAGAAAATACATCAAACCAGCTAGAAGGAAGCTGTCACTACTTTTTAAGCTGTTTTCCTGATTTTTAAAGCCTCTCTAGAATTCCTCGTGAATGGAACCATCCTCCTCTTTTCATCAGATCCCAGTGAAAGTTGAGTGTCTCAGCTGTAAACGCAGACTGTGCCAGATTTCTCTTTGCAGACCATCCTCCTCTGTTTCCTGGCTTCCAGGGTGCAAAACAGCAACCAAAACCCACCTTAGTTGGCACTTCCCATCATAAAGATTGAAAAAAAGTCTGCTTTATCACGTTGGAGCGTTTCCTACTCAGAGGAAATTGATTATATATATTGAGCAAGCAAAGAGAACTGATGTTTATGCATTAAAATAAGAGCCCATTAGGCTTTACTTAGTTCCAGTGGCTAAATATGGCCCTTTTATTCTTTGAACTTCGTATCCCATGGAGAACTAGACGTTAATCATAAATGGGTGTTAACAGCTCAAATCCACTAAATATACTCATCTTGGATCTCCTTATGAGGTACTGCACCAAGGCCTCCTCTTGAGACAGTTTTTATTTTTTCAGTAGTTATTGTCACAGAAGCTCTGTGTGATGAATTCCTCCTGTCCCGATCCATCTCCTGCTTAGTGATATTTAGGGTCAGAAGCATTAAAGCCTTATGTTCCCAGTGCTTATGTAAGGAAAGAAGACCTTGCTAAAGCCATGTATTTGTGTGCGTGTGTGTGCCTGTGTCAAGAAGTAGCCCACTCTAACTCTGTTTAATTGAATTAAACTAATTCTGCCATCATCCTCTCAGAAACAGATAGAGGAAGCTCCTATTTCCCTTATCAAAAGCCAGAGAGACCAGTAATTTGAGCATCGCGACTGCTGTGAGGAATGGCATTTGATCAATAAGCTGTCTGTTAATTTGTTTTCAGATGTAACTCCTGATGATTTAATAGCAAGCCTCAATTTAGGCTTTATCTCAGAATTAAATTGTATTCTTAGGACTTATTCTTCAGTCTGATTCAGCAGGCTTTTACTAAGGGTTGTCTGTATGCCCAGTCTCATTCTGGGAGTTGTGAAGATGTGAGGGTTAAGATAGGATTTCTATCATCAAGAAACTTCCTGTTGGATTGGGAAGCCTAAGGCTAGTCTTGGTGGAATGGACACCCAAACCATCTCAGCACCTTTAAATAGTTGTAGGGCAGCCATGCTACCAGCGGACTGGCCTTTCCTCCTGCGGCAGCAGCTCAGGAGCTTATAGATCCAAAGGGAGGTGACCACTGACCAGTCGTAGGTAGACAGCCAAACCAGGAATCTGATTTTCTTGACTCTAGTTCTGTTTCCTAACTGTGTGACCTTAGCCAGAGTGCTTAAAGGTCACTTCTGTAAGTGGTTGGAGGGACTTGAACTTGATGGTCTCAGATGTTGGCCTGAAAGTCAGTTTGAACTACTTACTTATCTTTCCAGGGTCCTTTCTTTAGGCTGTTTTCACACAAATACAGCACACCTAGTCGAGAACGTGGACCACATTGCTTCCTTGTGTCATCAGAAGTTTTGTATCAGTTCGTTGACTTGTACAGCAGACATTAGTGCTCTGCGCCCGGTGCTGTGTGATATGAAGAGTAGTTGCCCTTCTGACTTGGAAGGCCTTTTCTCCCTCAACTAGTAAAGCAATTCTTAATTGATATCTGCAAAAGAAATGCATTCTTCACACAGCACTAGCCATGTAATAGAGGAGATAAAGTTAGCATTTTAAGCAATTATAGAAAAATGAAAGAGTGTGATTTTATATATACACAAAGTTACATACTATAGAATTGGTGCCATAGGAGTGGAATTCAGAGAAGATAGAAATGAGGAAATTCCTTAATTTTTTTTACAAAATAACTTTGATAATATAACAAAGAACAAAATAAAATTGATTCTGGAGTTCCTGCTGTGGCATAGTGGGTTAAGGATCTGACTGTAGTGGCTCAGGTCACTGCGGAGGAACGAGTTCAATCCCTAACCCAGCACAGTGCATTAATGGATCTGGCATTGCCACCGCTGTGGCATAGGTTGCAGCTGCATTTGGGATTTAGTCCTTGGCCCAGGAAACTCCAATATGTCATGGGTGCAGCCTAAATAAATAAATAAATAGACAAAATGCAATTGATTCTTTTAGCTGAGGATTTCATCTGAGATCTCTGAGAGAAGATGAATTGTGAAGTATTTTCATGCCATCCAACCATTTTCATATGTACTAGCTCGCAGTCCAGATCAAAAGCTATGTAATCATGGTCAGCTGTGCCCCTTGCGGGGAGGGGGGGGGGGTGTTTCATCTCTTTATTCATTTGGTGTTGTCCCCGCTACACACCAGCTTCCCGCTGGCCAGACTCTTCTCCCCACTTCTAGTTGCCTTGACCACTCTGACTCAGCAGTATATCTTGAGTAAATTACAGGTTTTTTTTTCTGAGTTTTGGTCTCACTTTCTTTATATAAACTAGTTAGGGAATCTTCAGATTTTAGGAGTTAAAACTGATAGGTAGTCAGGCTCGGAAAAAGTCAGTGGGCAAAGCTTCATTCATGATGTCACTGCTGTCATTAAGCCATGGTGTCTCAGGCAGCACTGGCCCAACAACGCGTGCTCAGGTCTCCTCCAGGACCCCACCTTCACCTGTCTGCTGGCTGGAAGTGGTGGGATTCTATTATCAGCCTCTAACCTTTCCTTAGCAGTTGTAGTATGGCTCTTACCACTAACACCTTTGACCCTTGAACAATGTGAAGGCTGGGGCCCAGGCCCCGCACAGTCGGACATCTGAGCGCAGCCTCACAGTCACCCTTCCAGTTGCCCTTCCCAGTAGCTGGCGGGGCACATCCAGGGAGCTGACTAGCTGAGGGTGGGGCTGTACATGGGTAGTTCATAGGACTTACTGTTGAAAATATCCACGTGTACAAACCCGCGTAGGCAGATGTCACCTGCGGTACTATTTCTGTAACATTCCTATTTTTTATTTGGTTGCTTTGAAATATTTGTTCAAAAAAAAAAAAAAACCCACAGATTTATGTCCTCACATGCCTGTTTTCTGTGGAGGAGTTGTTTTGTTCCTATTGAAACAACATCCCTGTTAAAACAGTATTGTTACAAAATCCAGTTAGCTCTGCGCCTTCTGGCTTCTGAGTCTCACATGGGATTGTTGTGTGGCGTGATCCCAGGAGTGAGCTGTCCTCTCATCTCTCACTGTCACTGTGTCACAGTAAGCTTTATTTGGGCTCCAGAAAGCTGCAGTGTCAGACCACATGAGCAATTGCAATATTCATTATTCACCAACTTTCTTTTTTTTTTTTTTTTGGCTTTTTAGGGCCACATCTGCGGCATACGGAGGTTCTCAGGGTAGGGATCCAATCGGAGCTGCAACGCTAGATCTGAGCTGTGTCTGAAACCTACACCATAGCTCACGGCAACGCCGGATCCTTAACCCACTGAGCAAGGTAAGGGATCAAACCCACATCCTCGTGGATCCTAGTTGGGTTCCTTTCTGCTGTGCCATGACGGGAACTCCTCACTGACTGTCCTAAGTAAGAGTTGAGAAGCGATATGGAGACAGACTACTAGCAAGGGTAGAGAAGATTGTGGGCACGTGTCAGTAGGCCCTTGGTAGGAGCAAGAAGGCCCAGGGCCTTCCATCTGCTCCAGCCCTGGGTCTGGCCCCGCCAGGACCATGTGGGCACCCTGGGGGGAAGCGGGCCTGACTGGTGGTGTGGGTGACACCTGGCAGGACCCTGCAGCCCAGAGAGCTAGAGTCAGAGTGTGCAGATCAGGGCATGTGTCAACTATGGTTTCAGCGACCTCAGATAGATTGTAGTGGACTTTACTCTGAACCCTGGTGGCATATGTGCTACTTACTTGGAAAGGCCTGTTAATGTTACATCTGATTGTTGAGTCCGGAGGGGTCAGGTTCAGTTGATTAAAGGAGGTTCTCACCTTTCCGGGGTTATTTTCAAGCTTCGCCAAGTTCTCATGGGATAAAAGGGATCAGCAGACAGTGTGATGGGGTGTGCCACCGTTTCCTAGAAGAGGGTTGAGCCCTCTCCCACAGAGCATCTAGCCATGGGAAACAGTGTTTCTTTGTGCTGTGGATCAATCTGGAAGTGTGAGCACTGGGACACGTAATTGGGTTTTTATAAACATTCAGAAGGTGGGCAGTCTGCGAAGTCACGTTTTTGCCGTAGACTTACCTCTGTCCCTCGTGGTGTCTTTAGAGAACAGCTGATGTTCCCCCTCCACTTCCTTGACCGGCTTGGGAAGCACGACATGACCTGCGCGGTGTCGGGGGGCGGGAGGTCGGCGCAGGCAGGGGCCGTCCGCTTGGCGATGGCGAGAGCCTTGTGCAGCTTTGTCACTGAGGATGAGGTCGAGTGGATGAGACAAGGTATGTGTTCGGGGCGGGACCTGGGGCATGGTGGCCCCAGATTATCCTCAAGTCTTTTTATGGCTCCATTTTGTGTTTAACAGATGAATGGTGGCTTTGGTTTTATCATAGAAATTAGACCACTATTTAATAATGAAACCCCTAAGGTATTCCTTTCCAAAGTTATTGGAGATTCATTTTTCCATTGTGAGATGAGTTTGAATTTTATTTCCCCTTACTCACTCTGACCCTGGCACCTAGTTATGAATTTGGGGTCTACCCCGGGTCAGAAGGAGGCGGGGGATATGCTCCTTGGGCCCTGCTTTAGCATTTGGTTAGTTGGGTGGCTCCCACCATGGCTGGTCTTTCCCCTATTTGTGGAGGAGGGAGGTGCTGTGGGTGAGCCTTCCAGCCACATGGCCTGCGCGAGGCGCCCCTGGGGTTCTGATCCTGCGCTGCAGGTAGACGCCTTCACGGCTTAGGCTAGGGAAGGCCTCTTAAAAACCCCCTTGCTTATAAACAGCTCACCATTTTGTAGGGTTCCTATCTTGTCATTAAAACAGTTTGATTGGATCTCACTTTACAATTCGAGTCTGAGTTTCTGTACATAGTAAAAAGTAAGAAAGTATATATTATCATTTAAACGAGAATTTAGCCAGGCCTCATTTGCACTCTATCCAGAACCTTGTTGTTTTATTCCATGCCCTGTAAGTACAAGTGCAGGAGCCATGGGTGTATGATAAGCATTTGAGTTCCACCTGCTCTCTATGGCCATTGAAAGTGCCCTACTACCAAAGCTTTGCATGTTGGAAATGTAAAAAAGACGTGAAAAGACTCTGGTCTGTTTACATATTTATAGACACAGTTACAGAGTTTTCTTGTCACCAGTGCCCTTGATGTCTGGTCACTACCCACGTACCACGGTTCTGACCACTCCCAGGCGTGTCGGTCAGGGCCATATGCCAAGAGTAACTCGTTAACTGTCCAGAAATCCTAATTATTCCTGTGATTGTGAGAGTGGAGGCTTCCGGTCCAACCTGACTTTATTCTTTTAGAATAAATGACTTATGCTGAGAACACAACCCCAAAACTTATTTTTTTGAGATTCTGAAACGAAATATCAAGGGGTACTTTTATTATCACACAAATTAGAATAACAGGTTTCTTTTCTCAAATGGGTTTGCTAAGTCATATATCATGCGTGTGTACATTCATGTGTACGGTCACTCTTGGTGTCTGTATACCTCTACCTACTTTGCCATCCAGGAAGTTTTTATTTTCTGCTTCTTGTCTGTGTTCCAATTTCCACATTTGTAAGAGCACATGTACAGGGCACCATCCCCTGCAGTGCGCAGTGGCCCTGGCACAAGGCCACTTTGTCTTCAGCTCCGAACCAGAAGGGGATTGTCGTCCATAGGATGAGAAAGGCAGCCCCAGACTGTATACCTGGTGTTTGTCTCAGAAATTGGGGCTAGCCTAGAAGAGTGAAAGCGAACTGCTGTCCTGAGGGGTTTATCAGGCTGGGTATTTGTTGTGGGCCTGGGTGCGTCCCTCTGACAACAGTCCCTGTCACTTCACACCCTTGACCTGCTTACCTGCTCTCGTTTACCCGCTCTTGAGCCTGCCTGTTCGTGTCTCATAAAAGGCGTCTCTCTGTGCCGCAGCTGGACTACTAACCGCTGACCCCCGTGTCAGAGAACGGAAGAAGCCGGGCCAAGAGGGAGCCCGTAGGAAGTTCACCTGGAAGAAGCGCTAGGTGATTTCAGCAGGAGAGGAGCGAGCATCGCGAGAGCCTGCCTGGCACCTGGCGCACGCATGGGAGATGGCGCCCTCCGGCCCCGGCAGCACCACCAGACGTCGAAGCTGTGAGAGGATTGGTTTTAAAATACTACCTTGTAAAGGTGACCTTGAAAAAAAAATTCTTTTTTAATGTTTAGCTTTGTTATGTTGCTTTATTTTTAAAAGCTTTTCAGAAGAGAGTTCTAGAAGCACAACTCTTAGAATCTTGGCATGTTTGACCTGAAAGGAGCATCAGCCAAACCTGGTCAAGAAAACCTCCTTTTGCAGACAAGAAGGCCCAGCCCCACAGATCTGACCAGCCAGAGCTGCGCTGCTAATTTAATGACAGAGCTAGGCTTGAACTCGTTCCTTCTGTTCTCCTGTTTTCCCAGAGAACAGTTGTTACAGCGTTATTTTTCAAAGCTGAGGGATGAGAGTTCTTTTTCAGAAGAATGAAATAAGTGAAGCATCTTTGTCAGAAGCTGGCCAATCTGGAGTGGCCTGAGCTGCCAGGGGTCAAGTAGCAGATTAAGATAGCAGGCCCGTCCCCTCCCTGGCCCAGCAGCCACCATTCTACTCTCTGTTTCTGTGAGTTTGACTTTTTTAATTCTACGTATAAGTGATACCGTGCAGTGTTTGTCTTTCTTTGTCTGGCTTATTTCACTTAGCATAAGACTTCCAAATCGAGTACAGACTTGCAGTTAGAGGAGGAATCAGTTGAGGATCTCGCTTTATTTAGCATGTCTGTGAAACCTTAAAATACTTTCCAAAGTTCTGTGTGTGTCATTTTTTTCTGGGCTGCATTGCTCTGGCACAATGCCCAGAGGGCTCCCTCCATGGGATATGAAGAACCGTGGGCTCGAGGGGGTTTTGGGGTTTGCTGTAAGTGCAGTGTGTCTGGCCTCTATGTGTAGCCAGCGGGTGATGCTGAAAACAGGCAGTTTCCTTGAAAATGAATGACAGTTTCTAGCCTTGACTACGCAGAGTAAACAGAAGCACAACGGTGTTAAGACGGTGATTGGATGTGTGGACCAAGTATTTACATGTGTGTTAAGACACCCAGACGGCACTCCGCTCAGCAGATCCGCTGACGCTGGGCACTCAGCCCTCAGTAGGCGACAGCCAGCGAGGACCTTACAGCGTTTATCAGCAAGATCAGCACTTTGCTTTTTTACAAATTTTGAGGACCAGTGCCTTTAACAGAAAGGCTGTGACACATTCCCCACATTAACAGTCAAGGAACCATAAAAATCATCGACTCACAAAAATACTGCCCCCTTCTTTGGTGAGCAACTTTGTGGGCTCCAGAAATTTTTCTTATTCTAAGCCTTTGGTTAAGGCACAGTAAACTCATTACTAAAAATTCAAAGTCATCTTGGAGCACTAAGCTATAAACACTACTGAGCTTTACCACTGTGAGCAGAAGACTTTTTCTGTCATTTCTCAGAAAATATAAATTACTGCTGAGGTACACAATGTGAAAAAAATGTTTTAAAAGAATTCAGGTCATAACATTGTATTACTTCCTTCAACATAGGCCATTAGCTTTTCAAACTAAATAATAAAATTTATATATTCAGAAAGGAACTATAGATAGAATTAGGTATTTCATAAAAATCAGGAGACGCTTTAAGGTCACGATTTGTGGAGTGAAGGCCTGTGCTAATAACCACCTGTTTCTGAGTCTGTGACCTCCCAGGGCCTTGCTGTCTGAAGGGACGGCCCCTCTCTCACGTGCCTCCCGACCAGTGCAAGCGTCCACCCCCACCGCCTCCCCTCTGGGGCTCCACATTCCGGCCTGGTCACCCAGAGCCAGAACCGGGCAGCTTGGGCAGCACCTGTGCTCAGAGCCTGCTGCCAGCACGGATACTAGCCAGTCCAGAGCCTACTTTCCCACCTCACCTGTTCCCTCCCTCAGAATGCACGGCAGAGGTCCTTGCCCACTTTTCTGTGGGCTCCCTCTGCCTCCCGACCTCACCGGCCCTGGTGCTGCCCCAAGTGGCCTGGTGTCCCCTGCTCCTGGGAACTGAGTAACAGGATGTCCTCTCGGTGGCCATCCTGTCCTGGTCTCCCTGTACCTGGTGATGCTAAACCTACACTTTAGACAGGCCTTAGCCTTTCGGGTACTGTTACTGCAGCCGCAGGATAGACGGTCATGGTCTGACTTTGCTGGGTTGGTGCTTTATGTTATTCACTTTTTATTCATCAAGCATTTATTTACCAGGTTATAAATACCACCCAGATAAGTTCCCTCCAGGAGATTTTCTTAAAGGAAATCCCTTTATTAAAGTGGTAAAATTCCTATTACTTCTCATTAAATCCCTGCTACTTAAGTTTTAACAAAAGTGAGAACTGTCTTTGGATCTTTTTCTATGAAAACCATTCACAAGAACTCTGGATTTATTCCTTTTTCAATTTCCCAGGACCTGATGGTACTTCTCCTAAAAGAGATTGACCCCTCCCCAGGGGAGCCAGCCTCACAGGGTGGGGTCTTTCTCTCCCCACTTGTGGCACAGGAAAGACTCACGCGCACTCCTGCTTGTGCCTCAGCCCCTCTCCACCGTCTCCTCTGCCACGGCCGCCGGCATCAGTGGAGGAGACCGTCCCCTCTTGGGGTCCTCATGGTGCCCTTGGATTTTCCTTCTGTCATTTCAGAGGCTTGCTTTGAGGTGAGGGGAGGATGGTATTTAGTGAAGGAAGGAAGCCAAGTCCCCATTGCCAGTCGATGCTCCTCTTCCCTTAGAGCAGGGCTTCTTTCTGCTGCAGGTCCCAGAAACCCAAGACCTGGACAGTCTTTACATGGCGGGAGGCAGTGGGGTGGTGTCTGGAGAGACTGTCAGGTGTGTGACCCCCTGAGGGAGTGACCCCTGCAGAAGGAAGCCTCGACCCCTCTGTGGCCTCTTGGGGCTCAGCCACCTGACTTGAGTCGGCCCTAGGGAGCTGGGTCCCGCTGGACCAAGGGCGGCTCCTGGGAAGCCATGGGAGGGACAGTCCTCGCAGACAGCAGATTCTGTCCCTGAAGTCAGGAGGCTGCTCAGGAGAGAATCATGTGCTCCAGGGTCGTGCCTCAGTCACTGCGGGTCTGGAGAGCTGTAACTTTAGCAGCTGTTGGGGGCCCCTCACTATCGAGGAGTGTTGGCCTCACCCCCTACTCCAGGATCACTCCTCTGGCCTGCAGCCCCTTGCCACTCCAGACGTGCCACCGGGTCCAGCTGGGCCCCTGCACCCCAGCTGTGCCACCCTCCACTGCCCAGTGCCCACAGCATCTGCTTTCCAGTCGGACCGGGAAGGCCCCCTCCCCTCCCCTCTGGGCACGCACTGTCCTGGGTGTGCAGGGGCCCAGGGAAACCCCTCAACCTTGGGAGAGGCCGTCACTACTGACCCCTCTCTGGGATGTTCAAGTGACTCAGGAGGTGGCCTCTGCCTTCCCCAGCTGCCTATGCGTCTGGATTCTTCCCTCCGTCCACAGCCTCTTTACTGGTAAGTCCTTTGGGTCCTGAGGAGTTTTGTCCTCCAAGCTTGGAGTCTACTTAGGGAAACACAGCAAACAGAAAATGACGCAAGGGCAGCAGTTAGGCCCTGTTGGTAAGAGCTGACCAAGTGATAATGACTGAGCTGAGGTCGGACCTCACCTGTCGGGCTCAGAGCCTCTGTGGGATAGGTGCTCAGGAAGCCACTGTCCCCACCCCCAGGAGCCCTGACCTCTGTGTGAAAAATGGGCAAAGTCCCTGCTTTTCAGGCCTCTGCAGACCACTCAGAAGTGGGGGCAGACCCCAGCAGCCTCCGCAGCAGCAGGCCCTGGGAAGTCGTGCTGCCAGCACTGACCGGAAGCCCGGGCCCTGCAGGCTGTGTACAGAGCCAAGCCCTGGCTACTCGGCAGCTGCCCTCCTGCAGACACGCCCGGCCTCGCCTCCCAAGGAAGGAGCAGGAGGACAACCAGCTGTGGTCCTGAGAGCTGCCGTTGGTCTGGCCTCAGCTGGCAAGGCTAGTGTTCCCGTGTGTCCCCCTTCTCGGGGCCCTCCTGGATCTGGCTTCTCCCAGGCTATGATGAGGGCGTTGGCAGCCACAGCCTGACACATGGCATGGAAGCTTTCTCCAGAGACACCTCTGCACACAAATATTGCCCAAGCCAGAGGCCCTCATGCACTTCATCAGCCCTGGTTTTCCTTCAGGAGAATATAGATTTAAACCATGTGAAAATTCAAATCCGTGTTAGAGTAATGGAATTAGATGAAGGCAAAGGCCCCTTACCCTGGGAAGATGTCATGTACAAAAGAGTCCCAGACAGTGATGTCGAAGGGTTCACGGTACCCCTAAAGTCCTCCAGGGCCTGGGGATTGAGAATGTCCATCCAGATCATTGCATTGGTGGGACAACTGAGTTAATTTCTGAGTTTCTTGCTCCTGCCTTTAAATTCATCACTTGAAAAGCATAATGGACCTACTTGTGTCCTGATACACAAGCTCCAGTGTCATCATGTGGGTGAGATGAGGTCTCCAGCTGCCCGTGAGGCCTTGCGCACTGAGGTCTCCCTGCCAGCTGCTCCCAAACCCTCCCTCCCAGTCCCCTGTGCGTTGGGGATCCCAGTGGTGCACAGGGCAAGGGGCCAGTTCACCACCACTGTCCTGCCTTCATGTCCCCACCCTGCCTCTCGCAGCTTCCCTGATGTGTTGCTAGAAATCGTTTGGGATCGCAGAGGGTGTGCAGGGAGAATCTGGAGGCCTGTGATCAGCCACCCAACTTCCAGAGCAGATCTTTCAGTTACAAACTGAGCTGTTTCCACAGAGTGGAAGCCACGGGTGGGGCCTGGAGATGAGATGTCCTGCTTACAGGGAGCACGTCACAGGCCAGCAAGGTTGAGGGGTCATGGGGGGCTCGGAGGAAATGGCTGGGCATTTCATCTTCAACACACCTCATGTGTGGCTCTTGCTACTCATTTCATTGGAGTACCAGGTCTTTCAGAATATTCTTGAGTGGTTGGCTTAACCTCTGAGCTCAATAAGAGTGACAACTCACCAGTGGCTTGGTAAATATATTTCCTTTTAAGGTAGAAAAGTTAAATTAAAATTTTAAGCATTTAGTAATCTGTCATATTCCACGCGTTTAATGGAATCGCCTAAGTCAGTCCTGGACTCAGGGTTAAGGTGGTCCAAGCTGCCCTAGGGAACAGCACCTCCTTGCACCCTGGTTTGAAGCCAGTGAGGTAAACCCTTGGGATTGGACTCTAATCACAGAACTAAGTTAGTCAGCTCATGCTCTTTTCAGCCGTTAGGCTTGTGGTAATTGGTTACAGCAGCCAAAGAAAGTCAGGTGTGAGCATAGGTTATTATCAGATGGGAAGCTGGGGCAGGAGCACAGGTGCCGGCAGGGTCCCTGAGTCCCAGGACACAAGGGCTTCTGGACAGGGTCTGCGTGATGAATCACAAGGGCAGCTCGGGGCACGGCCTTCTCTTAGGGTTTCTGTGGCCTGCGCCCGAGGGAGAGACGCTGGCGGTTCCACACCGCCCAGTGGCTCTACCAGCTTTGTATTTTTCAAAATCAGAGGTCCTTTGATGTACGAATCTGAAATGAAAACTGAAAAGTGAGTTTCTTTTCCCACAATACTTTAGGAGGCCCTCTCCTGGATGGATGGACCTGGGCTGGTGATGCCCTGCCTGGACCTCCAGAGCTTCCTCCTGC
This sequence comes from Phacochoerus africanus, assembly GCF_016906955.1. Taxonomy (NCBI): domain Eukaryota; kingdom Metazoa; phylum Chordata; class Mammalia; order Artiodactyla; family Suidae; genus Phacochoerus; species Phacochoerus africanus. The sequence continues at coordinate 53,651,974 of NC_062548.1, read as the reverse complement.
CCCAGCCCAGCTCACAGGTGCAGGCAGGCCGACACCTTCCAGAGCGAAGGAGAGGGGTCTCAGCCAGGCCCCATGTTGTCCATTTACCCACCAGATACTTACTGATCACTCCAGGTGCAGCCCCACAGAAGTCCACCTGCCAGTCGGGAACAATAGTGGCACATGGCATTGCACTGGTGCAGAGCCAGCTCCCAGAGCAGGAAAGGGGTGGGGTGGGGAGGTTGGAGTTTGCACGGCGAGGCCAGGGAGAGCTGTGTCGGGGCCCCAAAGGCAACGAGGATCCCTAATGCACACCCCAGGAGCTGGCAGGTGTGGTCGGAGCAGAGGGAAGAGTGTCATGAGACAGAGATGGTCAGGGTGACCTGTGGGCCTCAGGACTCTTTAAGGCTGTCCATGGTTTCCCGTGGCAGCAGAGGGGAGTCAGGGCATGTTCTGAGCAGAGGCTGGCACCCTCTTTTGGAGTCTACCCCTCCTGCTAAGGAGTCGCTCCAGGCCTGGGGGTGGAATGGGAGGCGGGGCAGGAGGTTGTGCCCCAAGTCAGGTGACACAGGTGGTGGCTGGGAGCAGAGTGCCAGCAGGGGAGGTAGAGAAGGGTTGGTCCCTGGCCAAGTCCACAATCAAGTCACTGGTGGTGTTTCTAAGGTTTAGGTTACCACATCCTGTTTCTTCATCAAGATAACCCATAACTGCCAGACCAGTTAATAGTATAACCCACATTGCCATCAGTTGAACTGTAGTAGCCTAATCCTTTATGGAAGGAACATTTTGAAAGTTAATAATGAGGAAGTGAGAGATAAGTGAATAAGAATGGGGTGTTTTCTCTATGTTCGACATCAGCGTTCCTCAAGCGCACCCCAGAGTCTCCTGGAGGGCCTGAGACACGTTCAGGCCCCCCGCCCCTCACACCCCCCACCCCCAGAGTGTCTGCAGCAGGCCTGAGCATAGGCATTTCTCTCTGAGTTTGTATTTCTAGCTAGTTCCAGGCGAAGCCGCTGCGGCTGGTCCAGGGACCGTGTGCTAGGAAGCTTGGCTCCCACTCTGAAGTTTTCTGGGGAAGAAAGGGCATCATTACATGGATAGAGGGGACTTTGGGATCATTTAATCCAGCAATGCCAGATGTTTCCTTGGGGGGACCATGTGTGATGCTGGCTCAGGGTCCCACTGGGGTGCAACCTCTGACACCCATTCCCTCCCCTTAGCAGGTGGGGATACTGAGGCCCGCAGAGGTGGTGGTTACCCTCTTTGCTGAGAAAGTATTCTGAGTTTTTATTTCAACCTGCTCACGTGATCCAGTCTTGACTGGCTCCCGTTCTTGAATTGTGTTGAGATGGTGGGAGTGAAAAAGGCAAATGGTAACCATTTTTCCTTTGTCAAAGAGTATTCATGTATTATGTGCCTATATTTGACTTATAAAATCTATCTGTGTCTAGATAATCTTTAGGCAGTGAAATTACTGATAACTTTTACTTTCTTCTTTTTGGTGTGGTTTGAGTTTTTAAAGGCTCATTCATAACTTTTATAACGGAAAACAGTGATTTTCACCATGAAAAAACTGTCTAGATTTCTAGCAGTTAGTACCCTTGTTTAACCACAAGATGGAGTAGTTTACAACCGAATAAGCAGCTAAAGGCAGAGCTAGGCGAAGGGGGCGGGCTTCCTGCCCTCTTCCTGGATTTCACCTAGGTGACTCAGGCATGCCCTGATGCCCCTTGTAAAATCAGGCATATTAATTATATGTTAAATCTGTCTATTGCAGATGGATCTCTAAACTCGAATTATTTTTCATACCCTTACCTTTGAACATTTGAACTTAGAATTATCGCACTTACTAAAATCAAATCCTTTTTCATATTAGTTTCAGATCTACAACATAATATTGGGTATGTATATATGGGCACACCTCATTTTACTTGTGCTTCCCAGATATTGCGTTTTGTTTTGTTTTTGTTTTTTGCTTTTTAGGGCCACATCCACATAGGAGGTTCCCAGGCTAGGGGTCGAATTGGAATGTAGCCGCCAGCCTTACACCACAGCCACAGCAATGCGGGATCCGAGCCACATCTGCGACTTACACCACAGCTCATGGTAATGCTGGACCTTTAACCCACTGAGTGAGGCCAGGGATCAAATCCACATCCTCATGGATCATAGTTGGGTTCATTAACCACTGAGTCATGAAAGGAACTCCAGATACTGCATTTTTTATAAGTTGAAGGGTTGTGGCCACTCTTATCAAGCAAGGCTGTCAGTGCCACTTCTCTAAAGCATTTGCCCTCTCTCTGTTTCTATGTCACATTTTGGTACTCCTTGCAGTACTTAAAAGGTTTTCCTTATTACTGTCTTTGCTAGGGTGATCTGTGACCTGTGGTCTTTGACGTTACCATATTGTAGTCATTCAGGGCACCACGAATCCCACCCATCCAGGCCAGTGAACTTAGGTGATAAACATGTGTGCTGACTGCTCCACAGACCAGCGCTTCCCTCATCTCTCTCCCTCTCCTCAGGCCTCCGTGTCCCCAGGGACACAACAGTATGGACATTAGGCCAACTGACAGCCCTAGGACGGCCTCCTAGGGTTCAAGTGAAAGGAAGGGCTGCTCGTCTCTCACGTGGAATCAACAACTAGAAGTGATTAAGCTGAGTGAGGAGGCGTATCAAGAGGTGAGACAGGCCGAAAGCTAGGCCTCTGGTGCCAAACAGCCAAAGTATAAATGTCAAGAGGAAGTTCTTGATGGGAATTAGAAGCGCTGCTACAGGGAACTCATAGATAAGACAGTGACACTGCCTTGCTGCCGATCTGGAGAAAGTTTAATGGTCTGGATAGAAGATGAAACCAGCCACAACACTCCCTCAGGCCCCAACTCCCTTCAGGTCTGTGAAGGCCCAGGAAGCTGCAGAAGAAAATCATGAAGCCAGCAGAGAGTGGTTCAGGAGATGAAGGGAAGATGCCGTTTTATAACATGGAGGGGCCAGGGAAGCAGCAAGCTGCCCCCAGGAGCTAGCCAAGATCACTCACAAAGGTGGCCACCCTACCCAGAATCACAGCGGAGATGAGACAGCTTTATGGGGGAAGACGACGCCATCTGGGACTTCATAGCTACAGAGAAGTCACTGCCTGGCTTCAGTTCAAAGGAGAGACCCACTCCTGTTAGGGGCTAATTCAGCTGGTGACTTTCCATCGGAGCCAGTGCTCATTTACTTTTCCCAAAGTCCTAGGGTTCTTAAGAATTTTGCTAAGTCTACTCTGCCTCTGCTCTATAAATGAAATAACAAGTCTAGATGACAGCACATCTGTTGACAACATACTCGACTAGATATTTTAAGCTCACTGTTGAGACCTACTGCTCAGAAAAAAAAAAAAAAAAAAGAAGTTCCTTTCAGAATGTTCCTGCTCATTGACAATGCACCTGGCCGCCCAAGAGCTGTGATGGAGACGGACGAGGAGATTAATGTGACTTTCAGGTCTGCCAACCTAGCATCCACTCTGCAGCCCGTGAAACTACTACTGCCCACAAAGTTCAAATTTGAGGTCTTATTATTTAAGAAACACTTCATAAGTCTATCGAAGCCACAGATAGGGGTTCCAGATTCACCTCTCCAGATGCCATTAAGAACACTCATGACTCAGGAGAAGAGGTCAAAATATCAGCCTTAACAGGTGTTTGCAAGAAGTTGATTTCAGCCCTCACGGGTGACTCTGAGGGGTTCAAGACTTTATAGAGGAAGTCACTGCAGATGTGGGGAAAACAGCAAGAGAACTCGAATTGTCAGTAGAGCCTGGAGATGAGGCCAAATGGCTGCAAACTCCAGATGAAACTTGAAAGGATTTGGAGCTGCTTCTCATGGACGAGCAAAGACAGTGATTTCCCGAGACGGAACCTACTGCTAGTGAAGAGGCTGTGAAGACTTTTGAAATGACAACAAAGGCCTTAGATTATTCCATAAACATAGCTGATGAAGCAGCTGCAGGATATGAGAAGATCGACTGCAGTTTGAAGTCCTCCTGTGGGAAAGCGCTGTCAGGCTGTGCTGCCCACTACAGAGCAGTTGTTCGTGAAAAGAAGAGTCGGTCAATGTGCCAGACATCCCTGTGGCCACCTACCCTTCAGCAGCCACCAGCCGTCAACACTCAGGCAAGACCTTACAGCAGCAAGAAGATTGATGTGCTGAAGGCTCAGGTGATGGTTAGCATTTTTTAGCAATAAAGTATTTAAGCCGTGTACTCTTTTAAAAAATATAATGCTACACCTAACAGACTACAGTGTAAGGTAAACATAACTTTTATATGCACCGGGAAACCGAAAAAAAAAAATTTCATGTGGGAGTTCCCGTCGTGGCGCAGTGGTTAACGAATCCAACTAGGAACCATGAGGTTGCGGGTTCGGTCCCTGCCCTTGCTCAGTGGGTTAAGGATCCGGCGTTGCCGTGAGCTGTGGTGTAGGTCGCAGACACGGCTCAGATCCTGCGTTGCTGTGGCTCTGGCGTAGACAGGTGGCTACAGCTCCGACTCGACCCCTAGCCTGGGAACCTCCATATGCCACGGGAGCGGCCCAATAAATAGCAAAAAGACAAAAAAAAAAAATTCACGTGGCTCGCTTTATTGCAGCATTCACTGGACTGCGATGGTCTGGAACAGAACCCACAACATCTCTGAGATCTGCCTTGATGTCCTGCAGAATGTTCACCATAATAGCTCTGTTAACGTGCTTCACCATATGTAGTTATAAAAAATTGTTTTTTTCTTGTGATGAGGATAAATCGAGTCCTCTTGGGAAAGGTGGATTGTTGAAGAAAACCAGAAGCCAGGGTCATAGGACTTGGCATAGGCAGCACCTTCTAGTGAAGGAAGATTCCTGCCAATAGGAATCCGGCCCCCACCACTTCCTCCTCTAGCTGTGGCCCCCTAGGTAGAATGCCCTCCCCCCACTTTGACCTCAAGTGGCTCCTTCAAAACATATATTTACATGTAACAATATTCTGAATGTAAATAAACTCTCTAAATGCACGTTAAAACTGTGATGAGGTACCACCTCACACTGGTCAGAATGGCCATCATCAATAAGGCTGCAAGTAACAAATGCTGGAGAGGGTGTGGAGAAAAGGGAACCTTCCTGCACTGCTGGGAATATAAATTGGTACAACCACTATGGGGAACGCTATGGTAACACCTCAGAAAACTAAAACTAGAACTAACACATGAGCCGGCAATCCAACTCTGGGGCATATATCCAGATAAACCTGTAATTCAAAAAGATGCACACTCCTGTATGTTCATAGCAGCACTATTCACAATAGCCAAGACATAGAAGCAACCTAAATGTTCATCAACATTTCGGAATGGATAAAGAAGATGTGGTACATATACACAATGGAATACTACTCAGCCATAAAAAAGAACAAACTAATGCCATTTGCAGCAACACAGATGCAGCTAGAGATTCTCATCCTAAGTGGAGTAAGTCAGAAAGACAAATACCATATGGTATCACTTATATGTGGAATCTAATATATGGCACAAATGAACCTATCTATAGAATAGAAACAGACTCAAAGACATAGGGGAACAGACTTGTGGTTCCCAAGGGGAAGGAGGAGGGAGTGGGATGGCCTGGGAGTTTGGGGTTAGTAGATGCGAACTATTAAATTCAGAATGGATAAGCAGTGAGGTTCTGCTGTACAGTCTCTTGGTTTAGAACATGATGGGGGAAATCAAAAGACTGTATTTGTGTTTGTGTGTGTGAGAGAGAGACTGGGTCACTTTGCTGTACAGAAATTAGCACAGCATTGTAAATCAACTGTACTTTAAATAAACTCTCTAAATGCTAGTTTACAGAAAGGGAGAAGAGTAGAATTTAAATCATTTCTTATTTTGTTTATTTGGGTTTTTTTTCTCTCCTCTTCTTGGTGAGTCTGGCCAGAGGTTTGTCCATTTTGTTTACCTTTTCAAAAAACCAGCTCTTAGTTTTATTGATTTTTTTCTATTTTCGAATCTCTGTTTTATTAATTACCTCTCTGATCTTTATAATTTCCTTCCTTCTGCTGATTTTGGTCTTGTTTGTTCTTCTTTTTCTGATTCATTTAGGTGGTGAGTTAAGTTGTCGATTTGAGATTTTTCTTGTTTTGAGGAAGGCCTGTATTGCTGTGAATTTCCCTCTAAGCACTGCTTTTGCGGCATCCCATAGATTTTGAATGGTTGTGTCTTCATTTATCATTTGTCTCGAGGTATTTTTTGATTTCCTTCTCGATTTCCTCATTGACCCCTTGGTTTTTTAGTAGCATGTTGTTTAGTCTCCATGTAGTCAGTTTTTTTCTCCTTTCTTTTCCTGTGGTTGATTTCTAGTTTCATGCCATTTTGGTCAGAGAAGATAATTGAAATAATTTCTATACCCCTCAATTTGTTGAGGTTAGTTTTGTGGCCCAGTATGGGGTCAGTCCTTGAGAATGTTCCGTGTGCACTTGAGTATGTGTGTATGTTCTGATTTTTTTGGATGTGATATCCTGAAAATGTCAGTTAAGTCTAACTTTTCTATTGTGTCAGAGAATTTAAATCAAAATAGTGGAAGACAAATATTAAGAGACCGAGACCCAAAAGCAGCGCCTCAGTTACCCCCTGAGACTGGGGGTGAACGGTGGGAGTCAACGAGAGCATGTGGGTGGCCCCAAGGACCTGCCCCCAAGCCAGGAGCCACGCTGGCTGTGTGCTAGACAGGGTGGCCAGGACGGCCTTGCTCGCCTCCTCTGCCTTCTCCATCCCAGCCAGGGGGGTGGGCTAAGAATATGAGAATGAATTTGGCCAGCGCATCTTCCATCGAAAGCCTGCAGGGGCACTTGGGCCTATGGGGTGACCAGGGAGACCGGGGTTGCAGTGGTGGGAACAGCCCTGCCGTCCACACTCACCTCCATGTCAGAGGAATCCTGCATCACGAGAACTCTGTCCTGTTAGGCCTGCACACCATCAGAGCACAGGAGATATTCAGCTGTGTTCTCTCAATAGGCTGACAACTAATAAGATAGATACAAGGGTTCTTTTTATTTTTCTAACCAGTGCTGCGGCATTCAGATTCAAACTGAGTTAACCAAAGGGAGAAAGAAAAAACAAAATCTGTACCCTTGCCATTATCCCCAACCAACAGCTCATATAAATTTTCAGGATTCTATTATGTATATCTTCACATGAAAACATTTTCCATAGTTGTAATGAGAGCATACATACAATTTTTAAACTGATTTTCCACTTACCAGCATAACCACTTTACGCTTCATAGTTAACATTTGCATGACCTCATGACATTCCATCCAGTTGAGCAAACGTTCAGAATTCACTTAACCAGTTTCCATATTCTTAGCCACATGTACTTTTTAAAAATAATACTGTACAGTTTGCCACGGGTGTACTTGCATGTCTGCTTTTTCTTTCATTCACCCTTAGGGTCAGTTTCCAGAACCCATTTTACCGAGTCCGTGGCATGAACTCTGACTCTGACTTTATGCCATCAACAGGGACTCCCTGTCACTCTGCCGCTTCTGGCAGGTGCCAGCTCCACGGCCAAGACCAGCACCAAGCGGCCTCCTTTCCACAGTCTCCAGCTTTCCCAGGGCCTCTCACTGCCCTGCTCTGTTCCCAGGTGCCCTCCCTGCTGGGAGTGACTCTTGCCTGGTCACTCGGGGCTCCAGGCCTGGGCCATCTGCAGCGTTCCCTTCCTTGGTATGGATGTGTGCACTGGCCCCCAGGGTCCCCAGCAGCCCAGGCCCCGCTCCCCCTGGCTGCTCTCTCTCCCAAGGTGTTTGTCTGCACACCTCCACGCCCACATACATGAGGCTCCGTCAGGCTGCAGCCCAGGGCGATTCCACTTCTTTGAGGGACTGACTCTTTCCAAGGTCACCAGCCATATCCACTGCAGAAGTCAGTTACATCTTTCAGGCCCTGTTCCTTTGATCTCTGTGAGGCATCGAACACCAGCCGTCTGGAAACTTTCTCTTGTCCTGGATTCCACGTTCTTCCCCCCATTCTGACGCTTCTCTATGGATGTCAGCTGTCTTGTCTCCTCTGTCGCCCCAGCCCCTGACCAATGGTGTTCCACCAAACGGGACAGGGGGGCACATGGGTCAATGCAGAGGGGCCTCCCCATGCTCTCCATGCTCTTACGGCGGCTCTAAAGTTACAAACCCAAGTGTGCCTGCTGCCCGGGCCTGTGATGCCCCAGTCCCTGGTTTCAGTCTCCTTTTCATCCCCCACACATGATCCATTAACAAGCCCATCTGCTTCCAGGCTTCTAACCCTCCCTGTGCTAACAGCTGCCCAGTCTGTGCCTCCAGCAAGATTTTCCCTTTGAGTCTGACTCTGGCCGTGACCGCCTGCTGGACGCCTCTATCTGGTTGTCCTGCAGAATCTCAGATTCAGCAGGTACCCAGGAGAACCTTGTCCCCCTCCCCCATCACAGGTTTACCCAGGGTCTCCGGGTGGTGACACCTCTCTCCAGCATGCGGTCGAGCTCAAAAGCTGTCCACTGCTTCAGATGCCTGGCCCATCCCCCCATCTGTGGTCATTCTCTCCCTGGGAGCTTGTCTGTCCTGCCCTGAGGCTCTCAGACCCCTCCTCTCCTGTCCATCCTTCTTTGCTGCCTGAGTTCACAGCCCTTGTCAGTACCTGCCAGGAGTATTCCAAATACATGCAGGTAGCCTCCATCCTGAGCCTGTCATTCCCCACACATCCCGAGTGGTGACATGGTTGGTGTAAACAGGCAGGCTTGCTGGGTTCTGCGACAGTCCACTTCTTGTTCCCTGCACAGCTTTAGGCAGATTTTTTTTTTCTTCCAATTTTCAGGGCCATACCTGTGGGTAGCTCCCAGGGTAGGGATTAAATCAGAGCTGCAGCAGTGGCCTACACCACAACCACAGCAATATGGGATCCAAGCCATGTCTGTGAGCTACACCACAGCTCGTGGCAATGCTGGATCCTTAACCCACTGAGCAAGGCCAGGGATTGAACCTGCATCCTCATGGATGCTAGTTGGATTCATTTCTGCTGCACCTCGTGTTCACAGCAGCACTGTTCACTGTAACCAAAAGTGCTCACAGCCCAGTCATCCACCGACAGGCGAATGGGTAAGCCAGACATCATCCATACATACCAGGGAGTACTACTTAGCCTTAAAAAGGAAGGAGGGGAGTTCCTGTCGTGGCACAGTGGTTAACGAATCCGACTAGGAACCATGAGGTTGCGGGTTCTGTCCCTGCCCTTGCTCAGTGGGTTAACGATCCGGCATTGCCGTGAGCTGTGGTGTAGGTTGCAGACGCGGCTCGGATCCCACGTTACTGTGGCTATGGTGTAGGCCAGTGGCTACAGCTCCAATTGGACCCCTATGCCACGGGAGTGGCCCAAAGAAATAGCAAAAAGACAAAAAAAAAAAAAAAGGAAGGAGGGAGTTCCCATTGTGGCGCAGCTGTAACAAACCCAACTAGTCTCCATGAAGATGCAGATTTGATCTCTGCCCTCACTCAGTGGGTTAAGGATCGGGCATTACTGTGAGCTGTGGTGTAGGTCGCTGATGCAGCTCGGATCCCACATTGCTGTGGCTGTGGTGTAGGCTGGCAGCTGTAGCTCCGATTCAACCCCTAACTTGGAACTTCCATATGCCATGGAAAAAGATGAGGGGAAAAAAAAGGAAGGAGATTCTGACATGTGCTACACGTATGTGAGCCTGACGGACAGTATGCTCAGGGAAGTAAGCCTGTCACAAAGAGACAAATGTTCTGATTCCAATATGAGTCCCTGGAGTCATCCAATCTATTGAGATGGAAAGTAGATATGGGGACTAAGGGTCAGGGTGGGGGGTTAATGTTTAATGGACTCAGTTTGGGAAGATGAGAAAGTCCTAGAGGTGTGTGTGTGGGGGGGGTCTGTTTGCACAACAGTGAATGCTCGATGCCCCTGAGCTGTATGTGGGAAAATAGTCAAAGGATAGAATTGTATGTCATTTGTACCACAATAAAAATAAATGGACCCCCTCCACACCATGTCTGTCCACTGCCTACAAAGTTCAACACCACAGCATGTGAGCCAAGTTCTTGACGCTCTCTCTCGGCTCCTCTTCTCTCTCCCTGAGCCACGGCCACATGGCACTGCCCCGGTCTCCTGGGCTGCGAGCTCGGACCATGCCCAGCCTCTGGTGGGCTCTCCGATGTCTTCCTTCATGCCCACCTCCTGAACTTCTGGTCTTGCCAGTGGACCTTCACATGGACCAATCACGACAGAGAATTGTCAACCATTAGAAATTACTGTAGTTGAACTCTCTGATTTACAGATGGGGAAACAGGTCCTCAGTGTACCTGAGGACACATAAGTTGGTGGTGAAGCCAAAATAAGGATGCAGGTTTCCTGCCTTCCAGCTCTGAGTGCCTGATAGCACACTAGGGCAACCATGGCATTCGTGAAGAAGCAAGCCCTGAGTTGGGATTGAGGCCAGGTGCTGCCATGTAGAGGCCACAGACAGACCCTGAGCACCATGGAGCTCCCATGTCAGTGGGGATTCTGTTTGCACCATATGGCCACACTAGACAAACTTGTTCATTTGTTCAGTCATTTGTATACCCATCCATTCATCCATTTGTCCCTCCCTCCATCCATCCACCCATTCCTCCATCCATCATCCATCCATCTATTCCTCCATCCCTCTATCCCTCTGTCCATCCATGCCTCCATCCATCCACTCTTTCTAGGATGCAGCCTAGCCAAGGGTCCAGATCCCAACTGCTTAGCCAATCCTGCCTCTGCCACCTCCTTGTGTGATCTGAATAAGTTATTTGCCTCCCAGGGCCTTACTTTGCTTATCTGTAAAAGGAGAAAACCGTACTGTTTGCTTCATTAGAAAGGTTGTAAAGAATAAATTTAACATGTGCAAGTGCTTAGAACAGCGCCTGACACGTAGTCAGTTGTATGAGCCTTGGATTCAGCTCTAAATTGAGAAGTAACCTCTCATTCTGGACGATGTAACACACAGGCTGGCCTTTGGAGACCCTCCTCCAGCATAACTGGCATCGTGAGCAGTAATGATGCTGAAATTGTTGGCCAGAGAGAAGGGGTTTGGAGTAACAGGAGGTTTTATCTTATTTAGTACTCATGTGTCTCTGAGCTTGACATTAAGATGAATGTAAGATTTCAAACAATATTTTGATACTACGCAAATAAGATAGCAATGTTTGTTTAAAACATTAACATAAGTAAAATTTAAAGTTTATGAGTTTTTCTAATGAGAAAGGCAAGAAATAAAGCTGAGCAGTAATTTCTGACAATTCATCCATATGATAAGAGGCAGCAGGATGTTTTCAAGGAGGAGGTGTGCCACTCGGCAGGTCTGACAGCGCCTCTGCACTTCAACCAGAGGGATTTCTCTCTACTTCTGTGTCTCAAAAGGCATTCCAGGGGTTAGAAAACCTTGGAATGTAAATAACCAAAATTGAAAACTTCCCCTTTTACATGAATTTTTCCTAATCACCCACTGATTTGTACCAACTACAAAGCAGGAAAGAATTTCATAAAAGGCACTTTTTAAGCTACTGACTTAATTTTGTTAAGTGGTGGGGGGGTATTTTTGTAAGCACTGATGACTGTGGTTAATTTTTAATTGTTTCTCTAACTTAAAATATCTTTTCTCCAGTTTGAGAGTAAATAAAACAGCTGCGAGCATCTGTGTATATGTCTTGTGAACCTAAGTCTTCATTTCTCTAAACAGAGACCCAAGCATGCAGGTCACATGGTTGTGGCCTGTTCGATTTTATAAGAAACTGCTGAGCTGTTTGTCAGGGTAGCTAAACCATTTCACGTTCCCTCCAGCCACGTGTGAGTGAACCAGTTTCTCTGCATCCTTGCCAGCATTTGGTATTGTCACTATTTTTTATTTTAGACATTCTGATGGGTGTGGTGTTACTTCAGTGTGGCTCCAATTTGCATTTCCCTGATGGCAAATGACAGTGACCATCCTTTCCTGTGTTTATTTGCCGCCTGTGTACCTTGGTACCCTCTTCCATGAAGATGTGTCCTGTCTCCACTCCTGTCTTTTGCCCACTTTCTAACTGGATTGCTTGCTGCTCATTGCTAAGGGTTGAGTTCTTCATATGTTCCAGTTGCACGCCACTTATCATCTAGGTGGTTTGCTCACATTTTCTCCTACTTGGCATCTTGTCTTTTCATCCTCTTAAAAGGGTCTTTCACTGAGCAAAGGTTTTTCATTTTGCTGAGGTCATCCTCCTTTTATGGATCCTGCTTTTACTGTCAAATTCTTAGAGGGAATTCTTGGAGTTCCTAATGTGGATCAGCAGATTAAGGACCCAACGTTGTCTCTGTGGCCTTGCTCAGTGGGTTAAGGATCCAGTGTTGCCGTGAGCTGTGGTGTAGGTCAAAGACATGGCTCGGATCTGGCGTTGCTGTGGCTGTGATGTAGGCTGGCAGCTGCAACTTCAGTTCGACCCCTGGCCTGGGAACTTTCATATGCTGCAGGTGAGGCCCTAAGACCTTCTATTTTTCTTAAATGTTTTATAATTTTACACCTTTTATACTTACATTTTTTAGAGTCTTCAATTCATTTTGAAATCACTTTCATTTAATAAGGTGTGATGTTGGGTCGAGATTCATTATTTTGCCTGGGGGTATCCAGTTGCTCCAGCGTTATTTGTTGAAAAGACTGTCTTCCTCCGTCAAATTGCTTTGGTACTTTGTCAAAAAACAATCTCGTCTTTTGATAGTAGATCCACAGCAGTGTCTGTTTCTGAGGAGGAATGTCAGTTTAGGTGAATCAAATACCGTTATCTTCCTTCTGTTTTCTTCTCTCTATCAGCATAAGAGTATCACATGAGATACTGGGATGGCAGCAGAGGCAGTATAGACACTAGGGGAGCCTGTGTTAGGAGTGCAGTAGGTGAGGTCTGTATGTGTGCCTTACTCTTCAGCACACCTGAAGCTAACACTCCCAGATGCAGGCTGAGCCCTTCAGGCAGTCGCTTCAGGGGACATAGCTCAAACCCTGGACCCCTTCTGTACCCTTCCCGCCAGAGCAGGGCAGCTGAAGAGAACCAGGCCACTGTTGATGGGGGAGGGGAACCAGCACAGCAGAGAGGTCAGGTGAAGACTGAGGGTGGCCTCTGGATGTGGTCCCGTGAGGTCCTAGTGACCTTGGGAATGTGGTGTGTCACAGGGGTGCAGAGCAGCTACAGTGCAAGGGGGTGAGGAGGTTGGGGGGTGGGCAGTGAGAACAGCAAGAGGGACATAGCGGAAGGAGGGCAGGGACCTGGGGGTTTGGTTTTGTTCTGAGATGGGGAGGCTTGAGTGTGTGTAAATTCTAGTGGAATGGGGGAGGAAGTGAAAATGGGGAGGAAGTGAAAATGAGGTGAAGATGGAGGAGGAAGTGAAGATGGGGGAGGAAGTGATGATGGAGGAGAAGTGAAGATGGGGGAGATGTGAAAATGAGGTGAAGATGTAGGAGGAAGTGAATATGGGGGAGGAAGTGGTGATGGGGGAGGATATAAAGATGTGAGAGAAAGTGAAGATGAGGGAGGAAGTGAAAATGAAGAGAAAGTGAAGGTAGGGGAGGAAGTAAAGATGAGGAAGTGATGATGGAGGAGAAAGTGAAGATGAGGGAGGAAGTGAAAATGAAGAGAAAGTGAAGGTAGGGGAAGAAGTAAAGATGAGGAAGTGATGATGGAGGAGAAAGTGAAGATGAGGGAGGAAGTGAAGATGGAGGAGGATATAAAAATGGGAGAGAAAGTGAAGATGGGAGGAAGTGAAAATGAAGATGAAGGACGAAGTGAAGATGGAGGTGAAGATGGGGGAAGTGAAGATGGAGGAGGAAGTGAAGATGAAGGAGGAGGTGAAAATGGGAGTGAAGGTGGGGAGGAGGTGAAGGTGGGGGAGAGAAGCCCTGGAATGCCAAGGTAGGGAGGACAGGAGGGGGAAATAACCACGACAGTAGAAAGCACCTTTCTTCTTTTGGATCAGGAGGGAACCAAGAGCACACTGATGCAGATGCAGATGTAGATGCATTTGATGGGAGGAAGTTGTACAGATGTGTGTTCTTTCTAGGACAGAAAATGTGTGAGGATTTTGGGGTGTGTGCATGTGTTTCTCAGGGATTGAGGGGTGATACTGGTATCACTGCACAGAGGCCGGGGAAGTTGGTTTTTAAAGACAGAAGGCGGAAGTGCAAAGGATACCAAAGACACATTGCTAGGCTTCCTTTGCTCAAATTGGGACAACCTGAGCATCCAGAAGAACGATGACTGTAAAATAATGAATAAATAAAAATCCCGGGGGGCCATACTGAGAGAAGCTTATCTGTTTTGGGGGGTCCTTGTATGTAAGAGGTACACATACATGAAAAGGCAACCGAGGACTGCTGATGAGGTCAGGGGCTGTGGATATGGGGGTGAGCCTGGCGTGGGCGTTGGGTCTGACAGTGCTCTCTTCCTCTGTCTTAGGGGTGACTACACTCAGTGTTCCCTCTAGAATTATCTCTTAAACTGCACACGTCTGAGTTTATATCTCATGACATAAAGCTCACCTTCCGTGTTGAGAGAAGCAGCAAAAAATCCACGTGGCCCATTTAGAAATGCTATTTCAAGCCATTGATTCCATTTCTCTAATCAAAGCACCTATATTTTTGACAAGGAGACATGCAGATGTAATTTAAAATAGAACTAATTCATACATAAATGTTATCAAGAAAATCATTTTTGAAAATACAGATCGAGCTAAGATAAGCCAAGATGAGCAATACCAAGTTGTCAGAAGAAAAGTAGCTTTGAGATCATTTATCCCTCTTTAACTTAGAAGGCTTCAAAAATTCCTCAAGCTATAAAATGTCTACCTTCTACTAAAAATGGAGGCATTCCCACTGGGGTGCAGTGGGTTAAGAAGTGCTCTGGTCTCTGCGGAGGTGAGGGTTCGATCCATGGCCCTGTGCCTTGGGTTGAAGGATCTGATGTTGCTGCATCTGCAGCAGAGGTCACAGATGAGGCTCAGATTCAGTCCCTGGCCTGGGAACTTCCATGTGCTATGGGTGTGGCCATAAAAAAATGAAATGAAATGAAACAAAATGAGAAAAGGAAGCAAACTGCAGAATCTCTCTCATTTGAATTAACATCCAACTAACTTAGGGTCCTAAGTGGATGGCTTTCTCAGGCATCCTCTGAAAGTGTTACGTTTTCGAATAAAATTTGATTTTCATATAAAGGAATTTGATAAGGACCTTTTGAAGAGCTGATCAGAGGTTAGTGTTTTCCAGGGTTCATGTCGGGGCTCCAGGCTCACTGACAGCGCTGTGTTGGCCTCCTTCCCACCCCTGCCTCGTCCTGTGTTGCCCTGTCATGACCTTGATCACAAAAGGCTGGATGATCAAAATCGAAAATAACAGGCAGATTCCATCTCTCCCAAGTCTATCTTGAGTGAAAACCTTTTCAGCTTCAGAGGCGTTTTTTTTTTTTTTTTCCCTCCTTCATTTTAACACATTTATTCCACTTTGC
The DNA here is from genome assembly GCF_016906955.1 of Phacochoerus africanus. NCBI lineage: Eukaryota > Metazoa > Chordata > Mammalia > Artiodactyla > Suidae > Phacochoerus > Phacochoerus africanus. Next base: position 53,636,461 of record NC_062548.1, on the reverse strand, counting down.
CCAGAAAATTATTTTGGTCTCAGACAGCTCTTATTTATTCATTCCCATGGATGAAAGCAAACGCCTGGATAACGCAAAATGATCTGAAGTCAGAAACCCTTTATATTTGACTTTCAGATGTGGGCTTGTACTTATATTTGATTATGCGTGTGTTTAAATATTCTGTGGATTCAATTCAGACAAAATAAACGTGTCGCAGGATAAGCATCTAACTGGAAAAGCGTGAGCCGCTCCGCCTTGACCACACTCCTTAGCCACATCCAGCCCTGGGAACAGGGAGCAGGGCTCAGGCCCGGGACAGACAGACCCTCTAAGCCCACCCGCTTCTCAGCCTCTTCCCAGAAGCAAAGAAGCCTGGCCTCCCCGGGCTTCCTGGGTGCTCTGCACTCCCAGCACTGCTCACCGTTGTGCAGTGCGTGCTGCCAAGATGATTGTTCTGCTTGGGTCCAATGAGGTCATGCTGTACAGCACAGGGAACTACATCCATGGGCTAGACCATGATGGAAGATAGTAGGAGAAAAAGAATGTATAGGTACACACACACACACACACATATAATAGATATCTGTGGCTGGGTCACTTTGCTACACAGCAGAAATTGGCACAACATTGTAAATCAAAAATCAAAAAAAAAAAAAAAAGTGCTGTCTGATCTTTCCTTCCCAGCCAGCCTGAGTTTTGGTTGTTGGCTTGGGTCCTGCTCACACTCCAGGGAGAATATTCTGGGGTGGGGGTGGATCATGGGGGCCACCCTGGAGTCTGGCCTCCACAGTTATATTTATAACCAGTCTGTCCACTGTAAAGAGCACACACATCAGATAAAACAGACACCAGTGCAAACTGTGAGAAGTGGCTCCGGGTCGGCCCTCTATCCCTGACCCCAGCAACTGTGTTGGGACCCTGGTCCTGATGGTTAACACACCATGGTCTTACCCAGCTTCCTTCTCCCCAGCACGCCTCCTGTTCTAGAAACTTCAGAACTTCCTCTGCGGCACAGGTTTGTGCCGGGGTTTTATCACCAGCAGAGAACTGGAGAGTCTAGGAAGGCAGGTGACATCATCAGATGTGTATCAGAGAGGGGACAAGTTGCACAAATGAAATTTATTGCAGGGGGGTGGGGGACAAAGACAAGGAGGAAAAGGAAGGAAGAGGGAGAGAGAGACACAGGGAGAAGGAAGCGGGGAAGCAGAGAAGGAGAGCATTTTCCCCAGCGGACCCTGTTCCTCATCTTCTGCTCCCCCACAGTCAATGGCGGAGCAGGAGCACCTGCCCAAGTGTGGATGCCCTTCCAGCAGCTTCTCTCCTCTTGGGGCACCCCCTTATCCCTCCTCCCTGAGAGAGAAGTTCTGGGTGCTGCAGAAGTTCGTCCCCTCCCCACAGCCGGGAGGAGGGGCCTGGGTTATCGCACTTCCCCCAGGCCAGCTTCTCACTCCTCTGGCCTTGGGTGGCCCTAGTCACAGAGGCGGGCCTCTCCACTCTGTACTCTGGGCATCAGGCCGGCAGCCACCACCCAGGTCCACAGCCTGACTCAGCCTCCCCCACTGACCTTGACCCAGGCTCTTCCAAGCCTTTGTTCTCTCAGCCCTCACCTCCCTCATGTGCCATGAAGGGGACGCAGAGTCCAGCCGGCTATGGGGCTGCGCCCCACAGATGGAGAAATAGCCCTCCCTCTGGGTACAAGTTCAGGTGGGTGGTGTGGTTTAACCAGAGGCCCCCCCCCCATCTGAATCCACCTGCCCCCTCTCCAGCAGGCCACCCCCCAACCCAGGAGGGTTCCACACATTCTCAGTGAGACTCATCGATACTACTCTGTTCTCAGCAAACCCTGGGTTCCAGATTCTCAGCCTGCCTCTTGATGTACAAGGGAATAATTTTGAGACATAGAATGAAATTTTTTAAAAAATGCTTTTCTCACTCCAGCCAGTTTATACAGATAAATGCCTACCATGGACTTGAAATATCTCATTTGTCATGCATATCTGAGCAGAGGTCCCTTGTCTAGGTTTGTTCGGCCTCCTTCTCAAGCTCTGATGCCCGTGACTCAATGGAAGGAGAGCCTGCATCACTTGCAAGAAAGGAAAAAACTCAGCTAATATCATACAAACACTGTGCCCACAGGAAATGAATTAAACATAAAAGAGATAGGAGACCATGGGGCTATTTAAGTTGCTGTTGCAAAAACCCAGGCGAAGAACGACAATGCATTTAGCTAAGGTGGCAGTGGTGGGAGGGAAGAGGCACTAAGTACTTCATACGTCTGTATGAATACATTCGTGTTGAGCTGAAGATGATAAGCCTTCGCCTGGGGTGGGTCATTTGCCCCAGAAGGACGTGACTTTTACACTGAAAGTAAAAGGGCGTGTGTGGGGGGGTGTGGCTGGGGCATTACAAGGGTGGCGACCAAAGGAAACGCATGTGAGACCCCCTGGGGCTCAGCCTCTCAGCACCAGGAACCAAGGCTTAATGGCTTGGCTTGGTGTCCCAGGCCGGATCTTCCAGATGCAGATGCTGCAATGGAGATCGGGGTGCAAGATGTTCATTGGAGATTTTTATGGGCTGAACTGTGTCACCCCCGAATTCATAGGTTTTACCCCTAACTCCCAGTCCCTGAGGATGTGACTGCATTTACAGATGGGGGCTGTGAAGATGTGATCAGGCAAAGACGAGGCTGCTAGGTGAGACCTAACCCAGTAGGACTCTGTGTCCTTGTCAGAAGAGGGGAGACTCAGAGGAGGACAGGCATGGGGGTGGGCACCTGCGAGCCAAGGAGAGTTTGCCCAGAAGGAAACCGGCCCTGCTGAACCTGGATCTTGGCCTTGCAGCTTCAGGACCCTGAAAACGTACTTCTGCTGTTCTGTTTACCTGCAGTGGCCCATTGTCATGGCAACTCAGGCTGACGCCTCAGGGATCAGCACCTTGAGGGGAGAAATGGATGGGCAGAGAGGGGTTAGCCCCACAGCCTCAGCTAAACTGCTGGGAGCCCCAGGGCTGGGCCTTCCCACTCAGCCGCAAAGGAGGGCCACCCTCCGATGGCAGCCTCGGCCAGGTGGCTCTCACAGCAGTCTCGGACCCTGAGTCCCTTTCGGCTGCTATAATAGAAACACCAATGACTGAGCAACTTAATGAACAAATATTTCTTCCTCTTTCCTTTTTTTTTTTTTTTTTTTTGGCTTTTTAGGAGTGCATCCGAGGCATATGGAAGTTCCCAGGCTAGGGGTCGAATTGGAGTTGCAACTGCCAGCTTATACCACATCCACAGCAATGCAGGATCCAAGCCCCGTCTGTGACCTATACCACAGCTTATACCACAGCTCACAGCAATGCCGGCTCCTTAACCCACTGAGTGAGGCCAAGGGTCAAACCCTCATGGATACTCGTTGGGTTTGTTAACCATTGAGCCACAACAGGAACTCCCAACAAATTTATTTTTTACCGTCTGGAGGCTGGAAGTCTTAGATCAAGGTGTCTGCAGATCCACTGGCTTATAGACAGCTGTGTCCTCACGTGGTGTGGAGAGACAGACAGAGAGACCAGAAGAGACAAGCACAGAGAGAGAAGCAAGCTCGCCTGTCTCTATAAGGCGTTCATCCCATGATGAGGAATCCACCGTCATAATTACCTCCTGACCTGCGAAAATCCAAGTTTTTCTTCTCCTGGGAGGAGACACCCCAGTTCTCCCTCCTGTGCTTTTCCCTTTGCACCAATTTTACCTTCTCACTAACACACACCACACTGCCCACATTTGTTTATGATTTTTATGGAAGTATAGTAAATTCACAGTGTTGTATTTAAACTATAAAGTGCTTCAGTTATACATATGTTCTTTTTCATTTTCTTTCTCATTGTGGTTTATCACAGGATAGTGAATATAGTTCCCTGTGCTGTACAGTAGGTCCTTGTTTTTATCCATCCTAAATATCATAGTGTACATCTGCTACTCCCAAACTCCCACTCCTTCCCTCCCCCACCCCCTCCTTGGCAACCACAAGTCTGTTCTTTATGTCTGTGACTTTGTTTCTGTTTCACAGATAAATAACTTCAGTTGTGTCATATTTCAGATTCCACATGTAAGTGATGCCATAGGATATTTATCTTTCTCTGATTTACTTCAGTCAGTATGATCTTCTCTAGGTCCATCCTAGAGATGTTACTACAAATGGCTTTACTTCATTCTTTTTTATGGCCGAGTAATATTCTATTGTGTATAGTACCACATTTTCTTCATCCATTCATCCACTGATGGACATTTAGGTTGTTTCTATGTCTTGGCTATTGTGAATAGTGTTGCAATGAACATAGGGGTGCATGTATCTTTTTGATTTAGTTTTGTCCTGATATATATTCAGGAGTGGGATTGCTGGATCTTATGGTAGTTCCATTTTTAATGTTTTGAGGAAGCTCCATACTGTTCTGCATAATAGTTGTACCAATTTACATTCCTACCAACAGTGTAGGATGGTTCCCTTTTCTCCACACCTTCTCTAGCATATTTTATTTGTAAACTTTTTGATGATGGCCAGTCTGGCCAGTGTCAGGTGATTCCTCAGAGTAGATTTGATTTGCATTTCTGTAATAGTGATGTTGAGCATCTTTTCATGTGCCTGTTGGCCATCTGTATGTCTTCTTTGCAGAAATATCTATTGAGGTCTTCTGCCCATTTTTTGATTGGGTTATTTGGCTTTTTATGATTGAGTTATGGGAGCTGTTTGTATATTTTGGAAACCAAGCCCTTGTCAGTTGCATCATTTGCAGGTAGGTTGTCTTTTAGTTTTCAGAACACTTCCCTTTAAGTTACTCTGTATTATCTGACTGCTCTGTCTGTCCTCACATCTCTTTCTGGGACTTTGCCCTTCCAGTCTCGCTTCTGTAAGGACCCTTGTGGCTACATGAGGCCTGCTTGGATCATCCAGGATAAAAACCTCCCATCACAGAGACCCTTATCCTACTCACCTCTGCAGAGTCCATTTTGCCCTTGAACATGACATTCACAGGTTAGGGAGTCTGACATAGATGTCTTTATGGGTCCATCTGCCTGTCTGCCATGAAACAGACTCTTGGGGTAGTCATTTCTTTGAATAAAGCCATTTTTAAAAAATCGATTCGTCAGGCCTGTTCTTCAGTCTCTGGTGACTTTCTAGCTGGGCTGAGGCATCACTGGCCAGCCTGCAGGAGCTGCTTTTTGTTCAGCCATCCGTCCTCAGCCTCCTCAGTGTTGGTCTGGAAGGCAGGCCACCATGGCACAAGGCATACATCCCCCACATGAACAAGGAGTGCCTTCTGACCTCGTGGTGTTGCACAGACCTTTCTCTAACGCCGTGACCCTGAGCGGTCTATTATCATGCCCATTTTACACATGAGGGAACGGAGGCTCCAAAAGCTAAAAGCCTCTGGGTTCCAGTTGCTTGGATAACGAAAGTCAGAGCTGCAATTCAACACCTCCATCTATGAAACACCAGAGCCCACCCTCCTTCTACTCCATCACACGCCACCCCTTGAAGAGGAGGTAATTTCCTTCATCTGCAGGGAAAGTGGAACGATGGTGTGCCACCTATGCAAGGGCTCTTCCATGGGGCTGCTGCTGCAGCCCCCACAGTGGACAAAAATGTTCTGCCCTGTGGGCTAAACGCGAATTCCTCTGAAGGGTCAGTAGCTCTAAGTTACGTTGCACTGAGATTTCCACTTGCTTGTTTTATTGTCTGTCCTTAGGCTCTGCAGAACAGAACAAAACAAAACAAGATAGAAAAATACTCCCCGCTGACTTACCTTAGCAGATGCTTGCTTGTGTCCTGTGACAGGACAGTGAGATGGGCGAAGGAGATAGTAATAGAACACTCGCTTGGGTTATCATCTCTAACGGGCAGTGACAAAAAGCAGTTGCAGAGCTGGTCTCCAGCAACAGGCAGTGTCAGTTTTTAATTGCGAGGTACTTTCTGGAATTTGATTTTCAGCGTCCTGTGGATATAAAGTGAAAACAGCTTTCTGGCATCATGACTGGGGTGAAGATCACGAACTGCGTGCATGTTGGTTTAGGAACACCCCAGAAAGGGTTGCTTGCTGAATCTCCCTGACACACACTGCATCATCATCAATAATGACATCAAATTATAAATCACCCGAGAACTGACAAGGAGTTAGCACACATCAAACACGAGCAGGAAAAGAAAATCAGTATCCCTGTTCTAAGACCAATTCAAAAATCCTTGCCTACACCTGCTACACACCAACAAGGAGCCAGGGCTTGCAGAACTCAGGACTCAAGACTCAGGATCAGCCATCAGGATTGGGAGGCAGAAGCTGGGTGTCATGGAGGCCACCTGCAGAAGGTGGAGAATGCCTTAGATGAGCAAAGGACAAAGCCGCAACACCATGTAACAAGGAGGCCATAGAAAAATGATTATTTAAGACACTGCTTTTCAAGTGGTAAATTTCAACCCGGTTAGCAAGTTATGAAATCAATTTAGTCGATTTTGCAAAATTAAACAGAACAGAATAGAAAAATAACAGAGTGCATTGCATGGAGTCAGGGCCAGCATCGTTTTGTGACAAATGTTATGTGATTTTATAAAGGAAGATGCTTGTGTGTTTTGGGTCATGTTGGGAAATGTGTTTGTCCCCAAAAGGGATTGTAAAACCTTGATTTAAAGGAAGTTGTCGTGAACCCAGCCGAAAACCTTAGAGCCTATTAATCAAATCCATCCTAGAGCCAGAGCCCGTTCTCCTTGACACAGAGGTCACCTGGTGTGTGGCCAGGATCCAGGGCTGTCTTTGTTCTGTAGAGGAGCCCCACAGCTGGGGTTGGGGAGGGTCCCAGCTTGGAACTGAGTGAGCCTCCAGCCTTCATGCTCAGCTTAAACCCCCATCCCTGCGAATGCTCTGAGCTTTTTTTTTTCTTTTTCTTTTTTATTTCCTTTTTTTTTTCGTCTTTTTTTCTTTTGAGCTGCACCCCCGGCATATGGAGGTACCCAGGCTAGGGAGTCTAATTGGAGCTGTAGCCACTGGCCTACACCACAGCCACAGCAGCATGGGATCTGAGCCGCATCTGCAACCTACACCACAGCTCATGGCAACACTGGATCCTTAACCCACTGATCGAGACCAGGGATCGAACCCACGTGCTCATGGAGGCTAGTTAGATTCGTTTCCGCTGAGCCACTACGGGAACTCCGACTATGAGCTTTTCGAAGGCAAATACGCCTCAGTGCATCTGGTGTATTGTCTGATGTTCCTTTTATCCCCGCTACATGACTACCCACATTTCATGTCACTAAGCAGCCATTTTATTATGTTCCGACTCTTTGGGTCAGGAGGGGGGACGCCTCACCTCTTGGCCACGACACTTGAGCTCAGGGATGGATAGCTTGAGGACAGCATCTTTACTCGCATGTCTGGTGCCTGGGCTGAGGGGCAGGAAGGCTGGGACTGCTGACCCGGGGCGGGACCTCTCCCACGTGGTGGCTGGGTTCCAGGTGGGAGCACTGGAGAGTGAGGTTCCAGACCACCTCGATAGAAGCTACATGCCTCTTACAAGCCAGTCGCAGAAGATCGCAGGTGGACCCTCCACCATTCTCTCTCTGCCAGAGCAGCCCCACGCTCATCCAGACTTGAAGACAGACCACACCTCTCCCTGTTTGATCTTCTCAGTTTTCTTAGTTTCCAACTAGGGTATGAAAGCCTCCTTGTGGGGACAACTGATTGCCCTTGACTTGGGAGAGTGAGCAGCTCAAATTCCTTGGGACGCACTGAGTGCTTTGTGGTAATCATCTACTATTCCTTATGATGATCTGAAGTCTCTATAACACTTCGTGGGCTGGAACCACACATATATTTACCGCCTTCACTTGGTTGCTAGCATTAGGCTTATTTTCCAGTATTTTTCTCTCCAATTGGACTGTCTTTTATCTAAGCTTATCTTCAGTGTCAAGAAGTACAGCACTTCTCCGCCCCATAAGAGACACCTCCCCTCCGCCCCATAAGAGACACCTCCCCTCTATTCATCTTCTGCATGTTGATCCTTATGGTTAAGGCCCCCAGAATCCATTCATCACCGAGATCTGTTCTTTCCCATTTATATGGTCTTCCATTTAGCTACACCAAGCTCTTTACCATGACTAAAGTTCTTCGTCATTTTAATAGCTCTTTCTTAGAGCCAGCCCAGAGTGTCAGACTGTAAATGTATTCCCTAGAAGACCTGCAAGGTCCCAGTATCCCCAAAGCACCCCCATTCTCTCTAAAGATCCACAGTTGGGCAGCTCCCCCCGAGTAGAACTGGACACTGGTTTTCACTTATCCATCTCCTTCTGCAGAAGCCTCAGTCTTGATTTTGGTCACCTATGTCATCCCTAGTGATCCTAGCAAAGTACCTCAAACCATCTAATCTAATCGGTCTTGTGAGATAGGAAAGGAAAGCAGAGAGTTGTGAGCGAGGGGAGAGGAGCGGGAGAGAAAGGGGATGGTACAGGGAGAGGAGGGAGGGGGGTGCTCTTTAGAGAAGGGTCACGGGAGCCCAGCACCACGCAGGGAAGGTGACTCTGCTTCCCATCTCAGGGAGGAGTATGCAGAGCACCCCAGAGGCAGAGTCAGGATGGGAGAGATGGGGTCAGGATGGGGGAAGTGGGGTCGGGATGGGGGAGGTGGAGTCAGGGAGAGTGGGGACCGCACCTGCCCAGGGGTACTTCCGGGCCCCCTCCAGCCCTGCCCTGCCTCGGTGCCACTTGGGGGTACTGGCATGTTCTCTGTGGGTACGTCGTAGGAAGTACTCCTTTTTTCAGTGCCAGGTGGGCGACGGACGGGATGCTCGGGGACACTGACTGTGGTTACTGCCCCAGCTCCCTGCACATTCATAGGCTAAATGGGCCACAGCTCTGGTCACTAATGAAGGCCCGTGCCCGGGGGCTCAGACTGGGGTCACTGCCCTCTGCCAAAGGCTGTCAGGGCCCACCTCAGAGAGGAGGTAAAGTGTGCTAATACAGGAGACGTATGTCATGGCCCATTCACTGAAGCCAGTTTGGCTGGAGTGGGTGGTAAAGAATGAACGCATCCTTTCAGCATCTCAAAGATCACTTCCTGGAGCCGTGTTAGTGTGGGCACCCGCCTAAGCACCTGTGTGGAGGGCTCAGAAACTCCATTGCAGCCAGCCGGCAAGCATTTGCACCCTGCCCTCGGCCTCTATCAGAGAGGTGCACTCCTGCCACAGAAGCAGTCATGGGCCCTTTCTCTCGGCTTGAAACATGTGGAGCTGTGGTCCTTCTGGGTTTGAACCAGTGTGGTTCTCCCACTCAGAGGGTACAGACCATGAGGATGTTCCAGGCGCCTCGCCATCCTTCCTGTGCCAGGCACTGTCCATGCATACTTGTACCCTGGCAGCCCAAGTGGATGCATCGGATGACAACCTGGACTTTTCCTGACACAGGGATGTCAGGTGGCCCGAGGTCAGAAGATGAGCAAGACTCAGAGGATTCTAAGCCAGGCAGTCTGAGCCAGAGCCCACTTCCTGTTTTGCCACCTCTCCACAACACTCCCTAAGCCAGGTACTAAAGGGCAGGCTGTGGCTCCACCTCCACCGTGGGGAACTTTAGAGAAGCTGTGTGTCCAGATGCCCTTGGCACAGCTCGGGTCTCTTCTTCCCAGAAAGCTGAGTATCCATTTCCATCCCAGACTTGCAGGAGACTTAAATACTGATACTTCTCCCCGGGGACAAAGTTCCCACATCTAGCCTGACTCTTCTGAGGTCCTGGGGCCTCAGAACTGCCTGCAAACAAGAGGAGGACTCTGCTCCCCCAGAATCCTCAGTCCCCATTCTGAGGGACTCCAGGTGGCTGCCAGGGACGCCTCAGCTCAGCTCTGTGCTTGGCAACCTGCCCCTGCGTCCAGGCAGACTGAGAATGGGATTGAAACGCCTGGAATTTAAATCAAAACTCTGCGTGTACATTTTTTTTCCGGTAGAATGGTCTTTGATCAAAATTTTCAAGGCGTTTGGCCCAGAAAGGAGTGCCTGGGCCTTAGGGACAGGGTTGGGGATAGGAGGGAACAGTGATCTTTAATGCTTGCTCCATCAGCTGCACAGGCCAGTACCAACCAGCTCTCCTCCTGTCTATCGCCGGAGTTAGCAGAAGCTTCTACAGCCAAGGCTCAGCCACACAGTAAAGCACTACACACAGACCTGGCAAGTCAGAGCCATCAGCAGCTAATACATCATAATTGGGGGATATTAAGAAATTATTCTTAGTTTTGTAACATAGGATCATGACACTGTGGTCATGTTTGTAAAAGTCCTTAGCCTGGAGTTCCTGTCATGGCACAGCAGAAATGAATCCTACAAGGAACCATGAGGTGGCAGTTTCGATCCCTGGCCTCGATCAGTGGGTTAAGGATCCAGCGTTGCAGTGAGCTGTGGTATAGATCGCAGACTCGGCTCAGATCTGGCATTGCTGTGGCTGTCATGTAGGCCGGCAGCTACAGCTCTGATTAGACCCCTTGCCAGGGAACCTCCATATACCAAGGATGCGGCCCTAAAAAGACAAAAAAATGAGAAAAAAGAAAAACTTTATGTAAGTCCTTAGCCTGGAGTTCCTATCGTGGTGCAGCGGAAACGAACCCAACTAGGAACCATGAGGTTGTGGGTTTGATCCCTGGCCATGAGCTGTGGTGTAGATCACAGACTCTGCTCAGATGTGGCTGTGGGGTACTCCAGCAGCTATAGCTCCAACTGGACCCCTAGCCTGGGAACCTCCATATGCCGCAGGTGTGGCCCTAAAAAGCAAAATAAATAAATAATAAAATAAAATAAAAGTCCTTAGCCTTTGGGCTGGGGGGACTGGAACAGACAAAAGAAGAGAAGAGAAAATGTTGACACTCTTTCAGGCTGGAGCCCAGCACTTGTGAGTTCATAATGCTATTTTATCTACTTTGAATTTTTAAAATGCCATAATAAAGTTTCTAAAATAAAAATAAATCAAAGCTACTGTTCTTCACAAGATGCAAATCACGGAGCCAAGCAGAAGTGTTACCCATCCTAGAGAGAGCCAGCGTGAGCAGTCCCCACCCCAACATTGCCCTTGGGGTGGGTGCCAGGCTTTGGGAGGAAAGCAGGTAAGAGGTGGGGCCAACTATTAAAGGGTTGGCGCTTCTTCTCACCGGCCCCGCGGCTTCGCGCAGTTAGCCTCCCAGGCCTCAGCTTTGCTCTTCAAGAAATGGTAGGACCGGGGACACACACACACACACACACACACACACACACACACACACCCGGATAGAAGGAGGTGGGTGGGAGCGCCTCAGGGTTGCCCAGGTGAGGCAGAGTCTGGCATTTTCCGAAGCTTGCTCGGGGGACGCGGGGGTGGGTGTGGATCGTGATTAGGAAGGAACACGCGGGCGCGCGCGCACACGCACGCACAGGCACACACATACACAGTTTCTCCGTCTCCCCGCATCCCTTCCTCTTCCTCTCACCCCGCCCCCGAGGGGCGGTACCCTAGTCCCTAGGGGGAGGTTTTTGGCCGCGAACCGGGGAGGGCGGCGGGCCCAGGAGGAGGGCTTGGGTCCCGGGCGCCCCAGCTGGGTGGCGGTGGCGCGGCGGTCCCTCCCCCACGGCCCCCTCCCCCTCCCCCGTCTCCTCCGCCCCATCCTCCTCCGGTCCTCGGCAGCCGCGGCTAGAGGAGCAGCCCGCGGCGCAGCGACCGCGCAGCCTTTGTCTCGGGGCCGCCGGGCGGCGGGCCCAGCGCAGGCGTAAGTGACCGGTGGCCGAGCCGCGGGGCTCGGCGGGGAGCGGGCCGGGGTCGCGGGCGCTGTCTGCGGGGGACGCGGGCCAGCCCAGGCGTCCGGAGCTCCGGTTGTGCGCTACCCGGGAGCCGCGGGGGGCTTGGAGGGGCTACGGCCGGGAGGAGCGCCGAGAGGGGCAGGGGGCCTGGAGATGGCACGGGGTGGGTGTGCGGGGCGCGTGCAGGGGTCGCCAAGACCCCGCGCTAGGGGACCGGGATTCGGTACTAGTTCGCTGAGCGCCGCAGCCTTGCGCCCGCGGACATGCGACTTGAGTGCAAATCCTGTCGGCTGTGTTTCTCCGGGCAGAGGCCAGGCGAGGACGCAGGAGGCAGCGATGTCAGGGAGTGATGAAGGAACAGGAGAGGAGCAGGCTGGCGTCACCATCACCACCACCACCATCATCACCATCACCGTCGCTGACCATCGTCCATACTAGCACCCCCCCCCCCCACCCGTGTAATGCCAACTTCATCAGATTATTTCCTTTTCATGGGTAATATGAAAATGCGACAGACTGCCTCAAATTAAGAATAAGTACATCCTCAGGGGCGTTCAGTCATCCCTCCATTGCCAGTTAGCCACCTCCATTTTCCCGTCAGGAAAAGGGGCACAGTCAGACCCGGAGGGCTGGGATGCCTTCTGTTTTTCTAGTTCAGGTACTGAAAAAGTTTTATAAATGAAAAAAGAAATTTCCCCCTCACTTGGAAATAATGATGATGATGATAAAGTAATATTTTTACTAAATTAGATAATCATGAGTTTAAAATTTTTCTCTTCTTTCATTTTTGAGTGAAAACATCAGTAGCAAAGGGAGACATAAGGAAAATAAAACTTTCCTAAAATAGCACCAAGAATAGAGGCAGAAGAAGTCTTCTGCAGAGAAATCACCCAAGTGGGCTGAAGGCTTTCATTGGAAGAAGAGAAAGTGCCCTGTTAGTGGTTAGTGTCACTAGATCTCATTAGTTTGGATGCATAGCGTGTCCCTTGGGTGTTTGTCACCCTCCTGAAGAATGTCTTAATTGCTGTGTCTCAAAACTGACCTTTACCTGATCCAGAGCCAGCGGGACTATTAGGAAGGCCAGCATGACAAGCAGAGGGACTTTCTTCTCATCAAAATAACTTCCAGAAAACAGGCACCCAAGTCTCCAGTGTTTTTGCCTACTGGTCAGAAATGAACCTTGGACGTTCACATTCTGAGTTGTAGTCTGAGACAGACAACTAGACAATTCTACCTTTCCTGATGTGCTTGGGAAAATGTCTTGCCTCAAAGTCAGGAGAACACTCTCCTTTTCCTTAGGGCAGTGGTAGGTTCTCCCTGTGTCCCGGCCCTGCAATTCAGGAAGAAGGAAGTGGTGCTAGCAAGCACAGTGTGGGCCCCCCAGAGCAGCTCTTGTCATTACCACAGTTTAAGATTCCTCAAACATTGAAATAGAACTCTACTTCATTAACGCAATTTGGAAATGGGGTTTTTAAATAATATATGCGATTTGTAGCGAATGGCTTTGATGACATTTCCTTCCTTAAAAATATTTCAGGGCTTCAAATTTAAGGAAGGCATCACCGCTCTAAAACAGTCGCATTTCCAGAACAAAACATCAAGAATTCCTTCACCATGTTTTTAGTTCTGGACCTTTGGGAAATAATTAGCTGCATAAGGAAGCTTTATGCCTTTGGTTGTTCCCGAGTTCTGTTGTTATATCTGGCATGAACTGTTCAGCCCATAGGAGTATTTATACCTCGTATGAATTACACTGTAGTATTAACTAACTTCCTTTTATTGATGATAAAAGCTATGATTTACACACTTAAGATGCACAACTCTTCAGGGTTGTACTGCTTGATGGATCTCTGCCTCTGTGAATCCCCAGGAAACCTCCACCCAGAGCAAGAGACAGAAAATCACCCAGGTCCCAGAGGGTCGGTCCCCTTATACCCCTTCCCACATACAACCACTCCTTAGGCTGTTCTCAACATAGAAAAATATTTTATTTTTTTGTTATTATTTTGTTTTGTTGGGGTTTTTTTTTTTTGGCCACCCTGTGGCATCAGGTCTGAGCCACCATTGCGATGTATGCCACAGCTGTGGCAATGCCAGATCCTCTAACCCACTGTGCTGGGCTGGGGATCAAACCTCCTTCCTGGCACTGCAGAGATGCTGCCAGTCCCACTGCACCATGGTGGGAACTGCAGAAAAATAATTTCTTTTAAAATAATTTCTTTAAAATCCCACCTCCCCCCACCCACCCCATTAAATCTAGTTGGCCTCTGCCTTTAGCAAATATGACTGGGTCCAGGCCCTGGGCCCAGCACAGTATAGACAGGAAACTTCCCCTGGAGAGGCAGATAAGGAGATGATTAAACAAGCAGGGGAAATATTATGTGCAGATACAGAGAGTTATAGGAATTCAAGGCAGACTGTACCCCGGCTTTGAGGGGGCAGTTCAGTTTGGGTTTTGGGGGGGCGGTTAGACTTTAGAAAAGTTTTTTATTGGAGTAAGGTTGACTTACAATGTTGTTTTAGTTTCGGGTGTACAGCAAAGTGATTCAATTATGCATATACATATATATACATATATCCATTCTTTTTTCAGAGTCTTTCCCATATAGGTGATTACAGAATATTGAGTAGATTTCCCTGTGGTATGCCTGGGAACCTCCATATGCCACGGGAGTGGCCCTAGAAAAGGCAAAAAGACAGAAATAAATAAATAAATAAATTCATTTGTATCACTTTTATTAGATTCCGCATATGTGATATTATATGATATTTGTCTTTCTCTGTCTGACTTCATTCAGTATGGTCATCTCTAGGTCCATCCATGTTGCTGCAGATGGCATTGTTTCATTCTTTTTTATGGCTGAGTAATATTCCATTGTATATATGTACCACATCTTTATACATTTCTCTGACAATAGGCATTTAGGTTGCTTCTGTATCTTGGTTATTGTAAATAGTGCTGCAGTGAACATTGGGGTACATGTGTCTTTTCAAATTCTGGTTTTCTCCAGATATACACCCTGGAGTAGGCTTGCTGGATCATATGGTAGTTCTAGATTTAGTTTTTTAGGGAACCTCCATACTGGCTTGGGTTTTTTGCTTCGTTTGTTTGTTTGTTGAGGGGAAAAGGGAAGGATGTGACTTTTTTTGGAGGATGTGACTTTTTAAGGTGGGAACTGAGAAATGAGCAGAAGTTGTCAAATAAAGCATAGTCAGAGGAGAGAAAGAGTCCATGAGTCATGGCTCAGAAAGAAGAGCACCTGGAGGGTTCAAGGAACAAAAATAAATGGGGGAGTTCTCGTCGTGGCATAACAGCAACAAATCTGACTAGTAACCATGAAGTTGTGGGTTCAATCCCTGGCCTTGCTCAGTGGGTTAAGGATCCAGCATTGCTGTGAGCTGTGGTGTAGGTCACAGATGTGGCTTGGATCCTGCATTGCTGTGGATGTGGTGTAGGCTGGTGGCTACAGCTCCAACTTGACCCCTAACCTGGGAACCTCCATATGCTGTGGGTGCAGCCCTAAGGGGGCGGAAAAAAGGGCAAATAAATAAATAAATGGGAATCATCAGAGGACAGGCTGTGGAAGGAGAGTGTGAGGGACAGCTGGCGGGGGGGCAGTGAGTGGTGGGGATAAAATGTATGAAGCCCACATTTTATCAGGCCAGAGCTGCAGCCTGGGGGCCACCGGGTGTGGGCGGTGACTAACGGCTTCAGCGTGAATGAGGTTGCCGATTTCAGTGTAAGAGCAGAAGCCTAGGATGAAAATCTCGAGGGCACCAGGAGACCAAAAGGGAGACGAGGAGAGACGGCAGAGAAAGCAGGAGAAGTGTGGTGTTCCCAGGTCTGGGGGTGTCCCCATGTCCCCCGCAGCTGAGAAGTCCTGTTGCTTTTCAAAGCTGGTTCCCCAGACCAGCAGCAGCAGCACCCAGGGATTTAGAAATGCAAATTCCGCACTCCACGCCGGACCTCCTGAATCTGAAACTCTGAGTGGGACCCAGCACGCTGGGTTTTTTATTATTATTATCACTATTATTATTATTATTATTATTTTGTCTTTTTAGGGCCTCACCCAAGGCATATGGAAATTGGGCTAGGGGCTGAATCAGAGCTGCAGCTGCTGGCCTACACCACAGCCACAGCAACGCTGGATCTGAGCCACATCTGCGACCTACACCACAGCTCACGGCAACACCAGATCCTTAACCCACTGAGTGAGGCCAGGGATGGAACCCGCCTTCTCATGGGTACTAGCTGGGTTCATTATCACTGAGACACAGAAGGAACTCCCACTCTGTGTTTCAAGCCGCCTCCCAGGTGGCACAGATGCTCCCCAGTGTTTGAGAACCACTGCTCTCCTGCAGTAATTGCTGAAGCTCCGTCAGTGCCTTGGAAACTTGGCGAAAGGGATGTCACCAGGTCCTGGCCTGTGTAGGCACATTTTTAAAAATTTTAGCAAGAGCGTTTAGTTTTTTTTTTTTTTTTTGAATTTAGGAATTTCAAATGTTTTATTTTATTTTGCATGTTTCTTTTGGTATATTAGTTGATAATGGATTCCTGTTTTTTTCATTCTGTGCTGTATGATTTGGGGAGTTTTGTCTTTATCTACTTTGAAACACTTCCATTTACATGGAAAGCCACCTGCAGCATTGATAATGGGTTTACCGCCCTCAACTCTGAAATGGAGGAATTAAAATACAGACCAGAGGACAATCATGGGGATAAGTGAATATCAGCTCTGAATGGCAGCCTGAGAAAACACCTCAATGCTTAAATGAGCTCTTCCCAAAAGTTCCAAGACTCCATCAGGGCTGTATTTCTAATTATGTGATCCTGATGCCATGTGAAGTAATTGGATATGTGCCCTTTGCACGCAACAACATAACCCTAATTATTGTACTGCTTTTTTTTTTTTAATCTTTTTTAGGGCCACACCCAAGGCACATGGAAGTTCCCAGGCCAGGGGTCTAATTGGAGCTATAGCCACTGGCCTACACCACAGCCACAGCAATGCCAGATCCGATCCATGTCTGTAGCCGACAGCAAAGCTCACGGCAATGCCGGCTCCTTAACCCGCTGAGCGAGGCCAGGATTGAACCTGTATCCTCATGGTTCCTAGTTGGATTCGTTTCCTCTGAGCCACAACGGGAACTCCTAATTGTTGTACTTCTAATGTACTTCTGAGGAAAAGGACTCTTCCTGACTCTTTTGTTGTCAAATTCCCAAGTATTTTATTTAATTTGGCAGGAAGAATTAGAGCATATTGTTCTCTTTTGCTATCATCAGGGAAAATCTGTGGTCAATTTTCAGATGAGAAGAAGCCCATTTGGATGCAGGCACACCTCCAAGATACTGCGGGTTCTGGACCGGACACCACAGTAAAGCAAATATCACAACACAGTGAGTCACGTGGATGTTTTTGTTTTCTAGTGCACATCGAAATTACATCTACATTGTAGTCTAGGAAGTGTGCGGTAACTTTATGGTTAAAAGGACAATGTGTATACCTGGAGTTCCGGTTGTGGCTCAGCAGAAACGAATCTGACTAGCATCCATGAGGATGCAGGTTCGATCCCTGGCCTCACTCAGTGGGTTAGGGATCGGGTGTTGATGCGAGCTGTGGTATAGGTCACAGACATGGCTCGGATCCCGCATTGCTGTGGTTGTGGTGTAGGCCAGCAGCTACAGCTCTGATTCTACCCCTAGCCTGGAAACCTCCATATACCACAGATGTGGCCTTAAAAAGACCAAAAAAATAAAAGACAATGTGTATACCTTAATTTAATAACACTTGGTTGCTAAAAAGAATGCTACCCATCGCCTGAGCCTTCAGTGAGTCATAATTTTTTTGCTGGTGAAGGGTCTTGACTCAATGTTAGTGGCGGCTGCCTGGTCAGAGTGGTGGTTGCTGAAGGCTAGGGTGGCTATGGCAATTTCTTAAAATAAAGCAGCAATGTTTGTGGCACCCCAAAACAATTACAATAGTAACACCAAAGATTACTGATCACAGATCACCATAACAAATAGAATAAAGTGGAAATGTTTGAAATATTGCGAGAATTCCCAGAATGGGACACAGAGCAGATGCTGTTGGAAAAATGGCGCCAATAGACTTGCTCAAGGCAGGGCTGCCCCAAGCCTTCCGTTTGTAAAAGACGTGCTATCTGCCCAACATAATGAAGAGAAGTACAGTTAAGCGAGGTCTGCCTGCATTACTTGTACTGCCATCCCTGTTCAGAATGAAAACTTTACTTTTTGTAATAAAAACTGGTGGGTAATTCCAGCTCTCTGTATAGTGACAAACACAAAGAAGGTCCTCAAACACTGAGTTGTTGGATGGATGGGTGGATGTGTGGATGGATAGGTGGGTGGATGGGTGTGTGATGGGTGGATGGATAGGTGGGTGGATGGGTGGATAGACGGTTGGGTGGGTGGATGGGTGGGTGGATGGATGGGTAGTGAGAAAGTATTTGGATGTATTAATGGGTAGATCTGGATACATGTTTGGAAGGACAAAGAGCAGAACGGATGAGTGGATGGATGAATGGATGGGTAGTTGGATGGATAAATGGATAGGAATTTGGAAGAGTGGATGGATAAAAAGATGGCAGGAGAGACTTGTTCTGCCTAAAAAGAGAAAAGCGGTCTTTTTTTTAAAAAAATATTGTTCCCTCTGTGGAAGGTACAGTGAAGTGCACTCAAGACGTAGAGGTTTTATTTCCCATGTGGTCCTTTTTTTGTTGTCTTTTTGTCTTTTCTAGGGCCGCTCCCACAGCATATGGAGGTTCCCAGGCTAGGGGTCGAATCAGAGCTGTAGCCACCGGCCTACGCCAGAGCCACAGCAGTGCAGGATCCGAGCCGCGTCTGCAACCTACGCCACAGCTCATGGCAACACCAGATCCTTGACCCACTGAGCAAGGCCAGGGATCGAGCCTGCAACCTCATGGTTCCTAGTCAGATTCGTTAACCACGGGGCCACAATGGGAACTCCTCCCATGTGGTCTTGCACAAATCCTCGACATCTCTGAGCCCCTCATGTGAAAGGATGCTGTCGGCCATCCCACCTGCTGCCAGGCTTGTGGTCAGAACCAGACTGTATGTGACCATGAATGTGGGGCTAGAGCTATAACATGTCATTTGCAAATAATTCCTACTACTTGTGGTTTTACCTGTGGTTAGATAATGAGTTGTAGTCTGAGCTTGATTTTAAATATGCTCCGCCTTGGGGACATCCAAGTCATCCTTCGTGCCGTTCAGCCAGACTCCTGCTGGCTCCCCTGGCTCTGTCACAATCAGGCAGCAGAGGCATATCTGCCGTATCTCTCTCTCTCTCTCTTTCTTTCTTTTTTTTTTTTCCTTCATGACCCATGGTATGTGGAAGTTCCCGGCCCAGGGATCAAACCCTGACCCCAGGAGTGACCAGAGCTGCTGAACTGACAGCACCAGATCCTTCACCCACTGCACCACCAGGGGACTCTCGGTCTTTGTCTTAATACACGGATTCACTGCATGGTGTACGCAGCATAGAAGCACATGTTACCAGTGTGTCAAATCCGTGATGTTTTTATTATAACAGGATGAAAATGTCCAGAACCATCATATAAAGGGAAATAGAGGCAAATGATAATGCCGGTGAGGTTGTGCTCTCTGCAGCAGAAATGGCAGAGGCAGCGGGTGCGTGAACCGCTGACTTGTGGGCACCTCTAGTGTAACTGTCTGAGAGTGGGATGCATACCTGAAGCTCCTGGCTGCTGTGAACATGTCATGAGCCAGTGGCCCCCGCGAGTTCGCCTCCTGCCCTTTGAGCCAGTCCTGTGTTAGTTCATTTAACCCTTGTAGCACCCTCTATAGGTGCTACAGCCCCATTTTAGAGATGAGGAAACCAAGGCGGTAGAGCCCTGCCAGGGGTCCAGAGCGGAGTGGTCCTTCAGGAACTTCAGGTCTGATCTCTCTTCTCTTGCTGGCGGTGTGCTAGCCGCCAGGCTTGGCTTTTTCTTCATTGCCATGGAGAAGGTGGTACCCAACTCCTTGGGATGTTCACACAGAACCCTGGCTGAGAAAGCACTTTGCAGTGGGAAAGTGGCCCATGCATGATCTGTCACTTTGGCACCCACCTCCCACACTGGGCTGCATGTCCGGGGCCCTCTGCTGATGGCCAAGGTGCCACAGAAAGGGGGTCTTCCCATGTTACCTCCCGGCCAGTCTCAGCTGCCGTCTCTGCCTCCTCGTCCCACCCTGAAGTCTGACTGCGTGCATCCTGTTAAGAAGACATCTGAGCTCCAGCTGCGTTTTAAGGCTGGGCATCTGGGGCGGGGAGCAAGAAAGAGCATGGGGAATCGTGTCCTTGGCAGAAATGTGCTCTGGTGGCATCAGCATCTCTCTGTAGATGTGATGGTGTGGACTGTGCCTCCGAAGCGAGTGTTTCCCACAACACTGCCACTTTCCCACTAAGTGGCCGCGCCCACCCACCCTGGTGGTTCATGCTCTAGTGGCCCCTGTCCCCATCACAGGAAGAATAGGACTGTCCAGTCTTCCTCACTCAGGCCAGGCTTCGCTCCCAGCAGTGGCAGGTGTGTGACTTGCTGGGTGGTCACCGGAGAGAGGGGCAAGGAGGAAGACCCCCAGCCCCAGCCCCTCAGGTGGCTTTCCTGGGATTGAGGAGCAGAGGGCAGAGTTGACAGGGTTGGTAGAGGCTCTGCCCACAGTGGCATCTTTTCTCTTCTCCTTCCCAGCTGCTCCTTTCCTGCTGCAGGAGAGAGAGGGCGTAGGGTTGCCTCAAAAAGCTGTTGAATGCCTGAGGCTCTTACACATGGTGTAGGATTAAGACATGTAAATATTCTTATGAGAGAGCTGACTTTTTATCTGATGGTCTCAAGGTAATAACAGAAATAATATCTAACTGAAAATAAACAATCGGCCTCCTGGATCATAAAATCTCAATTTGTGCACTTGCTAATTTTTCCTGTCTGCTACGTCAGAGGAATAAAATGGACAAAACAATACAGGCTGCAAACATTTCCTGCTGATTTTGCTGTTGACATTCAGTGGCCAGTGACTTTTGGCCACAGGCAATGGAAGGAGAGACAACAGCTTAAATCCGTCATTTTCTGCCTCAGAAGGTTTTGTTAACAAAGACGACTTACCCCACGGACAGCTTTCTAGAATATTCACATTTCCCAAAAATGTGGGTAGAATAGCATTTGAACAGGGGGGAGGGACCTGGTTTTGGGTTCTGCCTTCTCCATCTAACCTCTGACATTTGCAAGCCACCCCCGCCCCCACTTCCATGCCCATGAGCCTCAGTTTCCTCTTTTGTGACTGGGGTGGAGGGTACACAATTGCGGCATTCTTCCCAGCCCCGAGATGCTGTGATTCTGTGGTTCTCTTCCTTCGTGGACCTTTTCCTGTCCTTTTTCTCTCACATTCTGAGCTCAACACGGCTTAACTGGGTGCTGTTACCGTAATTACCCAATCGCTGAACACCCCATGATGGAGAATAAAGTCGCTACTGTTTATGCTAAACTGTTTCATTCTTTTGGAGGGAGGGTGGGTGCACGCTCCATGCATGAAGCACTAATTACAGTAATATAGTACATTCGATTACAGCTCTCTTTTGCCCTATTTTATTGATGATCATAGCTCAGGAAATCCAAGCCAAGATTTTTATTTCCATTCCCATATCCCGTGCATCCAACGAGAGGCCAGCTCCCCAGAATGAGAAAAGACGGACTGAGGTTGTGAATGTCACGTTAGGGACTGAGATGGCGGAGCCTGTACCAAGGGGACAACATGGGGGCATCTTTCTAAAATTTACTTTTTTCTTAAATATATTTGCAGAAGAAATATTAGCCAGATGTTACAATGAGTGCCACATTATTATGGAGTAAAATGCAAAATTTGTAGAAGTATTTAACATGAAATAGAATGCTTAAAAGAAATTTCAAGCAAATAGGGGCTAATTTGGGGGTCTTCCCCCAGATCCTCCTTCATAGTTTTCTACTATCCAGGGATTTTGGTGGAAAACCTTGTAAGTGTTCATTGCTAACATTTGGGGAGGACCATGAGCTGTACTAAGTGTTTGAATGGGATTCTCTGTAGATTCTGTAATTATCCCCATTTTGCAGATGAAGAGCCTGAGGTACAAAAAGAAGTTAAATAATTTGTCCAGAGTTGTCAGCACTAGTAAGTGGAGAGTGAACATGAAACGCCAGCAACCTCTCCCTCCCTCATTCCTCGCGCTGCCACCACCCCGCTCAGAGAGAGCAGCTGCACCCCAAAGAGTGAACTGTCCACGTCATAGACATGGCAGGTAGGTCTGATGAAGGGCGAGGATCAGAGTTCCGTCGAGGCTCAGCAGGAACAAATCTGACTAGGATCCATGAGGATTCGGGTTCGATCCCTGGCCTCACTCAGTGGGGTAAGGATCCAGTGCTGCCATGAGCTGTGGTATAGGTTGAAGATGAGGCTCAGATCTAGTGTCGCTGTGGCTGTGGCCTAGGCCAATAGCTACAGCTCCTATTCGACCCCTAGCCTAGGAACCTCCATATGCCACAGGTGTGGCCCTAAAAAGACAAAAAAAAAAAAGCATGGGGAGCACTCTTTGGGTCCCCCAAATGGACTTCATGACAAGGGCAGTGAATGTATCTCTGAAGTTTCCTTACTGGACCTTCTGAGGAGCTCAGGGCAGAACAGAATCTCCTGAAACCTGCACATTTTCCAGAAGTAAGCATATGCTTCTCTACCATGCCTCCTGCCTCCTGATGAAGTCAGCTCTGGTCTTGCTGTCCACTGATGGGCCTCTGTCTTCCCTGGACCAATGAGCCAAGAAAACTTGGTTTGGGACAAGAGGAGAGACTCTGCAAGGAACATACATTCTGTCTTGTAGCTACAAAATGGATTGAACGTATGCTTAAAGAGAGATGTGAGCAAAAGTCTCCCCCAAAATGGAAACACTTAGGTATAAATCTTAAAAAACTATGTACAAGACTTACATTCTGAAAACTTCAAAACGCTGATGAAAGAAACCAAAGAAAGTCCAAGTAAATGAAACAACACACCATGTTTATGGCTTGAGAATACTCAACTTATTAAAGATAGCAAGTTTTTCCAATCTGATAAGAATATTTAATACAATTTCTATCAATATCCTAGGAAAAATTTTTGTGGGTATAGATAGAATTATTATAAATTTTGTAAGGAAAGGCAAAGGAACTAGAGTAGCTAAAACAATTGGGATAAAAACAATAAAATGGGAGGAATTGGTTTACACATTCCAAGACTATTATGGAGGTGGGGTTGTACAAGTCTCTGTGGCTTCAGAGGAAGGATGGACACCTAGATTAATGATACAGAATAGAAAACCAGAAAGAGACCTACATATGCATAGCACTGGCTTTTTACAAAGATTCAAAAGCAATTCAACAAACAGTGCTAAAGCAACGCTCTATCTACAGGTTAAAGAAAGAAGAAAAAGAATCTTGACTTAAACCTCATACCTTAGTACAAAAATTAACTCGATATGGGTCATATAACTTGATATGCTTTCAGTGTAAAGCATAAAACTATAAATATATATATATATATAGTCTTTTTGCCTTTGCTAGGACCGCACCCGCGGCGTATGGAGGTTCCCAGGCTAGGGGTCTTATCAGAGATATAGCTAGCGGCCTATGCCAGAACCACAGCAACGCGCGCGGGATCCAAGCCACATCTGTGACATACACCACAGCTCATGGCAACTCCAGATCCTTAACCCACTGAGCAAGGCCAGGGATAGAACCCGCAACCTCATGGTTCCTAGTCGGATTCGTTAACCACTGAGCCATGATGGGAACTCCAAACTATAAATATTTTAGAAAAAAACATGGCAGGGCTTAGGGAAGCGTTCTTAGACGTGACACCAAGAGCATAATTCATAAAAGAAAAAAAATCAATGCATTAAACTCCATCAAAATTTAAATGCTTTGCTAAAGATCCTGCTAAGAAGTTGAAAAGGTGACTTATCGGCTGAAAGAAAATATTTGCAACTGCATATCTGACAAAGAATTCATCTAGAATATATAAAAATTTCTCGTCAACAGTTTTTATATTTGCTTATAAAAACAAATAAGCGTATTAGAAAATGAACTGACTACATGAAGAGGATATATTTATGGCAAAGAAGCACATGAAAAGATATTCAGCATCACCAACCACCAGGGAAATGCAAATTAAGGGCCTGATGAGACATCACCGCACATCTATCAAAACAGATAAATAAAATATACTGAAAAAAACCGTACTGGCCAGAGGCAGAGAAACTGTATCTCATACATTGCTGATGGGAATGGAAAATGTTACAGCCACTCTGGAAAACAGCTTATTTAAAAAACTAAATATAAATGAAATAAATCAGACAGAGAAAGAAAAAATATCAAATGACCTCACATGAATATTTTAAAAAAGCAAAAAAAATTATACTGAACTCAGAAAAAAGAGATGTGATTTGTGATTATCACAGATTGCGGGAGGTGAGATGTGGAAGAACTGGACGAAGGTGGTCAAACAGTATAAACATCCAAATAAATAAATAGTAGGCATATAACGTACTACATAGTGACCATAGGTAACACTCGCTGTAGGATATATTTGAAAACTGTTAAGGGAATAAATTCTAAAAGTTCTCATCCAAGGGGAAAAAGTCCTGGTTTTGAGAGATTGTGGGTTTGGGGATTTTTTTTTTATTTTGGGGGACAATGGTTATCCTTGGGGAACTGTGGATACATTTGAGGGACTGTGGGGAGACTTGGGAAACTGTGGGAAGACTTGGGGGACCATGGGGAGGCAGAGAAACTGTATCTCTGACAAAGAATTCTGTGGGAAGACGTGGGGACCATGGGTAGTCTTAGGGGACTATGGGCAGACTTGGGGGACTGTGGTAGTTTTGGGGGACTGTGGGTAGACTCAGGGGACGGCAGGTGGACTTGGGGGGCTGCAGGTAGACTTGGGGGACTGTAGGTAGTTTTGGGGGACTGTGGGTAGACTCAGGGGACTGCAGGTGGACTTGGGGGGCTTCAGGTAGACTTGGGGGACTGTAGTTTTGGGGGACCACAGGTAGACTCAGGGAACTGCACGTGGACTTGGGGGGCTGCAGGTAGACTTGGGGGCCTGCAGGTAGACTTGGGGGACTGTGTTTTTCACTGTGGGAAAGGGTAAAATAACAAAGAGGAATACTACCTCTAACTTGAAAATTCTTTTTTTCTTTCATAATTTGTGGTAAAATGTACATATCATAAAGTTTACCAGTCTAACCATTTTTAGGTCTACAGTTTGGTGGCATTACGTACAGTCATGCTGTTGAGACACCATCACCACCATCCAGCTCCAGAACTTTCTTCATCTTCTCAGACAAACTCTGTGCCCATCAAACACTGACTCCCCTCCACCAGCCCCTGGACCCCACTTTCCATCTCTATGAATTTGACTATTTTTGGTACCTCGTATATGTGGAATCAAATCGCATTTGTCTTTTTGGCTTATTTCATTTGGCCAGGTGACCATGAGGCTCCCCTATGTACTGGCATGGAACCGAATTTCCTTCCTTCCTCACCCTGAGAATATTCGATTTTGTTTGCCTACATTCACTGATGGTCACGTGGGTTGCTGCCATCCTTTGGCTGTTGTGAACAAAACTGCCGTGAGCACGAGTGTATAAGTATCTGTTGGTTTCTGCCTTCAGTTCTTTGGGGTGTCTACCCAGAAGTGGGATTGCTGGATCATATGGGAGCTAATTCCACGTTTAACTTTTGGAGGAACCACCATTCTGATCTCCAGGGCAGCACCCCCATTTTACACCCCACCAGCAATGAGCACCATTCCAGTTTCTTCACACCCTGCCCCAAGTGTGCTATCTTCTGTTTGTTTGGGGGGATCATAGTCATCCCCATGGGGGAAGGTGACTCTCCCTGTGGTTTTGGTTTGCATTTCTCTATTGATTAGTGAAGTGGTGCATCTTTTCATGCGCTGGTTGCCCATTTGTGTGTCTTCTTTAGAGAAACGTCGATTCAAGTCCTTCGCCCAAGTTTGAGTCAGGCTGTTTGTTTTTATCATTGGGTTTTAGGCTTGTCGGGGATTCTTCATCTATTCTGGATATGAATTCCTGTTGGGTTTATGCTTTGCAAATATTTCCCTTTGGTGGCCTTTTCACTCTGTTAACAGTGTCCTTTGATGCACGGATTTTTTTAATTTTGATGCTCTTTTTTGCTTGTGTTGTTTCTGTCAAATCAGCAAATTCCTTGGAGAATCTTCACAGTGTGGAAATACGAGGCCCTATCTCCTTGACACCCACACTCCCCTGTGTCTCCCCCCGCCCTCCAGTACCCTTCTCTACCTAGCAGAGTCTGGGGGGGTGGGCACAGCTGTGTAGGAATTCTTTCTACCACTCTTGTCTTCCACCAGGCTGATGGCATGATAGTCCTTCATTCTGGGGCTTTACAGAGTACTGCACAGCACAGAGTGGGGCTGAAAAAAATGTTGGCTAAGTAAATAAAAGGGTGACTGAGTAAATGGCTCCTGGAAGGAAGAAATTGGCCTCTCAGCAGGGGCTGTGGAGCCTCAGCCCTGACTGCTTTCAAAAGCTCTTTCTTTCTTACTCTCTTTCCTGATTGTCCTGAGAGGTTGGCTCCCAGTGGGACCTGGCTTTTATATAATTGTTTGCAGCCTAGCAATCCTGTTCTATAGCTCTAAGGCAGTGGCCTAATTTCCCTCCCTCTTTAATGAAAAGGACATGTCTTCTGTGGGAAGTCGGTGATTTATTGAGTGACCAAAGACTGTTTCTGTTCCTAATAGAAGCCAATGCAGACAAGCTGCTTACTGACTGCGAGACAGGAACTGGACCCTCTACTTCTGAATAGGAAATTCCTTTCATTGCCACTCGTGTGTCCTTGCTAACACGAAGCTGGGTTCGTCCTAATGGACAGCCCTCCTCAAGACACCCTGTCCAAACACCTTTTATTTTTTATTTTGAAACACCTTTTTAAGTGAACTTCATCCATGTTCCTCTCCTGTGAGCTCCCCAGATTTGGAACACAAATTCAATATAATACCAAAATTGAGGGCATTCATTCCGTGATAAAAGGAAGTCTCCTGGGAGTTCCCGTCATAGCTCAGTGGTTAACGAATCCGACTAGGAACCATGAGGTTGGGGGTTTGATCCCTGGCCTTGCTCAATGGGTTAAAGATCCGGCGTTGCTGTGAGCTGTGATGTAGCTTGCAGATGTGGCTCGGATCATGCGTTGCTGTGGCTCTGGCATAGGCCGGCGGCTATGGCTCCGATTCGACCCCTAGCCTGGGAACCTCCATATGCCATGGGAGCGGCCCAAGAAATGGCAAAAAGACAAAAAAGAAAAAAGAAAGGCTCCTGAATGAAGCATGAATCCTTGTTCACAATCCCTTCCCAATTTTCATTCCCTTTAGGACTGCAGGTGTCACTCTCCCATAAGGGATGGCAGGGGCAAAGCCTTAGGAAAGAATAATAGGAGAAAAAAGCATGAAATGAAGAAAATTCAATTAACTTTTGGTGCAAATTGGGAAAAGATTATCATTATAAATCATGATTTCATTTTAGCAGAGAAACCTCCCAAGTAAATCTTACTCGTTCATCTGGAAGAAGTTTGAAGAGTCATGACATTCCAGAAAGGCAGGACTCTGAACTTAGACAGACCTGAATTTGGGTCCGTGCAGTGCCTGCCCCTTGCCATATATGATCTCACACGGGTTATCCACTCCTCTGGAAAGAGGTATATAAAGAAAAATGCCTTGGAAGGAGTTGCTGTCGTGGCTCAGTGGAAACGAATCCAGCTACTATCCCTGAGGATGCGGTTTTGATCCCTGGCCTCACTCAGTGGGTTAAGGACCCACCAGCCCAGCCACCCTGTGTCCACTCCTCCATGGCCTCTGTAACATCTTGGGCTTCGGGGGGCAACCCCATCCCCTAGAGTCGTGTCCCTCCCCAGGGATGTGCTCGTGAGACTGAAGTCAGTGCCAGCAGTCGGTGCCAGGCATCCACAGGCTGCATGCGGGCAGCTATGGTAACCGTGGTGACTCAGCCACCACTTTAATATCAGGGCTATGGAGGATGAACACGTGCTTTCCTTCAGCTGAGTCAACAGATTCCGCAGATGTGTTTCTTCCCGCCTCTGGGAGGGTTTACCGGGTGTTCCTGTGGGAGGCTGTGCTCATTTAGTCAGTCAGTGAATGTTTCTTATTCACATACGTCCAGCCAGGCACTTAGGATGGGCGGTGGGTGAAACCATCCCAATCCCTCCTCCTCAGGGTGCATGTAGAGAGACAGAGGCCAGGTCAAAGCCGAGACAGACATACACGTAGTGTTGGTTTGAGGTTGGGCTTTATTTTGAAGAAAAATAAAGCCGAGGAGTAGCACAGAGTGTCAGCTGGGCGAGAGGGATGGTGACAGAGCAGAACTGTGAGCTTTGGTGTAGGTCACAGATGCAGCTCAGATCCCACATGGCTGTGGCTGTGGTGTAAGCCGGCAGCTGCAGCTCCAATTTGACCCCTAGCCTGGGAACCTCCATATGCCATGCGTGAAGCCCTAAAAGGACAAAGAAATAAAGAAAGAGAGAGAGAAGGAAGTCCTAAGGGAAGAAGGAGGATAGTGAAGAAGTACAGGAGGAAGAAAAAAAGAAGACGAAAAGAAAGAAAGAAAGAAGAAAGAAAGAAAGAAAGAAAAAGAAAGAAAGAAGAAGGAGGAAGGAAGGAGGAAGAGAAGGAAGGAAGGAAGGAAGGAAGAAGGAAAGGAAGGAAGGAAAGAAAGAAGGAAAGAAAGGAAGGAAGGAAGGAAAATGCCTTAGAGATCTGGTGTAGGACTAAGTAAAACAGTATTTGTAGAGCATGTAGCATACGTGCAGTAAATAACCCTGACCTCCCCTCCCGTTGTTCATGGCATTGGCTTTGAGAGGTGAAGCAACTCATTGGGTGACTGGCAATTTAAAAAGTGGTAGTCTAGCAGTAGACCGATGGCCAAGGCCTGGAGGACAGGAAAAGTGATTTTCTTTTCAACAAAACACCATCTTCTCATCCACTTACTCTTTCATCCAGTGTGTGTGCCTGGAGGGAGGAGCCGACGGCAGTGAGGAATTCAGACTGGTCTGGTCCTTGGAAGCTTGGACTGATTGGTAGTTTGGTTTTTCTTCCGTGACTCATTCCAGGGTTGTCTCCAGATAGCGAGGCTGGTTGGGGTGAGCCGCTGTGGCCGCATCATTCAGTGTCGGGACCATCTATTTTACCCTGTGCGCCAAGGATGGGTCCATGGGTGTCATCTGTGTCCCAGCGCCCTCCACACCAGCAAGAGGGCCCTCACCGTCACAGCTGACCACTGACCTGCATCCAGCAAATAACCACTTTTGCCTCAGACAGTTCAGCATAACTCCCTCTTTCTCAAGTCCCGGTTCAGAGAAGAAGCTGGGCAGGGCGTTCAGGGTCCGGGAGCTTGGTGGTTTCTGCCTAATTCACCGAGGCAGGAAGTGAGTGGCCTGCCTTCCTTGTCATGAAGGAGCAGAGGGAAATGCAGCCTTGTTTGGGAAGAACTTTGCAGAGCTAATGGGTTGATAGGAAACAGTAAACAGACTCCCCTGTGGCGCCCGAAGGCAAGTGAGGATAATTAGAATCCTTTGGGTCACCAAAGAGATAGGCGGTTCTGCCTTATTTATTTATTTATTTTTTAAATCTCAAATGTATCCCCTCTTATTCCCTCTGGACAAAATCTGTCTCCACATACATTTGTAGTTCAGCCTCCTAGAGGGCGGATGCCTCCCATCTTTGCTGCTCAGAAGTTTTCTTCTGCTGACAGGACGGAATAGAGGTGCTGACCTGTCCAGGAGCTCACATGAAGGAGGGTGGACAGGCCGCCCCTGGGCTCACAGACCCAGAGCTGCCCAGGCTTCCAGGACGAGGGAAGTTTCTAGTCTTCTTTTTAGAAAAGCAGATTCTCAACAGAGACATTTTCATGGTTTGTTCTCACTTTTAAAGAAGTTCAGGAGTTCCCATTGTGGATCAGCGGAAACGAATCTGACTGGTATCCATGAGAACTCGGGTTTGATCCCTAGCCTCTCTCAGTGGGTTGGGGATCCAGCGTTGCTGTGAGCTGCAGTGTAGGTCGCAGACACGGCTGGGATCTCACATTGCTGTGGCTGTGGTGTAGGCTGGCAGCTGCAGCTCCAATTCCACCCCTAGCCTGGGAACTTCCATATGCTGTGGGTAGGGCCCTAAAAAAGATTTAAAAAAAATTTCAGCAGCCAAGATGAATGTTTTTAAATTTTTTTTTTGTCTTTTTTTTGCTATTTCTTGGGCCGCTCCCGCGGCATATGGAGGTTCCCAGGCTAGGGGTCCAATCGGAGCTGTAGCCACTGGCCTACGCCAGAGCCACAGTAACGTGGGATCCGAGCCGCGTCTGCAACCTACACCACAGCTCACGGCAACGCTGGATCATTAAACCACTGAGCAAGGGCAGGGACAGAACCCGCAACCTCATGGTTCCTAGTCAGATTCGTTAACCACTGCGCCACGACGGGAACTCCAAATATTTTTAATAAAAGCTGTCCCCGTTGTTAAAAAACAAAATTCAACTGAGTAAATGCCAAGATCTTACTGGCTTGATTCAATGATTCGTGAATTAAGCAAGGTCCCATCCAGCAGATGGATAGCTCAGAGGAGCTGGACAGAGTTGAAGACTCTTATTTATTTATTTATTTATTTATTTATGTAATGCCACCTATGGCACATGGAGGTTCCCAGGCTAGGGGTCGAGTCGGAGCTTCAGCTGTTGTCCTACACCACAGCCACAGCAACGCGGGATCCTTAACCCACTGAGCAAAGCCAGGAATCAAACTTGCCTCCTCATGGGTTCTAGTCAGGTTCATTACCACTGAGCCACAAAAGCCTTAAGAATAAAGACTTTTAATGACAGAAGAGAAGGCAACAAGAATGTTATACATGACATAAAAAAAAGTTTATTGGCTATTACAGGGTCACTTTTCTGTAGGGTTGAGACAGCAGGGGTCTACCAGACAGGTGGCCTCACTACTGCTGGTCTGTCCCTCAGATAAAATAGGAATGATAAGAGGGCACCTCAGAAGGACTGAGTGCACTCACCCCTGTCACACACACCAGAAGTGCGTGTAGGTTTGATTTCGGTATTATGAGGTATAAGTTGTATGATGATCACTGAGAAACCCAAGCTGGACACTCAGACAGGGGGCTGGAGGTCAGTGCGTGGGAACCTTGCAGCAACGTGGGAGTGTGTCCGACGGGCAGAGGAGAGGTGGAAAGCAGCAGACACTTGGGGAGCAGGCCAGTGTAAGAGGGAGGTCCCCTGGCCGGGTCTCTGAACCATGAGGGTTGCTTCCCTAACTCTTGCCAGCCTCGCCACCTTCCAGCAGTTGCCCAATTCTCCCATGAAGCCTGTGTTTCTCCTTTAGACTCCATGAGGCAGGACCGGGGCTGAATCCCAGCTCCCGGGGCAGAGCCCAGCACGCAGTGCATATGCTCTGTAATTATTTGTTGTTTGGAGGACCTGGGTGGGGAAGGAAAATGTGCTGGGGGAGGAGTTGCAAATATTTGCGTTGCCACAAAAGAGCACTTGCTGGAGAAGGGACTGGGGGTTGCAGCGGGGGGTTGGGGCAGGGGAGTTGTTTCAACCTTGACCTTGCTCCCAGCGGAGCAGCTGCAGTCCACCCTGAGCTTATGAAATGGCAAAAAGTGGTTTTCCTGAGAATGAAACCTTGAAAGGCAGTCAGCCAAGCAGATCTAATCACATAAGCAAGTGAAAAATAAACAGCCAGTGTCTGGAATGGCTGAGCTGAGGTTGGGGGAAGAGCGTGTTGCCTGTCCTGCAGGAAGGGGCTGCTGTCCCCTCCCGGGAGCATAACTCTGAACCTCAGGGCACATCCAAGGATGCTGACCTCGGATTTACTGCAAGGGGCCACCAGGGGGCCTGTGAGCGCAATAAAGGCTTCTCTGGCAGGAAACGATGGTTCCTCTCCCCCAAGAAGAAAGAGGCACGGCCAGGTAGTGGATCCTCTGTCAGCAGTCCATCACTGTCCAGACGAACACAGACGCTTGGGTTCAGACTCTACGCTGTGACCATGTGAAGGCTCTGAGTCCATCACAGAGGAAGTCAGAAAGGGCTCGGAGACGGGGATGGAGATCCTCATTTAATGAGAACTAGATGGCCTGGCACTGAGCCGGCTGTCCCCATATGGCCTCACTTGAGCCTCACAAGTACTCTCTGTAGGTTGTTGGAAGAGTTACTGTGCATGTCTTACTCAGTGAGGGCAGCTCCCGTGCCCACATCCCCAGGAAGCAGCAGAGATGTGACCCAAACGCCAAGTCCTCACCTGCCCTGTTGTCCAGAGGGCAGAGTTATGCAGTGGTAACAACCCCAGGGAGCAGCAAAGTTGCTTATTCTTTGTGTTCTGCCATCACCAAGGACAGCTGAGCTCTCCTCTTTGTCACCGATATGCAGAGGAGTCTCCAGATCAAGGGCCAGGAGGGGAGAGGGAACACAAGGACCCACCCTGCCCTGCATAGAGGGTATGGTCCCTGGCCGGTGCCGGTCACTTGCCACAGTCAACCTCAAGAGAGCTGAGAGGGTGACCCTACGGTGGGGACACAGACCCGCAGGAACTGCCTGGTGGCTGCACCCATAACAGCACCCTTGCCCTTCCCACAGCCCCCACCCCCGCCCCCACAAGTGCTGAGATGCTCCCTGAGAGCAGAGCCCCAGCCCTCCTGTCACCCCACTCCCCACTTTCCTAGAGCCTCTCCCTCCGCCTGGCTGGAAAAAAAAAAAAAAAGGAAAAAACCCTTTATTCTTTCTCAGGGCACCTACATAAATACAAATATCTCGGCAAATATTTACAGAGCCACAGCTGAAAGATGTCAAGAGAACTAAAGTTACAGCCTGCAAGCTTTCCCCAGATCCTTGATATTAATGTCTCTTTTCTGCATGATACGTGGTACTGGAAAGACATTCTTTTCTAGTCAAATTTTCCTTTCTTTCTTTGCCTCCAAACTGCACACAAAACTTTTGCATTAATTTGAAATTTATTTAAGGAAGGAAAGGACCTTCCCCAAAAGCATTTTATAAATCTGTGTGTGTGTGTTCTTATGGAAACATTTTAAACACACACAGAAGTGGAGAGAATCATAACGTGGTTGTTCAAAAACATATCTGCAAGTCATCCGACCTGCCTGTCATCTAGAGGTGGCATCTGGATCCTTCTCCTCTCTACCTGAGTGAGCCTGTGTGGCTGTCTCCACCAAGGAATGCAGTGGAGATAAAACTGCATGACCCCGAGGCCACATTAGGGATGGCAGTGCAGGGTCTGTCTGGCCTCTCAGGACACAGACCTTGCAAGTCCTGGGCTGCCATGTAAGGAACTCCAAGCCATGGTAAGGGAGAGGGATACCCACCTTAGGGTCATGGTTGGGGCCCTGCCAATTAGACTGAAAAAAGATGAACAGGAGTTTATCAGGGTGTGGGTACTGGTTATGGGTGTAGCCAGTAGGCAGTTCCTGTGGGTCCGTGTCCCCACTGTAGGGTCACCTTCTCTGCTCCCTTGAGGTCGACTATGGCGAGTGACTGGCACAAGCCAGGGACCATTCCATCCCAAGCTGTGCCAGTTAAGCCAGTTCCTGTGACTCTAGGGGAGCTGGCGCACCTGTCTGCATCTCACACACACACACATGGGAGAACTCGGTAACTAATTCAAAGGGGTGGTTAGAACTTCGGCTTATAGAGCATCTCCAGAAGGACAGCTTTATAGAAAAGTGACGGACAGAGGAAAAGAACTGCTAACACCCAGGGGCGGCAGATTATGGGAAGGCAAGTGTATGAGGAAACCAGGGGTAGACGAGGGCCGCTTCTAGCAAAGTTTGTCCTGGAGAGTCCCCTGGTGCCATCTCTGCTCGAGTCACGAGTCTAGAGTTGTCTCTGGTGATGAACTTCTCTCCTGGGAACACATTTCCAAAGTGTTCATGCTTTTAGGCAAATAGGAGGAAGACAAAGGGCTGGGCTTATACTTGCTCAGCTGCCTTCAGCTCAAAATAACCCTCTGCCAAAGTGACATATTTGGGGTGGCATATTTTGCTCACTTTCATTTCCAAAGTAGAGAATCTCTCTCTCTCTTTCCCTCTCTCTCTCTCTCTCACACACACACACACACACACACACATGCACGTACGACAGAGGAGCCCCAGGGGCCCAGGCAGTGGTGTCTTCCCAGCACCAGAGAACCGTTGACTGGACCAGTGGGGAGAACTCAGCCCCCAGGGCTTGAACAGGAAGAGGAAGAAGGCCTGGGCTTGGTCCACAAGGACCAGGATTCCATCCTGAGCTGTGCCTGTGGCTCCGGGGGAGCTGGCTCTCCTGTCTGCACCTCATCCACTCAGTTATGAAAGATCAACCCTTTACATTCCACAGCGTCATTATGGGAGCCAGTGGGATGCTTTATGCATATGCTGACCTGGTGCCTGGCACAGCATTGCTTCCGCTTTGAGTGGCCAGTGCGGGCAGAGAGCTAGAAGCTGAGTGTCCTGGTCTCCTCGACGTGTTGAGCAGCTGCCCTGTCTGCACTCAGAAAGCACAAGGTGGCTCTGCCTTCTCCAAGAGCAGGCAGAAAATGAACCAGCCTGAGAACTGCCCTGGACCACCACTGGAGGGCAGGATCAGCCGGGCCGAATGAGGTGTGCCTTTTTTTTTTTTTTTTGTCTTTTTGTCTTTTTAGGGCTGCACCCACAGCATATGGAGGTTCCCAGGCTAGGGGTTGAATCAGAGCTGTTGCTGGTGGTCTACGCCAGAGCCACAGCAATGCCAGATCCCAGCCGCATCTTCGACCTACACCACAGTTCATGGCAATGCCGGATCCTTAACCCATTGAGCAAGGCCAGGGATCAAACCCACAACCTCATGGTTCCGAGTCAGATTCTTTTCTGCTGCGCCATGACGGAACTCCAGGACGGGGTGTGCTTTAAACACATGTCCTGAAACTCTCTTTGAGGAAAGTTATTCTTTTTATCCTTGCGTCTTCCAGAGCATCAGTGGTAACTCAGGAAGTTGCCACCACCCCAGTGAGAATGGATTTATTGGAGCGCTGCCCTGGAAGACGGGGTGAGTAAGGGCACCACAAGAGCCAGAAGGAGGGGTCGGTTCAGACAGGCGCATCCCCAGAGTCCTTCCTGTACCTCAAGCTGTGCAAGGAGTTGGCTGAGCACAGAGCTTATGGGATGAGCTTCGAGATGGGACGGGAGTGGTCGCCACACTCCAAACCCACCGTGACTCAAGGGGGCATCTGCTGAGAGCTAGGGTCCAGCTTCTCAGCAGGAGAGTAAGACAGAGGGCCAAGGGGTCTCCATGGAAACCTCTGGGGACTCAGCTGCCCCCACAGAGTGTCTGCTGAGGCCCCTCCTCCCAGGGCCCGGCTGCTGACTGTTTCCACTGCCTTCTCCCAAAGAACTCCTCCGCCCTTCATGATTTTTCCAGTGGAAATGATTTTCCCACCACAGCCAGTGTTACTCCGGAACCCGAGCCAGCAGCCCGGGGCGTGAGCATGAGAGGAAAGTCGGAGTGTGTATAGCCTGAGATAGGAGGGGACCTGAAAACTGAGGAGGGAAAGAATTTATTTTTTAAAACCTGTAGAGTTCAGGAGTCCCCTGATGGCCTGGCAGTTAAGGATTCTGTGTTGTCACTGCTGTGGCTCAGGTTTGATCCCTGGCCCAGGGAACTTCCGCATGCCGCAGGCACAGCCAAGCGAAAAAAAAACTGTAGAGTTCAAGCAGCCACATCTGCCCAAGGAAGCCTGCTGTGTGGACTGGACACAGGATACAGAAACCCGTAACCCTGTCCCTGACATTTATGACTTGTGTGATTTGGGACAAGCAGACTAACTTCGCTGAGCCTCAGTTTCCTCATCTGTAAAATGGAGATGGTCCCATCCCCAGGGGCTGTTGTGAAGATGACAGATTAGGCCGTTAAAGCCCTGGGCATGTGATAGACAGAATAATGAAAACATCTTCTCTCTTGAGAGTCAGTGTCATGTAACAGAAGGAGCCCAACTTCAAGCAAGGGCACCATCTAACTTATATCGTCTTCCCTGCAGCTCTTGACAAGTCACTCAACACAATTCTCTGAGAGTCTGAGGAAAGGACAGATGCGGACTGCCTCAGAAAGATGCACAAAGACATTCTTTAAGTATCCAGCACGGACCTGGTGCATAGCAAGTTCCAGTGGCTAGTGCATGTGTTGTTATTGTTAATATCACAGCCAAGGTTTGCATTAAAACATCAGCAATTCCCGGGAGTTCCCATCGTGGAGCAGGATCCATGAGGACGTAGGCTCGATCCCTGGCCTCGCTCAGTGGGTTAAGGATCCAGTGTTGCCATGAGCTGTGGTGTAGGTTGCAGACACGGCTGGATCCTGTGTTGCTGTGGCTGTGGTGTAGGCCAGCGGCTACAGCTCTGATTCGATCCTGGCCTGGGAACTTCCATATGTCGCAGGTGCAGCCCTAAAAAAAAAAAAAAAAAAAAATTAAAAAACTCTCGGCAGTTCCTGAACCTGATCTTGGGTATCATTCTCACCGCTCTGATAACAACGTGCCTGGCTCCTAACTGCTGCTCCAAAAGGATCTGTGATGAGAATGAGTGAGTGGCAGGTTGAACGGCCATGAACAATTGTTACTACTCCCTAAGAGGACCTGTCTAAAAGCCAAGGGCTCATAGGGACCAGCCTGGCACAGACCGTGTTTGTGACGCTGCCCTGCCCCTCCTGGTCTGCAGGGCCCAGGGTCTGTCAGTCTTGCTTGTCCTGGTTTCTCACAGCCATTTAGTCCTTACAGACCGTGAGACAGAGGCCCAAGGCCAAGGGCACAGTGCCGACCACTCCCACTGGAGACTGTGCCTCCCTCTCCTAGGGACCTGGTGACGTGACCATGAATGGGGTGGCTTAAAACAAACCAGGAGTTCCCTGGTGGTACAGCAGGGTAAGGATCTGGCGTCATCACTGCTGTGGCTCAGGTAGCTGCTGTGGCGCAGGTTCAATCCCTGGTGCAGGAACTTGTTACATGTACTATAGGCGTGGCCAAAAAAACAAAAAAGAACCAAGAATTAACATTGTGGCTCAGTGGTAACAAACCCAACTGATATCCATGAGGAATTCAGTTCGATCCCTGGCCTTGCCCTGTGGGTTAAGGATCCCATGTTGCCATGGCTGTGGTGTAGGCCAGTGGCTGCAACTCCAGTTCAACCCCTAGCCTGGGAATTTCCATATGCTGTGGGTGCAGCCCTAAAAAGAACCAAGTTTACCCCTCACAGTTCTGGGGGCCAGAGCCCAACACAGGACTCAGTGGACTATGGTCAAGCATCCTCGGGGCTCTGTTCCTCTTGGAAGCTCGGGGGGTATCTGTTTCCTTGCTTTCCCAGCGTCTCACATCTTTGGCTTGTGACTCCCCCCTCCCTCCATCCTCAAGGACAGCAACGGCTCATGAGTCCTCTGTTGCACATTCTTTTTTTATTTTTAAGGAAAATAATTTATTCCTTTAAAAAATGCTCTTGGAATACAGATGACTTACAATGTTGTGTTAGTTTCAGGTGTACGGCAAAGTGATTCAGTTACATATATACATATATCTATTCCTTTTCAGATTCTGTTCTCATTTAGGTTATTACAGAATAGTGATTAGAGGAGTTCCTGTCATGGCTCAGTGGAAATGAATCTGACTAGTATCCACGAGGATGAAGGTTCGATCCCTGGATCAGTGGGTTAAGGATCTGACGTTGTCATTATCTGTGGTGTAGGTCGCAGACATGGCTTGGATCCTGCATTACTGTGGCTGATATATAGGCTGGTGGCAACAGCTCTTATTTATTTGACCCTTAGCCTGGGAACTTCTCTATGCTTGGGTGTAGCCCTAAAAAGACCAAAAAAAAGAAAAAAAGAAAAAAAGAATCGTGAGTAGAGTGGTCCCTCTGCTGTGTGGGTCCTTGTTACTAATCTGTTTTATATTGTGTGTATCTGTCCTCTGCCTCACACTCGGATGGGATGCTGATTCTTGCCCCTGGAGGGCTTTTGTGATCCCACTGGAACACACAGATCACCTGGGATCCTCTCCCATCTCCAGGTCAGCTGGTTTGACAACCTCAGTTCCACTTGCAACCTTTGCTCCTCTGGGTCACGTTGTCACAAATTTCAGGGCATCGTCCTGGCTTCTTTGTGGGACCGTTATTCTGCTTGTTGCAGATCGTGTTACAGGTGTTTGCCTTTCAAATCCATTGAAGGTGCTGGAAGGGTTTCCAAGAAGAACAGCCACTCCATACCCTAGAGTTCTCTGAATTTCTTAGCTGTATCTCTTTGGTTCTTTACCTTGAATTATAAAAATCACCTTGCTAGCCTATAGGTCCTGAGAATTTCCAAGAGAAAGTTATATCATTAACATTCAGTTTTTCACTTATCCACTCAGCTCCGCAGTAATTCATTTATTCAACATGAATTTATTGAACACCTACTATAAGCCAGCCCTTTCATAGGCCACAGAGGTGCAGCAGAACCACACAGATGCTACTGCTGTTTTTGTGACGTAGACATTCTAGTGGTGAAGCAAAACGAGAGGCAAGCAAAATATTAGCACATTAAATTGATTTTGGAGAGTGATAAGTGTTATATGGAAAGCAAAGAGGAGATAATGAGTGACCGGTGGGGTGGCCGGGGACATGCTTTTTAAAGAGATGACCTTTCAACAGAGACCTGAATGCTGGAGCCACCATGGAAAGTTTCAGGGGTGAGAGCATCCCTAACAAGTGAGCTTCAGGTGCAAAGGCCCTAGGGCAGAAGCCAGGTGGGTCTGGTGAAGAACGAGGAAGGAGGCCCGTGTGGTCAGCAGTGAATGAGGAGGAGGGCTGTGGGAGGTGATGCTGGACAGCTAGGCAGCCACAGGAGGGGCTCTGAGGGCCCTGGTAAATGATGTGTGTCTGCTTGTTCGGGAAAGCTGTGGGGAGCTGTTTGCACTGCCTCTGATGGCAAGGTTTAAACTGAGCTTAGCGCTCATCCTCGGGTTCAGAACAATCACTTGTGTTGGTTGGTGGGCTGGGTGGGGGGTCCAGGTAGGAGAGGATGGGGGATGGGTCATTGAGGACGGACAGAGATGCTTCTGGGTGTGTCGTGAAGGCAGAGGTGATAAGATGCTGGGGGACCAGATGTGCCGAGGGGCCGGGAATTGACAGAGGGTGGAGCATCTGGGGTGTGGACCCTGTGCTGTCAGGGAGGGGAAATTCCCCGTTCCCCGTTCCCCGTTCCCCGTTCCCCGTCCTGAGTTCTTGCGGCTGGAATAACAATACTGTTGACACAATTCAGGTGCACAGGAGAAAAAGAAACGGGTGTAATCCACGCACAGGGAGGTGTCATAGAAACGGGCCCTAAGAAGTGGCCAAAGCAGGCAGCTCTTATACTTTTTTAGACAAAGAAACAATACATTTGAGAGGAATTGTAAGGAAAATTAGGTTTGGACGATTCATTTGTAAGGAATTTCAGGAAAGTTGGGGCTTGGGTAGTGAATTAGTAAAGAAGGTCTGTTTTTGGGGGTTTTTTGGTTTTTTGGGGGGTCTTTTTTGTCTTTTTGCCTTTTCTAGGGCCGCTCCCATGACATTTGGAGGTTCCCAGGCTAGAGGTCTAATCGGAGCTATAGCCACTGGCCTACACCAGAGCCATAGCAACTTGGGATCTGAGCTGCGTCTGCAACCTACACCACAGCTCACAGCAACGCCGGATCTTTAACCCATTGAGCGAGGCCAGGGATCGAACCCCCAACCTCATGGCTCCTAGTCAGATTCGTTAACCCCTGAGCTACGACAGGAACTCCAAGAAGGTCTGTTTACACAGGCCTCTCAGCCCTGGATCTCTAGCTTTTCTGATAAGGGCCCCTCTTCCTCCAGTATAGCCGGTGCCATCACATGGGAGGTTTAGTTCCTGCTTTCCGAGTTTGGGGGGGTGTCTCTTGGGGACCCTCTTGCACCACCCGTTTCTTAGGGAACTTTAATTCAGAATAATCAATATGCCATTGAGGGGCATTTGGGGCCAGCCTGCCCTGGATCCCAACAACACAGAGAGGCACATTTGTTGTTGTTTTGCTCCTGGCCAGAGAAGGATTTGGAACCCAGGTC
This sequence comes from Phacochoerus africanus, assembly GCF_016906955.1. NCBI lineage: Eukaryota > Metazoa > Chordata > Mammalia > Artiodactyla > Suidae > Phacochoerus > Phacochoerus africanus. Next base: position 53,596,505 of record NC_062548.1, on the reverse strand, counting down.
TAGATACCTGAGAGAGGCTGTGGAAGAGGAAGTTGGATGGAAGAGTCTGGGCTGGGAGGAGGTACCATCTTCATGAATGATGTTATTTAAGGAGTTCCCTTGTGGCTCAGCAGGTTAAGGATCTGAAGTCATTGCAGCGCTTGGGTCACTGTTGTGGCGTGGGTTCTCTCTCTGGCCCGGGAATTTCAACATGCTGGGGATGGGGGTATCATCAAAAAAAGATGGTAGTTGAGCCAAGGTCTGGGTGTCTCTCCCTGGGCCAGGGTAAGGCACTGAGGCACTTGCTTCAGGAACAAAATTTAAGGGGGTGCCAAAACTCTATAGTCAAAATCATAGTTGAATGCACTTTTTTAAAAAAATTAAAGCTAATGCAAAATAGCATTGGGATGAACAAAACAGCAAAATGTTTATGTAAAGACAGGTACGATTTGAGGCACTGAGGGATATTGGAGCCTGAGGCAAAAAGCGAAATAGTAATTCTAACGCAGTCTTTGTAGCAGGAGAGGCACCTCGCTGCTCTTCCCATCGTCCCATCACTCCCCGCCCCCTGCACCTATTCTTGGGTCCAGCAGCTCTCAATCAACCCCCTGCACAGAGGAAACAGTTGGTGCACTTTAAAAAAAATGCAGATGCCTGGGCTCAGCCCCAGACCGATGCAGACAGGATGCCAGAGGCTGGGGCCTGAGTATTGTTTAAACCCCTGGGTCCCGGGACTTGGGGACTGCTGCGTCTGCCAGAGTCTGGAGGGTCCTGGAGAGCACGTTCTCTCACCAGAGAGAGGAGGAAGCAACTCATTCCATGATTATTTTATCTGCACAGCAACTGGCAGAAAGCCAAAGTGCTCGAATGTTCTGCCAATCCCAGATCTGCAGCTCTTAGAGGGCCTCCCTGCAGGCAGGCTGCCCGCCTGCTCCCTTGGGCTCCCCACCAGCCCAGCTGCCCTGAGTCCGCTCCTCCACGGCTACTCTGTAAGCATCATGGGCTTTGGGGGCCCCCCCATCCCCTAGAGTCGTGTCCCTCCCCAGGGATGTGCTTGTGAGACTGAAGTCAGTGCCAGCACAGTCAGTGCCAGGCATCCACAGGCTGCATGCGGGCAGCTATGGTAACCGTGGTGACTCAGCCACCACTTTTATATCAGGGCTATGGAGGATGAACACATGCTTTCCTTCAGCTGAGTCAACAGATTCCGCACATGTGTTTCTTCCCGCCTCTGGGAGGGTTTACCGGGTGTTCCTGTGGGAGGCTGTGCTCATTTAGTCAGTCAGTGAATGTTTCTTATTCACGTACGTCCAGCCAGGCACTTAGGATGGGCGGTAGGTGAAACCATCCCAATCCCTCCTCCTCAGGGTGCATGTAGAGAGACAGAGGCCAGGTCAAAGCCGAGACAGACATACACGTAGTGTTGCTTTGAGGTTGGGCTTTATTTTGAAGAAAAATAAAGCTGAGGAGTAGCACAGAGTGTCAGCTGAGCAGAGCTGAGAAGGAGGCAAGCAGTGAATGGTGGCCTCATGTGGAGAAGGCTCCAGGCAGGGAACCACGTGCAAAGACCCTGGGGTAGAAACGCTCTTGGCTATTCCAGGAACCACAGGGCCCATGGCCAAGGATGGCTGAGGTGAAGGGCGTAGGGGCCCCGATTCTTATTCTGAGTGTGAAGAGACTTGGAGTTTTAAGAAGGTGGAACAGCAGACATTCGGCAGAGATGAAAGGCCTAGTACAGCCTCATGAACTGTGGGAGGGGACAAGGTCCTGCTGAGGGGACACGGGTTCTGCCCGGGCCACAGAAACCTCCCCTCACCCCCTTTTCATGCTCCAGCCCCAGAGGCACATCACCTCTGAGCAGAGCGACACCTCCCTGAAGACTGCAGGCCTGGCATGGGGCAGCAGGTGGCTCCCAGGCCTGGGCGGGGCCAGCACCCCATCCCCAGGGCCTGGGTACCTTGCCAGTGCTGCCAAGCCCCCCTTTCTCCCAGGGGTTCTGTTCACAGCCATCACATGAATGCCGACAGAGCTTAGCTTTTGACAGTTTCCCTGTTTAAAGGAAGACAAGAAGGCCAGAGGAGTCAGAACCAGAATTTCTAAACCAGCAGGTTGTTGAAATGACTGCATGTTCAAGGTTCACTTCCTTCCTCAGGCGTTCAAGCTTCAGGGTGCTCCCCTCCTCACCCGCTGAGTCTGCAGCCTCCTGGCCTCTGCAATGCTGGGCCTCCCCCTGCCTGAAATTGCAGCTCATGTTTCTGGAATTTGCGGCTGTTTCTGGGCTCTGCAGCAGCACCCAGGGGCCAATCAGGCTGAGGCGAGCTGCAGGGCCAGGAAGCAAGGTCCAGCTCTAGGGTGTAGGGAAGGAAAACTCTTCTCTGCCCTTCCAGGTCTTTCTGGCTGGTCTAAGACTTAAACTGACATGAGACAGATGAACAGGAGGAAATCAACCCAAGTTCAACAACCTGTATCCTTGGAAGAGACCCAGGAAAACTGGGTAACTCACTGAAACCCTCACCTTAAATCCCAGCTTCAGCTAAAGACAACAGAGGCTGTGGGGGGAGTTGGGGGCTGTAAGGGGAGGAAGGTGACTGACAGGGAGATGGAAAGGCACAGGTTTGATGAACACGTTTGCTGGGCCTGCAGAGTCAGTGGGAGCCAGAGAGGAGTGGACAGGTGTGCGGGATTCCCCAGGCTGCATGCCCTGTTCACACTGAAGCCACCTGTGCTCATGCCCCTTCCCAAACCAGGTCGTCCAGTTACATTCGTTAGGCAGAGGCAGAGGTCAAGTTCTTCCTGAGCCATTGGCCTTGGTTGTTTGCCATTCAAAACTACCTGAATGCCAAAGAGGCATTTTGCAGGGGGTGACCCATTCCATAGAAACCTCCCTCCTGTATGAGGGCGGGGCAGAAAAGCCTCCCAGAAACACATGTTGTGTGGAGAATTCCCACAAAAAAAAAAAAAAAAAAAAACCTGACACAAGCCTGAGTCTTGTGTGATACAAAAATATCAGGGAGGCGTTCCCTTCATGGCTCAGTGGTTGACGAATCCTACTAGGATCCATGAGGTTGCAGGTTTGATCCCTGGCCTCTAGCTAAGTGGGTTAAGGATCTGGCGTTGCCACGAGCTGTGATGTAGGTCCCAGATGCAGCTCGGATTCCATGTGGCTGTAGCTGTGATATAATCTGGCAGCTGTAGCTCTGATTGGATCCCTAGCCTGGGAACCTCCATATGCCACGGGTGTGGCCCTAAAAAGACCAAAAAAAAAAAAAAAATCAGGGAGACTTTCTGGTTTGAACTTTCCTTGTCTTGATAAGGGCCTTCCCTCAAGAGTCTTAGTGACCAGGGTGGGGACCAAGTCCCTTACACCTTTGTCCCAAGCCCTTCCCCAAAGGGCTCCTAACCCTGGGCTTTGCATGGTTAACACTGAGAGCATGCGAACTGAATTTTACACGTGTTTATTTGTTCACCAATCATAAGAGAACTCAGGCTTCAGGATGCTTCTGCAGAAGCAACCATTTGCTCTTGGTTCCTTTTTTTTCGGTCTTTTCTAGGGCCAAACCCACAGCATATGGAGGTTCCCAGACTAGGGGTTGAATTGGAGCTGCAGCTGCCCGCCTACACCACAGCCACAGCAACTCGGGATCCAAGCCTCATCTTCGATCTACACCACAGCTCACGGCAACACCGGATCCTTAACCCACTGAGCGAGGCCAGGGATTGAACCCGCAACCTCATGGCTCCTAGTCAGATTCATTAACTACTGAGCCACGACAGGAACTCCTGCTCTTGGAAATTTCATCATCTTCGCTTCTCTGAATCCTTAGTGAATTTCCCCCTCATCTTCCAGCCTTTGCTGGTTGGTCCCACGTCATCTTAGTGGGGAAAGAATTGGAGGTTGCTTTTTATAACCTTTCTCATCCTGGTTGATTTAGCTATTATTGGACCATTTTATTTCTTCCTAAAGTATTTGGATTTAATTACATGTTTTTCTTCTGCCTTTGGTTCAAGTGCGCTAATTATGTGGTATTTAGTCTGTCTCAAGTTTATTATTAGGCTTTTCATTGTCCCTGCATTTGCTAAATTGCAGAGAATTTATATTTTTAGGGCTCTTTCCATTCATGATATTAATATTTGAGGAAAGCTTAAAAAAATACATGTATAAATGTAGGCTTTCCCAGTATTTCCAACTCCGCGTATAGAATTCTACTTAGGGAACAAAGCAGGTCAGTTCTGTGGTCAACCAGCTGGTGAGCATTCCTTTCATGAAATCAACTCAGTTTCAGAGCTTCTTCTTACTGAACAAATGGTTGAAAAAACCAGGGGAGTTGAGATGCTGGAGTGTTGCCTCAGCTCTGATGTTTGGTACCTGTGGTGTGGCTGCTGCAGTAGCATCCTGCTTTGAGGATGAAGATAAAGTGAGCACCTGGATGAACCAGGGCTGGGCCCAGAGCCTGTGACTGTGCTGTCCCATGGTGGGTTCTGGTAGAAGGACAGAACTGGCCAACAGCTTTGCACGGCCCCTCCCTGCAGCATTAAGGAAGGCCAACCTCCCCACTTCTTTTTGGCCCTTTCACAGCTCATTCCCAGCTGCACTGTAGGAGGTTAGGGACATGACTGCTGTCACTGTTCTCATGTGGCTCATTCATTCATTCACTCATTCATATATTCAGACAGCAGACATCTGCTGAAGGGTGACTGTTTAGGGGCCTGGGAGAGAACTCTGCAGGACAACCAATGTCCCTTCTCTCATCTCACATGGAGCTTCTGTTATATGGCAGGAAAAGTATTCTGGATAAAAACTAATAAACACACAATATCCCAAGCAGAGTGATAGGCTGGAGAATCGTTCCCTGATTCCCAGCTGCTCATATTAGAATTAATCATCACGCGTTGCCATGGAGAATGCAGCTCCTCCCCAGGAGACAGAATGAATTCCCAGCTCCTGGCCCCTGGGCTTGGTAGGTGATGTACCTTGGCCTACGGGATATTGGTAAGTGACATAAACAGAGGCTTGAACTATGCTTGCAGGGACTGGCTGGCTGCTGGTAGGTACTTCCATTGTTGCCACGAGAACACACCCTGAGTAGTTTCAGTGGGACATCTGTGGCACTGACTTGACCCCAACCCACAGCCCACAGACACACGCAGCAGGCTGAGCCCAGCCCACTCCATCAGTCACGTATCCTGTGGGCCTGTGGGTATGATAGGAAAGGTTTACCCCTGGACAGGACAGTTTGAGGGGTGATTTTTCCGGAGCATCATCACTGGAAGAGCTAACTAATACAGGTATCAATTGGAACAGAGAAATAAAGCAGAGAGTAGGACAAGGAAAGAGGAGAGACCCTCACAGCAGGAGACTGACACGTCCCGTTCATCATGGGAGTCCTGGGAGTTCCCATTGTGGCGCAGCAGAAACAAATCTGACTAGGAACCATGAAGTTGTGGGTTCGATCCCTGGCCTCACTCAGTGGGTTAAGGATCCGGCATTGCCGTGACCCGTGGTGTATGTCGCAGACGTAGCTCAGATCCTGCGTTGTTGTGGCTGTGGTGTAGGCTGGCAGCTGTAGCTCCGATTCGACCCCTAGCCTGGGAACTTCCATATGCCGTGGGTGTGGCCCTAAAAAGACAAAAAGACAAAAAACAAAACATCATGGGAGTCCTGACACCAGACACCAAGTATCCTGTTTAGCACTCATACATTTTGTGTAGCTGGTGCTGCTGATATGATCCTCTTAAGACAAGGAAACTGAGGCCCAGAGAGGCTGTGGCCTGCTCAAAGTCTCACACGTCGAGAGCAGAAAGACTGGGATTCTATTCTAGTTCAATCCCAGCTGGTCATGCTGAGTGCCCTTGTGGGGCTGACCACCTGGAGTTGGCAGAGACCCCACAATTCGAGGCCTGGACCCTGACAAGATCACCCTTATTTCATAAGCTATTGGGACTTCTGACTGACTGGCTATAAATTTCAGGGTTTCCAGGACCCCCTTAGGTTTAATAATTTGTTAGAAACACCCACAGAACTCAGGAGAGTACTGGACTTATGGTAACAGCTGAGTATACTGGATACTCAGCTCTGAAGAGTGTGTTCCCCCACAGCAAACTGTGGTGTCCAGAGCTTTCATCAGGTTTGACTAGGTGGGCACAATTGACTGGGTCACCACCCATGTGATTGAACTCAATCTCCCAGTTGACCGGGTCACCGTCCATGTGATTGAACTCAATCTCCAGCTCCCTTCCCCCTGGACACGGGGTGAGCCAGAGCCCCTACCCCCCATCCCAGCCTTTCAGGTGACCTGACCCCATCCTGGGACTCACCCTGAGCTGTGTCATTACGTCACAAAGACACTCCTATCAAGTCCCATGGCTTGTAAAGCTCTGTTACAGGGACAGGGGAGTGAACACTGTCATCATTAAAACCCTCCATCCAGACTACATAGCAGAATAGACCGAGGAGAAGAAAGGCTTTATGAACTGGAAGAAAGACTGAGTGATGATGAGATGGAAAATACCACAGGTTTGGAGACACAGGGAAGAAAGTAAGAACCTCCCTCCTTGTCTAACTGAGGAGGTAGTGGAAGAGAGAGAAAGCAAGATTCGATGACATGAATGGCTGAGAATTTCTAGAAATGAGGGGAAAACTTTAAAATGATGGTCTCCACCACAGCCACAACAGTGGGGTGTTTTGTAAACTTCTTGAAGTGCTGATGGATTAAATCCTAGCCATTCCCTCCAGGTTTCCATCCTTTGAGAGGACCTCCCTGGCCATCCCAGACACCAGCTTCCTCCTCTGAACCCCCAGCCTGTCTCCATCACTCCTCAGTACTTCTCTCCATCAACCCCGGGGCCACCTCTCCCCTCAGGTGTGCAGCTGCAGGGCTGTCAGGTGCTTAACAAAATTCCTTATCTTAGCAGATAAACATAAATCATTGTCCATGTCTGCTTTCTCTCTCTCTCTCTCTTTTTTTTTTTTTTTTTGCTTTTTAGTGTCACACCCACAGCATATGGAGGTTCCCAGGCTACAGGTCCAATCAGAGCTACAGCTGCCACCTGATGCCACAGCAACAGCATGCACGATCTGAATCTGCAACCTACACCACAACTCACAGCAACGCCAGATCCTTAACCCACTGAGTAGGCCAGGGATTGAACCCACGTCCTCATGGATCCTAGTCGGATTCATTACCACTGAGCCATGACGGAAACTTTAACTTCCTCTGGTTCAGGAATCTCTCACAACACTTCCTATTATGCTCGGATGCCTGAATCTTTCTCTATATACCTGGAAGAGTTCTGTACCACACCTGTTCACATGCCTGTTTGCAAAAGAGAGAAGAGGCCATTACAGATGCCAAGTAAACACCAAAAGTCCAATCCAGGCCCTGGACCAGTCCCACAGGGCCTGCCTTCATCCCCGACCCAGTTATCCTCAGGCCACACCCACCCAGCCCACCAGCCCTTCCAGGCAGCACTCCCACTCCATCGGCCTCCAGGTCGCTTTATTTTTCTTCCCAGCACTGACCGCCCTCTGACTGCTGTCTCCACATTTATTTGTTTCCTGTCTCTGTGTCTGGCCCATCTCCGTTTTAGACTCTTGAAGGTAGAGATGTTGCCTTTTTTCACCACAGAATCCCCAGCATCCAAAACAGTGTCTGACGTCATCAACCCCAGTTGAGTAAGTAAACGTGTATCATTAAATAGAAACTTCCATGGGAGTTCCCGTTGTGGCTCAGCAGCATCAGTGAGGATGCAGGTTCGATCCCCGGCCTTGTTCAATGGGTTAAGGATCCAGTGTTGCTGTGAGCTGTGGTGTAGGCCGGCAGCTACAGCTCCAATTGGACCCCTAGCCTGGGAACCTCCATATGCCATGGGTGTGGCCCTAAAAAGATGGAAAGACAAAAAGAGAAGAAAAGAAACTTCCATGAACACACTAGTTAAAGGTCTCAGAATGAGTGGGTGCCTGGGGGAGAATGTGGGAACGGCGACATTACCTTGCTGGCCCGGGGCTTATAGTCGTGCCCCTGTGGGAACCACCATGTAGGCAGGAGCATCGGGTGGCAGGCCACCAGGTGTGTTGGGAGGCCTGGCTTCCCTTTCTGGCTGATGCTGTGGGCTGAGGCTGTGAAGCACTTCCTGCTGCTGCTGCTGCTGCTGCTGCTGCTGCTGCTGCTGCTGCTGCTGCTGCTGAATGACTGTTAAAACAACAGCACTTGCTCTTTGTTTGCATCAACATGGAAGTGGCCCAGGAACACGTCCCATGTGTTGGGTTGAATCAACTTGTTCCTTCCACCGGGGAGATGGGAGCAAGGTGGCCCTGCCATGTCTCTTTGGAGCTGTTTGCATAGAAAAACCTTTTCTAACCCCCCTCCCACCCCTGCCCAGCCTTTCATCATGTCATGGGAAGGTCTCCACCTCTGAGCCTTGCTGTGGCTCTGCGGCGCCATGGAAGCTACACTCCTAGCCAAACCCAGGACACAGCTCCTGATGAGGATGGAGTGGAAATGCTAGGCCTCCCCAGGAGAGGTCAGGGGTGTCTCCCAAAGAGCATCCCACAGCTGAGGGTCCTGGGAGACATGGTGGAGGGACCAAGTGTTCCTGGACCAAATCAGCTGGGCTCCCCAGGTCTAGGGCTTCTTTCTTGCTGGACTTCTCGGGGCCTTCAGTGGGCCAATTCAGATGATAGTTCCTGATGGGTGTTGGGGTGTGAAGAGAAGGGGATGGGGGAAGTGACGAGGATTAAAAAAACAGGCATTGGTGATGAACTAGCCAGGAGGGTGGAGTCAAGCCTGACTCTGAGGTTTGAGAAATGAGGGAAGCCCTGTGGCTGCACAGAGTGGGTGAGGCAGAGGTTTGAGGAGAGGAAATAGTAGTTGGGGCAGGGGGGTCATGATGGAACTTAACGGCCTTGGTAAAGAGTTCAGAATTTGTTCTGAGTGAAACAGGAAAAGGGTTTGGAGCAAAGGAATGAATGATCTCCCTTACATTTGAGAAGAGTCTGTTCTGGCTCCACGTGAGGGAGACTGTAGAGGGGCAGGAATGGGGGCGAGAGGCTACTGCAATGGTCCAAGCCAGGTGTGATGTGGGCTGGAATGGGGGGTGGTGTGAGAAGTGGGTGTCGGGTTCAGGAAATACCTCAAAGGGAAGGTGAATAGGATTTGTTCAAGGCTAGATGTGGGGCATCAGAGAAGGAAGACAAGAGTGCTACAAGGGTTTCAGTTTAAGCCACTGGAAAACTGGAGTTGCCACCTGCTAAGAGAGAGGGGGAGACAGGACTAGGATGGCGTGAGAATTTTTTAAATATAAGTATCAGAGTTCAGGGAAGGCGTCTCACCTGGAGATATAACTTAGGGAGCTATTGGTGCACAGATGTCCCTAAAACCCTGGGACTTCAGACCACCCAGGGAGCAGGAGGCCCACAGACTTGTTTCTTTGGTGATTAGAGGCTGGGAAAGGAAGGGGAGACTGAGGACGAGCAGCTAGTGAAGTGGGAGGAGAGCCCAGAGCCCAGAAGTCACAGGAGGAAAGCCTTTCAGGAGGAGGAGGTCGGCGAGGATGGAAAAGTGGCTGGTGGGTCCAGCACTGTGACAGGTGGGGCAGGTGAAGCTCCTTCCCAGATGCAGCAACAAGGGGGCAGCTTTCTGTAGAGAAAAAATAGTAATGACCTAAGATGAGTCTACTTTTTATCATCACCATTCAGTGGTCATTCAGTGGTCAGTGAAAAACAATCTTTTTTGGTCTAAGTTCCAAATTCTGGGAGTTACCGTTGTAGCTCAGTGGTTAAAGAACCTGACTAGGATCCATGAGGATGCGGGTTTGACCCCTGGCCTCGATCAGTGGGTTAAGTATCTGGCATTGCCATGAGCTGTGTTGTAGGTCACACATGCAGCTGGGATCCCACATAGCTGTGGCTGTGGTGTAGGCCAATGGCTACAGCTCCAATTGGACCCCTCACCTGGAAACCTCCATATGCTGAGGGTTTGGCCCTAAAAAGACAAAAAAAAAGTTCTAAATTCTGTTGCAATTGCATTTTACACCTCTAAGTCTCAAGTGTCTGGCATTATAATGCAACATCTGCAACCACTACAGCGTGGTCACCACCCTGAGTCTAGTTAGCACCCATCCACCCATCCACCACCAAATGGTTAAGCCCTTCACCCATTTCACTTATCCCCCAACCCCTTCCCCTATGATAGCCACTAATCTGATCTCTGTATCTATGAGTTTGTTTTATTCTGTTTCTTCATTTGTTTTGTTTTGTTTTTTAATTTCTACATGTAAGTGACATCATATAGTATTTGTCTTTGATTTATTTCACTTAACATGATAACTTCTAGGTCCATCCATGTTGTTGCAAATGGCAAGATTTTGTTTTTTGTTCCTTTTTATGGTTGAGTAATATTCCATTGTATATATACACCACATCTTCTTTATCTGTTCATCTATTGATGAATATTTGGGTTGCCTTCATATCTTGGCACTTGTCAATAGTGTTGCTATAAATTTGAAGGGGCACATGTCTTTTTTAATTAGATTGTTGAATTTTACTAATATATGTGAAAGCTTCAAATTAGCACATTTGTTATTTTCTTTTAATAAACAAGGCCTTCTTCAGAGAACTACCAGTTGTAGAATTAGCCCCTACCCATATGGACTCAGGGTCACTCGAAACAGTCCAGAATTGTCTGTGCTCAGTTCCTTGTCTCCAGGCCTGATGGACCTTCATATTCCTGAATTCCAACAGGAAGTTTAGTGTGGGCACAATGGTAGCAGGGATATTGTCAAAAACATACCTGTGTTGACTTTAAAATGTATACCCTGGAGTTCCCACTGTGGCTCAATGGATTGTGACCTGACATTTTCTCTGTGAGGGTACAAGTTCAATCCCTGGCCTTGCTCAGTGGGTTAAGGATCTGGCATTGTCATGAGCTGTGGTGTAGGTAGCAGACACCTGGTGTTGGATCTGGTGTTGCTGTGGCTGTAGTGTAGGCCGGCAGCTGCAGCTGTGATTTGACCCCTAGCCTGGGAACTTCCATATGTCCCAGGTTCATCTGGAAAAAGGAAAAAAAGTATACTATTCTAAATAGAACTTGGTGACTTCAATTCTCTCATTCCCTATGACCAAATGAAGTTTTTATTCGTGTTTAAAATTCAGAACATTACAATTGAGTGCAAACTGCAAGGTGTCATGTTTCTTTTGGACAAATGCAAATTTTAGTCATGGAGATACTAAATTTGAACAGATTTGCAAAGGAAATCTGTGGCTCGGGTCGCTGCTTTGGTATGGGTTGGATCCATGGCCAAGAAACTTTTGTATGCCGTGGGTGCAGCCCAAAAAATAATAATAATAAAGCAGTTTTGCTGGAATGGGGCTGATTCAGTAGTGAAGAAAAATGGCCAAAGCAAGACAGAAAGGAGGTTTGCTGGACCATGTCCTGTTGCGGGGGTGGGGGTGGCCTCTGGACTAAGGACAGGTCAGCCAGGAGGGACAGCATCTGATCGCTGTGGCCTCAGGGCACCTGGAGATGTTCTGTGCCATCGCGTCTGCTGACCGCGGAATGGGAGGCCAGGCACCCTGCACAAGGATGAGGAGGATGTGACAGTCGAGGAGAGAGGAGGAAAAGGATGGAATCTGGCCGACTGCTCACTTTCTGGGCCTTCTGTGTGGCACATGCTGTCCAGGATGGCAAGAGAGGGACAGGCCCACCTTCACCACTGAGTAACGGGCAGTTGAAACCCCGGCTCTGTTCAGGGGCCATGCAGCATGCTGTGAGGCCACTGGGAGCTCCTGGGGGATGTGGCCTCTCAGCTCGTCAGCCACTGTCGCCTGCCTTGGAAGGTTTGTGCACTGGGAAGCCCTCAGGGGCCCTCCTCGGCTCAGGCCCCCTTTCTCAGCGCTTCCTGGAGCCGTTGCCATTGAGTGAATCCAGACCAAAAGGCTGCCTCCTTTCTCGGTTTGGATTCTCGGTGGTCCGGGTTGCTTCTCTGGGAGGTACGGAACATCTTCGTCCTGCCCAGCAAACCCAGGACAGTTAAAGGGCAAAGCCTACAGGTGGGATTCCAGCGGAGAGGGACAGGCAGGCTGGATTTCCATCTGCGGGATCCACGTAGTCAAACGGCTGTGGTCTCCCGTCTGTGCAGACAGCAGAAGTCACCAGGGGGAAGTGCCAGGGGCTGGACCCGAGCCCACCTTGGCGCCTTTCCTTCCTGACCTCACACCTGGGTCGGGAGGGGTGTTCGCCTCCATGTCCATCTGGGCTCTCCAGAGAAAGTGAAGCAGTAGGGGTGGGTGGGTGTGTGTGTGTGTGTGTGTGTGTGTGTGTGTGTGTGGAGAGAGACTGAGAAACTGAACGGTAGGATGTGTGTGCATGTGTGTGTGGAGGGGGTGTGTGTGGGGGGGTGTGTGTGTGTGGTGTTTGTGTGTGTGTGGTTTGTATGTAGAGAAAGACTGAGAAACTGAACCAGTAGAGAGGGGCGGGCTGTGTGTGTTTGTGTGGTGTGTGTGTGTGTGTGTGGTGGGTGCTGTGCTTGTGGTGCTGACATGTGAAATTCGCCGTCACACCCTCCCCGATGAACCGGAAGGTCCCCACTCCTCAGGACAGTCCCCTGAACCTCACCCCAAAGTGGGGAGAGCAGGGGGCCCGCTTGCCTTACTTTCCCCAGCAGAGTACCTCTCTGGAAGTCTGCCCTCCAGACTCTCTGAGGAACACAAACCACCTTTCTTCAAGGCTAAGGGCTGTTTCGTGCGTGCTTCCGATTAAGTGCATGGAGGGGCCTGCTTTGCATTAGCGTTGCCGAGAAGCAAGCTGGGTCTTGGGTTCCCGGGGCCAGCCCGCCTCCCTTCCGCCTCAGTGGCGCCAGCGCAGCCGCATCACATCAGATAAGCAGGCTCACGGGGACCAGGGGCCCATGACGAGGCAGGAGTCACTCCCGCCTTTAAGTAGTTCTCTCCCTGGCGTGGTCACTGAGGGAACCGTGTTCTTGCCAGGCATGGGGAGGGGGCATCTGTGGACACAGAAGCTCACAATATTCATAAAAGAGAAAGAAAACAAAACCAATGCAGAACTGCATCCTGTGCACTGTGATCCTGGGCGTCCAACGTCCCCATCACCACCGGTGCCCTGACTCCTCAGCCCCGGTCTGTGGTGAGGCTGCCTGATCCTGGCTCCCCACCCCCACCAGAGGTCCCTCCAGGTGGAGGCTCCCGGGCATCAGGGGACGCATGTTTTCCCGACCCCGCCTCCCCTCCCCCATCGCTACTGAGGGCACCTTCCCAGCGGCCTCCTTCAGGGCTGGCCTCAAAGGTTTGTTTGTTAGTTTTTCGTTTTAGGGCTGCACCTGCAGTATATGGAGTTTCCCAGCCTAGAGGTCAAATCGGCCCTACAGCTGCGGCCTACACCACAGCCACAGCCAGGCAGGATCCAAGCAGCATCTGTGGCCTACACCACAGCTCACAGCCATGCCGGATCCTTAACCCACTGAGCAAGGCCAGGGATCGAACCCACATCCTTATGGATGCTAGTGAGGCTTGTTACCCCTGAGCCACGATGGGAAGTTCCCAATTTCTGTCTCCATTCTTCAAAGAGGCTGGGGGCCTGGGTGTTACTACCCCTCTCTGTAAGTGAGTGGATTCGATTCAGGAATTCAGAGCCCTGACCAGGGAGACCCAGGCAGGCAGAGGTGGGGCAAGACTCAGACCCCAAGCCCCAGCCACCCCACTCCACTCTCCTGCCCACTCCCTTCTCCCTGATGTCAGCGGCTGGAACCCTCCTTCTCCCCAGTGTCATGTATTTCAGACAGATTCATAAGGAATGGAAGAGTTCCCATCCTGGCTCAGTGGTATCAAATCTGACTAGTATCCATGAGGACAAGGGTTCGATCCCTGGCCTCGACCAGTAGATTAAAGATCCGGCATTGCCAAGAGCTGTGGTGTAGGTCGCAGATGTGGCTCTGATCAGGCATTGCGATGGCTGTGGCCTAGGCCAGCGGCTATAGCTCCAATTCAACTCCTAACCTGGGAACCTCCATGTGCAACGGGTGCGGCCCTAAAAAGACAAAATAAATAAATACATACATACATATATACATGGAATGGGTGTGAACTACTGAAGTAATGAGGTGAGAATGTTGGGTATTGATGATGTACTCTTCCTCCCCTGGGGGTCGGGTAGGGGCTTGGCAAAGTCCCTGTGTCTGGCTTAGGCCTAAGGAATGACACCTTGTCCTTGCCCCCAGATAGTCAAGTTCTGAGTCAACCATGGGTTTCATATCTAGTTCATGTAAAATTTCATATGAAATATAAATACAAACATAATTTACACACAAAAAATTGTACATGAAATATAAGATTTCTATGCTGGAAATCAATGCTGAAATGTAGCACGTGAGCTGGAGGAGGTTTTGTTTGATTTCTTTGGGGCTCCAAAGAATCTTCCTTAATCCTCTAGGATGCTCTGGTTCTGCACTTGTCTGTTCTTGGGGGAGCGGCAGTTCCTGGGAATTTTAGGCAATGATGCTGCCTTGGTTGTTTTCACATGTCCATAGGGTCTGGCACAGCTGAGGGGCTCAAGCAGCCCTTGATGCATAAACCTTGAATTAAGGAACGGGTTGGAGTGTTTGTTCATTCAACACATGGTCGTCGAGTACCTGCTCCATGTCGAATGCTCTGCTGTGCGCCAGGGGCCCAGAGGGGAAAAGACAAGTCTAAGTCCTGCCCCAGTGAGCCGGCAGCAGCAAGCAGACACAAGCCACTACGCTGCATACACTATGATGTGTGCAGCATTGTGTGTGTGTGTGTGTGTGGGGGGAACAGGACATGTAGCAGAGGACCCAGCCTTGCCTAGGGGTCAAGGAAGGCTTCACGAGGGAGGGACATTTCAGCTGAGATCCGAAGAGTGAGAACTAGACATGCAAGCCCAAGGCAGGGTAGCAAAGAACTTCTGGGAGACTGGAGAGCAGGTGCAAAGGGCTGGAGGTCGCAGGCAGCTGGGCATGTGAGATCCTGTGGGTGACCAGAGAGGGTGGCAATGGGAAGGAGGAGGGGTCTGGGGAGTTGGGCCAGGGTCAGCTCACCAAAGGTCTCATCCACTAGTGTTTTTCAGACCTGTCCTCACTGCACCCCACAGTGAGAAACCCATCTTGTGTCGTAACTCAGGACATGCACGTAGGCATGAAGCTACAGCCACCAGCAACACTCTCCTTCTGCTTCGTGAAGAGCTCTGTGTCCATCCTCCTCCATCACTGTCAGCGCCAATCATGACCCAAAACTGATTTCACGGCATGAGTCTCCACACACCCTGCAATCCCTTTATCCCAAGGTTGGTGGGAAGCTTTGAGCCAAGAGCGACCTGATGTGGTTTCCCACGGGGGAGATTCTCCAGCGGCAGAGAGGGAGGGAGGGCCACGATGCGGGTGAGCAGGGGTACCCCAGGGCTGCTTGGCCACTGTGACCCGGTTTCAGGATAGGGGCACCCCAAACTCAAGCGTGGCAGTGTGAGCAGAGAGGTGGGTCGAGTTTTGAGATTCTTAAGACAGAGATCAGATGATCTGCTGGTGGCCTGGAGGGAGGGGAGGGGAGGGGTCGGGGAGGACTCCAGGCTCCACCTGGGAAACGGCAGGGCCAGTGGTGCTGGTTGTGGATGTGGGGCAATGGGGGTCGGCCCCATCTCGTGGCGGGGGGGGAGGCTGCTGAGTTCTGATTCGAGGATGTTGGGTGGGAAATAGCCAAGAGTTGGTGTCCATGGATGCCGGAATTCAAGGAAAGCAGCTGCATTTGGCTTGTGGAACTGGGTCTAAGCCGTATCTGGGGGTGTTTTAAAGTCTTGGCAAAGAAGTGACCTCTCCAGGAGCGCGTGGTGAGGGGAGCCAGGGCAGAGCGCAGGACGCCCACAGGTCCTGCTCAGCCACCGTCTTTGTCACCAAGTAGGAATTCCGCCATCGTCTCCACACACTCCAGACCTTGGCTGGCATCACTCCAGAGGTTAACACAGAACAGGCTCAAGTGTTCGAGCAGCTTGTTAAACATTTTCTCAAGAAACCTGAACTGAGGCCCCCTTATGGCAGATGCACCTCATCTGGCTGGTTTGGGGGGAAGCCCACATGGAAAGTGGCTGACCTGCGGGCCTCGTTGCCCTGTGGCCTGGTCGTGTATTTCAAGTGTTTTCCATCTTGGCTGCTTTTGAACTAAATGTGTTCCTCATGGTGGAAAAGGTGTGTTTGATGTTCTTAAAATCCTGAACAATAAAAATATGTTGGGAATTATTAGAAGTGGGAGCAGCTGGTATTGAAATAGTTGGGCCCCAGGTTTAAATTAGTGAGTGGCTTTCCTTGATAAGGAGTCATATGAAATTCCAGCCCCTTGATGAAGCAGCAGATCTGCCTGCTGTCTAGGAAATGCCGGAAACACCAGGTTCTCCCGGTCCCCTCCCTCTCCCTCCATCTCACTGTTTTCCATCCCTGCCCAACACATCCGTGACTCTTGAGTTCAAAACAGAAACGTTGTAAAACTGAGACATACAGATAAATGCTGCTCAGTGTTTAAACTGACTTTTTTTTTTTTTTTTGTCTTTTTAGGGCCACACATATGGCATGTGGGAGTTCCCAGACTAGGGATTGAATCGGAGCTACAGCTGCCAGCCTACACCACAGCCACAGCAACTTGGGATCCGAGCAGCATCTGCGGCCTACACCACAGCTCATGGCAACGCCGGATCCTTAACCCACTGAGCGAGGCCAGGGATCGAACCCGTGCCCTCATAGATCCTAGTTCAGTTTGTTACCACTGAGCCACAACAGGAACTCCTAAGTTGACCTTTTTAGGAGGAAAAAATAAGGTATGTTTACTGCAGAAAGTCTAGAATATACAGATTAGCAACGGAAGAAATGTAAAAATCATTCATTTACTCGACAAACACTGAGGAACAGCTGCTGAGTTCCTGAAGGTGCTATAGGTGCTGGAGACACATTAGGAATAGCATGGCAGGGTTCCTGCCTTCCTGCCTGTCTGTGCCAAGGGCTAAGACAGTGCCAGCTGAGTTCTTCTTGGTAGATGGTCGTCAACACCAGTGGACGGGGAAGGGCCCACTGAGATGGGCTTAGAAGAAAGACTGGGGGGGAGAACATTCTGGACAGAGGGACACCAAGTAGGCACAGCAGGAAAACCAGTGGTGTGGGGGCAGCAGGAGGGAGCAGGGGAGACGGTGTCATAGCAGGAGGCTGGGGCTGGGGCCACCATGAGGCAGCTCTCTCCAAGAGCAAGCTCAGGGTTCATTCCCATTTCCAAGTGTGTTTTGAGCCAGTGCACGAGACCTCGAAGCACAAAAAAGACTTGATCTGATTCTGTTTCCCCAGTGAGATTACTGACACCGGTTCGGAACAGGAGCTCCTCTGGGCCAATTCTTTCAATGTGACAATTAACCTCTATTGTTTTGTCAGTTGAACAAGTCTGAACAAGTAGCCCCAGATGCTCAGCAGGCCCGTATATAGTATTGAACACAGTAGATGATGGGTAATTTGGCAGCAGTAAGGACCACTGGTCTGTAGGGTGCCCAGGAAGCATGCCCTCCCCACCGCGTGGCAGAGGGGTTGGGCAGGGTTTGTCCCCACCAGACCCACCTCTCGGAGATCCAGGCGGGTGTTTCCTGAGGAGCTGTGCTGCCCGATGCCAGTATTCAGGGAAGAGAAGATTGTGACATCTGAACTGTCCCCCACCCAGCCCAGGGACAAATGATGGACAGTCTTTTAATGAAGTCTTGTGCTATACATATACATATATATATATATATATATATTATATTTTTTTAAATATTTAAATATTTTTAAATAGATTAGGTGTTTTTCTTAAAAGCTAGAGATTGAAACGTTGGCAAAATGCAAGACTACGAATTTTCTTTCCACTGGAGATGCATTTTAAATATAATGACACGTGGAGTCCCTGTTGTGGTGCAACAAGTTAAAAAGCCAACCAGTATCCATGAGGTCAAGGACCCAGCATTGCCACCAGCTACGGTGCTCAGATCTGGCATTGCTGTGGCTGTGGTGCAGCCCTGCAGGCGCAGCTCCGATTAGACCCCGAGCCCGGGAACTTCCACATGCCACAGGTGTGACTCTCAAAAGAAAAAATGTATATATTGACACAGACTGAAAATTAATGCATGGAAAAAGATGTGGCATGCAAAAGTAAGTATAAGAAAGCTGGCATAGTTATATTAATATTAGATAAACTAGATTTCAAACCGTATTATTGCAGATAAAGAAGGGCACTTCAGGAGTTCCCGTTGTGGCTCAGTGGCTAACGAATCCAACTAGGAACCATGAGGTTGTGGGTTCGATCCCTGGCCTCCTTGCTCAGTGGATTAAGGATCCAGCATTGCCGTGAGCTGTGGTGTAGGTCCCAGACGTGACTCAGATCCGGCGTTGCTGTGGCTATGGCATAGGCCAGTAGCAACAGCTCCGATTAGACCCCTAACCTGGGAACCTCCATATGCCAAGGGTGCGACCCTAAAAAGACAAAAAAAAAAAAAAAAGTGTAGGGTTTATTATTATTGTTGTTGTTGTTGTTGTTATTAAGGTGTGGTGAGGCCAACAAATCAGCAAAAGATCCTAACAGTTTGTTTGGCACAGTCCCCAGGTGGACAGCATGCAGGGCCACTCAGAGGCAAAGCCGGGGGGTGGGGAGGGGGTCGGTGAGAAGCCTTACTGTGGACTCTGCTAGAAGGAGGGGGAGGCGGTACTCCATGTAAGACTAGCTGCTTTCCATCACATCAGTAGGCTCCAGGACTCGGGGGCTATCTGGTCCTGGCCCTGGGCGAGGAGGGCAGGGGGATGGTGGCCCAGCCCGTGGGAGCCCCATGGAGGTGGGCATCGGCCCTGGGAGGGTAGTTTGTATTTGGGAAGTGTGTTCATGGTGGGGTGGGGGACTTGTCTCTGGTCTCCAGGACCCGGCTGACCCTACAGGGGCAGTGTTCCCAGGCTGTCGAGGCCCAGATGCCAGGGCAGCAGTGACAGAAAACCAGACGATGCTGTTCCCCTCCCCGCACCCTGTTCCCTACCCGCCCCCAGCCTGCACTCAGGTCCTGTCTCAAAGGGCAGGTGCCTTTTGAGTTTTACCGTTCTGGCCCTCCATCCTAGGGTTCTGCTGCCCCGGGAGTCCCCTGGGGGATACAGGGAACCCCCTCCTCCTTCGCTTCTGCCGTCAACTCTCAAGCTGCTACTCCCCAGAAGTGGGGTCTGGTCCCAGCAGCTCAAGCTGCACATTTGCTGAAGGACCGTGGGGTCACGTGGGCTGGGCACTCGCCTCCCCCACCACTCAGGACCCCCTGGCGGGGGCTGTACCTGAAATGTAATATTTCAGATCAGGGGATTTTAGGTACATTCTTCTATATTATGAATTATCTGTAGCCAAAATTCAGAGTTTTCTTCTTTTTCATTTGCACTCTTCTCATGCATAGAATTCAAGGGCTGTTTATTTATTTATTGTTTATCTGTTTATTTATTTCAAGGACATCCCTAGAAACTGTTCTTGGAAAAGAGAAACCAACAATAGACAATCATTCCAGAGGATTTCAGTCCAGATTAGCTGCACAGTTAGCAGAGTGGGGGTGGGGGGGGTTTCCAGAATGGCCTTGCTGTCCTGGTTTGTAGTAAAGGTGTCACCAGCACTTCTCTGGGTCCCTCCTTGCACACATGCCACCCCCCACCCCCCCACCCCCCGCAACTCGTGCAGCAAGGGCCTTTGCGAGGGAGGCATTGGGGAGAGAGCAGGACTGTGAGAATCTGGGGCACTGAGCCTAGAGGACTGTGGGGAGTTGAACCTAACACTCCGAGTAGGCCCAGAACCTTGCTTTGGATGCGAACTCGTTTGGAAAGAGGGTCTTGGCAGGTGTAAGCGAGCTGAGATACAGTCACACCGGATGGAGTGGGCCCTGAATCCATGTCCTCCTGAGTGTCACTGGAGACGCAGGGGAAAAGGCCTCTGCCCAGGAGGCCAGGGGGCTGCTGAAGCTGGGAGGGGCCGGAAGGAGCCATTCCCAGGCGTCCCACTGGGTTTCAGGCTCTGGCCTCTAGCCCTTGGAGACTAGAAACTCGGTTGTTTTATGCCCCCCAGGCTTGTGGGAATTTGCTACAGTGGAGACGGTTTCTGTCACTGGGCCTCAAGGGGGAGGTGGCTACTACAGTGAGGCAGCCCCTGTGGCCGACAGACTGACAGCCTCCGGGAACCAGGAGGAAGAGGAAATAATAGGGCTGAGTGCCCACAGAGGCATCATTTGCCTGACTCCTCTCAGGGCTCTGGGTGATGAGTATTAGTGCTCGTACCTTATGCCCCAGGAGAAGGAGGCTCTCCTCTGCTCACCAGGCTGGTAGGAACCACCTCCAACCCCTCCTCCACTCACCCCGCCCGGCACTTCCAGGGGCTTCCCCCAGGCAGCCTTCCCCGGGTTAATCCTCCAATATAAACAGCACAGCCAAGGTCACGTCCAGGGAAACTGGGATGGGCATTTAATGAGCTGGACCACTGGCACCCCGCCTCGAGCTGGGGTGTCCCTGGATGCTGTCCTGCCCTCGTTTGCAAACCCCCAGATGTCACCCCCCCACCCCCATGACAGCCCAACAGGAGTACAGTGATGGCTGTAAAGGGGTCTGGCCCAGGCAGGGCGTCATGGGGGGGGGGTGTGTCTCTGCATTCCAGGCCCCTCACTTCTCTGTGAGGGCCCCCAGCATCCACCGCCAGGCCCAAGAGGCCGGGAAACTCGGGGTCCCTGTGAGAAGATTCCTGGCTCCAGAACAGGGATTCTGATCACACAGGCCGGAGGTAGGGGGAGTGGGGGGGGGGGCGGGGGCGGGGTTGGGTGCTAAGTAAACAGTGAGTTTGTGGACAATGGCTGTTGTTCATGTTGTGTTGTATTATTTGACAAGACAGCCAGTCAGGCGTGGCCACAGGAGGAGTCTGAGGAGGGGCCCTGGAAAAGAGAGTTGATTCCACTTCACAGGAGGCCCTGGAAAAAGCCAGGTCGGGAGCAGAAGACAGTGGTGGGGGGAGTTTTAAGCCATGGCCTGTACTGGGGTGTCCGGGAAAGGCCAGGCAGGACTGGGGAACATCAGAGGATTGGCTGTTTGAATGATCTGGGGGGCTTTGGGGGGAGGGGTGGTCTCTGGTTCTCTGCCCACCCCCTACCCTTACACACTCTGCCCTGGGAGGATGGAGGAGAGGATATTTCCTGCTGGGGGGTGGGTGCAGGGGTACAGAGGGGCGCCTGGCTCTGGGCTGGTGGTCTGAATGTCAAGGGCAGCCACAGCTGGACCCTTTGCTGGTCCCAGGGAGGGGCAGTCCATCCAGCCAGAAAGGTTTTTTTTATTAAAGACGTCAGGGAGTTCCCATCGTGGCGCAGTGGTTAACGAATCCGACTAGGAACCATGAGGTTGAGGGTTCGGTCCCTGCCCTTGCTCAGTGGGTTAACGATCTGGCGTTGCCGTGAGCTGTGGTGTAGGTTGCAGATGCGGCTCGGATCCTGCATTGCTGTGGCTCTGGCGTAGGCCAGAGACTACAGCTCCTATTCGACCCCTAGCCTGGGAACTCCATATCCCGCGGGAGCAGCCCAAGAAATAGCAAAAAGACAAAAAAAAAAAAAGTCAAAACAAGACAGCAGGAGTTCCCTGGTGGCACAGTGGGTTAAGGATGTGGCATTGTCACTGCTGTGGTGAGGG